>NC_134570.1:112422286-113622286 GCF_050947875.1 Dermacentor variabilis
TGAAGACTCAACGGATTGCACCGCGTTCGCTTGAGGGCAACCTCTCCGGAAAGTCTTGGCACGCCGGTGCAGGATACCGAGCTGTGGACCAAGCGTCTCATGTTTTTTTCGATATTCCTTCGGTAGTCACATTAAGTGCGCAAAGTAGGCATTCAATTGTGGCCAACATATTTTCCTTGGGGTTTATTAATTTCGGTGCCCGCACCCCACAAAAGGAAAGAAATACATTGTTGCGGCGCATCGAATTGTTGCATGGTGAAAGTTCGATTTTGTTACTTCTTCCTTTGCGGGAAGTAATGGGCCACGGGACGCTTCAGTTGCCGGACACTCTTATTATATTATTGCGATAGCAATTATATGAACACTCCAAGTGCATTCCTGCCGTCACCGTCGCCTTCATGTTTCGTATGAAGTCCAAGGGCGATAACATCGTTACCGAGTGCCGCATGCTGTATGTGCGAGTGAAAGCGTACGGGAAGGGGGGGCTGGAATGGGTGAGCCGACGATGGTGACTAAGTCTTGTGTGCGCAAAGGAGAAAAGCGGAGAGCAAGCTATTCATCTTCCGTCGTGCGCGATACATCGGGGGGAGTGGATGGAATGGGGGTTGTATCTAGGATTCTGTGAATCTGTGACTGCGCAACATGTTTGTTTGCTTCGTTTAACGCATTATACACCGTGGCTTTTTCTTAGATATGTACATTTATTGGAGACTTATACGTATATTTAAATATCTTGTTGGGAGACTTTGTGTATACGTGCAGTGCACTTTGTTTCCAGTGACACTTTTTTGCCCTTTATCAAGCTCTATCTTCGCATTTGTATATCCCATTGTATCTTCGCATTTCTAATGTACGAGGGAAAGTCAAACGAAAGTGAGCCTACCCACACCGCGCAATAATGGTTCGGTTCATTATCTGCGAGGCATGTGCGTAGAAGAGAGGGATGTCTCATTTACAAAACTGACACGCAGGTGTGAGGATGAAGGTTCTGTAATGCTCTCATACATTTGGTGGAACATGGTTGCGTGACATATTGGAAACTCCAAAAGTTGAACAGCGTGCTGCCGTGCAGTTTTTGACTGCTGAAGGTATTTCGTAAAAAAGAAATTAGTCACCGTGTACGTTGAACATCGCATTTCATTGGCCACTGTGAAGCGTTGGTGCAAACGGTTCGAAGGAGGACGTGAAAGTTGCAAAGACGATCCAAGACGGGACGAAAGCCATCGTGAAATCACCCTCAACAAAGTTGCAAAAGTTGATGAGGTGATGAGAGAAGAACGGAGGATAAGTATCGATGAACTGGCAGAGCGTCTGAACATCAGTCACGATTCAGTTCCTGCCATAATTCATGAACATCTCTGTCATCGGCTTTTGTGTGCGCAATGGATGCCCAAGATTTTGAAGCACCGCCAGAAGACAAAGAAGTTCGGCGCTGCCTTGACTGCCTTAACCAATTTTAGTATTTAATAAAGATCGCCTAATTTTATCCAAATCTTGGCCAATCCCCCCACAGTGAGTGTGGGCCATCGCATAAGGAATACCATACCATACCATACCATACCTTGACTGATCTGATCCGGTCTCACAATGAGGGTGAAGACATCTTGTCTGCAATTGTGAGCGGGGACAAACCATGGTGCCACTACTACGAGCCTGAAACACGACGGCAAAGCTTACAGTGGAAACATTCCAATTCACCACGTCCAAAGAAAGCAAAGGCCATCATTTCCGCCGGAAAGGTGGTGTTGACTATTTTTTTCGATCGTAAGGGACCATTACGGATAGAATTTGCTAAGTCTTGAGAGACTGTCAATTGTTTCCGATACTGTGAAACGCCGGAACGGCTGCGTGTTGCAATCGAGAAGAAACGATTTGGAAAATTGACGAATGGGGTCATCTCGTTCCACGACAATACCCGTCCCCACATCGCTGATGTAGATATTACAAAACTGGCAACGTTCAAGTGGGAAACGCTACAACATCCGCCACACAGCCCAGACCTGTCGCCTTGCGACATCCACAGGATCGCCACTCGGCCTCTAGAGTCTGTGAAGGAGTACGTTCACCTAGGCCAACTAATCACAGGGAACCCTGATCATGAGAAGGAAATTCACAGAAGAATACAAAAATGAGTTGAATCGCATACGGAAGACATTGCCAGCTCCTGACTGGAAGCTTACCATTATCATTGAAAGGGAAGGTGTATAATCAGTGCATTTTACCAGTGCTGGTATATGAGGCAGATACTTGGAGACTGACAAAGAAGCTTGAGAACAAGTTAAGGAGCACGCAAAGAGCGATCGAACGAAGAACGCTAGGCATGACTTTAAGAGACAGAAAGAGAGCGGTTTGGATGAGAGAGCAAACGGGCATAAGCGATATTCTAAGAGACATCAAAAGAAAAAAAAAGGCGCTAGGCAGGCCATGTGATGCGCCGGTTAGATAACCGTTGGAACATTAGGGTTACAGAATGGGTACCGAGAGAAGGGAAACGCAATCGAGGTCGACAGAAGACCAGGTGGAGCGATGAAATAAAGGATTCGCGGGCGCTAGTTGGAATCGGTTGGCGCAGGACAGGGGTAATTCGAGATCGCAGGGAAAGGCCTTCGTCCTGCAGTGGAAATAAAACAGGCTGCTGCTGCTGATGATGATGGAAGATAACTTCAGCACGCCCCCTGGCTGGTGCCAGGAGCAGCTACCAGACGACACGAGCGTCGCGCGCAGCGTTTTCCGCTCTCAACCGGCGGGCACATTTGCACCCACACGTGTCCTTTAATATGACGTGGCTTTGATATGACGATACCTGCTTTCGCAGCCGCCGGATTCTTCTCCGTTTGTTCGCGCAAAGGGAAACAGAAAGGAGCCAACGACTCCGAGAGAGACGCTGAATTCCCGCATTGGCCGCCAAATTTAGCATAGCCGCTTCATGTAAGGTGGTTCGCAAGGCTCGCGCAAATAAATGTTTTTTTTTTCCCGGCATGAATCAGGAGCCTCTGGCGGCAGTTGACAGTACGTTTAGAAGATCCAGGGGCTTTGACCTGCAGATGCTGCGAGAGACACATCAGTACCCGTGAGGCCCATGTATACAAGCCGGGGATATCGAGTGTCCGTATCGCAGACCACAGACTAGAAGATGCGAATTGTGCAAGATAGCTCTCGTATCTCCCAGTAACGTTATAGAGCTTAAGCTATATATGGCTATTTGGCTAGATATGGGTGATAGGTACTGGAAAAAGCAGGACAGTTTGACATCTCTCCCTGTGAAATTGTTTTGTCGGATATTTCTATGTGCCCAAGACTGGCAGAATGATAACATAGTTTTCAAGTACGTCTTCTGTCATCGCACGTCTAGTTAGAGCTCCGTTGTCGGCCTCTATAAATTTCTGTAAGGCCTTAACGGTAAGGGTGTTACCAGTGCGACAAGAAAACACCATTAAGGGTGCAAACGTTCTTACAGTGTATTGTGTTTAACATTAACGTTATGCCCCATAATGCCTTGTCCTGTCGCTTCTGTGTTTCGTGATGAATTTCAGCCAACTGTCTCACTTATCAAGCTTACTGCTCTGAAATGTGTTGCTGATAGCTATCATCACTTTGTCGAGTGTTATTCTCAATATTAAAACAAACCGTTATTTCGTTTTATTCGCATAAAAACGCCCCTAGTACTAAAGACCAATGCGTACTCCTTTGACTTCTACGACCAGTGCTGTGACCAATCTTTGTGAAGTACCAATAATCCTAACACTATAGAATATAGTTTACACAACGCAGGAACGTGCTCAGTGCTCTCGAAGTTTTCACGTCACGCTGGCAGGGTCGGCTCGTAATAAACGCTAAATTATTGGATCTGATTTATTCATAAGAGATTACAGGACATAAAGAACAATAATATACAGAGGGAGGTTCCATAGTAGACGACTGTATTGGGACCTCCTGTTATTTATAAATATGCCTTTTCTAAAGCAACGAGGAGCACCACATTAAAATCATATACAAGGGAACATTGAAGAAAGTAAGTAATGGAGCATACAAAACAAGATATACCTATGCATTTAGGAGTTACAACAAATCTAACGCAGGAAATAATACAATCGCAAGGAACAAATGCAGTAAAACTAAATGAAATAAATGAAATTGACAGTAACGGACAGGAAAAAAAAATAATACAAGAAATTTCACCCAAACGTGCATCAATAAAGGAACAATAAACTTAAAAATATACATGACCATCGATAAAAAAGGAAAGGTTCCGGAACAGCGGAATACTTGAAGTAATAAGGGTGAAAAAAGAAAAGAAAGTTATCGTTAAATATTTTCTGTTATCGATATCAGCCATCATCGCCAGTACTCACCTTGCTCACTCTGGGCATCAGATTCGGCAACACCCCATACGAGAACCAGGGCGCAGAGACCCACGAATACCAACGAAGCGCGCATTTCTTTCTTGCTTTACAGGGTAGCGTAGAAAGTACGACGGACGCGGTAAGTGAAGTCAGCACCAGCTATGTGTGATCGCGTCTGCATCTCTAATGCGTTGGGCTGCGGGCTTTTTATGGTGCTCTTCCACAACGGACAGGGAGACGAGATTGCTTAGCTGGCTTTCTGTTTACTCCTTACGTCAGGCTTTCGACGATCCGCGAAAAGCACGTTCCGTCGGAGCAGTCACGACACCTTGACACAAACAGCTTCGAAAAAGTCCCGGTCACTCGTTTCGGCGGCATACTACCTTTGAGCTGTTGCCTCGAAATGGCGTGCAGTATACTGTTTTCTGTAGAAACCGCACGACGAGAAGCTACACACCTGCTTCCACTCTGCTCGCGCGAAACTCGGCCTCCGTGCATCAAGTGCTTGCGCACGCGCGTTGCACGCACGTGCTACTCCGCACCAGTCGAGGTGTGAAAGTTGTCACACCCGACGAGTGAGCCACTGCAGGAGATTCTCGTTGGCTCGCATACCCCGCTGGGCCGCTCGCCACTTTAGCGTAACCTTCGCTTGCGCTGCACGCAACTGTTTTTTTTCTAAAGAGAAATCCCCCATACATTAGCGTCAAGGCTGCGGCATCGCGTGTGAGGCGCATTACGCGTAGGCGACCTTAGGGCACGCGAAATCGTTGTCCACCGCTGAAGTGGACTCGATCTTCACGCGAATATTACGCGTGCCGGCGGTCCACACGTGCTCACACGCCAGCGAACTGAAGCGCGAAAGGCGAGTGTGGGTTTAAGCCCACTGGAACGACATCCTTACGTTTGTCGCATGGGCGTCGCGTGCGATTTTATTGGCGACGCGGAGACGAAGTCCCCGCGTGTATGGGCGGCATGTTTGGTGAGGGCAGCTGGAATGAGAGTACGTACGCAAAGGGCTGTCGAAAGTAGCGTTCACTTAATAGTTCATATTATTGTTATTATTAATAATATTAGGTGCAGTTCACTTAATATTAACTCTTGGGAAGCAAGTCAGTGGCCATTTTCGTACGCACACTGTATTGACTGCACCGGATATGGATCCGCGCACAGTATAGTAGAGCGGGGAGTTACAACTGAAGAAAAAAATCACAATAGCATTCTTATCTATAGTAAGTGCTCGGTGAAAGAAAGCAATACTTCAGCCGATTGACTATATGTAAACTATCGATAGGCATGCATGAAAAACAGCCTGAGTTGAGAGCGAACTCCTAAGGACGGAAGTTAACCAAGGGCTCCTTGCAAGTTGTTAATGAATTGACCTGTTTAGGATATTACCGAATTACTATTCGAAGGCATCGCTCTTATATACCCCACTGGTCTACTTACTATCTGCAAAAGTTCACCTCAGTGTACACCAGGTCCATTCTTGCTATCTACGAATTGCTAACGCGATAGTCGGCAACGACCTTGCTGATGGCGATGACCCGTCAGCTCATTAAGGAAGTAGCCTGGACAGCTGCGAGAGGTGTTCGTTTGCTTGTTCACACCGGGACGCAAGCTTACTGAACCACCCAAGTGTCCCTAACTGTCTCCTCCGCAGACTTGACCCTTCGTTGAAGCTGCAAATGTCCTCGCCTTTCTTTCCCACAGCGCTACAGCTTCACTGTGCCGCCTCTACAGCTAAGGGTCTTTCTGCAATAAAATTTCAGACACACACAGATGTGGGACTCGCGCAGCCATGAAGAGAAAATTGAACGTGTGTGTGTGTGGGTTTGCACATGTCATGGCACTTCGCGCGACGTTCTTGGAGACTGTTAAACCGGCAAGAAGGCTCATAGGCGCCGACTACGGATGGGGCGGGGGAAGGGGCACTCCGGGGCCTGAGCCCCATACGAAGTTTTCCGGGACGGGCGGGGGGGGGGGGAGGGGAGGCGGAGCGCCCCCCGACGCTGCCGAAACCTACCTCCCCCCCCCTACCTAACGTGTCATAACCAGAGTTTTGTCTCACCCCCCCCCCCCCCCCCCAAAATTTGAGTTTTCTTTTGACTTGCTTGGCCCATTTCACTTAAAATTTTATTGTGGCTAAAAGCTTACAGCATCATTGTTGGCGCGGAGATGTACGGATTTTAACTCATACTTTCGCTTTATTTCTGCAAATCCTAACAATAAAAGGACAAGCGCATTAGAAGCACTAGCGGTGGCTGCCTCATCCGCATTTTCTCATATCAAAACTATTTTTAATTTCTACTGTAAATACCATGCACATAAACAATATATTTATTATATACACAGGACAAAGTTTATTATATTTTTAAAGAGAAGGAGGTAGCCAGTTAATAATTATTTCTAAAGGTATGGTTAGCATGAATATGTTGCTGTATGTTCACCTCGCTTAAAGATGCTTCGCGTGCTTCTTTTTTACCCTGAAAAGACCTGTAGACTTCAGTGGCCCCTTCGGCAGAGTCTTTTATCAACGGCGCGTGAAATGCACGTGAATGATATGCGTCTCCGTATTGCTTCTTTCCAGTCAGAAATGCTAATGACTTATGAAATAAAGCACTTCTGATAATTTACAAAATTTATTAGGGAAGGAAATATCGTTACTTGCATGCAGCGGTCATAAATATATACAGGGTGTCTCAATTAACGATCACGCACCAAGATTAAAAAAAGAATCAGTTCGTTACTCGAAGAAAACCTAGTGCATATTGTTTCCGGTACAGTGAAGTAGCAGCCAGTATATTTATTGTTAGTGGGATTCAATTAGGTAGTTGTAATTAATTATTTAACTCGAGATGTATTATCCTAATTATCAAAGTGCCAATGAGGCATTTGTAGGCAAAGCCAAAGGACATCTAACTGCGGTATGCTCTGCAACGTACTAATTGCGTACTAATTTTTTCCGACTGATAAATTAACCCTGCGAAATATGGAGAATACCACGTGACTGCGCTCCCACCGACATCATAAAGCAATACATTCGAACAAGCTCCCTCTGAGTTATCCAGAACGAAATAAAGGAAATGAAGAAATACATCATGATCGAGATATTGCCTTATCTGCCGCGCCTAGCCCGAACTTACACGTCGCGTTTGGCGTAATTTGCAAACAAGCTGTGATAGCTTTTACCTTAGGGTAGATAAAGTGCACGGATGTTTTTTCCTCGCCTTCCTTTTTTTTGCCACAATACCTATCACCACAAAAGCGAATTCACAACGTTGAGATATAAAGGTGCGTTTTGTTTCGTCCCTGTCGCCATGTCTTTCTCTAATGAGCACAAGGTAAACATGATCCTTGCCTTGGGATCTGCGAATGGCAACAAGAGGATTGCCGCAAATATATGTATCAGTCATGGAAGTGTGGCGGTAGAACAAACGCATCGACTATCATAAGAAATTATGAAAACCTGAGACAAACCGGCAGCTTCAAGAGACAGCGGTGGAGGACTCCATCTTTGAGTCTTAGCCTTCGCACGGATGTTCTAACATTCATGGCCTCATACCCTCATGCTAGCGTGCGGGACGTGGCCGCTTAGGTACCGATTTCCAAGTCCAATTTCCAATTTCAAACTTTGGAAGATTCAAAATGACTCGGCCTTTCACCTGTACCACCTTAACCTGTACCAATGCTTGGAAAACAGGGACTTGCGGAATCGTCTAGATTTTTCGAATTGGGTGCTCACAAAAGCGGATGAGTCCCCTGAAGTTTTGAGCAACATCATGTGGAAACAGATGAAGCCAATTTCAACAGAAACGCCCAGATAAATTTACATAATGCACACTACTCGAGTGATTACAATGCACTGAGCAAAGCGCAATCGGCAACCAGTACAAGTGATCGTTCAATGCGGGGTGAGGAATTTACGCCGGTGGTATAATCCGTCCATCTTCTTCAATCTTACATTGACTGGGCAGCGTTACGTGGACAAAATCGTTGAAGGAGTTTCTCAGCGAAGTCCCGTTGCGACGTCATCCACTTCTGTGGTATCGGCAAGATGAGGCACCCGCGCACAACAGCGAGCCGAGTACGAAACTGGCTGAATGGGACTTTTCATGCGCAATAGATTGGAAGGCATGGTCCTGAATATTGACCGGCTAGGCCACCTGACCTCTCTCCACTCGAGTTCTTTCTTTGAGGTTACGTGAAAGATCGTGCTTACATGAACGAGAGGGACGTCAGATTAGCTCAAGAGAAAGATAACGGATGTCTGCCATAGCATTCCAGCGTCAGTCATCGAGGAATCCACTGAAGACGTGATAAAGCAGACTCAGTACTGTTTAGCTGCAGAAGAAAAAACCTATTCGAACACGTCCTTTAGGCAGCAGCTGGTGTTCAACGGAGCTTACAAATTCATAGATAATAAAGGCACAATGAAATCTTATGTTTTCTTTTTTCGTTTTTTTTTGCAGGCGTCCCGATAACCGATTCGGCTCATTTAGAAGTGGTATACTCCATGCGCAGCGCCTACAGGGGCGCCACTGAAAGCCGCGTAGCGGCGGCCGTTGGAACCGCAGGCGGGCCTCGCGCCGGAGACGCCTGCTTCCAGTGCAGCCATGACTGAAGTGTGTGCGTGATATTTGGTGCTTGTGCGCGTCCCCTGTGTTTACTTCTGCAGTGACAGTGTGCGTAAGGAAATCGCACTGTACAATAGTGGACACGCGTCCGAATTCACGGCCGTCTGGGACGACGTTGTCTCCTTACGCGACAAGTGTTTGCTGCAGATGAGCATCAAGAAGCTTTGCCTTCGAAGTGGAGCTCATCGCCAGTATGCCGCTTTCATTATAACGTCCCGGCCGCTAACGCGTTCATTTGTTGGCCCGTGAACCAACGTTCTTTACGCACACACTTGCTTCGTTTAGATGCCGTGTATTTATATAGTAGGCTGAGGGAGCACCGTCGCGCCTGCGAATGGTTCGAACAGGCGCGGCCACGTGAGAAGCCAGCGACGGTAAAGCTTGCAAACCAGCACGATGAGCTTGAGAAAAATAGCGCGTATAGGACTACGGCGATAAATAAGGGTTGGTTGTCTTTATGTTTTCGTTTTACCACTGTCGGAACAGCATGGATTTCACATGTTCCATCGTTAAACAAGCAGAACGTTTCAGTGACTGTACGGGAGCATGCGAGTGAGATATCGGAAGACGCAATAGCTGAAAATGTGCCTCCCTGGTCAGTCAAGGGCAAATTGCTTTTACATTTTATGTTATTTTTGAGTGTCGCCGCCATTTTTATTAGTATCACCCTCATACACCAATGCAGAATTACACCGCATGTTGTATCGCCTGTTGTAGTGCCCCGAGTCTGAATAGCCAATGCAGCGCTTTTAATTAGCTAAGTTAGTACGTTGACACAATATTACTAGTTTGAAAGCAAATTCAAAGCTTGGCATTAAATATTTATTGTAAACAAACTTGTAAACGGTTAATCGTTCCCGCCATACTAAAGGAAGCTAGACTTCAGTATCCCACCAGAGCGGCGACAGGAGGTCCCAGCCTTTGCGCAGCGCTAACTGCCCCGTTAGGTGGTAGTCCGCCCGGTCCGCCATAATGGATAGGTCCAAAGAGAGTTTTCGCATTTGGCAATGGAACTGCAGGGGGTATTCTAACAAAAAAGCCCCTCTGCAACCGTTTTTCTGGTCTTTCGCTCTTTCGCTGTCAAACCTCAGGTCATTGCTCTTCAGGAAACATTAGTCTCCGCCGCTTCGCTCCAGGGCTACAGGGCCGTGTCTAGCCGGCCCGGGGGGCGAGGGATTTGCACCTCGATTGATAAAAGGCTGGCTCATCCCACCCACGACCTCAAGCTGGCGAGTGGTAGAATCGAATATGTCATGGTTGAGATCCTGCTCGACGTACCGCAGCGGAATTAGCGCAGAAATAGCGTGTTCGTACTCAATACCTACAGCAACCCCAAAGACTCGCGCCAGCAGTTCAAGACCATCCTCAAGAAAGCGACGGACTTGGCCGGCCCTCAACCCTTGGTCGTCGTCAGTGACTTCAACGCACCGTATGGGGGTTACGTCTACGTCACTACCAAGGGGCGCTACCTGTGGCAAGATGTCAACGAGATGGACCTCACTCTGGTCCCTGACAAAGATTTTCCTACGCGCATCGGCAACTCCGTCACCCGGGACTCGACACCCGACCTCGTCTTCGTCAGGAACGTTGATGACATGGGCTGGGAGAACACCACCATGGAGTTCGGCAGCGACGACTACATTCTCGAGACCAACTTCAAGGTGCCTCGGAGTACGGTCAGGGAATTCACGTTCATCCATTGGGACCATTTTCGCAGGATTCGCGAAGAACCCGACAGAGCCAGGGCACCCGCCACTCTCGAAGAATGATGAGAAGGCGTCCGGAACGACGCTTCCGCGGCCACCAAGAAAGTGGAAACCGATCTCGACGTCAAGCGGATGGACAGCAGACTCTCCCACCTGATCGAGGCCAAGAACGCCCTGCTCCGCCGATGGAAGGGCCAAACGCTCAATCGCAGACTCCGAAAGAAGAGCTCGGAGCTCAACAAGGTCATCGATGACCACTGCAAGGCGCTATGCCATCCATCGACGGACAGATGCGCAGCGGCAAATCTTGGGGTATGTTGAAGCACCTTCTAGACGAAAGTGGCTCGAAGTCAAACCAGAGGCATGCGTTGACCCGGGCCCTTCACGAAGCCACCAGGTCTACGGTCGATGAACTCGTTTCAAACCTCATACAGAAGTACCTGCTTGTCCGTCGCGACGGAGATCTAGCGACCCAACTCCCGGACTACCGAGGCCCTCCACGCCCCGAGCTGGACGAAGACTTCCCCGTTGCCGAGGTCAGACAGGCCATCTTCGCGCTCAACTCCAAGTCTGCGCCGGCTCCGGACGGAGTCACCAACAGAATGTTGAGAAACCTCTACGACAAGCCGATCGTCTTTCTGAACGACAAGATCAATGAGTCCTGGAAGAGCGGCAGAATGGAAGATGACCTGCACGGTGCTCATTCCCAAGCCCGGCAAGGCCCCGAACATCGAGAACCTCAGGCCGATTTCTCTAACCTCCTGCGTCGGCAAGGTCATGGAGCGAGTCTTCCTCAACAGGCTCAACGGGTACCTCGAAGGCAACGAGGTTTACACGTACAACATGATCCACTTCCGCGCCGGACTCAGGATGCAGGATGCCATGAAACTTATCAAGCATCAGATTGTGGATGGCCGTTCCAGAGACGTCAAGGCTCCGCTCGATATGGACCTCGAGAAGGCTTTCGACAACGTGCTCCACACCTTCATCGTAAAGACCGTTTCAGACCTGGGTCTCGGTTGCAGATTCCACAGCTACGTCTGCACTTTTCTAACGGACAGGAAGGCCAAGCTTCGCATTGGAGACTTCCGCTCCGACGATGTGCCCTTCGGAGGGCGCGGTACTGCTCAGGGCGCCGTCATCTCCCCCACACTGTTTACCATCTGTATGATCGGTCTTTACGAGAGGTTGGCACGCGTGGAGGACGTCAAGCACACCATCTGCGCCGACGACATCACCTTATAGTACTCCGGCGGCTGCGAGGGCGGAGTCGAAGAAACCATGCAAGAGGCGATCGAGGTGATTGATGAGCATCTCTGCCCCACCGGACTTCGACGCTCCCCCGCCAAGTCGGAGCTTCTGCTTTATAGAAAAGAGAAGGGAGGGAGACCCAAAGATTGGAAGCCAGTCTCCGAAAGCAGCATCAGTCTTCGCACTTGTGACGGGGGGAGGGGATACCAAGGGTCGACGTTATTTGGGTCCTGGACGTGTTTGTCGAATTCAGCGGTGGGAACGGAACGGCTCTCCGCAAGATCATCGCAAAGTCGGACAATGCTTTCCGCCTCGTTCGCAGAATTGCAAACCGGCACCAAGGCATAAAGGAAAATAATTTCCTCAGGCTGATCAATGCCTTCGTACTATGCCAATTCACGCACACGATTTCTATGCGCAACTGGCTCAGATCGAAGCGAGACAAGCGCAGCGCTCTCATCCGCAAAGTAGTCAAGAGGGCTCTCGGGCTACCCATCAGGACCCATACCGAGGATCTCCTCAAGTTGGGAGTGCCTAACCCCGCCGAGGAGATTGCCGAAGCCCAAGAACGCGAGCAACTCACTCGCCTGAGCAGCACAGTGGCAGGTCAACACATTCTCGAAGAGCTGAGTTACCACCCCGCGGGTTTCCCGATGGTCAGTACCCCGATCCCCAGCTGCATTCGAGACAAGCTCGAAGTGGCCCCAGTGCTCCGAAACGTCCATCCCGTCCACAACAAGGGCAGACGCAAGGCCACAGCAGCCGCCATCCTCAGACAGATCGAGCAACGAGACATTAGAGCAAGCTTCGTTGACGCCGCGGAGTACAGCGATGGGAATACCTTTGCCGTCGTTGTGGTTGACTCCAGCGGCAAGATTTACAATAGAGCCTCCATTCGCACTCCAGACCCTGGAGTCGCCGAGCAAGCCGCGATTACCCTCGCCCTGCTAGATGGTCGTGGGTCCCAGATATATAGCGATTCGGAAACGGAAGTTAAGGCTTTTCAATAGGGTTGCATCGCCAAGCAAGCTGCTCGTCTTCTTAGCAGCTCGAGTCCATATGCTCTCACGTATCATTCAATCCACCGGTTTCCCGTTCACGTAGGGTTGGTCGAGGGTGCTCCCCCGAATCTCAATGAGTCTGCTCACGAGGCTGCGCGCGACCTCACCGACGGCGCTTTCCTCTGTAAAGAACGCCGACTCTCCTGCTCCCTACGGCCACAGGGACGCTCCCGCTACTCACAACGAGGTTATTAAATTCTTCTACATGTCTAGACGGGTCTTTCCACCCCCTCACCTAAAGTTGAATAGGGCGCAAGCCGTTTCGCTTAGACTTCTACAGACCAGCACATATCCGTGTCTGTACGTTCTCCACGGGGCTTACCCCTACGTGTATCGCGACGACGCCTGCGCGTCCTGCGGGCAGACTTCCACTCTAGCGCACATGCTCTGGGAGTGCGGGTCGACATACCCCAAGTTTAACAAGGAGGAGTGGGACTCGACTCTGCGTAGCCCCGCTCTAGAAAAGCAAATCCTGGCTGTCCGGCGTGCCTGCGACCGGGCCGCTGGGCTAGACCTGCCGGTCTCGACGTGGGACTAGCCGGGTGCGCGACGAGTTCGCGTCCTCACCGGTCCTGCAATAAAGTTTCCTCACTCACTCACTCACTCACTCACTCACTCACTCACTCACTCACTCACTCACTCACTCACTCACTCACTCACTCACTCACTCACTCACTCACTCACTCACTCACTCACTCACTCACTCCCTCACTCACTCACGTGGTATTCTACATATTTCGCAGGGTTAATTTATCATTCGGAAAAAAATTGTAGGCAATTAGTACGTCACCGAAAATGCCGCAGTTAGGCGTGCCTTGGCTGTGCCTTCATATGCCTCATTGAAACTTTGATAATTAGGATAGTACGTCACAAGTTAGATGATTATTTACAATTACGTAATTAAATCTCAGTAACAATAAAAGTACTGGCTGCTACTCCACTGTGCCGGAAACAATAAGCACTGTTTTCTTCGAGTAACGCATTGATTTTTTTTAAATCTTGGCACGTTATCGTTAATTGAGAAACCCTGTATATATTTATGACAGCTACATGCAAGTGACGATGTTTCCCTCCCTAATAAATGCTGTAAATTATTAGTGCTTTTTTATGAGTCGTTAGCATTCCTTACTGGAAATAGAAGCGATACGGAGACACATCGTTCACGTGCATTTCACGCGCCGTTGATAAAAGACTCTGCCGAAGGGGCCACTGAAGTCTACAGGTTTTTTTTTTCAGGGTCAAAAAAAAAAAAAGCACGCGAAGCATTTTGAAGCGAGGTGAACATACAGTAACATATTCATGCTATCCTTACCTTTAGAGATAATTGTTAACTGGCTACCTCCTCCTCTTTAAAAAGTACAATAAACTTTGTGCTGCATATATATTTAAATATATTGTCACGATTCATAAGCAGCGGGAACTGATAAAAAGTGCAGGACACTTTTTTTGCAGGTCAACTGAAAAACGATCGCGCAGGGACCTCTTCCGCAGTGCGCGAGATCTTCGTCTTCCTCTACATGCCGCGTACTGGATGTGGCATTTGCCTCCCTCCAGAGAGAGCGTCGTTCCGATGCTCACCTAGCGGCAGGACGATGTGTCAGACGAGGTGTGGGCACTTCATTCCGAACGATAGGGCTTCATGCGCACATTGTGCACAACTTCTGGTGGACGCTGCCTCGCCCTGGAGGACGTGGACTGTCAGGGACAACCTCACAGTTCAGGTCGCTGAGGCGCCGTAAAACCTTCTACGGACCCAAGTACCGCCTGAGTAGCTTTTCTGAAAGGCCTCGCCGACGGATGGGGCTCCAAACCCACACTTTGTCGCCTGGCTGATATGTGATGTAGCGGCGCCGTAGATTGTAGCGTCGAGCGTCGTAGCCCTGTTTTGGGGCGATTCTGACGCGGGCGAGTTGCGTCGCTTCTTCAGCACGTTGAGCGAAGGCTTCAGCGTCCGTGCCGATATCACCGCAATCATGTGGCAACATCGCATCGAGCATCGTCGTCACTTCACGACCATGAAGACGGCTAAACGGTGCCTTTCGCGTTGTTTCCTGTTGAGTAGTGTTGTCAGGGAATGTGATGTACGGTAGAATGTCAGCCCAATTTTTGTTCTCCACTTCTACGTACATACTCAGCATGTCGGCGAGTCTTGTTCAAGCGTTCTGTTAAGCCGTTCGCTTGAAGGTGATAGGCTGTGGTCTTTCGGTGAGCCGTGCCGCTGAGGTTAAGCACTGTATTTAGAAGTGTAGCTGTGAAGGCAGTCCCTCTGTCCGTTATTATCACCGCTGGTGCACCGTGCCTCAGATCCACGTTTTCAATAAAGAATCGCGCTGCTTCGAGTGTGGTGCCACTGGGAAGGGCCTTGGTTTCTGCATAGCGTGTCAGGTAATCAGTGGCAACTATTATCCACTTATTGCCAGTATTGGAAGTCGGGAATGGTCCGAGGAAATCCATCCCGATTTGGGCAAATGGGGTCGCGTGCACTTAAACTGGTTGTAGTAGCCCAGCTGGATTCATATATGGTGGTTTGCGTCGCTGACAATCGAGGCACGTGCACACGTAATGTTTCTCAAAGGTGGCAATCCTTGGCCTGTAATACTTCTCTTTGACTCGGGCCAGTGTTCGCATGTAGCCAAGGTGGCCAGATGTCGGTTCATCGTGGCAGGCTTGCAAGACCTCATGATGGAGGCACGTTGGGACGACAAGTAGGCGGCTGCTTCCGTTTGCAGAGTTCTTCTTGCAAAGAGCATCATTACAGAAGCAGAATGATGGCAAGCTCCTCGCAAATGTTTTGGGCACGCTTTTATTCCGGCCTTCTAAAAATTCAATAAGTGGAATCAGTTCACTGTGTTCCCGCTGCCGACGAGCAATCGTGGCCGTGTCTAGAACACCTATAAAAGCCATGACTTCGTCATCTTCTGTGACTTCCTGCTCAATCGGTGACCTTGAAAGGCAGTCGGCATCGGAGTGCTTTCGTCCGGACTTGTACACCACTGCATATCGAATTCTGGAAGCCTTAGGCTCCAACGCGCTAGTCGACCGGACGTATCCTTCAAGTTCGTCAGCCAGCAAAGTGAGTGATGATTGCTGACAACGCTGAAGGAACGGCCATAGAGATACGGGCGAAACTTCATAACTGCCCATACCACCGCAAGGCATTCCTTTTCTGTGGTTGAGTAATTAGACTCAGCCCGTGAGAATGTTCTGCTCGCTTATGCAATGTCTTCCTCGGCTGAGTCTTGCCACTGCACGACCACAGCGCCTAGACCTACGTTGCTAGCGTCCGTATGAATCATGGTAGGAGCGTCCTCGTCAAAGTGAGCCAGTACACGAGGTGTTTGCAGGCGCTGTGGGAGATCAGTATACACTGCTTGTGGTTCTTCGCCCCATACGAAGGCGACGTCTTCTCTTGTAAGGCGCGTTAACGGTGGAGCTATATGTGAAAAATTGGCAATAAATATTCGCTAATACGAGCAGAAACCTAAGAAACGCCTCATTGCCTTATCCGTTGGCGTTGGAAACTGCGACGGCAGTGATCTTGTCTTGGTTAGGGTGGACGCCTTGATGACTCGCAACATGACCTAAGAAGTGGAGTTCTTTGAAACCAAAGTGACATTTTTCGGCTTTCAGTGTTAAGCCGGCTGACCGGATCGTTTGTAGAACCGCCAGCAGCCGTCTCAGGTGTTCCTCGAACGTTTCCGAAAAAACGATGACGTCGTCGAGCTATACTAGATATGTCTGCCACTTCAGGCCTGACAGAACCATATCCATGAGTCGCTGAAAAGTTGCTGGAGCTGAGCATAAACCGAAAGGCAGGACCTTGAATTTGTAAAGCCCATCAGGCGTTACGAAAGCAGTCTCTTCTCTGTCTCTCTCGTCAACCTCGATTTGCCAATAGCCACTTTTGAGGTCCATCGACAAGTAGCGGGCATACCTCAGCCTGTCGAGAGAATCGTCGATACGCGGTAATGGGTATACGTCTTTGTCACCTGGTTCAGCTTTAGGTATTCGACACAAGAACGTAGACTGCTGTCTTTCGTTTTGACCATCATTACCAGGAAGGCCCACGGGCTTTTTTATGGTTCGATAACGTCGTCGTAGAGCAGTTTCTTCATTTGCTCTCGGGTCGCTTCGCGTTCTTTTGGTGCTACACGGTACGGATTCTGTCGGATTGGTCTCGCTGTCTCCTCCGTGATAATCCGGTGCTTCGTCAGTGGCGTCTGAGCAACTCTGGATGTCGACGAGAAGCAATCGCGAAACTGGTGAAGCAGGTCAACAAGGCGCTGCCTTTCCGCAGGGGATATACTCGCGCTCACATCAAGAACAGGTAACGGTGCCGAAGCGTCTTGCTCTCCTTGTTGTAATGCAAAGCATTCGCCGAATTCCGTAATCTCGTCGAGGTAAGCAACTGCTGAGCCTTTTGAAATGTGTCGTCGTTGCTTGCTGAAGTTTGCCAGCAGTAGTTCTGTTTGGCCATGTATTACTTTGACGAGACTTCTGGCTGTGTCAATACCTTGAGTGAGTAAAAGCGTAATTATCTCCTCGGTAATACGTTCCCCATCGTAATCTGTGTCACACCTGACGGAAACAAGACGGCAAGATAAAGGTAGTGCGGTCACGTCGTCTATGATGCACAAAAACTTGCGTTGTAGTTCGGCACTTTCGTCCCCAGAAAAGGTTAGTATACCTTCTGGTATGTTGATAACGGCGCCGTACTCGCGTGAGAAGTCCATACATAATCTTATATTTTTGCAGCAGTCGGGGAGAATAACAAAATTTGTGACGAATGATGAATCCCCTATGTTGACCCTTGCAGTATACTTGCAAGTCAGTGTCAGTAGCTGGCCTCCAGCACCTCTAATGTGCGGCCCTGACCATACTATTTTCAATTTGCGAAGTCTGTCCGCCAATTTTCCAGTTACGATCGAAAAGTCCGCGCCAGTGTCTACTAGCGCCGTCACGTCGTGGCCGTCAATTGATACAGTAACATCAGCGCTAACAATCTCGTCTGTCGTCAAATCATCCGGCTGTATCGGCGTCTCGTTCGACGGCAATGGGGGATTTTCGGCACTTCGACGTGTGGCAACCTTGCCCGCTGAGGTCGCGGCCTTCAGTTTACCCGGCGTGGGCTGGTAGATCGCCCTCGGGCCACGTGGTAAAACTGCGTCTTGCAGCTGGGAAACGATGACCCGGAGAAGGGGAGCGCGACCGGTAACCGGGAGAATCGGTGTGCCAGCTGGTCGAATTCGCGTCGATGTTTGCTAGGCTGCCGTCAAAAGTACGACGAGAAGCAGTGGATGGGAATGCTAGGTACCCAGCGACGCGATAAGGCCAATGAAGGCAGATGTGGCCCGCTTCCCCACAGTGGAAGCACAAGGGCCTGTAGTCAGTTGTGCGCCAAATGTCGGTTTTTCGAAGCGGTAATAATAATAATAATATTTGGGGTTTTACGTGCCAAAACCACTTTCTGATTATGAGGCACGCCGTAGTGGAGGACTCCGGAAATTTTGACCACCTGGGGTTCTTTAACGTGCACCTAAATCTAAGCACGCGGGTGTTTTCGCATTTCGCCCCCATCGAAATGCGGCCGCCGTGGCCGGGATTCGATCCCGCGACCTCGTGCTCAGCAGCCCAACACCATAGCCACTGAGCAACCACGGCGGGTTTTTCGAAGCGGTGGTCACGTCGGTTGTTCCCTATGGTACCAAGGCGATGCCGATGCTGACTACTGGTGATACTGCACCGTCAGACATCTGCGTAGCTGCGCTGCCACGTCTGGGAATTTGGCTGGTGAGCCGCAAATGCTTGTTTTATTTCTTAGCGCACAACTTAGGCCACCAACGCAGCTGTGCATTCATTTGGCGTCGCAGTGAGCTTCTTAATTTCTTCCTGAACAATTTCGCGCATCAGCCGGCGCAAGGAACCCTCGTCTGCGACCGTCACTGCTGCGGTGCTTGCCGGTCCAGTGCTGGTCAGGTGATCATACTGGCGGCTGCGTAGGTGTAACGCGCTCTATGGCCGTCGATTCTCTAATGAATTCATCGACGTTCGTTGGCGGGTTCCGCACAACACCGGCAAACAGCTGCTCCTTTAGGCCGCGCATGAGGTGTTTGAATTTTTTTTTTGCTTCAGGCATATCGGGGTCTGCCCGACGACAAAGACGAACCATGTCCTCAGCGAACATGGCAACAGTTTCATTCGTCTTTTGAATCCATGATTCGAGAAGACGCTGCGCATGGTCTCGCATTTCCGTGCTCCCGAACGTATGGAGGAACTGGCGGCGGAACTCATCCGAGCTTGGCCAGATTCCCTCGCGATTTAAGAACCACGTGCGGGCTCCGTCTTCAAGAGGGAAATACACATAGGATAGCTTCTCTCCAGCATGCTACTCATTATAGTTGGCTCGTATTCCTCGAAACAGTCTTCTGAATCCTCGTAGGCATTACCGTGGAAGCTCGCGGGAGATCTAGGAGTCAAAAGAGTCACCTGTGCAGGGCCTGGGTCTGCCATGGCTTGGGCATTCGTGATAAACGGCAGACTTCCTGGCAGGGGACCGAATTCTGGACTTGGACCTAGTAGGGGATGACTGGCGCGGTGAACGGGTGTTTCGACTCGCGGAAAACGCCCTTGGCTTGATGTGGGGCTGTTGACAGGCGTCCCAAACATTTACCAAGCGCCTCCACCAGTGACATAATTCACAAGCAGCGGGAATTGATTAAAAGTGCTGGACACTTTAATTGCAGGTAAACTGAAAAACGATCGCGCAGAGACCTCTTCTTGTCTTGTCTTGTGTCCCTGACAGTGGCGCGTAACTACTATGGGGGATTGGCCAAGAAGCAGGCGGTTTTCCGTAAGGTTAGAAGTATAGAGAAACTAGATTTGAATAGTGGAGTGTGGGACGATAGAACTGTAATTTAGACTTGGAATGAAAATATTGATAAGAAGTTTGATAAAATAATTTAACGTAAAGAAATGAAATAATAGAAACTATGGGTAATTGTGGAGAATCAGCAAGGTGCTCTTTTTCTCTCTCTAATAAAATTGTAAACTGCAAGAAAAGCACCCCTGTGGCTGGTTCCCTGTGAAGTCGCCCCAAAAGAAAGAATGCTTGTCGAGGTTAGCGATAGGCCAAGTTTGGTAAATGAGTATTCTAATATTTTTCTTTGTCTTAGAAAGCGGCGGCATGAGAGAAAATAATATTCGATAGTTTCAGGTGCACTGCAAAAAGAACATAGAGGGGACATAGCGAGACCAGACCTGTGTAAGTAAAAATTTAGAGGAGGTATACGACATCTCAATTTTGTAAAAAATACTTCCAATTGCCTTGAAGGACACCAATTAATATTTCATGGGACGCCAAGATAGTGGAATTCAGAACACGGTGTTAGCATGGATATTGCAGAATTTTCAGATAGAGCGAAATTTCTGTACCTAGCCGCGGTGACATAAGCTGATGTCGGCAAAACAGATATGATAGGGCCGTTCAGGGATGCTCGTGCGAGTGAATCGGCCATTTCATTCAAGTGCAACCCATGATGTCCCGGCACCCAAAGCAAACATACTTTTCGTAAGTACGGAGGTACCATCGAACGAAATGTTCTTTGAATTGCTGAATTTAAAGATGCAGTTAGTGCTGTGCATACAGATAGCGAGTCGGTCACGATAACAGCTAATGGGTCTTTTTGGGGGAGTTTTCGTAATGCTAATATAATCGCTAATAATTCTGCCTGAAATATAGGCGTGAAGTCGGGAAGGTGAAGGGAGTGGGACCATTGAAGAGATTCAGAGAAGATCCCCACTTCTGCCTTCTCATTGCAAACAGAAGCGTCAGTAGCTATTACGTTGTCAGTGGTTAGCTGGTGTAGGTAGCCGTGTAAGATATTAATTAAATCTCGCCTTGGTAATAGTTTAGCATGATTAGGAAATATGTCCTCGAACTCAATTTTGAGGTGTGTAAAGGCATCATTTGAATGGTAAACTTGGCGTACGGTTACATCCAATTTTTGTAACTGTGCTTGTACGAATGCTACCTGATGACTGTGGAATCTCGACCACGATACTTGGAAAAACTCAGCAGGTTCAGTGATAAAAGCATATTGCGTACGTCTTTTTAAATAAGCATAAATTTTTAAAATGTTTGAACCGTAAGTATGCGGAATCTGCAATCTAGGGTGGGTATATGAGCTTCCTGATATAAAACAGCGTTGGCAACCAATCTAGGTAGCCCAAGGCATGACCGTAGAGCTTCTCTTTCTAAAAGTATGAGAGGTTTAATTTTGTAGGCGGGGCCACCGTAAAATATCACACAGCCGAATTCTAATATGGGTCGAACATACATTTTATAGATCATCAGTAAGGTATCCCTGCGTAGTCCAGAGCGACGGTGGCTGAGCCGGCGGAGCATAGCTACGGCTCGTTCTGCCTTTGTTTTAATATGTTCAATGTGACTGCGCCAGGTGAGTTTGCCATCGTAAATGACACCAAGGTACTTGACTTCGTCAACTTGAGGAATGATTTCCTGTCGGTATTGTAAAGATGTGCAGTTAATGCAGCTAATGCAGTTAACCTGTGCAGTTAATGGGAATACCAATACCGCCCTTTTGCTAATATTTAACGACATGCATAACCCCTCTAGCCATGTCTCCAGCATTCCTAAGTAATTCTGCAAAGACTGTTGTAGTGAATGTATATTATTTGCGGACATAAAAAATGGGATATCGTCCGCGTAAGCATAAACATGTACTTCCGGACACAAAGGAATTGTGCTTAGCAAAATGTTAAATAATATAGGGGAAAGAACGGAACCCTGTGGTACACCTCTTGTCTGCTTGTGTTTAGACGTCGAAACACCGTGTTGGTAACAATAAAACTCTATATCTTTTATAAATTCATAGATACAAGCGGTTATATATTTCGGGAATTCGTAGACTGAAGTTTATCGAATAGAATACAATGTTCTACAGAGTCGTATGCTTTTGATACATCTAGCGTCACCAAAGCTGCGTACTCTCGCTTGCGGCGAGCAAGTTTAACGCGGCTCTCTAAGTCTACATGGGCGCACCATATGGAGTGGCCGGGATGAAATCTGGCAAGGACTGAGAAGGGTGTCATCCTCCATAAAATTTGTTATACGGCCGTGAAGAACTCTTTCTATTAATTTGACGATATTGGAAGTAAGAGAAATCGGTCTTATGTTGTCTAAGTCATGTCCAGCTGATTTTTTCTTTAATAGTGAAATAATTTTAGATACTCTCCACTCTCTTGGAACCTATGCATTCTTGAGAGGGAAATTTATTATGTTTAGGAGGTCTTGAGGCGCATAATCAAATAAAACTTTTAAGATTCCTCTTGTAATTCCATCTGGACCGGGGCCTGACGCTGGCAACGAACTAATAATGCATTCAATCTCTGTCGCTGGTACTGTTTCAAAGTCGTCTACCAAGGGAACTTTCTTTAGGCCTAAGGGCAATTTATGTTTGAAACGTCACACAAGTCCTTGAGCAATTTTTTCAAGTGATTCCGATACTTCGTTTATTGATAGAACGACAGAATCGACATTCACGGCCGCCGGTATAACTTTACGAGATCTAAGAAATTTAAACAGGGCCTTTTTATTGCAAGATTTCAAAAGGTATGTGTAGTACTTGGAATCATAATCCTCCTTAGCTTTTGAGACTGGTCGTTTAAATAAGGTAGCTATATATGTACAATCAGCCCAATTAACAGGACTTTGGTTGAATAAAAGTTGCTTCCATGCTGCTTTTCTACGACTAAAATCTCGCTCGCAGTCAGAATTCCACCAGGGACAATATGATCCACCCTTAGTAGATTGCACAACAAAGTGAGCTTTTTTTGATGACTGTTTTAGAATGGAACATAGGCTAATTGCTTTAATATCCCTCTCTATGCCCTCCTGAGCGTGTAAAGCTGCTTTTAATGCATTTTTAAATTTTTCGTAACTAACAAAAGTGCGCACATTACTATCTAAACTATTTAACGGGGTAAGCAGTTCAAAAATTACAGGCAGGTGATCACTGTTAGTTCCGGAGGTTCCAGGAGGTGACAGACATGCTCGAGGTAGCAAACGTAAGATCTAGGGCAGATCGCGACTGACCCCGTACGAAAGTATGTGCTCTCGAATTTAAGCAAGAGAACTGATTTGTTAAGATGCAATCTCACAAGCGTTTGCCCCAAGTACAAGTGTCCGTTCGGAAACCCCGCGATACATGATGAGAAATAAAATCTCCCACCAGTAGGATGTTCTTGTGACTGTGTCCAATAGAGGAATCCAGATAGCGGGTATCTTGCACTCCAGCGGGGAAGTACGTGTTAATTATAGAAAAAGGTGTGCAACCAGGGAGTATTATATCCAGTGCTAAGATTTTATAGTCTGGAGACATTATCTGGTATGTTATGGTAGCTCTATGACACATTTTTGATGAGACAAACAAAACTAAACCACCTCCTCGGGATAGGCGATCCAATCGAAAACATCGGAAATTTTTGAGATGAAAAGCCTGACCAGCCACAAGCCAAGTTTCCTGTAAAATAATAATATCTGGAGAATATTTAGAAATAAGATATAATAAATCTGTTGCAGCGGAAAGTATGGAACGACAGTTCCACTGAATTACTGTTAAAGTTCCTATGATGAATAAATCCGAGCAGTAGAAACTGCTTGGTCTAAAACGCTCTCTTTTAAGAAGTCTTTCTTAGTAGGAATCTCTCTATCGTACTTTTTTGCCTTGGACTTGGTGGGAGAGCTAGGTTTTTTCTCTGTCGGTGACCTTGTTCGTTTAAGGGATCTGGGTTCCTTATCTACATCTTGATTTTCCATCCCATCTGTGTCAGAAAGACAGATTTGGTCGATTTTCTTAGAAGTTGATGGATTTGATGGCTCGTTAATTGTGGATGTCTGCGCGGTCGATATTTCAATTGGTGGACTCCGCGGTAGATCCGACACCGAATCCTCAATATTGGCTTTATTAGTTAGTTGAAACCACGGAGCTATTTGTGAGGACAGCGCCTGAACAAAGGAGTCGGTGAGATTTGTCATGATACGTTCCATTGCTTTCTCCAACGCCTTTTCTACGGAAGCTGCCACAGCCTCAGAGATTGAGTTTTCCATACACATCGTTTGATGGGCCGTTATACCCGCATACCCCTGAGTCCTGCTCTGAATTTCTCCAATGGCCTCACGACGAGAGCATCGACGTCTATAAATTATTTCAAGGATTTGAACTTCTTTTGACCTTGCAGGGCAATTAGGCTCATCTGCGGTGTGAGGACCACTGCAAAGGCTGCAGGACTCATTTAGGGAAGAACAGTCATTTGAGTGATGCCTTCTCCACAAATTCGGCATCGTGTGTTGGATCTGCAGCCTTTTATGGAGTGCCCGAACCGCCAGCACTTTAGACACTGAAGGACCCGAGGTGATAGAGGCTCAACTCGGTATATCAGTGGCCATGCCTTGATTTCGGATGGGCGGTTCATGACTGGTTCATGAAAGTAGCAATGACTGTTTCAGTGGGCATGCGTTTATTATCAACGACACGGTTGCAGCGATACACAGAAATCACGCCTGCCGCTAAAAACATTTCCAAAATTTCTGCCGGACATAGACTTATGTCGACACCGCGGACTATGCCTTTGGTACATGCAAGGTGATGAGGAATGAAACTGCTCACTGGATGTGTCGCGAAAACATCGCACTTCAGTAAATCTTGAACACAAGCCTGGTCTGACGAGCAGCAAAGAATCCCCTCTCGGCCGAACTGTCTAACCTCGGTGATTTGTTGAAAATTGGCCGAGGCCATCCGGAGTTCGGTTTGAATTGCTTTGGGATTCTTCATGCGAATCACACCGCCATGACTCGAAACCAAAGCCACAGGTACGCTCTGTGGCTTTGGTTCTCCACCGGTAAATCAGAGTTAGGAACAGAAGCCGACCAGGAGGAAGCCTTCTGGCCTGGCGATGAAAGTGACATTGCAAAGAAACAGGAAATTACTCTGGAAGGTTAGCAGATATTGAAAGAAAAGGTGAAAAACAAATACGTAAAAGACAAAGGTTAAAAGAAAACAGCCAGCTACTTGACCAGAACCAGTGTTCGGGAGCTCAGGAATCAGGCCACGTGAGCGCACGTCTTCCTCTACATGCCGCGTACTGGATGTGACAATATTGTATATGGGTATGGTATTTACAGTGAAAATTAAAAACAGTGTTCCAGTGAGAAAATACTGATGACGCAGCCACCACTAGTGCTTCTAATGCGCTTGTCCTCCTATTGTCAGGATTTGCAGAAATGAAGCGAAAGTGTGAATTAACATCCGTGCATGTCCTTGCCAACAATGATGCAGTCAGCTTTTAGACACAATAAAATCTGCCTGCCGGTTTAACAGCGTCTCCAAGAATGTCGATCGAGGTGCCATACCATGCAGAAACACACACGCACACGTTGAATTTTCTCTTCATCGCTGCACGAGTCACACATGGGTGCGTGTCTGAAAGTTTATTGTCGAAAGAGTGGGCTTTCACAAAAAGCCTACCTTAGCTACAGAGGCAGCACAGTGAAGCTGTAGCGCTGTGGGAAAAAAAGGCGAGGACATTTGCAGCTTCAAGGAAGGGTCAAATCTGTGGAGCCAACAGAGACACTTGGTTGGTTCAATTAAGCTTGCGTCCCGGTGTGAGCAAGCACACGAACACCTCTCGCAGCTGTCCAGGCTACTTCCTTAATGAGCTGACGGGTAATTGTCATCAGCAAGGTCGTTGCCGACTATCGCGTTAGCAATTCGTAGATAGCAAGAATGGACCTGGTGTACACTGAGGTGAACTTTTGCAGATAGTAAGTAGACCAGTGGGGTATATAAGAGCGATGCCTTCGAATAGTAATTCGGTAATATCCTAAACAGGTCAATTAATTAACAACTTGCAAGGAGCCCTTGGTTAACTTCTGTCCTTAGGAGTTCGCTCACAACTCAGGCTGTTTTTCATGCATGCCTATTGATAGTTTACATATAGTAAATCGGCTGAAGTATTGCTTTTTTTCACCGAGCACTTACTATAGATGAGAATGCTATTGTGATTTTTTTTTTCTTCAGTTGTAACTCCCCGCTCTACTATACTGTGCGCAGATCCACACTACAGTCCGGTTAATGCAGTGTGCATACGAAAATGGCCACCAACTTGCTGCAGAAGTACGAATATTGACACGTGTACGTGTTTATATTTACCGTGCAACCACGTTTCACCGCCTCACAAATGTCATCGCACAGCGCAGGACGTGCCTGCATGTATCGGAAGTTTCTCGAATGTTATCGATGCTTTCATCCGCTGTCTGTCACCGAACCTTGTGTAGTCCGATTGCATGTATATGCGCGACACGAATGGTGTAGAACTTTGTGGAAGACACGTGGTTCCCAGCGATTGCTCTGAAACATTCGACGACACATTTCTAAAAGCCGACGTGCTTGACCCTCAGATCAGATTTTCGATGATCGCCTACTGTGTTTACCGCTGTCTTTGCGCTTTAAGTGTAGCCTGTTTTCGTGCGCACAAGTTCGCCCAATAAAAATTAGCTTTGTCTTTCACAGTATTGCTACTGTGTTCTTTAACGTGACTACCACGCCACTTTCAACAGCCCTTTGCGCGCGAAAAATAAGAACGCGTACTCCCATTCCAGCTGCCTTCACCAAACATGCCGTCCGTGGATGCGTAGAGCCCGTCTTCTCGCCGCCAATAAAACAGCACGCGACGCCCTTGCGTAAGGCTGTAGTTCTAGTGGGTTTAAACCGACGCTCGCCTTTCGCGCTTCAGTTCGCTGGTGTGTGAACACGTGTGAACAACCGGCACGCGTAATAATCGCATGAACATGGAGTCCACTTCAGCGGTGGACTAGGATTTCGCGTGCCCTAAGGTCGGCTACACGTCAAGTCACACGCGATGCCGCAGCCTTGACGCTGACGCATGGGGGATTGCTCTTAAACAAAAAAAAAAAAACAGTTGCGAGCAGCGCAAGCGAAGGCAACGCTAAAGCGGTGAGCGGCCCAGCGGGGTACGCGAGCCACCGAGAATCTCCTGCAGTGGCTCACTCGTCGGGTGTGACAACTTTCACACCTCGACTGGTGCGGAGTAGCACGTGCGTGCAACGCGCGTACGCACGCACTTGGTGCACGGACGCCGAGTTTCTCGCGAGCAGAGTGGAAGCAGGTGTGAAGCTTCTCGTCGTGCGGTTTCTACAGAAAAAAGTATACTGCACGCCATTTCGAGGCAACAGCTCAAAGGTAGTATGCCGCCGAAACGAGTGACCGGGACTTTTTCGAAGCTGTTTGTGTCAAGATTTCGTGACTCCCCTGACGGAATGTGCTTTTCGCGGATCGTCGAAAGCCTGGTGTGAGGAGTAAACAGTAAGCCAGCTAAGCAATCTCGTCTCCCTGTCCGTTGTGGAAGAGCACCATAAAAAGCCCGCAGCCCAACGCATTAGAGATGCACACGCGATCACACATAGCTGGTGCTGACTTCACTTACCGCGTCCGTCGTACTTTCTACGCAACCCTGTAAAGCAAGAAAGAAATGCGCGCTTCGTTGGTATTCGTGGGTCTCTGCGCCCTGGTTCTCGTATGGGGTGTTGCCGAATCTGATGTCCTGAGTGAGCAAGGTGAGTACTGGCGATGATGGCTGATATCGATAACAGAAAATATTTAACGATAACTTTTTTTCTTTTTTCACCCTTATTACCTCGAATATTCCGCTGTTCCGGAACCTTTCCTTTTTTATTGATGGTCATGTATTTTCTTTTAGATTTTTTTTTGTTGTAGTGTTGCACGTTTGGGTGAAATTTTTTGTATTATTTTTTTACCTGTCCGTTACTGTCAATTTCGTTTAGTTCATTTAGTTTTACTGGATTTGCTCCTTGTGATTGTATAATTTCCTGTGTTAGATTTACTTACTTTCTTCAATGTTTCCTTGCATATGATTTACATGTGAGGTTCCTCGTTGCTTTAGAAGAAAGCATATTTATAAACTGCAGGAGGTCCCGATACAGTCGTCGACTATGGAACCTCATTCTGTATATCATTGTTCTTTACAGCCTGTAATCTATTACGAATAAATAAGTTTCAATAGTCTAGCGTTTATTACGAACCGACTCTGCCAGCGTGACGTGAAAATTTCGAGACCACTGAGCATGTTCCTGCGTTGTGTTAACTACATTCTATTACGTTAGGATTAGTGGTAGTTCACAAAGATTGGTTAGAGCACTGTCCGTAGAAGTCAAAGGAGTACGCATTGGTCTTTAGTAACTAGGGGCGTTTTTATGCGAATAGAACCAAATATTGTTTTTTAACATTGAAAATAACACTCGAGAGAGTGATGATAGCTGTCAACAAACATTACAGAGCAATAAGCTTGATAAGCGAGAGTGTTGGTTGACATTCGTCATAAGACCCAGGAACGACAGGACAAGGCATTATAGGACATAACCTTAATGTTAAACATAATACACTGTAAAAATGTTTGCACCCTTAATGGTGTTTTCTTGTCGCACTGGTAACACTCTTACCGTTAAGGCCTTAAAAAAATTTATAGAAGCCGACAACGGAGCTCTAACTAGACGTGCCTTGACAAAAGACGTAGTTGAAAACTATGTTATCATTTCACCAGCCTTGGACGCACAGAAATATCCGACAAAACAATTCCACAGGGAGAGATATGAAACTTTCCTGTTTCTTCCAGTACGTATCACCCCCGATAGCCCAATAGTCATATATAGCTTAAGGTCTATAACGTTACTGGTAGATACGTCAGCTATCTTGCACAATTCGCATCTTCGCGCGAGAGGTGTGTGATATGTATACTAAGTGATATGCCTGTCGTGTATACATGGGCCTCACGGCTACTGAGGTCTCTCTCGCCACAGCTACAGGTTAAAGCCCTCAGATCGTTTAAAAGTGCCGTCAACTGCCGGGACAGCCTCCTGATTCGTGCCGGGCGCAAAAAAATACATTTATTTGCGCAAGCCCTGCGAGCCGCCTTACATGAAGCGGCTGTGCGAAATTTGGCGGCCAATGCGGGAATTCAGCGCCTCTCTCAGGGTCGTTGGCTCCTTTCTGTTTCCCTTTGCGCTAACAAACGGAGAAGAATCCGGCGGCTGCGAAAGCAGTTATCGTCATATCAAAGCCATGTCATATTAAAGGACACGTGTGGGTGCAAATGTGCCCGCCGGTTGAGAGCGGAAAACGCGGCGCGCAACGCTCGTGTCGTCTGCTAGCTGCTCTTGGCACCAGCCAGGGGGCGCGCTGAAGTTATCTTCCAATCGCGTAGCTCGGCGGCGAGGACCAAAGCGTTTTCGTTGCTTTTCGATTATCCACAGACTTTACTGCGGGGATGTGGAAGGAATCCCGAGTCATCTCTGCACAAAATGCTGCTTTCGAGTTAACTTTTCATATCAACTTTGCGGAGTCACTGGATGCAGCGCCACCTGCGCCACCTGCGCCTGCATGTATCAATTACTTCGTTCATCGGAGCATAGTAGGGTTGCTCTTGGAGACTTCTAAGGCTACTTGCAATCTGTTGCTTAAATTTTCTGCCGAGAGCTTTAAGTCTAAGCAGGAAAACAACAAAACAATAAAATACTTGTAGATCGCAATTGGAAGCGGGAAAACCCGTGTTACGAGCTGGTTTCTTAGGCGACGATGACTCTTGCTGAACCTATACGTCACTTTTCGTGTCACTTTACGCTGCGTGCTCGTGTCTCTTCTTGGACAGACATCAAGATAGTGCAGAAAATTATGGCGTGTTTGCAAGGACGCGATGTGAAAGTGAAAATGGAGCGGATCAAGAAGGTAAGTCTCGGTGATGTCACATCGCCATGCTGCATTTTTAGCGTCGTTAACGTCTTGTACTACCAATAATACCAATGCCCATCCCATGACGCCAGTTTCAAAGCGGGAAAGTCACCATTTTCTCTAGAGAGAGAGAGAGAGAGAGAGAATAAAATTTGGATAGAAGAGTACTCCAGTGTATAGGTAGCTCTTTTCTCGCTCGGTTGACCACTTCGAGCTTGTCCGTCGAGCAGGAGCTGGACAGCGCTGCCTCCCATTGCCGTGTGGTAACCGTGTGGTATGGCTGTGAGCTCTGGTGCGCTTGCGCATGCGCATACCATGTGGTAAAGCGTTGCGCATTCATCCCAGTGTGGACATTTACAGGAATACAACACAGGGTGCATGACGTGGTGCAGACTCAAGTGTAGATATGTGTTCGTCTGGAGTTTCCGCCATGCTACGACATCATTTCGCGGGAAACATTATGCGGCAATGATATAGCGTTCACTACAGCATGTCAGCGTTGCCGCTGCGCTAGTATTAGGTGGTGTTCTGGTTTCCCGTTAACTAACCTTGCTGCTAACTTCAGCGCAACTGAAAGAATTAAAAGACATCCTCGTGGGTGTTTGCTTTCAGCCAGTGCATTAGCTTCGGTCGCAGTCGGCCACAGGCTGAGCCAGTCATTTCACAGCGCAGCTGCGTTGGCGCCTAAGTGCACCGGTTGGTGATAGCGTGCACCCGGTGTGTTGCGGACGATAATACACGTCCCCCCCTTAAAGGTCTAGGTGCACGGAACTAAGCATTGTCGCTGCACTAGCACTCAGTAGGCGCTTTCGTGGTCAACTCGGCATTCTAAGCTCCCCATTCAACCTGACAAAACGGTCTGTTCAACTTAGCGCAATAACACACACATACACTTAAAGAGCGAGAAGACGTGGATATCCTCTGCTCACGTTGACAATTTTTCGCTTCTACATCCTGAACTGCATCCCGATCCTTGTGGTAGGCGTCAGCGGTGATGAGGTCCCGGTAAGTGGCAAGTACGCCAGATTAATTGACAAGAATTGCGAAGACTGAACGACTTCCGTAGGTTTCGCCTCTCTATCCATCGGCCTTTCGAACCCTCACGCACCAGCATGGTTCTCAGGAATTCGGACGTCTGTATTTCATCGCTCCTACCGTCATCGCATTTGATCACAAAATGTATTCGGCGTCTTTTTCTTTTCCTTTTTTTTTGCATGTGGATGCATGCTCGTTCGGATCTAAGGGCCGTTTTTCCCCCGCTTCCAACACGAGCTGCAAAATTCCATGCACCGGTTTTTCCTCCTCCACCCGCGTGGCTGACGGTACCAAGTCAACTTTGATGAACTTTCGTAAGGCCTGCTCTTTTTCGGTCCAAATATAACGTGGGAAAGCCGACGTGCGGTGACTGCACGGCGAGCGCAAGTCTTAAGAAGTAGTCCCTATAAGCAAGCTTAGCTGTGTTTCTTTTGTGTGTTCATCCAATGTGCGGCAGGCATTACAAGTTTTCCTTACCGTTTCTCCTCTTCTTTCCTTTTCTTTCTTTTATGAAACAGGCAGCAGCGGTATGTAAGGGCAAATCCCAAGACTACAAAGTGCTGGTACGTACAGAATGATGGGTATACCCCTTATTTATTTAAAAAATTATTTATTTATCTGTTTGTTTGTTTATTTATTTATTTTGCATTTAAGCAATGCATAATCCATAGATGCAACAATAACTTCCAGTCATTCCGAACCAGTCCTTGGCGATACCTACCGTGGCTGGAACCGCACGTCAGCCGAAGGTGTGCGTTTAATGGCTGCTGGGGCTTATGCGGACAAGTGGTGCCATGTACCGTTAACGTAACCGCATTTTGCATGCATTTCGGATTCTGCAAAAATCACGAAAGAAACAGAAACAAAAAAAAGAAGAATCGCGCAGATCCATTGCACACGCTGTAATTTGTCTGAAGCGAAGCTTTATTGAAGCAGTTATTTTTTAAACGATACGCAACTAAATGCGATGCGCGCGATCGAATTCACGTTAATCCAATGCAACGCGCAAAGGCACGCGCCGCGAAGGTCCGAACCGTAATGTAGAGCAACCTTTACGTCCACGCGCTGCACCGCTCACAAGTTGGCCGAAGTGCGAACAGCACTAAGACTGCATTTGAGGCTTCCGTTGGTTACGCATTGTCTTGGATAAACCCGTCGCTGTGTGCACAACTCTAAAACGAGGCAGAACATGCACCATAGGACGCAGAGCGCGAACGCATGGGGCGTGTGTTCCGGCTCGTTTTAAAGCGAAGGCTTCACTGGCCGCGAACTTGCGATTTCGCCGTGGCCGTGCTCCGAGGAGGCACGTAACGTCACACCGCTTTCCTCGTCGTTGCGCTCGCCTCCGCTGGCTTCGCCAGCTGCGTCGCATGCCTGATAAAATGTCGGAGGATTGAAAAGGAGAGCTCGCGTGCGCCGCAATCACAGCTGAGGCGGCAGTATGGACGGGAGCAATTCTGATAAGTAGGAGGAGGCCTGAAATCGACATCGGAATGAGATGAAGAGGAAACTAATCGCCAGGAAACACGAACAGCGCGCCGAACGACTGGCTTAACGCCGCAACATAGCTAGACAACCAGACTAACCTGGACTTGCAGTCAAGATTGCCCAAGGCTAACCATGCTGGGCCTTAGCTTTCGCTACGTATTTCCTGGCATAGCCGAGTTAAGCCACTGTTTTTAAGCAGTGTCCGTAGCAGCCGTGCTCATCCAAGACATATGGTTAAGAATGAATCATAGATAGATAGATAGATAGATAGATAGATGAGAATGTTCACAGAAAGTCATAAAAAGGATGAGAAGTCGCTGACAATTGTTGAATGGATAAGGAGGTGCCAATGCTGAAGCATCACAGTGTATTTCAACTGTAAGCTTGAAGTCCGTGAAACTTTTTTTCCTTGCTTTGTACTTTAACCTTCGCTGTCACTAGTAGGTAGCTCACTATGTGAAATCACGACAGCTGATTAATGATCGCTCCTTGAGGCTCAGGGTCGTTATCGTTCCACATACTGCAACGCTCGCGGGCACCCGGTCTTCCTGCGTCACGCTACGTTTGACGTCCCTAGCAATGTGTGTGTGCGTGTGCTTGTTTGTTTGTGTGTGTGTACGTCACAGCTTCAGCTGTCTTCCACTCTTTGTGATACATCTTTGTTCTACTTTTCTTTTATCTCCTCCATCCAACAGGCGGAGTGCATGAAGAAGGAAATGGTAAGTTTGAGCCAACTCCTTTTCTTCCTTTCTCTCACTCTCTCTCCTTTAGGTGCATCCTGTGTGTCCCTTGAGACAATATTGCCACGTGCTTTCTTTTATTTAACATATTGTTACGTGTAGAAAGACACAGACGAAAGAGGCTATTTACAGGCTATTTACACTGAACTGGAGCCAGAGCGCCAGGCCGACATTCACTCGCACCATGGGCACAGACCCACTTCGTCGTCGTTCTCGCGGCGGCTCGTCTCTCGGGTACCTACCGATAATATCGTAATACTACCCCACGGCGGCAAAAGCGCCGTCACGGTGCTTTTAAATATCCAAGGCACGTGGAGAGTTGTAGGGCTTGAGTCACACCGGAGGACGTAGTGGGCGTGGCTAGAACAATTTCATAGGTGACATTGGTCACTTGGCGGAGCACGCGATATGGGCCGGTATATCAGGAAAGCAGTTTCTCACAAAGGCCAACTTTACGCGATGGTGACCAAAGCAACACGAGGGGGCCGGGCGCAAAATCGACATCACGGTGACGGAGGTCGTAGCGTCGCTTCTGTTTGTCTTGAGAGACTTGTAGACGAACGCGCGCAAGTTGACGAGCATGGTCAGCACGGGCGATTGCACCGCGGGCATAAGTTGATGCTGTGGTGGACGGAAGCACGGTGTCTAGTAGTAGCATCGGTTCGCGGCCATACAAGAGGTAAAACGGGGAAAAGCCGGCAGTTTCGAGACGGGAAGAGTTGTATGCAAAGGTAATGTAGGGTAGAGCCAGGTCCGAGTCACGGTGGTCGTCTGAAACGTATTTGGATAGCATGTCTGTAAAGGTGCGGTTCAAACGCTAGTGAGGCCGTTCGTTTGAGGGTGGTAGGAGGTAGTAAATTTATGCTGAATGGAGCAGGCCCGCATGATGTCGTCAATGACTTTCGCCAAAAATGTACGGCCATGGAGCAATTGACGCGGAGCACAATGCATCAAAATGATATCATGTAGAAGGAAGTCCGCAACGTCAGTTGCGCAACTGGTCGGAAGAGCGTGGGTTACGGCGTAGCGGGTCGCGTAGTCAGCCGCGACTGCAGCACATTTGTTTCCTGATGTAGATTCTGGAAATGGGCCGAGAAGATCTAAGCCAACACGATGGAAGGGCTCGGCAGGGATGTCGAGCGGCTGCAGGTAACCAGCGGGGGGCTGGGAACGTTTCTTGCGTCGTTGGCAAAGTTCACACGCGGCGACGTAACGTCGTACGGAACGGGCAAGGCCCGGCCAGAAAAAACGGCGACATACACGGTCATAGGTTCGAGATACGCCGAGGTGTCCTGCCGTTGGTGCGTCGTGGAGCTCTTCTAGAACGGTTGAGCGGAGGTGTTTAGGTATGACAAGTAGGAACTCAGAGCCATCCGGATGAAGGTTACGACGGTACAGAGTACCGTCGCGGAGGACGAAGAGGCGTAGAGTAGCATCGGCCGGAGAGTATTCAAAACGGTCGATGAGTCCTCTGATGTTGGCGTGACGACGCTGCTCGTCGGCGAAATGAAGCAGCTGCGACACAGAGAATACACAAGCAGCACTAGTAATATTGGAGGAGTCAGGGTCGTCAACAGGCTAACGCGACAGGCTGTCAGCGTCTTGGTGCAGGCGGACCACAGAATACGGAAATTCTTGTAGTCTCAAAGCCCATCGACCAAGCCGGCCTGTAGGATCCTTTAGGGATGAGAGCCAGCAGAGAACATGATGGTCAGTGACTACGGAAGAAGGGCGACCGTAGAGGTAAGGACGGAACTTCGCAGCCGCCCAGACTACAGCAAGGCATTCTCGTTCCGTAATGGAATAGTTGCACTCCGATGGTGTGACGAGGCGGCTTGCATAAGCAATAACGCGATCCTGGCCACTCGGTGGTGCAACTCGGTGCGAAGCACCGCTATCGTAGGTCTTTAAAGGGACACTAAAGGTTACTATTAAGTCAACGTGGACTGTTGAAATACCATCAGAGAAACCTCGAAACGCTTGTTTCGTGCCAAGGAGAGACTTATTTTAAGAGAAAATGCGTTCTGAAGCGTCCGCGTACCTCTAGCGCAGTTCAAATCGCCCGCCCTCCGATCGAGGAGTACTGACATCATGGTCTCATAGTGACGTTGCGCCATCGGTGAGTAGAACGGCGTCCGCAGACGGCGCTACGGCTTTTCTGCGCAAAACGCGAACGCGCGGCCAGAAACAGAGCCAAGACAGAGCCGACAGCAGAGCGAAAGCGGGAGTATGGTGGCTAGCGGAAGGAGAAACGAACTACGTCCCACGGCACACGGAGAGTCCGTTTTCGTTAAACTATAGGCTGCGGCGAGCTCGCAGCGTGGTCTATGACAAGCGACGAGCCTTTTCGCACTCGCAACAGGGCATAAAAATGTGCGAATCGACGCAAAACTCGGCCTAGAAACGTGCTTCGCCACAGCCAGGGCTCAATACGACCCAAGCTGGCACGACCCAGATGTCGTTTCCCGCACCGCCACCAGGCGCCGCTACTATACCTCAAACTCCAGCGCAAGACGCCCATAAGCTGGTACTTCATTCTATGACGCTAACTTCGACGCTCGTCGCAATGGACCCTGACACCGACAGATTGGCTCGCGATGGTGGGCTCAACTTCAGCGATTTGAGCACCGACGAGCGCGACCTGCTGCTGAGGGCTCGCACTGCCGGCGTCGTTGCGTACTACGACGGCGGCCTCGACACCGGCTCTCCGGAGCGGGAAAGCAACGAGGGCTTCCCACGACATCACATGGACATGGCATTCTCGCTGCTTGTTCCAAATGAAAGTTTCGCGAGCCAGCAGAACCCTCGCAGCACGACGCGATACCGAAACTACTGAAACTCCAAAGCGTGCGCGGCGCAGTGTCGAGCGCGCAGAGTCGAGCGAAAACGAAACCTTTCGAACACCCATATTACTGAAGGGTAACGTCAAAATGTTACTTTTTCTTAGAATCGAATAGACGTAGACAAGTAGCATTATTTTCCGTCTTATAATCGAATGAAATGATATTTTTAATACGAGTAGTTGAGTATTAGTAACACAAATTATGAGGAGTCCTTTCGTCATCGGGCTAGTACCGGAATGTCGCTGGGGGGTCTCAAATCGTGTCATGCATTTACCTCAATTTCTCGGTTACTAAAGCTCTGTTCGCGATTATATTGACGCCTTAGACGTTCTAGAACATTGCTCTACCACTTTCACTTGAGTTTCTGGTAACCTTTAGTGTCCGTTTAAACTGCATCTGTTATAGCATTTAGAGCGAACAAACTTGATGTATAAATTTACAGCTTAGATGAAACTATTACAATCTTTACGAGGGATTCGCAAAAGTCCTGCTCACATATTAGCGCTATATGCCAAAGCGGTGTATAATATATCAATTCTGTTCGCTTTAGGGGCAGTTTAGATAACAGTGATATTGTTTTTTATAGCTGATTTACAAAGTTGGAAACTGGTTACTTCAATGTTCTTGACATTTTGCAGTTTTAAGAAATTTTGTAAAGACAATCAATAACATAAATTGAAAATTCGCTCCTTGACTTGCTAGATGTTAGCTTTCTTCTATAAATGTAATAGTGTCATTGAAAGTAGTGGAGTAGGTACCAAGGGGAAGAAAAAATGACGTTCCGTTACCATGCATTCATATAGGAGCTTGACACCGAGCTAAAGTTTCGCCTTAGGGCTCGTTCACACCGGCGACTGACAGCGGTCGCGCGAGCGACGACCGCGACTGGCGATCAAAATGCTATCCGCGGTGACCGATGTTCACACCGGCAAGCGCTATAGGCCCGTCGGCGCGCCAGAGTTGTTCGCCGGTTCGTGCCGTCCGCGTTTTCTCGCACCACTGTCGCAGCCTAAAATAAGCAAAAATAAGCGTACGCGCGGGCAGGCGTAGCATCCGTGCGCCTCTGATTGGTTCAGTAGGTTGTAGGCTCGCGACTGCAAAATAGCGCAGCGAACGGCCGACCTAAACCGGTCGCTTTTCGACCAAACACGACGATTCGCGAAAATGTGCGATCGGTCGCTTTGTGACTTTGAGTGTACACTCTAACATGTGGCGACCACCGCGAGTAGCCGGTGAATGAGCCCTTACGCCATTTAGTGCCTTTGTTGTCAAAGTTTGCCCATGTCTGAAATATCGCATGATATGTGTAACACTGCCGCCCAAAATTCTGCGCAATATTGGAAAGGTTTGGCAATGGCGTTGATGGTACGGCATTGACGAAAACGAAACAAGGATAAAGAGATTGGGGGTAGAGCAGGGAGTGGAGGGAGGCAACATGTAGAAGGGTTCGTGCGAACGTTGACATGTTCTCATAAAGATATAATGGTGCTGTTTAGAATCCAAAATTTCATCTTTTCGTGCCATCAGATATTTCAATATGATCGGATGTATGGGCTGTTATCATCGACCTGTCAGGAGTGAGAAGCATTCAAACGGGCTTCCCCGTGTCAACATAATTGCCCTCTTCTTCGAAATGGCGTCACCCTTATCCCCGAGCTGACACTAATGATGGGAAAATGAAAAGACAGGCCACACGGTCAAGACGGCGATACCCCGTTGTCCACGAACTGAAAGAAAATGATTGAAGAAGAAACTGAAGGTCAAGACGATGTCACCCTTTTCCACGAGCTGACACCAATGATGGGAAAAGGAAAAGACAGGCCATATGGTCAAGACGACGATACCCCCTTCTCCACGAGCTGAAACCGAAGGATTGAAGAATAAACCGAAGGTCAAGACAATGTCAGCCTTTTTTCCGAGCTGACACCAAAGATGGGCAGAGGGAAAGACAGGCTCCGGAAGAAGACGGCGACGAGCACGGGGCAGACAGAAGTTATTTGATGCCATGCTGGCCCCCGTGTTAATAAAGATCGCTCGAGACTCAGATGAGTCTTTTTCCTTTTCCCCGAGCTGACACGAAGGATGGGCAAAGTGTTACGGTTGGCGTGTAGCACCCCGTGCAAAAAGGATGCTCGACCACCATGTCTCATCGAAACGAGGGCTGAATTCACACTTTGTTGTGGTTGTTTTGAGGGGTTGCCGGTCTGGCTGGCATCCCGCAGTGCTTACAGGCCCCTTTGTGTGTATGCGACTTCAGAGGGACCCTTTCCTCGAAGTTTCAAGCTCCAAAGGAGAACTTCCGCGAACCAACGTCGCCTAGAAGAAAGGATCACGCCACGACGAGGACTTACAACGTCAACTGGGAAAATGGATGAGCCGTCTATCCACAACCAGGCGCACTTTCCCCGAAACATCAACGCGCGAGAGAGAAGGGATGAGCAGTCTACGATTCTCAGGACCGCGGACTGCCGCCTGCGGAGGCACGCTCGTGAAGACGTGAACAGAGAGAATGGATCAGCCGTCTATCCACAACCAGGCACGGTTTCTGCGAAACAGCAACGCGCGAGAGAGAAGGGATGAGCAGTCTACGATTCTCAGGACCGCGGACTGCCGCCTGCGGAGGCACGCTCGTGAAGACGTGAGCAGAGACAATGGATGAGCCGTCTATCCACAACCAGGCGCGGTTTCTGCGAAACAGCAACGCGCGAGAGAGAAGGGATGAGCAGTCTACGATTCTCAGGACTGCGGACTGCCGCCTGCGGAGGCACGCTCCTGAAGACGTGAGCAGAGACAATGGATCAGCCGCCTATCCACAACCAGGCGCGCTTTCGGCGAGAAAGCGACGCGCGATAGAGAATGGATCAGCAGTCTACGATTACCAAGTCCGCGGACTGCCGCCTGCGGAGGCACGCTCGTGAAGACGTGAACAGAGAGAATGGATAAGCCGTCTATCCACAACCAGGTGCGCTTTCGGCGAAAAAGCGACGCGCGATAGAGAAGGGATGAGCAGTCTACGATTCTCAGGACCGCGGACTGCCGCCTGCGGAGGCACGCTCGTGAAGACGTGAGCAGAGACAATGGATGAGCCGTCTATCCACAACCAGGCGCGGTTTCTGCGAAACAGCAACGCGCGAGAGAGAAGGTATGAGCAGTCTACGATTCTCAGGACCGCGGACTGCCGCCTGCGGAGGCACGCTCGTGAATACGTGAGCAGAGACAATGGATGAGCCGTCTATCCACAACCAGGCGCGGTTTCTGCGAAACAGCAACGCGCGAGAGAGAAGGTATGAGCAGTCTACGATTCTCAGGACCGCGGACTGCCGCCTGCGGAGGCACGCTCGTGAATACGTGAGCAGAGACAATGGATGAGCCGTCTATCCACAACCAGGCACGGTTTCTGCGAAACAGCAACGCGCGAGAGAGAAGGGATGAGCAGTCTACGATTCTCAGGACTGCGGACTGCCGCCTGCGGAGGCACGCTCCTGAAGACGTGAGCAGAGACAATGGATCAGCCGCCTATCCACAACCAGGCGCGGTTTCTGCGAAACAGCAACGCGCGAGAGAGAAGGGATGAGCAGTCTACGATTCTCAGGACCGCGGACTGCCGCCTGCGGAGGCACGCTCCTGAAGACGTGAGCAGAGACAATGGATGAGCCGTCTATCCACAACCAGGCGCGGTTTCTGCGAAACAGCAACGCGCGAGAGAGAAGGGATGAGCAGTCTACGATTCTCAGGACTGCGGACTGCCGCCTACGGAGGCACGCTCCTGAAGACGTGAGCAGAGACAATGGATCGCCGCCTATCCACAACCAGACGCCGTTTCCGCGAACCAACGACACGCGAAAGAAGGGATCCACCGCCTATCCCCGATCAAGACTGCGTAGGTTGCCCCTGCGGAGGCAGGCTCGTGAAAGGTCGCCGGGTGAGTGTGTGCCGCCGCCAAGCACCGTGGGACTCAGTGCATATCACGTGACGTTGACTTGAGCAAGATTCCGCCTACAATTTTAGTGGGCCTATTTAAAGGACCCCGCAATGTACTTTGTACTTAACCATCTTCTCATTTTTCGCCAACTCTTGAATAAACACTGCAAGTTTCGCACTAGAAATCGTCTCGTTCTTGTCTGGTCGCCAGGGTCTATCGGATGCCTTAACGCCACGCTACCCAATAGTAACGCTGGTCGAGCTTCGATAGACAGGCGTCGCAACAACTCGGCAGCGTTGGAGTACGCTACGCTGGAGAACGCAACAACTGGTGGCAGCGGTGGGACACGCAACCCTGGTGACCCAAACTTTGGACGGCATCTAAGAGATCATCTCCTCTTCGTCCTGGTGACAACATTCGGAAGGAAGGTGTCAGGATTCATGACTGCATAAGGTGAGTGCACAGCTTTTCTTCACTAAGATATCACTTGGCTTTACGTATTCTTTGGGGACGTACAGAGCAGTGATTTTTCCTTAACCATGGACGGAAGTTTTGAGTACGTCGAGGTTGTTGCAGAGTGAAGATTTAGCAGCACTAAGGGCAGCCATGAACTTGACGGAACTAAAGAAGCCGGAATTGTTTAGCTTGGCGAGAGAGTTGGGCCTCCAAATTGCCGAATCAAAAAGAAAGCCGGAGATCATAGAGGTGATCGAAGCGAGCGGGGCAGACGACGATAAACTGAAGGAATGCCTAGAGAGGATTGCAGATAAGAAGGGAAGAGCGTAAGCGCATAGAAGAAAAGGAAGAGCGTAAGCGCGCGTAGAGGAAAAGGAAGAGTGTAAGCGCCTAGAGGAAAAAGAAGAGCGCGAGCGAGCAGCACGTGAGGCCAAAGAATAGCGCGACCGTGTTGCACGCGACGGACTCGAAATGAAGCGCCTAGAGATTGAGTTGCTGAAAGCTCAAAATACTGAGAGATCTAGCACAGAGGCACGTGAAAGCGAGCACAGAATGACAGACTTGATGGCACCCTGCACAGTAGGAGGCGAGATAGGTCTTTTTCTGGTGCAATTTGAGCGCGCGTGTGAGAAGGCAAAATTCGCGAGAAAAACGTGGCCACAACACTTGCTTACGTTACAGCCACATGACGAAGCTGATATCATTGACCGCTTCGGGAGAGAAGAAGCAGAGGACTTTAATGAAGTCAAAGCGAATCTGCTTAAAAAGTACAGATTATCAGCGGAAGCATTCAGGCGAAAATTCAAGGAAGTCGAGAAGACTAAAAGCGAGTCATACTCAGATTTTGCATTGACCTTGGAGGTAAACCTGAACGAATTGCTCAGAAAAGAGTGTGCACTCAGCGACGCCGAAACGACAATGCAGTGCGTTGCTCTAGAAGAGGGTTCAGGAAGGCCAGGCGTGGACACTATCACGAGAGCGGCCGATCTCGCTGAAGAGTACGTAACTCGTCGTGCCTTCGAAGGCAACTAAGCTCCTAAGAAGGAGAGGAATAAATACAGACCCGACAAGCCAAGCGATGGTCAAAGTCGAGTCGGTATAAATCAAAGGAAAGGTCAGATTCGGTGAAAGATAGTGAGGAAAAGATAGTGAGGAGATAGGACAGCGAGGAAAAGGAGGAGTCACCCGAACGGAGGGCAGAAAGGCAAAAAAAAAACAGTATTTTGCTACAAATGCCAGCAAATGGGGAATATCTCCGCGGGATGCGAAATCACAAACTAGTATTGATGTCACTAAGTAATAACGAGGAAAATCTGAACTTGCTAGAACCGTACATTCAAGACCTTATGGTAAACGGCCAACCGTGTCGGGTGCTTCGCGACTCGGCAGCCACAATGGACGTGGTGTACCCATCGTACGTGGAGGAAGGCCAGTTCACGGGAGAATGTGCTTCTATAAGGCAAGCCGTAGAGGCCTCCACTGTTTGTCTCCCTGTGGCAAAGATTCGTATCGAAGGCCCTTTGGGAGTACTGGACACAAGCCGCCGTCTCGGCACATCTCCCGCCATAGTATCCATATTTGTTTTCTAACAAATCTGAGGATTTGCTGCGACGCAGGGGAATTGGGTTTAGTGAGGAAATAGTGCAAGCCCTAACTCGTTCCAAGGCAAGGGAGCTCGCAGCCAAGGCAGTCTACGAATGTCCAATGATGGAGGAAACAGGTTTGACGGAGGCTTCGTCAGCCAACACCAAACAGGACAGCCCTATAGGGGATAATGCGAAAAGTACACCAGCTAATGAAGAGGTCAGGAAAGCACCGGAACCTGAAATCTCTTGAGAGGCAGAATGCAGAAGAAATTTATTAAATGTGAGCCCTGCCACATTGATTGCTGAGCAGGAAATGGACATGGCCCAAAGCAATGTTAAGTTTTACTATGAGAGGGCGGGTTGAACGCGGCGCTTTGAAGCTGCGGAAAAGGTAATGATCCTGAAACCCTCATTGAAGAACAAACTACAGGTTCAATGGGAAGGACCGGTTGACATATTTCAGAAATTATATGAAACAAACTGCGTAATTACGGTACCGGGAAAACAAAGGACACCACAAGTGTACTACAGCAATCTACTTAAACCATACCGGCAGGGGGAGGCCATTGTGAACATGTCCCTTAACCAACCTGAGGAGATGTCTGTCGACTTTCTGGAGTCAACATCAGTAACGGGGCAAAAGACATTCACGAGACCATTGACAAGCTAGTAGAGAAGGTGGAGTTGAATCCCAATCAAAGGGCCGAACAGAGGGAACTCGTGTTTGAATTTAAAGACATTTTCAGACACACTAGGCAGAACCACTGAGATCGTTCACGACATCGAGTTAACTTCGTCGGACCCAGTTTGTTCGAAAGCTTATCACGTTTCACCTCGTCAACGTCAAGTCATGGTCGCTGAAACAAACAAGATGTTAGAGCGAGGTATAATCGAGCCTGGAGAGAGTGATTATACCTCTCCTGTTATCTTGGTTGAGATCCCAGGAAAGGGACCTCAAGGCTCAACTTAATCACGAAGGACCGCACCTACCCAATACCGCATATTGAGGAAAGGCTTGAGAGAGTGAGCAGTGCTGATTTCATCTCCACGCTCGATTTAGTCAGAGGGTACTGGCAGGTTCCGTTGACCGAGAGGGCAAGCAGGCTTGCAGCGTTTATTTCCCCGATGGGAACCTTTCGGCCGAAAGTCCTGATCTTTGGATTGAAGAATTCTCCCTATTGTTTCTCTAGCCCTATGGACCAGGTGCTACGGGGAATGGAGGACTTTGCACTTCCCTATCTCGATGGCATAGCAATCTTTTCTTCATTATGGGCCGCCCATATGCAACACTTGCGAACCGCGTTGTGTCGTCTACGAGAGGCTAACTTAAATGTCAAGGCTCCTAAATGCTAATTAGGGCGTGCGGAGGTAGCTTATCTAGGTCATGTAATAGGGCAAGGCCATCGTCGGCTTTCCGAGGCTAAACTGGCCGCTATTGACAACTTACCGCAACCACGCACCAAGCGGGTCATCAGGTCATTCCTTGGTTTGGTAGGTTATTACCAAAGATTTATCCCGCGTCATTCGTATATTGCAAGTTCTATAACAAATGCGATGAGAAAATAGGACCGCAAACCGTAAAGTAGGATGACGCAAAATGAAAGGCATTTAGTATGCTGAAGAAATCACTAACGAGTCAGCCAGTGTTGAACGCGCCCGACTACTTTAAGCCATTCATTCTTCAGTGTGATGCCAGCGACCGGGGTATGGGGGTGGTGCTTTGTCAAAAGAGAGATGACGAAACTGAACACCCCGTACTGTACGCCCGTAGAAAGCGTTCAGTTCGTGAGGAAGCATACAGTGCATCAGAGAAGGAATGCGCCTGCGTGGTATGGGCAACGCAGAAGCTAGCTTGCTATATCGCTGGTTCAAGGCTCGCCATGGAGATTGACCACTGTCCCCTCACATCGCTGCAGTCCATGTCTACGAAAAACGGCCGTATTTTACGCTGGAGCTTGGCTTTTCAACAGTACACCTTCGATATTCACTATCAAAGGGTAAATTTAACGGCGATGCCGACGGTCTGAGTCGTTCCCCTAGAGGAGCGAAAGCCTCATGCTCACTATGGTTTCCGTAGCATTTTCGCGTTGATATCTTTTTCATACGTTTTTATTATCGCGAAATTGTAGTTGATTGTTAGCTGATCTTAGTAACGACGTCTTAACGCTTTCAAGAAATGGCTGTTTTCAGTGTTTAGGGGGGAAGGACGCGCGAAAGGGATGAGAAAGCAGTAGCGGGTTTTCTTTTTTTTTTTGTACAGCCTGGTGTGTCTTGGGGGAGGGTGGCCTTGTGCTCGCTCGCTTTTTGGTTGGGGGTCCGGCAGTGTTTTGGAGTGATCGCTAGCCCAAACAGGAGACGAAAAGTTGCGAGAATGGTTTGCAAGTCCAGTTTCACCAGACCGGACCAGGGAGAAAAGGCATACAAGAGCGCCACGAGAGCTGATGAACGACTCCAAGGAATCTACAAGCTACGAAGCAAGGGTGGAGGCAAATTCTGCTGCTGAAACGCCGATCCCTCACCCAGTGGCTGGTGGCCCTTACGCATCGGGATCTTCCTCCCCCTCCAGAAATGCTGCTACGGTTGGCGTGTAGCACCAAAGGATGCTAGACCACCATGCCTCATCGAAACGAAGGGTGAATTCCCAATTTGCTGTGGTTGTCTCAAGGGCTTGCCGGTCTGGTTGGAATCCCGCAGTGCTTACAGGCCCCTTTGTGTGTGCGCGATTTTAGAGGGACCCTTTCCTCGAACTGTCAAGCTCTACAGGAGAACTTCCGCGAACCAACGTCACCTAGAAGAAAGGATCAAGCCCCGACGAGGACTTACAACGAAAGCTGGGACAATGGATCAGCCGCCTATCCACTACCAGACGCCCTTTCCGCGAACTATCGACACACGAAAGAAAATGGATCCGCTGCCTATTCCAGATCAAGACTCCGTGGGTTGCCCCTGCGCAGGCAGGCGCGTGAAAGGTCGCCGGGTGAGTGGGTGCCGCCGCCAAGCACCGTGGGACTCAGTGCATGCCACGTGGCGTTGACGTGATGAAGATCCCGACTACAATCTTAGTGAGCCCATTTAAAGGGCCCCGCAATGTACCTTTTAACTTAATTCTCTTCTCATCTTTCACGAACCCTTGATTAAACCATGCAAGTTTCGCACTTGAAATTGTCTCGCCCTTGCCTGGTCGCCATGGTCTACAGGATGCCTGCAGCCCGCCAACAACGCCACGCTACCCAATAGTAACGTCGGTCGAGCTTCGATGCGGTGGGGTACGCTACCCTGGAGAACGCAACAAAAGGGAAAGACAGGCCACAAGGTCAACACGGCGCCACCCATTCTCCACGAACTGTCACAAAAGGATAGAAGAAGAAACCGAAGGTCAAGACGACGTGACCCTTTTCCCCGAGCTGACACCAAGGATGGTCAAAGGGAAAAACAGGCCACGAGGCCAGGATGACGCCACCCCGTTCTCCACGAACTGATACAAACGGGTAGAAGAAAAAGCGAAAGGTGAAGTCGACGTCACCCTTTTCCCAGAGCTGACACCAAGGATGGGCAAAGGGAAAAACTGGCCACGAGGCAAAGGCGACACCACCCCGTTCTCCACGAACTGATACAAAGGGATAGAAGAAGCAACCAAAGGTCAAGACGACGTCACTCTTTTTCCAGAGCTGACACCAAGGATGGGCAAAGGGAAAGACAGGCCACAAGGCCAAGACGATGCCACCACGTTCTTCACGAACTGACATAAAAGGATAGAAGTAACCGAAGGTCAAGATGACGCGACCCTTTTCCTAGAGCTGACACCAAGGATGGGCAAAGGGAAAGACAGGCCAGGAGGCCAAGACGACGCCACCCCCTTTTCCACGAACTGACACAAATGGATTGAAGTAGAAACCGAAGGTCAGGACGACGTCACCCTTCTCCCCAAGCTGACACCAAGGATGGGGAAAGGAAAAGACAAGCCCCGGAAAAAGACGGCGACTACCACGGGAAAGCCAGAGGCTATTTAAGGCTATGGTGGCCCCCGTCTTAATAAGAACCGCTCGAGACTCAGATGAGTCACATCCACGTACCAATGAAGCGAATACAATCTGTTCTACTTTTTTTAATCGTCACGATAGCAGGCTTCATCGTCGTATCCTGATTCTTGCGGTGAAGACCCACCTCACCCGGTCGAGATTGTAACAGGGCTTACTAATTAGAGATGCGTGCCAAGAAATAAGGCCCACGCACAAAGATCACGGCGGCTTCAAATGCCTGCTTTACGTATGCGAAACTGCTGCGAACTTTCATTCATCGTTCAGTTGCTAGAAGCTCAGTAAAGCGTACTTACCTAATGCGTTGCGTATATCGAAGGTAATGATACTTTTTCATGTGTGGAATTTAAATTCTTGCGTTCTTTATGATAATTTTCTGAAGTAGAAAAATATTTGGTATTTAATTTCATGTTCAAAGCCCGTATCTTTTCATGCGTCATTTCAGAATAGTGCTATTGCAAGACGCCTATATAGTTATTTATATGCTGGTTTCTACGCTATATTGTGAGTGAAACATTAGTTGTAATCTAAGCATGGACAACATGGCCACGATTAGCACATGACCGGGGTAGTTGGAGAAGTATGGGAGAGGCCTTTGCCCTGCAGTGGGTGTAACCAAGCTGATGATGATGATGATGAAGCATGTCAATACTCATTCCCATTTCTTGCAGAAGAACAAAGTAAACTCTCACGCGTGCGGGCAGGGTTTACCCCGAAGGGATATTCTTCATTACAAATTCTAGCTGCAAACAACACAAAATTAGAAACGTTGAGCACAATCGTGTTCAAGACTACTTCCTTGCATCCTAAGAAATTGCTTTAATGCGTTGTTTTTCTCTTTCTTTTTCTGGTCCCAGAGTATAACTCCAGAAGAAGAGGTAAAGTATCCGTCTTCATTTTCTTATTTGCACTTGTAAACAAGCACGAACATTGTTAGTGGTGCACAGATGCATGTACGAAGCCCGAATGCAATATTACCTACAGAAGTAAGTGCTCAGCTATTAAACAAGCACAAAACAACGCGAAACGGGTTTAGTGCCACGCACAACTCTCCATACCAGTAGGCAGGTGGTCCCAGCACTTCTACGAGTCCGCGTTCTTTCGTGCCGCTTTTAAATGGCACCAGCGTGCTACTGATTGAGAAGCTCCGCGAGTTTGTGGCGTTAACTTTTCTCAGACGGGCGCATTTCTATATCGCCTTCTAGATCCTCCGCAATGAATTACGTGTCCCTCCGAGCTGGCAAAGGCTCATCGAAGTGTCGCCTTATTGAAATAGGCGTAAAAATATTCCTGATCGACATAATCTCTTTTAAAAACGTTGGCTATTGATATTGTAGGGGGGCGCCTACTTCTAGTATAAGCAGCGACTTGTGCGAGATACCGTGCGTTCGTATCCCGAACAACAAACTGACTGATTAGCACCCGCGTCGTATGTCGTCCGCGTCCCCTTCTGCTACGACGCTTTCATTTAATCGTCGCGACAGAAGGGTACACACTCTCCCCTTCGCAACGACTTGCCGCACACGCGGTCTGAGGCAGTCGGCAACGTCGCCATCTTGTTCGCGGTGCCCGCTTGCCCCGCCTCGTCCTCAATCTCAAGCCACGAGCTGACCGTTACGTCTCCGCCGCAGGGAGCGGCGGCGCTCCTTGCGCAACAGCCTGCAGCTGTGCGCCTCCCACCTGTTCTCTTCCTCTCCCCTCAACTCTTCTCTCTTGAGTTCCTCTCTAGCCTGTGCTGTGCTGTCAACTGCTGTCCTAACGCGCAGAACACTTATTCCCGTGGAGCAGCGCGAGAGCCCGTCAGCTAGGCAAAGCTTTCCAGCTCCTCAGCAGATTTCAACACTTGTCTCTATCCCCTTTTCTATAATGTCGCATTTATGCAGCTGTCGGGTCTGTGAAATTACTGAGATGCGAGTGTCACAAACATAAACCAAAATCGGTTCAGCATAACTACGGAGCCAATTTTTTTCCATGTGTACAGCATAACAAAAGGTGACATCCCGCTTTGATAACTTCCGCCGAATGTGCAGGAAGATGTCTATGTCGATTAGTTCATTTAAGTATGGGCAGCTTTCTATTCTCGAATTGTGATGAGTGTTTAGAGGTGCTATTCTGTTTTTCAATAGTTCGTGCGATAAGCACGGACATTCTAATTTTACGCCCGACAAAAGTACTCGGTGCTGATACACATTCAGGCTCGGTAAGTTAATCGACGTGTTCGAGGCAAACATTTTGTCTTTCTTGGGTCAGCCAGTATAGCTTTCTCGTGAAGAAATTAGTGCTTGTGAAATTGAAGTTTCCTTTAAGCCCGTGAAACATGGCTTAGTAGAGAGAGAAATAAACGTTTGTTATACGAAACAGTGTGCCGAGCGAGGCCGGGTATCACACTAAGGTGGGAAGGCTTCTTAGTCCAGGAACCCACTGGGTTCGACTGCCCTCTTGGCCCTGGCGACGAGTTGTCGTTGGTTTTCCAGGTCCCCGAGGGTTAGCTTGGCCTCCCACGTTTCGAATATGTGGTTTGCTTCTATTGCTCGTTTTGCGTGCCTCTCTGGTTGCATTTCGCTGCCTTCCTGCCACGGGCATTCCAGAAGCAAGTGTGCCAAAGTGTCGGGTACGTTGCAGAGTGGGCAGAAGTAGCCATAGAGCGTCGGGTAGAGGCGATGCATTATTGTATTACTTTGCAGGCGTCTGAGGATCAAGCTTTCTTCTCTGTCGAGTTTAGGGTGCGGTGGAGGGTACACTCGACGCTCGAGCCTGTAATGTTGCAATATGGCCGAATCGTTGGTGGGTACGGCCTCCGCCTCTTCTGTCATGGGTCCGAGAGCGCGTGGGGATAGGGGAGCCCGGCTGAAGTGCTCGCGGGCAGCGGCGTGGGCCGCTTCGTTCCCCCCTAGTCCCTCGTGTCCGGTTACCCACGTTACGCAGGTGTACGGAAGCGGAGTGCTTCGTCCTTTTAGTATCTTGAGTGCATCGGCCGAGATGCGGCCCCTCAAGAAGTTTCTGCAGGCGGCCTGAGAGTCGGTGAATATAACCGCTGAGTCTGTGCATGTAGTGGTGGCGAGAGCGATTGCCGCTTCTTCAGCCGTTTCCGGGTTGCGTGTCTTGATGGTTGCCGATGCCAGCTCGGAGCCTCGAGAGTCTACAACGCTGAGAGCGTACGCGTTTCGATGCGGATACTTTGCCGGGTCGGTGTAGCGGGCATTCGGGTCATGCTTGAAACTTCGTTTGATGGCGTTGGCTCTAGCCTGTCTTCTACTCTTGTGATATATGGGATGCATGTTGCGCGGGAGACGTGCGATGCAAATGCACTCTCGAACGTCCGGTGGTATTCGCTCTTTCTTGTCCGTGTCTGCAACATACGTCTCGCTGTAGTTTAGGTGTCGCAGTACTGATCTCCCTGTGGGCATGAGCTTGAGTCGTTCCAGCTGGCTGTTCTTGTGCGCTTCGGCGAGCTCTTGCCACGTGTTGTGGACGCCGATCTTAAGGAGACGTGATGTAGAGGCCATGGCGGGGAGTCCCAGGGCGACTTTGATTGCCTTCCTTATCATGATGTTGAGCTTTTCTATTTCACCATTCTTTAAGCCAGGTACGGCGTGCCGTATGTGATGCGGCTGGTGAGCAGTGCGTGTATTAGTTCTTAGTTTCGTGCGCTTCTCGGCAGAGCTTGCAGGTTGGTTTGCAGTCATGGTCTTGTGGTTGTCTGGTCTTGCCGCATTTGTAGCAAAAATCTGGGATCGGTTTCGGACAGACGTCTTAGCGGTGTCCCGTGTTGCCACAGGTGCGGCAGTACTGCACTGACTTGCGATATGGTCTGCAGCGGAAGTCTACGCTTTAGAAGATGATGTAGTAGAGAACGTGCGGTCCTTCGAAGAATACGAATGCCGCGGTCGACTGACCCATCATTCGGGCGTGAAGTACGGTGTATCGTGCCGCGTTGCTCGGATTCCTGCCATAAGTTCTGCGGTGCTTGTTCCTGGTATGAGGCCATTGATGACGCCTCGGGAGTCGTCGTCAGGGGTTCGTATGTTGACTTTGACGTTGTGGTAAGTGCCTCCGAGCTGTATTCTGTTGATGCTGACCAGCATCTTTGCGTCTTCCTTGCCTGCCGTGCTTGCGATGATTAAATTTTCGATTCTTTGTACTTGTACGCGTACTTTCTCATTGAAGTCCTGTTGCGATAGTCCACTCACTTTACCGATGGCGTGCATGACTGCGACGGTATTCCATTTGGCGAGGTCGAGACCTGCTTGCGGGCGGTAGACGATCTTAAAGTCGTCAAGTGGTAGGGGCGGCATCCTGGGTCTGCGTTGTTGCTGTGAAGGTGCTGCATTGGGCGTTTGCTCATCGGCTGGTTTTTTTGCCGGCGTCTTTGAATTCGAGGTGTCCTTCTTGGCTTTCTTGTTTCTTGTGATCCAGGCGCTTTCCGCTTCGATTGTTCGGCCGCTTTCTGCGTGATAGTTCCAGGTACCTTCCCCGGTGTTTTCTTCCGTCCGGTCTGTTTGCATTGCATTCGCTTCATCTTCTTTCTGTTTCTTTGACATTTCGCTTGCAGCAGCTGCCTCTCGGCTCATCGTAGGGGCTCTTCGCCGCTGCGTGGGCGAGCGCTCGTGTGCTCGTGCTCACGCGGCGCGAGGGTGTTTCTGCCGATGAGATCGCAGGAGCTGGCGTTAGGCTTAACCAGGCGGGCGGGCGGTCGTCGGGAATAACGCCTGATATCTTGAGATAAGGTGCACTCACCCGAAAGTGGCTAGTGTCCGCCGGTTACTCTCGTTACTCGGAAGCGTGAAAGAAACAAGGACGAAGCACCGGGCCTGTGGACTTGTGTCGCCCTTCTTTCCTTCGCGCTTCTGTTTTCCTTCCCGTGAAACAGTTTTCTGTGTGCAATTCAGAAACAAATTCCTTCGACGGCGAAATTTACGTCGACCTTGTTTTCTTGTCCACTCATGCCCAGTTCGTTAATTTTCTTTTTTTCTCAGAAATGCATCATAGGAACGGTGAGCTAGTGCACCGAAAAACCATGGACCATCCCACTTTTCAAGACGTGTGAGAAGTTTACGTTTAGTAAATAAATGACAGGCGTATTGCTATTTTCTGTCTTTTAATCTGTGCTTTTCCGCATGATTAAATATGTATTCAAAGTAACGCAAGCTGAGATAAATAAACCAGCTGTCCTACTTAAGGGCCGATTAGCTAGAGCCCTGGAGTGTACTTTTGAAACCACCGCACCATTTTCACTTGCAAATAACTGAAACCCAAACGTGATCCTTTTCTTAGTATGCCAGCTTGCAAAGGAGGGTCTTGCCAAGAGGAGGGCGTTGTAGTTTCTTTTTTGTCAATGCATGATGTCTGTGATATATCCATCCTCAAATAGGAGAACTGTCGGACCTGGCAAGTACTGTTGGGCGCGCGGCTTATTTTTTTTTTTTTGTGCATAGTATTTGCTTCGTGAAGCTGCTTCTTGTGCGTAAACTTTCCAAAAGAATGCCATAAACTATGAATGCATGACATTGTATCTACAATGTATTTTACAGCTAAGCTGTTAACCTCTGGTTGGTCAGGATTTCGCGCCGTGCGTCCTCACGAAAAATAAAAGTCCTTCAGCGAATAAACTTACACCTTCAGCGATTGAAGTGAAAAGCTCATACATTCTTTGGTATCACGCGTAAAACATACAACACAGCATTCTTTTCAATTAATAAGTACCACAAAACAAGTAACCAAACCACATCATTGATGATAAGGCGCAATTGATATCAATGCGAAGCACGTGCGTACACTCTTAAAAAAATGGAGCGGGGAAAGGAGGGACTAGCCGTTTTCCTCCTTCAGACCGATGAGTTCCTCCCTCACACGCACTTCACATGTCGCGCCCTCTTGTGGCAATCACAAGCGGAGGAACGTTTCTCCCCTGCCTGCGTATCTTGCGTCGCCGCCGCTAGTGACCTGAACATCGCCTACAATAACTTCTTTTCTGCGGAAAGTAATGCTAGGTAGCAAAACCTGAGGTCTAAACCTTTCATGACAAGCGAACACCAGTGTCGAATCTCCAGCTCGAACGGGAGCTGCGATACGAGAATAGTTCAACTCAAAGCGGCGTCCGGCTCCCGACGCACAGCGAGACAAGCGCGTACTCAGGTGTCTCGGCCTAGACACCGCAGACATAGCAGCCAGCCTTTCTCGTTTTGACGCGTGAAGTTAGGATGAGGAGAAGGTTAAGCTACCTCAAAGGTATGCATTTGTGGCCGTTTTGAAGCGCCATCTGTGACGGCTTCAAAGCTAAAGCAAAAATCTTTGCGCACTTTTCTGAGCTTAACTGAGACAGGTGAAAGCCCATCTATGACTGCCTCTGTTGCTGTTGTCTGAACTGTTCTGCGAACGGACGCCGCCGTGGCCGCGAGCATGGGATGCAAGCGCAGTGTCGCCGGCTGTGACTGATCACCGCTTTCCTGCGTCAACCACGGACTGTGCACGGACACTCATGAGCCACTAAAGGCTTACGTCTTAAAATACGTTTGCTGGCGCCGTCGGCCCGTAGCTGGTCGGCGTGAGCGCATCACCGCGGCGACGCCGTCAAATCCACAGCTGGAGCACAAACCCTGCCGCGGAGCAAGGAGGCGGTCGAGGGCACCATACAACCACATATACATCTGTATATCCAGCATCACTTGCGTGCAGCTTCGTCTGCGTCTCCGCCCGCCAGCGGCGGCTTCTCCGTGATGCATCGTGTAGCACGCACTACACTACAGAGACAGGAAGCACCGACCAACAATAGATGTATTTCCTAAAAGGCAGGGTACAAGCAAACGCACAAACAAAAAGTATCTTACTTGTCGCGCCGTCTTTAAAGCTATAACTTTATTTGTTTAATTTGGCCACTTTGAATGGTTTGACGAACTGACACAATAAGCTGTAGTAGCCCAAGCCCGTGACCCAAGTTTTATACTTGTCCGGGCCACTAGGTATGGGTTGCTTGCCGGGCAGACAACATTGGTTGCTGGGTATGTGGGCCGAATAGAACCCTTGCTGCTAGCCTTGTTTGGCCTAGCAGACAACTCGGGTCGAGCTAGCGTGTCTGGTGCTGGTATGTGCTCATACTTTGCCAATCGCGAAAATGAATGTTCCAACGTGGCACAAGGGAATATGTAGCGTTCAATATATTAAAACGATGGCACTGCATCCGCGACACACGCATATGGAGCGTAAATCTGATTTCATCGGTCCGAAAATGCCACAAATTAGCAAGCACAAGCGTTTTTCACCAATTGGCTCTTTTATTGAAGCATGTTTACGTTGTTTCAGCTCCGGTACACATGGACTGGGGTTTTATAGTGCCTGGTATTCTAAGCATTCTGAGCAGTGAGGCATTTCTGTAAAGAAGAAGAAGCAGCAGAAGAAGCAAACGTAATATGCAGCCGCAGTATGCATTGGGAACATAATATGCAGATGCTAGTCATCTGCTTTGGACAAGCACTGGACCGAATAAAACCCAGGTAAGAAAAATTTACATGGAGCTGTGAAATACAGGCGTGACCAGCTTGAAACAACTCTGCTAGTTATGCGCGATTACGTACGTATAGAGTAAGCTTTAGCAGCGTTCCTTTCGAAAGTTCTAGTGCTTGTCATACTGAAAAGAAGGGTAGGATCCTACACACACAGCCCCCTTCGTCATGTATATATATACATATGGTTGTGACTGATAAAAAAATTGACATGCTGGTTAAAATGCACCTATTCCTCTCGCTATATATATATATATATATATATACATATATATATATATATATACATATATATATATATATAGATACATGTACCAGCAGGTTTCTACGGAATACCGATTGCAGTCCGACATGGGCGGCTTTGATCTTTCGTGCAGTAGCCGTGGTAGCAGCGTATTTCTTCAATTTTTGTTTGTTTGCTACCCTGTATGGAAACTCCCGCAAAAAACAACAAAGAAGAAACAACCCCCCCTCTCCCCCGCCGCCGCCACCACTTTTATTTATTTATTTATTTATTAGAAGATACTATCAGCCGAAAATTGGACCTAGATAGCAGTGCTCAACATAACTAACAAATCTACATTACTACATTTATACAATAGCACTTTAGGATACAAAAATAGCAATGCAGTGCAACACAATAAGAACGCAGTAGAACATCAATTATTTAGAGTAACACATTGGCACTTCAATGCACGAAAACAAAATAGATGTTACCCTTACAAGCAGAGGGGAACAAGGGTCGAAGATAAATTGCTAGTTTCACCATATGCAACGTGTGCTGGAAGACGGCTGCATTCGTGCGCGGTCGACGAGAAAAGAAGGGGTGCATGAAATGGTTCTTTGCCAACTGTGGTTCCCTCAAGCGTTTTGCTTATTGCGCGTGATTCGCGTCATTTATTCGTCAGTGGAGAGACCCCTGCCTACCAATACTAGTTCGCTGGGAAACAAGATAATTGCTTTTTTTTTTTGCTTTCTCTAACTAAGGCGAGACAAGTTCGCATCTTTATAAAGTGGGGTTACGGGGCCACGCCTTCCGTACCGGAAAAGAACAAAACGTAGCGCCCGTCTCTGCACCTGCTCTAGCCTTGCGACTGGTTCTTTAGCCTAAGGGTCCCACAAATAGCAGGCTTATTCCATCACTGTACGCACAAGCATCTTGTATACTGTTACTACTTTCGTGTCTGATGAGGTAAGCTCAAGCTTGCGTCTTAAGTATCGTAACCTTTTATTGGCCTTTCCTACTGTGTTATCAATATGTGGCGTCCAGAACAACTTAGATGGTATAGTCATGCCTAGATACTTGTATCGGTCAACTCGACGCAAATTCTAATGGCTTGCGTTTGTGCGTAGTGGTCCTAAAAGAGGTTTTAGCCGAGTTGAAGGACATCTGCCCTTGATTTCAGCATTTCTTAAGTACCCGCAAGAAACCGTTCGGAACAGTTCGGTTATCTGCGGATCTAAATATAAAAGATGCAGTCGTCTTCAAACAGCCTTGGTTTTATAATAAATTTCGCAATAAGGTCGCTAATCTATAACAAGAATAACACAGCACAAAGGAGTGATCCTTGTACCACGCCTGATTTAACGTTAGAAACTGCTGACGTCCTGTTAACAATACTTGCAAACTGCCGATGGCCGGGAAGAAAGTTATCTACCCGCAGTACGAATTTATGATCACCTGAGATAGCTTTTAAATTTATTATTACTTTGTTGTGATTAGCTTTATCAAAAACCTTCTTCAAATCCAAAAAAAAGATTACGTCAATTAAGCCCCTATTATCAACTAGCATATAGAATTCATGAATGCTTCCCACCACTGGTTTAACTGTTGACAGACGTTCATGAAACGCGTGTTGGTACTTGCTAGGAATATTGTTGCGAGATAAGAAGAGTTGAATATCTCTGGACACAATGTGCTCGACTATCTTACAGGATGTTCAAGGCAAAGCTGTAGACCTACACTGTCAAATAATTTACACCCTTAAAAGTGAAAAAAAGATGTAAATGTGTCTATAACTCGCACCCTAAGGGTGTCATTTATATAGCTCACACCTAAGCGTGTGAGTTTTAGACACATTTACACCCTTTTTCATTTTTAAGGGTGTAAATTATTTTACAGTGTATAATTTGAGACTGACATGTGATCCCCATCCTTAAATATTGGGATTACTGTACTAACCTTCCAGTGAACGGAGATTCCGCCTGAGAACAGTGACTTTTGAAATATCACCTAGAGACATTTAGCAACCATTTTCGCACGTCTTTTTAAGAAAATGTTCGGAATGTCGCCTGGGCCTGCGGATATTGAGGTATCTAGATTAGGCAGTAACGCTAATACCGCTTCATGTGGCAGTTGGACTTCGTTAGTATACGGAAGATCAGGATAGCATGAGAGATGCGTCACATTTCCAACATACTTTGTAAACATGCTCGAGAAAAAAACTTATTTTACCAGCAATAGCAGACTTATCTTCGATTGTACTCTGTTCTGTATTTATTTTGAGCAGTGACCCCTTGCGAAACCGCAAATACCATGCAAGCTTTCGGGGCGATTCAAGGAGAACTTTGGGCGGTGTGACGTTGTATAACTTCGGTTTTGAATCTTTGATCAAGGAATTCAACTTCTCGCTTAACATAACCATGTCATCATGAATAACGTGACATTTTAACTGCCTCAGTTTGGCTCTGCGTCTGTCAACTTTTCGCTTTAAGTAAATAACCTCTCTGGTGATCCATGGATTGTGAAACTTTTTCCTCTTAAGTGGTACGTCTAGCTTCACGCACTTCTATCTTACGGTTTAGAATATTGGCGTAATTCGTTCGTGTTAGTTGATTGACTTAAATTCCAGTGTTCAATTTCGTCAAAACAGTAATTCAATTCATCGAGCCTGGCCGTGTCCTCCGTCTTATTGAAGTATCTATAGTAGGTAGTGCAATGGGGGTATCTGGAAAGCAACCAGCCTTAGAGACATGTTAACTATGGAATGGTCAGAAAAATCTAGCAAAACATGAACAATGCAGGTTCATGTGGCCACGCATTGGCTAACGAAAATTAGGTCTAGAAATGGACTTACTATTACCATGGACACGGATGGCATCAATTACTACTTGTGTGAAACCGTGTGAAAGCACATATGTATGGTTGCCATAGCTGCCTAGCGATCTCGTGCGATCTCGTGCATCCGGTTTCATTTCTTCCCATTCCACATCAGACACACTCAAATGACCTGCTGACATTTTTATTGTGTATATGACGATCTTGAATAAAGTCAGTCAGCTGAGTTAATGTATTTTGGACTTGCTCTACGTGCGCGACACAATGCTCCTACTTTCATTTCTTGCGGTACGAGTCAACTTGCACCATGCACACTCTATATCAGCTTTCGTACCCTCTTGCAAATTCCACAGTTATGTTTCCTTTTTTGTAGGTATCGATTTGCAGCAAAACAAAGAATAAGAGAGGTAGAAAGAAAAATTGAGTACAATACCTTTTCTTCCTCCGATAATCCCTTTAGAAAGAAGAAAGCATAGGTCATTAATTACCTCGCATTTATTTATTGTGCGGGCAAGGGGGGGAAGGGATGGTTCGGAATAATGTCTTAGACCGAATATTGAATAAAGGCTAGAACAATGCGTTCTCTTCCACAGCGAAGAAAACGCCGAGGGAAGAATAAGAAAGGAACGAGCCGTTTTCAGAAAGCGAGTCCAATTCAAAAACACTATCTCAGTAACTGCGCGGCAGGTATATATCATGGGCTCTGCTGTTATGATTAATCCAGTGGTGGTATATGGAGTGTTCTTTAAGGCAACAGAAGTCCACAGTGAGAACATTCACAGAATTCTCTGCATTCAACATTATACAGCAGTCTGAAGCCTCAAACATTTTGTGTGGTATTCCTGTCTAGAAAGACAGGTTTCTACAGGCCATGTTGCCTTCCTGTAAAACAATCGGGCAAACAAATAAAGAATTTAGCCCGCTGCATTACTTACGCCGGATATATATATATGTATATATATATATATATATCGAAGATGGCACACGCAGGTAAACAAGCAGGCACAATGAGGCGTTGCTGTTTTTCTCCTCAGCGCATTAACCAACCTTCCCACTTCTTTCACCGAACCGCTTTGCACATATGATCCACATTTTTCAGCCTAAGTCAAATCAGAAGTGTCTCGGTATCTATGCAAAACGTTCTGGAAATCTTTATTTATTTAGAGATTTTTGCCGTCTGTGCGCTATCTGGGCGCTCACAATCCTCCACAAAGTGTTCTGAAGGGGACTTTTAAACTGAGATCTAGTGTATAATGCACGTTGGGCACATAGCAGCGCCAAGTGTGCGTGATTTTTTCGGCCAAACCATTCGATGATTTTCTCTCAAACTTCACAGAGTGACATCATTTTGCAGGGGCTTTAGTTCGAACTCAAGAGTACGACGGAATCCCGTCAAGTCGGGATGATGCATACTTAGAACGATGAGGTGCGGACACCGACCAAAACGGTTTAAAGATATATACATTTGGGCTCCCCCACGGGAGCCTTGTTACTCAGCCTAAACGTAAATATATATTTTTAAACCATTTCGGTCAGTGTCCGGACCTCTCCCTTTCTTTTAAGTATATGGCTTTAGATTAATATCACATTTTTTTTCGTGCGTTACTTAATTGTCTGCACAAAATAAAGCCGAAGTATGCGCGGTCTATTATGGTGGGGCAAATAAAATGTTAATGTCAGTGTTCGTGGTTACGTGACCCGTACAGCTCCTGTATAGTGCTTATGGCGCCTAGACAGCCTACAGTAGAAGCTGTTTATGACCACTATATTGAATTTTTTTTTTCATATCTGGGAACTTTAGATTGACAAATTGATTTTAGAAAGAGAGCAGTAGCTCCAAGAACTAGTATGCACAAAACGGTTTGGACGCCGAGCTATTCAAAGCGTGCTGCATAAACCATGAAGAGAAGCGGCAACTTACCAGTTTCTGCATGTAGCATGGCTTCTGTTGGATGGAAGATAAAAGTTTGGTCAGGGAGTATGTAACGGAAAAATGCGAAAAGGAAAGAAACACTGCAAGCATAACCCCCTATGGACAACGACAGCACTACGAAGTGCATCAGTAACGACAGTGAATTCAGCTTTTTTTTTTAAATAGAAAGGTTGAGTTGGGGGGGGGGCAGCTCAGCGCTGATGTAACTTTGCGGATGGACAACAACTCGGTCCGAATTTCCGGAGCCCCCCACCAACTACGGCGTGTCTCATAATCATATCATGGTTTTGGCACATAAAACGCCCGAATCTATATTGAATTTTTTTAAAGGGTTCCTCTTGTGACACTAGGTACGGTGTTTCCTCTCGAAGGTGTCGCAACGATATTTTGGTGACCTGCACCCACGTATCGTTAATATGGGGTGTTACGAGGAAAATGGGTGCTAAATAGGTGCATCGAAAGACGTAGTAAACGCAACAAGGGCCCTTTTAGCCCCCCTTAATGGCGTCAAGACGTTTGGTGTGTGCTCGTAGCTGCACACACCGCGGCGTTGCGTGCGGCCGAATGCAGTTCTGTGTTAGCACCCACCCGGTTTCGTTCTGTTTCCTCGTCTTGTTTTGCGCTACCGTCCTCATAATGAATCATTACCTAGCTGTGAGCCCGATCGTATGTTCTCAACATCCTCCAAAAAAAGCCTCCAGTATTATTTTGTTGTTCTTTTTCGTTAAGTACTGCTTAATAATTAAATAATTAACTGATAAATGAACGAGAAGAAAGGGAGTTAACCGAGGGGCCCGATTCTTATTAGTCATATCATACGAAGCCAACAAACATTGACCCCAAGGACAACATAGGGGAAATTACTTGTGCTTAATAAGTGAAATAAAGAAACAATACATTAATGGAAATTCAAGTGGATGAAAAAACAACTTGCCGCAGGTGGGAACCGAACCCATAACCTGCGCATTTCGCGAGTGAAATAAAGAAACAATACATTAATGGAAATTCAAGTGGATGAAAAAACAACTTTCCGCAGGTGGGAACCGAACCAACAACCTTCGCATTTCGGTTCCCACCTGCGGAAAGTTGTTTTTTCATCCACTTGAATTTCCATTAATGTATTGTTTCTTTATTTCACTTATTATGCACAAGTAATTTCCCCTATGTTGTCCTTGATGTCAGTGTTCGTTGGCTTCTTATGATATGACTCATAAATGGTTACTTTTAGGGCAGCTATATCAACACTACAGTATTGAACACATTCGAGATAACTGTTCGTACTGCACATCTGTCTTCTTTGCCATATTTTTGTACTGTGCAATGTGTCGTTTATATATTTTGCAACGAAACTTGTCCTCTCTGCCTATCTTGTTCATGGATTGGCATTCTTTTATGTGACGAAACGCCTTCATCTTATCTATCTATGACCTGCATTTATTGTCATAGTCAGAGTCACGTACATTGACATTTTGGTGCCGAGTGCACCGGTATAAAAGCCGCTAGGTTGTTCCTGGGCACTGTAATAAATACTGATTTGCATTGACTTGATAGTGTAAACATTTGCTGGAAGGGCAACAAAGCGGTTGGCGTTGAGAAAATATTCGGAAGCACCACTTCGTCATCAGGAAAGCACGTTCTGCCCACTATTTCGTCCGTGCGCTAAGCCTGGTCGCAATGGCAACCAAATAGTCACGCAGGGTGTCTCGAATATTGTATTACCAGGTGTTTTTTAAGAATAATGTAAGCAACTTTTAAACACCGCCTGTGGAGGGTAGCCCATTTCTTGTCTCCTTGAGTTGGTCGTGCGTCACTCGCGCGAAAATTCCAAATGCATGATCGACCAATAAAAAAAAAATCGCGAATTCATTTTTTTTTACTTTTCCCTTACGGCACATACTGTAGTTTACGGACTGGATCCTCTGAGAGATTGAAGGCATGTCCAGTTAAAAAGAATTATGTGGTTGATCACATTTTGGAGATACGCGCTATCAAACCTGCTGTAGAAATCCACTGTCGTTCCACTTACATATTTAAGAAAACGCCGTTTTATGCATCCAACCCAAAACGTAACTCGACCCCCAACGAATTTCCATGCAAAGGTTCTGGAATTAATAAATCGAAACTGGTATCGGCCTGATAATTCCTTCCAAGTGGATCCACCTTGCGAATTACCCAGTGACAAATCGTAAATCACAATACGTGCCGTGAGGTTAAAAACTTAATTAGTGAATTAATTTATACATTTCCAATACAATTGCATGTAAGGTCTTCTTTTTGATGTTTTCCTCATTGACTAGAATTATACTATCTGCAACAGGTAATTTTTTTAATTTGCTTAATGTCTTTGCAGATACACAAGGTGTACTGGCATCAGAGGGGAATGAAGCTAGCAACTGTTTCACGTACCAACGCCTCCTTAAATTTGCCTTCTTCCTTGCAGCTCTTGATGGCCTGTTCACAGAAATGCAAAAGCGAGAAAAAGCTCAGTGCATCGATTAGAAGAGAAAACGGAGAGAAGAACGATTTCATTCAAATCGCCATATATCCGGGTCGACTCGTGCAAGTGTATATATATTATATATATATGCACTATATATCCAATGATTGACCCCTTGTCCCCTCATGACTATGCTCATTACATTCCAGTAGTTAATTCCAGTACTTTACGTACTATCGGATTTCTGAATCCGGGCACGTAATCACAGAAACCTCTCATGCCAAAGCTGTTCTTATGAGTGAACGCCAGCCAATCCTCATGCTAGACATAATATTAGCCGACCGCGGCTGGCCCATAGCAAATATTACGCGCGAACAAGAAACTTTGTGAATTCGACTCGCGGATGCAGGTTGAAGCTCGTCGCCCGTGATTTAGAGATTTACAGAACGTCTGCGTTGAGCTGAGTGTCGTTGCATGTCGGGGGCTGCTGCGCAAAGTTTTTGGTGGTGTAAGCCGCACAAAAAAAAGAAAGAAAGGAAAGGGTAAGTAAAATAAACGTTAAGGAAAAAAAATACTACAGAACAAAGAGACAGGCAAAGCGCTCTGATTTCTGCCATACGTTTCTTTTGAGCGCTTATTACCTGATGACTGTAAAGCCCCCGGATTTTCAAAAAGTAGCGAAACGATTTGATCTCATCGCCGAGCTGCACGATTGGTCGATAACTTCAGCGCGCCCTCTGGTGTGAGCCAGGAGCAGCTAGCGGACAACGCGCGCCAGGCAGGCATTTGTTCTCCGCTCGCAACCAATCAGCAAACGGCCACACATAGCTCCCACAGTCGCGAAGGTATAGCCGCATCGGCACGTGACGAACCACCCTTTCTCAGTTGGCTGACTCTTCTCCGCTTCTTGGCGCAAAGGGAAAGATAAAGCCAGGAGCGATCGGCCCTGCAAGAGAAGCCCCACTAGGGGATTTCCTGCCTAATGTCGCACGGCTTCTTTAATCTAACGCGGCACACCTGGGGCGTGCAATCTCTTTTGCCAAAAACCACGAGGCACCGCCGGTGGTTGTCGCTTCCTTTTATAAAATCGAGGGGCTTTAAATGCATGGAACATGCAGTCTGGTCAGCCAACGTTCGTTCAGATGCGCATGTGTCTACTACAGTCAAGCACTGCTTAGTATCGAGATCGGCCAGCTGCGGCTAATCACGGTGGCCACAGAGACGACGAACCAGCAGTTATTACGGGTGAACCGTTCCGCCAATCAGATAATAGAGTGTTTCACCTCTGGCTGAATTTACACCCTTTAAACTTCCTGGGATCCCTCTCCTGGAGCCAATCACGGGAGTCGTATACAAACTGGTGGAATTCGGCTACCGCGTAGGTCACTCGATGCCCAAAAGGCGCTGGCGGTTGTTGGCTGTTATTGGATACTGTTCTTCTCGCTTATGCGGATGTCATTGATTATTTGGACGTTCAAGACGCTTTGAAGCTAGCTTGCGGTGAAATCTCCTTTGCAGAAGTGCAACGACTGGAATCGCGAAGCGTGATGTCCTCCATTCGGTTCCAGGGCTGCAGGCAGCTCACGCCAACAACTTACCTTCATTACGCGTCCTTTCTTAGCATCTACGTCGCTTCCTTCAAGGCATTGCTTAAGTTGCTCGGCATTTTTCCTATCTGCGGAAGAAAAAAAAAAAAGAAAGCGTTGTTACCATGTCACCGTGTGTGACGCACCAACTCCAAATAGGGCGCATAGTGAACTCTACATCAATCACCGAATTAATAAGCTAAATACACCTTTAGAATAGGAAAGAAAAAAAGTTAAGAAGTCACGTGACGTATGACTACGGAAGTGAGACCGATACGTAGACTTTCTACATTGTCAATAATAAGCTTATTCTTTTAAAACAATTCTACATGCTTTGCAGATGGCTGCTCGGATTTCTCTCCTGGCATGCGATCTTCACGTGCATGACATTGGCCTCATTGTCTCTTGACCGCATTAGGTGGTTAATAATAATAAATAAAGCCATTGAATTTCTCAGATTTTTCCTCGCATACAGCGCAAAAGGTAACACGTTCATGCACTGAGGTAACTTTCGTCACTGAACACTCTTGGAACGTTTCCGGGACAAGTAGGTTAACTAATATCGGCGTTTCGTTTCGGAACCGTGCCCACATTACCAAAAATTAAAGAAAACAATCATATTTTTCTTCAGTGCCAAAAGCATACTGTCATGCCTTATTTAGTTCACCAACGTAAACAAACTTTATCCCTTAATACGTTTCGGCGTGTTCTGTATGCTATTCGTGTTATTCCTGTATATCTGAATATATGCTTCGATAACATTTTGCTTTCTCATAACAACTGCTTCTCTGATATATAAGTGTTGCATAAGCACTACACAATTTTGTTTTGATATGATCTTTTAGTTTATGCCACGTATCTCGCTACTCCAATGTACTGGTATTAACGAATTTCATCTAGCCTATGGCTGGTGACCCAAATTTATTAACAGCAGTGCTACCTGCAATAAAAAGAACGTAACAATAAGAAAGTATGATAAAAATGCTTATTTTAACGTTGCAAATCGGCAATATAAGAAGGAATCCCGCTTGCGCTCGTTCAGAGGATATTCCTGAATAGATTGAATGCCTGAGGTTCACATTCATTTTCTCGACCTGGTTCTCGATTAACGAATCGTGATTTCTAAACATATCTTTCCGCTGCCCGACTAGCAAGTGTTCTTTTTTAAAAAACAACAAGCCCATCATATTTCAGCGTTTGAAAGATATGCATTTTCCGTAAAGAGAAACAGACTATTTTTCGAGTCCCACCGCCAAATTATAAACCCACTAATGGATCACGCGTGTCTCTGAAACTGCTCTCAGTACTCACTATAAACTGATAATTTGACCCAATCGTTTACTAGGAGGAAACCAAAAAACAATTTCAAAACAAACCCCCAAATCCCTTAATATACAAGGTCGTGCACGGCCATTGTTACGTTCCACGATCAAGTTATCAAGCGCTTGTGTACGCCTCTTTCGATGTTTCGCGCGCTAGAAAATGATCAAGTTACTTGTTTCTAAATGTCATACAATGCGGCTGTGTATTAATAAAAGGGGGAAGCTAATGAAACGATACAATTTTATTGCATAAGAAGCATTGCTGGCACCTCTGGAACTATATCTGCGGGCGTTGAGGTTGTGTGCGTCAAGGGATCTACAAGGGCCGATGCGATAGTGCTATTCACAATCGGCTTTTATTGGACAATTTACTACGGGCGCTCTGGTTCACCGTATTGTTACTTTTGCCACAGTCCAAAGAAAGAGAGAGAGAGAGAGCAAAAAAAATGTTCGCAGATTCTACGCAACGTGGTAGTCTATTTTGGGGGCAGCATTGGCCTGCACAACGAATGTGAATAAGTCTTTATTAAATGCTTACTACGCAGATACTAAGCAACGTCGTGGGATCCTCGCGAGATATGGAAGAACGGCAAGGGTTGGCGTAGCTAAACTCTATTTCCTCAAGTGACAGCAGTTAAAGTGCTACGTGCGCTTTCAATCTTGAACGCTTTCGCGTCCGCTTGTTTATGCAACGAGCGTTGCATGCTTATGGTGAGATACGCTTGTCGACAATGCCATGCCTGTGGTCGCGCCGAGAAGGGCCCTACAGCGGCCTATGAAGGGTGAAGTCGGAGACGCTGTCGTGAATGTTCAAATTTTAGCGCGAGAGCGTTAAGGGCCCCGCGGCGCAGAAAACCTGTCGTCGGCATACGCTGTCGGCGGCGTTGTCCGTCAAAAAAAAAAAAAAAAAAAGAAGAAAAAAACATCACGCCGAACCACAACCACGTAGACCCTCCGCGTGGCGCGTAAGCGTTACTGAACTAATTGAATTTATCAAAGTAAAACGCGTCAGAAAATTCGTTAGGTCCGATTTACACACAACCTACAGACATGATGGCGTCGGATATGTAATTTGAATGTAGGAGAAAGTAATTTGAATATACGAGAAAACCTAATTCTCTTACGCGGAAACTCAAACACAAACCCCTTTTTCCTTGCTTACGGGGGTACGAACCATTGATGATTCACTGCTTGTAGCCTCTGCATTAAATGGGTATGAGCCATTGCTCTGACCTGCACTGCCGTACGGATATCAGCCTACTATATCTTTCTATCGGGCCCGTGTCGCTGAATATGCGGTGTCGGCGTCAACCGGCCCCAATAACCCGATCGCGTTCCACTCTCAAAGGCGAAGCTTAAGCGTCCTCCAAATTTTTGAAGTCCTCCTGTTGGCCGCGTGATCGATGACAGTCCCTGTGCGAGTGTTGACATCATGCCCGAGTTTACGAGGTCGAGCTTTCGTGACTCCTTCACGAACGCGGAAAGTAATTTGTTCGATCGTTTCGAAATGTCGGCGTCAAATTCAGCAGTATATAACGACCCCAGGAATGTCTTTTTTTCTTTAATATCTGGCATAAGCTGCAACTCCGAGACACCACCCACTGCCTCCTGCGTGGTTTATTGATCACGGGACAAGTGCTTCTTTCCGGCTGCAGTCTGAATTTACCCTCACGCCCGAAGTGCTGCAAAAGTTGCACACTGTGGGCACGACGTTGCTTATGTTGACAATGACGCTCCTGCCTCTTGCCAGGGAATCCGAGCTTTTACACCGGTTGTAGATCCTGCACCCCGCATTGCAGTTTCCACTTCCGACAGACTTTCGCACCTCTCTCACCTTCGTATTAGGCAAAGGAGCCACACCGTAGAGTGAAATATTTATTCCGTGAATCAGTCTAGTGTACTGTTCTATTATGACAGCTAGCGCCGCCTTATGCGAACGTTTTGTGTCATCACGACGATTTTTACCCGCTCCAATCTCTTCCGCTGTCGGAACGCCCCTAGGTGCACTTACAGAACAATTTAAATGCCACTATTTTGATGTCACCGTCAGTAAGGCGCCGTTAGAACACCAATTTTTTACTTACCGCAAATTTGACGTCTGCAGGGAAGCGCGTACCTACAGAAACGAAAACTAAGTGAAGCTCACGAGAGTTCGTGACACATTTTCTATTTGCCTTTGTCGCGGAGTGAACCGCAAATGGCGACGTGGAGCTGTGTTCTTGCGCATAATACCTGACATTGTATTCTATTTACCCATTTCATTAAAGGAGCACTGACACAAAAATTTCAAGTCGAGATAACTTGTGAGATCGATTTAGTTGGTCACACACACATCGTCTATAAAATATCAGCGGCGAATATCGCTTAGAAGATATTTAAAATCAATTTTAAAGTACGTGCGCCCAGCCAACCGCAAAACAGAGCACCTCGCGACATTGACATCAACCGGGATTGTAAATAGCCAAGAAAACGCTACGTCATGTGGCTACGTCACGAATTTTCGTTGGCTGCCATGCGGCTTACATGTGCTCTTCTCCTCTGTTGTTGCTTGTTCTAGCTGTTGTACTCGTAGTGGGACGCTATCCGTGTCGCTGCAACTGCAGTTTTTGTCGTGTCCATCGGGATATTTCCCACACTATCAGCTCGACTGCGCTGCCACAACGTTCAACGCCGATTTGTTGTGTCTTACCATCGATCGTGGCCGACGCGAGGGTTTTGTTGAGGTTCGTCCTCTCCATCGCCGGCCGCAATATCTGACTCGCTAAGTGATTGGCCACGTCTAAAGCGCGAGACACATGGCGCGATTTTCCGTTGCATCTGTAGTACGGCGCGTCGTGTGCGACTTGCCGCATGCGGCGATTCAGGACACATGGTACAATTGAGCGAGCGGCGGCCCAGGACCGGCGCCCCTGCGTGGAAGTTCGGAATCCTGCGTAACTTCTAACAGAAAGTGAAAGCAACCGTATTTGCACAGCTATCTTGTTTGAAACAAACGATGACAATATAAACACGTCTATGCGAGCACTGTAGACGTGTTTCCGCAAGGCCGCGTCAGCAGTATCGGATCCGTTGACAGCCGCCGATGGCCAAGAGCCGGCAGGCATAGCTCGCTGGCCCATCGAATCCGACACCGGTTGCGCTTGTGACACGATCGTTTGCAGCTCGTATAACGAAGCGCCTATGTTAGTCGGCACAACGTGTACACAGTTATGTCACGCTTAAATTGCAGCACATTTGATTTCTTTGGCGCTAACAGAAGCGAACGAGAATGCCAAGCGAGCTTGCGATCGCTGGGAGACGATGTAGGCCTAGCTCGCCGGCCGTGTATCCGGGGCAGAGGGTCCTTGCGATGCGTCCGCAGCTCGTAATAAAGCGCCTAAATTCGTCAGCACAATCAATGCCTGAACATTTATGTTTCTCTTAAGTGAAAATACGGTTAGTTTTCCCGGAGCCGTTAGTAGCAATGAGTAAACAGGCCAGTCGGGCGAGCCGCTTCGTATACAGACGATTGCTGGCGCGTCTGCGCTTACCGCGTCCGAGTAGAAATCACGCCAACGATTTACTATTTCGCACAACGTTTTTTAACTCGCACTCTTTAGAGGTCACTTTATTCTAGGAGTTATTTCGTGTCAGAAACAAATTGTAGCCCATTTATGCGCCGTCGTCAGCGGCGAAAGAGGCCCGCGTTTCGACCAGAAAAATAAACAGACATGATCGGAGCGGCGAGGCACCCGCTCGCCGGCCCCGCCCCGCCGGGTCAACCACGTGGCCATGACGTTCACGCTACCGGCGCTGTCATTGGCTGCGGTCATCCGACCGATGCGGCAGTCGCACGACAATACGTCATGGCTTTTTGCGAACACGTGGCCACTTTGTTTACACTCCCGTTTGCCCCATCTCGTTGCTCTCAGGAACCGAAACTTCGACTGGTCGCTACAAAAAAGACTGCAAATAATTACCTGTCGCGCTCTGAAGTAAATGAGGTTTCCTGCCGTGATTACTGGGTCATTAACTACTTATTAAAGCAGAAAAAACCACGTGGATTTTTTTAGTGTCAGTACTCCTTTAACAGCTATGTGCATTTCTTCATTCTTCGTGTGTTTTAATTGGAGTTAGCCCCGAACTAAAGCTTCCATTTAGGCTTCCGCCCACCACTTTAAATCTCCATCTTCATGTGTGCCTGTGATCATCGCATTTCTGCTTTGGAATCTTCGCCGAAGAAAGGAACTAAACGCATACGTATTTGGGGCACTCGCTGCTGCACCAGGCGCAATGCGATGATAAGCGTCGATTAAACTGAAGTAGACTCACGTTCCTCGCCACCGCACTCCACGGCAGAGATGACCAGCGACAAGGTTACTACGGCGAGGACAATTAGAGTAGTCTTCATTTTCTGCGAAGTTGTGAGGTTTTCTGGAAAGGAGCCGCGCACAGTTGAACAGGGTCCGAGTGAATGACTGCGGTCTCCGAAGGAAGTGCTGGGCGCCTATAAAGGCCCGAGAGGACAGTAGATGATGATAAGAGGTTTCCGCCTCATAATCGCCGATTCTCATCGACCCCCTGTGAGCGAGCGCTCGCGAGGCGAGCGAGGCGCCAAAAAGGTGGACGTTTGCATCCTTCCTCCGTTGACGCGTCACGCCATCGCTAGTGCGGAACAGACGCGCAGATGACATCACGCGACCCCTCAGCCATTTTTTTTTTGCTGAACGCAGAAGGCTCGTCACCGAAGTAGTCGTCACGCGCCGGCGAGACGCGCGACAACTGCTTCAACCACGGCCGCTGCTGCGACAGACGCGAGCATCGCGTGAGTACCTCGCGCGTGCGGTTACAAGAGAGGTACATTTAAGTAATGTTTCTCATTTGACTACGAATCGCGGCAATTGGACAGCTGAGGCGCTGCGAGGTGAGAGAGAGAGAAAAGAAAGACGAGGGCGGAGTAGAGAATGCAGGAAGCCTAGCTTTCTCGACCTAGTCGTGGCATCGCGTGTAAGTCTCCGTGCAGGGTCTTCGCGCGGACGTCGCGTCTTTGCATAAACAGTGCGGTGGCGGCAGCTGGCCCAGCATGTTGCGAGGCAGCATTGCACGCGATCGCACGGTCTCACGTCAAGGGAGGCTGAGACGACAAACTTGCTTCTGCGAGCACGCGCAGTCGGGAGGGCGCTGGTTCACGGACTCATCGAATAGATTGTCTTCACAGATTCTAGTGCTATCGCCACAATTGATGTACCGAAACCTAGATTTGAAGAACTAAACACAGCTGTACGACAAGGCCATCTCTCCGTCATCGTCATCACCATCACCGCCATCATCATGATAATCGATGATAATCGTGATAACCATTCTTCTTATTACTATTGCTAATTACATTTTCTAGTCTTGTTCCGTCTTACCCAATTTCCGACCTGTCGCCTGCACCTGGTTAAACCACATGACTTTATTTCCTGTCGACGATACTTATACTTTAACATATCAAAAAAAAAAAAAAATTCCAAGCGGCACTTCGGCGCATGGGACTTGATTTAACCGTTCGTGTTCGGCAGTCTCTGGCTGCCTCGACTCCGCGCCGCTGTGACTGGAATCATTTCTGAGCCGTTCGAAACAAATTTCAAACTTCCATGCGGTTTCATTGCTAAATTGAGAACGATATTTTTTTCTTTTTTTCTTTTGTTAAGCTTACTTCGATTTGTTTTGTTGTTCTCACGTATTTTTCTTTTTGTTTTCAATAATGTTTACATTGTATTTTCTTTCTTTCTAGACTAGCCTACCTACAATGCACGTGTTTCATTCTTGCTTTCATTTAAGTATACTCACGTCCCTTTTATTTGTGCCACCAGATATTTGGCCAATACTCCACAGTAGGCACGCGCTTCGGCCAACTCTACAATCGAATTAGGAGCAACGCTCCCATGCTTTTCAAAAGTTTGTTTTATAGTGAGTGTGTCGAGAGGCCCAAAAGAACAAATGCAAAAGAAACACCGTCAAAACAAGGTAAAAAAAAGAAAAAGAACAAAGATCTGAAATCATTAAGCGTAATGGTTGTCGTCGAAGTGCACAAAGAGTCCTACACTCCGCAAATGTAGTCAATGCAGCTCGGTTAGTTTGTTCGTGGTGAACTAACGTAAACAGCATGACTTCGAGTTCTAGAGCCAAAAGAAAGGTTGGCAGTCGTTCGTGCTACGTGTAGCGAGATTAGTGCAATTGTTTTTATAGCGTGTTTGACTGGACGGCTGGTTTTTCTTTTATTGAAATGAAAATAAAAGAAAAAGATGTAGTTACCTTATAATGGGGAAAGCTACTCCTTTTCGCATGGCAGGAACAACGATATAAAATGTATGCAGTAAGAAAAAGAAAACAAACAACGTCAGAGGGCCAGAAATCCACAGCACGTGGTCCTATGCACTCAAGAACATATAAATATAAATGACAAAGGCAACTAGCACCACAATGAGTTCCTAAACAAAGTCATAAACACACACAAACGGCCGCGATGTAGACTGTGATGAGCATGTGGACAGATGAGTAATTACATAGATTTAAAATAGCACAATGTGAGCTTCAGCACAGAATACAACAGAGAATAGCACGTAGTATACAAGCGCTAATAATTACGAATAATAGAAGCAAGTTGCAGTTACCTCGTGTTACTATTCACTGTCATATCTAGCACTTGTTAAGGAGGCCGTTGTCTTCGTAAAAATGTCCGAGTGCGTTCAATGATTTTCGCTGTGTTATTTTCGATGGCCATGGGGCCAGCAATCTTGCGAGTGAGAAAGGTCAGCTACCATCAATAGTGTGTAGCTTTTGTTCTAGCTGACGCATGTGCTTTGCATATCTGGGGCATTCGAAGAGTAGACGGCGAGCATCCTCATCGTCTGTGCCACCGGAACAAGCCGGGGAAGAAGCCTGTTTTATGCGATATAGAAAATGTTTGGTGTATGCTGTCCCAAGGCGCAGTCGGTGAAGTAGTGTCTCAATACTTTTCGAAAGTTCTACATCCAGCTGGTATTTGAGTTAATAATAATATTTGGGGTTTTACGTGCCAAAACCACTTTCTGATTATGAGGCACGCCGTAGTGGATGACTCCGGAAATTTTGACCTCCTGGGTTTTTTTAACGTGCTCCTAAATCTAAGCACACGGGTGTTTTCGCATTTCGCCCCCATCGAAATGCGGCCGCCGTGGCCGGGATTCGATCCCGCGACCTCGTGCTCAGCAGCCCAACACCATAGCCACTGAGCAACCACGGCGGGTCGGTATTTGAGTTGAGAGTCCACTTCGTAAAGAATCGATTACTTAGTATTTTCATTGAACCAGGCTGACATACACAAGTCCTTCTTTGTGTGTGTGTGTGTGTGCGTGCGTGCGTGCGTGCGTGCGTGCGTGCGTGCGTGTGTGTGTGTGTGCGTGCGTGCGTGTGTGTGTGTGTGTGCGTGCGTGTGCGTGTGCGTGCGTGTGCGTGTGTGTGTGTGTGTGTGTGTGTGTGTGTGTGTGTGTGTGTGTGTGTGTGTGTGTGTGTGTGTGTGTGTGTGTGTGTGTGTGTGTGAAAACTGTTATTGTAAAGAGGTCTGGAGGCTCGACTGCTGAAGCCAAGGCGGGCCGCTCCCACGTTGGCCCTGTCCGGTCAATCCTTTCAGCGACATCGTGGGCCCTCTGGACGGTCCTTTGGTTGTTCCTGAAACAATGGGCTTTGAATCCTTTTCTCCCACTTTGTCCATTCTTCAACGAGGTTGGGGAGAGTCGCGGGACAGCCCGCCAGCATATGTCTGATTCCAACGATGCCATTACAATCGTTGCAGTCCATCTTAATCTCCCTCTCCGGATATATTTTATTAATGCGGTAAGGTGTGGGATATGTACCTGTTTGCAACAAGCGCAGTGAGACTGCCTGAGCCCTTTTTAGTTTTGAATGTGGCAGTGCGAATTGCCTGCGTCCTAAATAGTAATGTTTGGTAATGTCATTGTATGTTATTAAATGATCTCTAGATTCCCTGGCTTGATGTTGAACGGCTCGGTTGTGACTGTCACGGTTAGCAAGTCCTCGTGCCAAGTTAAGAGCAACCTCATTGAGGTTTACCCGAGTGTCGTACACTTTACCCATATGCGCAGAAAACGATCGGATTTCAGTTCTCATAATTCCAATGTTTTCAAAAAGGTTAACTACAACTCCAGCTACGTAGCCTTCATCAAAGCACTTTACAGCGGATTTCGAATCACTGTAAATGCAGGCCCACTTATTGCTCCTGATAGCTAGAGCAATTGTCGCTTGTTCCGCCACCATGGCGTCCTTGGTAAAAATAGTGATAGCGTCTTGCACCTTCCCTTGATAATTTGATAGAATGGCCGTATATGCTTCTTTACCTTTCACCCAGGCAGCATCAACTAAAGCTGCCAGTTGGTTCTGCTGCTCTATTTCCTGCAAGAGTGCTTTAGCTCTTGCCTTTCTCCTTTCGACATTATATTCTGGATGCATGTTTCTGGGGAGAGGGCTGCTTCTGATCTTGTTCCTAACTTCAGTCCTTAATTCTACTTCAGCCTCTATTGGGCTCCTTGATATATTCAGTTCTGCACCTATTGCCTGTAATATGTTCTTTCCAGCTCGCGACTTTGTCAATATTTCGTGCTGCTCTAGCTGTTGGGCTTCCGCGATTTCTTCCATTGTGTTGTGCACCCCTAGACTCATGAGTTTGTCGGTTGCAGCGTTACTGGGTATCCCTAGGGCTACTTTAACGAGCTTCCTGAGCATCACATTAAGTTTGTTAAGTTCTGCCTGCTTCCATTTGAAGAATTCAGCCACATTATTGAAGTGACAGAGAGCAAAGGCGTATATTGGCCTCAAAGCGCTGTCTTCTCCTAAGCCTCTGTGCCTATTGGTAATTGTTCTTAGTAACCTAATGATTTCATCGGTTTTATTCGAGTGCGTTGTATTCTTCTATAGTTAGCATTGTTTCCGTCTATGTGATACCAAAGAACCTTGATTTATTCAACTAGCTTGATGCCGCTTCCTTCATGAGTGTATGAGCACACTCTTGGCTCATACACTCATACACTCGAAAAGGTCGTAAACCGCTTGGTTTACGACCTTTTCTGGGACGTTTAATGACCAAGAGTTCTGATTTGGCTGCCGAGAATTTCAATCCCATGTCTTTCAGTGTGTTCTCTAGAACATATAAACCTTCCTGCAATCTGGTCTCTGTTTGTCAGTTACCCTTGGCACTCCATATGGTTATGTCATCGGTATATAATACATAATGTATACCCTCAATTTTCTCCAGATTTCTTGCAACCTTGGACATTGCTAAGTTGGATAGCATGGGTGAGAGCACAGACCCTTGTGGAGTTCCCCTATTTCCCAAATTCTTAGCTTCTGATTTAAGCTCACGCAGCATGAGTTGTGCAGTTCTATGTTTAAGAAAGTCCTTAATCATGTTAAGAAGTCTCTTACATGACCACATCTCCGAGAGAACGTCAAGTATTGCCTTATGTTTTATACGATCAAAAGCTTTTTACACATTCAATCCCAAAAGAGCTTTCGTATGCGGTGGGCTCGCCTGTATAAGTTGGTGCTTGATCAGCAGCATAGCATCCTGAGTTGACAGCCCGGGACGAAAGCAGATCAAGTTGTATGGGAGGATGTCGTTCTGCTCAACGTATTTCGTGAGTCGATTTAGGATGACATGTTATACGTTATATACACACTTTATGCGTGATTGTTTGGCTACACCAGCCGCTACCGTGCCTGTCTGGGAGACCGGAGCTTTGTCAAGCCGAAGAAATGGCGACTTTTTTTCTGGCTCTCCCTTTTTCACCTTGTATCCAGTGGTGAAAATAAAAATGATGATGATGATGATGTTGATGATGACATGTTCCATAGCTTTGCCTAGACGTGACGTTAAGGAAGTAGGACGGAGGTTGTCCAGAGTGAGTTGTTTGCCTGGCTTTGGTGTGAGGATAGTATTAGCCACCCTTCATTCTTCTGAGTATACCCCCTTTCTCCAACATTATTTGAAATGTTCAGTTAGATAAGAAATTGATTCATCGTCTAGATTTCTTAATATCTTGTTAGTTATTTCGTCAGGTCCAGCCGCTGATCTACCATTAAGACTGTGAAGAGCCACCCTCACTTCAGTTTCAGTGAAGTTACAGTCTATTCTAAGTTCTTCACATATGCCTCCCGTATATTCGGGGCTCTCGTCTCCTTCGTTTGGTTGTGTAAGTGAGAGATATTTGGCTGCGAGACTATCCATGATATCCCTCTGCGTTTCATCTTGGCTTTGCTGATGAACCAACTTAGCTATAGTGGGTCTCTTGCTTGTCTTTGTTTCGTTCTCGTTGAGCAAGTGCTTGAGGATGTTCCAGCTACCTCCATGTTTGAGTCTACCATCAGCCGAATTACAGATCTCCTCCCACTGTTGCTTCACGATAGTCTTAGAGTGATCATCGATTTCTCTGTTTAATTGCGCTATTTTTTTCTTAGCCTTCTGTTAAGTCTCTGCGTTTTCCATCTCTGCAATATAAGCCTCTTTGTCCTCAATCAGATGCGCCAGCCTGCTGTCCATAGCCTCAATATTTTCGTCTGTCCTGATTTCTTTAGTGACCTCTTTGACGTCCTCTCTGAGCTGAATGACCCATGTCTGAAGGGGCTCCTGCTCGGCATCTAGAGGCCCCACTTGCCTTCTGTTCGCCCTGATTTTTCTGAACTGATCCCAATCAGAGAATTTGAAGATTCTAGTTTCCTGTCTCGGTATGCGTATGGTTATGTGTATGATGCAATGATCGCTGCCGAGATTCATGTTTGAATTTTCCGAATTGGCTCCTCTTGAGTTGTTTATAAAGGTAAGATCTGGTGTGGAGTCCCTGCTTGTGGACGTGCCACAAGGGGGTGGGATACGCCGGATCAGTAATCAAGCATAGCCCCAGATCCATGGCAAGACTCCATAGCTCCTCTGCCTTCTTTTTTGGTCCAAGTGTATCCCCATGTGATAGGGAGCATTCAAGTCCCCTCCAATAATGAGCCGGGAGTTTTTGGCAACCCAAAGCCCCTTGTTGAAGAGTGCTCTAAACCTCTGTCTCATGTCGTTAGGACTGCTGTAAATATTGAAGCAGAAAATGCTTTACGTCTTACCTCTGTTCATTTTAAGTATTATCTCAACTAGAATAAATTCAAACCTGGAATGTCTAAGGTCAATATCGTGCTCAATGTATGGAAACTTTTTGTCAATGAGGGTCGCCAACCCCCTCCCCATTTTTTTTTGTCTCTACATATAACTTTGCACCCAGTAAGCATAATTTTGTCCACTAAGGTTTCCTGCAGCATAATTACCTTTGGCCTGGCCTCAGATGACCTGATCACCTGTCGCAGTGCTGCTTTTGTGTGTTCGAACCCGCGACAATTCCACTGCCACAAGTTAAATACATGTTCAAGTGCAACTCTTGCTTGGGCTAGTTGGTTCATGCTTGAATGAGTAAAGGCAAGGCACAAAAGACAAGAAATGAAGAAGGACACAAACGCCAGGATCAGGCGCTGGTCCTGTCGTTTGTGTCCTTCTTCAGTCCTTGTCTTTCGCGCCTTGCTTTTACTCATTCAAGTTAAATCAATGATTACTGTCAATTGTTATTAGGTGAGGCTGCCTTTCAATTACCCGCTATTTTCCTCTTTGTGATGGCCCCCGACAATCCAGGAATGGACTTTATACTATCCGCCTCCGATGGCAGATACTCATCCTCGTCATCCCCTCGTGCCTGAATTTTGCTAAGTCTTTTCTCCGCCGTTAGCCTCCATTTCCACAATTTGTCGATATTAAAGTTGGTCGTTTCCACTGTCTCTCTTATTGCTTTAATTGCGTCTTTTATTTCACTGAAGGCTCAGACGACTGAATCATACTGGGAACTCACCGCACTCTTTTTAGGGGCAGGGGAGCTGGATTTCGCTGGATCGTTGCTTTTGCTTACAGGTCTATTCTGATCTAATTAGTAGCAATTATCCAAGCCAGTTATATTATCAAAAACTTTTTTGGTGTCTCATATGTTTTTGATAAAATAACTGGCTTGGATAATTGGCACTATTTCCGCTATTGTTGGTGACGACGTGCGTCCTAGACGAAAAGCGTACTCTACCTGTAAGAATGGCATAAGAGCTGCAGTCGCGCTTTCCTTGATTGCAGAACTGTCCGTGTAGAAGTGAACAGATAGCTAATGTAAAGTTAATTGCTTCGTTGCTAATGTGAAAACGTCGCTTTTATTTTTAAAACCTTCGATTGACGTTTCTATTTTCGTTGCCTGTAGAAGCCATGGTGGCTGGCAGATATTTGAGCGTGAAAACTGATCGTGGAAGTCGTGATTTAGGCTCTTGAAACGTGGGGTGTATTTGTGCACCAGGACGGTTCTCTATCATTGAAAGAAGTGGGTGCGCAGAATGCTGGGTAGAAATTCCGAAGAGATGCTGGCATTCTTCCAGGCTGCTAATTACGGTGAAATCTGGTTCCCGTGCTTCGATCTGCAAAATTCGCCAGTATGTTACACTCCTGTAAAACGTGAAGGCGAAAGCCTGCTGCACACGTGCTAATGCATTAAGTTATAAGACCGGATATGTGGTACTTCTTGGAGCACATAACGAGCCATAGTGTGAAGTGAACGTATGGCGCTGTAGGTCGATGTTCTTAACGACACATGCGAGCACCTAATATACTAACTAAAGGTTCTTTCTTGCTTGCTTTCTTTCTTTCTTTTTTCGTTCGTTTTTTCTTTAGTTCCTTCTTTCATTCTTTCAATTCCTCTTTCGTTCTTTATTTCTCTCCTTCGTCCATTCTTTCTTTGGTTTCTTCATTCATATTCAGTCATTGCATCTTTTCTTACGGGGGTATGAGCCATTCCTGATTATGATTTTTTTTAATCCTATGTTTTGCATCACTGGATCAGACGCCGTTTTTTTTTTTGGGTATGAGCCATTGCAACGAGCCAATCACGCGGCGGCAATGGCACTGCGTTACGCAAGATAATTGCGAAAACCGACAATGCTTTTCGCCTCGTACGAAGGGTCACGAACAGACATCGTGGCCTCAAGGAGGACAACCTGCTCCGGCTCATCAACGCCTTTGTGCTGTGTCACTTTGCCAACACGGTGGCCATGCACAACTGGCTCAGAGCCGAGAGGGAAAAGCTTAATGCCCTCATTAGAAAATTTGTCAAGAAAGCCCTCGGGCTGCCCGTCAGAACGCATACCGAGGACCTCCTTCGGCTCGGCATACACAACACCATGAAGGAGATAGCCGAAGCTCAGGAACGGGCCCAGCTAACTCGGCTGTCCACCACGCCAGCCGGCAGGCGTATCCTCCAGGAGATCGGACTCGCACCCACCAAGAACTTGTCTGAAAAGACCCAAATCCCCAGAGAAACAGGGGAGAAGATCGTGGTCGCCCCTTTGCCCCGCAACGTTCATACCGTTCACAACGCAGGTCGTCGCAAGGCAATAGCATTGAATATACTAAAGCAAATAAACAAGGACAAGATCGAAGGAAGCTTCGTGGACGAAGCTGCATACCGAGATAGCAAGGCTTTTGCGGTTTGCGTCGTGGACACGCTGGGCAAAATTATCAACTGTGCTTCAGTCCGGACGACGAACCCAGAGGTGGCCGAGCAAGTGGCCATTGCACTCGCCATGCCAGACGGTCGGAGAGACAGGGTGTATAGCGATTCTAAAGTGGCCGTCAGTGCATTCCAGAAAGGCCGGGTAGCCCGGCAGGTAATTCAAATTCTGAAAGGCACCAAACACGGCAACACCTCCATACACTCGATCCTTTGGTTCCCTGGACACGTCGGGGCGATTGAGGGAGTTCCTCTGAACTTCAACGAGTCTGCCCACGAGGCTGCGCGTGGCTTTACCGACCGCGCTGCCCTCAGATCAGGTGACTCTCTCCCCGTACACAGAGACGCTCCTGTCACGCACAACAAAATCACTAAATTCTTTTACTTAGAGAGAAGGGTTTTCCCGCCGCCTCACTCCAAGCTAAGCAGGCCGCAGGCGGTCACACTCAGACTCATGCAAACGAACTCCTACCCAAATCCGGCGTCCCTTAACAGCATATATCCCGAGATTTATCCGAATTGTTCTTGCGTGGCCTGTGGTGAGGTTGCTACTTTGCCTCATATTCTCTGGGAGTACGGGTCGCTGGGACCGAAGTTCACCAACGAAGAGGGGGACGCGCTCCTGCGAAGTCCCGTCTTCGAGGACCAAATCCTGGCCTTCCAGCACGCCCGTGATCGGGTAGATCTGTCAGTTCCGTCGTGGGATTAGCCGGGTGCGCGTTTTATCGCGTTTTGCTGGACCAAATAAAAGTTTATTCACTCACTCACATTGCAACTAGCCACGTAAGGCTTTCACCTTAATACCGAGGTGACTGGATGCAGCTTGCGGGACTCCCAGACGCAATCGTAAACTCTGAGCCTGCAACAGCTGTAGTCGGTGAAGGGACGTCGAAGGTAATATGTGCGATAAACGGCGCAGTAAGCAAATCGCTGACGGACAAGTGCTGGGTTGGCGGGTTTGTTCATTATTTGTTCCTCAGTCTAATGGCGGAACCTACTTTGAAGGATCGGTCAAGAAATGGGGTGGTGAAAAAATTCAAGAACATAAGAAGCATTTAGGGCAAACAATTAGGTTCAAATGAAAATATTGACGCACTTGTTTATCCTTTCCCGGTGACCGCTGGTCACCACCTAACAAATGTTTTGCATAGCGCACAACGCGCCGGCGTGTATCGGAAGTTTCTGGAATGTTATCTATGGCTCCATTAGCAGTCTGTCACCGAACCTTCTGTAAACTGATGGCATGTATGCGCGACGCGAATAGTGCAGAACTTTGTAGAAGACGCGCGGGTCCTAGCGATTACTCTGGGACATTCCAGGAATGATGTATAAAAGCCGACGCGCTTGACCCGCTGATCAAATTTTCGATGATCGCTTATTGTGTTCGCCGCTATCGTTCGCCCAATAAAACGCTAATTTTTTAAATCACAGTTTGGCTGCCTTCTTCACCGTCACTACTACGTGACAGTATCAGCTACACATTCTGAATATAACGGTTAGCCAGTAGAAATAATCAGGTTTCACAGATATTAGCGTTGTAGTGCTGTCTTTCTTGTCTTATGTGCAGTTTCCGTTTTGTTGATGTTACTGGTCACTATAGAAGTTGCATGTTTTTTGCGCTGTTGGCTCAGATAATGACTAGTGTTAGCGCACAGCTGACGACGCGGCTTGCGAAGTGTTCTATATTTGTATCTCAGAACAAAGCTTTTGACATTATAGCGTATTACACACACACATACTACATGAGTAACCTGAGTCGTTAGTAAGAAAATTCCCCATTTGTTTGCACGAAAGCTTGTGGAATGATTACGGTAATGCTGTCAACGCAAGGGTCTCTTCCCTAGATCTAGAGATTTTAGAACTTGTTTAGGAAAAAAGCGAAATTTGTCTAAATATAGGACAGCATCGCGCTGAGACATTCCAATATTAGAGCACTTGACGTGACTGCACGTTTTGATTTCAGTCACCGCAAATTACCTTCGCATTCGCATGCGAATGCGAAGTCGAACTGTCAAAAGGCATGTGAATGCAAAAGTCAAAAAGTCAAAAGAATGCGAAGTCAAAAAGTCAAAAGGCATGCGAATGCGAACTTCGCATTCGCGTGCGAAGTGAACGTATCTCGCCAAGTAAACGGCAGCGTGCGAATGGTCTGGGCTCTTTAAGGAAGTACTACAACTTCGATGTTGCCCGTTCGTACCGCTAGCTGTGCTGGTGATGTCTGCGTGTTCAGTATGAAATATTTAACTGGCCGAACAAGTGTATGCTGCAGCACCCAACAAAGCAGCACAGGCGAATCTGGACGTAAGTGCGGGCGCTCATAGATAGTGCCGAGCGCGACAATGTGTTCGTAGCAATAAAGAGCCCACTATGCACGCGTATACGAAAATTTACCGGAAACCACCCATAGGCAGCGCAGCCTTGGACAGAGTGTCATTGATCATGTGTATGGACAAGTTTTGCTTTGAATCAAAGAAATTTGTTGCGTATCTGTGTACTTCTTAGCAAATGACGTGTAAACGCCTAAGAGTGGTGGTGCTAATCAGTACACGGGATTTAAAAAAATATTACGGCTGAACCCATCTCTCGATGACTGTCGATGACGATGCGATTAGCATTCGAAAAATGTAGCGATAGAACATATTTCTGAAGTCGCATTTCTTTGCCATACGTTGCGGTCATTGTGATACTTCTGTTGCTTCGGCGAATGCGACATAGTCCGGTGTCTTACCACTCGCTTGCCAGTGTCGCCCATGAGCATGGCGCCATGACGGCGACGCACTGACGACGACAGAATGACGAAGACGGAATGACGTCGATGTAGCGACAAAGGCGGTATGACAGCATAATGACAATGAAATTGGATTCTTAAGTGCTAACGATGGTAGATCGAGGACAGCGTGACGACGATGGTCTGACGACGCCGGTATGATGACAACCTGATGACGAAGCTGGAATGGCAAGACGACGACGGCATGACGACGATGGTATGGCAAGGATGCATGTTATCAACTGTCTGATGAGGACGCAATGACGACGATGGCATGACAGCGCCTGCACAAAAAATTGACTCGCCATCCCAGCCCTGCGAAAGCGGTTGTCCAGCGAAGCTTTTGAAAAACCACCACTACCACTGCTGAAGTGGGTATGCAATGCTTTATTGCTTCAGAGTAATGGGAGTAATGGCAATTTTGACAGACTGCCACCACTGGTCGTAGTGACGTTTCTTTTTCACTTTGTCGCTTGTCGTGTACACGCTGCTTCTTGGGAGTCCTAACTTGCGTTGCCTACCCATAGCCGTGCTGCAACAAGAGTGAAATCCGTTGCTCGGCTGGTTCTTTTATATACGAAAGGCTAGTGACGTCACTTCCCACGCTAGAATCTGCCGTTGCCGAAGCAGCTTGCGCATGAGTAATCTTTAACGGAAACGTATGCAGGGGGCGCTACATGCTTCGCATTATTATCAGGAGCACCTTCATCAATTATCTGGTTCGGATGCTTGTTTTGTGCTTGTTATTTATTCAAACAAATGCTGTTCTGTGTGTTGTATGCGTGACTCCAAAGAAAGTGTGCACAGTTCGCTTCATTTTGATGAGTGTTTGTAGCCTGCTTCACCTGCGCCGTCAGGCAGACCCGATATTGCAATACCTCCGGGATCGGCTCACATTTTTGCCCACGGACATGGAGACGAAAAAAATTACCGCCATTTCACTCTGTGAAGATGGAATGGCAGAGAAAGCTGATGACAGTCAAAGCTCTCAAACAAAAGCAAAGCGCCTTCACTGGTTCGCAAGGTGGAATTGTTGTCATTTCTTGCGTCGCGAGTCTGGCGTCGTTGCTCATTCGGAGGTGGCCGGGCTCGCGATTTTCGTTTTCGTTCACCATCGCGGGAACATTCTTCGTCGGTGGTCGTTTCGCACCCGCGCCGTTTATATTTTCGTTGCTGTTCCCTCCGGCGCTCCTCGTACACATGTTGTTCTTCGGGTGTACGAACTATACGTGTCCGCCCCATCGATAACGCAGCTGTTTTTAGCGCCGATATGTCTCCTGTTCAAATACTGCGATAACCTTGACGTCACGCTATTGTTCACGGCGAGTGTTGTAATCTGTTCCGCATTTTGACATCTGTGCAGCCGCACTGCACCAGTATGGGTTTCTTAGAAATTGCTAAGTCAATTTCCGTTACCGGACGCCGAAAAAACTACGGAAGGTTAGTCATACACAGCTTTCGCTGAAAAATGCCGACCAACGAGACGCTAGCAGCGTCGCTGTAAAGTGATTGAATGACTACTGCATGATTACGATAGACTGACAAAGGAATGAAGTCAACGGATCGACGAAGGCGATAAGACGAGAATAGGAGAATGATGTGATCACAATGGCACGTCAACAATGTTATGAAGACGACTGTGCGATGACGAAGACGTGGCGAGAGTCGGATGACGAATGTAGAATGACGACCATGGAGCGATTACGATGACATTACGACGAAAGTATTACAGCGAATGCATGACGACGATGGGATGACAAAGCTTTGAGTACAATGGGATGACGATGAATGTGTGCCTACAATTGTGTTGTGCTGACTGTACCACAAAGCCTGTGTGACGGCGATGGCATGAGGACGAAGGCATGACGAGAGTCGGATGACGAAGCTGTACTGATGACGACAGTTTGACAACGGATGCATGATAGCGATTGTCTAAGGACGACGCAATCACGACGGCATATTCAAAATTGAATAACGTCATATTTACGATAGAGTAACGAAGAAAGATTGACGTCGATGTAACGACCAAGGCCGTATGACGATGCGGTATGGCGACAATGGGACGAGGTTATTCAAATGGTGACGATGCTAAAATGACAGTGTGACGACGGTCGCATGTAGGCAATGATGTGACGACGACTGTGTGACGACGATGGCGTGACGATGACCGCATCACAAGATTCGCATGACAAAGCTGGAGTGACGACGATGGCAGAACCACGATGGCATACCGATGGCGGTGTGCCAAGGAATACATCACGACTGTGGCGGGACGACCACGGCACGCGGAGAGTCATGTGGAATGGAATGGAATGGAAAACTTTATTGGTTCTTTAAGATATTAGCGAGTTGAGGACGAAGTCTTCATTCTTGAAAACTTTGGGTCCTCTTCAGCCTTGGGTGGGCCCCTAGTCCAGGGCACCACTGAGTCGGGCCACCTCACTTGCGTGTGCTATGAGGGCCCTTTGGACCCCTAGCTCGCAGCTGGTGAGCCGGCTCTCCCATTGCTCCGCACTTGGTGTTGTATGTTTGTGGAATGTCTTGTTTCTCTCGCATTCCCATGTGCTGTGATATAGTGTTGGCCTTGCTCCGCACCACGGGCATACGGCGCAATATTGTGTGGGGAGCATCCTGCTTAGTATGTAAAGATTTGGAAAGGAACCGGTCTGCAGTCTACGCCATCCTGCGGCTTCCTCCTTCGTCAACGCTTAGTGTGGTGGGGGGTATTGGAATCTTCGCCCTGTATATAGGTTTAGCAGCTCTGAGTAACTGTCCCCGCAAGTAATCTGAGGCTCTCCCGGGGGGACTGAGGTGCCCGCTCGGATGGTGAAGCCTCGAGCTAAGCTGTCCGCCCCTTCATTGCCCTGAATCCCTGCGTGGCTTGGTGTCCAGATTATGTTGTGGTAGGTTGTCCTTCATAGAGCGGTGCTCTACTAAGGATCTTGAGTGCCGTACTGCTTATTCTACCCCTGATATAGTTTCGGCATGCCTCTTGTGAGTCTGTTAGGATGTTGAGGGATTTTCCTATCCTGTATCTTTCCTCTGCTGCCAGTGCGACAGCTATTTCGTCTGCTTCGGTTATGTCTGATACCGCTGCCGTGAGACTCGTGATTAGTTTGCTTTGATTATTAACTACTACCGCTACTGCGTGTTTCCTGTGTTCTTTTGGATAGAGGGAAGCATCTGCGTAGACTGTGTTGTCTCTCTGCCCCATCGTTCTTTCGTAGAATTCTGCCCTAGCCTTTCGCCTGCTGGTATGGAGATTGGGGTCCATATTGCGGGGGACAGGTTGTATGCTTAGTTTCTTCCTTAGCAGGTCCGGTATTATTGGCCTACTACTTCGCGGTTTTTCTATTTCCCAACCCAACTTTGTCAGAAGCGCCCTTCCTGTTGTTGTGTTACTGAGCCTTCGCGCTTGTGCCTTGAGCTGGCATTCATTTAGTTTTTTCAAACGTGTTGCTGGTTCCCAGTTGCATCAGCCTGTCATTGGATGTGTTTCTTGGGAGATGAAGGGCTGTTTTGTATGCCTTCCGAAGGATTGCTTCGGCTTGTTCTCTTTCGGCTTTGATGGTTACATGGTACGGCAGGGAGTATGTGACCCGGCTGACCACCAGGCTGTGGACCAGCCTGAAGGTATCTTCCTCTTTCATGCCGTATCTCTTGTGCGCAACTCTGCTGATCATGCGGCCCACTTGTCCCGCTGCTCTACTCAGCAGGCAGAGGGTGTGGCTGCATCTCCGACTGCCCGGCAGCCACATGCCGAGGATCCTGATGATTTTCTGTTCCGGAATGTTTTGGCCTTCGAGTTTTACTTCGAGTGGGGCATCTGTTGGGTGCCTTCCCACTCTGAGGAGCTCAGACTTCTCCGTGGAGCATCTGAGGCCTCTTTGCTGCGTATATTCCTCGATGCAAGCGGCGGCTTTCTGTAGCGCTTCTTGCTTGTTCCCTAGTGATCCTTCGGTGGTCCAGATGGTTATGTCATCTGCTTATATGGCATGACTGATGCCCTGGACTTCGTTGAGCTTCTTCGCAAGGTTGACCATGGCGATGTTAAAAAGTATCGGCGAAATTATCAAGCCCTGCGAAGTGCCCTTGCATGGCGTTTGAAACGTGGCGCTCCGCAGGTCTCCGAGGTCTACTGTCGCTGTTCTATCTGTGAGGAAGCTTCTGACATAGTCGTGTACTTTCTTCCCGCAGTTGGTAGTGTTGAGTCCTTCCATAATGGCGGCGTGGGATACGTTATCAAAGGCCCCTTTGATATCAATGGCCATGACGCCGTTCTCCCCGTTTTTCGGCATTGGTTCGAGTACCTCTTCTTTTAGTTGTAGCAGGATGTCTTGGGTGGATAGCTTTGCCCGGAAGCTGAACATGGTGTTGGGGTACCGCCCTCCGTCTTCTAGGTGCGTTTGGATTCGTCGGGTCACAATTCTCTCAAACAGCTTGCCGAGGCACGATGTGAGCGAGATTGGTCTGAGGTTTTCAATTTGGAGTTTCTTGCCGGACTTGGGAATCATGACCACCACGGCGTGTTTCCACTCCGCTGGGACTGTTCTGTCTTCCCATAATTTGTTGAGGTAGATGGTGAGTTGGTCTACTGCTTCTTCACTTAGGTTTCGTATTAGCGAGTTGCGAATCTTGTCAGCTCCTACCGCCGTGTTCTTCGTGGTTGCTCGTATGGCTTCGACAACTTCTTCCCTTGTGATGGGCGGGTCGCCTTGATAGCCTTCCACCGAGTCTTTCCCATAGCATTTTTCTCGTACTGCTTGGAGTAGCTGGTCTTCGGTCCCTTCATATTGGTGAATTAGTTTCTGAATAGATTTGCTGCTTTCTGTTTTGCTTTTGCTTGGGTCCATTAGTGTTCTGAGGATCTGCCACGTTCAAGCTGTGCCGAGGGTGCCATTCAGTGAGGTACTAAACTGTTGACACCCCTGTCTCGCTAGCTGTGTTGCATATTCCTCCACTTGCTGTGTTATTTCAGAAATTTTCTTCTTTAGTTTCCGATTTAGTTTTTGGCGCTTCCAGCGCTTGGTTAGGCCCCGTCGTGCCTCCCATAGTCTGAGGAGTCGCTTGTCCACTTCCGGCGCTTGTTTTGCTCGATCTACCTCTTTGGTGTAGAGGTTCCCGATTTGCTTGAGTTGTTTGGCTCCATTGTTCTACTGAAGTTATACCCCCTTTTAGCTGTTTGCAGTGGATTCGGAAGGCGTCCCGTTAGGGTTGCCTTACCAATTTTCCTCTTGATGCTTTCTGCTTCCGTGCTGATCCTAATGATGTAGTGATCGCTTCCCAGATTTTCTTGCAAGTTTTCCCATGTCACTTGCTTGGCGCCCCTGACAAAAGTTAGGTCGGGACATGTGTCCACACTGACGCTATTCCCCTGTCTAGTAGGTTGGCCCTCATCTCTGAGTCGTTCGCAGCCTATGTTTTCTGCTGCTGTAAAGATGCTGCGTCCCTTTTTGTCTTCAATTCTGCTGCCCCATTGCGCGATTTTTGCGTTAAAATCCCCGGCTATTATCAGGGTGTTTTGTCCCGCTAGCTTTTTTGCTTCTGTAAAGAGTTTAATGAAGTCTCCCCTATCTTTAGGTGGGCTGTATGGATTAACTATGAAGGTACTTTTAGCTTTCCGCTTCCTCTTGGGGATTATCTCGGTTACTATGTGTTCGAGCTGTGTATCCTCGAATTCTTTGTGTGCAATGGTGGTGATTTTGTTCCTAATTAGAGTAGCTGTTCGTCCGTTCTCCTGGCAAGTATATCCTCTCAGGGCTGGAATACAGTTTGTCTCTTGTAAATGTATTAGATCTGGTGGGGTTCCTCTAGTGCTAATGAACTGCTGTAGGAGCCTTGTTTGCGCTTGTAGTTCCTGCAGTTCCATTGCCATATCTCTAGTTGGTTTTGTCCTGCCATGTTGAAGTATTAGACTTTGCGTTCGTTCCCTAAGATTCTGATCCAAACCTGCGCTCATTGTAGAGCCGGTCTCTGGCGTCGTTTACAGTTCTCTGTGTGTTTTGATTCTTTACATAATTTCGAAAGCTCTGATCTGGCATGGCTATCTTTTGATTTAGCTGCTGCATTTGCTGTTGCATTTGCTGTATCATTGTTTTCAAATCGTCTATTGGGGAGGTTCCCCCTTCGTTAGTCTGTAAGCTTCCTACGCTCTGCTTCGGGGGTGAGGATGGCCTGACAGGCGGAAAACCTGCCTTTCGCGTCTCTTGTATTTCTGCTATTAGTTCACTTATTTGTTTTTTTGAGTTGCCTGTTTTCTTCACGGGTCTGTTCCTGTTCCCTCTTAAGATTATTAATTTCGGCAGTAAGCCTTTTTTCGTTTTCTGTTTGTGTGTTTGTGTTGTTACTGTTGTGCGGAGCAAAAAGCGTCTTGGGAGGGCTGGCTCCCCAGCTCACCTTAACTCCACCGCTCTTCCTCTGTAGTTGCTTCGGCTTCGCCTAGGCCTGCTGACCGCCCAGGGGTGGGTAGGACTCGTCCCACTCCCGGCTCCGGTCCTGGTCTCAGCTGCCACTGCGGCCCCGGCTGCGGCTCCTCGACTTGCTCCGGTAGTCGCCTCGCTTCTCCTTGTCTCCGCCTCTGCTTCGGCTGCGGCCGCGTCGTTGCTGACCCTGGGGTCCCCATCGTAGTTCGCTTGTTGTCTTTAAACGTTGCTTGCAGTCCTTTGTGCCGGCTGCGTGGGGCTCACCACACAGCAGGTACTTTGGTGTGCATTGATGGTGTTCCTCTGGATTCTTTTGTCCACACTGCCTGCAGGTCTTGATCCCGGGAGTCGGACAGACGTCTGACCGGTGTCCCTGCTGACAGCAGATGTAGCAGATCTGTCTCGTTGGTCTGTAGGGATAGCACCACATTTCTCCCCCATAGTACAGAACTACAGAACTTGCTTGGGGAGGGTGGGGCCATCGAAGGTGATGACGGCAGTGCTCGGCCGGCCTAGCATTCTTGCCACCAAAATCTCCACACCCTGCGCTCGGGTTCGTAGGTTTGTCTCGAGTTCTTTTTCAGGGGTTCCCGGGTCCACCCCGTGGATTACCCCGCGCAGCGTTCCTTCCGGCGCCGCCACGTGTGCGTTGATGCCGTAGCTGTGCTCTCCAAACTTCAGCTGCGTAATGCGTCTCATTTGTTGAGCAGCGCTTTCGTTGTCGGTGCTTATAATAATGATGTTGGAACCTGTGCGGAGTCGGATAATAAGGTCTTCTGCCTTGCATCCATGTCCGGTGGCTGCAACCACCGCCCGCGCCACTTGGTGCGTCTGCAGGTTCTTCACAGCTAGTCCCTTGGGCCTCAGGACTATTTTTAAGTCGTCCTTGGGCAGCGGAGGCAGTCTCCTCCTCGGCGGTCCTCCCCCCTCTCTTTGATTCGGTGCAGCTGGCGTGCCACCTGTGCTCTTCGCCGAGCCTAGGGAATTTCCGTTCCCTAGCCCTGTTCCCGCCAAAAATTCTGCCGCGTTGGCGTTTCTTCTGCCGCTTGGAAATGGCTATCTGCCAGTCCGCGTCCTCGTCGAGATTTTGACTTACTTGTGACGTTGTGGTCGCTGGGGTGCTGCTTTTCAGGCCTTGAGTGGCTGCTGCTGGTCCGTGGTCACGGGTCTCCCCGGCCGCGTCTTGGTAGTCTTCGTCCACGATTTCGTTGTTTTCGGCCATGAGATTCGTCGGATCTCGTAGCGGTGTTTGTCCTCAGCTGGAGTTGAGTACTCGGGCTATCGCTCCAGGCTCCTCTGCCATTGGCCAAGGCCGGGAGGGCCGCAGAGCCCCGCTGCCGTGTTAGGCCTAATAGGCCTAGCTCTGGTCGGCCACTTGGAAAAACTTCAAGTCCGAAAAAAATCCAAAAATACTGGACCCACCGGCTTGAAAGTGGATTCCGCGTGGTCTGCTTCGCTGTCGGCGTCGATTCCAACCAAAATTTCGGTGGTCCCGTCGATTTGGATGGGTCAAGAAGCCCAAAAATTGCGGAGCGCACGTTAAGTGCGTCCGCTCTCCTCGGCTGCTCGCAGCGCCATATAACAAAACTGGAATGATGACGGTGCAACGACCATGACTGTATCACGAGAACAGGCACATACCCCGTTGCTCAATGAGATTATACAACTTTGGCAACTGTGTCAGCGTAGAAGGCGTGGCAACGACGGCATGACGAGATTCAGATGACGAAGCTCGAATGACTGTGGTAAACGACTACGACGACAACATGAACACGAGCCCATAAGTGTGGCCGAAGCTGGAAGTCAACCTTGGTCACTGATAGATAGATAGATAGATAGATAGATAGATAGATAGATAGATAGATAGATAGATAGATAGATAGATAGATAGATAGATAGATAGATAGATAGACGCAGCGGTGGCGTAGAGGTAGAACACCCGCCTCACGTGCAAGAGGTCCGTGGTTCGAATCCCGGTGCCGGCAATTTTCCACCGGATTTAAAAAAAAATCCGCGTGTTGATAAAATTGCACAAACAGGCCTGGAGTGTGGCCTGATCCCGGTGACCAGAACCGGTAACGCACTCCCTCACCAGAGCAGGATTGGCCACCCTGGTGCAGTACTTGGCCACAACCTCCTATGAACACAACAATCAAACCCCGGCCCTCAGTCCCCAGCAGCTGCGAAGCAACTGACCACGGCGGCGGTCAGACCTGCGACGCAGCAGAGGGTGCTAAGAATCACTGGCTCCGGACAGGCCGCCATTGGAATATGAACCTGGCAACGTTTAACGCTAGAACGTTATCTAGTGAGGCGAGTCTAGCAGTGCTATTGGAGGAATTAGAGGGCAGTAAATGGGATATAATAGGGCTCAGTGAAGTTAGGAGGCCAAAAGAAGCATATACAGTGCTAAATAGCGGGCACGTCCTGTGCTACCGGGGCTTAGCGGAGAGAAGAGAACTAGGAGTCGGATTCCTGGTTAATAAGAATATAGCTGGTAACATACAGGAATTCTATAGCATTAACGAGAAGGTGGCAGGTCTTGTGAAACTTAATAAGAGGTACAAAATGAAGATTGTACAGGTCTATGCCCCTACATCCAGTCATGATGACCAGGAAGTCGAAAGCTTCTATGAAGACGTGGAATCGGCGATGGGCAGAGTGAAAACTAAATACACTATACTAATGGGCGACTTTAATGCCAAGGTAGGCAAGAAGCAGGCTGGAGACAAAGCAGTGGGTGAATATGGCATAGGCACTAGGAATAGCAGGGGAGAGTTATTAGTAGAGTTTGCGGAACAGAATAATATGAGGATAATGAATACCTTCTTCCGCAAGCGGGATAGTCGAAAGTGGACGTGGAGGAGCCCGAACGGCGAGACTAGAAATGAAATAGACCTCATACTCTGCGCTAACCCTGGCATCATACAAGATGTGGATGTGCTCGGCAAGGTGCGCTGCAGTGACCACAGGATGGTAAGAACTCGAATTAGCCTAGACCTGAGGAGGGAACGGAAGAAACTGGTACATAAGAAGCCGATCAATGAGTTAGCGGTAAGAGGGAAAATAGAGGAATTCCAGATCAGGCTACAGAACAGGTATTCAGCTTTAACTCAGGAAGAGGACCTTAGTGTTGAAGCAATAAACGACAATCTTGTGGGCATCATTAAGGAGTGTGCAATGGAAGTCGGTGGTAACTCCGTTAGGCAGGATACCAGTAAACTATCGCAGGAGACGAAAGATCTGATCAAGAAACGCCAATGTATGAAAGCATCTAACACTACAGCTAGAATAGAACTTGCAGAACTTTCGAAGTTAATCAACAAGTGTAAGACAGCTGACATAAGGAAGTATAATATGGATAGAATTGAACATGCTCTCAGGAACGGAGGAAGCCTAAAAACAGTGAAGAAGAAACTAGGAATTGGCAAGAATCAGATGTATGCGTTAAGAGACAAAGCCGGCAATATCATTACTAATATTGATGAGATAGTTCAAGTGGCTGAGGAGTTCTATAGAGATTTATACAGTACCAGTGGCATCCACGACGATAATGGAAGAGAAAATAGTCTAGAGGAATTCGAAATCCCGAAGGTAACGCCGGAAGAAGTAAAGAAAGCCTTAGGAGATATGCAAAGGGGGAAGGCAGCTGGGGAGGATCAGGTAACAGCAGATTTGTTGAAGGATGGTGGACAGATTGTTCTAGAGAAACTGGCCACCATGTATACGCAATGCCTCATGACCTCGAGCGTACCGGAATCTTGGAAGAACGCTAACATAATCCTAATCCATAAGAAAGGGGACGCCAAAGACTTGAAAAATTATAGACCGATCAGCTTACTGTCCGTTGCCTACAAAGTATTTACTAAGGTAATTGCAAATAGAATCAGGATCACCTTAGACTTCTGTCAACCAAAGGACCAGGCAGGATTCCGTAAAGACTACTCAATAATAGACCATATTCACACTATCAATCAAGTGATAGAGAAATGTGCAGAATATAACCAACCCTTATATATAGCTTTCATTGATTACGAGAAAGCGTTTGATTCAGTCGAAACCTCAGCAGTCATGGAGGCATTACGGAATCAGGGTGTAGATGAGCCATATGTAAAAATACTGGAAGATATCTATAGCGGCTCCACAGCCACCGTAGTCCTCCATAAAGCAAGCAACAAAATCCCAATAAAGAAAGGCGTCAGGCAGGGAGATACGATATCTCCAATGCTATTCACAGCGCGTTTACGGGAGGTATTCAGAGACCTGGATTGGGAAGAATTGGGGATAAAAGTTAATGGAGAATACCTTAGTAACTTGCGATTCGCTGATGATATTGCCTTGCTTAGTAACTCAGGGGACCAATTGCAATGCATGCTCACTGACCTGGAGAGGCAAAGCAGAAGAGTGGGTCTAAAAATTAATCTGCAAAAAACTAAAGTAATGCTTAACAGTCTCGGGAGAGAACAGCAATTTACAATAGGCAGCGAGGCACTGGAAGTCGTAAGGGAATACATCTACTTAGGGCAGGTAGTGACGGCGGATCCGGATCATGAGACGGAAATAATCCGAAGAATAAAAATGGGCTGGGGTGCGTTTGGCAGGCATTCTCAGATCATGAACAGCAGGTTGCCATTATCCCTCAAGAGAAAAGTATATAACAGCTGTGTCTTACCAGTACTCACCTACGGGGCAGAAACCTGGAGGCTTACTAAAAGGGTTCTACTCAAATTGAGGACGACACAACGAGCTATGGAAAGAAGAATGATAGGTGTAACGTTAAGGGATAAGAAAAGACCAGATTGGGTGAGGGAGCAAACGCGAGTTAATGACATCTTAGTTGAAATCAAGAAAAAGAAATGGGCATGGGCAGGACATGTAATGAGGAGGGAAGATAACCGATGGTCATTAAGGGTTACGGACTGGATCCCAAGGGAAGGGAAGCGTAGCAGGGGGCGGCAGAAAGTTAGGTGGGCTGATGAGATTAAGAAGTTTGCAGGGACGGCATGGCCACAATTAGTACATGACCGGGGTTGTTGGAGAAGTATGGGAGAGGCCTTTGCCCTGCAGTGGGCGTAACCAGGCTGATGATGATGAGATGAGATAGATAGATAGATAGATAGATAGATAGATAGATAGATAGATAGATAGATAGATAGATAGATAGATAGATAGATAGATAGATAGATAGATAGATAGATAGATAGATAGATTCAATACGGCCTATGAGGGCAAAGAGAGTGCAAATCACATTAAAATATCTACATTGTTTACGTTTGCATTCTGTAAGGTACGTCCGGCAACCAACTATCCCACAATTAGAATAAGGTTCCGTGTAGTCTTGAGATTTCACTCTGTACTTACAAAACAAGTTTCGACCACAAGAAAGGGCTGATGTCCTCTTCTGTGAATATGGCTTAACCAGGAGGCATTTTTGTTACCATAAGAGCTTGCACTCTGACATCATTTCAGTTTGAGCGTGGTGACTGCATTAGTTGAATGTTAAAACGAGCTAATGAAATTAGCCCACGGAACAAGAAATGTCGCGCGGCACGTTTCTGTTCCGCGGGCCTTCTTTCATACCTGGAAAAAACTTTTATGCAACACGTATTGAGCAACAAAAAGCTGGATCGAGACATACATGATGGTACATATATTTTTTCATTTAAACTTTTACTGTTTATATAATATCTGAAAAATTTATTAATTAAGGATAACTTATGTAATTAGGCGAAATACAATAATATCCAGACTTGCTCCAAAGGTTCTGTTCAGCTACATGACACTTGCATATATTTAAATTTTGGCACTAGCTACGTGGGACACATGGTACAAGCGGACTACACGCGGCCGCGAATTCTCACTCTTTATCCGGACATGGTGAGTATTTCGGAAGTAATTTTTTATTTCTTGCGCTTGGTTTGCCACGCGGCATAACGTCATAATGGAGGTAAATATAAGCCTACAGGCCCGTTTCATAGAGATACTGCTACAATTACTTATAATATGTATGGTCCATAGTCCATCCTTCATAGACTTCAACTTGATCACCGTTCAATTTTACGCTTTTGAGCGTACTTTCGCGAATTGTCTTTGTCCCAGGGCACGTCCAAAGTCGATGGCAGTCATCCACTGCAGAAGATGCAGGAGCGAAGCGCTTCGGACACTGGACAATGCCTTCGTTTGGTTTACCCCAATCACAAGTGATGGCTGGTGTAAGGGCCGCCCCGGTCCGAAGTCTCCGGAGAGACTTCCTCCACCCGAGAAAGAATGTGGAGAAGGCCCTCGATCGTAGTCTTCTTCCACCACCGTCTCCGATGCCACTCATCATGCCGGCGCTCTCATACTGCCCCTTGCTCTCGTGCCACTGCTCGCGTCTTCGTCGTCTTCTTCCACCGCTGTCTCCGATGCCGCTCATCATACCACATTTGGCGTGGTTTGCTCGGCTTCTGCTTTTGGCCAACTTTTCGGATGTTTTTCGTGTGTGTAACCCTGAACGTTCTACATTTTCGGATCCATGAAGTCAAGAGGAACACGCCGATATCCGACTTTTATGAGTGGGTGGACTTTTGTGGCTTTTATTGCCGTTTGTCTTTAGACTACGTCGTGACTGTGTTGAGCCTAAACGCGTTATGGTTCGTGCTGCGAGGCATTGCTCGCCCGCCTCTTCTCGTCTGAGGCTGTTCCACAGATTTTGAGATGGAGTGTGAAGTGGAAGGGGAGTTTTTAGCCTCAGAGGACTTCACTGAATAATCCGGGTGGCAGCTCGTTGCCGGCAGACGTTCTTCAATGAGAATGAGAAACGCGGCCAATGCCAATGCGATCGACGTTCAGCCTAGCACCAGTTACAATGTTCGGGGCTGCGCCCACCGTGTGGGAATTAAAATCAAGAACATTCAAGGGGCAGGATGCCTCTGCTGCCCAAGGAGGAGGCAAAAATCGTCGTGCGGCCTAGGGGAGGCCTGTGCATCAGCAAGGTCGAACCTACCGCCGTCGCCGACGCGATATGGCAGGCTGCCGGGCTCGATTCGGCGTCGCGGGACACCGACGCGATGTCTCCCTACTTTCAACGAAACAATGGCGATCAACACACCAAACAAGGACAACGCTGCGCGCTACGTTGGCATCGAGGGCATCTCCGTCGGTGGCCAATGTTTTGAGGTCAACGAGGCCGCCGCCACTCCAGGTGCAAGGGCGCCATCCGACGCGTCTGCCTTAACAACGGGCCCGCGGCGATCGACAAAAACACGCCAATCCGAGAAACCCCACGGCGCTGGGTGCCAAACGAATCAAGAACACCGGTACCATGGTGGACCTGTTCGAGGGGTACCGGGTGTCAAATTTTGTCCCATGCGGTGGCACTGTCATCAAGTGCACCTTATTTCGCAAGAAAATGGAGTGTGTTACAGCTGCGGCAGACTTTGGTACCGCTCCGAAGTCTGCCCTTCGCCCAACGACGCCACCTGCAGGGGATGCGGAGAAGCAAACCCCGATGCTCAGCATAGGTGCGATCCCAAATGCAAGCTGTGCGGAGGCGGCCCCAGTGCAAGCGAAGATATCAGACGGCGTATCTCGTTAGGGGCAGAACGGGGGAACGATTCCACGCCCTTAACGCCGAACATTTCCCGCCCATGGAGGGCGCGAATCAAGCCCGGCAAGCGTCGCCTCAACGCCGATACGGTCGCAGCCGCTCCCGGTCCAGGGGAAGATCCAGGCTCGTGGCCGCTCCAGAGGTCGCACTAGGAGCCACTCCGTCTCCAGGGCCAGGTCGAGATCAAGACGCTGGGTCCCATCCAGATCCAGGTCCAGATCCGGTTTTAGGGGCCGCCAGGGTTTCAGACCCCAGCCAGCATCCGGACCTCAGCCAACCTCCACATGTTGCGGGAAGCAGCCGACCCTTGTTTAGGCCGATCTGGCACGGCCCAAGCCCGGCGCCAATATCGAGGCTGCTCCGGCACCTTGTAACGACCAGCCCCAAGGGCAAGCAAGGGACGCGGAAGTCATTCGCCTACTTAAACAGAACGACGACACCAAGGGGCTAGTTAACGAAATTGCAGAGATCAGGAAACTCGTTTCGAATGTGTCGGGTAACGGTGCGTCAGTCAGGGCCACCGAGACTCCATTCCCAGCTCCAGTGGACGGTACTGCGACAACCTCCAAACGCAGGGCAGTAGTGAAGCAAACATGTGAATCGGGAGCGTTGTCCGCAGAAGTCACCGAGGTTAAGTAAACTCATTGGGCTGGTAGATGGCCTCAAACGGGTCACCGCTAGCGCCAGTTTTCTCACCAATAGCGTTCGCCAAATTCAGGTTGTGCTCGGGAACCCCAGCAGGGGCCTCAAAGCTCTCGCAGATCGCATCGACGCCATTGAGGCGTGAATAGCTCGTACAAGCGCTAACCGTTCCCGCCATACTAAAGGGAGCTAGACTTCAGTATCCCACCAGCGCGGACGCAGGAGGTCCCAGTCTTTGTGCAGCCCTAACTGCCCCTTACGTGGTAGTCCGTCCAGTCAGCCATATTGGATAGATACAAAGAGAGTTTTCGCATTTGGCAATGGAACTGCAGGGGGTATTCTAACAAGAAAGCCCCTCTGCAGCAGTTTTTCAGGTCTTCCGCTGTCGAACCTCAGGTCATTGCTCTCCAGGAAACATTAATCTCCACCGCCTCGTTACAGGGCTAAAGGGCCGTGTCGGGCAGGCCGCGGGGCCAGGCATTTGCGCTTTGATAGATAAAAGGCTGACTCATCTCACCCGTGACCTTAAGCTGGCGAGCAGTAGAATCGAATATGCCATGGTTGGGATGCTGCTCGACGTACCACAGCAGAATTAGCGCAGAAACAGCGTATTCGTCCTCAATATCTATAGCGACTCCAGGGACTCACGCCAGCAGTTCAAGACCATAGTCAAGAAAGCGACCGACTTGGCCAGCCCTCGACCCTTGGTCGTCGTCGGCGACTTTAACGCACCGTACGTTATCTGGGGTTACGTCTACGACACCGCCAAGGGGCGCGACCTGTGGCAAGACGCCAACGACATGGACCTCACTCTGGTCACTGACAAGGGTTTTCCTACGCGCATCGGCAACTCCGTTACCCTGGAGTCGACGCCCGACCTTGTCCTCGTCAGGAACGTCGCGGACGTTGGCTGCGAGAACACCGCAATGGAGTTCGATAGCGACCACTACATTCTCGAGACGAACTTCAAGCTGTCTCGCGGTAGAGTCAGGGAATTCACGTTCATCGACTGGAATCATTTTTGCAAGATTCGCGAAGAACCCGGGAGAGCCAGGGCACCCGCCACCCTCGAAGAATGGTGCGAAGGCTCCGGAACGCGCTTCCGCAACAACCAAGAAAGTGGAAACCAATCTCGAAGTCGAGCGAATGGACAGCAGACTCGTCCACGGCATCGAGGCTAAAAACGCCCTCCTCTGCCTTTGGAAGGGTCAAAGGCTCAATCGCAGACTCCGAAAGAAGATTTCGGAGCTCAACAAGGTCATCGATGATCACTGCAAAGCGCTGTTCCAGCAGCAGTGGGATGAGCTTTGCGAATCCATCGACGGAGAGATGCGCAACGGCATATCCTGGGGTATGCTGAAGCACCTTCTCGACGAAAGCGGCTCCAAGTCAAATCAGAGGCATACGTTGGCTCGGGCCCTTCCCGAAGCCACCAGGTCTCACACGGTCGATGAACTTGTCTCAAAACTCGCACAGAAGTGCCTGCCTGTCCGTCGTGACGGGGATCCGGCGACCCAACTCCCGGACTACCGAGGCCCTCCTCGCCCCGAGCTGGACGAAGACTTCTCCATTGCCGAGGTCAGACAAACCATCTTCGCGCTGAACCGCAGGTCTGCGCCGTGTCCGGACGGATTTACCAACAGAATGTTGAGAAACCTCGACGACGCGTCGTTCGTCTTTCTGACCGGCAAGATCAGCGACTCCTGGAAGGGCGGCATTGTTCCTGCAGAATGGAAGACGGCCTGCACGGCGCTCATTCCCAAGCACGGCAAGGCACCGAATTTCGAGAACCACAGGCCGATTTCTCTAACCTTCTGCGTCGGCAAGGTCATGGAGCACGTCGTCTTCAACAGGCTCAACGGGTACCTCGAAGACAACAAGGTTTACACATACAACATAATCGGCTTCCGCACCGGACTTTCGATGCAGGATGCCATGAAACTAATCAATCATCAGATCGTGGATGGCTGTTCCAGATACGTAAAGGCACTGCTCGGTCTGGACCTCAAGAACGCTTTCGAGAACGTGCTCCACAGCTTCATCATCAAGACCATTTCAGACCTGGCTCTCGGTTCCAGATTCCACACCTACGTCAGCTCTCTTCTAATGGGCAGGAAGGCCAAGCTTCGTATTGGAGACTTCCGCGCCGCAGATGTGGCCCTCGGAAGGAGGGGCACTCCTCAGGGAGCCGTCATCTCCTCCACACTGTGTAACATCTGTATGATTGGTCTTTCCGAGAGGTTGGCAGGCGTCGAGGACGTCAAGCGCACCATTTACGCCAACGATGTCACCATATGGTGCTCCGGCGGCTGCGAGGGCACAGTCGAAGAAGCCATGTAGGAGGCAATAGGTGTAATCGAGGAGTATCTTCGCCCCATCGGACTTCGATGCTCCCCCACTAAGTCGGAGCTTCTGCTGTACATAGAAGAGAAGGGAGGCAGACCCAAAGATTGGAAGCCAGTTTCTGAAAGCAGCTTCAGTCTTCGAACTTGTGACGAGGGGGGGGCACCTAGGGTCGCCGTTATCCAGGTCCTGGGCACGTTTCTAGAAGAGTTGACTGTTGGGCTAGTTGGTCGTCCATATTTGAAGAGGTAGCTTGTCCTTGTCTGTCTTCCTTGTGTCCGTGGTTTTATTTGCGCTAAGCTACCTCTTCAAATATGGACACGTTTGTCTAATTCAACGACGGTAACGGAACGGCTCTCGGCAAGATCATCGCAAAGACGGACAACGCTTTCCGTCTCGTTCGCAGAATCGCAACCCGACACCGAGACATGAAGGAGAACAGTCTTCTCAGGCTGATCAATGCCTTCGTACTATACCACTTTACGTACACGATTTCTATGCACAACTGGCTCAGAGCGGAGCGAGACAAGCTCAATGCTCTCATCCCATCCACAAAGTAGTTAAGAGGGTTCTTGGGCTACCGATTAGAACCCATACCGAGGAGCTCCTCAAGCTGGAGGTACAGAACACCGCCGAGGAGATTGTCGAAGCACAAGAACGCGCGCAACTCACTCGCCTGACCACCACACCGGCAAGTAAACGCATCGTCGAAGAACTGGGTTACCACCCTGCGGGATTCCCGATGGTCAGTACCCGATCCCTAGGTGCATTTAAGACAAGTTCGAAGTGGCCCCTGTGCCCCGAAGTGTCCATCCCGTCCACATCGAGGGCAGACGCAAAGCCAGAGCAGCAACGATCCTCAAACAGATCAAGCAACAAGACATTAGAGCAAGCTTCGTCGACGCCGCGGAGTACAGCGATGGGAACACCTTTGCCGTCGTTATGGTCGACTCCAGCGGCAAGATTTCCAATAGAGCCTCGATTCGCACTTCCGGCCCCGGAGTCGCCGAGCAAGTCGCCATAGCCCTCGCCCTGCTAGACTGTCGTAGGTCGGAGATCTTTAGCTATTCCAAAAGGGTAGTTAGTGCTTTTCAGAAGGGTTGCATTACAAGCAAGCAGCTCGTATTCTTAGCGGCTCGAGTACATATGCTCGCACGCATTATTCAATTCACTGGTCTCCCGCTCAGGCAAGGTCTATCGAGGGTGCTACCCCGAACCTCAATGAGTCTGCTCACGAGGCTGCGCGTGATTTCACCCTTCCTCATTAAGGAGCACCGACTCCCCTCCTCCCTACGGCCACTGGGACACTGCCTCTACTCACAACGAGGTTTTTAAATTCTTCTACATGTCTAGAAGGGTCTTTCGACCCCCTCACCCGAAGTTGAATAGGGCGCAAGCCGTTTCGCTTAGACTTCTACAGACCAGGACATCCGTGTCTGTACGTTCTCCACGAGGCTTACCCTGACGTATATCCCGACGACGCCTGCACGTCCTGCGGGCAGACCTCCACTATAGCGCACGTGCTCTGGGAGTGCGGGGACCCTGGCCTTCTTCTCTCCGGACTTGGGCTTGCCCTGATACCACATCTCCGGGCCATGCCGTCGAGCTCCGGCGAGCACTGCTGTTGTTCATCCAGGACCCGGCGGCACCACCCGTCGGCGATTGGCTCCGCGACAGCCACAAGCGTCATGCGGCCCCCACTTAGCTGCCTCCAGGACGTTCGTTAATAAAACGGAGGCAGCCTTACCCTTCCTGTTTTGCAATAATACCCCTCCCCTTTCCACCGCAGCGTCTTCGGCGCATTTTAATGTGGAATAAACGTGGTTTCATTCATTCATTCCCCAAGTTCCTCAACGAGGAGTGGGACTCACTTCTGCGTAGCCCTGCTCTAGACAAGCAAGTCCTGGCTGTTGGGCGTGCCCGCGACTTGACCAGTGGGCTTGACCTGCCGGCGCGACGACGAGTTCGCGTCCTCGCCGGAATTGCAATGAAGTTTCTTCACTCACTCATCACACTGTCACTCGCGCTCGTGCCACTGCTCGCGCCTTCATCGTCGTCTTCTTCCACAGCTGCGTCTGATGCCGCTCATCATGCCAGCGTTCCCATATTGCTTTCCCTCGCAGAAGGCGCTGACGGCATCGGCCCACGACTAATCGGTTTGGTGACTTTGGTATCACATTATTTGCTCCAATATATCGTGAAATGAAAACACGTATACAGTCGCGCTTGAATTTCGCATTAGGGAGTATTGTGATATTCGGACATTTTCTTTTGGGCCCTTTCTATAATGCCACTATTGGATGTAGAAATGACATTCCAGACGACAGACGCGCATTCGAGTTGAGGAAGACAGAGTGTTGCGTACAACTTGTGGAACGGTGTAGGATTGAATTCGCTCGATCGTTTACTAGCGCAGCAGAGTGCATACGCCGTATTGCAACGCGCTTAGTGTGAGTAGAAAAGTGTAAGGTTGCATAAAAAAGTACACCGAGATCATTGATCTCACCGACCTTACACAATGGTACAGAACCTACAGAGTAAGTAAAAAGGAAATGCTTGCTACTTTACGTGTGAAAGTTACGACTTTGATGTTAGCAGCATTCAACGTGAGGTTATTATCTTTGCACCATTCAGAAAAAGAAAACAGGTCAGACTGCAGGACGCGACAGTCATCAGCAGTTCGAATTCTCTAAAAAAATATTGATGTTATCGCCATATAGAAATAACGAAGGATTCCGAATAGCGGAAAGAACGTCATTAATCATATTTAAAGAAAGAGTGGTCCTAATACTGATCCTTGAGGGGCACCGCCAGTTGCCGTGTAAAAAGAGGACGTTTGGCCGTTCACGTTAACATAACATTATCTATCCGTAAGATAACTGCGCAAGAGATAGACAAGAAACAGCAAAGTTTTTAAGCTTGTTCAGAAGCACTGAGTAGCTGACTAAATCAACAGCTTTGCTGAGGTCACAGTAAAGAGTATTTGCCACCGCTGATGCACCCGCGCGGAGATCTGTGTCATGAAACTCGCAAGATTTGTGATAGTGAAGCGGACGGTGAGAAGTCCGTGCTGATTTGGAATCAATGAGCTCTTCCCAGTAAAGTACAGTATGTCGTGAAGAGCAATCTCAAGAACCTTAGACGTTGCAAAGAGAAATAGGGCGATACTTTAAGACATCAGTTTTAAAGTCAGACTTAAGTACAGAAAAAAAGACGAGCAGTTTTTCACATGTTTGGCAAATTGGAAGTATTCAAAGAGTTATTGAATATAGACGCCAATACTGGGGCAAATATACTGATATAATAATAATAATAATAATGAATTAGTTACACTTAAGGGCGACTAAGTACTGAGCAGTAGTAGTTTATTCAATCGCCGCACCAATCACGAATGAAAGGTAAGAAGCATGTACGCTCCGTATGGAATGAGCCAAAGAGCGTCAAAAGAGAAAAAATCAAGAAAGAAAAGAAAATCTGTGTGCATCGCCCGCGAGGCGGCTGCGAGGCAAGCCCTCGACGTCCTTTCATGGGTTCATGGGAAGATTAGGCCCGGCCATCATAAAGTGCTGGTTGTACATAAAAAGTTTATTCCTCCTCCTCCTCGCCTTTCTCCGGGCCCCTTAGGAGTAATGGTCGATTCAACTGATCCGACTACACAATCAAGCACGATCGTTCCGTTCCTGTATAGTTCTAAACTTCTTCTGCCTCTTCAATTTACTCCTGTCGTTGTTATATTTTAGGCGCCTCCTACAACCACCCTATTCTTGGCCCACGCCCCTATTACGGGTACGTGCCACGTTTAAAGCTCATCATCATCATCATCATCATCATCATCGTCATCATCATCACGGCGTGGCGAGCGCACGTGGCGAGCGAATGCCGAGAGGAAGAAGAAAAGGAAACCTCGAGGTTGGTTCGGCCCGTCGCCATATCATGTCCCAGTCGTCGTTGACCCGCTATGAGGCCAACGCCACGGGCGCGACGTCGCCAGAGTGGCCCGACCGCCAGGAGCGGCCGCCGAGTCCACAGCCGCCGCAGCAGCGGCGTCTGCAACCGGATCCACGCCAGCCGCCGTCTCTGGTGCACAACTTTCACGACTGCTCCGTGGAGATGTCCGCGAGTCGTGCTCGGCAGAGGCCCGTGCGGAGCCGAACCACCGAACGCCTTATCGAGAAAAATGTCCGCGTCTGGCAGCCCTCGTCTGTACTCCTCAGGAAGGTACGCACAGTGTACGATAATAGGTTTTCTGCAAAGCGCAGCTTTCTTTCCGAGCTCTTCGGAGACTCGGAATAATGCGACTCTTCTTTTTAGATATTTTGTGCCCATTGCAATATTCGTTTCACGGCGAAGCTGTGCACCTCTACCGTCGAAGGAAACTTTCGTGTCGTAAGCAAAAAACTCCCCATACGTGGGCCGATCCTGGAGATAGTGCAATACCGGCCCGACCCGCGACGGAGGTGAAGCAGGCGTTCAGCACTCCCCATACATGGGCCGATCCCGAAGATAGAGCAATGTCGGGCCGACCCGCGGCGGAGGTGCAGTTCGTCATTAAGAGGCCCACATACGCAGCTTCGCTGGTCATCCTGCTACACAGAGTGGAAGGGCACTGAGTTTTTTTGTCGTTGTTGTTGTTGAATATTTCACACTTTCACTTCAAGACAGCATTGACAGGCAACTTGCCCGCACTCCTTTCCTGGCCTGAAAACGCAGCAGTAAACCGTTCCGCAAAGGACGGTCATATTGTCGCTTGTTCACGAACAAACTGCCCGGCGTCGCCGCCACCTGTGAAAAGCAACGGACCCAGAGGTCGCGAAGGCAGGCTGAGACAAACAATGGAAGCGTCAGCACGTGTTCAAACGTGGCGGCGCCCAAGGGAACAATGTGAAAATCGTCTGTTCGCGACTCCAAGTAAACGCTCGCTACCTGGTGGCCCCGCCGGGAAATAGCCGATCCAGGTTCAGGTTTGAAGCGAGAGAGGGTGACCTAACGCGGCACACGCTGAATGCCTCGTAGTTCGGAAATAGTCGTGATGCCACCGCGCACAAGCCCGAAAAATGAAAAATAAAAAAAAAGAGGCGGATGTCGAAAGTCTTTCGTCGCTTAATGCGCGTCACCGCGGGGGGGGGGGGGGGGGAGACAGCAATGTATGATTCCATTGTTTCTAAAAAGCAGGAGATGACGCGCATATGGGAGGGTGACTTGGATAAGAGACTTCCGCATTGGGAAAATGTGTCTGGTACTATACTGTTATCGAAAAACCTCTCGGGTCGAATTCTTTATTCCCGACGAGTAGACCATTGCTTTATTTTTATTTTAGATATCTTGCTGGTGTTTCAAATCACGTAGTGCATTTTGTTCAGACAGGCGCTTTGATAAATTATGGCGACGTGCGCTTAAACTTCATTTGATTTTTGTTCCTTTATAGTTTTCTGCCTTAGCATTAGTGCTACTAATGATTTAAGCAGCAGGCATATTCTCGCTCATCTATTTTTACCTGCAAGCAAGCTAACAGAAATTATAACTGCCTCGGAAGGTCTGACGTTGATTATGACGCATGTTATGCGGCGAAGCGGCATATTGTTTTCATAGCATGCTTTAGTTTAGCTGTACAAGCAGAAGATGCTACTTTCTCATTCAAGGCGGCGAGTTGCCGGCTTATTCGCTCAACAAGAAATTTAGAAGCAAATGCAAATAGCGCTAGTTCCAGCTTTGAAGCACTCGACCTGCGCACAGCCCCGCTAGTTACACTATGCACGCAGTTACAGTCTATAGCGACTTGTTCAATTCGTTTCCAAGTGATGTATTTACACAAATACACTGGCTTCGCAAACGTAACCCCTCTCTAAATCTTGAAAACTTGTTGGAAGAAACTCAACTTGGTCCGACTGGTTGTCATTCACTTTTCACGTTTCACCGGGTTTGAGAATTTCTGTGGGCGGCAGGCGCCTGATTTGTTCTCAAGCCCGGGCTCTCGGAACACTGCGTACTGCGAGCACGAACAAGCGCCAGTCATCGGAAGCAGACGACCTGATCAAACGTGTCAGCTAATTGTAAAAAAAAAAAAAAAAGGTGCGGCCCCGACTCACAAACAGAACTCTCATTTGTTTTTATATCAAGACACACTGACCAGCATCTTTCTGTCAGTGCAAAATATCCGTGTATGGCTCCTGAAAGGAAGACAGACTTTGCTGCCTATATATAGTGAGATGCTATATGTGATATACTGCAACACGAGTCGCAGTGGGGAGTTGCCCATGAAGGTCGAAATAAGTGCAGTATCGTTCCTGTGGCAGTGGAGCAACCACAAGAACAAGTGCTTGCACCTTTGCGAGGCCCGCCACGCACAAACACTTCCGCTTTGCAACCTTCAGCTCGTTTGAAGGGCTCTTTATCTTCAAAAACATCTGACGCCGCCGGCTGGGCATGCTGGGCGTTTCCACGCACAGCGCAACTATTTCCTCGATTTCGTTGCTCAAATCTTTCACACCGATCAAACCAAGGTGATCGGCAGCGAGGGCTCTTTCGATGTCCACGAAAACGCCTCGAATCGACGCCACAAAAGAGGAACGTGACTGCGGCAACAAGCGAAAGAGTCACCGTGCACCTAGATGTGGTAGCCATCATTGTTTATTTTGAGAGTGCTGCCGGCTGAAGTAGCGGGTTCTTGATTTGCCAATAGGATCACGTTCACATCATTTCCGTATACACCCTGCGGAAGAGAGAGATTAGACACGGAGTGGCAGCAGCGTAACTAGGAGGTGTATGCAACACTCTGCGAAAGTTGTCGACGCTCTAGCAACAACTGGAATATCAAAGGATTGGAAATGTGATGCCGCCGCAGTGCACAGCTCGCTGCCATGCGTTGAGGGACTGCTAGACAGGCACTGTAAAATTACAAAATGGAATGGTATTAGCTACCGTGTTTACTCGTAAGAGTGTCCTACTTCTGAGTAGTCCAGACCGCAAGGACTATAGGTTTGAGAGAGGCAAACCGGGGCTCGCAGTCAAAGCCGATCAATCAAATGTTCAAACATGGGCAAAACGCCGGGCTGTCAATCCGGATGAAGAGAACAAATATGAAAAGCTCGCTTTTTCTTTGTGGGTGCCGTCTGACAGTCTTAAGCGCCGCCTAGAGTTCCTGCTTGCATTTACACTTCACTCCTGCGAGACGCTTTTCCAAAACACTGTAAAAGACACGCCTCTCAGGCTCTTAGCCAGGGCCGAGCAGTCGTCTTCTCCAAAAGTACGGCTCCCGAGCGATGTTTATACTTCCCTTTATATACCACAGGCTACCACTCAGTCCCGTTTCTTCGCGGCTGTTTCGAAAAGGAGCCTTCGTCGTCTCTCTCACAGAGCACCAAGCTTCGGCGTGTCGTACTTTATGGAGTGGGTTAATGTACCATAAAGACTGCAGAGGGGGCTTTTCAAGTGATAGAACCTTCCCGTGGGTGTCTACAACACCAGCATACGAAGAGCTTTGCACAGAGAGCCAATATTAAAGTTACGCCTCGGGAGGAACTGAGCGTAAGCCAAAAAAAAAAAAGGCCCGAAGGAAAACCCACAGAAAAAGTTTCTGCAACCAAATAATGGGGGCGTGAGAATCGGCCGACATGAAGGACGATGTGGAAATGAGGAAAGAGGCGTCGGGAAAGAATCGCCACTTATGGTGCAAAGCAAGTCGAAGTTATCTGTGGCTTTTTTTTTTTCGAACCACGTGTCCTTCGTCTGGTGATTAGGGGCTATATATATATGGCGTCTGAGACGTTCGCGCCAGTCTGAGGACTTTGATTACAGCGCACAACGGCAAGAGAACCGATTTCGTCAGCTCGGCTGGCTTTGAGCGCGGTGGTGGCCTGTCTGTTCGTGTTGGGCGCGCCATCTCTCCCATTGCCGTTTCCAATTAATGCGTCTCGGCCGAGAGAGCGCTTGATGCCGGCGCGTGTATATCGATCCTCGCTTATCGCCAGAGGACGCCAGGCGTGGACGGAATTAGGCTGACTCCATTAGCGTACGAGCGGAAGCGAAAGAGGCCGGCTTTACGCTGTCCGCGACATCTCCCTGGTGGTGGCGTCGCCGAGGGTGCAGTTTAGGCCTACGCGCGACGCTCTCAAGTCCAACGAGTTTCGTGCAGCACTTCGCAATCCACGCACACCAGACGTACTGTGGGGAATCTAATTAAATGGCACGAACTTTGATAGAGTTTGCGAGATAGCAGCAGCATCAGCGGACGGCACGCGAATGGCGTACCGTAACCTGCGTTAACTGTCCGTGTCACGAAGCACTTGTCACTTGTCGCTTGCATGACACTTGTCGAGAGAAGAATGCTCATGAGAAGTGTACGCACATAGGAGTACTACGTGCATTCGAACAAGGTTAAGGCTTCTTTATCCCCCCCTTTTTCTAACAGTGGCGCGCACATATCCAGGAATGGGGCTTATGCCTGGAACTATCGGTACGTCGCGACAACAGAAAGCTGGGCGACTTGGTACCTATTCGTATTCATGATTTGGGCTGCGCAGGAAACAGACGGACGAGGGAGAGGACTCGTGTCGGATAGTACTCTCCTTCGTCCGTGTATTTCGTGCACAACCCAGAGTATGGTTACTGATACATACCCTGCGGAACATATGCAACGGCCCAAGAATGAGGCAGGCGAAAAATACGAATATAAGAAAATAAATGTGACCACGGCATATCACACGGTCTTGCATTAAGAGGTGCCTGTGCTTTAAAGAGACCTATGAGCCGGCATTATATATGTACATGCTTCATGTGCCGATGATCTGTATGATTACTTAGAAGAGAGGTACACTCGCTGGCACTAATTTGCGCGTCAAGAACTATGTTCCATATCAGCCGGAGTAGCACAAAGAGCGGATGTAGCACAAATATATAAATCTGAACGAAGTCATTGGGTATCACGAACTACTTCATTAAGAAGTTTGCGTGATTCAGAGGTACCAACGAGCCGACGTTATATGAGGCTTGTTTTATGTCGTCATTTATTGCTCAATCACGCAGAACACAGGTGTGCCGACTGGCACAGCTCTGTAGGTCAAAATTCAGGGCCGTATAAATTCTCTATTCCGCGGGAAACGTTCATTATTTAGGTACTTACTCCGTAACCCTGTCTACCTCTGTAGACTAAATAAGAACCTTGATTTTATATCTATATCGGATTCGTCTTCGACTCCAGTTCCCGTACGCGCTTAGCGTTGTCCTGTGGCACCATTCGGCGCTGTCAGCTCCACAAGTTCGCCGCATTGGCACAGTACAGATTTCGTTTTTTCGCTGGCGTTTTACCAAAGCGCCGAACAGCGGTTCACGGAAAACGCGAACAAAAATAGCCCGGTTCTGTACGTCGGATAAACCTGCGCACACCTATTCTGGAATGACCTACGGTCATAGACGCACTTACCCGCTGACTCTGTTAAACTTAGGAGAATGTCTATATATGCAGTAATTAAGCTACAAGAAGGGGAACCTAGGCGTTCGAGTTTTGTTCGTCACAGCCACATGAAGCCAACAAGGAAACTAATGAATGCACACGAGAACTTACCTGTCGTTTTAATTCAAACATAGAATCAATAAAGAAATTGACGAAGGGACAACTCTCACCGCCAATAGGTGCCGAACCCGGGACAACTTGCGAGGGAACCGAAAATGCCTTCAAAGCTCACAAGCGTACTGGTTTCGGTGAGTCGGGATTCCATCGCGTGTTCTTGACATTAGCAGAACTCAGAATCAGCGAAGGAAAAGCCTGCACCTTTGAGTACTTCTGCGGTGAAGACACGACAGATGGCACGAATGGGCGCGTTTCGAAAGGAATAATTCACATCAGCAGCCTCGGAAACACTGCGCACAACTAATGAGAAAGACGCGCCAAGGCACGCATTTGGCAAGGGGCCTACAACCAACCAGAGGTCTCCCGTAATGAGATCACTCTGCAGGACGAAGCGATTTCTTTCGTCCGATAAGCAAGATTTACGCGAGGAAAAATCCCCGACCGACTTAATGAGGACAACTCGTTGCTGACAACACAGTGTAAGAAAAGTAAGAACATCGGTCAGCAAATGTGACAAAAAATATGCCATAAGATTGCGGTGTTATTGGATGGTATATGTATACGGCTGCTGAATTTACGAGCACCGAGAGACGATACGCGGCGAGGGTAAGTTGGGATAGAAAGTTACGATGTCTCGTGTGAGCGATTACTAGTGATCGAGTATATTATTTTATGTTTAATCGCTTTAAACCAGGTGTAGTTCCAACAGGCGCGCACTACGATTCGTTTGTACTACGCGTGAAAAAATTCACTCAGCCATCGTGAATATTTCAAAAGGCGACAAGGGAAATTTTACGTCCAGACATTGACCCCTATTGAAGGGGGAATACAAACGACAATTCAGCGCAGAGCGTCCCCAAACGATGCCCCCCTAAGCAACCACCTGACATAGAAATGTTCCTTATATTTGGCTCTATATGAGCGACGTGAACGCTTGCGCTTTTCTGCGTCACATATTTTGTTATAACTGGATATGCACTCGCAACGGACCGCCTGTGGATACTGCAAAATCTCGGCGTACTCCTGTTCTTTCTTTTGCGTTTCTTTTACACAAAACGCACTAATTAGAGTCTGAAAGTTTTGATAGTCCCATGGCTCTGTTAACTCTGTTGTAGCAAGAAGCGATGACAGCGTAGCAGAAAAGCAAGCACAAGATGATAGGGGTGCCCAACAAATAAGCCTTCGTATAGAACATTAAGCCAGAATCTTTATAAAAGTGCGACTCTCCCGGAGTATCAATCAATCAATCAATCAATCAATCAATCAATCAATCAATCAATCAATCAATCAATCAATCAATCAATCAATCAATCAATCAATCAATCAATCAATCAAAGTCTAATATGTTTCAAGAAAATGAAATTTGTGCATATATACAGAGATGAGGGTCGCATAGTCAAACACTGTACGGAGGCCGTCGATTAAATGTACATAAATATAACTAAAGCAGGCATGTGCAGCCGACATGGGGAATATTAAAGCAAAGCCAATCGCATAAGTACACACGAATGTAAAAAGAGACGAATTCATCAAATCAGCAATATACCAATACGATAAAAACACAAAACAGAGGCATGAAGTTATGAACTTAATAAGCACTCTTTTAGTTACACATTTCCTGAACAACTTTAATGGAGAAACAGTCTTTGAAGTACACGGCTGATTCTTCCAGAGTTAGATTTTTCTCAAGACTTAGCCAGACTTTCCGTAATTAGTTAAATCCTTCAGACATAGAAAAGTTTGTTTATTAATTTTGTACAATTCAACTGCACTCTCACCCTACGAAGCCCGCTCGAGGGCTCAGCGATCAGATAACAATCCTGTTAAGTGCAGAGCGGCAGCTGTGATTACAGTCTTCTTGCCAGCCGCTAAATTTTTCACACACAATGCCGACTCGCATTTGACGACAGATTCAGTCGCAGGAAGAGTCTTCACACTGATATCCTTTCGGGTCCACACGCGGGCATGCGATCGATCCCTACGCTGCTGCGAATGTCACGCTAATACACCAACTGTGGGAAAAGCACCACCCTGCGTAAAAGAGACGGCACTTTCACCACGAAGAGCATCGAATTTTTCGGCTGCCCTCTGCGCATTACAGGTATCGAACGGTGGAAGGATCCTTATATTCAGTTTCCTCCAGTATCCCGTGCGAGAACTTCCCGCTGACATTTCTTTTCGTCCGCAAGTTTTCGCGCAATATTCGTAAGACAATCGTAAACTTGAAATTTACGAAACATTCCGAGCCTTGCAGCACACGAATCTTGCGAAAGATCACAAGGTGGTAGAACTGAAAGTGGGGCGAGTCTGTAATGATTTGTTGTTTTGACTGCAAAGTGTACAAAATGCGAAGGACAGGTAGAGGTAAGAGACAAGTGCTGGAGAGTAAGTTCGACTGAGGCGATTTCACGTTAATCTGAAACCAAAGGTGTTCTAATAGTGAAACTTTCGAATCGAATCATCTGCGGCTACATAGAATATAATATGGAATGTTTTCTCAGATTTAAACAAATCGTAATATAAACATCCTTCTGACTCTGGAGTCTGCTTGGTTGAAAAAAAAAATGATGCTTGTTAACATTTCCTGACGCAAGCAAGTAATACCGTTCGCAATTAGGCGTCCTGAGAACTGAGGTGTTTGTAAACGAGGAACAATTACTTTCGGTTATCTGAAGCATTGTAACAACAATGGCGGTTATGGAACAAGAGAACAGCACGTTTTCATATGCCTTTACAGTGTTCGTCGAAGCAGAGTTGTGAGCTACTGTAACACCGCACATTGTTTGAATGGGATGAAACGTCCCGGAGCTGGCAAAATAATGGAGGCAACAAATTTCTATGTTGGCCGCCTCAAAGCTAGCCATCCTTGAGCACGTGCTGTGGGGCGATTTGGTTATACATGATTACAACGAAGCTGCCAAATAAAACAACGGACGAAGGAAGGCGACACAGGACAACCACGTAGCGCCTACGTGGTTGTTCCGTGTCGCCTTCCTTCGTCCGTTGTTTTATTTGACGCCTTCGTTGTAATCATGTTAGCCATCCTGATTGAATTAACGAGAAGAAGCTATCTTCCGTCCCATGCGTTCGCTTGGGAACCAGTGCATCTTTGAAGCAGCCACAGCTCTGCTGCCGCATAGTCATTCACAGCCGTCCTCATTCGCATCAGTACGTCTCTTCCGTCGATTCGCTAATAAATCCTATCCCCGTATACATTCGAGAGAAACAAACAAACGACAATCTCGAGTAGAGATTTTCGAATCAAATGCGAGTCGATTAGGAGAGACTATTCGATTCGCACTCGAAATTTTCAATATTCGCAAACAACCCGCACACGAAACCATGCGGGTGTCTTAAGAGTTCTAGCTTGCCTGCAAACTCATTAACTTAGGGTTTACGGGGTTACCGGAGAGGTGTACTGCAGCAACAGAGCTGGTTATGGTAGCGAAATCTTGTGACGCTTTGTCTAACTAGAATTACTTATGCACGTTTTCATCTTGCATTGGCGTTCCTGCGGGAAAAAAAAAACCTTTTAAAAGGAAGCGTGTTCACGATTGCACCGCTGCCCAAAATGTGCATCCGCAACGCAGTAGAATACACTTGGTGACTACAATAATAACTCTGTTTTTGTCTGGTCGTACTCGCCGCCATTATATAACGCCGCTAACCCAGCCATTCAACGAAAATGGGCGGCTAATGTGCACGAGTACCTGTAACTCAAAAGCATGGGCAAAGAATGGAGGAAGAGGTCAACAGATTTGACACAGAGAGTGAATGGATTCAAAGAATGGAAAGAAGAAAACACCATGCAGATTTGCAAGAAAGTGAAGAAAGACATTATAAGGAAAAATCTGTACATAATACAAAGGGGAATAGCTTACTATTCGAGGCTCAAGCTTGTTGCCTAAGAACAAAAAACATACCGGAGGAAATGTTCGGAACAACGTGAGGCACGTGTATGCTGCAGCAAAACTCCGCAGACTACTCAGCACATCCTAGTAGAATGCCAAGCGATTCACCCAGTGAGACACGTACGTAAGGTACACCTTCCAGAAACGCTTGGATTTAAAGTGGATAGAGGCATCCGCCATTCAGCAGTAGTGATAAGCGAGAGAGGTTTAGAGTATTGCTTGAAATAATCATGAGCCATTCCACTCTGGGAAGGTGGTTCACCACCGAAGCAGTTTATCACACGACACGGAGGTGACAATTTTGCGCAAAAGTACGAACTCATTTATTGTCTTGATCAGTGGTCATTATTTCACTCGTAACTGCGATTACATTCTTTGATAATCTCAAATCGATGCACATGCGCCACTGGGTTGTCTGATCGGTGTGGCATCGCAAGGGAGATGCCTGCAACACGGAACGCGTAAACCGCTCCCTTTTTGGTATCGACACATACACGTTGAAATCACCGACAACGACAACAGGGGTAGTGTCATCGCTGCTAATTCACACAAAGTGAGTAGCCTAAAGACAAAATGGGACGAGATCTTACTGTACTATGAGTCATTGCATTTTTTCCTTTGCTTACGGAGGTATGCGCCATTGCTCACGGGTCTATGAGCTATTGCTCACGGGGGTACGAGCCATTGATGATGACAGCTTTCGACATGCTGTTCTGTATGTTGTAGGCGTGATTAGAAAGAAATGAAGCACTGTTCGCTTCACTTTGCTGAGTTCTTGTAGCCTCTGCCTTATGAGCCATTGGATTTCTTTCTTGCTTACGGGAGCATAACTGGTATGAGCCATTGCTCATGATAGTCTTTGTTCACGGAGAACAAAAATGCATGAAACCCTAGGCATATACAGCTTCGATGTAAAAAGAAGGGTATTGATTCACAATACTCTATCCCTTACAGGCATAGGTAGCGGTAGATAAGTAAGGGTAGATAAGAGTAGTAAGGGTAGATAAGTTTTGAGGAATAGAACGAAAAGGTTAAGGAGATGTATACAAAAATGCTAGAATGGGAAGCATGTATGGCATACATAAATAACAGTATAACAGTAGACGCAAACAATATAAGTGAGTATTTGTGATTGCCCCGTTGCGAAAGGGATGGCAATAAATAGTCATCATCACCATCATGTCACATGAAGAGAAGAAAAATTATGGAGATGAATGCACAAATGCTAGAATGGAAAGCATGAAAAGCATACCTGATTAATTCAAGCAAGCTAAGTGAATATTTGTCACCGCCCCCTTTAAAAGGAATGCCAGCAAATCATCATCATCTCTATCATCATCATCATGGATTTGGTACCCTGGTTATCTGAACAGGGTGAGATGGACGAGATAGATATACCTGCAGCACCCGGAAAATCGGAATGACACGTCCGTCCATCCATCCATCCATCCATCCATCCATCCATCCATCCATCCATCCATCCATCCATCCATCCATCCATCCATCCGTCCACAGGCTGCCTTCGTAAGCGTCTCTGACAACAGGAAAGGGTAATACATATACGGAAACGATAAAGGCTCTGTAATGTAGTTGTTAGCGTGATCATTTACTGATTTACTGCAGTTCCTCGCGTTATTGGCGGTTGGTAAGGGTCTTTTTCTACGCAGCGTGGACGACTCACGAACCAAGTGCAAGAAACGGACGAGCAGAGCGTCGATTTTTCCCGTCCGTGTTATTGCAGGAGTTCCTGAACATCATGTTCATCACAGCGGCCGTGTTCACGGTGACGGGCGCCGTGGTCGCCGTTCGCTCGGCGTTCGGCGCGGAGCCCGAGGACGCGTGGGCGCTTCCGCTCGAGGAAGACCTGCAGGCGAGCCGCAAGCGCCTCTACTGCTTCTTCAACCACTCGGCGCACCGGCGTCCCGAGCCCGTGCGCTTCGGCGTCGACAGCATACGCGTCGAGCTGTGCGACGACATCGTCTACTGCTACCTGGGCGTCGACCCGGCAACCGCCAACATCGTCAGCAAGGTTTGTTACCACGTGTGCACGCCCGAGAGGAGATCAATAACTAATTGCTCGAGTAACTTGACGAAAGCTTTGTTCTCTTTCAATAGCGGCACGAGCGCGAGCAGGATGGTGCGAAAGAAAAAACGAACTTTAATGAAAAGAAGAAAGAGAATCAAATAGATCAAATAATCGGTGATTCGTTGCATAGATGCGTACCATATACATATTCATTCTAAGACCAATTGGTAATAAATGCCGCAAATCAGGTACATAGGAAAACGAAGCAAGAGAATAATGATGTAAGAAAGGAATATACAGCAATCAAGTAGTTAGGTGCTTTCTCATTCATTTATTAAAAGATGGATTAGAAAAGAGGCGCTACAAGTATACTCAAGGCAAATAAATTGTCTCTTGAAAGTTGTAGAAGAAGTTAGATTAATATCATTTATTAGCGTCATTTAATATCACAAAGAGATAACTATTCATTTGCACGTGTGGCGTGAAGGCGCAGTGTGTTAGTTTGTCTACATTATGTTACGTCTAAAGGCAAGTTATGGGAAGAAAAGCGGTGAAAGTATTTGGGCAACTATTAGATAAGCGTCTTTGTCGGTGATATATAGAATTTCAAGAGTGATTGATCGGCTTTACCGTTCTGGAGTTTCACGCTGGCTATGAGGGTGAGTATTTCGGGATTCTACTCACCCACGCTAATGTACAGAGAATAGCTGTATATGCCAACGTTACCCGCCTCTATCTTTACGTTTTCTTTATTTTCCTTTCCTTAGGGTGTGAAATGTTTAAAGGCTAAAGCGATGAACAAAAGCGCTGCTTCCAATTTCCCTGTTGTAGGTGCACGCTGGTGATTAATTCAGAGAAAGAAACTGTTGCAAAATGCTTTAAGATGCTTTGCTCATCGAATCCTCCTTATCCCTTTCAGACGCCACTTTATCCCGTTGGTTGAAAAGTTGCTTTCACCACATCTCTTGCATCTTCAGAATCATAGAAAGTGTACAGCTGCAGAAAATATTAAGAATTTTCAATTGTTTAGCGAGTTGTGTCAAGTTTACAAAATTTCGACTCGATGCGAAAACTCGCTACAGACACACAAAATAAGAGAACATGTACTATTTCGTGTTTTGAAAAGCTTGAAAAGCACTTATCAAGCCACTTAAAATTATGCCCGATGCTGGTGTAAAAAACAATGAAAGAAGTGTACCCGCTACATACAACATACTGACGCAGAGTAAAAACACCCAGCCGTTTACCTTCCCACTCATTTTGCTAAAACATTCTGCACGTTATTCAAAATTGCAGCACAGTTCCAATAATAAGTGTTTCAAGATATATGAAACACACTTTAAATACCATTACTTTCATCAGTGCTTTTGCTATTGATGCACTCTCCTGCTGTGCACAATTGTGTAGACAGCGCCTCAAACGTTTAAGCTGAACTTGACAACCTGTATACTGGTACGCAAGAAGGTTTTAGGCAAATGTAACAGCGATGGATTAAAGATCAATTGATTGCGCGAGTAAAGATTATGTAGTTGCTGAGAGTTAGTGGACCTTTAGAAGTTGACGCTTGCCAATTTCAGATGCGACGGAAAAATACAATAGGCGTGCATGTGTTGTATAGTACAATAAACTAACGTCTCCAGGTAGTCACAATACTCTTTACTGTTCTTGTCAACCTTAATTTGCAGGATCCTAAGTTTGACATCCAACAAGAAGGCCTCAGAAAGTTCACCAGACTGCGGGATAAAGGTAACAAAGCATGAATAGAAGTTGGCCCGTTGTCATTTGAGGCTTACACGTTGAGCGGGACACGTGCTTGTCTGTTTCGAGATAATGTGTTTCAGACATACTAGGGCAGCCATCTGTACACCTTGTGTTGTATTCACTACAACTTCCTGTGGAAGTATAAAAAAATTTATACGATTCAAATAGTAGCATGAAATTGATCCTTTGAGGTAATTATTAAATGCAAATCGAGGTACAACGCGAGCAACAACACGTATATTTCAGTAGCACTGTCTATCATGACTATTCTGCAGCTGATAGCGCAAGGTACCCCACTATAAGCAGGTACCTCTCATGTTTTGTCTTCTCATGTTGCTTTTTGCAAAAAAGGCGATTCGAGTGCGAGTAAATGTCGGCATGTGCAGTAATCAGCCCAAAGACTGTGGGGAGGAAGGGAGGTAAAGCCGAGATTAATTTGGTGGAAATAATCAGGCAGTGTCTGAAATTATGAATAGAAAGCGCCCGATCATCCCAAAACGACCAACGATCGTTTTGCGATGTTCTGATGGGCTTTTTTTTTTCTAATTGCCACATTTCTGTGGGAAGTGGCATGTTCTTTGACGGCAGACAAGCTTGATACTTTTCGATCTAACGTCTATTGTATCAGGTTAGATACGATGCGCAAGCAAAAAAAAAAAAACAATAAAATAAAGCTCCACTGATGCACAAATGTTAAACGGCTCTCTCGCCCACTGCTGAAACATTATGGTGTCATAAGTCTGGCGAAGTGAGCATTCATTAGACTTAGCTGCCGATAATGAACGCCAACTTCACTGAGACTCATAGACCTGTAGGGTGGAGACTTGGGCAGGTTCGTGAAGCGTGGTTTTCTACCGACAACGCACACGAGTACGAGGCACGGTGAAGAATGGTACACGTCCATGGCGCTGTCACCGTGGGCCTTTCTATATTCGTCTCTCTTTCTTGTGTTTGCTGTATGTAGAAGGATTACACACCCACTGAAAGCTAATTGTACACGCCACCGACCGCAAAGAGAGATAATGCGCGTCAGCAACGCCAATAATGCGAATGTGCCGGGAAGGTTTCGTACGGAATGGGGAATGAAAACGTTGTGGATCGCTCCATGCCGACCGAACATACCGACCACTCCATCATATGTTGCCGCCACACAATCGCCACTGTGAAATTCCCTTATACAATAAACAGTGTGCGTGTAGCTTCCTTGGTTACTGATTATAAATACGAAGCTGCTCTGTGTAGATTCAAAGAGGCAACACAGGATGGAAGCCCGATCGCCATTAAACACGCATCTCCTCGGTCGCGCGATCGCGTTTTCCTCGAGTGTGCCTGTTTAGAAATATGCAGCGCAATTTGGCATTCATGAATCCCACTTTCACAGTTTTGCTGTGAATTCGATAGGTTAGGCCGTACAAGGTATCTAGAGGTGGATACACGCGCTGCTTTGTCCTCACCTTGGTTTTATTGAATCTCTTCGATATGCCGCTTTGTGCTTTCCGGGAAAGGTACATTACAGCAGGTTCCAGTAGGGCCCACTCTGCGAAAGCTTTTTCCAACCACGAACATGAACTCAAGTTCAACATCCAAACGGGCATGCTACTACAAAGGATTGACAGCAACAACGTGCCATTATTCATTAGTATGCGACCGCTAAACTCCACCCTCACATCCGCGCTGCGCTCCGGGTCGCTCCTCTTCCCTTGGCAGGAAGCCTTCATGTCGACTATGTGATGAAGCATAAAAAAAAAAGAACATGCACCGCTGAAGGCAAAGGGGAAAGCGATATGGAAATATACAGAAAAGGCACGTCTCCATTGTTAGGAGACTTCTGGCTGTGCGGAGCGTCCGCTGAGCGGGTCCTTCTGGAGCGTTCTGTAAAATGAACTTACGCCCGAGACGCTGCGCACGCTAACGCTCGTTCACTGAAAGCCGTGCCTCGGGCAATCGTGAGCAGTTCCGGACGACAGATCGACGAAGCCTTCTGCGCCGCGTATCCGCGACGCGTAGCGCCATTCATCCACCTGCCCCCCGAACGCGGCGCAGACGTGAGCTTGGTCATCTGGGCCGCGGTGGGCGGCCGCCGCTCGGACGGCGAGGCGTTCCGCAAGCTGGCCGTGCAGCGACGCTACCGCGTCGAGTTCTCGGAGAACGCGGCCCGCTGGCTGCTGCAGTACGGCTTCGACGGCCTGGTGCTGCACTGGCCGAACCTCATGGGCGAGCAGGACCGCCAGGCGTTGGGCACCTTCCTGCGCACGCTGCGCCGGCGCCTCTCGGCCGACGGCCAGCGCCTCGCCGTCGTGGTGCCCGCCGACAAGGCGGAGCGCAACGCGGGATTCGACGTGCAGGACATCATAAACGTACGTCCGGACGCGCCGTGCTCGAGAAGGAGAGCTTGTGCGTCTCAACCCTGTTGGCAGGCACTGCGCGCGAAAGAAGGGAGGGATTCGAACCATACTTGCGGTGTTCAGACCAGCGGTTCAGCATCCTCTGTGAGTAATGGCTAGCCACAGCGGAGTCAGCTTAGTAAAAACGGGAGCTGTCCGTTTGTTTCGACGTCCGGGGCGACGTCCAGGTTTGCAGGACGGTTTTCTCGACGCAGAATATAAGTAGAGATATTACGTTGAATCGATATTACTTTACAGCTTGGCTTAAATTCTGGTGTCGGGACATCCTGCGTTAAGTGGATAACGAAAAAGTTATACTACGCTAATTTGTAACATCCCACTGAGCATTGTCGAGCACATACTGTCCACCTCTCCAATTAATGCAGCTGATTTGAATTATTTGCGGGACCTACTGCAAGGAGTTTGTAAACAAACATGTCCACAACAAGAACAACAACAACCGCGACTACGACGACGATATCAATAATAATAACAAGAGCAACAACAACAAAAATCTGAAGACACTTAAGCACTTTTTCTTGGTTGTGAATACGAAAACTTTAATTTCCAACTGAACGCCGCTGAGCGGTCCCTCGAGTTTTGCTCTGCGAGTAAAGTTTGTATTAATGCTCGTTTCGTCCGCCGTTAGCAGTATTTTCACGAATTGAACAGAAAAAATGATGCAAGCAGTTGAATGTGTCTTGAACGTCTTGCATAGTATTGTGTGCCTATTGTTTTTTCGCTGGCAACGCTTACCAGCGACTCAGTATTAGCAATTTAATAATAATAAGATGTACAATTGGCTATTAGGGAAATAAAAACTATTATATAGCGAAGTGCACATTCTGAGGCCATGAAATGTGCTGAATAGAAATTTCAAGTGCATTCGTTTCGCCAAATTGGCATACTCAGATGAGTGGCTTTGTCACAGCACGACGTATGCTGAGGTCAAGCACGCTTTACAGGCAGACTAAGCACGGAATTTGTTTGATTCGTCCCTGGTTTCTGGCAGCCGCAGAAAATAAACACCTCTAGCACTGCCCGAGCTTTCATGCGCTCTCAAGAATGTACATGAAGGGCACGTACATCCTCTTTAAGGAAGTTCTCAGCTCATATGTATAAATCATGTGACATTTAAAAGAACAGATATGTAGTAAGTGATCGTCGTGGAATTATTCGGGCCTTCCATATGAGTGCATGCTATCGAAACTGACGACAAGCTAGGATTAAAAAAAAGAGAGAATAAATAAATGACTAAAATGCAAGCAGCTCATTTGTTCTGAACGGCTTTGACTGTATGATGTATCTCGAAATATTCGAAATAATTCTTTCCCGCACGTACTGCAGCAAAATGTTCTCCCTTAACACATTTCCAGCTATTTAAAGAATTTCTGACTCGTATGCCTATCGTGGCTTGGACTGGGACGTCTCGTTTACACAAAGGCCTGATTTTCATCTAACCTGCAAGGAAGTTTCCTCTCGATGTCGCAACTCTCACACTTGCCTTCTTATGACGCGACTCCCAGCTGGTGGACGTGATGTTTGTGGAGACCCACCGCACCATGGAGCCGGCGACGTTTCCCGTGACGAGCTTCTACAGCCCGCTGCGCGTCAAGACGCAGGCCAAGCGCCGGGGACAGACGGGCCTATCGCACGTGCTGGGCGACATGTCGCTCGAGCTCACCCAGATGGACAAGGTCGTCTTCGGCGTCACGCTCGCCGGGGCCTCCTTCACGCTCAAGAACGTCGCCGCCAACAAGGTGCGCGGAAAGTACTTGTGAGCCTGACCCGCTGGCTCCGTGGCTGTGCCCTGTTTCGGCTAGCATAAGGCTGTGTGTCTAATCACCAGCTTGTGCGCCAACGTGCGGTCGGAATGCCTAAACCGTTCCGCACTTAGATTTAAGTACAGGTTTAAGTGCAGGCACCAAAGGTGGTCAGTGTGGTTCCAGAGCCTCTCCATCTCCGCCTCCCATGCTCCCCTTACTGATGCGTCTGCTATAACCTAAGTTTGTTTACGGGAATCAATCAATCAATCAATCAATCAATCAATCAATCAATCAATCAATCAATCAATCAATCAATCAATCAATCAATCAATTGATTGATTGATTGATTGATTGTTTTGGGACACAGCACTGCACTAATCAGTCAAAAATCAATGAAATAATCAATTAATGATCAAATAAATAATTCAGTCAATAAATAACTGAATCGACAATGTATATTAACGAGAAGTTTCCAAAAGTGTGTTTCAATCAAATTTATCGTTGTAATGACGACGTAGTATTGATTGTGGCTGTTTACCAATGCTGACATTTCTTTTCGTGCAATCAGCATAGTGCGGATGGATTATTCATTGTGTTTACCATCACTTTTTAACTTCCGGTATATGATCTCGTCCTTCTAGGAAGGAATGTGACCCCACAGTAAAAGCAATGAACTCTTGTAGAGAATACGGAAACGCTTTGGCCCGTTGCGGTGACAAGTCAGTAGGAGTTAAGCGAATCGTGAAAAGGTGTTTTGGTGATGAGCTAAGCGACCTAATTATGACAGCATATATGTCTGAGAACCGAGCTCTGAGTTTTCTTTAGTCCTGCATTGAAAAAAAAATGTCCCGTTGTGCTTGCATTACTAGCCTGTGAAGCGGACGTGAGACTCCGTGCACGCTGGCCTTGTATTGACAGGCAGCACCATCTGATGGTATTGGACTGCGAAATGCTTTCAAACTCATAGTATTAATGTTTATCTTGTTTACCAATACTGCCGGCCACCATGTGGTCCATGCAGGAGGGGCCATTTCGGCTATCACACGATAACCTAAAAAAAAAGTGACAATTCACCTCGCCAGCGCGGTCACGAAGCTAGATAAAAGAGAGCGACCTGATGTGAGTTACGAATAAATGGGCTAAACTTACTGCCTACCTAGTTAAATATTTACTATAGAGGAATCGGTAATACCTTCTTTTGAAACTTTAAAAAGAAGTCGGACCATACTCCTGCGCACGGGTGCACTTAGGAGGGCCATCAAAACCAACGGCGGTATAAATCCACGGGCACTTCGTCGACGACATCTTCGAAACGAGATGCTGTCACGCGAGCTGTTCTTCGACGATTCTTGACAGGCTGGACAAAAACACGCGAGGTGGCAGTACAAGCACGGCTCGCGTCCCGCACAGTTAATGAAATCCGACTCTGGTCAGAAAAACAGCAAACCGAACGTGCAAGTACCACTTAAATCGTATTTTTTAAAGCTAAAGCGGAGTATAACGAATGTATATTTTTAAGCATCTATAATAAAGATGTTCAAGAGTTCTTTATTTGCATAATAATAAGGTTACAAATGGGGATTATACATACATACAGAGGGAGGTCCCATAGTTAACAGACTGTACAGGGGACCTCCCATTACAAATGTGTAGGATACATAAATACAAAGCAGCTATATGAAAACACAAAAGACACCATATTAAGTCAGTCACTAGCTTACACTGTAAAATATTTAACGACACAAAGTACTTATTAATAAAATGATAACGATCAAATTGTTATATTGAGTGCAAAAATTTACGAAGGTTTGATTTGAATATGTAAAAATGAGAAGATATCTTCATATGACACGGTAATGAGTTCCAAAGTAGTGTGGCTGAAAAATTAGTAGTAAATTTACCATAATTAGTTCTAGGTTTTGGTAGTAAATAGCTGTTGGTAGAAGCGAAACGGGTAGACGTGGAATATGGATACTGGCTGGTAGTAATTATAGGGAATGGGAGCTTTCCGTTAACAGATTTATAAACAAGTATTCCAAGTGAGTATTTATTCAGTTTCTGTAACGATAAAATGCCGTTAGATCTGAGCAATGGAGATGCTTCCGATGTGTAGCTGCTACGTTTAATGATGCGAATTGCTTGATTTTGGGTATGCTGTAGTGGAGATAAATGTGTGGGATACGTGTTTCCCTATGATGATATGCAATAATTAATATGCGTGTGAATAAAAGCGTAGTAGAGGGAGATGAGTGTCTTCATGTTAAAGAAATTGCGAACTTTAATTAATATTCTAATTCCGTATGCTGCCTTCTTTGTTAAGGATAAAACATGCTCGTCAAATTTTAGGTGTTTATCTAATAGGACGCCAAGAAACAGTACACTATCAGTAGGATAAAGTGCACTGGAAGCAAAGGGTAGCGATGGATACACTGAGATATGTTTTTGTTTAGCTGAGAAGATCACTAAGTTAGATTTGGCAATATTAATGTGTTGTCTGTTTAGTTGGCACAAGGTTACAATATTTGCCGCGTCGTGATTAAGCTTACACATCAATGAATCAACACTTTTGTCTGAGGAGAAGATGGTAGTGTCGTCAGCGTAAAGGATACAGTCAGAAGACTTTAGGTACTTTGGGAGGTCATTAATGTATATTAAAAACAAGAGAGGCCCTGCATAATGAACGCATGCATAATGAACGCATGCATAATGAACGCATGCTGCATGCATAATGAACGAAAAAGAGCGTGTCGTAAAGGCACGACAAGACTGCGTTTCAAATACATTGCTCGTACCTCCGTCGAGTGAACGAAATATAGTTAATGGCTGTTCAACGAAGTTGAGCCTGCTTCTGCGCCTATGTTCGGTGACATTTGAGTTTGACGGTCTCTGCAGCTAACTTGACGGCTACGCGGCAATCTACGGAGCAGGACGTTGCGGAGTTAATCTCCGGCATCGTAGGCAGCATTTCTATGGGAGCTGGATACAAAAGCGCTCTTGCACTGATATTTATGTGCTCTTCTATGAACTCCCACGTGCATCAAAGTTAGGCAGTTTTAGACCAAAAGTACCCAAGTCTAGAGTGTCCTTATGAAATACGTCTTGCCACTGCGTATGTTCTGGACGCAAACCGCTTCCTTGGGTTTGTGTTCGCACTACCGATTAACACTACAATTTAAATAATACGTTGCTGAAGTTAAGCTTTGCGTAAGCAAACATGGCGGCACCCATCGGAGCGAAGGCTTCGTCGTAGCACCATATCCGACATGATTCCCGATTAACACGCAATAACCATAAGAAGCAAATGATTACACAGGCTATCACTTCTTCTCGTATGATGTAAAGGACAGGTATTGAACGCTAATTCACCGCTCTTGTCGAGATAGCGTATTGATGCGAGAGCTCTTCGGCCTAAAGTGTACACTTATCTTTTTTTTATTCTGGCTGATGGCGCCAGCTGCTTTGCATCGATCTCGCTTCAGCCTCATTGGCGAGTTTACCCTTCAGCTATAGTTTCAAACGCGCAAACAACTTTACGTATTGTAATAACTGTTGTGGTCGCACCGCTGGTACGATTTGTTGGGAACTCGGCGCTGACGCCCGTTGTTGCACCTGGGTCGCAAGCCCCAAGGGTAGCGTTGGCCTGGCGGCCTGGGGTACAACTGGAAGCATCCGAAGGTCCCGGCAAAGCATGAGTCGACTGGTAACAACAAAACAACTTGTTTATTCTAACATCGCAAAGAGTTGGCGGTCAGGTTGACCGAAGTAGAGAGACGGGAGAGCACGTTACTCAACAGAAGAAATCGGAGCCCTCCTTTTGGCGTCCGGGGGCAGCTGCTTTTATACTCTCGCAGTTGAGGGCAAGAAGGAACCCCTCTATAGACGAGCATGTGACGGTGCCGCTCGGACACAATGGGATAAGGTGGCGCAGCGTCGTGTCGGCGCCACTCGGACCCCCCTTTGCTTCACAGTTGTTGGGAGCTCCTCTCCCCGGCTGCCGCGCTTCGACAAGCGTGGGCACAATGGGAAGAGAAGGAAGAGCAGCCGTCGTGTCGGCGCCGCTCGGACCCCCTTGCTTCACAGTTGTTGGGAGCTCCTCTCCCCGGTTGCCGCGCTTCGACAAGCGTGGGCACAATGGGAAGAGAAGGAGGAGCAGCCGTCGTGTCGGCGCCGCTCGGACCCCCTTGCTTCACAGTTGTTGGGAGCTCCTCTCCCCGGCTGCCGCGCTTCGACAAGCGTGGGCACCAATATGCACATACACTCACACACGCACATGAAGACACGTGGCATCGGAACATGCCTGGACGCGCTTGGCAGGGAGGCGTAGCGGCGGCGCCGAACGGGCCAAAATGTCTGCCGCTTTGAACGAAGCCCTGGCGTCTGTTGTATCCTCGCCGGCTTTACCGCGCGTCGTAGGCGAAACGTAACAGACCGCCCCGCCGGGGGAAGGAGATCCCGATGGACAGGGGACTGCATCCGCTGTCCGGAGGGATGTCGCTCGATGATGCTCATAACCGAAGTCGGGCGTCCCTCGACGTTTCTTGAGCGCAGCGCACAGAGAAGGCCTCGTTCTCTCGTTCAGGTTCGCACGGGACACTGCAAAGTGACTTCGGGAGAGTTCACATTTTTGTTCTCGTTCCCGGCAAGCGTTAGAACTACGCTGAAACTCAACCGCTCAGTCAGCAAGCACGGCACAACCCTCACTAGGCCCTGCCAGGCTCTTTCCCCTTTTATACCACTGCCTAGTTCCTTACAGTAGTCTAGCAGCACTCAGAACGCGTCCACAAATTGGAAAATTGCACTAGAAAGCATATCATCACTTTGAAACACTAAACAAAAGCAATATGTTAAAAAAATCCTGCCTCAGGAAGAAAAACATCAGTAACAAACAATTTTGAGGCTGATTCCTACGTTAGGGGCTTCGACTCAAGCCATCGGCGTTACCGTTGAGACTCCCCTTTTTGTAACGCACCTCAAAGGAATATTGTTGCAAAGCGAGGGTCCAGCGCAGGAGGCGGCCATTTTTGGGAGAGATGGTCTGCAGCCATTGGAGAGGGCAGTGATCCGTCTCAATGATAAACCTTGAGCCGGCTAGATAGCATGACAATTTCTGAACGGCCCACACGAGACATGCACACTCTTTCTCGGTGGCGCTATACGCCTGCTCACGACTGGTCAGCTTACGACTAGCATACAGGACGGGGTGTTCTACTTCTCCATTTTCCCGTTGGCACAGTACAACGCCCATGCCTCGCTCACTAGCATCGCACTGAACAACGAACCCTTTTGTATAGTCTGGCGATCGTAGCACCGGCTGGCTTGTTAGGGCACTCTTTAGGGCGCTAAAAGCTCTTTCCTTTGTCTCGTCCCAGACGACTGTTTGGGGCTCTGTTTTTCTTAGAGCATCCGTCAGGGGAGCCGCGATATCAGAGTACCTGGGGATGTACCTCTGATAGTAGCCGGCGACACCTAAGAACGACCGAATATCGGTCTTCGTGCGCGGTTGCGGGAAGTCTCGCACAGCGGCCACCTTTATTTCAGAGGGGCGGCGACGACCCTGACCAATCACGTGACCGAGGTAGACAACCTCGGCCTGTGCTAACTGGCACTTGGGAGCCTTGACTGTCAAGCCCGCTTCGCGCAGGCGGGTTAGCACTGCCCGCAAGTGTGCCATATGCTCAGACCAGGATGCGGAGAATATCGCTACGTCGTCTAGATACGGTAAAGCGAATTCTTGCTGTCCCCGCAACACTTTATCCATGAGGCTTGAAAAACAGTATGGCGCGTTCTTCAAACCAAAACTCAACACTTTAGGACGGAATGTTCCCATTGGTGAAATGAACGCCGCATACCTACTAGCCTCTTCTGTAAGTGGAACCTGCCAAAAACCCTGGCAAGATCTAGGGTGGAAATAAACTGAGCGCTACTAACTTTCTCAAGGCGCTCCTCGATGTTAGGGATCGGATAAATTTGATCCTTAGTGATGGAATTAAGCCTGCGGTAGTCGACGCAAGGACGAGGTTCCTTGCCCGGTACCTCAACTAAAATCAACGGGGAGGTATAATCACTCTCACCTGCCTCAATAACACCGAGCTGTAGCATTTTCTTTACCTCAGCCTCCATAATATCGCTCTGGCGGGGTGACACCCGATACGCATTGGATCGTACTGGCTCTGGGGAGGTAAGTTCTATATCATGAGTAAGGACAGAAGTCCTACCAGGCCTCTCAGAGAACAGACCCTGAAACTCTTGTAAGAGCTGGTGTAGTTCGGTTTTCTGCTCACGCGACAGCGATGCTCCACTGACTAAGTCACTAATGACTTGACCGGTGTCTTCCCTGTTCGTCACTGAGCCTAGTCCCGGAAGCTCGACCGGAAGCTCTTCAGGAACGTTTACCATCATGCACACTACTGCTTCCCTTTGTCTATAAGGTTTGAGCAGATTACAGTGGTAAACTTGCTGTGCTTTCCGCTTTCCTGGCAGACTCACCACGTAGTTAACGTCCGACAGTTTCTGAACAATTCGTGCTGGGCCCTCCCACTGCACGTCTAGTTTGTTGTTTAGCGATGTGCGCAATATCATGACCTCATCGCCCACCTCAAAACGACGGGCCCTGGCTGTCCGATCATAATAAACCTTGGCCCTCTGCTGGGCCTTTGCCATTGCTTCACCTGACAACTCCTGTGCCCTTCTTAAGCGTTCGAGGAGCTTAAGCACGTACTCCACCACGACTGGGTCGTCGCCCCTGCCTTCCCACGATTCTCGAAGCATGCGAAGTGGAGACCGAAGCGAGCGACCGTACACCAGCTCAGCTGGCGAAAACCCCGTAGCCGCATGCGGCGCGGTCCGTAATGCAAACATCACCCCAGGCAGACACAGCTCCCAGTCAGTTTGATGTTCAACACACAATGCTCTCAACACGCGCTTCATGACGGAGTGGAGCTTCTCAACGGAATTCGACTGTGGGTGGTACACTGAGCTGTGTAACAGCTTTACCCCACACCTTTCGAGAAAAGTTGTCGTCAAAGCGCTAGTAAACACTGTGCCCTGATCTGATTGGATTTCCGCAGGAAAACCAACTCGCGCAAATATGGACAGTAGTGCATTGACTATCTCAACTGAGCTGAGTTCTTTAAGCGGCACTGCTTCAGGGAACTTTGTCGCTGGGCAGATCACAGTCAAAATGTGTCTGTACCCCGTGGCTGTTACCGGCAGAGGTCCCACTGTATCAATAACGAGCCGTCTAAAAGGCTCCGTAATGATAGGTACCAATCTCAACGGCGCCCTTGATTTGTCCCCTGGTTTGCCCACCCGCTGACAGGTGTCACATGTCCTCACGAAATGGTCTGCGTCCCGAAAACACCCTGGCCAATAGTACTCTTGCAAGAGACGCTCCTTAGTTTTCTTAACTCCTAGGTGTCCGGACCACGAACCCCCATGCGACAAGCGCAACAGATCCTGACGATAGCATTGAGGAACGATCAGCTGATCGAACTCCACTCCCCTGCGGTCTAGATACTTCCGGTACAGGACTCCACCTCTTTCCACAAAACGCGCGTTTTTCCTGGCGATACCTTCCTTGACATTGCAGCGCACGTTTTCTAGGCTGCCATCCTTCTTTTGCTCGGCTATCAAAGCCGACCTATCAAGTCCGTCTGACGTAGGCGCGATGAGCAAATCTGCAGATAGCTCTTCTAACTTTCCCGCATCGGTAATTTCCTCTCCAGTATCTGGTGCCTTTAACGTTACAGACTCAAGTTTATTCAGTTCGGGCGTGCTCTGAATATCAGCTTGCTGCGCCTCTGACCCTTTCTCATTGTTCGATAACGTCGGCCCCGCAACTACCGCCTTTGCAGCTAGCTCCCGAACCTTCGATCTGGTTAAGGCCTGAACGCTAGCCTCACCAAACAAAAGCCCCTTCTCGAGCAGGAGGTGATCGGACCTGTTCGAAAATAGGTACGGGTACTGGGGGGGGGGGGCAGCATAGATGACACTGCGGCCTCCGTTTCAAGTGCTCCGAAAGGTCCTTCAATAAGCACTTTTGCTACGGGCAGACACACACTATGAGCTTCCACGGCTTGCTTGATCCATGCGCACTCGCCCGTGAACATATCGGGTTCTACGTAGGACGGGTGAACTACATCCATCGTAGCTGCGGAATCGCGAAGTACTCGGCACTCTTTCCCGTTCACGAGGAGGTCTCGCATGTAAGGCTCGAGAAGCTTCATGTTCTCGTCAGTGCTGCATATTGACAAAAACACAACTTTTGTCTTTGTTTCCGGACACTGCGCCGAAAAGTGACCCGGCTTCTGGCACGTATAACACACGCGCGCTTGCCTCATCTCGAACCGCTTTCTGCGTTCGGCTTCGGCTGCCGCCGTCTCTTTACGTTTGGTCGGACTGCTTTCACTCGCATCCTCACTACGCGTGTCCCCCTTTAATCTCATGGGCGTGAACCTCGGCCTCTCAAACTTCGAGCCAAATTCACCCTTTTGACCGTCCTTAGCTCCGCGAGCTCGACGCGTCACAAACTCCTCGGCTAGCTCAGCGGCTCCAGCCACCGTACTAACGTCTGGCCTATCCAAGACCCAGTACCGCACGTTCTCAGGTAACCGACTATAAAACTGTTCTAGCCCAAAACACTGCAGAACTTTATCGTGGTCACCAAACGCTTTCTCTTCTTTGAGCCACTCCTGCATGTTTGACATAAGCTTGTAGGCAAACTCTGTATATGACTCACTCTTGCCTTTCTCACTTTCCCGAAACTTCCGACGGAACGCCTCCGCTGACAGCCTGTACTTTTTTAGCAGACTCGATTTCACTTTGTCGAAATCCTCTGCCTCCTCTCTATCCAAGGGAGCGACTACGTCGGCCGCCTCGCCGGGTAACAAAGTGAGCAAGCGCTGTGGCCACGTTTCCCGAGAGAACCCCTGCTTCTCGCACGTTCGCTCAAAGTTAACCAGGAACAAACTAATGTCCTCTCCAAGCTTAAACGGCCGCATCAGGTCAGTCATTTTGAGCAATACTCGTTCTCCTGCACCGTGTGCCTGACTTCCATTACGAGCGCGTTCCATCTCTACCTCGAGACGCTTCATTTCCAAAGCGTGTTCGCGCTCTTCTTTTTCTTTCTGCTCTTTAAGTTCGCGCTCCTGTTTCTCTTTTTGCTCTTTAAGTTCGCGCTCCTGTCTTTTTGCAGTCTCCCTCTCCTCAATGGTCTCAAGGCATTCCGACAGCTCGTCATCCTCAGCTTCTAACTCAAGAATAGCCCTTAGCAGTTCAGGTTTTCTGAGTTTGTCTGAGACATCCAGACCCAACTCTCTTGCAAGCTCCAGCAATTTCGGTTTGCGCAACGACTTCAAATCCATCGCTGCTCTGAATGCTGCTTTCTCTACTGCTTACTATTGTCTTGCCGCAAACTAACCCGGCAGCAACGACAACCACAATTACCAGCTCTGTTTCTGACACTAACAAAAGCCTGGCAAAGCTCAGAAGAAGAAAGTCCCGCACTCACCAAACCTCGCAGCCAAGAATTCAGCGCAGTCGTTCCGCTGCAGGCAACCAGTCATCACACAGGGCTCGTTGCACTGCTCCCGGATCGTCGATGAGCTGCTCAGCATACAGTCAACTGCATCTCTTCGCTGCTGGCCTCCGTTGTCGCGATCCCACCGCTGCCACCAGTTGTTGTGGTCGCACCGCTGGTGCGATTTGTTGGGAACTCGGCGCTGACGCCCGTTGTTGCACCTGGGTCGCAAGCCCCAAGGGTAGCGTTGGCCTGGCGGCCTGGGGTACAACTGGAAGCATCCGAAGGTCCCGGCAAAGCATGAGTCGACTGGTAACAACAAAACAACTTGTTTATTCTAACATCGCAAAGAGTTGGCGGTCAGGTTGACCGAAGTAGAGAGACGGGAGAGCACGTTACTCAACAGAAGAAATCGGAGCCCTCCTTTTGGCGTCCGGGGGCAGCTGCTTTTATACTCTCGCAGTTGAGGGCAAGAAGGAACCCCTCTATAGACGAGCACGTGACGGTGCCGCTCGGGAACAATGGGATAAGGTGGCGCAGCGTCGTGTCGGCGCCACTCGGACCCCCCCTTGCTTCACAGTTGTTGGGAGCTCCTCTCCCCGGCTGCCGCGCTTCGACAAGCGTGGGCACAATGGGAAGAGAAGGAAGAGCAGCCGTCGTGTCGGCGCCGCTCGGACCCCCTTGCTTCACAGTTGTTGGGAGCTCCTCTCCCCGGCTGCCACGCTTCGACAAGCGTGGGCACAATGGGAAGATAAGGAGGAGCAGCCGTCGTGTCGGCGCCGCTCGGACCCCCTTGCTTCACAGTGGTTGGGAGCTCCTCTCCCCGGCTGCCGCGCTTGGACAAGCGTGGGCACCAATATGCACATACACTCACACACGCACATGAAGACACGTGGCATCGGAACATGCCTGGACGCGCTTGGCAGGGAGGCGTAGCGGCGGCGCCGAACGGCGCCGCCGCTACGCCTCCTAGTCTTTTAGTCTAGTCCAATTGTCTTTTCAGTGTGCCACTGAAAAAAACAATTGTAGAGCATGCGCTACTACAAAAACAAAATAAGGTATTGAAATTATGGGGTTTTAAGTGCCAGACCATTTTATAATTATGAGGCACGCCGTAGTGGGGGACTCAAGAAATTTCGACCACCTGGGGTGCTTTAACGTGCGCCTAAATCTAAGTACACGGGTGTTTTCGCCTTTCGCCCTCATCGAAATGCGGCTACAGTGACAGACACTCGATCCCGCGACCTCGTGCTTAGCAGCCGAACACCATAGCCCTCAAGCAACCACGGCTGGTAAAAAATAAAAAAGGAAATAAAAGAAGTGTAATTGTGCCCATAGCTGTGACCACCCTGGAACTCGGGGTCGGTTGAACGCTTTTTCTACATCTTGATGTCGTCCTTGCATGTCCCAAACATTAATCTTAATATGGCGATAATGGCACAGAGCGTTAAAAAAACAAAAGAAAGAACAAACAGCGAAGAAACATGAGAAGTTATCAGGTTAACTCCGTTTTTCCCTCGCGTTCAATTTCAACAAGAGACGCCACTCAGATGGAAGAGAATGGGCGTGTTGTTTCCATAGCAACTAATCCTTATAGTTCAAAAGGTGCATCGAAGCGTGCCGACGATACTTCTGCTTCTACTAAAGAAGGAAAAAAATAAAAGTGTGACAGCTGCTGCAAGGCAAGACGTCCAGAGGACTACAAGTCTGTCTGGCCAAAACAGTCGTGAAGTCAGGTGACGCGTGGGGCAGTTCCATGATACGCCTGGACATTCTTGCGACGTCAAGGCTCACAATGATCGAGGTCCTCTTCTCTCTTTTTTCCTGTCCGCTTATTCTTAACCAGAAGCGTAAAGCTGGTGGGTTGCCTGAGTAGCTATAATCGGCTATTCTTTCGTCACTCCACTCTGCGTCGAAAAAAAGGGCTACGTAGACGACTTACACAGCAAGAATCCGACAAACCTTGCAGGAATCCTGTACCTTGTGCATGGCTCAAAGAAGCAAAATAAATTTAAATTTGGTTTAAGCAGAAAATGAAAAGTACAGAGCCCCTGGACTTCGTGACAGAAAGCTATGAAGGGATTGATGGGACCTGTATACTCCGTTTGCGCAGCATTTCAGATTTCTAATTGGATTATGTTTGCAAGATAAAATCAAGCACAGCAAAACGACATGCCACACTTTTCGCAATTTGAAGGAATGGCTATTGCGAATGAACAGGGAATAGTACATTATTAAGGATAGGCTTGACAATGAAAACATGGCAATACAGGATAATGCTTATATGCCCTTTGCGTTCCTGAGCGAGCGAACAGTTTTAATAAAAAGCTTGCACGCACACACCAAAAAAAAAAAAAATGTGCAACAAAGATGACCCTGTGCCCATTCTGCCCGTCATCATCTTAGTACAGTGAAGCGAAAGCTATAGATAGCCGCAGCCAAGAAGCAAGGAGGGCAAGCTCTGGTACGCTTCTCCATTGTCTGCTTGCGATCGCCCTCCACGCAACGTTCGCTAAATAGTACTTTCACGGAAAGCTTAATAGTGAACAGTGGGAGAGTACTGCTTTTTCCTTCGCAACACGCAGCCTCTTCTCGTTACTTAATGGCTGACACGAACTTTCACGGTGGCACTGTACAGGGAGGGAGGGAGGAGGGAGGGTGGGTGGGTGGGTGGGTGGGATGGATGGATGGATGGATGGATGGATTGACGGACGGGCGTGCGGGCGGACGGAGGGCAGGTTTAATGGAAGCCCAAAGCGCTCATCTGAATTATGTTATGCTGAATGCCACTTTATCGCTCGCCGAGCCGGGCGCAGGTGAAGCTGCGCAAGTGCGTTGCCGTGCGGAGGCTGGTCCCGGAAGTAGGGCGTGTGCCTCACCTACTAGTGTGCTCGGTCGGATAATATTGCGGCCGCAGCATTTTCTCTTCCTTGCTTTCCGTGTTTTTAAGGGGTCTCGTGGTGTCTTCAAGTCTGGTAAGGGCTTTTGCGATAATATTGTAATGCGTGGAAAGCCGTAGACGAAGGAGGACATCTTACACTGTATTTACACTGTACTCCGAACGCAAGCAGACACTCGTTCGCGCCGCGAGCTCAGGGACTTCATATTCTTCCTCGCGGTGGCTCATTTCTTCCGTATCTGTCGGTAGTATCGCAATAATATGAACCAGTATGCGATATTCGTTTCTTACATAAATCGTTTTCACAACCGCCAGTGTTTTCAGCGCGCGCCACTCAAGTTAGTGACGCTGCCGTCATGGCGATATAAGTTCTCGATGTCTATTCAAAAGACCTCTGCGCCTTGCTTGGGTAGTTTACGGGACAACCGGCAGGTAAATCAGAGGAAGATAAATAAGTCGCAGTTTCTCCCGAAAAGCAAAGCATCGATTGCGATAGCAAATTAGTAGGCGGCTATGTGAAGCAACGACAGTAGTCTTATCAGCCGTATAAACCTGAAAACATTCGCTTGCTAACTGAATTAACATGCATGGTGTCAGCGTGCACAAGCGAACATGATCACACTCGATGAGCGTGGACAATCGCTGTCAAAACGCTGCTGTAAACTAGCACGGCAGCAGCAGCGAGCGAAGTGACCTTCCTGTGGTCTATCGCTTCAGCGCAAGGGCGGCGAGGACACAGCGCGCACAAAGGTTCATATGAGCCCTCAACACATCCCACTCAAGATACGGCGCGCGTGACCGCGCACGGCCGTGCAAAGTACGCACTTGGTAGTGGAGTCGAAGCCGCCCCCACACCCTCCCTCGCTGATCCGCGATCGTGAGTTCCACTTGCGGTCGATCGCGAAATGCGCAGTTGCTGCCGGAGCACAACGCTCTTCCCCCTGTCTCCCTCCCATCCCCCCGCGGCCTTTCGCTCCACAGAACGCGGCGCGTTTGCTCTCCGCTTTTCCGCTTTCTTTGTGCGCGCCACATTGAGCAGCGATCGTCGGATCCCCTCCCGTGCTTTCACTCGCACATACAGCATACAACGCGCGGCGATGCTGTTATCGCCATTGGGTTTGATAAGAAACATCACGGTGACGCCCCGACGGCGATGGCGACGGCAAAAATGCGCCTAGAGTGCCCATATAATTGCTGTCGCAATAAAAGATGACGTGCTCCCGTGCAGTCGAAGTGGCGAAGCGTCGACTTCCGGGATGAGGTAGCTTACTTCAGGTGGCGTCAGTCGATTACGCTTTTGCGGCTGATTAACGCAATAATCAGCCCCCTAAAGCAGAGATCAGTGGCTGGAGATGCCAGCCCTGCTAAAGCAATGAGTTGGTGAGACGAAGTGTAGTTAATGCCTGCGTAAACGCGCTCCCGAGCGTTTACCTATACGCTCCTGTGGACATCGTACGTTCCGGCATTGCCGATGCTTCCCAGAGCATTAGACACGGACAACAGAACGGACACACGCAACTGTCCGCGTCTAAGGCGCCGGATAATGTCGATAATGCAGCGCCACTTAGCCGAACGTTCAACCTTCGTGCTTTCCAGCGTTCTTACGCCGATCTATAAAGCACCCTAACGGCGACGCGTCGCTCTTTCCCGCTGCCTGTGCTTGCCCTCCAGGCGGGCGACCCGTCGGCTGGTCCGGGCAAGCCCGGCCTGTTCACCCGTCAGCCGGGCACGCTGAGCCACTACGAACTGGAGCAGATGCTGGCGCACGACCTGAGCTGGTCGCGCCAGTTCGACCGAGTCGCCCAGTGCTCGTACGTCGTCAACGGCGACCAGTGGGTGGGCTTCGAGGACGACGTGTCGCTGCAGAGCAAGGCCCACCTGCTGCTCTTCACCGGCGGCATCGCCGTTTGGGACATCTGCATGGACGACTTCCGGGGCACCTTCGGCCGGCCGCTGCTGGCCCGCGCGCGGGACATCCTGCTGCGGAACCACACCTTCGGTCACAGCCTGCGCGCCAAGGGCCGCCTCGGGTGAACCGACGGCGCGCTGAAACTGCGCTGCGCGTCACAACGTGCCACGCGGTGAACGTGATGCGCTGCGTTCAGGAAACGCGGGCGTTGTGCGCCCGTGCATATTATAGACTCATTTGGTGGCTGGGACGGCGAGCGCTGAACTCCAGCCGGTAAGACCGCGAAGCTGCGCGCGCCTTGTTTAGTGGTCTACGGCGCACTCAACTTAACTTGCGCTTAGTGTTTCTAGACCCGTGGACGTTGCTGGTCCGCATTGTTCTCACGCGTATGTGTGGGACAGCGAGCGTGCCCGTGAGAAAATGTTCTACGGTAGCCTCGTAGAAATGCCAACGTGTTTCGTTTACTTATTAGTGACCAGCGTCTTTCTTTCTTTGTGCACGAGCGTGCGTGTGTGTGATCCCAATCCCGGAGCTTTAGGAATTGGGTATAGTTACGCTCATGGATACTCCAGTGATAAATGCTAAACTCTTGCTTCATATTTATTCGAGACACCGTCATCAGCGAGCCGTATTCAGGATAGACGAATGCACTGTGTCCGGTGCCAGTAGGCGTTCGGGACGAGTCGGAAGTGAGAACTATGGACACCACGGCGCTTCTAAGCGGAGCATGGAGTAATACGGAGCTAGAGTGCCGCTATTGAACGCAGAACGCAGAGCCAGCACGTTATCGTTATAGTTGCTGCAATAGCTACAGAAAGTAACAGCGCTTAGAATGTGCGTATAATGGGACATTATAATTTCAAATACGCGCGTTTGATACCTGTAATACTTATTAATTAGCTAATGTTGGCGCGTTTATACAACGTAGTTTCAACAGGCTGTCCGACGAATTTGACCGACGATTGCACATGGTGATGGGGGACCAAATGCTACTTCCTGGTCCTCTTATCATTTTTTTTGAACAAATGTTTCAGGCGGTTTGATCGCGCAAAGTCGTTCCCGTTAGTTGGTTGTGGCGTAATGGACCCACCGGCATGCATAAGGCTTTTAAAGCTTTTCACGGATGCCTTGGGACTTCAGATAATTGCGAAGCCCGAAATGCGGCAGTTGTTGACCATAATAATGTACGAAAGGAAAGCGCCGCTTCGTAGGACGGTTCAGTATCAATTGCCCATCATAAAGTGCACGACGCGTAACCGCTGCCGACGTAAGGTGAACGTTCACAATGGAAGTCCCATTATTCATTATCGCTATCATCAGCCTTGGCCAAATACAGGAGAAAAGTGCGGAACGAGAGAGATCCAAATGGCTTACAAAATGTCACTCGTCAAACTAAGGTGCTGAATCATTACTCCGTTCAATTATTGGCCCGTCCTCGACTGCTTTGTTTTCTCTCCGCGCGACCGATATTTTTTTCTTGTCCTGACTTCATATCGTCGTTATCTTTTAGGTATGGCACGTACCCACGTGGGCGGACTGGCCAGGGCTTGCTTTCGAACGAATACGAAATTGCTTCCTTGTCCCGCTAACCTGACGCTAAATAATGACTATATCGTAAGATACATTTATTAGATGCCCTTAATTCCATTTTTTCTGCATCACGCCACGTGTGCCCTGCTCGCACACGTAGCTATCTCCTGACGGGACGCGCCATCAATTTCTCGGTGGACGTTTTCCCATGAACACTTTATGAGGCACTCGAGCTCGCTGCTAGGTCGGTGTACGTGCCCGCGTGAGTAATTCAGAACGTCGTGCACGAGCACTTATCGCATTCGAGGCTCGCCAAAACGGCGCAGAATGTAATTAAGCCCGGAACACGTAAAAAAAAAGAAGGAACAGCCTGCCCCCCTCCCCTCCCCCCTTCAAGAATGACCGCCTCCTGCATGAATGATGCCAGGGCACGCAACGAACTATTTTTTCTCTTTTTTTTTTTTTTAAAGCGGTAAGCGTGTCTGAAACGTCAAGCACGGAGGCGTACACCCTGTTTGCGCGTGATAAGATTAAGGGAAAGCTTTAGCCCGGGCCCAACTCTGATGCCGCCTATTCAAATGCATGTAAAACGCAGAAACGCTTTTTTTCTGAGATAACCACTGGGCCGATTTTGATGGCACTTGTTGCATCTGAGAGAGAGAGTCGAGTGCTAGAGGCTATATGGCAGCGGAATTTTGATTTAAGGCCTGTCTTTGTTAAGAGTAGTTTGTTTTTAAATATTGGTAAGTTTCAAAAACAAGAATAGAAGGACGAAGTGTACGAAACCGTAAATTCAAAAGTCTGTGAACTGCATCCATTAGAGCATCCAAAGCAGACAAATTTGACATGTCAATCGATATCTTACGTGAATATGTTACATTGTTTACAAGAGTTCTACCAGAGCTCTACTGACATATTACTGCTTTGCTTGAGAGCGATCATGCATAATACAAGAATTTTGTCCACTTTATATGTACTATTATGTGCAATTTACGCAATTACTATTTTTTCATTGTTGAGTTACAGAGTTGTAAATTTGATATTTTCGTATCCTGAAAATTTTCAATTTTCTCTAATATTAAAGTATTGACGACCTAAGTCAGATATTCGCTGCCAACAGACGCTAGGTTTTCGCTTTTGATTTTAAATGTAATAAACCTCATGAAATTTGATGATCTGGTTGCCGAAAAAAGAAAAGCGATTTCTCATTCGTTGTTGTTGTTGTTGTCTATAATGTATGGGTTTCCTACCCACTATGGTTGATTGGCCAAGAAACCGATGAAATATTCCAATTTATAATTCTAATTCCAATTATAATTTCTAATTATTCGCGCACATCTAGCATTTCTTTAATGAAGTCAAACCTTGGCCTTATAAACTTGCACATTCGAAGAAAAATTTCCCGTCTCTGCCTTTTTAAAAAAATATTTTACCAAAACAGCTCGCTTAAACAAGACTTAATGTCAGAGCCTTCGTACATGTCGTCGCGTCTTGATCATCGGTTTAAAGTGTTCATTCCTTTCTGTCGCACAAATGTTTTCTCTGACTCATTTCTGCCGAAAACCAGTGCCGAGTGGAACCGCCTTCCCCCCTCCATCGCCTGCATCGAGGAGGCATCATCTTTCAAGACTGCAATAACTGATTATGTTTTCAATTTATCACCTTAATACTAATAATTGTTTGAGCATGTATTTATTATTATTATTATTGTACCCACCCCCTCAGTAACGTCCCTTGGGCCCTGAGGGTGCTGTAAATAAATAAATAAATAAAACAAAAAGACAAACAATATCTGAATATCAATAGCGTTAGCGCTGTATGACACAGGATTATCTGTTGAACTAAAATCACTAAAGTCAGGTTGAATGAATAATAGCTAATTTTAGAATACACGAAAAGGAAAAGAGGATTCAGCAGGGAATACGGTTGGACTTTGATAGAAATGTATGGATTTCACCATTCCCATGTATTAAGGGGGGAGCCCTCGCGCCAAAGCATCCTCATAAAGGAAGAAAAAGAAGAAGAAAGAAAATAAGAAACAAAGAAAGAAAGAAGGAAAGGGGGTGATGGGGAAAGGGGCTGCTGTGCGAAGTAAAAGTGTGTGAAAGACGTGAAATGGGTGGGGGGGGGGGGGGGCATTAATCGCGGAGCGCTTTTATCTCATGCCCGTATTTGTCGCTTGTTCGAGAAATAGTCCTAAATCCATTATATTGATTGATGAATAAGAACTTGACGGTTAAAATTTGAGCGCGAACGCTGCGCGACGAGTTCTCCCCCCCTGCCTCTCTGCCCCAAAGAACGGAACAGAAACTAACTGAATAGATGACGTAAGCTGTTCATACCGCCATTTCCTTCATCCATATCTGTGAAAGAGAGAAAGAGAGAGAGAGGTGTGATATATATATATATATAAAGAAAGAGATGGCGTGAGTGAGTATGTGAGTGAGCTGGGGAGCGACATGGCCGAGGTTATTATTGCTATTAGCATTCTTTGGGAGCTTCACCCAGTTTGCGGTATGTCTGTATGTATCTGTGAATCTCAGCTATACCTCCGTGTATCTGCATCCGTGGCCCTGAGTCCTTTCCTGCTATCTTTGGTCAGCGGGTGGAACACAGTGAAATGGGCAGAGCGTTGGGCTACTGTGATGAGGGAACAAGGTTGAAAACCGACCGTCGGACCAACTTATGTCACTGAGCATGTCACTATGGGTATGTGGTGCCGTTCAATCACCCTTTTATACGCCAATTCCAGTCACTGGGTATGTGCGGCCTTTCATAACGATGATTATATAGAAGAAATCGTCGACACTTACCCACTTACCATGCTATAGGTTGCTAATAGTATTGAAGTCGCCAATAATCTATAAAGAATAGATGCACCCGCAATTTTTTCCAGCAAGGCATGAGCAAGGGCAGTACCACCTGAAAAAAAAAAAAAGGAAAGTGAAAAAAAGGACCATTACCAGCACCACCACCAACAGAATTTTTGCTTTGCGTCGCAATTTCGCAACACCCAGCGCAACCGTAATAATGTAGCAAAATTTTTCTGTTCTATTCTTTCTCGTGTTTCGCCATCGGTCGTCCATGTTATCACCGGAGTAAATGAATCGCGACCAGTACGGTGAAGAAGAGAAAAAAAAAGAATCAGGCAAAAAAGAAACGTTTCATTGTAAGCGTCCCTGAATGAAAAGAATACACTGACAATAAGAAATCTGCTAGTTTTTCTTGTTCTGCTCGTAGCAAGTAAAGAATACCAGAGGACAATTTTTCATCTGTACAGAAAATTGGATTGGCAAGCGAGAACTCATCTAATAGTTTAAAAGGGCGCGGAACGCTCGATACTTGTAGCGACCGGCCAAATGGAGTTGGACGATTGCAGAACAGCCACGTTTTGCTTACCGTGCTGGACGTTGAAAAGGCGCAGAACACCGGCCACTTCTTATCACAATGGGCATTTGAAGAGCGCAGGTGCCTCATTCCGACTGAAGGCGAAGAATCAAAGAGAGAAAAAAAAAAGTGTGGGCGGCACACTTTGTTATTATTTTTTTAAGTTTTTCCTTCTGGATTTCCCACGCACAGACCTTAATTAGGTCGGACGTCGAGAGAAAAAGGACGCCTCTGTTCTTTATTAGAAAGGTTGCGGACCGGTGTGCCTTTTAGTACAGCTTTTCATAAAACTCTATACAGCGCTCAAAAACGTAGGCGTAGGAACTCCCGCCTTCGAGTTCCCGACGAACAATTTACAACACTGAATTAATGGGCTGGACCTGCTCCGCGCGGGCGCTTGGCCGAAGGAAAGGAAAGTTGTTTTTTATCGTCGTTTCATTTTGCATCCGTGGTGGTTCGCACTTTCGCAGTCATGCGAGTTATTGTCGGGACAGTCGGTTGGCTCATAGCTAAACAGATAACTGTGCCGTTAGCATGACGGCTGCAAGAAACACGTGGGTGGAAAGGTTAGCGTTCGTCCCCTCCTCGTTCGGCAAACGAGAGGGCGTTCACCGGCGCGTCTGCGTAATTGAGTATCCACGAAGTGTGCGCGCGCCTAAGGGCACCTTGCGCCGAAGCTTTTCATAGCTGAGTGCAACATCAGAACAAACCAGTCGAGCGAATGATGGAAGCCAAAGCGGGAGCGACGCGATAAACATTCGCCACGACATGTTCAGTCTTCTATTGTGAGATCAGAAAACGCCCAAGTGCTCGTGTTCCGTTAGCGCTCGGAACTCTTGAAATCGAGATTAAGAGTGGGGAAAATTTGCGAGTTTCAGCTTGGAAAAGCTCGGCGCGTAATCATTCAGAAGAGCGAAGATGCCGGGATTTTCATCCTATTTTAATGACTGATTTTCTTCGCATCCCTAGCGGCCAGTGTCGGCAACGCAACCATGATAAATGGAAGTGCAATAGCGCCCCCTGGCCGTTGCAGAGTGCCTGGAAGTTCTCATTCGTTCGCGTGTGTGACCGAGTGTTGCTTTATACGGATGCGTTCTTCTTCTGACGCAGCCGTGCAGCGGTGGTAGCTTTGTTGTCAAGTCATTCACGCCGTAACGCCGGTAGTCCTAGAAAAGAATGATGTTCCTCGCGTGGTTGGACGCAAAGATGTTCAACGGAAGCGAAATACACGAGATCTCAAACCTGGCTTTTACACAGCTATGCAGCGACATCACCACCCAATGTCTCAGGCTTATGGAGGCATTAACCCTGAATACGTCGGCTGAGGTCCGTGTCAATAGGCAGAGCGAGGACTGGTCTTGTATGTGTCGGTACGGGAATGGCTTTGACTTTCTTCAAATGTCACGGATAGGCGTCATCGTCAGTAAATGTCGCGCGATGCTTACGACACGAAATTATAAGATAATTAAACCATGCATATTGACTTGAACCACTTTATCGCACTGGACTTCCCAAGGCTCACCCACGGGCGATGGCATGCTGCTCAACATGACACCATGACGGGTTCGATTCCCGACCACGCCATTTTGAAGCACGGGAAATGTAAAAAAGAATGCTCGTGTATCCTACTCGTGGTCTAAGTTCGTCCAGAGCCCGTAATTACAACGTCCCATGAATAACTCAGTGCGCAGTTTCGCGACGTCAAACCCAACATTTCTACGATTCCAAGAACCGAGATTCAATTCGGGAAGCGGGGAAGAGAAAAAGGAGTCGGGTAGGGCGGTGTTGTCCGCGCACGTTGCCGTAGACGGCGGAGAAGACGTGCGTTGATGTGAGCAGCCAGGCATCGGCGACGCAAGCCGCCTGCGGCGGCGGCTGCACAGGCAGCGTTAATAACCGCACGCCAGGATGAGTCTGGGATGCTGCTCGCTCGCCTGCCCGCCCTCCCACCGGCGACCGAGCGACTGGCTAGCGTACGGCGCGAAGGAGGGTCAGCGTGAATCAATTTGGAGGCGGGGAGAAAGCAGCACCGGCGTGTCCCTTTTTCCTTTCCCCGTCAGTCCCTCTCCTTTCCCGTTGCCATGGAAACGATCCGGGTCACGTGCCTCTGTTCGGGAAAGAGGGAGCGACGCCGAACGAGAGGGCGAACGCGTCCGACGGAGCACGGGGCTGGTCCGGGCCTCTGGAAGGGCAAGGGGGGTTTCATCCGAGCCGCGGAAGATGGCGCATTCCGTGGTCGAGCGGCCGCATCGACGGCAGACGGTAAGTTGCTCCCTGCTCCATTCCGATGCTCTCGAGGGCCTCGCGGGCTTTGCTCAAGCGCGCGCTCTCGCGCGCTCTGCTGCGCTCCGCGAATCGGGCGCCTTGGCACGGCTGGACGCGTGACTCCTGTGCGTCCGGCGCTTCCGCGACGTGCGACGAGGCTGGCGAGCTCGACGCGTGAATCACGTCCGTACCGCAGTTGGCGTTCGGTGTCTGACGATGCTGTATGGACTGGAAAAAGCCGCAGTGTAATGCAAGAGAGACGCGATTACGTTTTACTGCATATCCTCATCTCCTTCTACTTTTTTTTTCTTTAAGCACGAGATACTTTTAATCTTGACAGGAAACGTCACAAAACGACTCGTTCTGTTATCCATCTTCAGTCGGTGTGAGTTGGTCTTAGGTATCGATAAGGCTGTCGTACGCACAGTGCGAACAGCGTCAACTATTTCCCAGTATCACAATGCCACGACAATGTCCAAATCACGCCAACGCGTGCGGCCGCGAGACGATACTACGGGAGAGGAAAGCGCACTCGGCCAATTTCGATAAAACGTTTTCCTACTTCGATCTTCCACCCGCAGCGAAATAACGGCGTCTTTCTTCGTTCCCCACAACTCAGTCGACATTACAACGAGCAGCCTCAGTTTCAAGGTGCGCCGCTTGCTCTGCGACAGAGAACGGCCACGTCCTTTGTACAAATGCAAAGCCTACGCATAGGATTCATCGTTCTATCTGCTTGTGGAGCAGACGCCGTCCCTGCGCCTCATCCAAGTGCCAGCCGTCGCCTTCTGCGCGCCAGTACAAATCCTTCGCTGCGCCGGTCGACCGTCTGCAGCTGCTCTCGGTACTTTCGGAATCAGACGGAGAAGGGAAGGCGGGGAGGAAAGCTCGTTTGGGGAAGAAGAACAAGACGGGACGTGCACGCCGCGTGAGAAGAGGAAACGCATCGATCGCCAAGAGGCACTGTCGTTTTGCCCGCAGGTTTTGTTCCATCAATTAGGCCGCGCGCGGGGATTCATTCCCGTGTCGGTAGGTCTTAGGGAGGCGACAACGATGGCCACAATGCGCACGATGAGGAAAAAAGGGGAAGCGAGATGTGGCGTCTCTCGGTGTTTTGTTTCCGCAAGCGCGCGAAGAGGCGCACGCTGCTGCAGCAGAAGCGTCGAAGCGAGTGACAACGCGCGCGCACAATGATTAGATTCGTCTAACGTGGTTTGTTGTCGTGTCGGGAAAGCTGTAGCGACGTCTCCCAGTCGCTGAATACGGTTCACGACAAGAGGCTGGAACGGGGGGAGGGGGGGGGGGAATTATTCTGTGGAGTTTTCCCTTTGACCATCGTTAACTGACGGTAAGCAGTTCCTTAGACCGGTAGGCAGCTAGGGGAGATAACCGCGTTTCAAGTCGGTTCTTATTACCGAATAATGTGTGTTACGAATTTGAAAAACCCCCTTTTTTTATATACAAATGCGACAGTTAAATTCTAAAGCCACCACAGTTACGTACGTCGAGGGAGTGACAGTATCTTTAGGCTTGTTTTCATTGAAAAAATTGACTTTTTTTTTGTCTAAGCACAAATACGCGTATCTAATATTGTGTGGCACATGCTATTTGCTACATTCTACTTTTTCATGTCGTCTTGCGCTGTTCAAAATGCACCTGCCGGCTGCTTTCCTTCGTTTTTGACAACACAGTGGCTTAGATCGAATTAGTGCCAATTTTCATGAAAACTGATGACGCGAATACGCCAAAATCACTTACACGAAGTTAGGCATGCATCGAACTTTACATATGGGATCGAGAACTTCAGAAATGTCCTACAAGGTAATTTTAGCAACAAGCTTCTGCTCGGGCTGAACTCTGATTTCCCTATAGAAATATACGTAAAAAGGAAATGCTGACGCTGGACAACTGTTGCACCGAGCTAAATAAAATTTGTTACAAATTTAAATAAATTTGTACATTCTTGCAATTGTAACAAGCAGAATATTGAGTTACGACAACGAATGTTCGTTTCTTTAAATTTGTCGGAAATCAGTAATTAAAATAAGGGAACCTTCACTCGTATTGCTGCGCCAAAAGCAGATATTGCAGTTCTGTAAATTGCATCCATTAAAGAAGCGGAAGTGGCCGGATTTAATATAATAATAATAATATTTGGGGTTTTACGTGCCAAAACCACTTTCTGATTATGAGGCACGCCGTAGTGGAGGACTCCGGAAATTTTGACCACCTGGGGTTCTTTAACGTGCACCTAAATCTAAGCACACGGGTGTTTTCGCATTTCGCCCCCATCGAAATGCGGCCGCCGTGGCCGGGATTCGATCCCGCGACCTCGTGCACAGCAGCCCAACACCATAGCCACTGAGCAACCACGGCGGGTCCGGATTTAATATCAGTTTAGAGCTTGCGTAAAGTTATTACAATGCTTGCGAGGGTTCTGCAAATATCGTACTCACAGATGAGTGGAAATTTTCAGAGCAGCATATAATAGATGTTTCTTTAAATCATTACATGTATTATTAGGTGCAGTTTACAAGACCGTGATATTGTCTCTTATGGCCGAGTTACAGAGCTGTAAACTTGATGCACGAGTTCTTGAAAAATTGCAGCTGTCAAAATTTCTCCCGCATAGTTGAGGGCGTAAATTGAAAATGCGCTTCCCACAGTTACTAGACTTTAGTTTAGCTTTTAGAATGCAACAACCCAATCCACATCAAAATGAGCGCAGTAGTTGCCCAAAAAGTTTTTTTACTGCGTTTACATGTACTCAGATAACAGCTTCCGGTCTAAAGTTTCCTCTTAAGAAGGCTAGGAGATCATGTGAAACAGAGAGGCTCAAATGGAAACGAAACAACAAAAAAATGCGAGGAGGCCATGGCAGTCCAGGGGATTTCAGAAGGACACGTTATGCCTCGTTGAAAGCCAGTGCTATTTCTTTTAAAGGGAGCCTCAAAAGATTTCGATTATTTTGTACAAGTTTACTTAGCCGTCAGGGTATATACTTCTGATCAGTGAGTGACACATTTAGGAACTCCGCGTAAAGCCTGTAATTTATTGTAAGTTTTTAAACATGCGCATCGCTGCCGATTGTAGCGGCGCTGCTCCCCTGAGTTTTCAGCCACCCCATCTCAATTAACGCGTCTGGCCCAACTAACGTCATTTGGTTGAGCTATCCAATTGGCTAACCAGGGCACGTCATCGACAATTTTTAACTTTATGGTGAAGAAAGGTTGTTCGTAAAATTTGGAATGTTGGTTATTTTGATTCTTTATAAAGAAAGGCAACAGACAGAGAATACACGACGAAAATTTATCTCTACACTCAAGCATTATTTGGTCCACTATTGTGGACTAAATTAAGTTGTTTCACTCACTCACTCACTCACTCACTCACTCACTCACTCACTCACTCACTCACTCACTCACTCACTCACTCACTCACTCACTCACTCACTCACTCACTCACTCACTCACTCACTCACTCACTCACTCACTCACTCACTACTCTCAAGCACTGCCGGCACACAGCAAGTGTCGTCTGCTCGTGTTTACAGCGTACTCCGTGGTGACGTGAGCTGTGCGGTCAGTGTTGATCTCAAACTGTCTTTTTGCGAGCACCAAGGTTGGCCGTTGCTGCGTTATGGGCTGAAAACACAGCTGTTGGCGATACGTCAAGCAACGACATCGTGTCCCTCTGCAAGGCAGCAGACGAGCGTAGTGGCTGCAGCGCATCCGACTATCAGTATGCGATCGGCGCCAGGATTTACGCATTTGCGGCCGTCACTTCATAGCTGTAGCGTGTCCGGTATTAAGGTAAGCGCAAGCGGACTGGGCGCTTTACCGGACGAGTGGAAGGTGCAGACGTAAGCGTTGCAGCCACCTGGTGGCACAGAGCTCAGCCAGACACACGCAGAGCTAATAATAGCAGTAGCCAAGTGTATTCTGCTTTCCTGCGGCTGTAAATTTTCGGCAGGAGCGTAATCGTGAAGACATTGTCTTTTTACATGTTTCAAATGTTTTGCACTTGGTTAGCGCAATAGTAGCTCTGCGTTTGGCTGGTTAAGTTCTCCGCCACCAGGTGGCTACACCGTGTAGGCTGCTCAGGCCACTCACGTTTACGCTAAAGCCCTTTCAACCAAGCGGCAATAGTGTGGTGGTGTTTTGGTTTGCGCCACGGCCCATCCGCCAAAACGTCCAGCTCGCCTGCGGTTAACGGAATACCGCAGACGCTCGGCGCTGCGACAGAGCGCCCGCAACGCACGCGCTGCTTGGATAGCACTCGCGGGGGATCGACGGTCAGGCGGCTAGCGCAGATGTTGGAGGGGGTTCGCGCGCCGGCTCCAAGACAACCGGAAGTAGACGACACGTCACGTCATGACGCAGTGCCAGTGAAGGTGGAGCTTAGCCCCGATCATTCGGCGAACGAGTTGAGGAGGAAAATCATGGCTAGGGAGGAGTGTAACTAGTAATCGTCCGTAGCTCTTTCTTTAAGAGACGCTTCACTTATTGTGGCGCTTATGTTTTGCTTAGCTGCACCCTACGCGTCTACAAAATTTCTCCAAACCACTTCAGGGACCCTGAAACTAAGGCAACAGTCCAAAGCAGAACATTGTGCTTGTCGCATTCATCCTTTCCGCTACGCTGTCGTCGTCAAGTCGTGCTGAAGGTATCTTTAAGCCATCTTCAAGTCATCGTCAATTCGCATTGGTGGCGTTGTTGCACCTCCGTCGTTAAGTCGCACTTAAGTCGTCTTTAAGTTATCTGCAAGTCATCGTGAGGTCGAACCCGTGATGTCGTCATGTCGTCGTCGTCAAGTCGTGGTAATGTCGCCTATAAGTCATTGTCAAGTCGTTTTCATGACGTCCTCGTGTCGTCTTCACATGGTCGCTGTTAGGCCTCCCCGAGATTCTCAGTCTCTCCATCGCCACATGGCGAAGAGGAAGAAAACTTTGCCTCCCCGACGCGACTAGGGAATCGAACTCGTGCTCGTGATACAACGCGTGATTGAGAGCGGGGCTCACTAGGCATTGCGCACTTTTGGAGCTTGTGTTGGGTTTTGCGTACCACGCAGACTATGAGAGTGGCCGCGACTGCGCACGCATGTAGGAGTCTAACGCAGGCAGCGCTGTAGGGGACGAAGACGACGTTGCTTGCGGCGAGAAGAAGCAATCCTTTAGGAAATTCATGCTCTATATGATTTTGGAATAATCCTCCCATTTCTTGGCCAATCCCCCATCGTGGGTAGGAGCCACACGTGCCACAGGCTACAACAACAACAACAACAACAACAAGCAATCCTCAATAATGTGTATCAGCCACACAACGAGGTAAAAAAAATCGTAAAATGAAAGTCGTTTCAACATATGGCGGCATCCGCCGTGAGAACATTCTGCTATTGGAGTAAACGTGTTCAGAGTCGGGGAAACATATGAAATCGGCTGATCTCTATTTTTTCTTTTATTGACGAGGGATGGCGCTCGGCATTGCTGGTACGGCATTGTAGGAGAGTGCACGGCGAGTCGAAAAGGAAGGACGCGCTCGTATTGTGTAGTCCCCATCGTTTTTAGCGCTTCAAACCCTCCAGGACGTTTTTCTTTTTCTTAAAAAAAATTTCTTTGCCTAGCTACGCGCGATTTGGCGCGTAGTCATTTATCTGCTGTCTCACCGACTAGAAGCTATTGCTCAATAACGAAAGAAAATTACGTGTCCAATGGTCGGTTTTGAACGCGGTCCTGCCAACGCTGAAATCCGCTGCTCTACTCATTTGGTCGCAGACGCAAACCTAGAAAGGCCAAATAACGCCCTTGCCATCTCCCGTCTTGATGCAAGCAAGCACTGTGACGGGCTTACACTGATTCCCTCAGTGCACGGAGGAATCCACGGTTATATGTATATTGCGCCACGCTATATTGCGAACAATGACTTTATTCCAGAGAGAGAGAGAGGTAGCGAAAACTTTATTTTGAAACGATGACACATTGGTTCGCGTCGTCGGAGTCCAGCTTAGTCCCTGGTAGTGGTACCGAGCCGAGCTGTACTTAGAAACGAATGGTTTGCTGCCAGAATACTTATCCTCTGAAGTTCATTAAACGTGACGAAAATAGCACTAACTTCACGTGGACATCTATGGCAGTTGCCTGAACCCCCCCCCCCCCCCCCCCACCCACCCGCCGCGATAACTGCACTTATCCAGAGAAGCAAAATTTTCGAGGGAAGCCATTATCAGATGGAGGGCTTCGACATGCGAAGCCCTATTTTCTTTTAACGAATTGGTCGTCTAACTGGTTGAGGCAAGGCCCAGAGCTATCAAGTCTAAGTCACATCGTGCTCGCTTTGACTTCGTTGGCAGCCACAAAAGTCAACTTTTTTTGCCTGGAACAATACAGTTAATTTTGCCCATTCAAACAATTACAGCGCATTTGTATGGGCAGGGCTTACTCCAGCCCTGCAGCATCTTTCTCGGACTCGGCTCTCATCCGATTCTTTGTTTAAGGTTTGCTTGTTTCTTTGGGTGTTCTTTGTTTAAGCACCCTTGCATTTTTCTGTTTCCGTCGCCCTTTCTTGAGTGCAGATTCTTGGAGATTGATGTAATTTTCACCTGCTCTTCGCAAAAACGTCTGCCTTGACGATGGTTGCCGTATTTCTGTCCTGGCCAAGTAATTTTTTTTCGTAAGAGCGATCGTACTTAAGAGGATTGAAATTGGCACACTGTGGGACCTCTGCTTCCATAGCTTTAGCGTGAGCGTGGTGTGGTCTCAGCCCACTTCCTGATGGCGGTAGGGAACTCGAGAACGTGATGGTCGTATAAATCGCTTAACATGCGAAGGCTACTTTAAAAGAAACCTTTCACAGATGTATGCAAATCTGCATTTATGAAGTCGCAGGAGTCTGGCTTGCGGCGTTCCAAAATTTGCTGAATATTTGACTACCGCTTCGCTGTGTCTGTTGCTATGGCCTGTGCATTGTCCCCTGTCTGCCTTTCAACTCTCCGGCTACATATATATATATATATATATATATATATATATATATATATATATATATATATATATATATATATATATATATATATATATATATATATATATATATGTGTGTGTGTGTGTGTGTGCGCTTCCTTACTAAGTCATGGTTCTGGTTCTTCCGGCGTGTGTCCTGTATGCTGCGCTGTTTGCTGTAACGCTTTCCGAAACAGCCCATACCTTTGTTAATTTGCCGAGATATTTCTTCACTTCCTTCGCCATTACCTAACCTCTTGTTCACGAGGCATAAGCCTATTGGCGTGAGCGTACACGTTGGACTTAGATCAGGCCCGTAGATAAACGCAATCAGTTTGCAATGCGGGAAAGGTCATCAACTATACTGATGCACCGTGGTCTGTGATCTTGACTGAAATCCATCTCTGACCTTTATAATGCTCGTGCTGACGACGCGAGCTACGAGTTATTTCTTTTTCGGTTATTTAGACGTGCCAGCTGGGTTCGGAACTCCGAAAGCTTGCTTTTAAGTGCACCGGATGTTTTACCGAAGCATCCGAGACGTCGTATTAAGCAGACTTGATTCGTCAACTGCTTTGCATTCGCTTTCGAGCAAATAGGTGATCGTGATGTCGTCTGTCCTAGGTCACTGATGGGCAAAGTTGTTGTCAGTACACCCCTTGTATTTCGAGTATTCGGTCCACATACTGTTTCGTTGTTGCAGAGTGAAGTGGTATGCGTCCTAATGTTTCTTTCGCGGGCACATTTTGGTTATGATTGCTGAAGGAAGGAAGGAAATCAACTTTATTCAGGTCCTGCAGGCCACGAGAGCTTCGGGCTCTCAAGTGGGCGTCTCCCACGACGGAACCGGGAGGTTGAGTTTCCTGGCGGCGTCGTGGACCTGCTGGACGGCCCAGAGTTGGGGAGCGAGTTCTTCGCTCCGGATTGCCTCTTCAAACTTGCGCTTGTCCTGTTCGTAGTTTACGTGAGCTTGCGAGCACGGCCAGAGTAAATGATAAACGAAAAGCAGATGACAACCATTGGCAGTCTATATGAGGCAAAAAAAGTAGCCCTCCACATCACCGAAAACAAATGTAGAAAACAGAATTTAAAAAATAAATAAATAAAAATTGGAACTCTGTCATTGCGTATCAAAAGATTACACGATTACGAATATATCATTACGTTGTACTCCATTGAAAATTTTCAAATGACAATGCATCCAATGATAATTGATAACTATAGCCTTGCCTGCAGCCAGTGGCGTAGCCAAATATTTCGTTCGCGGGGGGGGGGGGGGGGGGGGCTCACGTTGCAGCTCGGCCTCCTCGATATGGAATTTGTCTAGGGATCAATCACATGAATAACAGTTGCATCGCATTGCCAAATATGCTGCAAACGAATTTGAGCGCTATGTATGCACTGTGAAGACAAGTAAAATATGTATTTTTTCATGAAAGGATATACTCTTATGTCCTAAACATTGTACTTGAAATAACTTATATCAATGCTTCCATGTTTTTTTGTCTATTTAATAAGTAAAGAAAATATCACACGAAGTTTAGAACTATATCAGTTCGAAACCAACAAAGCAGTGCATGCCGCTGACATGGAAAATCTAAAAGGCCATGAAATGAACAAGTCGAGCACAAATATTTTAATTAAACTTTGTCATTCCAGAACCTTGTTTACATATTTGCACAAATGTAATGGCCAGGGAAAAATCTTAGTGACGCTGTTCTTTATTCCAGTCTATTGCGCAGGAGCAGCTGTCACCGGTCGTGTATTGTGAGTAATTGCACCGAAATTATAGTCGCAACAGTGAACACATATAAAACGCAAAAGTTCTGCAAAATATACGAAGGTGAGTCAAATGAAAATGAGCCAATGTGAAGATATGACAAATGGTGTACTTTATTTAAAAGTAGTCTCCATGACCATTTAGACATTTGTCCCACTGACTAACGAGTCGCGTGATTCCGGTCTCATAGAAAGTCTGCAACTGAAGTTTTCACGCCATCATCCGACACGACTATGCTTCAAATCGCAAGGCGACAGGTCTAGGCTTTATGACAGATGTTGCAGCGTTTCTCATTTGAACTTTGCCAGTTTTGTGTTAGCCACATCAGCGACTTGGGGACGTGCATTGTCGTGGAGCAAGATGACCCCATTCGTCAAATTTCCACGTCGTTTGTTCTTGATTGCGACACGCAGCCGATCCGGCGTTTCACAATATCGGAAACGTTCGATAGTCTCTCCAGGTTTAGCAAATTCGATAAGTACTGGCCCCTGACGATCGAAAAGAAAAGTCAGAACCTTTCCGGCGAAAATGACGGCCTTTGCTTTGCAAGCATTGAATTCAAATGTTTCCACTGGAAGTTTTGCCGTCGTGTTTCAGGCTCGTAGTAGTGGCACCATGATTCGTCCCCGGTCACAATTGCAGACAAGAAGTCGTCACCTTCATTGTGATACCGGATCAGATGGAATGGAATGGAAAAACTTTATTTCTCTATATCTCAGAGAGATTGGCGGTGGGCCGGTGTCTTCATGTTTTGAGTCCTGGCCGCTTCACAAGGTCGGCGCCCCTATTCCAGGGCACCGCTGACTCTTGCTGCCTCGCAGGCGTGCTGCACAATTGCCCGTTGGGCCGCGAGCTCGCTGCTGGTGAGCAGACCCTCCCATTGTTCAGCACTTGGGTTATTTACTTTATGGAATGCGAAATTACGCTTGCATTCCCACGTGATGTGGTATAACGTGGGGGTTGTTCCGCACCACGGACAGGTATCCCTGTACTGGGCAGGGAACATTTTGTGTAATGTGTGCAGGTTGAAGAACGTACCTGCTTGCAGTCTTCGCCAGCTTACTGCCTCATGTTGTGTGAGCGATGGGGTGGGGGGTATTTAAGTCTCCTTCCTCTGTAGTGGTTAACTATTTCTGCATACGTTGGCTCCACCGTTAAGGGGGCCTCTAGGGTTTCCGACTGCCCTGCTCGGTGCGTGAGTTCGCGAACTAGGCGGTCCACCCTTGAGTTGCCCGGTGTGTGCCGGTATCCGATAAGTCAAGGCAGCGCCGAACGTCTCCGTCTTCTGGCGGTGGTTCTAAATCTCGGGCACCCATAGCGCACACAAGAGCCGGTAACCGAGATGTTCATGAATTATGGTGTGAACCGAACCGTGACTGATGTCCACACGCTCTGCCAGTTCATCGATGCTTATCCTCCATTCTTGCCTATAATCAGCTTATGAACCTTCGGAATTGTGTTGGGGCTGATTGTTGGGGCCTTGGAGTTCACACGAAATATGAGGGTGACGGCGACGGCAGGAATGCGCCTGGAGTGTCCACACAGTTGCTATCGCAATAATATAGTAAGAGCATCCGGCAACTGAAGCGTTCCGTGGCCCATTACTGTCCGCAAAAGAAGAAGTAACAAAATCGAACTTTTACCATGCGACAATTCGTTGCACCACAACAATCTCTTTCTTTCTTTTGGGGTTCGGGGCCACCGAAATGAAAAAAAAACTCAGAAAGGAAAGCATGTTGGCCACAATCGAATGCCTACTCTGGGAACCTAATGTGGCTACCGAAAGAATATCAAAGAAAACCTGAGACGCTTGGTGCACAGAGAACCATACGCATACTGCTCGATATCCTACACCGGTGAGGCAAGACTTTCCGGAGAGGTTGCGCTCAAGCGAGAGCGTTGCAATCCGTCGAGTCCCCACAGTGATGGCGGCGAGCGTCCATTGTTTCTTTTTCTCTTCTGCTAGCTGGAAAACGTCTAAAGCTCTGGCAGGTGAAAATCCACTCGGCCAGAGAAAAACCAACGCGCATCAAAGTGGGCGCGTGGTGGTCGGGGCAACACGATAAAAGCGCATGTGCTCTTGCTGGCTGTGGCAGACCGCGGGTAGCGAGAACACGAAAATTGAAGAGGTTCAATGTGGTGCTCGCGAACAATAGTTAAACTACAAGAAAATAATAAGAAGAACGTGGTTACCTTTGTTCGTTTTAGTGTTTTGACTTGGATGCGTTGGCGCAGGTGAAAAGAATGTTGATATTCTTTTCTGTGTCACGACGGCACAAATGAACCACCACAATGCTTCGTCTCATCGGACCTCGCTGCGTGCTTTGTCAACTTGTCTGTTAGTGTGTGGATTTGGCTTGTCTCGTTGCATGGTCCGATGTACGACTTTAGAAAACTCAATGCACCTTTGGCGTGAAATGTTTATAACAACATTAAACCTGCAAAGTTCCGGAATTGAAAACCTAAGGTACGAGTTTGGAAATGTCAGTGCACCTTCCGCATCAGAAGTTCATAAGAACTTTATAGCTCTAAAATTTCGGAATTGAAATCCACGTGCTCCGTAGATTCTGCGGCCTCCGAGAGATGCCGCAACGAGCCAGCTCGTCATCAAAACGCCCTTGAAACTTTGTGCTTGGTGGAGCTCCTGGCGTTATGTGACTCCCGGGGCATGGCGGTTGCCGCAAAATCCAACCCGAGTTCGCAATGTTCGCGCTGAAATGTCTGTCTTTTCGAGCGTGAAAAAGACATTCTGACAAAATCCAGAATGATTTCCGGCGCCAGGGTTGTCCATAAGCTCCATAAGCCCTCTCCTGCACTCGCCCCCCCCCCCCCCCCCGGGCTACGCTGTTGCCTACAGCGTGTACTTAATAACATAGTACAAAGTAACAGCGCATATATATATATATATATATATATATATATATATATATATATATATATATATATATATATATATATTGCCGCGATATAGGTCGTAAATCGTCTTCTGTCTCTGCATGGTATCTATAACTGTGCTTTTATAGCCTGCCCTACAAGAAACAAATTTTGTGCAGGCTGCGCCAACGTTGCAGTCTGTAATTGCAGTCTTAAGCAGAGGGCGAAGTGGTACGCTACTATGTTTTCCCGAAAAGAGACACGCCGTCATAACCGAGAGAGATCCGACGTAATGCGCGTGTTTATACTGCGCACTGAGGGAGAACATATGCGCGGTCGTTGAATGTAACAGCGCGGAGCAAGTAGTGAAACGACACTGCGTGCTTTCCCGTTGTCCTTTCTCTGTTTTTTTTGTTTTTGTTTTTTTTACTACTAGGCTATACACAGGAAGGATGTGCCCGCTGCAATGTGTTGGCGAACGTTAAAGCACTCGTTCTAGCGCTTTTGCTGACTTAGTTTATCCCGGTTGCAAGCGGGCACCAGAGAACGCAAGGGACAAGCAAAGAGACCGTGACGCTTTGCGCGGCTTGTGATTGTTTCGGCCATAAAGTTCCCTACAATAATTGCTAGGGACAACTGGTGGCGCTAGTGTCTACGGGAGTTGCGAGCAGGGTAGTTCTGCTTGTTTGAGAATGGCGGTTTAGTAGATGGTTTCCCTTTAACTTCATCCTTCTGTCCTTAAACGGCTTCGCGACTTAGCAAAGCGATCAATTTCAAGTAAGTACTGAGCAATAAATAATTATTTAAGCAAGCGTTGTTAAAATTGTCCGACGCCACAATCCGAACGCAGGACCTCGCTACGCCACAGACGCATGGACAAGTGGAAGCACTGCAATTATCAGCGATCATGCGCGTTCGCAGAGTTTTGTTGCCTTCGGTATTCAAAAAAGGAAGCATTCTGTAGCTTATTTCGAAGTTTACGCCAATAAAGGCTCATAAATCTAAGTAAACGAAGCCACAAGAAGGCACAAGGTGCCGAGGATGAAGGTAAGGCAAATCCACGTACTTCCCATAATTCACATGGTGGCTGAAGGATCTCAGCGCCAGAGTGCCTTCTCGTAATTATTGTCGGAAACTCCGTCATATCGGTCTCGTTGCTTATCGTCCCTCCTGGTCTCTGGCGCCGTGTTTGGAGCACTCGTTTTCTTCTGCTTTTTCATTTACACACATTTGAAAGAAGGCATTTCTTCCCGCGTGAAGCAGCGTTAAGGGCGAAAATAAAGCGCCCGGAAGCCGAGCCGAAGTGGTTACGTTTGAAACGGATGTGATGGAATAGTTAATGAGACCGCGTGGTTGGGAGGGAAGCAGGAAAGACGACAGGGAGATAAAAGGGGTGCGCGCGGCCAGGAGACGGATGATGATGAAAGAGCGGCCGAGCCAGCTAGCGCTTGCGTTGCGTTCAGCCCGCATCGTTCCCATTAAAGGATTACTGACACAAAAATTCGAAGTCAACGTGCGAGATCGATTTGTGTGGGCCCGCACACACATCGTCTGCAAAATATAAACGCCGCATATAGCTTAGAACATAGTTAAAATCAATTTGAAGTGCGCGTGCATGCAGCCAACCGCAAAAAGTAGCACCTCGCGGCATCGACATCGAGCATTTTCAGCACTTCAATATTTTTTTCAGATTTCTATTTTTTTCGAGAGGGGGGACGGGCTTTTATTTATTTATTTATTTATTTTTGGTCTGCGAAGAGTAGTAGATAGCGGCAGTAAAAGCCGCACACCTCTCTTGTAAATCCTTGTAAATTCGTATCTTAATAAAAAAGAAACGACACGGACACCCACGGGCACGTATACATATAGATATATAAAGCTATTTACAAAGTCTCGGCAAGTGCTGCAGTATTCGAAAATACCAGGACCTCTTTCGTTGCGTGCAAAGCGCTGATGGTGCCTTGCTGCGGGTCAAAATTATGTCGCAGTTCCGAGCTCGAGTCACGTTACTGCGCCGCCTTCAGAAATTTCCTGCCTGACCAGTAACAACTCTGTTGTCACGCAAAACTTGTTGCAATCTTTCGGGAGCATTGCAGTGGGAACGTATCGGCGAATCTGAGAACTGAAGCCTACACTTCAAGTAATTCTTGTGTAGACTACGTCGCAGAATCGGCGTTTGGGCGAGTTGGTGCAGGTTGAACATCTTGAAGGGACAGCGCGAGACGACGAAGACAAAAGACAGGGAACACACTGTACTGTATGTTTTCTGCTTTTTGTCTTCGTCGTCTTGCGCTGCCCCTTCGAGAGGCTACGTCGAGTGTAATGCGGTGACGGCAAGATAAACCGTCCTGCGACCCCCCCCCCCCCCCAGTAAGTCCGTATCGTCCCAATAAGCTCGCATAAGCATACAATATAATGATATATGGTACGTCGCTCTTTCCTTAAGATCTGAATGTGTTGTCTGAAACTATGAAGTAAGCAGAAGCTTTCGCAGGGTAATTTCGGCACGGCTCCCCATCGCAGTGCCTCTCGCTTTTTTTGCTGGCTGTGTTCCAAAACACGCACTTCGTGTTTTGGAACACGAAGTGCGTGTTGACAATGAAACCTATCACCATTCCAGAAGCAAAATGGAACTGTCTAGCTCGATCATATACTTTGGTCTGGTTTTATTTTTACACACCTCATTCGGAACATGTATACCTTATTTGGAGCGAAAGTTTTACGTTTACGCTAGAAGCCACTGAGGAACAGGATAAAATATATTAGGGCTCGAAGCGAGTTATGACGCAACCTTTTAAAGAAACGAACGTCATCAAAACAAGAAATAAAAGATGTGAGGACGCAGCGTATATTTGTATTTATAGCATGCCCGAACAACGCAATATCGTTCTGTAGCTGAACGCGAGTGTTCGAAGGTTTCACCGTGTTCCGCGAAGGATGTTGCAAAAGAGATGCTTGATTTTGGTTTACATTCCAGGGAAATCGAATAAAGTTTGCTGGCGGGCATTTCTATTCTGACTAGGTATACCTCAACGCTCTCTTGTTAGGCCGGCTCGGCAACCGCGACCAGATGGCAAGCTGCGAATCTCCGCGCTCAGGAGCAGAACGTTTTTCTCCGAGCAACTGCAGTGCATAGTATGAAGGTCATCTAAGCAATAACTCGCATACTGTCAACGAAGTTTGCGAGCGTTAACAAATTGTGGTACCATACATGTATCCGGAAGCTTAAGATGTCGATCAAGCCTGCTGTCGGATCGCTGAGGTTTGGCACGTGATGGACTCTGTAACAAAATTATACGCAAGTGTGAATAGAAACAACAACAACAACAACAACAACAACAACAACAACAACAACGAAGACGATGACGACAATGACAACAACAACAACATCATCAAAGACGACGACGACAAGAAAAAAACAATCGGGCAAACGGCCCGCCAAAGCCGGCTCCTGAGCGATTTTTTCGATTGCTCCTGCTCTTGAATGCCGCGGCAATAAGTTTAAATCTTCCGGCAACGCCGACGCAGATAGCAATCCGAATCCATAGTGATATACTTCGAGCGTGGACTTGCTGCAGGAACGAAAAACAAGAACGATGCAGGCGGGCCTGCTTCGTCTCCCGGAAAAGCAAAGCCAAGCGCTGGTCAGATATCGCGCAGTAAAATGAAATCGTCCGCGCAGCCGTTCTTTACGGCCTCGGGCAATAAAGAAATGTGTCTCTAGAACAGCGGCGGCAGAGCTAGCACGCAGACCCGCCGTGGATAGACTGCAGGATGCCGCGGCGAGTTTTCATTGTTGCAGATCCTCGGGTATGTATGTACTGGCACGACGGGATCGCTGCAGGGATGTGGTGCGCGGAAAAGTGTGCGCAACAGACTGAAACGGGAGAGAAGTGATTACGTTTCTCCAGGATACGTCGTTTCGATGCTGCCTCCGCGGATGCCGACTGGGAGTCTATAATGTTTACTGGCAGCGGCGTTCAGCGTATAGCCGACGGAGGAGAAGAGATTAACAGATTAACGGAGCTTATATTTTATCGCAGCACACTAGCTGTCGTGTTTGTATACGAAGAGTTGCAAATAAATGGGAGAGTGCGGTGAACATGGCTCTTTCGTCTAACCCGTTCGCTTATTTCCGCTCAAGTATCGCTCAGAGACGTCACTCTTTAGTGCGATAAGCTTCATAACATAGTTACGAGCAATACTCGACTGTGTAATTCATAATAAAGCCGACATGCGCGGCGGGGAACGGAAGAATGCTGTCGCTCCCACATTAAATTTAGGGCGACTTGAGTTCTGAGAACAAACGTGAGTGCAGAGAAACAGCGAAAACAAAAAGCAGTCGCAAACAGGTTTGCAAGTATATGTCGCTGAAATATCTATTACCCACGGCCAAAGAGATCACTACATATCGGCCGATCTCGACAATAAGCGCCGAGTGAATTTAGGCGCCAATGTACCCCGGAATCGTCAGCCCCGGCGGCGGGAAAGAAAATAAAAAAATCGACACGGCATCACCACAGACCAAAGCAAATAAGCTCGCCGACGCCACGAAGTTCTCGCGCGAGAACAGGTATGCCTCAAAGCCGTGTTTACGCCGTGATGCAAAGCGGGAGTGAGGCTGGGCTACGGTTGCTAATCCGCGATGCATACACACAGCGCGACAGCAGGCAAAGGACGGAAAGGCACGACGGTGACAAGCGCCTGTCTCGGTCGTGCCTTTCCGTCCTTTGTCTGCTGTCGCGCTGAGCATACACCGCTAAGCCAATAGTTGGCGTTCGCTGGCAACCGCAGCCCGCAACTACAGGTTGCGTGTGAGTGCGGGCCGTTAGCGGCGAAAGTCCGAGTACAAGGACGGGTGAGAGAGAGAGAGAGCAAGGATAGGAAAGGCAGGGAGGTCAACTAGACGAGCACCCGGTTTGCTACCCTACACTGGGGGTGGGGAAAGGGGAATAGAAAGAGGTAAAGAGGGAGAGAGTGTGCGCCTCACTAAACCGATTCGGGTTACAATGGTGCGCTTGATGGCGCATATTTGTTGCAGTGGAAATATTTGGGGCAGCGTTGGCTGTTCGTTGCGCCGTTCGGTCGAGGACAGAGCCGGCGTACGGCGCGTCTGCGGAGGCTTTACAGACGGCCATACTTTATACGCCCATTGGATACACGAGTTCAGAAGCGTTACGTTTTGGGCGAGTTGGTTGTACATGATTGATTGCACAAGGCATGGTGCGTTTCTTTTTTTCGTTCGACGTCCTGTCTTTGTGCGCGCATAAGTATCTAAAGAATACACGTGCGCTGCCTTGTGTTGAGCCACGTCGGGCAATCGCGAAGTTTCTGTGTAGGAAAGTCCGCGGTAGACATCGAGAAAAAAAGGAACGGTAAAGATCCGACATTCAACTCAACGCGCAACTATACGGTTTGCAGCATATACATATAAACGAGAATAGTGCGCAACGTTGCTGTGGAGTAGTTCTTGTTGTGGGATAGATTGAGGGTTTAGGAAATTAGGAATGCGAGACATTTGCAACCGTAACCGTATGGCAAAAGGGGATTTAGGGAAGAGACCTTCCCAGCGTCATACAGGGTAAGTCGGCGATACGAGGAAACAAAAATACAAGAAGGGAGATTGCGGTGGAGAGAGGAGCGGAGACGCGCGCACGTGACCACAGGGAAGGAGCGACGGAAAAAAGTGACTTTCCGCGCCGTTGTCTGTCTCGTCCATAGCGCTTTCTTGATCGCAATGAACCAACTCACCGGAAACTAACGTCTTATTCCATAAAATACGCAGTACAAAGTGAATGAACACAACGCGGATAGGCTAAGGGCGCTTGCATAACCCGTCTAACAGGTTGGCGAAGGTATCGCCAGCCTGTAAGGCCCAGGCAAAGTGTCTGGGCGTTACGCCAGCCCACTTCTAGTTTGGAACACAACGATGCACACACACACCTCCCGCAGGCAGAATGTGCAAATGTCCATCGAAAGAGAAATACGGCCGTATTTTGATCAGTAGTTTGTCTCAGCGCTGTGTATTTATGCTTTACCGAAGCGACACAGGTAACCACACTCGTCCAAAAAGCACCGCTCTTAGTAACAGCGCTTATCTTGTCCTTTTCTCTGCCTCCTTGTCCACGCCCTCCCCCCCCCCCCCTTTTTTTTTGCTCTGTTTTATTACATGTCATAGTCATCCATAGAAAGGAGGAGGGGGGGCAAAGGTATGTCCGTGCTCCTTGCATATTCTGTCTCGTCTCGAGCTGGAGCCCTGCCCTAAGCGAATGAGAAAAGCCTGAGAGAAAGACGATCGACATGATTTGCGTGCGCACCTCTTGATCCTGTAGCTTATATCCGGACACCCTTTGCAATTTCCGCGAAAGTTTGTCTCCAACGTTGTGCGATTTCAGCAAATGTCCGCCGTCATTGATCTTTGAATTTTCGTGCCTATACGTTTCGTTCCCACTTAGTGCGACGGAGCTCTAAACAACGTCAGATGTAACTCGGCAGTCTTTAATAATTTCATTCGGTCTAAATTTATGCTCAGTGGGGACGACGTCGTAAGGCGTATACATAACACGTATACCGAATACGGTTACGTCGCGTTACGGTACAAAACACGTCTCACTGCCAGGTCATGTACAGCGCGTAAGAAGCCGGAAATAATGAAATTGCACACACAACTCGGGCATCATCTCATTCCAGTCTGCGCGCCCTTTAGGCGGCACTGTGATCGCTTTTCCTCTTGCTTCCGTATTCCTAATGTCAGAAAGCGCATCACTCGGAATTTGAGGGCCTTCAAACAAATTGAGTGCAGCTGGTAACGCGTTTCCCTGCGGAGTTCTGTGCTATTTCCTATATATATATATATATATATATATATATATATATATATATATATATATATATATATATATATATATATATATATATATATATATATATATATATATATATATATATATATATACGAACGAATAAGAAACTTGTCCTTATGCATCGTTCATTTATTCCTATATTTTCCATTAGCGTTTTGTTTATCAGGCAGTGACGTTATTTCGCATTGCGGAATAAATTGGCGCGGCCTCTAGGGCTAATGCTCCAAAATCCACGATGAAAGGCTTCGCGCTATACAAAGGGAACGGCAGTTTTGAAAGCTCCGGGGAAGGTTTGCCCCGCTGAGCACGACGGCGACACAGATTCAGGACAGGCCCGCGTCCAGCGCGTGGGTATTATTCGTTGCTTCGTCGTCAGCTTTTTTTTTTTTTTCGGCTGCGATGCTACGTTATCCGGCGCTTTACCCGTGCCTTGGCGTTCATCCATCCTTATTTTCGTACGCGTAGCTTGTCGGGCTGCGGGGACAATCAATACGACTTAGGCACGTGCGCCAAGCTCGGACGTGTTCAGGCGAAGTCGCGACCTCTGCGTGGAGATCTGCGTGCCATGAACAACAGCACTTGTAGCTGCAATGACGATAACAATAACGAGGGTGCGCTTTTGCATATTGCGGGCGATTTCACTGCAAGGCCGGATTAAAAAAAGCTTGGCGTCCGCTTCTGGCAACTGCCAAGCAAGGGACTTGGTGAAACACTGCCTAGCGATAAAAGTTACGATGAAACTGTGTGGGTGCGTGTATATATATATATATATATATATATATATATATATATATATATATTAGTGATCGGGTCCCATACATTTACGGCACATTCTAGAACGGAGCGGACGATTGTTTTGCATGCCAATAGATTTACTGTTTGTGTGGAGGATTTTAATGCACGTCTTAGGAATAAAATAACTTGGCGTGGAGTTTGCTATTTCTGTGTCCAGGTGCCTTGGCCAGGAAAGATCCTTTGCTACGTACAAGCCATATATATATATATATATATATATATATATATATATATATATATATATATATATATATATATATATATATATATATATATATATGTATAATCTTTTTCGGGTCAGCGCTTCACACCGTGTAGCAGATGTTATCGTGCAGCGCGGGTCGCGCCCGCACCTTTCGGACGTTTCTCCGATGTCACCGATGGTTCCATTTGCTGTCTGTTGTTATTGTGTAATCTGATTGCAGGTGCGACGCGAATTGTGAACTTTCTCGAAGACATGCGGTCACCAGCGATTACGTTGGAGCCTTCGATGACTCTTGTACAGCTTCCAGTGAAAAGAGAGTAAAAGTACAAAAAAAAGATAAGGAATATTTTAGCAGCGAATGCAGTAGAATCTTGGTAAACGGAATTACTGTTTAAACGGAACAGCAACCTTACGGGTGATCGTTTGTTGCATTAAGGCACTAGCAAACACACTTCTTCCAACATCTGCGCGAACGGAACAAAAATATTGCCGGAAGGAAAGATGAGCAGCCATTCTCAGCGGCGTTAATTGCGACAGGCACCACTGTTTGCACCTCTCCTTACATCATCGTTAAAGATTCAGTCGCTCTACCCTCGGTGTGGCCGGAAAGAAGTGTCCGTTGAATTCCGAGAAAGTATGAAGCAACGAAGCTCAGCTAGGAGCCATACTACCTTGTGTTGTTTTCCCTGTTTCTCCCGCGCCACTGCGAGAAAGTGACTGTTGTGTCAGTGTCTGCATGTTTTGGCAATGGCGGACTGAGCGGCGACTGCGATTGATCGGGCGCGAAGCCAAACTCTGCCGCCGATGCCGGCAAGGCATTTTGCTTTCCACTCGACGTTGTCTCGCCTGTTTGCTCGGCACCGCCGCGGATCGCTACCCCGGACACGCCACTGCCTCCCGCTTTTCTCTCAACTGCGATCACCCCGGCGGCCTCTCGTTCGCATGCCATGGTAAATCTGATAAAAAGAAACAACAACAACAAAAAGAAACGAAGAAAATGCTTGGCAACCCTCTCGCGCTCTCCGAACAAAAAGAGAATGGATCGATACGAATCCATATTTGCGTCTGGCGGAGTGATTGCAGATCCGAAACTTCGTTATATATATATTGCCTTTACCTCTGCATTAACCGTCTATATCCACCAAGGTAGGGGGATGACTCTCAATCCTCCAACTGGAGCAAAGGCCAGGACGTAGCTCTTGCGAATAAATGTTTGTTCATCTCATCTTGTGCAGCCCGATGCCCACTCGACACAGATAGAGGGGGCGCGCTGTATGTGATTTTGAGTAGATAGAGAAGAGAGCGGGAACATTTTCATCTCAGGATCAAAAATTTGTTAATGCAGAAGTTCTGCGAACACTGATGAGCATGCCGAAGACATTTTGGTGCAACCCCAATGTACGAAGATGCAGGAATATACGACGATCCAACCTTATAGCCAGAGGGGGCACACCTGTTCCGCTTCAGGTTGTGACATAAAGTGCGCAACTTCACTGTTACCGGGAAGGGAGAGAGATAGAGAGAAAAGGAAAAAAAAGGCAGGGACGTCACACAGTTGCACGATCCGTTTGGTACCCTACGGTGGGGAAAGGGGGTTAGTATATTGCCACGTGGTGGTGACGTTGAAGAACACAGTAGCAATACTGTGACCGACAGAACTTCTATTGGGCGAACCTGTGCCCACAAAAAATAGGCTACACTTGTAGCACAACGATAGTGGCGAACACGGTCGGCGAAAATCTGATCAACGGGTCAAGCGCGTCGGCCTATTTTATACATCAATCGTCGAAGGTTCAAGACTAATCGTTGGGACCCGCGTGCCTTCTTCCACAAAGTTCTACAATATACGCGTCAGGCGATGAAACCAGATAACACAAGGGTCGGCGGCCAACAGACAGCGGATAGAAGCATCGATAACACTTCAGAAACTTCGGATACATGCAGGCGCGTCCTGCGCTGCGCGATAACATTTGTTAGGCGGCGAAACGTGGTCGCCCGATAAAGATAAGTACAGGTGTCAATACGCCGACCCGATGCTGCAAACAAACGAAAATAATAAAGAAAAGCACTCGTAGCAAAGAAAACAACAAAATAAGGAAGTTCGTCAGCGTCCGTAGAAAGGTTTAAGGCGCACCAAGTGGACCACTTCAGATCGTGCGCGGCGCCGCTGTGAATATGAAATGCCGTCTGGCACGACCTCATAGTCCAGTGCGCCAATACGTCGGATGACCTTGTAGGGTCCGAAACAGCGTCGCAGTAGTTTCTCACTGAGTCCTCGTCGGCGTATCGGGGTCCATACCCAAACACAGTCGCCGGCCTGGTACTCGACGAAGCGTCGTCGGAGGTTGTAGTGTCGGCTGTCGGTATGCTGCTGGGTCTTGATCCGTAGGCGGGCGAGCTGTCGGGCTTTTTCGGCGCGCTGGAGATAGGTAGCGACGTCAAGATTCTCCTCGTCAGTGACGTGCGGCAGCATGGCGTCGAGCGTCGTCGTCGGGTTCCTGCCGTAAAGCAGCTTGAATGGCGTGATTTGTGTTGTTTCTTGCACCGCTGTGTTGTAAGCGAATGTTACGTACGGCAGGACTGCATCCCACGCCTTGTGCTCGACGTCGACGTACACTGCTAGCATGTCGGCGAGGGTCTTGTTCAGACGCTCCGTGAGACCATTCGTCTGCACATGGTAGGCAGTTGTCCTCCCGTGACTTGTCTGGCTGTATTGCAGAATGGCTTGCATGAGCTCTGCTGTAAAAGCCGTTCCTCTGTCGGTGATGAGGACTTCTGGAGCACCATGTCGCAGCAGGATGTTCTAGACGAAAAATTTCGCCACTTCGGCTGCACTGCCTTTCTGTAGAGCTTTAGTTTCAGCGAAGCGGGTGAGGTAGTCCGTCGCCAAGACGATCCACTTATTTCCGGATGTTGACGCCGGAAACGGCCCCAACAAATCCATCCCAATCTGCTGGAATGGTCGACGAGGAGGTTCGATCGGCTGTAGTAATCCTGCTGGCCTCGTCGATGGTGTCTTGCGTCGACAGTTTCGGAATGTCTTGACATAACGGGCGACGTCGGCGGTCAGGCGCGGCCAGTAATGCCTTTCCTGTATTCTCGACATCGTCCGGGAGAATCCGAGGTGCCTAGCGGTTGGATCGTCGTGTAGGGCATGCAGCACCTCTGGACGCAGCGCTCACGGTACAACAAGAAGGTAGCTGGCGCGGACTGGTGAGAAGTTCTTCACGAACAGGTTGTTTTGTAGCGTGAACGAAGACAACCCGCGCTTAAATGCCTTAGGGACAACGTCGGTGGTTCTTTGTCTGGCGTTGCAGTTAGGTCTTGGCGTCGGATCACGGCTGCGTCGTGTTGAACTGAAGCTGGAACGTCGCGTCAAGTCGTCTTTCGTCGGTGTAGTCTTGGCTTCCTGACTTCGTCGGGACGGCGGCGGGTCGTTATGTCGTCGAGATGGTCTCTTCGTCGTCTTCGTCGGCGGCGGAGGATCTTCGTCAGTTCGACAAACAGCAACCGCACCTCCATCGGTTGCTGCTTTTAGTTTTCCGGATATGGGCTCGCTTACCGGCCCCGGGCTGGGCCAGTGTATGGACGGCGCTGCGGCGACAGGTAGCGGCCTGGTGACGGCGAACGGGACGGTCTTCGAGAGTTCCACTGAGCAGCGGCGAGGTAATCGGCGATGTCAAGTGGGCGCTCCCCAAGCTGTGGACGCGGCGCGTTGACGGCGAACCCTCTCAGTCCCAAATCGCGGTATGGGCATCGGCGGTACACATAGCCGGCTTCTCCGCAGTGATAGCAGAGCGGGCGGTGGTCGGGGGCTCGCCAAACGTCCGTCTTTCTCGCATAGGTGCGCCGGGCGACGGGTGGGCGTGCTGGTGGCGGCGGACGACGGAATTGCGGCGTTACAGGGCCCTGGCGCGGTCGCGGAGGGGTGCCTTGACGGCGTGCGACAGCGGCGTAGGTCATTGCTTCCGGCTGGGGCTGCGGTGATTCTGGTTGCACCACAGGAACTCCAAGCGAACTGTGCACCTCTTCTTTCACGTTGTCGGCGATCGAAGCCACTTGAGGCTCCGACGAAGGCAAGAGCTTGCGCAGTTCTTCGCGCACAATGGCCCTGATGGTCTCGCGCAGATCGTCCGTGGCCAGTGATTGAATTCCTGCGTAGTGGGTAGAGCTTGTACGGTGGTTGAATTGCCGGTTCCGCATTTCGAGTGCCTTCTCGATGCTGGTGACCTCGCGAAGGAACTCTTCTACAGTCTTCGGTGGGCTTCGTATCATTGCGCCGAAAAGTTCTTCCTTCACACCACTCATGAGAAGGCGGACTTTCTTCTCCTCGGGCATATCTGGGTCGGCGTGGCGGAACAGACGGTTCATTTCTTCCGTGAAGATGGCAACGTTCTCGTTAGGTAGCTGCACTCGGGCGTCCAGCATGGCTTCGGCCCTTTCCTTGTGCACAACGCTCGTAAAGGTGCGCAGGAAACCGCTACGGAAGAGGTCCCATGTTGTCAAGGTCGACTCCCGGTTCTCAAACCACGTTCTGGCGGCATCTTCTAAGGCAAAGTATACATGCCGCAGCTTGTCGTCGGAGTCCCAGTTGTTAAATGTCGCGATTCGTTCGTAGGTCTCCAGCCAGGGTTTTGGGTCTTCAGTCGCTGCTCCATGGAAGGTTGGTGGGTCCCGAGGTTGTTGTAGGATAACGGGGCACGCTGGGGCAGCCATTGGGGTTGTTTTGACCACGATCTTCTTTGTCGACTCAGGTAGAAGTCCGTGCTCTGGGGGCAGTCTTTGCAGTCTGCGGCTAGCACGCTGGTCTTGGGCGATGTTGGTTTTGTCCTCGGGCTTCGGGCTTGGATCGCGGTTTTGCGGGGGCGTTCGGTACATGAACGCACTAGCACCTCCAGCAGATGCCACATGGTGCTGACGTTGAAGAACACAGCAGCAATACTGTGAACGACAAAACTAACTTTTATTGGGCGAACCTGTGCCCACAAAACAGGCTACGCTTATAGCACAACGATAGCGGCGAACACGGTCGGCGATCGTCGAAATCTGATCGGCGGGTCAAGCGCGTCGGCTTTTATACAGCAGTCGTCGAATGTTCCAGACTAATCGTTGGGACCCGCGCGCCTTCCACAAAGTTCTACACCATTCGCGTCAGGCGATGAAATCAAATAACACAAGGTTCGGCGACCAACAGACAGCGGATAAAAGCATTGTTTGGAATCGCACCGCTGGTACGATCTGTTGGGAACTCGGCGCTGACGCCCGTGGTTGTACCTGGGTCGCAAGCCCCAAGGGTAGCGTTGGCCTGGCGGCCTGGGGTACAACTGGAAGCATCCGAAGGTCCCGGCAAAGCATGAGTCGACTGGTAACAACAAAACAACTTGTTTATTTTAACATCGCAAAGAGTTGGCGGTCAGTTTGACCGAAGTAGAGAGACGGGAGAGCACTTCACTCAACAGAAGAAATCGGAGCCCTCCTTTTGGCGTCCGGGGGCAGCTGTTTTTATACTCTCGCAGTTGAGGGCAAGAAGGAACCCCTCAAAAGACGAGCACGTGATTGTACAATGGGCTAATGGTGACGCACACTGTCGTGGCGATGCCGTAGCACCATGTCGAGCACGATCTCGTAGCACCCTGTCGAGCACGATCTCGTAGCACCCTGTTGTAGCGCTGCCGGTCGGGCACAATGACTGTAATGAGAGGATGATCCCTGCTTTGGCATCGCCTGTTTCGGGCACAATGACTGGAATGAGAGGATGATCCCTGCTTTGGCATCGCCTGTTTCGGGCACAATGACTGGAATGAGAGGATGATCCCTGCTTTGGCATCGCCTGTTTCGGGCACAATGACTGGAATGAGAGGATGATCCCTGCTTTGGCATCGCCTGTTTCGGGCACAATGACTGGAATGCGAGGGTGATCCGTTGCGGTCGCATCGCCGCAGTCGCGCCTGGAAACACCTGCCGATGAGCGTTGCGGTGACGACGATCGGGCCAAAATGTCTGCCGCCCCTCCGCAGTCGCGCCGGCAAAACCACGTGACGCAGGCGAAACGCAACAGACCGCCCCGCCGGGGGAAGGAGATCCCGATGGACAGGGGACTGCATCCGCTGTCCGGAGGGATGTCGCTCGATGATGCTCATAACCGAAGTCGGGCGTCCCTCGACGTTTCTTGAGCGCAGCGCACAGAGAAGGCCTCGTTCTCTCGTTCAGGTTCGCACGGGACACTGCAAAGTGACTTCGGGAGAGTTCACATTTTTGTTCTCGTTCCCGGCAAGCGTTAGAACTACGCTGAAACTCAACCGCTCAGTCAGCAAGCACGGCACAACCCTCACTAAGCCCTGCCAGGCTCTTTCCCCTTTTTATACCACTGCCTAGTTCCTTACAGTAGTCTAGCATCACTCAGAACGCGTCCACAAATTGAAAAATTGCACTAGAAAGCATATCATCACTTTGAAACACTAAACAAAAGCAATATGTTAAAAAAAATCCTGCCTCAGGAAGAAAAACATCAGTAACAAACAATTTTGAGGCTGATTCCTACGTTAGGGGCTTCGACTTAAGCCATCGGCGTTACCGTTGAGACTCCCCTTTTTGTAACGCACCTCAAAGGAATATTGTTGTAAAGCGAGGCTCCAGCGCAGGAGGCGGCCATTTTTGGGAGAGATGGTCTGCAGCCATTGGAGAGGGCAGTGATCCGTCTCAATGATAAACCTCGAGCCGGCTAGATAGCATGACAATTTCTGAACGGCCCACACGAGACACGCACACTCTTTCTCGGTGGCGCTATGCGCCTGCTCACGACTGGACAGCTTACGACTAGCATACAGGACGGGGTGTTCTACTTCTCCATTTTCCCGTTGGCACAGTACAACGCCCATGCCTCGCTCACTAGCATCGCACTGAACAACGAACCCTTTTGTATAGTCTGGCGATCGTAGCACAGGCTGGCTTGTTAGGGCACTCTTTAGGGCGCTAAAAGCTCTTTCCTTGGTCTCGTCCCAGACGACTGTTTGAGGCTCTGTTTTTCTTAGAGCATCCGTTAGGGGAGCCGCGATATCAGAGTACCTAGGGATGTACCTCTGATAGTAGCCGGCGACACCCAAGAACGACCGAATATCGGTCTTGGTGCGCGGTTGCGGAAAGTCTCGCACAGCGGCCACTTTTATTTCAGAGGGGCGGCGACGACCCTGACCAATCACGTGACCGAGGTAGACAACCTCGGCCTGTGCTAACTGGCACTTAGGAGCCTTGACTGTCAAGCCCGCTTCGCGCAGGCGGGTTAGCACTGCCCGCAAGTGTGCCATATGCTCAGACCAGGATGCGGAGAATATCGCTACGTCGTCTAGATACGGTAAAGCGAATTCTTGCTGTCCCCGCAACACTTTATCCATGAGGCTTGAAAAACAGTATGGCGCGTTCTTCAAACCAAAACTCAACACTTTAGGACGGAATGTTCCCATTGGTGAAATGAACGCCGCATACCTACTAGCCTCTTCTGTAAGTGGAACCTGCCAATAACCCCTGACAAGATCTAGGGTGGAAATAAACTGAGCGCTACTAACTTTCTCAAGGCGCTCCTCGATGTTAGGGATCGGATAAATTTGATCCTTAGTGATGGAATTAAGCCTGCGGTAGTCGACGCAAGGACGAGGTTCCTTGCCCGGTACCTCAACTAAAATCAAAGGGGAGGTATAATCACTCTCACCTGCCTCAATAACACCGAGCTGTAGCATTTTCTTTACCTCAGCCTCCATAATATCGCTCTGGCGGGGTGACACCCGATACGCCTTGGATCGTACTGGCTCTGTGGAGGTAAGTTCTATATCATGAGTAAGTACAGAAGTCCTACCAGGCCTCTCAGAGAACAGACCTTGAAACTCTTGTAATAGCTGGTGTAGTTCGGTTTTCTGCTCGGGCGACAGCGGTGCTTTACTGATAAGGTCACTAATGACTTGACCGGTGTCTTCCCTGTTCGTCACTGAGCCTAGTCCCGGAAGCTCGACCGGAAGCTCTTCAGGAACGTTTACCATCATGCACACCACTGCTTCCCTTTGTCTATAAGGTTTGAGCAGATTACAGTGGTAAACTTGCTGTGCTTTCCGCTTTCCTGGCAGACTTACCACGTAGTTAACGTCCGACAGTTTCTGAACAATTCGTGCTGGGCCCTCCCACTGCACGTCTAGTTTGTTGTTTAGCGATGTGCGCAATATCATGACCTCATCGCCAACCTCAAAACGACGGGCCCTGGCTGTCCGATCATAATAAACCTTGGCCCTCTGCTGGGCCTTTGTCATTGCTTCACCTGACAACTCCTGTGCCCTTCTTAAGCGTTCGAGGAGCTTAAGCACGTACTCCACCACGACTGGGTCGTCGCCCCTACCTTCCCACGATTCTCGAAGCATGCGAAGCGGAGATCGAAGCGAGCGACCGTACACCAGTTCAGCTGGCGAAAACCCCGTAGCCGCATGCGGCGCGGTCCTTAAAGCAAACATCACCCCAGGCAGACACAGCTCCCAGTCAGTTCGATGTTCAAAACACAACGCTCTCAACACGCGCTTCATGACGGAGTGGAGCTTCTCAACGGAATTCGACTGTGGGTGGTACACTGAGCTGTGTAACAGCTTTACCCCACACCTTTCGAGAAAAGTTGTCGTCAAAGCGCTAGTAAACACTGTGCCCTGATCTGATTGGATTTCCGCAGGGAAACCAACTCGCGCAAATATGGACAGTAGTGCATTAACTATCTCAACTGAGCTGAGTTCTTTAAGCGGCACTGCTTCAGGGAACTTTGTCGCTGGGCAGATCACAGTCAAAATGTGTCTGTACCCCGTGGCTGTTACCGGCAGAGGTCCCACAGTATCAATAACGAGCCGTCTAAAAGGCTCCGTAATGATAGGTACCAATTTCAACGGCGCCCTCGATTTGTCCCCTGGTTTGCCCACCCGCTGACAAGTGTCACATGTCCTCACGAAATGGTCTGCGTCCCGAAAACACCCTGGCCAATAGTACTCTTGCAAGAGACGGTCCTTAGTTTTCTTAACTCCTAGGTGTCCGGACCACGAACCCCCGTGTGACAAGCGCAACAGATCCTGACGATAGCATTGAGGCACGACCAGCTGATCGAACTCCACTCCTCTGCGGTCTAGATACTTCCGGTACAGGACTCCACCCCTTTCCACAAAACGCGCAGTTTTCCTGGCGATACCTTCTTTGACATTGCAGCGCACGTTTTCCAGGCTGCCATCCTTTTTTTGCTCGGCTATCAAAGCCGTCCGGCTGACTTTTAGCAACCTATCAAGTCCGTCTGACGTAGGCGCGATGAGCAAATCAGTAGATAGCTCTTCTAACTTTCCCGCGTCGGGCGTTTCCTCTCCAGTATCTGGCGCCTTTAACGTTCAGACTCAAGTTTATTCAGTTCGGGCGTGCTCTGAATATCAGCTTGCTGCGCCTCTGACCCTTTTTCGTTGTTTGATAACGTCGGCCCCGCAACTACCGCCTTTGCAGCGAGCTCCCGAACCTTCGACCTGGTTAAGGCCTGAACACTAGCTTCACCAAACAGAAGCCCCTTCTCGCGCAGGAGGTGATCGGACCTGTTTGAAAATAGGTACGGGTACTGGGGTGGCAGCATAGATGACACTGCCGCCTCTGTCTCAAGCGCTCCGAAAGGTCCTTCAATAAGCACCTTTGCTACTGGCAGACACACGCTATGAGCTTCCACGGCTTGCTTGATCCACGCGCACTCGCCCGTGAACATATGGGGTTCTACGTAAGACGGGTGAACTACATCCATCGTAGCTGCGGAATCGCGAAGCACTCGGCACTCTTTCCCGTTCACGAGGAGGTCTCGCATGTAAGGCTCGAGAAGCTTCATGTTCTCGTCAGTGCTGCCTATTGAAAAAAACACAACTTTTGGTGTTGTTTCCGGACACTGCGCCGAAAAGTGACCCGGCTTCTGGCACGTATAACAAACGCGCGCTTGCCTCATCTCGAACCGCTTTCTGCGTTCGGCTTCGGCTGCCGCCGTCTCCTTAGGTTCGGTCGCACTGCTTCCACTCGCATCCGCACTACGCGTGTTCCCCTTTGCTCTCATGGGTGTGAACTTCGGCCTCTCAAACTTCGAGCCAAATTCACCCTTTTGACCGTCCTTAGCTCCGCGAGCTCGACGCGTCACAAACTCCTCGGCTAGCTCAGCGGCTCTAGCCACCGTACAAACGTCTGGCCTATCCAAGACCCAGTATCGCACGTTCTCCGGTAACCGACTATAAAACTGTTCTAGCCCGAAACACTGCAGAACTTTATCGTGGTCACCAAACGCTTTCTCTTCTTTGAGCCACTCCTGCATGTTCGACATAAGCCTATACGCAAACTCTGTATATGACTCACTTCTGCCTTTCTCATTTTCCCGAAACTTCCGACGGAACGCCTCCGCAGACAGCCGGTACTTTTTTAGAAGACTCGATTTCACTGTGTCGAAATCCTCTGCCTCCTCTCTATCCAAGCGAGCGACTACGTCGGCCGCCTCGCCGGGTAACAAAGTGAGCAAGCGCTGTGGCCACGTTTCCCGAGAGAACCCCTGCTTCTCGCACGTTCGCTCAAAGTTAACCAGGAACAAACCAATGTCCTCTCCAAGCTTAAACGGCCGCATCAGGTCAGTCATTTTGAACAATACGCGTTCTCCTGCACCGTGTGCCTGACTTCCATTACGAGCGCGTTCCATCTCTACCTCAAGACGCTTCATTTCCACAGCGTGTTCGCGCTCTTCTTTTTTCTCTTGTTGCTCTCGCTCTTTCTGTTCTTTACGTTCACGCTCTTCTTTTTCTTTCTGCTCTTTAAGTTCGCGCTCCTGTCTTTTTGACCTCTCCTCAATAGTCTCAAGGCATTCCGACAGCTCGTCATCCTCAGCCTCTAACTCAAGAATAGCCTTTAGCAGTTCAGGTTTTCTGAGTTTGTCTGAGACATCCAGACCCAACTCTCTTGCAAGCTCCAACAATTTCGGTTTGCGCAACGACATCAAATCCATGGCTGCTCTGAATGCTGCTTTCTCTACTGCTTACTATTGTCTTGCCGCAAACTAACCCGGCAGCAACGACAACCACAATTACCAGCTCTGTTTCTGACACTAACAAAAAGCCTGGCAAAGCTCAGAAGAAGAAAGTCCCGCACTCACCAAACCTCGCAGGCAGGAATTCCGCGCAGTCGTTCCGCTGCAGGCAACCACCAGTCGTCACACAGGGCTCGTTGCACTGCTCCCGGATCGTCGTTGAGCTGCTCAGCATACCGTCAACTGCATCTCTTCGCTGCTGGCCTCCGTTGTCGCGATCTCACCGCTGGCAGACAGTTGTTTGAAGTCGGAGGGGATCTCACCGCTGCCAACCAGATGTTTGGAATCGCACCGCTGGTACGATCTGTTGGGAACTCGGCGCTGACGCCCGTGGTTGTACCTGGGTCGCAAGCCCCAAGGGTAGCGTTGGCCTGGCGGCCTGGGGTACAACTGGAAGCATCCGAAGGTCCCGGCAAAGCATGAGTCGACTGGTAACAACAAAACAACTTGTTTATTTTAACATCGCAAAGAGTTGGCGGTCAGTTTGACCGAAGTAGAGAGACGGGAGAGCACTTCACTCAACAGAAGAAATCGGAGCCCTCCTTTTGGCGTCCGGGGGCAGCTGTTTTTATACTCTCGCAGTTGAGGGCAAGAAGGAACCCCTCAAAAGACGAGCACGTGATTGTACAATGGGCTAATGGTGACGCACACTGTCGTGGCGATGCCGTAGCACCATGTCGAGCACGATCTCGTAGCACCCTGTCGAGCACGATCTCGTAGCACCCTGTTGTAGCGCTGCCGGTCGGGCACAATGACTGTAATGAGAGGATGATCCCTGCTTTGGCATCGCCTGTTTCGGGCACAATGACTGGAATGAGAGGATGATCCCTGCTTTGGCATCGCCTGTTTCGGGCACAATGACTGGAATGAGAGGATGATCCCTGCTTTGGCATCGCCTGTTTCGGGCACAATGACTGGAATGAGAGGATGATCCCTGCTTTGGCATCGCCTGTTTCGGGCACAATGACTGGAATGCGAGGGTGATCCGTTGCGGTCGCATCGCCGCAGTCGCGCCTGGAAACACCTGCCGATGAGCGTTGCGGTGACGACGATCGGGCCAAAATGTCTGCCGCCCCTCCGCAGTCGCGCCGGCAAAACCACGTGTCGCAGGCGAAACGCAACAGCATCGATAACTTTCCAGAAACTTCGGATACATGCAGGCGCGTCCCGCGCTGTGCGATAACATTTGTTAGGCGGTGAAACGAGGTCGCCCGATAAAGGTAAGTACACGTGTCAATATGAAAAGAAACGAAAGAAAGAAAGAAAAGAAGAAAGAAAGGACAGAGAGTAAACACCTTGCTTCGTGCGGCGGTCGCTTTCTGAGCCTGTGAGGCATGCGTCACGTTCCAAGTAATCTTGCAGCAGACCTTCAATCCCTGTGATCTAACATTCGACGGAGTAACAAGTAGTCATAGCGGGGATACAGAAATTTGGTCAAGTCGGTGTTGGTTCATTCTCGTAATGAACCAACAAAAAACGCGACGTATAGAAGGCTTGTTTCACCCCCCCCCCCCTTCTTCGCACCCTGTTCTGTTTTCGCGTCGTATGCGGAACAAATACAAAAAGGGATGTTTGATAGACTTGTCCCACCCGCTACTGTCGCACGAAAATGCGCCATTCATACCAATGAGGAACGAATGCAAGGAGCAATGGAACAAAAAATTGTATGCGTAACGTTAAGAAAGAGAGACAAAGAGAGAAGAAGGAAACAGCCAGTGATCATGAACATGCCGAAGGTGAGAAGCGTTGCCTGGCCCCTTGAATACAGAATAATGTGGGACACGAGCCGAGAGGCCAGAGCGCTGGTTTGATGGGCCGTGTTTGCGCGGGGGCGAGAGATGCGACTAAGCGACACGAAGACAGCCGATAATAGATCTGAGATTAAGAGAAATAAATGCAATAGGGCCGGTCATGCAATGTGCAGAGCCGATAACCGGTGGTAGGCGCTAAAGTTAGATTATGAAATTTGTAGGCGTAGGACGCAGTGAGCTGACACAAGGAAAGGGTAATTGGAGATTGCTGGGTAAGGTCTTTGTCCTGCATTACATAACATAGGATGGGGATGGAGATCGTGATGACGACAGATGTAAGCTCCGCAAAAGAAAACACTGAAGCAGGCACCCTATTGCGTTATCTTGGCTTTGTAGCTGTCGCCGTGGCTTCATTCTTCGCTTTCCATTTTTTTTTATCGCAACTTGGCATAAGAGGTGCGCTGATGGGTAGCCCCCTTCCCCCGCCTTTAAGTTAACGAAACATATGTACGCGAGAAGTAACTTTAGCTTTATCCGAAGAGTATAGCTCCATGAAATGATTGTGTAAACGTTGGGCGTACCTGAGCAGTGTATAGTAGTGGGAGCATAAAAACGCGCTCAGCGGCATTGCAGTGAAATCCCGCTATACTTTCGCAATCGCAAGCCACCTTGCACCATTTGCGTACAGCTGACGGTGAAAGCCTTCCTAGCGCTCAATTTGCAAAAAAAAGTTTTATCTATGCAATACTTCACCAGCTGTCTTGTCGATTTGGCTACTGATAAGCCGGTCGCCTGACGGGGTATTCTCTGAATCTTTCGAACCGAAGTGGGATGAATTGGATGCTACGGATTTTTAAAAAAAAATATTTTTTCTAAATACCGTGCTCTGCAGTCTTTTGTATAGCATATAGGGTACTTTGCATCTAGAACTATGCACATTGTGGTGACACGCATCAACGTCTCGTTACGTATGACAACGCTAGCGGAGCTCGAGTGCGGTACTACTTTCACGGAATCGCAGCCAGTAGTTCGCATCCGTCGCTCACAGCAGCATTTATTTCCTCGTCTCGGCAACTGAGTGTCGTTGATCCACTATTCTAGCACGCACCCTGCCCGCTCGTTCTCCTTGTGCCGTCCATTACGAGGTCCATTATTTATGAAGTCCATCACGCGTCCATTACTTCCACTTTTGTTAACACCGCAGGCCTTGTAGAGTGGCACACGCCATAGACATTTGGCAGCAGTTAGCGTGCTCTCAGTGTGCGACCAAAGCTAAGGTTAACGAAGCTGGACTATAGTTGACATCGATTGGAAAAACTCAATAAACGCGAAGACACAACGAACGAAGGCGACACAGGCACCGCGGCGTGGTCTCTATTTCATTCTGCAGGTTATCTTGATTGAATCAAGGCGCACGCGTCAAACATATAGCCCGGCATAAATTATTTCCCTGCAGCGCCATCATTCATCACTGTGTTACGATAGGGGCAACGTTGATAAGGGCGCCTCTGAGACGTCCATCATACCTCAGGCGTCCAGCACGGTGTATACGTTTAGCTCGTAGCCCAGGCGTACACACATCATCCGATTATCAAATCCCAAGCGGTCGTAATGGTCCAGATGCGACTTTAGGTCATCGAACGCCATCAGCCATCTTCGCCCTATAGCCTTCTGACGCAGCAGAGGCCCACATATGAAGTTTTTCCTCAATGGATGTTTTCATACAAATTCGGTTCGGTGTGGCTTTAAATCGCCAGCTGTTGGTATGCAACACGTTACGCGAGTAAGCATTATCGTCTGCATAACGTTAATCGAGATTCACTTATCGTTTGTTGTGATTCGCCTACCAAAAGGAAAAAAAACAACGACAACAACGCCGGTAGTACGTCAAACCAGCGTCTTTTGTGTTCGCTGTCAGCGCTTTCCTCTCGACGGTCGCCTCGACAAAAGGCGCCTGCACCGACTTTGGTTTTGGCGGGAACTCTCTTTGAAGCCCGTTCCTTCGGCTGGTTATTTATTTTTGGCTCTTTTTAGGTCGCGCCTTCGAGGCTTTGTCCGATGGCCCTTCATTTCTTGGCCGGTCTGTCGGGGGCGTGCGCTGTCCGTCACCGGGACGGAGGAGGAGCGGAATTCGACCTTTTCAGACATTTGGGGCGTGGGTGCCCGCGGCCCGCGCTTCTTTGCTTGAAATCCTGCAGGCTCCCTCACATAGAGCCAGCGACGTGTTATAGAACGCCACTAACTTGAAGGCGTGAACGTCGTATTTGATTTAGCTGTAGCGTCCTTCAATGATAAAAAACAAAGTAACCGGACACCACACTGGCGCGGTCATGCAGAAAGACAGTTCAAGCGAAGCAGTTTTCTTTTGAGAACTCTAATTTTTTTTTTCGTGCCCGTAATTAAGCGTCACGTTTCAGAGCTACGCCGGCATACCACCCATAACGTGGCGCACTTTTTGTGCAAATTTAAAGGGACACTAAAGGGAGGGAAACACTACATTGGTTTCGGCTAATGCAGTACACTTTTAAAACACCACTTTCGCTAATTTCGCGGTAACTGGTTGATTAACAGACGAGATACTGGAGATCGAAGTTACATTATTGAATTTCGCGCCGAAACCCCAGCGCCGCTACGTCGGCATGACGTCACGGATTTCAAGGCATACTTTATTTAGTGTTTGAGTCGTCGCGCCTCAGTCAACGTTCTCCAAACTTGCCAAGCTCAGTCTTTGGCTTACTTATATAATACAACTTATAGCCAATCTCTACCGATAAAAAAGATTAACTGGGCCTGAGAAGAATCAGCTAATATCCGTGACGTAATAGCAAAACAGTACAGACACGTCACGATGGAGTCGCCACCTGTCTTTGGTTCTTGAGTCTTTTCTGGGCTTGCCAAGCATCCCGTCCCCTTAACAGTGGCTTCTTTTGTCTTTTATTTTTTGGCATTGTGAAACGATAATCTATTACTACCACACAACTTAATTTTGTCTTTAGTGTGCCTTTTAACCTCTGTTTGTGCGTCACATTTGGTTCTCCCAGGAGACCGGCAAAGTATTCGTGTAACAATGGTATAAATGCTTTTGAGTGGCGCAAGCAATGAGGAATTGAATGACTAGACACTTCCGACATTATATCGGCACGTTACGCACGAAGTGGCCCCCATACTGCCCCGGCAAGTTCAATTTTTTGATGTTACATCTGGTTATCTTTGGAAAATGGGAAAAAATGGCCGATAACCACCGTGTAACCGTTTCGAGTATTTGCACAGGTATTTACGCGAACGCTGTAGTAAAAAAACAACAACAACGCACTGTTAACATTGCAGAAACATTCGCCATAACTTTCTATCAAATTTGGCCAAACTGGAGCACAATAAGCTGTGTTTGTTGTTCCATTGCGTAATTCCGCAGAGCGTAGTGCCTTCAACGGGCACATCTGTGTCAGACGATATTGCACGCGCCTTGGCAGCAGTAACGGCCCCTGAGAAACCGCCGTTGCCGAGAATATCTGACGGCATTAGTGCATCAGGCCGAAAAGTGTATTTTCTAGTTCGACGAAGATAAGCCCCTTCCTACGTTTACGAACAAAAGAAAGCCTTATCATACACATAAGCACACGTAATTCTAATTATCTGTCTAATATACGACGAAATTGAATGGTATGTTAGTGCTTATCTGCAGATGAAAATTGTTGAAAACCTGCGGGACTCTGTTTCGCCACACCACTGTGGTTCGCCAATGCCTGTTTCGCCCTCCCAAATTGTGCGGATGAGAACCGACGCCTGCCAGCGTTCCTGTTTCCAAACAGCAAAATGATTATAGATAGAATAGGATTCCTAATATGTGTGTTCTGATGGCGGTGATCGCCAGCGGCGCCAATGCCAGCTTAAAAGGCGACAGTCGTTCTCCTCTCCCGCCGTCCAGCCCCTCTCTACAGCCGCCACTGAAGGAGAGAAGGCGGTGGGAGAACCGGAGGGCCGTCCTACAACACCTCCATCCACCCTTCACCACCGCTTTTGGTAAATAGCGCTAACCTTTCAAGCGCGCCGCCGTTCCCTGATTCGTCGCTCACACCAGTTCCGCGTCCTCAGTTTCCGCTTCCAGATCTACCACTCCCGTTAGTTCCGCTTCCCAGATCTTTTTTCTTTTTTTCACTTTCACTGCTGTTGCACGCTCGCAATTCTACATTTACGCAACAGTAGGGGTGCTAGCAACAGTACTTGACAAGAGTTCACGTTCGGCCTTGTTAGCGTGCCGTTATAACGGGTAATGAAGCTCCCGAAAAGACGGAGCAAGGTCGTGGTCGGTTGTCCCTCATCGTGCCCATCTTTTCAAGAACGTCGCTTCCGCTCTGAGCTAAAAACCAGAGATGACGTTAGTTCCGCTCGACGCCGGAAGCTAAGCAGATGAGCGAGAGAAGAGCGCGAAAGGGGAGAGTAGGTTGGCGGTAATTAACCTGGTCGGGTGCTTGAGGCCGTCCTTCCCGAGCACTCCTCCACAGCGTCCAAACCATCCGACTCCCGAGAGCTCTCCCCAGGCAGCACGTGTGCCTCAAAGAGTTATAATAGCTGAGCGTTCAGAGAAGAAAGCGTCCCACGCGTCCAACCACCACCAGAACAGTCGAAAGGACAAGAGAAAGTAAGTGTGCGATTTTGCAGTAGTCAAAGAAAGTTGAGCTGGGTCGGTTTATGTCGCATATGCATTCATTTCTTTATATCTCGAGCAACCTTACCAGTATGCGGTCGTATGTACGATGATTAGAAAACAAAAAAGAAAGGGGGGGGGCTATAAATTCTGCTTTGTTCTAATAGAAATAGGCACAAATCGGAGTGAAAAAATAACTGTAATGTTATTTGTACCAATATTCTCTCTTTTTATCATGCAAAAGAGAAACTAAGAGAAACAGTGCGGTCAGCATCGACCAGAGGCGAAAATATTTATGTATTTATTCACAATACCCTACAGGCTCCTTATCGGAGTATAGTGTAAGGGGGGCATTAACATGGTAATTACACCACCTGGTGACGAATACAGAAAAAAAATGTAATACATATGGGCGGTAAAAGGCAAAGTGACAGTGAAAAAAAACGAGGCAGCATAAAACGCGAGAATTAAGAACATGAGCCAAACTGTGTATGAAAAGAATGCTCATTATAATCACAATGCTCATGGTCAAGCGAGAATACAGATAGGTAGATTAAAACAAGTTATACGAGACTTGACATGAAAATTACATCCAACAAGGAAAAAGAAAAGTGCGAGAGAACATGTCACTTTTTACAGATACTGCTGTTGTATTGTTCTTTGTTCTACACGTACCAATATGTTTTATCTTTTTTTGTTTTATTTCTATCCACTCCTGTAATGGTCCATCCTTGGACTGAAAGTATAAATAAACAAACATGTCGGAAACAAGTAAATTGGGTATTCGACAAGTATTGAACAGTTAGAAGGCTATATAAACATGAAACATTCGCGCAGACGGTCATGGTATGCTTCGCGATCTGTACTGGAGACGACATCGTTATGAAGATCGTTCCAAAGTGAAATGGTACGCGGCAACGCTGATGAGTTAAACGCTTATGTTTAACCGAAGAAACGCTTGATGCTAACGTGATTATGCAACCGTCGAGATATGCGCAATGGGTTTTCCAAGGGTAGGACAGGTGGCCTGATGTGGTTAGTGTATCCATGAAGTAAACACAAAAGGGAACCGGAGCGGCGAATTTGAAGAGGGTGCTGTGAGATTTCAAGTTTTATTTTCGTAACGCTACACTTGCCCTCATGATTTTGAAGGCGTTCTGAGTTAGCGATTAAGTATTCTTGGTGGGGGGACCACCAGATCGATGACGCGAATTCCAATTGTGGACGAATGAACATTAGGTACTCTGACTTGCGAATGTTAAATGGCGATTTACTCAGATTCCGACGAGTGTACCCAAGAGTTTGGGACGCTTTAGCACAGACAGGAGTAATAAGGGGGGACCACGAAATATTGTGAATCAGATGAATTCCTAGGTACTTCTGCGATTGAACACGAGATATGGCGGAGTTGTTACTAAAGTACAAAAAATCTGAGTTGGAATGTTTGCGGCTGAAATAAATGAGTTTGCATTTGCCCGAACTTAAAGCCATTTGCAATTTATTACACCACATACGTATTAGGTTAATGTCATTTTGCAGCATAACGTGATCATCGGGAGACGATATTAGGGAGTTTTAGAATAGGGGCCCCAATAGTTTGGGGCCCCAAAGAGCTTTGCGGGTGTAAGCGTTGGGGCACGTAGGAGTGAAGAGTTTTAGAATAGGGTTTGACGTTTGCGGATAGCGTCTTGCGCTGACAGCGCCACTACGGCGTCAAAGAAAAACTATTAGAAATAATTAAATAAAATATACCATTTTATGATAGGAATAATAATTTTTACTTGCGTGTATTCGCGTTTAAGTACAATTTAGAGGTTATTCTCTGTAAGCAGCAAACAATTAGTTGCGCTTAGTTTTGAGCAAACCAACTTTACTAGCCTTCACCAGCCAAGCTTAGCCGTATTAGGCCTACGAATCATAAAATCCACAATCGAATTCAAAATCAGCGGCGTCTAATGAGTCAATCTTCATAACACACGCTAGTTGAGAGAAAGCGAAAACCGCACTCACTTCTCCTAGCTTGCGAACTTCACGCGTTACCGCGAATCGAACCCAGTTTTGTGCTAGGTTAGAGCCGTCGCTTCGATGGGTGCCGCCATGTTTGCCGACGCAAAGCTTTTGGGGCCGCTATTTGGGCTCCCGCTAAATCGGTGAAATAGCGTTCCCAACGCAAAACCCAAACGGAGTTTGCGTCTTGCGCATGCGCAGTGGCTTCGACGCTATTTCTTTGGGGCCCCAAAACGTTTGGGGCCCCTATTCTAAAACTCTCTATTTTTTCTGCAAACGATACAACCATCAGCGAATGGTCTTATACTTGAGGAAATGTTAGTGGGCAGATAAAGTAAATTAAGGAAAAATGGCATAGGATGCTGCCCTGAGGGACTCCCGATGTTACATCACTAAGGGAAGAAGCACAGTGACTAACATATGTAAATTGTTGACGAAATGATAAAAAATTTGAAATCCAAGATAAACTAGCAGCGCCTAGTCGCCAGGCAACTTAAATTTGAAAGCAACGGGCAATGAGCAACACGGTCAAAAGCTTTGGAGAAATCAAATAAAATGCTGTCAGTTTGTAAGTTATTGTCCATGCTAAAGTGCGAGTCAGTTGCAAGTTCAAGCAACAGCTTATCGCAGGACAGATGCTTTTTTAAGCAATGTTGATTAATGAAACAGAAATGATTAGACTCCAGGTTGCTGTAGATGTGCGATGCAATAATATGTTCCAGCAACTTACAAGAAATGCATATTAAAGAAATAGGGCGGTAGTTATCTGGCACCTTTATATTTCCGACGTTGCCGCCGTAGCTGCTAAGTGGCTATTGTGCTGGGCTGCTAAGCACGAGGCCGTGGGATCAAAAGCCGGCCACGGCGGCCGCATTTCGATGGAGGCGAGAACACCCGTGTATAGATTTAGGAGCACGTTAAAGAATCCCAGTTGGTCCAAATTTCCGGAGTCGTGAACTACGGCGTGCCTCATGATCAGATCGTGGTTTTCACAAGTAAAACCCCATAATTTTGAATTATTTCCGGCTCTGAATGCCAAAATTATCTTAGCCACCTTTCCAGTCTTTAGGTAATTGGCCAATCAACACTGATCGCCTAAATATGTAACGCAAAGTTTTACTAGATAGGAATAGGCTTTCTTTAATATTTCAGCCTTCAGATTACCTATGCCGGCAGTCATAGATAGTTTGACGTCATTTATGAGGCAGGCAATGCCTTCAGCAGTGAGCATTATGGGTTCCATGTAAGGATATTCTAGTTCCTTAAGCGTACTTCCTATTCTAGTTCTTAAGCGTACCGCACAAAAAATAAATAGAATGACCCGTAAGTGCAGAATTCATTTGCCGCTCAAGCACGCGAAATCTCGTTTTATACCTTCTAACATAGGATTTGCCCTACACGTAGGAACTGAACAATTTCACTTGTTATTTAATGTGCGCGGCTTCTGTTTTTGCGCAGTTTCCATCACCGGCCTGACCGAAAAATGTGATATAGACTTGGGCGCGTTTTCAGCGCCTTCTCGCCTCTTACGAATGTACACGAATGTACACGAATGTACACGAATGTCAAGAACGTTCTCGATTCGCCCAATAATAACAATAATAATAATAATAATAACAATAATAATAATAATAAATATACACATGCAGTGCCAATGAATCGAGAGTGGCTGGCTCTAACCACACCCTACTCACGCAGCGTACACGGTAAGCGACTCTGATATTGTCCCCTTACAACCCTGGCCGACTGCGTGCCCCGTGGCGAAGATAACTTCGCGCTCAGCACCTGCCTGCACATTCATTCTCTCTCTCTCTCTCTCTCCTGTTCTTTTTTTTTATTGTCTAAGAGGCACCACAAGATTATAGTGCTTGTGGATTCTTCCAACGGGCCCTTCAGAGCGCGGCCGAAGAGTGCTTTTCAATTAAGGAATTGAGGTTTCTTTTTAGGAGAGTAATCGATACTTCAAGATGGCGCCGTCCGGAGTGGGAGCGTCTCGAACTGCCGCAGTTGCTTTCGCGTTTCTCAGTGCTTCCCTGTCCCGCCCACGTCTCCAGCTTTGGCCCGACTTGCTTAGCGAGAGGCGGATTCTTCGCCCACCTCTCCTCTCGATTCCGCCTTCCGTCCATCCCAATTTTGTCTTGCTTCTTTTCGCACGCGTTTCGATATCCCTCGTTCGGCGCCGTTAGCTCTCGCTTGTCGATTTTTCTCCGGGACTGCCACAGCTTGCTGCTTGTGTACTCGCACGTCGTGCGCAGGGTGGACGAGTCGGTCCTTCCTGGCTGGTGCTCCAACAAATGTATGCGCAGGCCCCTTTCGCTTTTCAGCGAGATAAGCGAGAAAAAAAAAGAACAAAAAGTGTAAACAACATGGATGTACGTCGAGAGAGACGGGAAAGAGAAGTAGACGCGTGGAGCCCCATTTTCTTCCCCTTTATTTTTATTCCATTTTCTTTTTCCCGTTTCCGCGTCTGAGCATTCGAACGGCGCGCTGGCGCCAGCGCGTCGGATTCGTGTCTCTCGCGAGAAAGGCTTTTGTTAATATTTTGTCACTGGATGCAACTTGTGACTTATTACCTACCTTCGGGTATTTCGTAGTATAAGCCAACCTGTTATCTTCCTATTTTCCTGCGCGTTTGAGAGCATGTGCACGCATGCACGCACACAAATGCGTGTAGACAGACAGACAGACAGGCAGACAGACAGACGGACAGACGGACAGACGGACAGACGGACGGACGGACGGACGGACGGACGGACGGACGGACGGACGGACGGACAGACAGACAGACAGACAGACAGACAGACAGACAGACAGACAGACAGACAGACAGATGCACGCAGAAAATCGTGCTTCGACAGTGCAGCGAAACACAGGAGGACCTGGCGCTGCACACCCGGCCGTTGTTGATATCTTTCTGCAGGTGGCGTCCGCAACTGGCGCCGCAGCGCCTCCGCGCGGCGCTGTGATTGTCTACGGCATTGCGTTGCTGAGCTCGAGGCCGCGGCGACCAGCGGCGACTGCATCTTAGAAGCGGGCGGGGGGGGGGGGGGTTGAATGTAAATGCACTCCTGTATTTAGACTTAGAGAGAGAGCAAATGATAAATGAAAGGCGGGGAGTTTAACCAGGACTGAGCCCGGTTGGCTACCCTACACTGGGGAAAGCGAAAAGCTGAAGGAAAGATTAAAGGAAGAAGAGAAAGTCCATTGGGGATACCGTTCGGTCACTGAGTCCGGATCACAGACGGTGGCTCAATCCGGTAAATTCAAATATCGCAGCCACGCTAGAACACATGCTATGGGAATGCCAGGAACTAATACAGGACAATGCCAGCGAAGCCTCCATTGACAGCCTCCGCGCGCAATGGCAAGCCGCGCTGCTCAGGTCGAACCTGCGAGACCAACTCTCTGGGCAGTGCAGCGGGCCAAGTAAGCCGCCGAGGGGCAAGAACTCTTGGCCGTAACCTCGGCGGGTGCCCCAGCCCACTAACTCGCCGGACGTGAATTGTTCTGATTCGAAGCAAAATTTTCTCACTCACTCACTCACTCAGATTTAGGTGCACATTAAAGATTCACAGGTGGCCAAAATTATTCCCGAGGACCCCATTGCGGTGTGCGCCTCCTAATCAGATGGGGGTGCTAGCATACTAAATCCTAGATCTAGACGTTTCTTTAAAACTTCTCACTACATCGGCTGCTTCAGGGAACACTGCGTGTCGGAGATCCTTGAACTTGCAGAGGAAGACTTGTTCTCTGTAGCCTGTCAGGCGATGTCTCTGTTCGACAAACTGCAGGCAGGCTCAACCAGTGGACAACTCGAAGACTTTAAAGGCTATGTTCAAGGTACATTTCCAAGATAATGTCACTCGCATGTTCGGCATACGACCGCGAAGCACGAGTGCTGTCTCTGAATCACACAATCACCCCCATATGTCACGTTCTGTAACGCCGAGAGCACTCCTCTATAGCGATATGCTGACACATGTTCCGCTCTGTACGCTGTATTTACACGTGTGCGCCGAAATCAGGAGCACAGGTATCGATTCAGTGACACGAACTTGAATACAGAAATGGCCCAATACTGTATACCTTCATCTCATGGCGCCGCCGTATTGTGCACGCATTGGCGCTATCTATCCATGTGCCGTTGGCATGCTGGCTTGGGTCATCGATCCGTGCTGTATGCCAGGTATACGCTTGGGGGCAGTTTCTGGTGGTTGTTTTCGGGTTCGTGGCGGTCGATTTAATATCACGTGTCGTCTTCTATACGTGAGACGCGGTTCTGTGAGACGTACTGAAGTTACTTAAGTTGGCTTCACCGAAGTTTCTGTTGCCGGTGTGGCCGATGAATCGCCCAGCGCAATGTGCGCGCGCGTGTTTGAGCCTATACATACAGCCTCGGAGACCAGTTGTGCATTTCTAAAAGAATTTGTGCTTACTGGATCATTCTCACTGTAATTCTAAGCTCTGGTTTAGCAGCAATGAGGTAGCTAGGAGACATATTCGACGATCGTAACAGCGTCGGTACCGTTAGGCTACGGGATAGGTTCTGCTGTTTACGTTGACATGCGCACAAATTTTTTTTGTAGATGCGTTCAGCGACTAACTCGTTTGTTGGACGCAGTTTTCGCTCACGGATACAGTAGCTTTTGGTATAATGACAGCATACCGTACCGCGTTTGAATCACACTTGTCGAATGGTCTAGCGGCTAGCTATGGACTGCGCACGTCTCCGAAGCAGCGGTAGTTGCTGGGTTATAGATCGGTTTGTTCTGTAGACCGTTTCATTGGCGAGGAGGAACCTAGCACGGAACGAGCGCGCTGCGCCGCTCTCCTCGCAAAGGAATGTCAGGATCGCCGTTTCTCCCAGCGGCAGTTGGGAGCGGTAGCGGTGTCACAGCGAAATAGGGCGATTATATAACGTGTTCCGTCTGTTATTGCTGCTGTGTCCGATGACTCACGGTCAATGGACGACCACTGCGCTGCAATCGGCCGCAAAATAACTCTCGGAAGCGAACTTTTAAGTGCCTCTTCACCTTCGGTGACTTCGTGGACTCCGCCTCTGTGGTGGCAGACAAGCATCGGCTTTGGATTGCCAGCATAAACAGGAAGGACTTGGCACTATAAGCTTGTCCGATTGTACGTTCAGGAGATTTTGTTGAGCACACAGCGATGAACTCGGCACCTATGATAAAACTGGGATATGAACGAAAGGTGCGTATTCAAGTCGATCAACTATTGCGAATGGACGAACTATACTACTTCGTGCGCGCCCACCAAAGTTATTCTTTTTAAAAGTGTTCTAAAGATATCCCACTTCTCATTCCACGTTCTGATGAAAGTAGACCGAGGAATTATGTTGAAAAGAGTACGCGCCGACTAAGAAAATGGAGATATGTTCTTTTTCGTTCTGTAACCAAAGCTATACACACCGTGGGCCGGCCGTCCCTATATAGTGTGCTCTCCGGTGGTTCTAAATCTCACCGGCAAGCTGCGTGGCCGAAGCCGTGCATCGCGTGCTATAATATTGTGATGGCCAATTATATGTACGCTTCAGGCACATTTCTGCCGTCGTTGTCGCCGTCGGCGTCGACATGACGTTCCGTATAAAGTCCAAGGGGATGACATTGTCGCCGCACGCCGTATGTTGTTTGCGCGAGTGAAAGCGTGCCAGGATGAGCCGATGACGGCTGCTGAATCTCGCGCGCGCAAGGAAAGAAAGCGGGAAGGAAGCGCGCCGCATTCCATAGCGCGCAAGGCACCGGGGGAGGGGAGGTGAATCGGGCGTTCCACTCCGGCGACAACTGCGTATGACGCGGCCGCGCGGGCCCCGTCTTGAAAGCGATCTGCGATGGAGAGAGAGTACGCCGAGTGCTGATAGCTTCGTGTGCGTGGTGTTCTCCCCGCTTAGGTGGCGTTGAAGCGAGAAGCGGCAAAAAGGTGCTGCCGCTCGCTCGCTGCTGCCGTCGCGTTTTCTCAATCCAGCGTTTTCACTACCTGTGTGCGCGGTTATCGAGTGAGATGTGTTCATGTTTGCTTGTGCACCCGTTACACCATGCTTGCTAAATTAGTTAGTAAGCGAATGTTTACAAATTAATACGGCCGATAACGCTACTATCCTTACTTCGTATAGCTTGCTACTAGTTTGCTTTCTGAATCAATGCTTCGCCTTTCGGGTGACACTGCGACCTTTTATTTCAGAATACAGACTTGCTGTTGCAAAGAGCAGTCGTCCTTTTTTCAGCTCTCTCGAGTCAGCGAGGTGCCCTCGCACAGGTACCACTCTAGACCAAGGAGTGCGCTTATTCTTTGAACGCGCCGCATGCATCTGGTCGATCCTGGCAAGCTCGGGGCCACTTTCACCAGGTTGCTTTATCCAAGTTAACGGCCCTTCCGGTTGAGTTATTTTGCAGCTCCTTATTTTGTAAAGTTTGATGCCTGGGTGCCAGGTAAACAATATTCAGAAATATCGTACCTCGAAAATTTTAGCAGCACGAAAGCTAGCAAATCCTGTTTCCTCGGAGCTTCTCTATATAGTTACCTGGATTTGGATGTACGCTGGTGCGGCACACAGCCATGACACAAGGAGACACTTCTGATTGTTGTCGCCTGAATGATACCTTTGCAGAATTCCAAGGATAGACATGCAATAATAATATGTTGCACGTACGTTTCGTATCGACATTGTTCAGAGCTTATACTCGCCTGCTATTTCGATTTGCGCCTCTGGGCAATGTCTCCGTTGGATAAGGCGGCTATATCGAAGCTCATAGCTTAGTATCGAGACCCGCCTCTCTGAAATTAACAGAAGACTTTACTCAATACAGAAGTGTTAATTCAGAATAGTGAGAAGAAAAAGCTAATATAATAATTTTTCAAAATTAGCATGCCATTCTGTGAGTGCTGGAGCGACTTCGCACACTGCCAGTATTCGCGGCCGAAATGTAGTGAGATGCATCGTTGCAGTAAGCAACAAAAAAAATGGAAGTGCCTGTGCTTCATGGCAAAATTAACTCTGTGCGAAATAGTGGCAACGTAGCAAGAATTTATTACGTGTAAGCGTGACCCGCAGCAGCCGACGTAACATTTAAAGTGCGTAGTCATAAATTTTTTAGACCGCACTACTTGCTCAGCGTCCGAGCAATCTCTCTGGATGCTGAAACAAAGCTACATCGCTGATTTGTCAAACGAAGCCTCACACTCGAAGCCTACAGGCATGCGTTTAAATCAGTGTTTGGGATATAGCATACCCTGTAAACGAAAATGAACCCGCCTGGGAGCTCTTAACCGGTGATTTGCCCTAAAACCTCCCAATCTTTGAATATTGCATATGTGGGAGCAACACAGCGGCATTCCCTCCTTTCACTCCGTTGGCTAGCTGTGGGAGGATTAAGGCGACATGACGCGATTTCACTCCGCTTCAATCACTCCGTCTTTCACTCCGTCTTGTTCTTGTGAACACTCCGCACATGGAGTTTTAAACAAACTCACCCCTGCGAAACAGCTTAGTCACGTGGCGCTTCTCATGAGGCTGTGCGCCGCGCCAGCAAACGGCCGCGTTCGGCGGAGTCGGCAGTCCTCATAGCTGAAGATTTGTTTACATCTGTGAAGAAGCGTTCCGTGATAGCTCTTCGTCTATTTGTTTCCCGTATTTCTTTCCAGAAAGTGTTATAGGCGTGCCCGAAGCTCACTGTATCTCAGCTTCGAGTACGTTAGCTCTGATCACTTTGCTGACAACGATGAATGCAAGAGCGACGTTTTCAAGTGCGGTAAAAAGGCTTAGGTACACTTCGAAGCTGCTCATTCACTCGCGATGTCGGCTCAGGTTTCTGACTGTCTTCGTGCTTCGTGACCGTGGCTTGTGTTCTTCAGTACGTGAAATGCGGCTTTTATGTCTTTGTGAGTATACATGCTGACAACGTCAGGTGTAATGTTTGAAAGGACCACGCAGCAATGGCAGCAGTGGCCACTGTTCGAGCGACGTCGTCCGCTCTAGTCGCACGTGAATGGCACATTCCACGTTCGTTCCGGCGCTGTGTTGTCAGTGAGAAAAACCGGAGTGCAAGCGACTGTTTTTCTGTATCTGCGTAAGGATATCCACACCCAAGAAAACCGGTAGCACATAAGTATGCGTACTGTAAATAAAGCTTCTTACTGAGCGATGTGAATCAAATAGTTATCGTGTACTTATGCTTTGATCACGTCGTTGCTTCCGATATTGCATTAACTTTACAGCAAGAGGATGAAAACTGATTCCTTGGTTCGGTCTTGTTTGTCCCGTTTTCTACGACGCAAGTGCCCATTTTACGGAAATGTATTTTCAGAAATAGACGTAGCATTCTTTTTATGCGATCCCCTTAGGATATTACTGCTTTGCAGGGCAAACAGGCCATGCATGCCGAAGCATCAATCATATACGTTTCATGCTCGTTCACCAACCACAGTGATCGAGGAGTTGAGTCGCGCCACCAGCCTCATACAGAAGGCTAAAATTGACATGGCAGATTGATTTTAAGCCTGCTATACTGTAAATGCTGAGAACGATGCTGGTGGCTGATGCAAATATTTTGTAACGGTTGGCGCTTAGATGTGTCGGGGTTGCTGGGCTTGCCATACGCAACCATTCTTATATAGTACTTCCCTGCCAAGCGATCAGATACTGAGAAGATTTTGCAATTCACGTTGCTATTTCACGGACAGCTCTGTGCTTCGCAAAAGGAAAACCAATACAGCCAAAATACTTGTACAACATGTACACACATCTACACACATCTACACACACCACGCGGCTGATGATACACGTCGCTAGTTTGCGCAGGCAGGAGAAATTCCCGCATGCTGTTGTAAGCGCTGAACCGAAAGGCTATATACTGTTTGGATCCGGACTGCTGGTACGATCTGTTGGGAACTCGGCGCTGACGCCCGTGGTTGTACCTGGGTCGCAAGCCCCAAGGGTAGCGTTGGCCTGGCGGCCTGGGGTACAACTGGAAGCATCCGAAGGTCCCGGCAAAGCATGAGTCGACTGGTAACAACAAAACAACTTGTTTATTTTAACATCGCAAAGAGTTGGCGGTCAGGTTGACCGAAGTAGAGAGACGGGAGAGCACTTCACTCAACAGAAGAAATCGGAGCCCTCCTTTTTGGCGTCCGGGGGCAGCTGTTTTTATACTCTCGCAGTTGAGGGCAAGAAGGAACCCCTCAAAAGACGAGCACGTGAATGTACAATGGGCTAATGGTGACGCACACTGTCGTAGCGATGCCGTAGCACCATGTCGAGCACGATCTCGTAGCACCCTGTCGTGGCGCTGCCGGTCGGACACAATGACTGTAATGAGAGGATGGTCCCTGCTTTGGCATCGCCTGTTTCGGGCACAATGACTGGAACGAGATCCCTGCTTTGGCATCGCCTGTTTCGGGCCCAATAACTGGAATGAGATCCCTGCTTTGGCATCGCCTGTTTCGGGCACAATGACTGGAACGAGATCCCTGCTTTGGCATCGCCTGTTTCGGGCCCAATAACTGGAATGAGATCCCTGCTTTGGCATCGCCTGTTTCGGGCACAATGACTGGAATGCGAGGATGATCCCTAGGCGGTCGCATCGCCGCAGTCGCGCCTGGAAACACCTGGCGATGAGTGTCGTGGCGACGACGATCGGGCCAAAATGTCTGCCGCCCCGCCGCAGTCGCGCCGGCAAAACCACGTGTCGCAGGCGAAACGCAACAGACCGCCCCGCCGGGGGAAGGAGATCCCGATGGACAGGGGACTGCATCCGCTGTCCGGAGGGATGTCGCTCGATGATGCTCATAACCGAAGTCGGGCGTCCCTCGACGTTTCTTGAGCGCAGCGCACAGAGAAGGCCTCGTTCTCTTGTTCAGGTTAGCACGGGACACTGCAAAGTGACTTCGGGAGAGTTCACATTTTTGTTCTCGTTCCCGGCAAGCGTTAGAACTACGCTGAAACTCAACCGCTCAGTCAGCAAGCACGGCACAACCCTCACTAAGCCCTGCCAGGCTCTTTCCCCTTTTTATACCACTGCCTAGTTCCTTACAGTAGTCTAGCATCACTCAGAACGCGTCCACAAATTGAAAAATTGCACTAGAAAGCATATCATAACTTTGAAACACTAAACAAAAGCAATATGTTAAAAAAAAATCCTGCCTCAGGAAGAAAAACATCAGTAACAAACAAATTTGAGGCTGATTCCTACGTTAGGGGCTTCGACTTAAGCCATCGGCGTTACCGTTGAGACTCCCCTTTTTGTAACGCACCTCAAAGGAATATTGTTGTAAAGCGAGGCTCCAGCGCAGGAGGCGGCCATTTTTGGGAGAGATGGTCTGCAGCCATTGGAGAGGGCAGTGATCCGTCTCAATGATAAACCTCGAGCCGGCTAGATAGCATGACAATTTCTGAACGGCCCACACGAGACATGCACACTCTTTCTCGGTGGCGCTATACGCCTGCTCACGACTGGTCAGCTTACGACTAGCATACAGGACGGGGTGTTCTACTTCTCCATTTTCCCGTTGGCACAGTACAACGCCCATGCCTAGCTCACTAGCATCGCACTGAACAATGAACCCTTTTGTATAGTCTGGCGATCGTAGCACAGGCTGGCTTGTTAGGGCACTCTTTAGGGCGCTAAAAGCTCTTTCCTTTGTCTCGTCCCAGACGACTGTTTGAGGCTCTGTCTTTCTTAGAGCATCCGTCAGGGGAGCCGCGATATCAGAGTACCTAGGGATGTACCTCTGATAGTAGCCGGCGACACCTAAGAACGACCGAATATCGGTCTTGGTGCGCGGTTGCGGAAAGTCTCGCACAGCGGCCACTTTTATTTCAGAGGGGCGGCGACGACCCTGACCAATCACGTGACCGAGGTAGACAACCTCGGCCTGTGCTAACTGGCACTTAGGAGCCTTTACTGTCAAGCCCGCTTCGCGCAGGCGGGTTAGCACTGCCCGCAAGTGTGCCATATGCTCAGACCAGGATGCGGAGAATATCGCTACGTCGTCTAGATACGGTAAAGCGAATTCTTGCTGTCCCCGCAACACTTTATCCATGAGGCTTGAAAAACAGTATGGCGCGTTCTTCAAACCAAAACTCAACACTTTAGGACGGAATGTTCCCATTGGTGAAATGAACGCCGCATACCTACTAGCCTCTTCTGTAAGTGGAACCTGCCAATAACCCCTGACAAGATCTAGGGTGGAAATAAACTGAGCGCTACTAACTTTCTCAAGGCGCTCCTCGATGTTAGGGATCGGATAAATTTGATCCTTAGTGATGGAATTAAGCCTGCGGTAGTCGACGCAAGGACGAGGTTCCTTGCCCGGTACCTCAACTAAAATCAAAGGGGAGGTATAATCACTCTCACCTGCCTCAATAACACCGAGCTGTAGCATTTTCTTTACCTCAGCCTCCATAATATCGCTCTGGCGGGGTGACACCCGATACGCCTTGGATCGTACTGGCTCTGTGGAGGTAAGTTCTATATCATGAGTAAGTACAGAAGTCCTACCAGGCCCCTCAGAGAACAGACCTTGAAACTCTTGTAATAGCTGGTGTAGTTCGGTTTTCTGCTCGGGCGACAGCGGTGCTTTACTGATAAGGTCACTAATGACTTGACCGGTGTCTTCCCTGTTCGTCACTGAGCCTAGTCCCGGAAGCTCGACTGGAAGCTCTTCAGGAACGTTTATCATCATGCACACCACTGCTTCCCGTTGTCTATAAGGTTTGAGCAGATTACAGTGGTAAACTTGCTGTGCTTTCCGCTTTCCTGGCAGACTTACCACGTAGTTAACGTCCGACAGTTTCTGAACAATTCGTGCTGGGCCCTCCCACTGCACGTCTAGTTTGTTGTTTAGCGATGTGCGCAATATCATGACCTCATCGCCAACCTCAAAACGACGGGCCCTGGCTGTCCGATCATAATAAACCTTGGCCCTCTGCTGGGCCTTTGTCATTGCTTCACCTGACAACTCCTGTGCCCTTCTTAAGCGTTCGAGGAGCTTAAGCACGTACTCCACCACGACTGGGTCGTCGCCCCTACCTTCCCACGATTCTCGAAGCATGCGAAGCGGAGATCGAAGCGAGCGACCGTACACCAGTTCAGCTGGCGAAAACCCCGTAGCCGCATGCGGCGCGGTCCTTAAAGCAAACATCACCCCAGGCAGACACAGCTCCCAGTCAGTTCGATGTTCAAAACACAACGCTCTCAACACGCGCTTCATGACGGAGTGGAGCTTCTCAACGGAATTCGACTGTGGGTGGTACACTGAGCTGTGTAACAGCTTTACCCCACACCTTTCGAGAAAAGTTGTCGTCAAAGCGCTAGTAAACACTGTGCCCTGATCTGATTGGATTTCCGCCGGAAAACCAACTCGCGCAAATATGGACAGTAGTGCATTGACTATCTCAACTGAGCTGAGTTCTTTAAGCGGCACTGCTTCAGGGAACTTTGTCGCTGGGCAGATCACAGTCAAAATGTGTCTGTACCCCGTGGCTGTTACCGGCAGAGGTCCCACAGTATCAATAACGAGCCGTCTAAAAGGCTCCGTAATGATAGGTACCAATTTCAACGGCGCCCTCGATTTGTCCCCTGGTTTGCCCACCCGCTGACAAGTGTCACATGTCCTCACGAAATGGTCTGCGTCCCGAAAACACCCTGGCCAATAGTACTCTTGCAAGAGACGGTCCTTAGTTTTCTTAACTCCTAGGTGTCCGGACCACGAACCCCCGTGTGACAAGCGCAACAGATCCTGACGATAGCATTGAGGCACGACCAGCTGATCGAACTCCACTCCTCTGCGGTCTAGATACTTCCGGTACAGGACTCCACCCCTTTCCACAAAACGCGCAGTTTTCCTGGCGATACCTTCTTTGACATTGCAGCGCACGTTTTCCAGGCTGCCATCCTTTTTTTGCTCGGCTATCAAAGCCGACCGGCTGACTTTTAGCAACCTATCAAGTCCGTCTGACGTAGGCGCGATGAGCAAATCAGTAGATAGCTCTTCTAACTTTCCCGAATCGGGATTTTCCTCTCCAGTATCTGGCGCCTTCAACGCTACAGACTCAATTTTATTCAGTTCGGGCGTGCTCTGAATATCAGCTTGCTGCGCCTCTGACCCTTTTTCGTTGTTTGATAACGTCGGCCCCGCAACTACCGCCTTTGCAGCGAGCTCCCGAACCTTCGATCTGGTTAAGGCCTGAACACTAGCTTCACCAAACAAAAGCCCCTTCTCGCGCAGGAGGTGATCGGACCTGTTTGAAAATAGGTACGGGTACTGGGGTGGCAGCATAGATGACACTGCCGCCTCTGTCTCAAGCGCTCCGAAAGGTCCTTCAATAAGCACTTTTGCTACCGGCAGACACACGCTATGAGCTTCCACGGCTTGCTTGATCCATGCGCACTCGCCCGTGAACATATGGGGTTCTACGTAAGACGGGTGAACTACATCCATCGTAGCTGCGGAATCGCGAAGCACTCGGCACTCTTTCCCGTTCACGAGGAGGTCTCGCATGTAAGGCTCGAGAAGCTTCATGTTCTCGTCAGTGCTGCCTATTGAAAAAAACACAACTTTTGGTGTTGTTTCCGGACACTGCGCCGAAAAGTGACCCGGCTTCTGGCACGTATAACACAAGCGCGCTCGCCTCATCTCGAACCGCTTTCTGCGTTTGGCTGCCGCCGTCTCTTTACGTTTGGTCGGACTGCTTTCGCTCGCATCCGCACTACGCGTGTCCCCCTTTAATCTCATGGGCGTGAACTTCGGCCTCTCAAACTTCGAGCCAAATTCACCCTTTTGACCGTCCTTAGCTCCGCGAGCTCGACGCGTCACAAACTCCTCGGCTAGCTCAGCGGCTTTAGCCACCGTACAAACGTCTGGCCTATCCAAGACCCAGTATCGCACGTTCTCCGGTAACCGATTATAAAACTGTTCTAGCCCGAAACACTGCAGAACTTTATCGTGGTCACCAAACGCTTTCTCTTCTTTGAGCCACTCCTGCATGTTCGACATAAGCCTATACGCAAACTCTGTATATGACTCACTTCTGCCTTTCTCATTTTCCCGAAACTTCCGACGGAACGCCTCCGCAGACAGCCGGTACTTTTTTAGCAGACTCGATTTTACTTTGTCGAAATCCTCTGCTTCCTCTCTATCCAAGCGAGCGACTACGTCGGCCGCCTCGCCGGGTAACAAAGTGAGCAAGCGCTGTGGCCACGTTTCCCGAGAGAACCCCTGCTTCTCGCACGTTCGCTCAAAGTTAACCAGGAACAAACCAATGTCCTCTCCAAGCTTAAACGGCCGCATCAGGTCAGTCATTTTGAACAATACTCGTTCTCCTGCACCGTGTGCCTGACTTCCATTACGAGCGCGTTCCATCTCTACCTCGAGACGCTTCATTTCCAAAGCGTGTTCGCGCTCTTCTTTTTTCTCTTGTTGCTCTCGCTCTTTCTGTTCTTTACGTTCACGCTCTTCTTTTTCTTTCTGTTCTTTAAGTTCGCGCTCCTGTTTCTCTTTTTGCTCCTTAAGTTCGCGCTCCTGTCTTTTTGACCTCTCCTCAATAGTCTCAAGGCATTCCGACAGCTCGTCATCCTCAGCCTCTAACTCAAGAATAGCCTTTAGCAGTTCAGGTTTTCTTAGTTTGTCTGAGACATCCAGACCCAACTCTCTTGCAAGCTCCAACAATTTCGGTTTGCGCAACGACTTCAAATCCATGGCTGCTCTGAATGCTGCTTTCTCTACTGCTTATTATTGTCTTGCCGCAAACTAACCCGGCAGCAACGACAACCACAATTACCAGCTCTGTTTCTGACACTAACAAAAGCCTGGCAAAGCTCAGAAGAAGAAAGTCCCGCACTCACCAAACCTCGCAGGCAGGAATTCCGCGCAGTCGTTCCGCTGCAGGCAACCAGTCGTCACACAGGGCTCGTTGCACTGCTCCCGGATCGTCGATGAGCTGCTCAGCATACAGTCAACTGCATCTCTTTGCTGCTGGCCTCCGTTGTCGCGATCTCACCGCTCGCAGACAGTTGTTTGAAGTCGGAGGCGATCCCACCGCTGCCACCAGATGTTTGGATCCGGACTGCTGGTACGATCTGTTGGGAACTCGGCGCTGACGCCCGTGGTTGTACCTGGGTCGCAAGCCCCAAGGGTAGCGTTGGCCTGGCGGCCTGGGGTACAACTGGAAGCATCCGAAGGTCCCGGCAAAGCATGAGTCGACTGGTAACAACAAAACAACTTGTTTATTTTAACATCGCAAAGAGTTGGCGGTCAGGTTGACCGAAGTAGAGAGACGGGAGAGCACTTCACTCAACAGAAGAAATCGGAGCCCTCCTTTTTGGCGTCCGGGGGCAGCTGTTTTTATACTCTCGCAGTTGAGGGCAAGAAGGAACCCCTCAAAAGACGAGCACGTGAATGTACAATGGGCTAATGGTGACGCACACTGTCGTAGCGATGCCGTAGCACCATGTCGAGCACGATCTCGTAGCACCCTGTCGTGGCGCTGCCGGTCGGACACAATGACTGTAATGAGAGGATGGTCCCTGCTTTGGCATCGCCTGTTTCGGGCACAATGACTGGAACGAGATCCCTGCTTTGGCATCGCCTGTTTCGGGCCCAATAACTGGAATGAGATCCCTGCTTTGGCATCGCCTGTTTCGGGCACAATGACTGGAACGAGATCCCTGCTTTGGCATCGCCTGTTTCGGGCCCAATAACTGGAATGAGATCCCTGCTTTGGCATCGCCTGTTTCGGGCACAATGACTGGAATGCGAGGATGATCCCTAGGCGGTCGCATCGCCGCAGTCGCGCCTGGAAACACCTGGCGATGAGTGTCGTGGCGACGACGATCGGGCCAAAATGTCTGCCGCCCCGCCGCAGTCGCGCCGGCAAAACCACGTGTCGCAGGCGAAACGCAACAATACACTGATCCCCCGATGACCTTGAATGAAATGACGTCATATAGATATCTCGGTGAACAAGCTAAAATATCTCGGAATCGTTCCGCACCACACACATCGGCAACGCATTCAAGCACGAGCCGCGCCGGCTCGCACGTGACACAGAGAGACGGGTAAGCTCGCCGCCCATCCTTTCCTCCTCGCCCGGCGAAAAGGTCGATACCTGGGCTCGGTTAGCCTCCGAGGCCAAACCATCTGCGGAAACACAGATTGCTAATTGCTCCAACTCTGCAACAAAAAAAGTATAGTCACGCGTCATTCTCGCGCAAGACAGAGGCCGCGTAGTTTCCGCGTGCTACATCGCGTGCTGCCTGTCCTAACAACGACCGCATCGAACAGCTTCCATAGGGGGCGCTATGCAAGAACAGCCCCACTTGACGTGTATCACCTCGTACTGGGCGCAGCGTAGCGCCTTGCATGTCCTGCAGCCCAATATGATGTAAGGGTTCCTTTCGCTCGCTTAAAGTTCTTGGCGCATGTCCGGCTACCGCTTTTCGCATGGAACGAATATATACTAAATATGAAATAACAAGCCTCCACTGAACAAAATAAAGGCAATATGAACAAAAAAGCTCGACTTCAAGTCACGTGACATAAATACGCTGAAAAACGCTCACAACTGAGATCACTCAAAATACACTGGAACGTAATGTCAGCTCCAACAAATGCAGAAAGGACAATCGTCTTTGCTCGATTCAATTTCTTTCTGGAACATCTGCCGTTCATTTATTACCGGTCCATCCCTGCGATATGGTGCTTTAATTTTCATCAACCCCTTGTCCAGGGCATTGGCCGGTCTACGTACTGGCTAACCTTTCTAGCTTTCCCTCTGTTAGTCTTTCTTCTTCCAAGTGATTTGGCGTTTGCAGCACCGCTTGCACCACTGACCGAGCACGAGAAGGTATAGCACTGGAGTATAATCGCTACCTCATCCCAACCCAACTTTGCAGGGTCCTCAGCATACGACCCTCTCTCCCCCCCTGCCTTCCACCTTTTTTTTTTCCTTTAACGAAAGCATTACAAAGGCGACAGGAAAGGAACAACAATGATACGAAAGAGATTAACTCTGCGAGCACCTGGTGGAAAAAATAACAAAGAGACGGAGGGCGGGAATGAAAACCGTGTCACTTCCCGACGTTGCGAAACCCGAGACCTCGTTTGATCCCGTTGCTGGACGTGCTGCGCTCGACAAACTCATTACTCGCGCCGCACCAACGTAGTGAAGCGAATTCCGTTAGCACCGGCAGGCCGATGAGAAAGGCGGGCTAACAGCGCTTTCACAATGCATCGCCAACGACAACACGCGGGCTCCTGGCGTTGCCCAGAGCAACGCGTTAGACCATGTAAAAACACCACAGGCAGAAGCTCGCAAACTGGATTTGAGAATCCCACGCTTCCATGACCCGACGACCTTTACATACACTCCCGTTCAGGAATCTCAGCACACAAACTCGAATACATACATATATATATATATATATATATATATATATATATTTGTGTGCGTTCTTCAGAAGAAAACAGACGGCCTATATTGTATCCTCCTACAAGCCAATTGGGGGCGCGCTCTCGTAGTAAGCGTGACAGTGCCATCACGGGCAAGTAAAACCCAAACGGGAGAATTGAAGTTGTCACAGCAAAGTCAGAAGACGGAAAACGGCGCCTGATTCAAAAGAACGTGTAGTAACGTGTCGAAACTTAGACGAATCATACATCGTTGTGTGGAGAACAAACAAACAAGTTGCACTTAAGTGAGAAATGGAGGGAAAAAAATGTATACATCTTTATTAAAGTGGAGCTTTGTTTGCCTCTTACTGCCACTTCACCTCTGTTGCTGCTTGTTCTGCTGGTTGGCTGCCTTTTGGCCGAATAGCTATTGCTATTGCCGAATAGCTATGTTACCGAACAGCTATTTCCATTACCGAATAGCTACCTTACCGAATAAGTGGCTCATACTGACAGCAATGTAGCCCTCACGCCGTCGTCGTCATATTACTGCCATCCCTCCTAGCTACAGTCTTGGACCATTGGCCGGTACAGGACATAGTGCAAACACCAGATATAGTACGAATTGAGGCAGCCCACGGCGGCAGGTGATGCACATAATAAACGCGAACCTGCACTCAAACACCAGCACGCCGTCATTGCCATGCTGTCGTCGTCATTCCATCATCGCCATACCTTCGCCGTCTATCCTTCGTCTTCGTTTTTTCGCAGTGATCCCACTTGTGTGACCCCTTCGTCGTCATGACTTTATGATCACGCCGTCGTCGTCATTGCATCGTCGTCGTTCCACATTCGTCACCTCATTTTCATCATTCCCACCTAGTCGTCTTACCAGAGGCATCATTCCACATTAAGCAACCCGTCATCGTTACTCTGTGGTCGTCACTGAAGCCTCGTCATTCAATGGCCGTCATGCCGTCGTCATCATAACATTGTGATAATTTTAGCATCGTCATACGTCACCGTCGTCATACCGTAGACGTCATTTAATCGCCGTCATTTCCTTCGTCGTATCGTCCTCTTCATGCAGTCGTTGTCATACCATTGGCATTCCAGCATCGGCTTCACGTTTTCGTCACACCGCCGTCGTCATACTATCGTTCTCACTCCATCAGTGCCACGCAATCGTCGTCATGCCGTCGTCATGACGTCGTCTTCGTCATTCCATAGCCGTCGTGCCACTTGTCATCATTGCATCGTCGTGATGCAGTCGTCGTCATACCGTCGTGGTCGTTGCCGTTATTATGTCGTAGTGGTCCCCTTTTTCGTCACGCTGCCGTCGTCATCATAAGTCATCATTCCAGCATCGCCATACTTCTTCAAATCATTTTAGCATCATCATCACCCTATTGTGGTCACTCCAGCTCCACAATTACCTTCGTCACAGCATCATCATCATACAATCGTCATCAATCATACCGTCCTCGCCATCTTATGGTCGTCCTACCATCGTCGTGACATTTTAATCGTCATTTCATTGTCATCATTGCATCGTCGTCATTCATTCATCGTCATGCCGTCGTGGTAATTTCATTATCTTAATATTTCCGTAGTTAATTCAGTGTAGTCATGCCATCGTCGCCGTTCCGTTGTAGTCGTACAGTCACCTTTTTGCCGTCGTGGCTGTTCCGTCGTTATCCTTCCTTCGTACTCAAGCGTGGCATGTGCATGATCGCGCGCGACAAGCTTACGTTTAGCGAGGCGGTTTCCAGTGAAAATGTGCCCAACTGAATGGTAGCGCGGTCTCTACTTGTAAATGATCGCAAGCATGAACAACTTTCTTCACAAACACCAATGATAGATTTGCTTAAAACCATTCCCGTAGCTCGTGGGATCAGCAGACTTTCTGAAGCTCAGTATTTGGCGATGTTATCGGGCTTCGCAAACGCCCTCGAAACGCATTCATTGCTGTGATTGTAGCAGATTCTCAGATTTCTTTTGTTTCTTCACTTGCCGTTTTATCGAATTCACCAATCTTAAAGGCGTTCCTATCCTTAGTTCCCTCGAAGATCAATAGGGGCACAGCATCACTATGGGTTTAAACGAAATGGACATTTCTTTAGAGCGAGCATCCACCGAATTGGCTAATAATTCATTTTCGGCCTGTATCGGCGTGCATCACAGTGATTGGGTATCGGAAAGATTTAATACGTGGAGATTCCATCCAATCATCAGTAAGGGATCATTCACACCAGTAACTCGAAGAGGTTGCGACACCAACAAAAATATTTTAGCACACGTCGCAAATAGTCGCAAATTATCGCTTTTATTCTTACAGCAGCTGTTCCTGAGTCAGTGGTTCGCTGGTCGATCTTCTGGACGCGTGGGTGCCGTCGCAAACCTACAACCTACTGAACCAGTCAGTGGTGCAGGAATAAGACGTCTGCATTTGTGGACGCTTACTTTGCTTATTTTACGCTGCGACAGCGGTGCGAGCAAACGCGAGTCGCCACTCACCGGTATCATGCTCTCTCTCACACACACAAACACACACACGTTATATATATATATATATATATATATATATATATATATATATATATATATATATATATATATATAATTATGCGTGTTGGAGTGTGTTTATATATATTAACGCAGATCTGCATGGTAAGCTCAGGTTGCATTTATAGCCGAAGATTTTTTTTTTTTTTTGGCCTGTGGCCTGTTATGCTATCAAGAAAAGGACTGCTTTAAGTACCACATAATAAATTAGGCTTGCTTCTTATTGCTCTACCTTTGGGGCCTTGATACTGGGCTGTAGGTACAGGGACTGTGTTGGACGCGGTGTGTGATTTCCTTCAAGCAACGGACACCACGCAATTACCGGGATACCACTTATATATGGACGCTCGAGGCGCATTCGTGCCGTGGGCGCTGCCATGCGCCATTGTCGCGCGTTCCCACTCGACGGCGCATGCGCGGTACACGCGCGAAGGTTTAGAGTGAGTGCTTCCAAAGACAGCGGAGTGGCCGTTTGGCTGCTGCAAAAACAGCGAATCGAAGTGGATACGACACACTGCCAACGCTACGCTCAGACGCCTCGTTGGTGGTGGAGTCAAAGCAGCGTTCTACCTTCCGCTGTTGACGTGAGCGTTGTGCGCACATAAACTATAAAGCACACTATCGTTTCTACTGAGCTGATCTGCCACTGGCCTGAACAAACAGGGCAGTAAATGTCAAGCTTATGTTATCTAATAATGCTGGATTGCAATTTTACGGACGCGCGATCGAGGCGCTAAGAAATTCACAATACAGCAACACAATATGAGGGCAATGCGCTCGTATTGTGTACTTCCTCTCGTCCTTCGTCCGGGTCGCGCTGCCCACCCATAGGAACATGTTCAATCACCAACTCGCCCGGCTTGCCGTGTTACGACTGAAGGTTTACTGAAGAGTGCCATTATCGCGGCACATACGTACTGCTTTCACGCCACCGCTGGCTAAAGCGTCTGGTTGCTGTGCTTGAGGAAACCGTGTGACGCGGGTTGGACTCTCTGTACCACTGGAGAAATTTTAAAGGGTTTTATATAGAGCACCGCTCTTAGGAGCCCGTTTCTGCGGCGAGCGTCGTCGGCGGCGTAACCGAGCGAACTAGCGCAGCGAAAGATGAAACCCACGAGTCGCGAACGGCGGAGGCCAATCAGAGTGGCCCCTTCAGTGACGTGGCCGCAGGAAACTGCTGTCATACGGACTCGCCAGACCGTTTAATGCGTACTTGTATCTTGTCTCAGCCGGGCCGCTCGTGAGCGTCAGCTCTCGCTCGCGCTTATTTGGGTTGCTTCCTTTGGTCTCGTTAGCGCTTGTTTCGATTGTCATGGTTTGCAATTGTTTTATAATATGATGATACGTGCGACGCGAATTGTGCAGTACGTTTTGGAAGCCACGCGGTACCAGCGTTTACACTGGAACCTTCGACGAGTCACGCATAAAAGCCGACGCGCTTGACCCGCAGATCAAACTATTCGACGATTGCCGAACTGCTACGCGTCTCTCAAATTATTTACCTAACTATATCGCGAAATGAAAGCACGTATACAGCTGCACTCAAGTTTTACATTATGGAGTATCCTACTCGTCGGTTAATTTCTTTATTGAAGAGCAACACCGTAATTGGCACGAACGACGTTAAATACCAACAAGCATACACACCGCAAAATGGGTGAAGTTACCTAAGAATGGTAATCCCTTTAAAAGGCGTCTCTTCCACACTTATCATGCTTTTTAGCTTAACGGCGGATGCTCGCCTCGTTCGCGGAGCGGTAAAGCGCCTTTAGAGACGTGCAGCACTGCTACAACGCTGCAACAACGATGAAGCGAAGTCAATGCACTGTCAAAGCTACGCTCAATCACTTCGGGGTTGGAGTCAGGACAGCGTTCTGTAATGCGCTGCTGGCGTGAGCTTTGTGCATACATGCCACATTAACGTTCCTGCTCTGGCGCTGTGCGAACACACTATCCGAGAAGGAACGGACATTATACATAATATGAGGGCGAAGCTTTCCCTGCGAACCCCCCTGCGCCTCTCTCGCCGACCGTGGCTGCCGCCCGATGGTGGTCCTGCGTTATCTCCGAATAGATGAGCAAAACGAGAACAAGGTGGAAGCTGGAGTCAACGTTTCGACAAGTGGACTTGCCTTTTTTAAAAAGGCAAGTCCACTTGTCGAAGCGTTGACTCCCGCTTTTACCTTATTCTCGTCTTGTTCGTTGTCTTGAATTTCCATCTACCGCTTTCCCCGTGTTTTCCTTGTATCGCCGATTCAATAGCTCACGTTCGGCTGCGCGACGGCTGCGCTATCCAGGAGTGATGGAACGCACCACTTCGCCCGCAGCAGTGGAAGGTAGAGAGGGGAAGCCGGCTTACGACGTGCGGGCCATTGTCCTCGGGTGGAGAGGGCGAAGGGGCCGCGACGCGGAGCAACGCGCTTGGACGGGAGAAAGGGGCACCTGGGTAGATGGTCTCAGGTTGCCAACACGTTGCGTATGCGCTGCGCCGCCTGGCAACCGCATGCGCGGTCGCATCTGCGCCTTCAAGGGGAGATCGGGTACGCCACACAAATGGCGGTTCGCCTCTTTCAACCCCTATAAGGCTGGTTACGTTTAAAGTTGCACTGCATTGCAGATATCCTCATTCCGGACGTCTTTCAGCCAGATGAGAAGCTGTGCGTGAACACTGCCTCGTAAGATTCGCCGTAGATAGATTCCAGCAGCGCACGTTGGATCTGCTGTATTGTTTTACTGGGTGCCGGCTAACGCCCACGCTTTCCTGTTAGTCTCATCTCGTCTGTGATAGCAGTGCGATGGCTGCAACGTCACTGGCGACGCTCATCATGGTGCGAGCGTTGCGAGAGGCCTAGTAGCTGCAAGGGACGCTGTTCCTGCGTCACACGAACGTGTTACAACCGCGTAGTCCGAGGAGTTCAGGTGCAACCGCAAAACATTGATATCGCTAGAACAATTCCCCCTTTCACGATATTGTAAATATTTTTCCGACACACGACGATCGTTGTGGGCTACGATGACGTAGTCAAATTCATCTACACAACATTGTCAGACCCGAATCAATATGCACACCACTGCGTGTATGCTGCCTTATTGGACCTTAACAGCTTCTCAAGCTCAATTATAAAGTATTTAAGCTAATATTATTCTGGCAACTTTCGCAAAAAGAATATCTTATTGCAGTAAATTCTTAAAACAATTTCATAGCCGAAGCATTCCCTTTAGTTTGCGTTAAACAAATTATAGAAAATCACATTTCTGACTGACATTATTCGAAAAAGCACTGCTGCGCAACGACGGGAAGGAACAAGCCCGTTCTTATTTGCCTAATAGGCTTTATTTGACGTGGTGTCCCGCTGAAGTCGCATGTGTGGCTCGCGCGCGGAGATTTAGCTTACAGAAAAATGTTACAAGGTTGCCAGAGACGCAGAGCGTGCTTGGCCTGTACTGGAGTTGAAGCACAAGGCTCAACTTTGATATCGAGGTCAATATTTCACCGTTGGACTCCTCGGATGACACTGCCAACTTCGTAAGCGATGGTCTTATTGATACTTAAACCTCTCTCGGTGGTCGTTAGTCGAAGACTAACGACCACTGAGAGAGGTTGAATATATAGGGCCTAAAATAGTCAGTATGTACTTACAGATAAAACCATCTGATTTGCCGAGACATGTCATGAAGATGTAACGAAGGAAATAGAAGTGCGAGATGGAAAAAGCGGCCGTGCGCCGCGAAGAATGCGAAGGGGAAATAGCATTGTGTAAAACGTAGCATTGTTTGCCTACTCCCTCTAGGATTGGCATGAGTGTGCTTCACACTGAGCTGCCGCGAGGCCGTCGAATCAGCTCACATATCCATGCGTACTAGCTTTATGTATGCACCGGTTACCGGCTTTGTTCTCCGCAGAAGTGCGCAGTGAAACAAAGAACGGTGCCTGAATATCGTCATTGCCACAAATATACGTCTTCGAGCGCACGCATAGTCATTTTATCAAGGCGATGCCTTTTAGTGCATTCCTCTTCGAGATCTGGCATGTCCGACCGGTCGGTTTCCCTCTGAATAAAGTGAGCCGATCCTAGAGGTAGTGCAAAATTGAACTGGGCTCATCCCGGATATTATGACGAGACCCTCTTTCTCGAAATTGGCCGACCGTTGTGCGCACCCATCAGTTGCGAGAGAGACATCTGGGGACTTCTAGCAATTTGTTTCTCCCCAGCTACTACAGAGAAGGACGTGCTTTGTCCCGTTTGTCTCTAGCCTGGCTTCACTGCATGATAGCGGATAAATACGCCGCTATAGTAGCTCGCCCTGCGTTCAAAATATGCGCGTGGCGCCGAGCAAAATCACTGCGCTTATGATTGTGAGGTCCCCGGTTCGCATAGCGTTTTGAATGTAGTTTTTTGTTTCATATGTTGCGGCACCATTACATCATTTTGCCCCCTGGACTTATGCAGTAAAGAGGTTCTTTTTTGCTAATCTTCACCACCAGACCTGACACAGCGGGTTCTTGCAAAGGGGAAGGGAGCTCGCGGTGAGAGGAGAGGAGGGCGTGGCGCTCAGGTATAGATGCGGCTTCAACGGCCGCAGACCAATGAACAACGACACGTTGTTACTGCGAATTCATATCATTTTAATATATCCATTTGCAGGTTGTAATGAAGTTCATGCGCATGGCTCAGCCATCGCCGACGACCCTGGCAGTGCGAGTATATATATAGGGCATCTGCGAGAGCCCTGAAGGTGCACCGCGAGGCGGCAAACCTTGTATTACGGCTCCCCATGTGACACGGACCAACCACTGACGACACAAGAAAAAAAAATCAACTGCTTTGCGTTAACGACTCCGTAGTGTCCGCTGTGATCCAGTTAGTGGGAAAGTTAAGGCGTGGTCAAACGGGAGCAAAGCGCGTCATCCTCCGTGCTGCCTAAGCAAAGGATCATTTTGTCCAGCGAGAGAGGCAAGAGTTCGTAGATCAAATTCCCCAGATTTCTCTCTGGAGCCCTTTCGGTCGGGCAGTTTCGAGAAAGATGGCCTCGTCTCCACGATCGCCTGCGTGCGTGGTCGGGACAGAGAAGGCAAGTGTGGGTCAGGATGCAGAATTGTTGCTGGAACCGTTGAATCGTCCATGTCAGCGAATATAGATACCTGGGGACCGCAGGAACCACAAAGACACGCACTTGCAACACTTCATAAGCATGCTGCTGACTTTTATAGCGTCAGCAGCATACCGCTGACGTCGATGACGGCGCCTCAAACTATGTCGTCGACGTGCTCTAGTGTATAGATGGCATGACGACGGGACGGCGACGGCGGCATGACGACAGTGAAATGACGACGCCTCGACTACGATGTCAGGGCAGCGGCTATGCACTTGCGCTTTCATCCTCACTTGCTTACTCCAGGGAGGCCAGATACGCCTCCAGCTATTCGCTTGAAGATAGAACAGATGTCGCGCATTATGAGAGTTGGTTCAAGCGAAGCTGTGTTGGGCCAGAAAGACGAAACCATGCATCTCGGAAAGAGACGCGCAGCGCAATTGGCGATGAACGTGTTCCGGAATCGTAAGCCCAGGGGGATAATGGTTACAATTATTATTATTATTATTATTATTATTATTATTATTATTATTATTATTATTATTATTATTATTATTATTATTATTATTATTATTATTATTATTATTATTATTATTATTATTATTATTAATCGACATGCCCTTTGAAACTGGGCGTTCACAAACAGTCACTCAGCCTGCTTGAATTAGGTGATTTATGCATGTCTAACAGTCTATCATTCTGCCTACATCTCCTTAAACTTTTCTCTCTTCTTTAAAACCTCTATATATGCCTTATACAGTCAACAAACTTTGTAACAAATCCCGTCCTACAAATCTCTTCCCTGCTTTGTTCCTTCCGGTATGCTAAACGTCTCTAGCATATCTCGACTGCCAACCGCTTGATGCTTCCATCCCCTTTAAATACCCGCGCTTCTGGAAGGTGTAGGTTGCTTCCGGATTTTCGTTGCAGCAGACACATATCGCGTCGTTCTTTCGCGAATATTTTCTCCACTGAGTTTACCCTTAGGCAACCGGCTCGGGCCTCAGTCAGCAACGCTTATAACCCTTCGAGTATAACCGCATATATTTTCTTTCCTATTTTCTTTCTCGCCATTCCCGTAAATCTCCGCGATCTTTCTCGTTTACATCCTTTGCACACAACTTGCCGTCTCTGTCTATCTTCTTGATGATCGACTCCTGGTCGTCAATTTAAACATTAAATTACCCTATACTTGGTTGCCAACTTTCTCGACCTCTTGCGAGGAACGCCGACACAGCGCCACAACCGACCACGGCGTTCAAACATTCGGATGCGACGAGCGTGCCGCCCAATTCGAGATTTAAACCTCCAAACTCAGCTGCGAGACGGCGCGTTCCCTTTGCATCGGCAGTTAGTCCGACCACCGGCAACGAAAGCGGGCGAAAGAGCAGGCAGTCTATTCGCTTTAATAGCGGCACTGTGGGAGAGTGCGTGGCATTTGCGCCATGCAACGCCACGCGCCTCTCTCATTGGAGACAACCGTATAAAAAAAAAGCTATAAACAAACGTATGGCCTGGTAGACATGCATTCTTAATGCTGCAAAACGCCGCGCAGAACGCGAACATGCGTGCTAACGCGAAGCACCAAGAGCAAGCAGCTTTCCCGATGTGTAGAATAACGGGAACAGACCATCGTGCGTTTGTGTGCAATATGGCAAAACTGCGGGCCTCGCGCGTCTCGATGTATAACATTTATATTAAGCAGAGTTAACAACGTTTCGGTTAACCTACAGTATATTTCAACAAGTGCGATGAGTTCACCTTCTTTTTCTAGCTCAATATATCGCTTAACATGGCCTAATATATATCGCTCTTAGTGCGTCACCCTTCGGGTTGAACTGCGATAACCTTTTTCTTTTTTCGTTCGCCGGTTTACTCTAACGGTTTTCCATCGATATCATCTCGTGCTCCGTCGATATGCGATGCCTGCGACTCCACTGTCTGCACTGCTCATTCAGCCAGAGTTGTGAGAAGCCTGGCAGGTGCTGGGGCGCTGTTTCTTCTGCGCAGCAGCATTTTCCTTTCGTGCTGCGTCGCGTCAACATGTTGCATGCACCCGCCACCAGCAACACTGGAGACGAGTTAAAACAAATGATTGAGGACCTTAACAGAGAAAGTGTAAGAGTAGCGTTGAAGATTATTATGCAGAAGACAAAGGTAATGATCAATATTCTGGCAAGGGAATAAGAGTTCAGGATAGCCAGTCAGCTTCTAGAGTCTGTGAAGGTGTACGTTTACCTAGGCCAATTACTCACAGGTAACCCTGATGATGAGAAGGAAATTTACAGGACAATAAAAATGGGTTGGACCACATACGGCAGACATTATCAGCTCCTGACTTGAAGCTTACCATTATCACTGAAAAGGAAAGTGTACAATCAGTGCATTTTACCGGTGCCGATATATGGGGCAGAGACTTGGAGACTGACAAAGAAGCTTGAGAACAAGTTAAGGACCGCTCAAAGAGCGGCAGAACGAAGAATGCTAGGCATAGCGTAAAGAGACAGAAATAGAATGGTTTGGATCAAAGAGCAAACGAGTATAGCCGACATTCTAATTGAAATAAGAGAAAGAAATGGAGCTGGGCAACTGACGTCATGCGCAGGTTAGGTAACCGGTGGACCGTTACGGAATGGTTGCCAAGAGAAGGGAAGCGTGGTCGAGGATGGCAGAAGATTAGGTGGGGCGATAAAATTAAGAAATTTGTCGGCGCTAGTTTGAATCAGTTGGCACAGGCCAGGGTAAATCGAGATCGGAAGGAGAGGCCTTCGTCCTGCAGTGGGCATAAAATGGGCTGCTGCTGATGGTGATAGTGTGAACACTGTCTGAGGAGTCCAAGTGTAATGCTAACCCTTGCTTGCGTTGTTAAGGGTTCACCATTCGGCCGAAACTGACAACTCGTTCTTTTTTAATACTCCTTACTACTTCTACTACAAGTTCATAAGGGTGGCCTGTGGGCGAGTTGGTATACGGTACTTAATTGGTAAGAGTGCTGATCCAGTACCTTTCCTGTCCCTTTCCCTGTGTCCTGTCTCACGATATTTTACAGTTATCGTTTCCGTTTGCTGGCACACACTTACTGAGTCCTATTATAAATTTTCTAATATTTTCGGATTCCGAACTTTTCAGCAAAAGTTAGTTTTATTTCTTCGAAGATATAATCGCTCATTCAGGTTGTCTTCTCAATTACGAAGCTACTGTTTTATTGGAAGGTTTGTCTTTGCAAGTTCATTTGTTTATGTCATTAACTCTGCGTGCAGCCACCCGATTCTTGGCCCATCCCACCACGGTGGGTGCGCGCCCTGCTTTGAAGCAGCGTCATGATCATTATCAGCATTTAAGCATGCCTGAAGAAAATGGGCGATTTCGACCAAAATGGGCGGTAGCTATGAAAGCAACAGCAAGGTTGAGAGCTACGCTTAAAGCTCTTCAGGTGTTGTTAAAAGGATACGCAGGGGCGACATGTTGGGCGCGACAAAGCGCGCGAGGCAACAGCTGTTACGCGGCGGAATCTGCGTTCCGATATCTACGAGGCGTTTCACGACGCTCGCGCGATAAAAATCGTTACATTCGAGTGTCTTAATTGAGCCTCTTTACGGTACGCTCCGCTCCGAGCTGCCCCGCTAAGCCACAGCGGAGCGGCGGGCGATTTTCATGTTTTAGTTATACGTTTAGCGTAGCGGAGCGGACCTTTCGTAGTTGCAGGGTCCCCTGGCCAAATTCGGGGTAATGAAAGAAAATAAAAACACCTTATGATCACTCTTATACAGTAAAACGTATATATATATATATATATATATATATATATATATATATATATAACTTATTTCTCCATAAGGTATCTAGACGGGCGCTTGTAATGCGTTACCGGTCCATTTTATCCAACGGAAAATAAAGCGCCGTCTTGGGGAACGCCACGTGATAGCCGGCGCGCTTGCTTTCTGCAGCCAATCCAATCCCCTTTCTGACGCCAACGATAGCCAAAGCGCTGCGCTGCACGCTCCGCTAGCCCGCTTACGGCTAAGCGGACGGCGCATGCGTATTCGCGCTTCCGCTCCGCTTAGCTGCTTAGCGGAGCGTAAACACGCTCAACTATAACACTCTATTATCTCTGCCAAAAAAAAACGCGACACAAACAACGTACATTTATGAGCTATCCAATTGCGCAGCAGGACAGCCAGCAGCCACATAGGACGTTGTCGGTAAACGTAGGGAAAGACGAAAGGGCAAGCGAGACAAACAGAAGGCAAATGCAGGTGTTTAAAGCAGCGACGCTCGTCCAGTCGACGCACCGCCGCGTCCTCCCAGGTGTACCGAAAAAGAAGCAAAGCTCGAGAAAAGTGCGTCTCCAGAACCCTGCCCCGAAGGCCTTTCGCTTCATTCCGTCGGTGAAACGCTATTCGGGCGACGGAAACGGGACGAAAGCAGCTGGACCTTAGGGAAGCTGGCCGTGCGTCTACCGCGACAAATGGACGGAGGAGCGTATCGTCGTGTCCCGGCTCTATCTATATATACACACCGACGGCATCTTCTAGCTGTCCGATTGGGTGCCCAATGTTTATTCCTTCCCTTTTTTTTGCTTTCTCCGGGGCCCCGCTCTTACAGACATCAGACTCCGCGCCCACCATCGCATAACTCGTCCCGCCGGAGGGAAAAGCAGCAGCGACGTCATGCCGTTTTCCTTTCTGTCCGATGCGTTCGCCCACGTGCCGCGCAAACCTCCGAGACGATGGATGGACGGACGGGTGGAACGGCCACGCTCCCCAAACCCCGAAGGCGGCGGCGCGTGCTGCTTGTTGCTTCGCTTCCGCGACCCTTTCTTCGTCTTCAGCCGTCCTCTCGCGATTGGTCTTTCTTTTTTTCTTTCTTTCTTTCTGGTTTTTTCTCTCTTGTTTTTCTCTCTCTTTACTTGCGCTTGCCTCTCGGTGAGTCCTTTCTGGTTTCCCTATCCTTCCCTCTTTTTTTTTTTTTTGTCCGCCTGTTTCTTTTTCGCCCGTCTCTCCGGGAAACAGCTGTGGAGCGGACACTCCCTCCGCATTGCCGAGCGACCAATCGCCCGCGTAGCGTTCGGGCGAAAACATTCTTGTTTTTTTTTTTTTGCCTCTTCGCATCCATCTTCCACAGCACTCTCCGCACTCGTCGTTATGCTGAAAAAAACATCTCTCGGATGTCGCAGTAACCTTCCGCGCCGACAGCAAACGACCAAACACTGCAATAACCAAGGAAGAGCTACTATTAAGAACATCCATGAATGTCCCCCCCCCCCTCTTTTTTGTTTCTTTTTTCCTGGTGGTTTTCAGGCTTCAGGCAAAATTTATGAACTTGGAGACTTTTTCCCTGATGGTGGCGGCGAAGGCTCAACAGCATCCCCGAACACGACACGAGTTGGGTTGCATGTGGTCTAGTCCTTGTAGCTATCGTCATTGTCCTACTTGCTTATACCATTTTTTTTTGTTATTTAGTGAAGCAAAAGCCTTCGCTTCAGGAGGCAAGTGTCCCTGAAGTCTTATTTATTGTCGAAGTTTCCGCGTCAGTGTGCTTTAGCTGCTAATAACAACAGAGCTGGAAGCACGCCAAATACGAGGTTGTAGGTTTACCGCGCGATGGACGTCAGCGGATGCAGACAGTGTCTCGACGAATTGGCACTCTACGTTCGCTTTCTGGAGCGGCATTGGTGAGCTATTCCGTCGGCCGTGAGTATTTCAACGGCAGCGCACTTGTTGAGGCATTTACGGACGCTAAATCATGTCAAGATGAGCGTAGTACTAGGTTGAACTGCAAGTGATTCTTCATCGAATAATTTATGTGCATGTTAGAAATGCAACGCATGCGTGTATGACAAGGGAGTGCGTGGAGGGAGTAAGGGGTCGAATGGGCACATGAAAGGCTCAAGATCTTAAGGTTGAAAGTGTTAAACACAAGAGACGATAACCAAAAAATTAAGAAAGAAATCAAAAATGGAAGCAAATGATACACCATTTTGACTTTAGGGCCGCGAGATTCGCAATAGATTGTTTCTTCTTTTTTTCTTTCTGAAAAAGCCCCCGAAGGGCAACTGACACGCACATCTGTCAACCTTAGATTCTCTATCGTTTCTGAGATTCCTCGTGCCCTGGCCGCTTCCGGTTAGAGTGAGGAGCCGCATGTCTCTGCAGTGAAGAGCCAGGTATTTCTGCAATACAGTAGAATACCGGCTGTTTTCTTTCTGTTCTTGCTTTTATTTTTTTTTTACGCCGTAGAAAATTTTGAAAGATCCCATCCAACAGGCAGCCCAGTTTATTCCTTGAACTCCATTCGTCTTAGAGGAGGACATTCCTAGCATGAGAACTAGAAATGCACAGTCGACTGCTTCAGAGAGCTTTACCAAGTGAGCGTTTAGCTAATTACTGTAAGGCACACGTGTTGCAATTTACGAACTGTAGCACGTGTGTATGCGAGGCATATGCGCCTGAAACAATCTTTGAGGGGGGCACTTGTTCTGACTTACGCGCCATTAAACTTGCGGAAAAAATACACTGTTCCACTCATTGAAAAAAAAAAAAAATACGCCGTTTTATGCATTGAATCATAGAAATAACTGGGGCGCCAATGTATATCGTCGCACATTTTGAAAGTGGACATAACAAAAATGGTGTGATTCCCAGAATTCTTCCCAAACGGATACGCCTTCGGGACTCACCATCTACAAGTCGTAAGTTGCAATATCTTCCGTGAAGTATTTAGTTAATGACTTATTGAGATAAAGTAGACCATGTACAAGTCGTAAGTTGCAACATCTGCCGTAAAGTATTTAGTCAAGTACTTAATGACATAAAGTATGTTTAATTATTTGACTATGCATTTCGATTTCTCGTTCTAGCAATGTCCGCTTCTTCGAGTGGTACGGGAGCTCAAAAACGCGAGTTGCGCTGTCTGCCACAGGCGATGTTTAAAATCTTTTTGTCCAGAAAAGTACGACCCTATATATACATATAATAAATTTCACGAAAAAAACTCTTGATTGCGAGCTGGAAGTGTGCGCAAATACGTGTATGCCATATTGTGTGCCGAGGTCAGTTTGGTGCGACACTTTCGCTCGAAGCAGCCACAAAAAGGCGCCCGTTAAAAAAAAAAAGATATGTCCTTGCTGTGTACGTTTTATCCTTGTTCTCTCACGCTAACAAAGCGAAATGTCTAAGACCTACTGCGTGGGACCCTGAGAATCTGTTTACTTGGCTTGCTTGAACGTTGCGGCCTTGCTCCGAATTTACCGCGTTGAATAAACATGTTTTGCGCCGAAGTGTCGCAACGCTTTTATATTGCCAGATGAAGTTCCGCGAATATTTCGCTCGCTTGAGTGTGCCTCTGCGATATACGGCACGTATTTTTGCACGCGGCGACTCCTCGGCAGGCCGCCAGAACATGTGAAGGTCACGGTTCACGATTGTGGAGTATATAACATCGCAACGGCATGCCTCTTAGAAACTGTGGACGGGCGCGGCTGCAGTATACTGCTGGGACGTAGGAAGCACGTACTGCACGGTGTCACCCACTGTGCTATATACCCCTCACTCCCTCGTCCTCCCCTCCTTGGCGATTCTGCGAATGAAGGCTGCGTTTATATCGCAGTACCGTAGGCAGCCACGAAAGCGAGTCGTTCTTGTCTCTGGCGCAAGACTCAACTGTCGCGTCGGTCTTGTCGCTATACTCTTAGTCAGCTGCTGTCACGTGCGTGGGCGTTCTAGAGAAACACTATATGCGGCGCTGCTGTTGGCTTCGGCGTTTGCATAAATGAGGTGCAGCTTCTCCCCTCGGTCCTGGAAGCACGGGCGAGCCGCAGTTTATGCGAGCACTTCGCGGACCGTCGCTTCGCCTTTATCAAATTGACGCAAGCATTACGGCTAGAAGCGGTGTAGATGTACACACTGCGCAGTGGCTTTGTTGCTGTGGTGTTCTGCTCTCTCTTTCTATATATATATATATATAGATATATATATATATATATATATATATATATATATATATATATATATATATATATATATATATATATATATATATATATATATATATATATATATATATATATAATCACTAACCTCAAAATGTACAATTGCAATTTTCGGCAGCAGCATTCCGGTGGGACGGAATACGCAAGCGCTCATGTGCGTAGATGTGGGTGCGCCGAATAGAATCGCAGTTTGTGAGAAATTAATACAATCCGTGGTCCCACTACGGGCGACTCTCATATTACTATATATAGTTTGCTCTGACAAGCTAAGCTTCACGAGCCAAATCAGTTGAGAACTTCCGATTACTCGAACACGCACTTAAACAGCCTCTGGTCCTAAGTTTCCTAGGTCATATCCAGGTGGTCCAGGCGACCTCACCATATGAAGGTTAAAAAGAAAGAAACAAAACAAAGTTGCTATAACGGGCGCTAATTGATATAGACGAATGTATATCGCAGGGCGAGGCGTATCGGCCTGCACTGGACCTAAAAGACGATTATATGTATATATATATATATATATATATATATATATATATATATATATATAGAATGAGCCGCGGTAGATCAGTTGGTAAGAGCATCACATGCGTAATGCGAAGACGTGGGTTCGTATACCACTTGCGGGCAGTTGTTTTTTCATCCACTTTGATTTCAATTAATTTATCCTTTCTTTATTTGAATTAGTAAGCAGAAGTAATTTCCACTATGTTGTCCTTGGTGTGTTTGTTGGCTTCTTAGGATATGATTAATAAAAATCGTGTCCCTCGGTTCCCTTTCTCCTCGTTCGTTACATTACGAGGGTCTCGAATCCGGGAACATTGATGCCTTCAGGTAGCTTGTGTGGGTTTATTGACCAGTTGCCGTCACCCAAATAGATCACGTACTCGTGACACCTACGGCAGAAAGGATGTTCCACATCCACCGCCTAGATTTGTGAGTGGTGACGCTGGCTAATGATCCCAGGATTAGTTCTTGTAGTAAAACATAAATGCCCCCGAAAGTTGATGTGGAAACGGCACCGTGGTAGCTCACTAGGTGACAGCATCGCACGCGTAATGCGAATACGTGGGTTCGTGTCCCACCTGCAGTCAGTGTTTTTTTTTCTTCCACTTTCATTTGCATTAATTTATTATTTCTGCAATTCAAAGAGTTGGTACAAGTAATTTGCCCTATGTTGTCCTTGATGTCTTTGTTTGCTATGATATATATATATATATATATATATATATATATATATATATATATATATATATATATATATATATATATATATATATATATACGTTGTCTTTCATTCCATACACATATGCAAAACATTACTCTTCCCTTTAGAGGCACACAGAACAGCCGCTGCACCAGCGGAAGCAAACCAAATCCGAATATATTGCTACGCATATCTTGGATAATTCCCCTTCGTGGAGGTTCCGCTAAGTTGCAGTGACATTAAGAGAAAGAGGCGTAGTCACTCTATAGTGGCATTGACTCTTCTTTTTCACATAATACTATAGCAACAGTAAAAAAGGAGTGTTGTGCGATAAAAAAAATAACGTGATGGGTTTGAAAAATCTAGAACAGAGTTGGATAAAATATAGTACATGAAGTTGACCGTGCAGCCCTAAACACACACGGAGACCGAAGTCGAGGAGAAGCGGCGCCCAGCAGTAATACCGAGACCCCCCGACATGTGTGCGTGCACAGAGTTTGTAACAGATACACACGAGGCCAGAATGAGGTCCTGAGATGAGCAGGTGTAGAGACGACTTTCAGTGAAGTGTCGAAGCGATTAAGGCTCTGCTCGAGAAGGGTGACCTTGACGTGTCCTATTGTGAAGATACAAAGCCTGACTTGTGTGGCCTTTGCTCGTTGCGCACCCCCCCCCCCTCCCCACCTCCCGTTTTTTCGTCGGGTATTGCCTCGCAGAACCAATAAGCTGGCTAGCTGTCCAAGGAATGGGTCACGCAACGTTAACTTTAAACCAAAGTCCACCACACTGAACGATGGCCCCATATTATTATTTTTTTCTTATTTTTATCTCTATGACAACCTTGACCGTTACGAAGTGCTGGAGGGCCAACTAAGCGCAGTCCTCATGAGCCTCGCTGCCCTTTCGTTCCTTTATCTCCCTCGCTCATCACGTGACATCGCCATAGGACGAGTTGGCCAGAAACAACTCTAATTCAGCGCACGCTTTCCCCACCGTCGTTGTCACCGACTTCCGATGTTCTCTGTGTTACGTAAACACAAGCTCGGGTTCCTTGCTTTCTTATCCCCTCTCTACAAACACAAGTCCGGGGATTCCCAACTCGGTCGGACGAGTGAAATGGCTCTTGCGCAAGTGAACGCAAGCTGGCCCAAGCGAGCCCGCTCGAGGCTCTTAACGTTGTCCGTGCATCGGACGTGGCGTTGTCGCTTAGGGCTCTCGTTACCTCAACCGGATAAGCGTCGCCGGAGGACGAGAGGGAAACAATTAAAGAAAGCGGCGCAGAAAGAAGGGGATCACGACAGAAAAGAGAGATAAACTGCTCCGCGCGACTCTCTCTGGCCCGTGCAGAATGCGTCCTTGCACCGCGGGCGGTCAGCCAGCTCCACGACGTCGTAACCGCCGCGTCTGGAGCAGTAAAAGGCGAGAGCCGGCCCTCTTTCCGCAATTGATGGTCGAAAGTAAGACAAAGAGAGAAGAAAAAGGAAGTTCAGCGAGCGCTTGCGACAATGCCGAATACGTTGTGCTTGTTTGCTTGTTCGTTCTTTTTTTTTTCTCATTTGCCTTTTTGTTGCTCGCGCTCAGTCGTTGCTCTTCCGTTGAGTACAGCGCTGGGACATCAGGGCTAAGAGTGGAGACCTCTTTTGTTGGTATGGCCTCGTTTGCGAGGAGTCCTAGCGCCGCCCGACAGTTGTTAAACGCGCGTTGTCTTTTCGTCGCTGCACTCGCCGGAGGAACACTGCCGCTCGCTGAGAAGGCCGGACAGCAACGGAACAAAAAGGAAAAAGAAAGCAAGAATGAAAAGAGAAAGAAAGAAAAGAACAAGAGAGTGGGTTGAGATTGCGGGCCAGTTATTGGGACGGCATGGTGAAACAGAAAGAGGGGAGCTTAGCAAAGAGGCAAGAAAGGTTGGAACTTGGCTGCCATCTCATTAACGTCGGCAAATGGGTTCGAAAATTAAAAGACAAAGAAGAAGAAGAAAATTAGGGCACACGCTCCCCAGCGGCGATCAATAGCTACGAGGCCTACACTGTGCCCTAGAAGCCAAGACTGCCGTATCCTTAAAAGACGAGCAACTCTAACGAACACCCCGCACACTATGACGATCTCCCCAGAAAACTTGTCTTTCAACACGACTCTTGTTGTTCGGCCGAAAGGAATGATGCCGTGCTTTTTAACGCGATAGCGTTAAGGAGCTCGTGTCGCAGAAAAGCCGGTGTCGTCGGCGTCGGTGTCGGCGTCCGCGGCGTTGGCCGTGAGCGATAAATCACGGCAGGCAGTTCATAAATGAAAAGCAACTTCCAAGATCGGCTGGGTGGGAATCGAACCAGGGTCTCCGGAGTGTGAGACGGAGACGTTACCACTGAGCCACGAGTTTTTTTTTCCTTTATTGCCGGAAGTTTCACCAAGCTAACAAAAAGGGCATCATTTCTTGAAATAAGGTAAGCGATACATAAATATACACTCACACACATTCAACTTTGTGCGCATGCATATTGTGCGGTCAGTGACATTGTGGCTGGCCATGTCAAGTTTAAAATTCCTTTAATGTGGCGAGGGGCTCAATCCTCGCCAGCCAATCCGGAGGACATTCTTGTTCTTTAATTACATCAATGAACTTGGAAATAGCTTCCCGGAAGAGCAGCCGTGCAGGCCGGCTGTCAGGCTCACAAAAGAAACCGGCCATTCGAGCCCTCCATAAACAGTGGAGGCCCATTAGCATAATTAAGTCCGATGGCATGCCATCCTCATTTTCTACCGTCAAAAATCTAATACCTAATGGGCTTAAAGGCAATTCTTTCTGTAGTGTTCTTTGGAGAACGTCCCAAAAGAAAACCCCTGCCCAACAATGCAAAAAAACATGGTCAATTGTTTCTAATTGTTTACATATAAGGCAGTTTGCTCCCCATGGTAAATAAAAACCCTTCTCTTGTAAAAAGGCCCGTACCGGCAAAGTTCCGGTATGCAACTTAAAGAAAAAGGATTTAGTGCTTGGCTGCACCTGCATTTTCTTAACACGCTTTAACACGTCGTTTCCCTGTCCTCCACTGTTTATGGCTCTGTACATCGGAACCGGCATAATCATGTCAACTACATCCCTGTACAATTTCTTCCGCGACACCGAAAGGAGATAATCATTAGAAAAACGTACGGACAGAAAACGGACACTGTCAACGACTTCCCTTAGGTACCCTCGAAGAGCACCAGGCATACTTAAATTGCAGACCACGTACATCGGCAGATGCTTGCTCAGTCGTAACTGGCACATTGTGCGCAGAAAGGGGTCATGCACGTCTCGAAAGAAAGTAAACCGGTTTACTAGCTGTTTCGCAAAAAGATGTGACAGGCCTAAGCCCCCGTCCTTGACTCTCCTAAACAAGTTCGTGCGGCTGCACCTCTCCCATTCTGATGCCCAAATGAACACAGCAAAAACTCTGTGGAACCTTTGCACATTTAAACGAGAGCAACAGAAAACTTGCATAACGTACCATATTTTGCTTATTAAAAACAAGTTACATACAGTAGCTCTCGCAAACATCGAGAGATAAGCACCTTTCCAATCTGTTGTTTTTTCCTTGAGTCGTTTGGCCTCTTCTAGCCAATAGTCCTCATTCCGCCGGTAATGTTCGAGCGGAACGCCCAAGTATTTAGCTGGCGCTTTAATCCATCTAATGTTGGCGAACATTTCCGGTGTTGACTGCCATTCACCATGCCAAAAACCGAGACACTTATTCCAATTTGCAAAGCTCCCTGTTGTGTTTCCGAAATGTTCCACTGAGCCACGAGTTAGATGCTTCAAAGCGGTACAAAAGCGCCTCTAGTGAACGCGGTGTTGCCTTAGAAACGAGCTGTTTCTAAGGCTCAGGCGCGCGTCGCTTGCTCAGGCGCACATTTCGTTGTCGCGCCGATTCGAACGCTGCGTTGCTCGACGCTCACCGCGTCCGATGCGGCGCGCGTAGTCGCTGCGCCGTAGCCCATTGTCTTACACCCCTTGGCGGGTCGACGGGAACGCTGTCGCATTCCACTCTTGAAGGCGAAGCTTAAGCGTCCTCCAATTTTTTTTTTTCTCGCATAATCCTGCGTTCCAACGCCTGCTTCACAAGCTTCTCCCTGTTGCCGCAGACGCAGCTCTCTCTGTTTGCTTGCGTTTCCGTGTGGTGCTTGCCCACGCAAGCTCTTGCATGCGTTCTAAGCGTGCCCCGGTCAGGCCAAATCGAGACGCGCCAAGCGTCTCAACGCGCACGCTTGCCTGTAAGAAATTCATAAGGGAGGGCGCTTGTCAATGTGTGCGTCCGTGGCGCAATGACTTCCATATCAGCCTCCAGTACTTCGACGTCCTGTGTTCGAATCCCGCCGTTGGACAATTTTTACGGTGTTTATTTAATTATTTCAAACACAGTACTTTCTTTAAGATGATGCGTTTACAGTGTCGCGTATAGCCACTTCTAGCCAGGAGGAACGAAATTAAGGCGAATGCGTGTAATAACCATCATTCCAGCGCTGGCTGAACGGCCCAGCTCGCAGCTCCTGCAGACACTAGCGCCAGAGTTCCCTCTAGTTATCTTTCTATGAAACTCCATGACTTGTGATTTGGGTGGATGTGTGTCGGTACATGGCGGCTTTCTGAAAAGACGTCGCGTCACATGGGTCGTGCGCCCACAAGTAGGTGGCAGTAAGCGTACAGAAGTTTGTGGGTTCACTTATTCAAGCCTAGATGGCGCTAGGGGGTTCTTTGGGATTACTTTGGGACACGAAACCGGAGGGACGAACGGAACGGAGCAGTAAATTACCCAGGGTGCCTAGCCAAAGAATGCTAGACATTAAAAAGCTGGGAACATGGGGCCCTAGAACCCGCATGGCTCTTCTTCTTCCTTCAAAATTATGGCACGTACCCATGAGGAGGGGGGGGGGGGGAGGAGTGATTGGCCATCACTCTCAATGGCAACATAATATGAATTTCTTGCTTCCTGTTAATATGTTGATCTGTACAATTGACATTTTTAAACAGTTTTCTATTTATTATACTATTAATAATAAAATTTAATATTGTTCTGTTGTTTCCTTTTTTTGAATAGTGGTCATGTCTATTTCGGCGAAGATGCTATATTACAAAAATAACGCGATTCAGTGTTAAGAATGAAGAAAATGTGTTTAAAATGAGTCTACCAGTAGCAACGCCCCACTCATACATAATCCGACACACTTCCTTTCAAGCGTGACTTAGGGTACTTGCCCCGAAAGTTAAAATGTTAATCACCGAGAGAGGAAGGCCCATAGGCAATAGGGGCTGCTCTAGCTAGATCCTTCTTCCGTAACTATATTTTCGGCACAAGAGGAGGAAATGGTCCAATGATTCTGTGTCTCCACATGACCCACAAAGATTCGGTGCTGCGAACTCAGATATGCTTATGCACAGATTTAATTGCGGTATTTGACATCGTGATAGGGTAATGTAAACTTCGCATCGGTGAGAGGGAGAATGCCGGACATTCCAGGGAAACGCTAAATGTTCGTAATCCGGTGCAACAAAGAGGGGCTCATTCTTTCTACCTAGGACTCGTTGTCGCTTTTGGAATGTTGTTACTGCCAGCAGAGTAAGGTTGGCTATAAAGAAACTTACTGGCCGACCAGGCTGTCTCCAATCTCATTAGGTGGTAGTCCACAATGTCCAGGTATCCACAAAAACCGAACTTCTTTAATTAACATGATGTCGAATAAAAAAGCGTAAAGATCGGTGCAACTGTGCATTATCTGGCCTTCCAAGCGACGTAAGAACTGACAAGTAGTCTGCGAGCAATATTAAGTGTGACACATTTTTCCGAATTTTGATTACGGCGAAGCATATGGCCATGAATTCGGCCGCATAAATTGGAGTGTAATGGCGAAGGCAGATAGCAAAACTCCATGAGAGTGTTTCAGAGCAATTGCTTATTGTCGATTTCTCATCTTTCTGTGACGCGTCCGTGAACAGTACATTGTGTGAGGGAAAACCTTGCAGATACTCATTCAAGACTCCGACTAATGTCTGTTTGGCTGTGAATTTAGCATTTTCCGGAAAGACGTAATCAAACTTACAAGTATTACATGTTTTTATTGGAGTGACACATTGAACTGATCGTAGGCTAACGTTTATTTTTGCTTAAAGGCGTGTGGGGCTTGTACCTTGGCCACATAGAATACAAAAAATTTTGACGGTTGTCCGACAAACACCTGGTATTTTTTCCGTGTGCTCTAAGAAAAGTTTTTACTGTTAGGCCACAAAGTCGCTGGTGCGTTTCTTGAAATGCGACAACCTTTATATGAGCGCCTGTGATGGAGTCAGTGGTGCAGGCTTATGTGCGTGACAGTGGAGGCTGTGACCTTCTTTCTTCTTTCTCATCCTTCAATCCGCTTTACCCCTCCCCCAGTGCAAGGCAGCTTACCGGGCTAAGCCTGGTTAGCCTCCCTCCCTTTCCCTTATGACTTATCTCTCTCTATTTTACTGTTAGCACCTGAAATCTCTACGCTAAATCTGGCACGTTTGCTTCTAGATACAGCACAGAATTCGCTATATACTTAGGGACGCCAAGACACTGACGTAGGGCCCGTCTCTCTGTTATAAATAAAGGTTACAACTTATAATTTGGAGAGCCAGACATCAGCACACAACCAAATTCAAGAACGGGTCTTACATCAGCGCGATAAATGTAGACTATCCCTACGCATACCAAATTTCCTGTTGCATTTCCTCGTCAACCGAGCAAGAGCGATTTCACCTTTTCTCATAACGTTTTTTATATGAGGACGTCAATCTAGGCCTGGATCGTAAATGACTCACGGGTACCTTAATGTGTCTATCTGCGGAATCAGTTGATTCTGATACAAAATAGACAAAGAAACCGATTGATGCGAAGAGAACACATGGGCACTTTTGTTAATGTTAACGACCATATGCAAATTATCCAGCCAGACCACAGGAATATTTAAATACGCTTGCAACTTTTGGCAAAGCATGTGAATGTTGTCACGAGCAGCAAAACTGGAAATGACGAAACTAGCGTTTTATTGGGCGAACTTAAGCCCTAGAAAACAGGCTACGCTCAAAGAAGGGCGACAGCGGCGAACACAGTCGGCGATTGTCGAAAGTCTCATCAGAGGGCCAAGCGGGTCGGCTTTTATATATCAGTCATCGAAGTTTACAGAGTAACCGCTGGTGCCCGCGCGTCTTCCAAAAAGTTCTACACCATTCACGTCACGCGTACATGAAATCAGATTACACAAGGTTCGGTGACGACAGACAGCGGATAGAACCATCGATAACATTCGAGAAACTTCCAGTACATGCAGGCGCGTCCTGAGCTGTGCGATAACATTTGTTAGGTTGTGAAAAGCGGTCACCCGAAAAAGATAAAGAAGCACACGTGTCTATATCTTTAGCGCAAGCAAAGAATGCAATGTCATCCGAATACACAATCAGCGCGACGTCCTGCATAATTGGTATATCATGTAGTAATATATTAAACACTAGTGGGGAAAACACTGAACGCTGAGGTACACCTCCGGTTTGGGAGAACCGCTCAGAATATGCTTTGCATCCGTGCAGAAAGATGTTGTTCCGTACAAGAAATCCTTGATCTAAGCAATGACATACGATGGAGGGTATAAGGGAGCAAGTTCACGTAAGGAAATGCACTAATCTATGCCGTCATAAGCTTTTGCAACATCCAGTGTTACGAGGGCCGAAATTTTCGTTTAGCTAACCGCATTTTCCCTTTTAGATCGATGTGCGTGGACGAAGTAGAACCACCACTATGAAATCCAATCTGAGCTGTGTTTATAATGCATTCATTTTAAAAATGTGCTCTGATAGACGATTATAAACAACTCTTTCAATGCTAACATATATCATCATAACTCGGTGCGACAGATAGATGGAAGTTCCCACGAGTTGACCTCCTCAAAGTCATTACATTGTGACGGCATCCTGAACAGGACTGAACACTGTGCCTTAAATTGTAACGCAGGGCTAGGCGCTATGCAACCAAGATTAGTCTTAGCTTCCACTCGGGTCACTACAACGGAGTTTAAAACACGGCTTACATATGGTTTCTCGTTGATCTCCCGGAATTCGTGCAGGGCTTGCCCATTTTTTGGGTCAGATAAGTACGTGTTTACATTAGCGTTATAACAATACTTAGCTTTCGCAGTTGTTCGCTTAAAAGAAGCCGAAGCTTTCACATTCTTTGGTCCACCAAGGGGAACCTTTTTTTTGTTTCTAGTAGTAACTCCTATAGGAAATTTGGGCTGCTCTGTTGCGCCAATCAGACATTTTAGAACCTGCTCCGCGCACGAAGCGTTATCAGCCGAAGTTCAAAGTGATTGTACGACCCCTCTCCTTTTCAGTTCTCCAGTGGTTTCGTTCGTCAACGATAATTTAAGGGTGTTGCGAAAAAAAGTATATTCCTTTTCTTCGAATGGAGCTTTTTGAATTTCCTGAATACCTGCGATGTGTTCACCTCTTATCTTTTATCTCCTAGCGTGAGTAAAGAAGCTTGCCTCAAAAGCATGCTTGTCGTGCTACCAAGGAAGGCGATGTCTCAATGCGGTGTAAGGCACGAAGTTCCAGACGGCACCTTAATAGAGGTTATTTACATGTGCGCGGTGAAATGGCCGTCAACGGTTCATTTGAACCTTTCACTATAGGCCTCATGTAAGACCAGCCGAGCTTTCTGCATACCTTTGACTTCATCGCCGTAATTTTTTTACCTTTCGCTAGGTCTGATTCCCGACCAGACGAGTTTTCGTCAGGCACCTGACTGCACTAGTTTGTCGGCCTGTTGCTTCGTCCGCTATTTAGTGTGTCCGTTAGGTTGTTCGTTAGTCGGTTCTGTAGTTGGTTGGTTGGCTAACGTGTTACGAAAACAAAAAGTGGGAAACCGGGGGCTGTCGAGAACGAAATGACTGTTTTAGTGCGCAGCTAAAAAAATAAATTTGCGATAATACGGTTTGCCGTAATTCTAAAGGTCTGTTGGGTGCGCCTTTTCCGCTGTTTCTTCATTTCTTCCTGGTGTGTCGCGCAGGCTGTTTGCAGAATCGTCGACGATGAATGCGACAAGAATTCGCATGAAGGATTGCGTTCTCTTTGCTTAAGATAGAAGAAGAAGAAATAACTGTAGAGTAATGCCTCTTGAATATTTACGCTTACCCGCTGTGGGTACGACGTTAAGCTGGTCTGGCATTCCGCTGCTGAAAATGAAGCAATAGGCTCGATTACCTGCTGCTGCAGCCTCATTTAAATGTGGCAAAATGACAAAGCGCTTCAACATATGTGTTCGTTACAAGAATCCCAGGAAGTCAAATTATGCCGGAGCTCTCCCTAATGGCATTTGCAATATCACCCCGGTGTTGATTTGAGCCGTTAAACATGATGAATGAATGAATGAATGAATGAATGAATGAATGAATGAATGAATCAATGAATCAATCAATCAATCAATCAATCAATCGGTAAGTTACTAAAAAGCTTGCTGTGCCGTGTCCAGCATGCCCATAGAGTGAATAAGAACAAAAGAAAAACGCATTTAGACTAAGAAAATTACCCGCACTAGTTCTGCTGCCTTCGCGGATGCGATTTGCGAATGCCCCCGAGACGGCTTGCCGTGCAGGACCGAGGTAATGGATCTGCGACATGCAATCGCATTTGCCTCAGTAAAAGACCTTTCAACCGTCGCGAGCCTCGCGCAGACAAGCAGCTTAGCGTGACCTTTTCGAGCGTCGAGGTCGCCCACGTGCCGTCGTACCTGGGCATCTTCTCGATGCGTTTGGTATCGAGAATCCCGTGGGACGAGCGAACAACATTCTTGTTTCCATGACAACCTGCGCGGGTTGTTTTAAACTGCTACGCTTGCGAGACGCAGGGCGACTGGCGTGTGGTATACGGAATTTCAGCGTCTTATGAGAAGGGCCTCCGGCAAGCCGGGCTCGAGTGCAGCGTCTAAGCGTGCCGCCTTTTCCTTATCTACAATTATAGGAGGCGGAGTGCCATCACTCCTCTAGATATAGCGACGCGAACAAAGCATCGGCGCCAAAAGCTGTGAGTGCACTTTAGTCTTTCTTGAGAAGGACTGGCCTGTGTGAACGCCTTTGGCTTGCTCAGGCCCACCGCCATCTTTCGGACCGCCTCCCTCACTCTACCTCATTTTTCTGTTCCCTTTTTCGCGGCCCCCACAAGTAGGTAGCCAACCAGACGTACTCCTGGGTAACATCCCTGCCTTCTCTCTTTTTCTCTCCTCCTCCTCCTAACAAAGCACTTAAAAATAATAATGCCGTCGCATTGCAAAAAAAAAAAAAAAGAAAAATAGAAGGAAGTGCGAAGTCACAATGTATAATTTACATAATCAGGAGTTAAGAGGTCGCACGACGCTGGGAAGTGAATAAACATAAACGTTCCTCCTGAACAGCTTTACACTTGAGACAGAACCTCAAATTACTGAATGCCATTGAAATCTATTAGACGTTAAGCAAGGCAGAAAACGGGTACGCATTGCTTGCTTGGTACAGTATCTGCTCCCATAGCAAATCATTCTTGTGTCGTGTTAATTCGTGCTTCGTACAACTGCACATTTCCCGACTAACAGACTGCATAAAGCAAGTCGCCCTAGTAAAGAGTTATTGGTGGTAAAGAGTTATTGGTGGAAAGCTAATAGCATTCATAAAAAAAAAACACAGAAAAAAGCATTGTAGTGCTTGTTCGCGCACATCACACTGTGCGCTGGAATTTCAATAATAAACAACATTTTGTCACTCAATATTTCTAAAATAATTGAAGAGCGCTTTTCAGGCAATTTGTGTTTTTGCGTTTATTTTTTTTGCATTTTTCACATGTAGTCAATTGCTATGTATGTATATATCTCCTGTTCAATCGTTGTTTGCCTATAAAAGAGGCTGCGGGCTCTAGTCAAGTCGCTTGCCTCTAAAGCGACTTTTACCCGCAGTCTCCACCATCACTGATCGAAATAAAGAAGTTATTATTATTATTATTATTATTATTATTATTATTATTATTATTATTATTATTATTATTATTATTATTATTATTATTATTATTATTGCTGGTGCAATTGATTATTGTGGTCGTCGTTACGTCCAAGAAAATTGCGGTGCAGTTTGAAGCGCTCCGTAAGCCACGAGAATCGCGGCAGCCGGCTTTTCATTTATCGAATTCTCGGCAACGGGGCTTTAAGAGGAAGCTTTAGCTCGGGCCCAACTCCGACGCGGCCTGTTCAAATACATGTAAAACGCAAAAACGTTTTTCTGAGATAACCCCTGGTCCGATTTTAATGAAATTTGTTGCAGTTGAGAGAGAAAGTTAAATTCTAGTGACTGTTGGAAGCGGAATTCCGATTTAGGGTTTCAATTTTGTTTGAAAGATTTTCAAATATTCGACAGTTTCAAAGAAATAGAAGCACGAAATTTACAAATTCATACCTCTGCATCAAGAACAGATATCGCGGTTCTGTAAAAACATCCATTAGATCATTCGTAGCGGACAAATTTGATATGTTATTTTACATCTTAGGTGAATTTGTTAGGTTGTTTACAAGGGTTCTGCAAAAGCTGTATTTCCATATCGCTAAATTTCTTGATATTCATGTGTAACATATCAATTTTGTCCGCTTTAGATGCGCTATTAGGTGCAATTTACGCGATTGTATTATCATTTTTCGTTGTTGAGTTACAGAGTTGTAAACTTGATAGTTTCGTTTTTGAAAATTTGCGATATTTGACAATTTTTAATAAAAATTCACGACCTGACTCAAGAAATTGAAACCAACAGTCACTATATTTTAAGTTTTTTTTTTTTTAAATGCAACAAACCTCGTCAAATTTGGTGCAGTGGATGCCTAGAAAGACGAATTCTCCTTTTACACGTATTTAGATAGGAGCACTTTAGCTAAAGCTTCCTCTTAAAGAGAATCCCAGGGCACCTAAGCACATCTTATGAGTTGCGAATGCGAAATCATGTCTAATTGAATCACGCCGAGCCGTCATTCGAGTTTTTCGCGCTGTGTAATGCCCCATAGCGGTACGGGCTACCCGAACCAGCAAGCAGAAGAAGCCTGCGGTGCCAAGGCCACGTGCCATCGACGCGGCGATGCCCTCTCCCCTCACACAGCACTTGGCCAACCTGGCGCGCTTATGCCCAGCCAGTATAGGTGCCTCCTCTCGCCCGCTCTGCTCCGTCAAGGCGCCTCTCGTGATGTGACAATGGCGATGGAAATGCGAGCTTATGTTCCGTTTACGCTTTCGTATCCACAAAGGAAAGCGAATGAAGCAGGAAGAGAAATGCGGATAGGTTGAAAACTACAGCTTGTCGATGAAATTAGCACGCGAGAGGCAAAGCAGGCGTGTCTCCGCGGGCTTCACCACGTGTCCGTCGCTGCAAACGTGTCAGCCGCCCGCCAAGTGCGAACGCTGCCAGACGCTTGAAACAGTGGGACACATTATTACATGTTTGCCATCGCGCGTGCCCGACAGACGGACGGTGGGCGACTTCTTATCCAGAGTCGGCAGACTAGCTACTGTAGGATGTAGTGCTGTTCTCGGCCCGTGGTTTCATACTTGCATTGCGTGGCAGAAAACGAAAGCTTTGTTTGGAGTTCCTGCATGAAACGGAACGTGACGAGCGGCTTCATTTGAACCAGTATAATATTATATAGGCAATCACTTTGTCCTCATCATCGTTCACCCCTATAGCTTTAGGCTCCTTTCCTTTTGCAGAGTAGCAAGTTAGAGCACATTACTCCGGTGAGCTGATGAAAGTTTGGAGGACGCGAAAGCTTCATTTTAAGAGTGGAACGTGACAGCATTCAAGGATCCCTGACTGCTTCTCGTGCTTCCCGGCCACTGCAGCTTATCTAACTGTACTGTTTTATGCCGGGAAGCGCTTGCGGCGAACGCTATGCATTAAGGCAAGCGGGCGAGCTTTCTGGCAGACGCACGTCCTCTTACGTGGGCTGCGAGTGCGCGGAGGCGAGCGCCATCTGGATAGCGTTGTTGCAAGGAACCGAGCGCAGAGCGTCACTCCATGAATGGTAGAAACGCCGGAAAAGGGATTTATATATCTGAAATTCCGCGCAACAGAATTGCGTTTTCTGGTATAATAATATTACAGACCGGCGCTGTAATGTCTGTAGATTTAGTTTTGGTTGTATTTCACGGTGTTTCTAACGTATCTTACTTTCAGGAATTCAATTAGTTCAGCGACGCCTCTGCGCCACTCGGAGGGCCTGCGCGGTTTTGGTTGGGAATGATTTTTTAACCCTAATGACGTGCGATCGACGCATGACGCCCACACTGGAATTTCTCGGCCACGGGGCCCTTCTCCTTAGGTCACTTCGTTAACCATGAACCTTCCTTGGGATCATCGGTAAGTGCGCTTTCAATCGGCCTATTTCACAGCGCAAGGGCGCGTGCGCCCTGCCCTTTATATCGGATACACTGTAACATAATTTACACCCTAAAAAGTGAAAAAGGGCGTAAATGTGTCTATAAGTCACACCCTTAGGGTGTTATCTATATAACGGACACCCTAAGCGTGTGAGTTATAGACACATTTACACCCTTTTTCACCTTTTAGGGTGTAAATTATTTTACAGTGTAGTCGGCAAACGTTTTGGAAGGGTCGCGCGTTCACCGGACTCGGCAAAAAGAAAAGAAAAAGCGCACGGACGCGCACTGCTGCAAACACTCGTACCGACACCCCGTTGCAACTCCACCGGTAGCACAACGTCGGTGCGGCACCGAAAACGTACATAGCGCACGACTGCAACTCCGCGTTTAAATCGAAGAGATGGCTCCGCCCTGACTGCACCGTGAATCACGTAGTATCCCCATTGAATTGATGGCTAACAAGTCTATAAAAAAAAAACCCTGCGTTACGCTGGGGCGACAATTGAAAAAAGAACATCACGCTGCTGACGAAGTCTTCTTGCAGCGTCGGCCCTCTCTTGCTGGTGAGGGCAGCGCGTGTCTGACTTCGTGTACACGCTCTCGTTCGATACGGCACCACCGTGACGCCGACTATTCACCACAGTGTGGCGCCGAAACCATTTTATCATACCGCGCCGACAACGACGCCACCGACGATCACGAATTGTCGTATGGTGCCCCGGGCTTTTGTGTGGATGGCACGGACAAAATCAATTCCTGCCGACCATCGATCTACCGATACCCACGTGATCGGCCGCCGAATGAACAACGCGATAGCCGGAGCACCTTCGCTTGCATACGTAATTAATCGCGCTCAACATGAGTCGAAACATGCTTTCGAAGTTGACCCGCATAACTTCATCCCTCTCAAGCCGTGCGCATGAAGTTTGAGCGGACTTCAATCCTGCTCAGCGAAGCTTAGGCCTAGCAGAACCGTTGAGTTGGTGCTGCGGCTAACGGCGGACCTAAGAAAGCTGAGCAGGTAGGACGAGGCAAAGTTCACTTATAGTTCAGTTAAGGCATTAACAACTTGAAATCAGGTGCTTCTGACATCGCACGGCGCGCACACGATGAGCGCGGGAAGCGGCGGCACAGCGCTGTGCCAACATATCTCGCATTCGTCCCGTAGATGGGTGAGAGTCCGTACGTGTTGCTATGCTGACACATATCTTAATTACTGAGGTGCATGGTTTACGTCTACATCTAACTGGAAAGAAGAGACGGTGTATTCGGTGTACATACAGCAGCGTGAACAACCGCTTCGGTCACTTATATCAACGGTGTCAACGATGCCATCCGCGTTTTCGTGAGAGTAAGCGGTACGTAAGCGAGCCCATATGCGAGGATAGTTTTCTCTAAAAACACATTACGGAACGCACATAGTGTAACTATGATTAAGTTAAAGAAAAGCCAGAATCAGTAATAACAGCCCGTGACAGATGCATCTGTTTCACAGTGGCCGCTGTTAAATGGGCTCGACTTCTCATGTTGACTCGTTTCAGGATGGAGCAGTGCGGCTTATATGCGCAGATATGTATGTTTTGCTATGTTTTCACATTATAGTTAACATCAGAGATGCGGCGTTTCTGTAATATTTGAAGCCAACGACGACCTGTGGTTCTATATAGTGTAAACAAATACACCGCTTTGATAAAATCCGCCGCGGATGGCTGCTCTCGAAGGATTCTTGAATATGCGAAACGCCTAAAGAATGTGTAACGGGGACACAAAAAAGCGAGCTGCAAGTGCCATAAATCAGCGGCGACAAGCTTCAAGGCAGCCGCGTCGGCAGACAAAGCCCAGTGTGCTTTTATCGACCGCACTATTAGCACAACAGCGTAATCACACCTTCTTCAAATCCTCACTGAGTAGTCGGCGAGTACTACGTACATGGCTTCTATCTAGCAAGCAATAATCTAGTTATCTGGCAAGTAAAAAGCCCAGATATCCTAATTTATTACCTCTGTTTAGAATATACCACAGTTCAATATAAAAAAAAACATTCCGGATTAGTTACCCTAATATAGAAGTTGCTAACGCTAGAAAGATAAAAAAGAAAATATGGATAACGCTCTGGAGGAGTCGTTGCCAAGTTCGGCATGACAAATGAGCCCTGAGCGGTGTGCGAAAACACACACACAAACACACACACACACACACACACACACACACACACACACACACACACACACACACACACACACACACACACACACACACACACACATACACACACAATATATATATATATATATATATATATATATATATATATATATATATATATATATATATATATATATATATATATCTTTCTGTTTGCGTTGATGCGCTCTTTCATTTCGATCTCGTTACGTGGGGACCTTGGCTTCGCAATAACGCTGCAATGCGGATGTTTGAGGAAGCCGGCGCCGAGGCCGTAATGAATCAACGAGGAGGGCCGCGTTCTCTCACCCCGTGTCCACCTTCGTTCGTGTCCAATTCCTGCGTCGCGACGACAGCGCGAGATTGCTGCCTCGCAATGAGATCAGCCGGCACCCTGCAATCTTCTCGGCGACGCGGCGAGATTGCTAAGCGGACACCACGTGCGGGTGCTCTCGGTCTCGGCCGGTACTGGAGTCGGCTTCGCTTCCCTAGTTTCGTGAGCTTGCGTTTTCTTGTCGGCTGCAACGAAGAAAAGCAGAGAGACGAAGACAGGCGAGAGAGCGTCTAGCGATGAAAATACACTCGGCCTTGACCTTTATTAAGACGGCTGGCGACGCGCCTCGTTGACTCGTCTTAGTTCTGTAGTACGTGACATTTGAAGCGTGGTCGCTCTCTTTGCTTTACGTGTGCTATTTATATGTGTACTAACGAAGAGCTTCTATTGTGGGTGTGAAAGTTCACTGTGCCCCGTCGTTCCCGTTTCTTTCTCTTTCTTTCTCTGTCCCTTTGTTTTCTTTGTTTTCTGTTTCTTTGTTCTTTGTACGTCTCGTTCTTTGTGTATTTGTTTGTTATGGCTACAGTATTCTAACCAAAGCAGGTAATGCGGTTTGTCGCAGAGTTGGCGTCTTGCCAACTTTTTCCCCTAGTCGCCCGCATCATTATGCGATGTGGTGTGCAGTAGCTTACTGCGTCCAGAAACTCGAATCTGCCTCTGCACCGATCCTTATTTTCTACCGAAGCGTGTCTACACGCCAGCAATCTTTTCCTCCGCCACGTTCAGGCGCCGCTTTCGGCAGTGCGAGTTAGCGCGTGATTATCGGGAGGCAACGAAGTGCCGCGCAGAGTGCGTAGATGGGACGAACCGCGGGGTCGGCGCAGGCAATAGATGACAAATGACTCGGGGGAGAGAGGGGGGAGTGGAGCAAGCGCATGTGGTCACGTTTAACCACAGTTTAGTAAAGGAAGCGTTATACTTATAATGACACACTTTTGTGCACTTATTACAATGCGTTGTTGGGCTAGTTGGAACACGTTTTGGCGGCGCTGCAGTGAGCACGGGCGACAGAAGCATGACCGATAGACGCGGACACAGGTACATGAGCAACGGCCAAGAATCAGTTTTCACTGAGTACGCGCACTTGAAAGAGTCAGCCTTAGCACCAAGTACGCAGTTGAACGATCGACAACCTTTGTAGTAATTGATGCCTTTGGCGGGCTTGTCCAAACGACGTTCGTGCAAGGATGAATCGAGATGGAAGTTTTCTGGTGCTTCGGTGGCCCTCTCACCAAAGGCACCCGGCATTATGACCATATAGACCCTCTCTATTTATCATCCACCACAATGAAAAGGCAATTAAACGAAAAGATAATTCGTGACGCCGCCAGTGTGTTTTTTTCCCTTGAGGGTGATCCTTCGGTGATTTCCTCATCTGGCTGTTCATCTTTTGCAGTAGGCATCTTTGACGGTCCTCAGCTCTCCATCTGATGCCCGTATTATCCACACCGCCTAGTCGACGAAAGTACTACTGAACCGGACACGGGTCAAACGCGCTGTCACTGCTTTCGGATGAATCAGTGCGGCCTGTAGGAGTGGACGACCTCAGAATGCTACATGCCGTCGAATAAGCAAACCAAGTGGCGCGATAATCACTCTTATATAGTTAATACATTCACATCATTCTTGTATAAACGTCCTGGCTCTCGCTGATTGTTCGACGTGCGACACATATCCACAATTGCACATAATGTTACAATTAACGACGTTAGACTGTGGCAGCACCCAAAGTCTTGCAAGTTAGGTTATAGGTGCATAGAGTTGACTCTAAGAACAGTGTAGAATACAGGACAAGGCGAGAAATGGGGAGCCTAGACTCACCTCACGACCTCATGGATAATGCAATAGTCACCATGCCGACTTCTCCACAAGTGACCAATTTCGCCGGCGTTGTCAAACAATGTGGAAAAGCTTGCTTCCAGAAAGTGTAATGTGTCCCATGCGCCATTCAATAGCTTTCTTTATTGTTTATGCCTGACCGCTCTTTCCTCCGCCGCACTCACGACCAGTTTCCAGCCTCACGTGTTGTCGAGTTATGATCAGTTTTAGGTGAAGGTCAGTTGTGAGTTACAAAATAGAGGCAGAGAAGGCAAGATATATGAAGAGCGGGCATGGCCTCACAGAGCTTATGAAGAGTCAATGGTTGTAGGGATATGTTCAGTGCCATGTATCCATTGTCTGTGGGGTGACGGTGCGATGCGAAGCTTGCCGGCGCTGCTGCTTGTCTGTCGAAGCTGTTGTCGTTTTGTCTTGTTTTGTTTGTCTTTTTTTTTCTCTTTACTGACAACGCATGCGCACTATCGAAGAATTTCCCAAGATTTTGATAGTATTAAATGAAGGCATTCAGTATAGTGGCTGGAGAACAAAGAAAATAAACACCTGGCTAGGAATGAATGTAAACGAAATTATCATATTGCGCTCTAAACTTTCAACAAGAAAATCCCCTTGAAACAGTTATGTAAAAAAAAAACGAAATTCTTCAACAGCTGATAAAACGTCCCTATGACTGTGCCCAACAGATGGGGCTACCAGAGAAAAAATAATGAGTAGCAGAAAAATTGACCGGAAGTCATGAACATTTTCTTCCTCTTCTAATTTTCCTCCTCATGCTCTTGCCCATAACAATGGCTGGATTTGTGTTCCGTTGAGGCAGCTGTGTCTCTACTCGTTTAGCGAACGTTAAGTTTGTGAACCGGTCGCATGCTCTTCGACAACTGCTTTTTGTATCTTACCAACATTTTTCTTCGTTGAGTGTTTTCTTTCTTGTCCCTTTATGGCACATCAGAGCATAGTATAGTGGCCGGAATCTGTATCGAAAGAAACAGCCCCTCATCTATATAAAAAAATATTTCACAGTAAAAAATTAAAAAAAACACAGGGCTAGCGCCGGGCCCCTTAGTCGTGCCCACAGTGGGAGAAACAAGGCATTGCTTTTCTTTTTTCGCTCAGTTTTCCTTCGTAATGTGGTTCTAACTTCTCGCACCTTTCATCCATCACTTCACATTCTAACAACGTAAGCTCCTCTTTGTTGACTCGTTGGCTTTTCGAAGTCCGGACTGGTTCTTATATGATCGGCGCTTCAAAAAAATATTATAATAATCTCGGCGACGCTTGCCTGTCCCGCCAGGGTCTGAATATTTCGCGGTCTGAGAGTTTCGGCGAGGCCATAACCAGCACTCGAACCACCTCGTTCGGGCAAGTGCGGTTCGTGGCGGAGATTAATCAATACGTCGACTTGCCAACATAGTCGAGACGGAGCTTTACGCGCGTTATTACATGGCGTGGAAAAGCTCGATCGATTGCATAAACTCGAAAAGAGTGAGCGATGTTTCTCTACTACAGCACGTTAAAATTGTGTATAACGTGAAGCAGTAAAAAAGAAACAGAAAATATAAACATACCATAAGAGCTCCGGAAAAGGGCTTCTCAAAGTAACCGTTTCTCTCTCTCTCTCTCTTTTGTGCGCAGGGCAGGCACGGGGAAATGACGACAGACTAAGACGCACTTCGGGAGCCACGGCTCGGCTACCATAGTCATTCTCCGGCCACAGGAACCATGACACACGGTAAGGCTTGTTGGCGGTCAGTGCGCAGCTCTCGAGGCTACGCCGTGCCCCTGTAGCATTTATTTTAGCTACCGAACTATAGTGACGCATAATAGTTAGCGCGACAGGTTTCGGTTCTCAATTTGGCACGTTTGAACACGGACAGGGGCGTGGCGTCTGGAGAACGTCAGAATATGTTACGTAGACCGCATTATCAAACACGAGTCGCATTTGAGCGCTTGACGTAAACAGCTCGGTAGACGGGCACTTCCGAGGGCCACACGTCATTTTAACTGAAGCCAGAATTTGAAGCCAGAAGCCACCCGCAATAATTGTCGCCAGTGAAATTCTTCGCAATCCCCAAGGGAGGTAATTCGGAATGTTCATTACCTTGTGGGAAAAAGGTGAAGGGCTGAGTAACTTCAGGGAGAAGTACCGACTTAATGGGGTGACGTCGTTCGGGGACTGCGTTCATCCACGGGCTAACGTTAAGATAACACTGAAGGGAAGATTAAATGAAGATATAAAGTTAAATTAGAAATATTATTCGTCTAGAAATATATCAACATTTATTGTGTGCGAATGTACGGCTTTGTTGCGTTCATAATTCACATCGAAGGTGCCACTGCTGCTTTTCGATTTGAATGGCACATTTTAAAAACGGATAAGTTGACGTAAGTTGACGTATACCTCGTATGACATGGCTCTCTGCCACTGTAAGTTAATCAGGCAGTGCTGACTTCACATGAGAGTTACCAGAGTGAGAAATAGGGGGCGCCACTCCGAGTTTAGATCTTTGTCATTTTCTTGCTTACAAGAAGTCCATTCTCACGATAACTTATGAATTCGTTATTATAGGAGCCTAATCGTTAGATCTAACCCAAATGATGTTTTTTTTTTCTTTAGCGTCCCTTTTACTCACGAAGGAGTTTCACGTGAGGGGTTACTGTACTGAGTCTCACTTAGCCTTACCTCACTTCTTCACGCACTTGCCCAAGTAGCCCTCAAGCCATCATTTTAGCACATATCACCCGGCCTCTGTACGCGTGACTGAGGTAAACAAAGTGCTGTTCAAGCGTGCGCAATTAAATTTAGTGCGGTGACTGGAAGGCGATAGTCTTTCGCGTCTGGCGAGCAACGGGCCCAGCACATTTACCCTCCCCGGACGGGCGCAGCCCTGTTGGCGTGCGGTCGCATCTGGTGCCGGTGCCGGGCGGTGCATGCCGGATGAGCCTGGTGAAGGTGGTGGTGCTGGGTGCGCCGGCGGTGGGCAAGACGTCCATCATCCACCAGTTCGTGTGGAGCGAGTTCAGCGAGGCATACACGCCCACCGAGAGTCGACGCACTTACCACCCATCGGTGGTGGTGAACGGACGCCTGTACGACCTCCAGGTGAGTGCCCGAGCCTGGTAGCACTGTTCGCTGCTTCTTACAACAAAGCGTGCCAGTTTTCTTTTCGCAAGGCGGAGACAGGGGATGAACGTGTCGAGGCTTCTCGTATAGTTGTGCGCACAATTCATACAGGAGTGGATGATGGTCATCATACATGCCGCAATATATGATAACATCATTTGAAAGACATGAAAACAGACAGTGTCTCTGCAATCGCTTTCGTATCTTAATAATGATTATATAGGCGGGGAATATGAAATGAGGCAAAGGTCATTGTCATTCCTCAACCAAGAGGGGGGCCGACGGACCAAGTAGGATAATGCGCTGCAGCAAATCTGGGCAACGTTTCCATAGGTCGACCTATCTTTTTCAAAAGCGGTCCGATAAAAGTTCACCCATCGAAATGTTGGCCCGCCTTTTTGCGGCACTTTATCCCTGTTACTATAACTTTTATGCCACGTTCACACTCCTCATTGCGTAATAAGCTCTGGGAGTCCACGTATTGTACAGACGCTCGCTCTTCTGTCTAGAGCACTGTAGCGCTGTGCTGCAGAGCAAAGAGCAATACTACAGGAGCTTCTCAAGCTACTACGGCACAATACTTTGTGGTCCATGTGAATTCGTGGCTTCCGCTGTTCGCAAAAGGTTTCTTTCAAACCTACGAGAAACACACAGATACCAATGTTATTTTGTAATCCCAGTGCAATGACTCAAAGCTCTAAACAGATGCATTGGTGAGCGTACGCATTCCCTCCGTTGGGGCTGTTCTTTCTAAAGAAATGTTCATCGCAATAGCTATCCGGTCGTTTGTCTGGAGGTCAGTGTTAAGCGGTAGAGGCAGTAGCATCAGGTCTAGGACATATTTCTCCTCAGAGCATTCCTTGATGATGAAATTTCGATCGGTGTCTACAGACACAATAACACGATGCCCTTTAATGATTCGTCCTTACTTCCTACCTTTACCACTCTGTGGCCAGTGGCATCTAGCACTGCGAGACATTTGAAACGTTTATTGACGCTAAGAAACGCGCTCGCGTGGTTAAAAGCGCATGGTTATTCATTTTCGCCATTGTCACTCTTCGCTCGTGGCGGATTGCGCTTTAACACAATTGAAAAATTTATTTGCCCATATTAAAGAGGTAAACAAGGGCATGTTTAACGCCCCCACTATGGGACCAAACAATGCTTCCCTTAGATCAAGTTTTAGAGCCCTTCGGAACTGTGCAATTTTATTTCCCTTACGAGCATTAACGTTACTCTGGAGGTTCTCAATCACTGCTCCCAACTTTTCTAACTAAAAATAAGAATGAGTTTGTCTGAATCGAGTAGCGGTGTGTGTAGACTCTGTGTGGAATATTTATAGCTTGTTTTCTTTCGCATTTTAGCATCATAACCAAGTGTGTTATGAAGGCATATACCTGCTTTCATTGCATGTGTCTTATGTGGGACATTTGTGTTTTTACAATATTATTTCAATGTGTGCTTTACAACGAGCTAATTTCAGCGCTGGCGTCTATCTACGGTATGCGGCCTGCCTGCACAATTGCTCTAAGACGACATGCCTTTTGTCATTTTCTAGACCCTTTAGTTCCTGTTGCTCGCCTTGCTTGAAAAAGAAAAAGGCAACAAATTGAAGCCGCTGAAAAGCTGGCCCGATGATAACACGCACAAAAGTATAAATGAAAAAGGACAACTTTATGTCTTCCATTTTTTTTTTCCGCCACTGTATACGACCTTTCAGTCGACGATCGTAGTACGAGATATCCTTTTCGTTCATACTTTTTGTCCTTGTCAGAACGCGCCTCCCTCTCGGTGATGCCAATCCGTACTGAGACTTGCTCACGCATCCGTTCGCTTCCGCTGGTGCAGGTGACGGACCTGCCCGTGGTGCCGTACTTCCCGGCCAACTCGTTCTACGAGTGGAGCGACTTCCGCTACTGCGGCCTGCGCAGCGCGTCCGCCTACGTCCTGGTGTTCGACCTGAACGCGCCGGAGACCTTCCAGTACGTGAAGAACATGCGCGAGCAGATCTTCGAGTCGCGCAACATGCAGGGCGTGCCCGTCTTCGTGGTGGGCAACAAGCACGACCTGGGCGAGCCCCGCGAGCACCGCGAGGTGGCCGGCCTCGTGAAGAAGCACTGGCGCTGCGGCTACGTCGAGTGCTCGGCCAAGTACAACTGGCACGTGGGCCTGCTCTTCCGGGAGATCGTGCGAGCCCTGGACGACGGCGGAGGACTGGGTGCGCGTGGTGCCGGCGACCAGGGTCGGAGGGACCGCTGTCGAATCCTATGACGCCGGCGATCGGCGTCGATGTGAAGGAGGAGGTGGAGGCATCGCCTGTAGCCACTCACAGTCCTCGCTGCGGTAAATGGCCGAACTCTCCAGAAACGGAACGGTTTGTTTCCGGAGATCGCAGGCACAATCCATCAAGAGTTTCTGGAGCGTCGTTGTCGAAGAACCATCAGTGAGCAGCGCAACGAAGGCGCACCGAACAGTAACCGGTGTCAAATCCTTGTCGGAAAAAATGAAGAGAAAAGCGGACAAGCAAGGCGTATTCTCAGCAGCACAACTGCTCTGTCTGTGTTAGTGCGATAGACTTCTCGACGAAGATCACGGTAGATATTGTGGGCGCGTCGCTTCAGTCGGTGAAGTCATCGACTCTTTATTTTAGAAACTGCAGTGTACCCCCACACTGATCTACTCCTCTCAACTTGTCGTCCGGAGGCACTGATCTCGAATTCCTCAACACCGGCAGTCGGGCATGTGAACACGATATTTGGCGACGCAAGCTAGCGGCGGCCAGCGGCCCGATGCTCCAACCCTTCTGGTCAACAAAGCCGAGTTTGCAAAAGTATTTCGTAAGTCCAAGGGTGGCTAGCTTGTTGGTTGAAATGTAGGAGTTAGTGATGTTGAAACTCTCCGTTGCGTTGTTGCCGTCGTCAAGACTACGCCACCAGTTGGTTTTTACCTTTCCTCTCTCCCTGTAGTGTGCAATAATTAAGGTGTCTGCTAATTACCGCGGTATAGTGACGCGTTTCCCGTTGTGCGTAGTCGTATAAGGACGACAAATTGTGTGAATATTAACAGGTGCGAATGATATCACTCGATGCTCATACGGCTAGAAGAAGGTATTTTACATTCTTTTGACTACGACCAGCAAATACATATTGGCCCGTAACATAGCTCTATTATGACGCAGTGGGAAACTAGGGCGCCGGCAATCGTGAAGGCAACCACAGGGAAGAGTGTTTGCTCCATATTTGTTATGGCCTGTTTGGATTCAGAACACACAGGCCGTCTTTGATGTTGTGCTGTTCGGTGAAATAACATGAGAGGCCGATGACAAGCATCCTCCTTGCACAGAGTGTGATTTAAGAATCTCCTTTTGTTTCAGAAAAAAGTTTTTTTTACAAGGGCTGTGCAAACCGAACGCCAGCGAATTTATACCAGTTCACCAAAATTAGCTTCCGCGTGAACATTCGTCATCCTGTCGATCACCATATGTCATGCTGGCATAGAATGTGCAGGAAAAATAATTCTTCATGCCCGCTACGCAATATGGAAACCGCTTTCCAGGGATGTTACGCAATGTGATCGTAGAGACGAGGCTAAGAGAACGCATCACTAAAATTGTGATCTTTATATAACTCACGCTATTTCCCAGCTTGACAAGTCTTCAGATAAAATACATGATTCCAAGTAATAATAATGTTTGCTTAAGCTTTACGACGTTGTAAGACAGTATGGAGGTTTAATGTTGCAAAGGATTTAGGACGACTCATCGCACGACGCACTCTTCATAAATATGGTTTTGACCTTACCAGTTGATAAAACAACATTCGCCCTACTTTCGCGCGAAACGCCAAAAAGGACAAACGCGAAAACCGGCGTAGCTACTAGCGGGGCATCCTAACCTTTATTATGCGTCATTGGTGCAGGTATATCAAATAAAAATGGGACGTCTCAAATAATTTTAACTATGCAGGTATAAGTTTGCTCGGGCGTCACTTCTCGCGATGCGTAGGAGTGAGCCATATATGGTTCAAAAAAGCGTGACCAGCGGAGTCACGTTGATTGTGTAGAATAATCACTTCTGTATTCATTCAACTCGGGACTCGCAGTGATGCCTACCATCGTCCACCGATGGTCAGTAACGAAAAAATATATCGCCATCAAAATGCAACGAACGTTGTTGTCGGCTCATGTGTTGCGGCATTATACAGCTCAAAGATCCCTCACATGATGCTACTTAACAGCAAGGTCAAGTAGTGGTTGCTAATTCTGGCAAGTGGCAGGGCGTGGTCACCATTTCAAATCGTGGTTGGCCACTTCATTCGTGATGACTTATGCAAGGAAATCATAAAATAGGACAAGAAGACAATAATTTGATCGACAAGCATTCTCTTCTCTTGATTTATGCTTGGTTGTCAATTTATTGTGTTACGGCTTTCTTCTCGGCTAGACTCTGAACAAATGTTCTATTTCATGCAGTCAATATTCTATCAGACAGGACGAAAGTTAGAGCTGCGCGTTGCGTCGTGGAATTTGTGTCGGTCGTAATCACAGCACTTAAGCTGCTTCGAATTAGGACTGCGCTAGCAAGTGAGAGAGAGAACCACGCTGTTGTTTTCATTGTACGACTTACTTTACGAGCACAGACCGTTTCAACAAGTGTCACACTGCCCTGCAACTACTCCATAATAGTTTTCGTATGCCTGTTAGTTATGCACTGTAGTGCTACGCCAGCCTGTTAACAGAGCAGCACTGATTACGTTGTTTGCTGCATCTTCCCTCTTGTTAAACGTAATCAATGAGCGCCGTTTTCAGACGGTTGCGATGTTCGAAATGTCTTTCGCAGTTTAATTTATTTCTATAGGCATAATATTAAACTGAATTTTTGTTCTAATAGACTCTTCTTATAGCTGCGCTCACGTTCATTGGCAAGCCCTGTCGGGAGAGAAGGTCAGTGATTCTCAAAGTTATGACGTAACGCGGAGAGAAGTTGGCTTATTGTTCTCTTGCTAGAGGATGGCGGGTGTGTGTCCGAAGAAGTTGTTCAAAAGCCGATTGTCCCTTTTGAGTGAACGTGATAGCTGGAACAATGTAGACAATTGCAACACTGGTGAGCGCACTTAGCTGAATGTGTGGAGAATGGAACGGATGGGTCTGTATACAATGAAACAGTGCGTAACAGCTCCACAATGAAACCCATGTGCCCTATAACTTCCACATGTGCTAATCTCATATCATTACTTGGGATACTATGCAAATAAACGCGTTCCCTTGTTTTGATAAGCGATTACTGGATGTGGAGGCTGTGGGACGCGTGGCATATTTAATAGAAAAGCATATGGTTTGGTAGGACTACAATCTGTCGCCTTAACTGCACTTCATTATGGGCCAACGGAATTACGGCACCGCTTCACAGGCTCTTACTAAGGAGTTGTGAACCATTCTGACAAAAGCCAGTCGTATTGTATTGACTTTTCATATCTTTTGACACGTCGGGGGCACCTAAAGACTCAAAGACCTTGCTCATAGTTTCGATGCGTGACAGAGTTGATGAGTCATGCGGTAGCATGCAAGTTACCGTGCACAGAATCACTTACTGCGTCTTTGAATACAGTTTGGCGTGCTGGATTCAGCGCTGTAGGGTTCTCATCTTTAAGTAGGAAAGCTCATCTCAAAAGGAGTGGTTGGTAACTGTACCTGTTTTTAGCTAGACGTATTCTTTAGGTGTGTATGTGCAGAGCGAATGGTCCTACGTCCACGGTGGAACACTCGCAAGATGTTATTCGAATTAAATGAAGGAAATGAAGGTCTGAGACGTACACTTTCAGTCTTCGTTGTTGCGGCTTTGTCCGCGGACGCCACCTTATTGTTGAAAGAGATCTAAATTCGCAAAACCCTCACTGCCGCTGCTATGGCGCGATAAAGCACAGTGTCTGAAGCCAGTTGTTTTTGGTGCGTGTGTCCTGTCTGTGCATAGCGAGTTTCGTGCCAAGTGTAGGTCATTTCGGTCAAAGTTTAGCGACAATCCCGATAGTGAAAACTGCCCGCAGCTCTTTTACATTATGTGACGTTGTCAATCGGACAGACAGAGAAAAGTGCAAGCAAAAAAAATAATTTGTGAGAATATTTGAACCGTTTTATGCAAGTTATGGTAAAGTTAAGACAGAACTAATGACCGAGTCCTTAAGATGTGATTGAGTCGTGCAGACGACTATTTTTATTGTATTCAAGTTATGACGATTCTGCAAAGTTCCTTACCACTGTGGTCAATCTTTCGTCTGGTTCTAGCGTGGCTGTAGCAATGTGACAAATATATGAAGCACTCCCATTAATTACATACGCCTCGTCGGCGGAAACAATCGGTTGATGTCTGGTACAACTATCTTTCAACATGAATCCTCTGTGGATCGAAGCGACATTTAGCGAGGCTAGTATTTTTGTAAACAGAAGTGACGGGATGTTCCTACGTGGGTCTTGTTTTCCGACAAAGACAAGCCGTGATATCTGAGTGACGTAGACCGAAGGAAATAAATGAAGTGGTTGAACGCCGTGTTGAACAACATTTCTCGTCCTTGGCGCCTGAAAGCGGCGGAACTTATGGAGTGCAAGGTAAGGGTTCTTAAATTAAATTATGGGGTTTTACGTGCCAAAACCACTTTCTGATTATGAGGCACGCCGTAGTGGAGGTTTCCGGAAATTTTGACCCCCTGGGGTTTTTTAACCTGCACCTAAATCTAAGTACATGGGTGTTTTCGCATTTCGCCCCCATCGAAATGCGGCCGCCGTGGTCGGGATCCAATCCCGTGACCTCGCGCTCACCAGCCCAACACCATAGCCACTGAGCAACAACGACGGGTGGCAAGGTTTCTTGAACGTGGTGTTTGTACACGAAGCGTCCTATTACAGCAGTTAGCCTGCCCAGTTGACATGACGGAAAGCTTAACCTTTCAGGCATGTAGCACCTCACACAGCGCTTTGACTTAGGGACCCATCGATGAGACACCGATGTGCAACCCGCAGATCACGTACGATCACCACAGTACTTGTCAGCGTAAAGTGTGCCCTACCAGAAAACGCAACACAATACAAAAAATACTGCAAAACAGGTATGAAAATACACGAGAAACTGGAAAATCGGAAGTAAGTACGGAAAATACAGTATATGAGAAAGTTCCATGTTCCTAGGGAGAGTCGATCGTCCGCTATGCTGCTTCTCATCGCACGCTCGATGCAGCACCATAATAAGCCAGCCAGAGAGAAAGAGAGAGAGAGAGAGGAATAGAGGAAGGTAGGGATGTTAACCAGTCAAGGGTCTGGTTGGCTGCCCTACGCTGGGGGAAGGGAGAAGGGGAAGACAGAGAAGAAAAAGAGAACGTCTAGAGACGTGTAGGGACAGCACTGGAGTTAAAGCCGCTCGCGCAAACCTGGCGTTCTCAGAAAGCACAAGTGCTTTCACTGCCGTCTGAGCCGATGATCGATGGGGACGGTGCTCTAGTACTCTCTGTTTACTCAAAGGACGATCATCCAATTTCCTCAATGTGTTGGACAAATACTGTCTTTGTGCTTGAAATTGAGGACAATGACACAATAAGTGCTCAATGTTCTCCTCGCATCCGCTAACATCAGATGCAAGACTATCAGCCATTCCACTTAGTGATAGGCATTCGTGAAGGCAACTCCAAGCCACAACCGACACAGAAGAGACGTCGCGTCGGTGCAGACCGGCCAGAGGTCTGAGTTGCAGTGACAGGTTTAGTCTCTGCAGTCTTGTGCACCCTGTATGTACGGCGTTCCACTCTGCTAAGGAGATCGTGCGTGCTAGAATGCGAAGTTGTCTCGTGGCGTCTGTCCTTAAGAGCGGAATGGGGACGCACCGGTCTTGGTTTGACGTCCGAGCTGCCTTTTCTGCGTCATCATTTCCAATGATACCGCAATGACCTGGTACCCATTGAAAAGAGATATCATAGCCTTTTTCTCTTAAGTGATGGACAAGTGCCACGATTTCGCACGTGAGCTGATCGTGAGTTCCACATCGGAGAAACAACTGCACACATTGCAAGGCCGGCCTTGAATCGCAAAGACTGCCCATTTTGTAGGATTTTCAGCATTTATCACATGAAGCGCCTCGCGGAAAGCCGCGAGCTGTGCAGCTGCGGGCTTAGTGACATGAAAAGTCTTGAACCGCTTGGTTATTCTCATTGTTGGTATAACTACAGCGCCACCGGAACTGGTTGATGCAGTTGATTTATCAGTATAGACGTGTGTGAAGTCGCTGTATTTCTCGTACAAGAAAAGTAAAGTTAGTTGCTTGAGTGCTGATGGCGGCAAGTTCGACTTTTTCTGAAGTCCTTGGATTGTAAGGTTTACTTGAGCACGGCGCACACACCATGGAGGAATGGAAGGTCTCGCCGCAACTGCGTAACCTGACCTGAGTTAGGCACGGTGCGCGGAGACAGTCGCACTGGATGTCGTGTGGGGCCTATCTAGCGGGAGACTTGCGAGGCGGTGAGTAGGGGTCCCGGCGAAGTGTCTCATGTGCACACGCATTGTTTCAATTGTAATGTGTGTTCTAAGAGTGGAATCCTGAGTGCCTGCAATAACTTCAGTCGTTGACGCACTCCCCGGTAGACCAAGGCATATCTTGAGGGCTTGGGCTTGGATGCTTTGGATTATATTTAGGTTAGTTCTGCAGGTGTTGGACATGACCGGTAGGCTGTACCGCAGGAATCCAATAAAGATGACCCTGTACAGCTGCAGCATAGATTGTATTGGCACTCTCCAGGACTTTCCTGCTAGAATCTTAAACATGTGGCAAATTCCTGTCAGGCGTTTTCTCACAATTCACATGAGGGGTCCGGGAGGGATTTCTGTCAATGACCACCCCCAAAAATCTGTGGCTCGTGCTGTACAAGATCAGCTGTCCGTCGGCGGATATCACGTATGGAGACATTGATTTCCTGGTAAAGGCCCCACTGCACACTTTTCACATGATATATGACGTCCTTGTTCTCGAAGGTAGGATGATGTTAAAGTGGCTGCCTTCTGAAGCCGCGCGCGAAGCTGCAGTCGCGTCACACCCGACGTCCAAATGCCAATGTCGTCGGCATAGATGGAGAGCCTAATGGTGCATGGCAGTATGTAGGCGAGTCAAATGAGTGTTAGACTGAAGAGCGTTGGGCTCAGCACTCCGCCCTGAGACACCCCACGGTTACTGTAATGCTGGGATGTCGGGCCATCCTCGGTAAGTACGAAAAAGGATCTCTTATGTAGATAGCTACTTATCAACAAATAGAGCTTGCCGCCAAGAGGGAAAGATAGGGAGGTTCACCAAGGACGTTCCCGGTTGGCTACCCTACACTTGGGGAAGGAGAAAAGGGAAGAACAGATTTATTTATTTATTTATTTATTTATTTATTTATTTATTTATGATACCCTCAGGGGTCAACAGACATTACAGAGGGAAGTGGTATAAAATGCAGAAAAACAACAAAATTTTAACTACAAGAAACAGCACAATGTTTCTAATTATGTGATAGTATAGTTTTGAAGAGGCAAAACACATGTTACAAGAAAATACTATATATATACAAAGAAGCAGTCCAGTTTTTCTAAATATACAATAATAGCTATAAAGAGGCAGAATACAACAAGCCGTTACAGAGCATTGGTTAATGAAGTCACAAATTTTCCATCATCTGAAATTGTTACTACCAGTTTGGGAAGGCAATTCCAATCATTTCATGTGCGTGGTATGTAGGACTATAGGAATGATTCTGTTTTACACAACGAAATGCCAACTTTATGAGCATGACCCAGATGGTGCGAAACGTAATGGGGAGGAAGTATTAGTAAATCGCGCAGGTAGGGATGATGATACAGTTTGTGAAAAAGGCTTGAGCGAAGCATCGCATGTCGAGAAGCAAGCGCAGGTCGTTTAAGGTAAGCTTTCATTACCGTGTTGCTCGCGATTCGATTGTAATTAGAGAGTATAAAACGGAGCGAATTATTTTGCACCATTTCAAGCGAATGTACCAAATTATTACAATGCGAATCCCAAACCGAATCGGCCTATTCTAACTTAGGGCGAATGGGTGTTTTATATAGCATTAGTTTGAGAGACGAAGGTGATTTTGCAAAGTTACGACGAAGATATCCGAGCATGCGATTAGCGTTGCAGACGACATGAGAGATGTGAGTATCCCATGTTAGATTGCTACTGATGTGAACTTCGAGGTACTTATATGAAGATACGCTGTCGAGTAGTAAATTATTTAAGTGATAAATGGGTAAACTAGTAATCTTTCTAGATACTCGCATGAATTTGCATTTTTCAGTGTTTAGTTTCATAAGCCATGTATTACACCACTCAAAGACTGCGTTAATATCAGCTTGAAGAAGAGCGGCGTCATTTGGATTTGTTATTTCTCGGAAAATTACGCAATCATCGGCAAACAAATGAACTGATGAGGAAACGCAGGATGGTAAATCGTTAACATAGATGAGAAAAAGAAGAGGACCGAGGAGTGAGCCCTGCGGTACAACAAAATGGACTGTGCATTCTTCAGAATTCGCGCCGTTAGCTGAAACAAACTGAGAACGTTTAGCAAGAAAACTTTCAATCCAGATTAAAATGCAGGGATCGAGCTTAAGTAGTCGTAATTTATAGATGAGCAGTTTGTGACACACTTTGTCAAAGGCTTTAGAAAAGTAAAGAAAAATGCAGTCAGCCAAGGACCTATTGTCAAGAATGATGTTCAGTTTCTGTACAAAAAGTGTTGAGTTTCGCACGAGTATGATTTGCGAAATCCATGCTGTGATGGTGCAAGAAATGAATGCGACTCCAATAAAGTAACCATCCGAAGCCAAGATATGCTCTAGTATCTTACAAGGTATACTTGTCAGCGAAATTAATCGGTCTGTAATTTAGAGGGGAATGCTTATTGCCCAATTTATGGTTTGTAATTACCTTCCCGACTTTCCACTCGGATGGAAGAAAACCATCGTGCAATGATGATAAGCAGGGAAAAGAAAAATAATAGCCATTCATTCACAGTCGCAGAGTAATCTGCGATGTGTATGAAGAGTATTGTTCGTTAGCACACATGCTCTGGTAATGTTGTGCGTTACAAAACGCAACTGCGACTTAGTAGTTCCTTAGGACCTTAATAAAGTTTGTTGCCTGACTGACTGACTGTCTGCAGCACACACACACACACACACACACACACACACACACACACACACACACACACACACACACACACACACACACACACACACACACGCACACGCACACGCACACGCACGCACACGCACACACACGCACGCACACGCACGCACGCACGCACGCACACACACACACACACACACACACACACGCACACACACTGAAAAGTTGAAAACGCGATGCCACTACTTTAAGTACACTCACTGAAATGCACATGTCTGTGCACAGGCACTACAGAAACGGAACGCTGCCGTCTTAGCAAAATATAAAACGGTAACGGATGATGGTGAGTTGAAGATTTATCGATGCTATGAATGCTATGTCGAAGCGATTCCGTTGTCTTACAACATATATATATATATATATATATATATATATATATATATATATATATATATAACCTATAACCTTGTTCTCGTTCCGCTCATCATATATATATATATATATATATATATATATATATATATATATATATATATATATATATGATGAGCGAAACGAGAACAAGGTTATAGGTGGTAGTTAGGAGTGCGCAGACGAGTGAGATTAGAATAATTGAGGATCCAAAATTTATGCGACAAAATCGAACACGAAATCAATTTAGACTGAAGAGGCATTATTTCAAAACTCTATTTGGGTAAATTTCGCAGTGCAAGGTTGATTACTGGAATGAAAAAAGAAAGGAAGATTCGCATTTCTTTTTTAATTTGGCGTTGAAACGCCAGCGGCAGTACGCGAGTGCAGCGTCAAGGATTTGAACGTATTTTCACGTGTGTGGGCCGTTGGTGTTGCAGTAAATGCTGCCAGAAGTTGCTAACTTCAGTCTCTGCCTTCATTAGAATATAATGTATTCTACGTTTACCGAGAAACAATAACTTAGACCAGAGGAGAATGGTGACGTAATGGCCAGCTGACGCAGGAATATGAAAGCAGCACCGTAACCCGTCTTTCGTTTTTCCGTCTTTTCTGTCTTACGAGGCCTCCTTTCACAGTCAGGGTGGCGTTTAGAGCTGCAGCTCTATTACTACATCTACAAACCCAGAAAACGCCTGGTTACGTAAATCTGACCTTCAAGCTCAGCCAACGTCAAGCTGGTATTTAGCCTGCCACTACCGGCGGCTTCTGCGTACGCCGCCTGGGCGCTCATACGTTGAAAGCGATCCGCGATGTGGACAAAGTGCGCCGAGTGCTGGTAGCTTCGCATGCGCTGTGCTTTCGACGCGTAGTTCGCGTTGATGCGAGACGCAGCATGAAGGTAAACTCACTCGCTGCTGCTGCCGCGCCGAGCAGCGTCTGTGTGGGGTCTTAGGGGGCAAATTGCAGATGCGGTAGTTGCGCTGACGGCACCGAGCAGCGTCTCTGTCCTTTCCCAAAGCAAGCAAAACCATCCTATCGCTCAGCAAACTTGGTTTAATTATTATTTGTTGGTAAATTTTTCAAGGGAAGCTTGTATTGGTTCACAAGTGGCGCTGTTGTGGTCACGCAAAGACCCGGTTGCTCCCCGAGCAGCGCAGGGAAAGGGAGGTTTGCCGAGTTGACAGCTGCGCGGGAGCCGAAGCGTGAGTCGTTCATAAGTATTCCAGCTAATTCCAGCTGCATAGGCGCGTCCTCGCGCCACGCGCGCAACCAATCAGAGCAGTTTCGCTCCAGCCGCGGAGGGAAAGGGCAGGAAAGGGTTTCGCGCACACGGCGCCGGCTTCGTTTCCGTTCAGTTCAGTCGCGGAAAACGGGTGGAACGGCCACACACTGTGCGTTCCTCCGAGGAACGGGCAGCGCTCGACGAGTGCCCGCGAGAACTCGCCCGCACAAGAGCTCGCCGTTGGCGCGCCGATCCAGCCGTTCGAAACGCCCGAGCCACCCAGGCAATCGGACAGTGACGAGAAGAAACCGAGCTGAGGGATTGAGAGGCTGAAGCAATCCGCCACTGTTATCTGTGCGTTACCTAACCTTGACGAAAGTCAGGTGCACGCAAGGCAAGCTTCGCTTACCCCCATTCTCCGGTAGGGCAAGGGTTTATCGTATTTTTTATACTGCAGATTAGTTTTCTAATAAAAGATTTCTTTTTTTTTCTTTGTTGTCGCTTCGAAGTTCTATATAGATCAATTTCAATGTTACACTCCTACAATATGTACACTTTAAGAATGTCCGCACTCTAAGATCGGTTGTTATTTCATTTTATGCCGCCGCAAACCAGTTCGCTACCTGACTAAGCAAAATTGATCTGTCGGAAGCATGTCGAGGTAAATGGGCGTCCAGATCTTGCTCCTAACAACGCCACCAATGTTTGCGACTTCCTTCATCGTCCCGTTTATGATATCCCTAGTTGATGATATTCCAGCTTCTCTTCGTGCCCTGATAAAGTCGGCGACCTAACTTTTCACCTCTTGGCAACGACACGTTTGCGGTCGTGAGTATCTCGCGGTTGCCATCAGACCGCGCCACCAATCTTTGTATATTATTGCAAGAAAAAGGTAACGACTTATGCAGGGCTCGTTATTTGGAAACACAATTAAGGGGATTGAAATTCAGGCGCTCAAGGACGGATTGACGATTTTCTTCTTTTGCACATTTCGCTAACTCTTTTCAGAGCGCGAAACGTAGGAAGAGAAGTACGTTAAAGATAACATAATGGAAACAACATCATTAGGTGTCTTTGGGGCACGCTGTACAAATCATGTAGAACAAACAAAACAGAATGCACGCAAGCGACTAGTTGAAAAACTCTAGACAAATCACCAAAGCATAACTGCTTGTTTGAGCAGCTGTACATTAACAAACGAAATAACTTTACAGAAACATTGAAACGTGACACAGTCAACAATACACGTGCGTGCTCTTTTTTCAGATATTAGCGCCTACGGGTAAATGATGCGACGGCCATTTTAGAGCGAATGTATCTTGCACTCGAATGGGCCACAGTGCGCAACGACGTTAGATTGTCTGCCGAAAATCGAGATCCTTCGTGTCCGCTGCGTTTCTCTTCGGGTACACAGTTTTGGACGACTGGCGCTGCCGTCGACGTGACGTAGCATGAGGAAACATGCGGAAAAGCATGCCACGTTGGTCACGTTAGAAGCTAAGGCGCTTAACTGAGAACGAGTGGTGTCAACAACGCAATGTGAGGCTTAGCCATGCTGTGGTTAGTAGCGTGTACTATAGCTGCGCTAAGCAACGAGTCATCTGAGGATTCAGACAAATATTGCGTCGTCCCGAAGTGCTATCGCATGTCGCCGTGGATGACGAAGTTGTTACAGCTGTACAATGAAAGTACTTTTGACCTGTTCATGGAAGCGTTTGGGAAACGATGATTGCTGCTTATGTCCTATCAAATGCTCATATGCTGTCGCTTAAATAACAAAGCTCGGTGCAAACACGTACGTTACGCGTAAACAGCGCATTCACCACAAAAAGCAAAAGCGCTGGAACGGCACATGAAAAGAGAACTGCGCATAGACTAGGCATTCCACTCATATATATATATATACTGTCCTCCCTTTGTCATTGTTTTTCCGACATAAAACCTTGCCAAACATCAAATTCGGACGCTTTTGAAATGTGCGATGATTTATGCATAAAACACATATATCTTCTTTTTTTTCGAGTAATTGCCCGTCAAAGAGCAATTGAGTTAGTCCAGGGGGATTATCTGAAGGCGCGGATATTACTGACACAACTAACAATGACGCGGACAGCAATAGTTAAAAAGAAGAAGGAATTATAATTCCTTAATTATACATATTATGTTACGCGCTGAAATCGAAAAATTGAGCATCAGTGAACTCTGGCCTGTTCTAAAATGGAACGCTGAATATATCGGTGCTCCTGCTAGCACTTCCTTAAAAGTATGCATATATTAAGCGTTGCTCGGTTATTCCAACACTCTTATGCTCTCTCTAATAAAACGGAATATTGATACACTGCCAGTGCATATCTTAGTCCATTTAGGGGCGAATACCTTTAAAACGACGGTATAGTCTCGGTATTTCCGCTAAGGTGTTATATCTGCATTAGTTCTTGGTTTAAATTTCGCAGTATTACCAAGTGAATATTACAGCGAAGCTGTTAAGAGCTACTTTCCCCACTATCGTATAGGCGTGAAGAAAAAAAAACGCCGAAAATAGCGCTATGCCGGGCCGACCTGCGGCAGAGGGGAATCAGGCATTAAGCACTCCCCATACATGGGCCGATACCGAAGGCAGTGCAATGCCGGGCCGACCCGCGGCAGAGGTGAATCAGGCGTTAAGCACTCCCCATAGGTGGGCCGATTCCGAAGACAGTGCAATGCCGGGCCGACCCGCGGCAGAGGGGAATCAGGCGTTAAGCACTCCCCATACGTGGGCCGATCCCGAAGACCGTGCAATGCCGGGCCGATCCGCGGCAGAGGTGAATCAGGCGTTAAGCACTCCCCATACGTGGGCCAATCCCGAAAACAGTGCAATGCCGGGCCGACCCGCGGCAGAGGGGAATCAGGCGTTAAACACTCCCCATACATGGGCAGATCCCGAAGACAGTGCAATGCCGGGCCGACCCGCGGCAGAGGGGAATCAGGCGTTAAACACTCCCCATACATGGGCCGATCCCGAAGGCAGTGCAATGCCGGGCCGACCCGCGGCACAGGTGAATCAGGCGTTAAGCACTCCCCATACGTGGGCCGATCCCGAAGACAGTGCAATGCCGGGCCGACCCGCGGCAGAGGTGAATCAAGCGTTAAGCACTCCCCATACGTGGGCCAATCCCGAAAACAGTGCAATGCCTGGCCGACCCGCGGCAGAGGGGAATCAGGCGTTAAGCACTCCCCATACGTGGGCCGATACCGAAGACAGTGCAATGCCGGGCTGACCCGCGGCAGAGGGGAATCAGGCGTTAAGCACTCCCCATAGGTGGGCCGATCCCGAAGACAGTGCAATGCCGGGCCGATCCACGGCAGAGGTGAATCAGGCGTTAAGCACTCCCCATACGTGGGCCAATCCAGAAAACAGTGCGATGCCGGGCCGACCCGCGGCAGAGGGGAATCAGGCGTTAAGCACTCCCCATACGTGGGCCAATCCAGAAAACAGTGCGATGCCGGGCCGACCCGCGGCAGAGGGGAATCAGGCGTTAAGCACTCCCCATACGTGGGCCGATGTCGAAGGCGGTGCAATGCCGGGCCGACCCGCGGCAGAGGGGAATCAGGCGTTAAACACTCCCCATACAAGGGCCAATCCCGAAGGCAGTGCAATGCCGGGCCGACCCGCGGCAGAGGTGAATCAGGCGTTAAGCACTCCCCATACGTGGGCCGATCCTGAAGGCAGTGCAATGCCGGGCCGACCCGCGGCAGAGGTGAATCAGGCGTTAAGCACACCCCATAGGTGGGCCGATACCGAAGACCGTGCAATGCCGGGCCGATCCGCGGCAGTGGGGAATCAGGCGTTAAGCACTCCCCATACGTGGGCCGATCCTGAAGGCAGTGCAATGCCGGGCCGACCCGCGGCAGAGGTGAATCAGGCGTTAAGCACACCCCATAGGTGGGCCGATCCCGAAGACAGTGCAATGCCGGGCCGACCCGCGGCAGAGGGGAATCAGGCGTTAAACACTCCCCATACATGGGCCGATCCCGAAGGCAGTGCAATGCCGGGCCGACCCGCGGCACAGGTGAATCAGGCGTTAAGCACTCCCCATACGTGGGCCGATCCCGAAGACAGTGCAATGCCGGGCCGACCCGCGGCAGAGGTGAATCAAGCGTTAAGCACTCCCCATACGTGGGCCAATCCCGAAAACAGTGCAATGCCTGGCCGACCCGCGGCAGAGGGGAATCAGGCGTTAAGCACTCCCCATACGTGGGCCGATACCGAAGACAGTGCAATGCCGGGCCGACCCGCGGCAGAGGGGAATCAGGCGTTAAGCACTCCCCATAGGTGGGCCGATCCCGAAGACAGTGCGATGCCGGGCCGACCCGCGGCAGAGGGGAATCAGGCGTTAAGCACTCCCCATACGTGGGCCAATCCAGAAAACAGTGCGATGCCGGGCCGACCCGCGGCAGAGGGGAATCAGGCGTTAAGCACTCCCCATACGTGGGCCGATGTCGAAGGCGGTGCAATGCCGGGCCGACCCGCGGCAGAGGGGAATCAGGCGTTAAACACTCCCCATACATGGGCCGATCCCGAAGGCAGTGCAATGCCGCGCCGACCCGCGGCAGAGGTGAATCAGGCGTTAAGCACTCCCCATACGTGGGCCGATCCCGAAGACCGTGCAATGCCGGGCCGATCCGCGGCAGAGGTGAATCAGGCGTTAAGCACTCCCCATACGTGGGCCAATCCCGAAGACAGTGCAATGCCGGGCCGACCCGCGGCAGAGGGGAATCAGGCGTTAAACACTCCCCATACATGGGCCGATCCCGAAGGCAGTGCAATGCCGGGCCGACCCGCGGCACAGGTGAATCAGGCGTTAAGCACTCCCCATACGTGGGCCGATCCCGAAGACAGTGCAATGCCTGGCCGACCCGCGGCAGAGGGGAATCAGGCGTTAAGCACTCCCCATACGTGGGCCGACACCGAAGACAGTGCAATGCCGGGCCGACCCGCGGCAGAGGGGAATCAGGCGTTAAGCACTCCCCATAGGTGGGCCGATCCCGAAGACAGTGCAATGCCGGGCCGATCCACGGCAGAGGTGAATCAGGCGTTAAGCACTCCCCATACGTGGGCCAATCCAGAAAACAGTGCGATGCCGGGCCGACCCGCGGCAGAGGGGAATCAGGCGTTAAGCACTCCCCATACGTGGGCCAATCCAGAAAACAGTGCGATGCCGGGCCGACCCGCGGCAGAGGGGAATCAGGCGTTAAGCACTCCCCATACGTGGGCCGATGTCGAAGGCGGTGCAATGCCGGGCCGACCCGCGGCAGAGGGGAATCAGGCGTTAAACACTCCCCATACATGGGCCGATCCCGAAGGCAGTGCAATGCCGGGCCGACCCGCGGCAGAGGTGAATCAGGCGTTAAGCACTCCCCATTCGTGGGCCGATACCGAAGACAGCGCAATGCCGGGCCGACCCGCGGCAGAGGGGAATCAGGCGTTAAGCACTCCCCATACGTGGGCCGATACCGAAGACCGTGCAATGCCGGGCCTATCCGCGGCAGTGGGGAATCAGGCGTTAAGCACTCCCCATACGTGGGCCGATCCTGAAGGCAGTGCAATGCCGGGCCGACCCGCGGCAGAGGTGAGTCAGGCGTTAAGCACACCCCATAGGGGGGCCGATCCCGAAGACAGTGCAATGCCGGGCCGATCCGCGGCAGTGGGGAATCAGGCGTTAAGCACTCCCCATACGTGGGCCGATCCTGAAGGCAGTGCAATGCCGGGCCGACCCGCGGCAGAGGTGAATCAGGCGTTAAGCACACCCCATAGGTGCGCCGATCCCGAAGACAGTGCAATGCCGGGCCGACCCGCGGCAGAGGGGAATCAGGCGTTAAACACTCCCCATACATGGGCCGATCCCGAAGGCAGTGCAATGCCGGGCCGACCCGCGGCACAGGTGAATCAGGCGTTAAGCACTCCCCATACGTGGGCCGATCCCGAAGACAGTGCAATGCCGGGCCGACCCGCGGCAGAGGTGAATCAAGCGTTAAGCACTCCCCATACGTGGGCCAATCCCGAAAACAGTGCAATGCCTGGCCGACCCGCGGCAGAGGGGAATCAGGCGTTAAGCACTCCCCATACGTGGGCCGATACCGAAGACAGCGCAATGCCGGGCCGACCCGCGGCAGAGGGGAATCAGGCGTTAAGCACTCCCCATAGGTGGGCCGATCCCGAAGACAGTGCAATGCCGGGCCGATCCACGGCAGAGGTGAATCAGGCGTTAAGCACTCCCCATACGTGGGCCAATCCCGAAAACAGTGCGATGCCGGGCCGACCCGCGGCAGAGGGGAATCAGGCGTTAAGCACTCCCCATACGTGGGCCGATGTCGAAGGCGGTGCAATGCCGGGCCGACCCGCGGCAGAGGGGAATCAGGCGTTAAGCACTCCCCATACGTGGGCCGATCCCGAAGACTGCAATGCCGGGCTGACCCGCGGCAGAGGGGAATCAGGCGTAAAGCACTCGCCATACGTGGGCCGATCCCGAAGACAGTGCAATGCCGGGCCGACCCGTGGCTGAGGGGAATCAGGCGTTAAGCACTCCCCATACGTGGGTCGATCCCGAAGACAGTGCAATGCCGGGCCGACCTGCGGCAGAGGGGAATCAGGCGTTAAGCATTCCCCATACGTGGGCCGAACCCAAAGACCGTGCAATGCCGGGCTGACTCACGGCGTAGGTGAAGCAGGTGTTAAACACTCCTCACACAGGGTGGCTAGAGTCGCTGACTGCCCTGTAATGTTTAGCGAGCACACATTAATTTTAACAAGGTATAGGTTTTTCGAGTCAAATATGTTCCATAATATGTGTTTTATGGAAGTAGCGGTAATTATAATAGATAGGAGCGTAATTAGAAGTTAAGTATTTGTATCTGCACAAAAAAACAAACACCACTGAACACGCCTTCGCTGGCTTTTAATAACTCGTTATTGGCCCTGTGACACGACCCCAATTTCCATGAAGTTGAGCTCCATTAGGAAGCCTCGTGCTCTCTCGTCCTAAAGGAGTTCGTGCATCCTTGTGTTACAGGGGTATAAAACGAGAGGACAAGATAGGGAGAGTGGGAAGGTGGCAGAACGGTATATATATATATATATATATATATATATATATATATATATATATATATATATATATTGTAGCGAAGAGAGACGCTAGTGGGTTCAGCGCTACTGGCTCTAAACGCTAGTGGGTCGACGTTGCGCTGCTCCGAGCTCTGCCAAATAAACCCCTTTAGAATTGGTGGAGGTGCGGGGTACCCTCAGACGATCATCCTGGAACTCCGGTCCCGTACTCTACCATCTACCATGCCCCGGCCAAGACGCCTCCCAGCAAACGGCTCCTCCTGCACCCACTGCGTGTCCTGGGGTGCCTCGTCATCGCGACCCTCCTATCTACACTGGAGCGGACGACACTGACGTGGACGAATGGCTCACGGCGTACGAGAGGGTAGGCGACCATAACAAGTGGGACGAAGCGGCCAAACTGAGCCATGTTCTGTTCTACCTCGCTGGAGTGGCCAGCCTGTGGTATAACAACCATCAAGCAGAGTTCCCGACATGGTCGGAATTTAAGACTTCCCTCGCCGATGTATTTGGTCGCCCTGCTGTTCGCAAGCTGCGTGCCGAGCAACGTTTGCGAGAGCGAGCTCAACAGCCAGGCGAAACATTCACCAGCTATATCGAAGATGTCCTGGACCTATGCAGGAAATTCGATTCGACCATGGCGGAGTCTGATCGAATCCGAAACATCATGAAGGGCATAGAAGACGACGCCTTTAACATGTTGCTGGCGAAAAGTCCACGCTCTGTGGCTGAAATTGTCACACTGTGCCACAGCTATGAAGAACTCCGCAGGCAGCGGTCACTGACCCGTCGATCTCTACCGCGTGATGAACACCTCGCTGGTTTGGCTGCCGTGTCCAACCAGGCAGCGTTGCTCGCAGAAATGAAGGCGTTCGTCCGCGAGGAAGTTGCCCGGCAACTCTTGTTGATGGATTTTGCACAGCCGCAGTCGCTACACGCGCCTACGCCAAGTTTTGCGCCTCCGCTTCGGCGCGTCATAGCGCTAGAACTGCACGAGGTTTCGCCTGAGCACCACCAGCGTGTTCCTGCGGCTGCGCCTCACAGCTACGCCGAAGTCATGGCTAGGCCCCAACAGATCCCGACGGCTGTGCCACTCAGCTACGCGGAAGTCGCCACCCAGCCTCAACAACTCCCTCAACGGGGACCTCTCACGTACGCCGAAGTCCTCGCTATGCCCCGACAACAGCCTGCTATGCAATCACTTCACCAGCCGCCACGTCCAACGCGTCCTTCCACATGGATGGGACTTGCCGCAAAGACTCGGTGGCGTACAGCGGACAATCGACCGATATGTTTTGCGTGCGGCTATGCAGGCCACGTCGCACGCCACTGTAGTCGCGTGCAGTCGCCTAGCGCTACACCATATGTGCCAAGTTCTATGGCAGGTTCTCCGCGCCCTTAATACGACGATGAACCTCGGGCTGCGTCACCACCATTCCGCAGGTCCGCCAACATCCGCCGCTCAACTTCTCCACGCCGACGCTCCCCATCATCGATGCGGCCTCGTCCCGAAGCTCGGAGTGAGGAAAACTAATCATCGCAGTCCATAAGGCAAGGGCTGCGACGCCGTCGAAACGCGGAAGTCCTCAACGTAGCCCGGCCAATGTGATAGACGTGTTAGTTGACGGTGTGCGCACATACGCCCTCGTGGATACCGGAGCCACTGTATCAGTTATGGACGCTTCCTTCGAAAAGTTACGACGCCCATTGCTGGATTCGCCCTCCGCACCGCAGGCGCACAGCGTATTCACCCGATTGCGCCGTGCACCGCTCGTGTTCTCATCGAGGACGTTGTATACGCCGTCGAATTTATTGTGATTTCCTCGTGCTCCCACGAAGTTATCCTGGGGTGGGACTTTCTCGCCCGCCACGATGCCGTCATTCATTGTGCACGGGCCGAACTAGAACTGTCGCCGATCTCAGATATGACGCTTGCCGATAATGCTTCTTTTTCAAACAAACTACTCGTCAGGCACGGCACCAACGTTCCTCCCAACTCGTCAGTGATTGTATCAAGCCATTGCAGTAGCCTCTCTCACGCCATCGCACTACTTTCTCCGTCGGGCCGCTTTTATACTCGAAAAGGTCTGCTGCTGCCTTTTGCGACTGTAAACGTCGAAAAGGGCTCCACAGCTATTTTTGTCCGTAACCCCTTCTCATACCCTGTGATGCTGCTTCAAGGCGAATGACTTGGCCACGTGGAAGTGATCGACGCCGTACAAATTACGGATGTTCCCGAAGACACGTCCTGCGCCAGTTACAACACGCTCAGTTTTCTCTCTACGTCCGACCCTTTGCCCACAGGTGTGTTCGATTCATCTATTGCCGATGGCTTCACCCCCCCTCAGCGTTCGCAGCTTCTGCACATCTTAGAAGAATTTAGTTCTTCTTTTGATGTCGGGCAACCTTCCCTGGGCCGGGCGTCTGCTGTCACGCACTATATTGACACTGGCTCCTAACCGCCATTGCGGCAACGACCATATCGCGTCTCTGCCACAGAACGTCGTGTGATTAATGAGCAAGTGGACGATATGCTTCGCCGCGAAGTGATCCGACCCTCGAACAGTGCATGGGCATCCCCTGTCGTCCTTGTTGCGAAAAAAGACGGCTCGGTACGGTTCTGTGTAGACTATCGGCGCCTGAACAAGATCGCTCGCAAAGATGTATACCCGCTGCCGCGAATCGATGACGCCATCGATAGCCTACAAGGAGCAGAATTCTTTTCATCTCTAGATTTACGCTCCGGCTATTGGCAAGCACCCATGGCTGTCGTCGATAGGCCGAAGACAGCCTTTGTCACACCCGACGGCTTATACGAATTTAACGTCATGCCTTTTGGACTTTGTAATGCGCCAGCAACCTTTGAACGCATGATGGACACAGTTCCCTGCGGTTTGAAGTGGCACACGTGCTTATGTTATCTCGACGACGTTGTTGTTTTTGCCTCTGACTTCACCACGCACCTTCAACGCCTACGGCGTGTTTTGACGTGCTTAACGAACGCTGGCCTTCAACTGAACCTAAAGAAGTGCCGATTTGCAGCGCGGCAGCTCACGATACTAGGTTATGTCGTCTCGAAGGATGGAATCCTCCCCGATCCAGCCAAACTTCGTGCCGTAGCTGAATTTCCTAAACCGACGTCTGTCAAAGAACTGCGCAGTTTTGTAGGTTTGTGTTCCTACTTGAGACGCTTCATTCGCAATTTCACCGCCGTCATATCGCCCCTGACGAAGCTCCTTGGCAGCAACGGACCGCTCCATTCGTGATCGTCCGAGTGCGACGAGGCGTTCACTCAGCTGCGTCGTTTGCTGACGTCTCGTCCCATTTTACGCCACTACGATCCAACGGCACCTATTGAGGTACACACAGATGCCAGCGGTGTTGGCCTCGGCGCTGTCCTAGCGCAGCGCAAAGAAGGGTTTCCTGAATATGTTGTGGCATATGCAAGCCCTATGTTTACAAGCCGAGACCAATTACACCGTCACGGAAAAAGAATGCCTGGCGATCATCTGGGCGCTTACCAAGTTCCGGCCCTATTTGTATGGTCGCCAATTTGATGTCGTCACGGACCACCATGCACTATGCTGGCTGTCGTCATTGAAGGATCCCTCAGGCCGTCTCGCCCGCTGGGCGCTTCGCTTACAGGATTACGATATCCGCGTACTGTACCGCAACGGACGCCACCATGCTCATGCTGACGCTCTCTCACGTACTCCCTTGCCAGACGACAATGCCTGCTGCACAATATCCCAGCTTGACGTTTCTTCCGTCGACATTGGGACCATCGCTTCTGAGCAGCGCAAGGAACCCTGGATTGCCTCCATCATAGACTGCCTTGCTGATCCGTCATCGCAGCCAACCACTCATGCATTGCGCCGTCAAGCTCGCCATTTCGCCATTCGCGACAACCTGCTTCACCGACGCAATTACACCTCTGACGGCCGCCAGTGGTTATTAGATGTACCTCGAAGCCTGCGTTCTGAAATATGCGCATCGTTCCACTCTGATCCACAGTGTGCTCACTCGGGACTTTTCAAAACCTACCAGCGCCTCCGATGACACTACTACTGGCGAGGAATGTACAACTACATCCAAAGTTCGTTCGTTCATGCCCCGAATGCCAGCGCCGAAAATCTTCACCCCACCTCTCGCCAGCTGGCCTGCAGCCTCTACCCTGCTCTTCCCGGCCGTTCGGGCGCGTTGGCATCGATTTGTATGGGCCACTTCCCCTGACGTCGGCTGGTAACCGCTGGGCCATTGTGGCAGTAGATTACCTTACACGATACGCTGAAACCGCCGCTCTCCCAGCAGCTACAGCGCGCGATGTTGCATCATTCCTGCTTCGGCGATTCATCCTGCGGCATGGTCTACCTCAAGAATTGCTCAGCGATCGCGGACGCGTCTTCCTGTCGGAAGTAGTTGAAGCGATTCTCAAAGAGTGCCACGTTCTTCATCGTACGGCTACGGCGTACCACCCTCAAACGAATGGCCTCACAGAACGCTTCAACCGTACGCTCGGCGACATGCTTTCAATGTACGTTGCCTCCGACCACACGAACTGGGACGCCATTCTGCCATTCGTCATCTACGCGTATAATACCGCTACGCAGAGCACCACTGGATTTTCACCCTATTTCTTGCTGTATGGTCGACACCTTTCGCACACCATCGACACCATTCTTCCGTACCGGCCGGATGCATCCGAGTGCGTCCATATTTCTGCCACGGTCAGACATGCAGAAGAGTGCCGCGACCTCGCACGGGCCTTTACTTCCGCTGATCAAGAGCGCCAGAGGAGCACGCGGTGACGCCACTGCCACGGTCACCTTCGATCCGGGAGCGATCTTCTGGCTCTCAGTCCCTTTAACTGCCCCTGGCCTCTCATCAAAACTGGTCCCTAAGTATGAAGGCATTTATCGTGTTCTCGAACGCGCATCTCCTGTGAACTATGTCATCGGACCAGTTGAGCCATCTGCAGACATGCGCCGCCGTGGACGAGACATTGTCCATGTCGACCGTTTAAAGCGTTACTACGACCCGCTCATCATGACGAGCTGTTAGAGCGCCGGACGGCTCCCTTCTCGCTCCCGGGGGGTGATTGTAGCGAAGAGAGACGCTAGTGGGTTCAGCGCTACTGGCTCTAAACGCTAGTGGGTCGAGCGCTCCTGCTCAGCAACGGCTCTCGTGCTTGGAAGCTGTGACTACCCTGCCCGTCGACGTTGCGCTGCTCCGAGCTTTGCCAAATAAACACCTTTAGAATATATATATATATATATATATATATATATGTGTAAGGAAAGAAAGATAAAATAAAGAAAGAAAGAGAAGGATACAGTATATTTTCGCGCGTATAAACCGCACCAGAATTTACAAAAATATATCAACAGTAAAGTGGGGGTGCGAATTACATGCGAATGTAGCTTTGAAGCAGGGCTTCACGGCAGCTCAATTCGCGCTGCCGCGAAGCCACACCTGAGGACAAGGTTTTCTGCGATTCAGTTTCGTCATCTCCTAGGGAACCCGACCTCCTCCCCGTCCCTGCGTGTCGAAGCTTCCTTCTCCCCTCTTTCACGGTCGCCCACTCTCCGCTTTACGTGTCGCCATTTTCTGTTGGTAGGTCGCGAATTCTGCACGCGGCGCCGGCGAACTCGTACGTCACTCGTCTCCGCGGCGCTCCCTCACACTGAGCGAGGTGCTTCGCGGTGCAGCGGTGAGTCAAATCACCGTTGGGATTTTCGGCTCGGCCGCGTTTGCTCCGTCGCCGATGCCGATGCGAGGGCTTCTCCGTCCGCGAGGTCATCCGCTGTCGTGCGAGTGCTGGCACGATGTAATGTAGCTGCAATGCGATTCGAGTCACGTCACACATCATGCGACTGTTGCGTCCGACTCGTGAATCCAGCTTTGTCAGCAGCGCCGAATAATGGGAAAACAGAGGCGAAGATACGATCTAGACATGTCGTGAATCCGCGAATAGAGACTGTTCTTGCAAAGAATTGAGCAGCCGTTGTATGCATAACTTACGCAAATTATACGCGGAATTTTTTCTTGTTCTTTTTTGCAGCGAAGATGTTTATGACTACGGTTGCGTAGATTTTTAGTATCCGTCAACAAATCTGCGTGTGCAAAAACTCAGCTCCCGAATGCGATGCAAAAAGGCTTCATTCTGTGCAAAAGCTTATGCGTATCATCACTTGGATATGTATTTTCAGTAGATAAGTCATCAACAGGCACCATTTTGAAGAGCAGTAGACTCTCAAATAGGCAATAATTTTTTTTTTGTGCTTGCTTGCCCTCAGGAGTATCAGCTATTCATTGTCTTACGTTACGGGCAAATTTCTCGTTGGGTAGGAATAGAAATGCTTACGCATCTAATAACAGCGGCGATACGAGAATGTGCGCGCACCTATCGTCACGATAACCACTGGTCAGGACAATAAGTATGCTGCCCCTTTGTTCAAAATTCTATGTCACCTGTCTAAGCAGCTTCGCTGGTCATGCACTTTCACAGATTGGAACGGCTCATGATTTCTTTTTTCTTCCCGGGCTGTTGTATTTGGGGGTGCGCATTATACGCGGTGGCGGGTTAGACGGTTGGACGGGGGGGGGGGGGGTGCGTGTTGGGGGAGGGAGAGGTTAGGAAGCCTTCAGAAGTGGCGTAGGCGGCGTGCGTTTATGGTTTTAGAAGAGCCGGTCAGTGTGCGAGTAACAAAGAAAAAAAAACATGAGTTGAAAGAATCACTTGAGTAGCGTAGCACCGATGCGTCGGATAATTAGAAGGTCTTAAGATGGCAACACGGAGTATGGGGGGCAATGGATAGGGTTGGTGGAAGGGAGCAGCTTTACCTTTCAAGCAACGTTAGCCTCAGTACTTCGGTGTAGGCGTCGTCACGGCGGTATGCAGAAATGACGCGACCCTGTGTGGTCGAGGCACCGAAAATGGTATTATTTCACTGGCGTCCGGAACTTTGGAATGTGTCAGTGTAGGTTTTAAAAAAAGAAAAAAATGCAAGAATAGAAATATACCAGAAGAAAAGAAAAATAGAAAATCGGAAGAACAAGTAGGATGGTTAGCAGAAAGAACGAGAGGGGGCGGAAATACATGGGAAAAGGACTCCTATGGTTGATATATGGGTCAAAGCGCGCAAGATAATAGTAAGCTGAGTGTTAGGCGAGAGGCAGGCAATAACTAGAAATGGAAGAATAATTGAGAATCGAGGATAGTTGGTGGCATAACGTATTTTGTGTCTTTGTTAATGATATGAGAGTTTCAGGTTCAAGTTACAGCTTCTAGCGATTTCAAGTGGCCACGTGCCAAATTGATACCCGTAGGGTGTAAGCATTTAAACTTGAGCATGAGGTATGAGCCTGTAATTTGCACTCGTGAGGTGGACGGAAATTTGTTTGTAGTATATAGAGCCTTGCTTTATGGAATATGTGGTCATGTTCACTGAAGTGGCTGGCTGCTGCTTTAGGTAATTTGTGTTTTGTATCTTCGCAGTGGCAGTTGAGTCTTGTATGAATTTATTGTCTCGTCTCACCTATATACTGTGTCATATCATAAGAAGCCAACAAACACTGACACCAAGGACAACATAGGGGAAATTACTTGCGCTTAATAAATGAAATGAAGAAACGATAAATTAATGGAAATAAAGTGGATGAAAAAACAACTTGCCGCAGGTGGGAACCGAACCCACAACCTTCGCATTTCGCTTGCGATGCTCTACCAATTGAGCTACCGCGGCGCTGTTTCCCCATCCACTTTCTTGGGTATTTATGTGTCCTAGTAGAACCCTGGGAGTGTTAGCCAGCGCCACCACTCACAGACCTTGGCGGCGGACGTGGAACGTCCTTCTTTGCCGCAGGCGTCACGAGAACGTGATCTTTCTGGGTGAAGGCAACTGGTCAATAAACCCACATATGCTACCTGAAGGCATCAATCTTGCCGGATTCGAGACCATCGTTATGTAATAAACGAGAAGAAAGGGGGTTAACCGAGGGGCCCGATTTTTATTAGTCATATCATAAGAAGCCAACAAACACTGACACCAAGGACAACATAGGGGAAATTACTTGCGCTTAATAAATGAAATGAAGAAACGATAAATTAATGGAAATAAAGTGGATGAAAAACAACTTGCCGCAGGTGGGAACCGAACCCACAACCTTCGCATTTCGCTCCCAGGGTTCTACTAGGACACATAAATACCCGAGAAAGTGGATGGGGAAACAGCGCCGCGGTAGCTCAATTGGTAGAGCATCGCACGCGAAATGCGAAGGTTGTGGGTTCAGTTCCCACCTGCGGCAAGTTGTTTTTTCATCCACTTTATTTCCATTAATTTATCGTTTCTTCATTTCATTTATTAAGCGCAAGTAATTTCCCCTATGTTGTCCTTGGTGTCAGTGTTTGTTGGCTTCTTATGATATGACTAATAAAAATCGGGCCCCTCGGTTAACCCCCTTTCTTCTGGTCTATATACTGTGTGTGTGAGAGAGGGAGAGAACCCTTTAATGAAAGACCAGAGATTTTAGCCGCCGTATAAACATCGCTGACATGCGACTCTGCGTGGGGAAGACAGTTGGGGAGAGAAAGACAGAAGGAGAGGCGCAAGAAAAAGGAATAAGTTAAAAAATTGGGCACAGAGTTCTTTGACTTACGGGCGACGGCGTGCAATGGTAGAGTCCTTCAGTGTATGCAACGCCCTACAGTTCGATCACCAGGTAAATCAGCACCTAGTCCCGACAAGGTTACGAACAAGACTCTACGAAACCTCGATGATTCCTCAATAACCACTCTTACGGCATACATCAACAAATGCTGGCGAGCAGGTCGCATACCAGAGGGCTAAAACGCTCTAAGGCAGTCCTGATACCGAAGCCAGGCAAGCCGTCCAGCCTCGATCACTTGCGGCCCATTTCCCTCACATCTTGCGTTGGCAAGGTGATGGAGCACGCGTTCCTTTACCGCATCAACCACCACATCGAGGACACTGGATCCTACCCACCCACTATGTTGGGCTTTCTGTCACACCTCTCCACTCAAGACGTCATGCTCCAGCTCTAACACCAGATTATCAATGACCCAACTAGCGGCAACCGGGCCATCCTCGACCTAGATATGGAAAAGGCATTTGATAATGTAGCACACGCAGCAATACTGAGCCGCATACACAAGCTCAACTTGGGTGAGCGAAGCTACAACTACGTCAGAGACTTCCTGTCGCGCCGCACAGTCACCCTCGCGGTCGGCAGCATGACATCCGACGAACATGCACTAGGAAGCACCGGCACTCCTCAAGGATCGGTCATATCCCCGCTCCTTTTCAACCTCGTGATGCTGGGTCACCCGGCATACCTCGACGAGATCGATGGCCTCCATCACCTCTCAACTGGAACGCATGTCTCTGACAGCCACGGGCCGGTACATCCTGCAGAAACTCGGCTTCAACTACCACGTCCAAAACGGTCAGAAACAGGTCATTCAACCCGACCCCAGGGACACGCTGATTGTCGCCCCTATACCTCAAAACATGCACCCCGAATTTAATCGGGGCCGACGCCAGGCCCGTGCCAAGGCACTGCTGCGCACCTTGGGTGGAAAGAGGACTACGCGCTTTGCAGACGCCGCAGAATACACACGAGAACACCGGTTCACGGTGGTAGTCGTAGACGTTAGCTCTCGGCTTACGCACGCGTGTAGTGTCGCAACGGAATACCCCGAAACAGCGAAGAGTTAGCGATTGCGCTTGCGCTTACGATCACCTCTGCGAGGTAGTTTTTAGCGACTCACACTCCGCAGTTCGCAACTCCGCGCGGGCGCGCATTTCCTCCGAAGCTCTCCAGACTAAGGAAAGCTGGTCGACAGCACTTCGACAACACCGCGATCATGTGGTTTCCAGCGCACGTCGCCACCCCCACCGATGAGGGCCCCCCTAACTTGAACGAGGTAGCACACCGCTCTGCGCGAGAACTGACCTGCCGCGCAGAATCGGAGACCGCCTCTTCGAGTTCGGAACTCCTGGTTGAAAACATGCGAGAACGCTTGGTCAGGTACGATGAGATCACTAAGCACTACCAGCTAGGAAGGCGGTTGCTGGCCCCACCTCACCCCATGCTGAAACGTCGCCAGGCAGTCGTCTGGCGGCAATTGCAAACACAAACCTTCTCCAGTCGGGTGCGATTGCAGCACATTTTTCCCGCACAATACCCGACTGCTCTTTGCAAATTATGTCAGGAAACTAGAGCGACGCTGTCACACATGTTGTGGTAGTGTCGTGTTACATCAGCTACAATGGCAGTGGCTCCGGAGGCTCTTGCGTCAAGTGGCCCGCCGCTCTGCGCAGCTCCAACCTCAAGACACAAGAGTGGGCTGTCCAGCAAGCCCGAAAGGCGGCCTCGATGTCCCCTCATGGGAGACTTGAGCCCGGGTCGTCAATTTTGCCGGATTCAAAATGAAGTTGTTTCTATCCATACAGTTACCGTGACAGTATCCTTTCTGAATAAAAAACCGCTACAGGCTCAGGACGGTGGGGGACGACAACACAGGGCAGACAGAATTCGCCGCGTGAAAGGTGCATGAAGGTGACAGATTACAACTAAAGTTTAACGAGTGGGCCAATGTTTTCTAAGTATGTATCGCACTCCTCTCTTGCGTGAGGCAGGGTAAAGGGCCTAAGACACAGTAAACTGATAAAGGTTTCTGCATAAGTGAATGCATGCAATATTCATAGAACTCACGCTCGTTGGCATACGCTCTACACTCAAGCAAAGTATGCTCCACGGTTTCAACGGAGCCACAGTTGTTGCAGTGTGGACTTGTCGCTTGACCGAAGTGGTACCGTAAGCTATTTACATAGTCGGTGTTCAGGCGAAGGCGATGATATAGAGCTTCTAGATGGCGAAGAATGCTGGATGGGAGTCTGGATATGAGATGATGGTCGACTGAGTAAAGGAACGGGTGGTGGATTAGCAATCTCCAGAGCCGATCCATTGCCGATCCGAGCTAGTTGGGAAGCGTCAGATCTAGTGAAATAAATCCGCGTATAGTTTTGGCGTTGAAGATGTTTGCGTGTCGGTTCATCTGCTTTTTCGTTGGCCAGAGTACCACAGTGAGCCGGTGTCCAATGAAATGTGATACAGTGGCCTGATGCAATAGCCTAGTGATGCAAGTACGCAATGTCGAAAGAAACAGGCTGATTATTGTTTTTTTACCAGACTGCACACTATTTATAGTGCTCCTTTAGTGTCAGTGAAAATTGCCCGTTGGTGAGGCGCTCGGCGCAGTATATAAAGGACAGCTTCTTTGATGCCGTGAAGTTCTGCTGTCGTTGAGGATGTCCCCTGCTGCAGCCGATAAGAAAGCATTTGTCTTGTTGAGGGCACATAAAGCCACAGGAGTAAGTCTCCCGAGTGGTTGAGGCATCAGTCTAGAAGTGTGTGTGCACAGTATATTTCTCGGGTAAGTACAGGAGAGTGGCCTGCAGAAGCGTGGCCTGTGGCATGCGACTCTGTTCCATTAGCACCGGGAACGAACTGGTTTATATGTAGAGTTGAAAGTGTCGAGGGAGGAAAGGTCGGAGGCAGTAATTTCTGTGGCTCAATAATCTGAGGTAGGTGCAGGATTTGCACAGCTTGGCCAAAGCCAGCCTTCCGGTGGGTTAGGTGGACGCAGTACATGAAGTGCTTCTTCCCGTGCAGCACATGTCGAAGATGGGTACACATTGTTTCTTGGGAAGCGATGACATCTGGCGGACAATGCAGCGATAGTATAAAAAAAACCAACAGAGAATCTCTCCACATTTCTTAACAGCTTTCTTGGAGACTTTCCCAAAACGTTTCTGTCATCTGTACACAAGGACCTTTCGGAATTTTCCCGACGAATGCGTATCAGACATTTTTTTCGCAGACAGCAACGCGCCAGACACTGGGGCGACACCCCCTAGAGCTCAATCCACTTGTACTCCCGAACCATAACAAGCCGCAGAAGTCTACGTATATATTAAAACTGTCACTAAAGAAACAATAAATGAAACTGACTTCATACTTTATGCCAATCCCAACATAGTACAGGATGTAGAAGTGATAGGTAGGGTAAAGTGCAGTGATTTGCCTCAACTTGAAAAGAGAAAGAGTAAGATTGGTCAAGAAGAAACAGGTCAACCTAGATGCAGTAAGGGTAAAAGCAGACGAATTTAGGCAGGAACTTGCAAATAAATATGCAGTCTTAGAACAGAGAGATGATGATGACATAGAGGTAATGAATGAAACCGTAGCTAGGCTGGCTTCAGAAGCAGCAATTGAAGTGTGAGGCAAGGCACCAAGGCAACCAGTAGGCAGGCTCTCCTAAGTAACAAAGAACCTAATAAAGAAACGACAAAGAATGAAAGTGTCCAATTCAAAAGATAAGATAGAATCAACAAGGCGAAAATAGGGGAAATTAGAAATTATAGCATGGGAAAGACTGAATAAGCCGTAAAAAATGGACGCAGCCTGAAATAAGTGTGAAGGAAACTTGGCATAGGACAAACCAAGATGTATGCACTGAAAGAAAAGATGGCTTATATCATCAGCAATCTCAAAGGCATGGTAAAAGCAACGGAAGAAGTCTATACTGACCTGTACAGCACCCAGAGGAGTCAGCATACCTCCATTCAAAGCAGTAATGAACAGGATGCAGAAACTCCTTCTGTAGCTAGCGATGAGGTCAGAAGGGTCTTGCAAGACACGAAACGGGGAAGAGCGGCCGGAGAAGATGGAATAACAGCCGATTTAATCAAATGTGTAGGAGACATAAGACTTCGAGAACTGGCGGCTCTCTATACGAAGTGTCTATCGACTGCAAGGGCCGGTTTGTCTGCTAAGGCAAGAGAAGCTCATGCATGCTATAGTTACTGCCGCACCGAAAGGCTACGCAATGGTGCTTCTACGACCTCGTATGAGTTGACATTGCGCAAGTTTCACGGAAAACGACCTGAAACATCTCCAAATGCTTCCGCACCACGCGAGCGCAACATATTCAAGCAGCACCACGCCGGCTCGCACAAGCCAAAGTAGGAAAGGCTCACCGCGCGGCCTTTCGTCCTAGCCCGATGAAATGGTCAACACACAACGCAATAAAAAAAGTGAGAAAAGGACGGCGCAAACGAATGGTGCTGGTTCCTTTACGACGTATATTTATGGTGTTGGGCGGAGTGTCTTAGTGAGAACCCTGTAGATATTGTAGCGACTTTATACGAAAACCTAGGCGAACGTGGGTTTTCGTGTAATCATGGTACCATTATCCGTGGGTAACAGTGGTATGAGCCTGGCCGTGATTTCTGGGAAACCTTGGCATCCACGATCTATAATGACAGAGGATGCCACATATTGGATACCTCGATTGGCACTGCGGGGCGTGGGGGGGGGGGGGGTATTCTGTAAGAGTCCAACTGTCCATTTCGGCCACCGCTGATTGGCTAGGGCCGCTCGTCTCCACCTCGTTCGTATAGCTGCATCCAATCAGCAGCGGCTGAAATGGAGTCTACTAGGTGGACTCTTGCAGAATACCTCCCCAGTACTTTTTGAATAAGAAACTGTCCGAAGCTGTCACGGCAAAGAAAAAAATAAATAAGCCGAATGGTTACATCTGCAGTGCGTGGCAGCTTTTATAGAATAGAAGCAAGGAAAGCCTCCGAAACAACATTGCCCACGAAAGGTTGCCATCTGGCTGGGAATAGTAGACTATCTTCTTATTTTCTGAGTGTGTACAGACGAAAAAGTTAACAATTGAATTACGTTCGGGCCCTGCCTTCGTACGAGCCCAGTCTATAGCTTTCTATCGCAATATTGCGGTGCAGTAAATAGCTGTGTTTCCAGCAGTAGCTTCAAATCATGACTTCCCATATTCAAACAACCGGTTTAAGTAGATTGAAAACATTGATGAGGCCTGGCTGGTGACTGTACATTTCTATTAATCACGCGTCGTCAGTTCTTTGTCGGCACAGTGTTGCTGCCACCGACGCAAAGCGGTTTGCGCAGCTGGTCCCGAAATGCGCTAAACTGCCAACTGCGAAATGCTGGTCACGTTGTCCGCAGCCCACTCCGGAAATTCTCCCACGTCGAGAACGAGATGACCGAGGGTGCTCGTAAGCAGTACGGTGATGCTGACGCAGATGACGGTCAGCTCAAACCCGGGCCAGATCTGATAAGTGAGAGAAAGGATTGCAGACACTTTTTTCACTGAGTTCAGCTGGAAGTTGGGCTAATTGACGTTGGTGGATCTTGTAATGCATTGAGCACTGCTCAGCTGACTTGAAAAAATACAAGGTGACTCGCAATATTTGTGTTTTAAATGAGGAGCTAAGCAACCTGGCGACGTGTAATGATATGCTGTATTGATTTCTCGTCGCCCACAAGTGCATTCCTGTATGCCGATTTTTTTTTAGTTTTCTTCGCTTTTAAACCTTGGTAAATGAGGCATCTACACATACTTTATTGAGTGCTGCCCATATGAGGGGAACGTTTCTGCGACCAAGGGCCGCTGACACCAAAATATGAAACTCGAAATGTTTGTATTGTTTAATTTCTTTTCTGCAAGGACAGCTACCTCTGATCGAGTACCAATGGCGAACGTTGCCTTGGACATATTTTAATATGGCGTTAAAGTGAGCGGAGCGGCTCATTTGAGCAGGCGGCGCCACTCCCCATCCCCATCAATATGACCCGCTTAGTGGCTGCTCGGCCTCTGTGGGACGTTTTGACTGCTCTGCAAATATTGTCGGCCTCAATAGACATCGAGCGCGACGGGTCGCTGCTGCCTCGCTTCCACGTCGGGCTGACCATCGGTTCGCAAGAGACGCGCGGTACGATCGGGCGACCAATCAGCCGGCCGCCTTGTACGAACCACACAGCACCCAACCAATCACAATGTTACGACAGAACGCGACGTTGGATTGGACGCCGTACGAACCGACGCCCGGAAGGCGAGCGCTAGTTTTACGGCTTGAAAAGACATACGCGAGCCGAGACGTAGTGTAGTATAGGATTAAGCAAAGTAGATGTGGTTGGTTCGCATTTTTTTTTTTTTTGGCAAGCACTAGCCTTTTGAAAAATAAAAATAGAAAGGTCAGCGGATGGGAAAAATCGCTTCGTTCTGGTTACTCTTTTTTTTTTTTTTGCCTGCTCCTTTTCTTCAAGCTTGAATCGGCCACATCGCGGGAACTGGCTTCCGGCGTGCCTCCGGCGGCCTTGCCTCCGCACAGCGTCGCCGAAGGACAGTTCGGCTCGCGCCCGGTGACCTGTCTCGCTTGTCGCGTTAAGTCTGAAAATGGGGGAGATGGGACAGAGAAGTTCGACGGTTTTCAAGGGCGGGAAGACGAAGGAATGCAACCCAACCGAGCATGAGACGAACATGGGTCAAATACCGGCATCATGTGCGCGGCTCTGTGGCGTTCGAGCACCAGGAGCTGTAGTTCTGAAAAGTTCTTTTGGAGTTCTGAAAGACCACAGGTAAGCGAAACTCATTTACGAATACTGTCAGCAGGTACTCGTTTTGCACGATTCACCGGTAATGTTCTGCGAAAGGATTGAGTGACATAAGGGCGCTGTCGCTCGCTCAGTTCATTCATCATGACGGTCACTATATAGTACGCGTGTTGCCGGTAAAATACTTGTAATGACGGACTTCAGTTCGAGTTAGTTCAGCTACACTTGTCGTTCGCAGTTAGTTTCGTCCACGTATATTGTCTAGACTGAAATCGATAAAAAAAAGCACGAACGACCCATTTTATTTATTTTGAAAATCAGAGACGAGGAAATTGTTACGCAAACGTGATTGCTAGCTCAGTTTTCATGTACCGAGACTGCCGAAACGGTGCTGATGTAAGTAACACTTTTTGCTAATTTTGTAACGCTGACGGTTGAGGGGGTCATTAAACAAAAGACAGCTTGAGCAACTGTTATCGATAGCTACTGATTGTCGCACAGCGTCTTTTTTCAGGCTGTAGAACGTCGAGAAAATTTAGTGTTCGCGGGTACATTCCGGCAACTTTGCTTTCTATTCGTAGCTCTGCACCAAAAGTAGACATCGCACTTCTGTCAACTGAATCTGCTAGAATATATAAAGCGGACATATTTGGTATATAAATTTACACCTTACAAGAATTTATCTTAAAAAATTATTACAGTTTTGCAAAAGTGGTACTTAGATAAGAACAGCAGATTGCAGAACGATGTACAATAAAACAATTTTCTCCTCTTTGGATGTAATATTACATGCATTTCGCGGAATTGCGACATTTTTTTATTGCTGAGTTACAAAGATGTAAACTTGATAGTGCCGTTTTATGAAAATTTGCGATATTCCGTAATATTTATTAATGCGACTGACAACTGGCCAGATTGTGTTGAGACGTTGATGTAAATGAAGTGACCATGATTTATAGTGATAGAATCTTTTAAATTGGCAAAGAAAGTCAGAAAAACAAATGAGGCTTGTCGGTGAAATCTTGATACTTCGAAATGTAGTCAAGAGATTACTGTACGTAAGTCGACTGTCATTAAGAACAGTATGGGTATTGCTTAAAATTGCAGATAGTATGTTATCACAGTCGGGCTTTATTCTATGCGTATTACGAAGTAAAGAAAGTCTACGCTAACGAGCGGCGCTCGCGTCTTCCCATATGCATGGTGGCGCACACGGTGTTGCACGTGCGCGAGTATAGCACGCGTTTGCAAGTACCCAGAGCTCTATGATCTCCCTGTGATACAAGATGCCATCGACGAGTTCTGCCCTAAATGAGTGCGTTTTTTTTTTTTTTAGCTTCGTGTCGGCGCCTCTGTCACACTGTACCGACGCCGAGCTCTCCGCCGACCGTCGGCAGATTATTCAGTAATAATAATATTTGGGGTTTTACGTGCCGAAACCACTTTCTGATTATGAGGCACGCCGTAGTGGAGGACTCCGGAAATTTTGACCCCCTGGGGTTCTTTAACGTGCACCTAAATCTAAGCACACGGGTGTTTCCGCATTTCGCCCCCATCGAAATGCGGCTGCCGTGGCCGGGATTCGATCCCGCGACCTCGTGCTCAGCAGCCCAACACCATAGCCACTGAGCAACCACGGCGGGTGGAGATTATTCAGCGTCGGTACTGTGTGACAGAGGCGCCGACACGAAGGAAAAAACGCTGTCGCCGACAGTCGGCAGACCGAAATCGGTGCACGGTCGGCCTACTGTGAGAGAGCATTTGCCAGTCGGCATTCTCCAGGCGCGCTGCTTGCGACGGGGACGGTGGTCTATCGTGCAAGTCGGATTCGTCGCTTCCGCGGCCGCCTTCGTCCATCGAAGTATGACGTTCGGGTGCTACTTCGCGAGGATCTAAATTTTGAGCGCGCATGCGAGCCAAAATCCTTTGTTCCACCTCGCTCAGGTCTTCGAGAGACGACAACGGAAATCGGAGACACACGCTTGGCTACGGCAACACGAACCACGTAACACGTGTAAACGTTTCGTTTTCGATGCACTTGGTTTCGTTTGACTAGTCAAATACCAAAGCATTTGGACAGGAAGCCTCGAAAACACGTAGCTATTATCGCAGAAATACTTTAACGCTTTGAAAACATGAATCGCAAGAGCATCGACTCACTAAACAAAATAATACTTTCTCACACCTACGGCCGCACTTGTCGTCTGCCTCCCACTATAGTGCCTGCCTATAATCGCTATCGTGCTCACTTATCACAGTTTTCAGCATGCTTCCTGTGAACGACTTCATCCTTACTGCAGATCAAAAAATTCTGATAAAAATATTCCGCGCCGTTTTTCGCGTTATTACTTCATGATTAGACGCTCTGGCCGGTAAGCTTTCATTGCACTAGAAAAAGTGAGTACTATGAAAATTGACCCGCCGTGGTTGCTCAGTGGCTATGGTGTTGGACTGCTGAGCACGAGGTCGCGGGATCGAATCCCGGCCACGGCGGCCGCATTTCGATGGGGGCGAAATGCAAAAACACCCGTGTGCTTAGATTTAGGTGCACGTTAAAGAACCCCAGGTGGTCAAAATTTCCGGAGTCCTCCACTACGGCGTGCCTCATAGTCAGAAAGTGGTTTTGGCACGTAAAACCCCAAATATTATTATTATTATTATTACTATGAAAATTGGTTGCCAGTCTCTTTTAAAAACATCAGTGGCATAAATCGTAAATTCGCTGCCATCAGTCACTCGAATATAACATCATATCATGAGAAGCCAACAAACACTGACACCAAGGACAACATAGGGGAAGTTACTTGTGCTTAATAAATGAAATAAAGAAACCATAAATTAATGGAAAATAAAGTGGATAATAAAACAACATGCCGCGGGTGGGAACCGAACCCACAACCTTCGCATTTCGCGTGCGATGCTCTACCAATCGAGCTACCGCGGCGCTGTTTCCCCATCCACTTCCTTGGGTATTTATCTGTCCTAGTAGATCCCTGGGAGTGGTAGCCAGCGCCACCACTCACAGACCTTGGCTGCGGACGTGGAACGTCCTTTTTGCCGCAGGCGTCACGAGAACGTGATCTTTTTGGGTGAAGGAAATTGGTCAATAAACCTCGATATGCTACCTGGAGGCATCAATGTAGCCGGATTCGAGACCCTCGTTATGTAATGAATGAGAAGAAAGGGGGTTAACCGAGGCGCCCGATTTTTATTAGTCATATCATGAGAAGCCAACAAACACTGACACCAAGGATTGTTTGTCAGTGTTTGTTGGCGTCTCATGATATGACTAATAAACATCGGGCCCCTCGGTTAACCCCCTTTTTTCTCGTTCATTAGAATTGAAAATGTTATTTTAAATGCGAGAAACCTCGCCAAATTAAGTGCAATGGTTGCCGAGAAACAGAAGCTCTCCTTTTCAATGGGCGTAGACAGGAACCACTGAGCCAAAGCTTCATTTTGGAGCCCTGCACCACTTTTAATGCGATAGCACTATGGAGGCCGTGTCGCCGAAAATCCGGTGCCTTCCCCGAACGTCGCTTCGGCAAAAAAGGTTTTTAGATCATTCATAACCAGGCCCTCCATGAGGCGCAAGGAACTTACAGAACAAATTGTATTTCTCAACCTAAAATACGTATAAGAATCGTAAAGTACAACTTGCACACAACCTACAGATATGACAGCTCACGGATTGTAATTTTAATATACGAGAAAATATAATTATCTGATGTGAAAGCTCAAACAAATCCCTTTTCCAGAGTTTCTACACGACATAGACCGCCGACGGCGTCTGCGATTTGCGCATGCTGGCGCGTTAATATCTCAGAGTCCACATGAGGGCACGTACGCTTCCTTGAAACAATTCCAGATGGCGCTCGGCTCCGCCGCATCGCGGCCCACGCAAGACGCCGTGTTTCTACCAGAAAGCTGACCTTCTTGCATAGCGTTCGGCACGTGCTTTTCCCGGTGAACATTAAGGTTACATAGGCTGCAGTTGCCGGGAAGCGTGAGAAGGAGTCAGGGATCTTTCAATGCTATCGCGTTCCACTCTGAATGGCGAAACTTAGGCGTCCTCCAAATTTTTTACTTAAGTCGAGAAATGAATATGACGTTAAAGAAATCCACTATTTCAGGAATACTTTGCTGCGAAGAGGACTTCGGCGAGTTAAGCGGAGTTATTGGCAATCAACTCCCCTATCCGGTGCTTCTGCTCCTTTTCTATGACTTGCACTGCGAAGGCTATGCCGGAGCGTGGTGTGGCGACAACCCTCCGCCTACTGAACGTCACCGTCGCGAGCAGTTCAAATTTTATTTGGATGTTCACGTAGAATCTGGTACTTCCGATTTCGGCGCCCACAACACGCCAATCGCGCTTGTCCTCAGTGAGCAGCAATGCGCTCAGCCCAAGGAGGCAACGTTGGATATAACCTCCTTGGCTCAGTCAGCGGACTCGCCGTGGTACCTCGCGTATCTACGCAAGGTAGGAGACTGCAGCTACATGCAACTGTAGCGCGTATGCGCAGCATTTGATTTGTACACGACAGGGCTGGAGTGCGCGCTCGCGCTCACGTGCTTCATTGTAGAAGTGCTACGTGGTGTGGAGCGCTTTCCTCCTGCACCAGCTTGACCGATGGATGTTGCAGCCACATCAAAGTTGCGCATTTTGATGCCCTATCAACAGCTCAATACGAACCGAAGTATGCCAAGGCGTCTAAACAGCAGCGGCCAGAAGTGAGCGCGCGCTGGCAAGCGTGTGTGTATTCTAGTTAAGTGTTAAGTTAAGGCTAGTTAAGTGTTCAAAACTAGCCGACATAAGCGAGACCCAAAGCTATGACACCGATGAGCAGAGTGGCCAAGGTTTAGCTCGTACGCGGGCGACGAGGGCCGGGCATTAGCAGACGATAGTCGGCATCTTCCAGATGTACGTAATTATCATCGAAATTGGAAAGGAGATTTTCGCTTTCTTCAGCCGGTTTAATAAACGTCAATAAATATACTCAGTAACAGTAAGAAGAAGCGCACTCATCCAGACACCCTTCTTAAATGATGTCAGCTATTGGCCAATAATGTTGTCGCGGTACAACGCGGACAGAACACAGGGAGACGTTCTTCACGAACAACAGGACAATCTCTTCAAAAAGAAACAGAGAAGAGACACATCTTCTTCGTCCTCATCCAATCTCACTCCGACCCACTAGGCGGAGTCCGTTAGTGCTCCCATCCTCGTCGTCGTCGTCTGCATAGAATACAAGCGTAATTTGTCCCTCCCAAGGAGAGCATCGTCCCGATGCTGGACCAGAAATGTCTCTTGCGGAAGAAAAGGCCGCTAGCATAGTTATTCGCTCACATACGGCTTCATGCGGACAACGTGCACAAGTTCAGGACGTTGCGTGCGGCGCCGCATACAGTTAGGATTATCGGGAACGATCTCGTAGGTAACATCACTGAGTCGCCGCAATACCCGATATGGTCCGAAGTATCGCCTTAACAGTTTCTCGGAGAGGCCTCGTTTTCGTATGGGTGTCCAAACCCACACTCTGTCGCCGACTTCATAGGTAACTATTCTACGGTGAAGATCGTAGCGGCCTGCGTCGTAGTCTTGCTGCTGGCAGATCCGCAAGCGCGCGAGCTGCCGAGCTCTTCTACGCGCTGCGTAAACACATCGGCGTCCGTATCAGTGTCGTCAAAGTCGTGTGGAAGCATGGCATCTAGCATTGTTCTTACATCTCGTCCGTGAACAAGGGTGAACGGAGTCATGCGCGTCGTCTCTCGTTTCGCCGTGTTATACGCGAAGGTAATATAAGGTAGAATGTCGTCCCAATTTTTATGTTCAACAACCACGTACATTGATAGCATATCTTCAATGGTTTTGTTTAGGCACTCTGTTAACCCATTGGTTTGTGGATGGTAGGCGGTTGACTTTTGATGGGCCGTTCCACTTAGCAGCAAGACGTGATCTAAATGTGCAGCCCTAAATGCGGTTCCTTGGTCTGTCATTACGATGGTTGGTGCGCCGTGTCGCAACACCACATGCCCAATGAATAAGCGCGTTACCTCGGCTGCTGTGCTACTATGGATTGCCTTTGTTTCAGCGTAACGTGCGAGATAGTCGGTTGCGACGATAACAAAGCGATTGCCTGCAGTTGAAGTAGGAAGCGGGCCCAAAATATCCATTCCGATTTGATCAAATGGTCTTCGAGGGACCTGGACGGGTAGTAGGAGGCCGGCTAGTTTCGTCGGAGGCGACTTGCGCCTCTGGCAGTCGAGACAAGTGCATACGTGATGTTTCACGGCGGTGGTAAGTCTCGGCCAGTAGTACCTTTTGCTGCAGTCTGGCTAATGTTCATGTGTAGCCTAAGTGACCAGAAGTCACCTCGATGTGGCAAGCTCGAAGTACTTCCGCACGAAGAGCTGCAGGAATGACAAGCAGATAGGGAGACCCGGTCGAAGAAAAGTTTTTTTTTGCAAAGGACCTTGGCCAGTAAACAACACGACAACAGTCCTCTTTCGAAAACTCTAGGTGGTTTCGCAGACCTTCCCTCCAAGTAATTAATTAGTTCAAGCAACTCAGGGTCGTCCCGTTGTTGTTTCGCGATGGCGGATGTGTCCATAACACAAAGAAATGCTGAGTCTTCTTCTTCTGGCGCAGCAGCTGACTCTATCGGTGATCGAGACAAGCAGTCAGCATCCGTATGTCGTTTCCTCGACTTGTACGTGACAGTCATGTCAAACTCTTGCAGCCTTAGGCTCCAACGCGCCAGTCGTCCAGAAGGATCTTTAAGGTTTGTCAACCAACAGAGTGAATGGTGGTAGCTGATAACCAGTGGCGGCCATACAAATATGGGCGAAATTGCATAACCGCCCATACCACGGCAAGGCATTCTTTCTCAGTTGTGGAGTAATTAGCCTCTGTATGTGAGAGTGTTCTACTTGCATATGCAAGCACTCTTTCTGTGTCGTCTTGCCGCTGCACAAGAACAGCTCCCAAGCCAACATTGCTGGCATCAGTGTGGAGCAATGTAGGAGCGGTCTCATCAAAGTGAGCAAGCACTGGAGGTGTCTGGAGACGTTGCCGCAAGTCGCTGAATGCACCTAGCTCTTCGTCGCCCCATAAAAAAGTAACGTCGTCTCTCGTCAGGTGAGTTAACGGCGACGCAATGCACGCAAAGTCTGCAATAAACTGCCGGTAGGCACAGAGCATGAGGGACCGCCTGACAGCCTTTTTATCGGATGGTACGGGAAACCGTGCGACGGCTGTAATTTTTTCAGGATCCGGCCAGACACCTGCGTAGCTGACGACGTGACCGAGAAATTGCAGTTCCGCGAACCCAAAGTGGCACTTCTGCGGCTTCAGGGTTAGACCGGCGGACCGTATGGATTGCAGAACCACTTCAAGCCATTCGATGTGTTCTTCAAACGTTGCGGAGAAGACGATGACGTCGTCGAGTTACACCCAGCAGGTTTTCCACGTCAGACCCGACAGTACAGTATCCATGAGGCATTGGAACGTAGCCGGGGCAGAACACAAGCCGAAAGGCAAGACTTTAAATTCGTATAGGCCATCTGGCGTAACGAAAGCAGTTTTTTGACGGTCTCTCGGGTCTACTTCGATTTGCCAATATCCGCTTTTTAAGTCCATTGAAGAGGAATAACGTGCCTGTCGAAGCCTGTCGAGTGAATCATCTATAGGGGAAGCGGGTATACGTATTTCTTTGTCACCTTATTTAGCTTTCGGTAGTCCACACAGAAACGCAAGCTGCCGTCGTTTTTCTTGAACAGAACTACAGGAGATGCCCAGGTACTCATTCATGGTTGGATCACGTCGCCTTCCAGCATTTGTGTCAATTGTTGTTGTATGGCATCACGTTCTCTAGGATCCACACGATAAGAATTTTGGTGAACTGGTCTTGCCGTATGCCCTGTAATTATTCGGTGCTTTTTTTAGAGGCGTCCGACCGACGCTGGACGTCGACGCGAAGCAGTCGTTGAACTTGGACGATAGCGTACGAAGGCGCTCTCGTTCGTGCTGCGACAAAGCAGTGCTAACGTCAAGTACAGGAGATGGGTCTTGCGTAAGCGCTTCTTTGAGCACTGAATAGCAGCCACGAGCAACGCCGTCAAAATAAGCCACAGCCGCGCCCTTGGGAAGGTGCCGTCATTCTGTGCTAAAATTTGTTAGCAACAGGTTTGCGCGCCCGTCGGTAACATTCACGATTCCTCGTGCGACCAAGATACCGTGAGTAAACAAAAATGTGGTTATTTGGTCGGCAACTCCTTGCATGCTACTCACATGCTACCGAAACAAGGGCACACGATCAAGGGGGGGGGGGGAGGTGACGACGTCGTCTTCTGTTAGACGAAAGGAGTTGTGTTGCGGCGATAAGCAATGGACTAAACCGGAGCTCTTATAAAACGTCACCGTGCGGTCCGGGATGTTAATTACGGCGCCATATTCTTTTAGGAAGTCCAATCCAATAATCAAGTCTTTGCAGCATACAGGAAGGACGATGAAAGCGGCCACGAAAGAAGAATCCCCGATGTTAACTCTAGCAGTACATCTTCCAGTAGGCATCAGTCATTGGCCGCCTGCCGTCCTTATGTGAGGTCCCGTCCATGGCGTCTTTACTTTCTTCAGGCGGAGGACGAGTTCCTGACTCGTCATGGAGAAGTCGGCACCCGTGTCGACTAACGCTGTCACCGGCTGCCCATCCACGAAAACATCAATGTCGGCGCTCACAATTTCTTCAGTGTTTATCGGCTTCACGTCGTTCTTCAGCGAGAATGTTGGGGGCTGTTTAGTGTCTTGCGGAGGGCCTGCAACCTTGCCCCAGAGGTCGCCGCCTTCAGTTTCCCCGACGGGGTCTGGGAGACCTTCGTCCTCGGAGCCCCGCAAAAGCACGTCCAGTAGATGAAGCTATCTGACGTGCATAGAGGGGTTGGAGAGCGCGACCGACGGCCGAAATCGGACCGATCATTCGGCACGGATTCGTCACTCGGGTGCGCTATTGGGGGTCCCTGAAAAGCAGCGTCGTCGCGGCGTAGCATGGCGTCGTCATTTGCACGTCGACCATAGGACCACGGACGAAGAGGTCGAAATGATGTGTCACGATGCCAGCAATGACGCGAATATGGCCGGCGCCTCCGCAGTGAAAACAGAGTGGGCGCCTATAGACAGTGCGCCATACGTCGGTTCTCTGAAGTTGCGGCCGTCCCGTAGCACGTTGTGCGGAGGTGACCAAGACGCGGCGAACGACGGCTGGCGGTATGACTGAAGCGGCATAACTGCTGCGCGCTTCGAAGCCTCCTCTTGTGGCCGCGACCAAGGAGCGGCTGTCGGAGGCTGGTGGTACGGCGATGTGGTTGCAACCGGTGGTGGACATCGGACAGCGGCGGCGTAACTCAGGGGTCGCTGGTGGTCTTGAAGATCGGTTACCGGGAACGCCTGCCGGATTTCGCCACACACCACTTCGGCGATTGATGCGACGGATCTATCTAGTGTCGGTGTTAGAATCTTTTGAATTTCCTCTCTAATGAGATCCCTGACCAACTCATGCAAGGAGTTCTGATACTCGGCAGTCACTGCGGCGGCATTGATTGTAGTGCTGGTGGACGGTCGATCGTATTGCTTGCATCTTTTAAGAAGGGCCCGCTCAACAGCCGTATCCTCTATGACAAACTCAGCGACAGTGACCGGCGGATTGGGCACAAGCCCCGCGAACAAGTGCTCTTTTGCACCTCGCATGAGGTAGCGCAACTTTCTTTCTTCAGTCATGTTCGGGTCGGCTCTACGAAAGAGGGAGGCCATGTCCTCGGTGAACATTGTGACCGACTCATTAGGTTGTTGTACCCGTATCTCCATAATCTACTGGGCGCGGTCGCGTCGGTCGGCACTCGCAAAAGTACACGTAATTTTCTGACGAAAGTCATTCCATGTCATTAGGCTAGCTTCGCGTTTCTCGTATCTAGTTCGGTCACTGCCGTCAAGGGCGAAATAGACGTGCGAGAGCTTTTGCTGCTCAGTCCACTGATTAATCTGTGCGACGCGTTCATACTTGTCCAGCCAGTCTTCAATGTCTTCGAAGACTGCACCGCGATAGCGATCGGGAACCAGATGATACAGAACTGTTACCTGTTGTGGACTGGGAAACCGACTGCTTTGGGGTGCTTGTGGTGGACTGGCTTCGGCCATTGCGAGATGTGTGCAGCTCCTGGAGAGAGGCGGTTGAAGAGCGGAAAACTCCGGGACAAGGCCTAGCAGTCGACGATTAAAGCGATGCACGGGTGTCGTAACTGGTGACAGTGTGTCCGGGCTAGATGAACGACTCCCAGAAAGACTTCAACGCATCAGACGCGGTCAGTACACAGCACCTCCACCAGTGTCGCGGTACAACGCGGACAGAACACAGGGAGACGTTCTTCACGAACAACAGGACAATCTCTTCAAAAACAAACAGAGCAGAGACACGTCTTCTTCGTCATCATCCAATCTCACTCTGACCCACTAGGCGGAGTCTGTTACTGCTCCCATCGTCGTCGTCGTCGTCGTCTGCACAGAATACACGCGTCAATATGCTATATCACGAAATAAGGCGTCTAGAAAATAGCGAGTAGCAGGCTTCCGTTGAAAAAGAACGTTTGAGAAAACAGTGACTTCGCGCTCCATTTTCGAGCTGGGCATGCCGCGCACGACGGCAAAATTTGGCTAAGATGTTCACAGCAGAGTATGTTACTTGCGGACTGTGTTCTTTCACCAAGCCCGAAAGTGGTTCAGGACTAATTTAAGGTCAACCTTCAAGTGGTGTTAGGCTGCTGAGTACAAGGTGGTGGGATCAAATCCCGGCTACGGAGGCCGCATTTCGATTAGGGCGAAATGTGAAAACACCCGTGTACTTAGATTTAGGTGCACGTTAACGAACCCCAGATGGTCGAAATTTGCGGAGTCCGTCACTACGGCGTGCCTCGTGATGAGAAGGTGGTATTGGCGCGTAAAACCCCATAATTCAATTACAATCTTCAAGTAAAGGCTACCGCCTTGCCAGCTTTCTAGCATAGCCTTTATTTTGATCCCAATATGAAGACGGTGGCATTCAGGTGTTGAAGATAAGGGGCGCATATGTACCCATGCTTGAAAGCTATGAATGAGGCGCACGCAGTAAATGACGTACCATGTCGCGAACACCCATGCTTGCCATGTCGTAGACGAGCGCGTTGGGTGGTGTGGATGCCGGTAGCATGAAGGAAAACGAGCACGACAGCGTCACGGGCATCGCCAGTGACATCGGGTGCATCCTGAACTTCACGGCCTGCATCGTGGGTGTACAAGGCCGTGCTATCTCAGGGCAAACGCCTCGTTCGCTATATATTGAAGCACTCACAACCGCATAAGTTTGCAACCAAGGCCGAGAACTCGACCTCTAGAATATCAGTGTTACGATCTAGTCTATCCCTTGTAAATAAACACTCAAAAACACATCAGTTGAGCTTACGCTTCTGGAAATAGCAAAAAAAATCCAATTTCACGTGAGGAGAAGCTTTATAAGTGAGAAAAAAAAGCACTAAAACAAATGACGGGTGGCGACGCCGCCTTTAAGTTGCCGCACCAACTCACCATGACGTCAGTAATTCTGACAGCGTCTCTTCGGCTCTAGTCATTTGCTGATTGGTGAAATTGCACACGCTTATACATTAGAAATGAGCGAAAGAATAAACCCGGCTAGTTTTCTGTACGTTTTCGGCGCCAGCAAAGCAGAAATACAAGAAAAGAATGCTTCAACTGTATGACGTTACACTGACGTACTTACGCTGGGGTTCCGGCGCGAAATTAGAGAAATGCTCGCTTGATCTCCACTTCCGCGGCAATCAGTCGCTTTGCGCAATATTACCGAAAAATAGATTTTTCAAACACTACTTTCATTACTGTGAACTGACTGAGTGTTTTTCTTTAGAGATGTATCAGGTCGAAAAAAAAAAGATTGACAGTTTCGCGCGAACGACGAATCATTGCAGGCGAAAGAAAAGTCTAGCGTTGCTGTCGAGTTCCTCGGGCGGCAATCGCACGTGGGGACGACATACTCGCACAAGGCAGCATGCAAGGCAGCTGCGGCTGCGCGGAGGAAACAGTGACCCGACAGCTGCGTCTCAAAACGCCGCCGTTAGGAGGAGCACGGCCAGCGGTGTCGCAGTCGTCACACGGCGATGGTGCACGAGATGAGGCCAACGGAAAAACGTCGGCGCGTTTTGAGTACTGCTCACTGTAAGCTGGCACGCAGTTCTTACGTCTTGCTGGCTTAGAAGAGCCTACTGAAGCCAGAGACGCGAAAGTGTTTAATTACATACACTGAATGGGTGGCGTTGCGCACGCAGTAGTTGCGTGACTAGCGTTACGATTCTCTTTGTGCAGCAATGGATGGAAAGAACTCCAAACACGTGGGACACGGTGCGCCTAACCGTCGCGCTCGTCAACGTGAACAGACTTGTCCGCCACATGTGTGCGACGGGATTATGCGCGGATAGTGGAAAGCGCGCTCCCCTGTTTAGGAGGCTCAACCCCTCCACGCCAGGAGGTGCATTCCCTTTCATACCCCGCCCTCTGGGTTGACCCGACGTGTCCTGACAAGGCCCAGGGGCAGCAGAGAAGGTGGATGCCCGGATGGCGGAGAGTATGAGCCAGGGACCACCACGTGTGGTCGTATGTTCTCTGTCCTTGCGTCCTTCTCTGTCCTAGCTGCTGTAGCTGCTATCTAGCTATATAGCTGCTCGCATGCTGATCTTTCCTACATCTTTTTTTTTTCCTTTGGGCTCACCATTCACCCGCAATGATGTATTAAACTTGCGTTGTTTCCTTTTACATGTCCTCGTCTTCCCTGCCGAACCCTCTCCGATGGTCAACCTCGTTCAAGCTCCAAGCTGACGCTGTTGAAGGTTCACTAAAGCCCCCTTAACACTAGCGGTTGTGCCTCATAGCGGAATTAAATTCACGGCACGGGATAGCACTGGTCATAAGTTTAGCGTGGCCGTGCGCCTTGCACTTCTTGCGCGGTCGCGAGCAAAGGATTGCAGCTATAACCTGCACTGGAACAAGGCCCTTATGAATACATACTGTTTCCAGAACAATAGGTATCAGCATTGATGCGACAGCCGCATTGCTGAAGAATTCGGTGACTGTTGCCGCCAGCAGAGACAGAATAATCACTATCAAAGGTTGGTCGAGGCCCTCGAGTTTGTCAAGCCAATGCAGTATGACCTCAGATAGCCCGGATGCCTGCGAGAAAACCAGGGTAAGTAGGCAAGAATTAAAAGTGATCTCAGCATCACTCTTATCACCCGAACACATGAGCGCGCACGCACACACGTTCATATTTCCTTTATGTGCAGGGCGCTTTTAAATGCAATTACAATGGCAGCAGCGCCCTTCCATTACCATACTTCAATATTTTCATTTCGTCTGCACCCAGAAGAGTTCTTGTACCCATTAAGCACCGCCCGGAAAGCACCGACAGCAAGCTTCATGGACACGTAGGGCACAAAAAGCAATGTTTTTAGATAGGCACAGTAACAATATAACCTAGGGACAGTAGTAATATCTTAGCTGTAGCACCTGCGTGACAAGCTACACCTATAAAAAATAAAGGAACGCTACCTTTCTTGAAGGGGTTTAATGCCACCTGGCGATAAAGGTTGTAGAGGGCTCAATAAGGTCACGAGCTACAAGATTTTTTTTTATTTACAACCCCGAAACCTAAGACAGAGTGAAGCCAAAGAAAGCATAAGGGAAATTTCCGTGTTTCCAAATAAAATGCACAATTAATAAAGTCACATGACATTGGGCTAAGAGACCACTTGCTGCCGGAGGTAGCCGAACCCCCATCTTCTACATTATGCGTGGGCTGTTGCAACATAAGCAACCGGCGGCGCCATTTTACCGTCGACTTTCTGGGGTATGTGTGAACGCGCACTAAATATATTCCAGGCACTGTTCGCCAGCGCCCCTCATGGCAGTGACGGCGCATGAGAAACCTCCTCTTTATTTCCAGGCGTCACGCAGCACGTTAACCTAAAGGTAGACAATTCCATGGCTAATAAACAATTTCTACGCATCACGCGTGAATCACCTTCAGCTGAAAATTTTTTCTAACTCCGCCTCCTCAGACACCGTGATCTTCTTCGAACAGCAGGGCGCGGCCTTTTCAGTTTTAAAATATTTTCCTTTCTATTTCATTTTATGCTCGTTAATATTGTCGCAGTACAACGCGGACCGTAGACAGCGAGACGTACTCGAAGAACAGCAGGACAAGTTGTTCAAAAGCAAACCGGCCAGAGACACGACTTCTTCGTCCTCGCCGAATCTCACTGACCTACTAGACGAAGTCCTTTAATGTCTCTATCTTCGTTGTCGTCTGCATATAATACACGCGTCATTTGTCCCTCCCTAAGAGAGCATCGCCCCGATGCTATACCAAAAGTGTCGCTTTCCGAAGTAAGGGTCTCTCGCATTGTTATTCGCTCACATACGGCTTCATGAGGACAACGTGCACAAGTTCATGACGGTGCGTGCGGTGCCGCGTACAATTGGGGATATCGGCAATGACCTCGAATGTGACATCACTGAGTCGGCGCAATACGCGATATGGTCCGAAGTATCGCCTTAAAATCTTTTCGGAGACGCCTCGTTTCCGTATGGGTGTCCAAACCCACACTCTGTCGCCGATGTCTCAGATTACTACTCGACGGTGAAGATCATAGCGCCGTGCGTCGTATAGTCTTGCTGTTGGCAGATCCGCAAGCGTGCGAGCTGCCGAGCCTTTTCTGCGCGTTGCGTAACCACATCGGCGTCCGTGTCAGTGTCGTCAAAGTCGTGTCGAAGCGTCCCATCCAACATCGTTCGCACGTCCTGTCCGTGAAGAAAGGTAAACGGAGTCATGCGCGTCGTCTCTCGTTTCGCCGTGTTATATGCAAAGGTGATATAAGCTAGGATGTCGTCTCAATTATTCTGTTCAGCATCCATGTACATGGAAAGCATGTCTTCAATTGTTTTATTTAGGCATTCTGTTAATCCGTTGGTTTGTGGATGGTAGGCGGTTGACTTCCGATGAACCGTTCCACTTAGCAGCAAGACGTGATCTACATGTGCAGCCGGGAATGCGGTTCCTCGGTCTGTTATTACGACGGTAGGAGCGCCGTGTCGCAACACAACATGCTCAATGAAAAAACGCACTACATCGGCTGATATATGCTTCTATGAATTGCCTTTGTTTCAGCGTGACGTGTGAGATAGTCGGTTGCGACGAGAACAAAGCGATTCCCTGCAGTAGAAGTAGGAGGTGGGCCCAATATATCCATTCCGATTTGGTAAAATTCTCCTCGAGGAACCTGGACGGGTTGTAGGAGACCGGCTGGTTTCGACGGAGGCGACTTGCGCCTCTGGCAGTCGAAGCAAGTGTCAACGTGATGTTTCACGGTGGTGGCAAGTCTCGGCCATTAGTACCTCTGCTGCACTTTGGCCAACGTTCTCGTGTAGCCTAAGTGACCAGAAGTCACTTCGTTGTGACTTCCGTACGAAGAGCTGCAGGAATGACGAGCAGATAGGGGGCCCGGTCGAAGAAAAGTCTTTTTTGTAAAGGACCTTGGCCCGTAAACAAAACGACAACAGTCCTCTTGTGAAAACTCTAGGTCGTTTCGCAGATCTTCCCTCCAAGTAATTAATTAGTTCAAGCAACTCAGGGTCGTCCCGTTGTTGTTGCGCGATGGCGGACGTGTCCGTAACACAAAGAAATGCTGAGTCTTCATTTTCGGGCGGAGCAGCTGACTCTATCGGTGATCGAGACAAGCAGTCAGCATCCGTATGTCGTTTCCTCGACTTGCACGTGACAATCATGTCAAACTCTTGCAGCCTTAGGCTCGAACGCGCCAGTCGTCCAGAAGGATCTTTAAGGTTTGTCAAGCAACACAACGCATGGTGGTCCCTGATAACTGTGAAGTGGTGGCCATACAGATATGGGCAAAATTTCAAAACCGCCCATACAACGGCGAGGCATTCTTTCTCATTTGTGGAGTAATTAGTCTCTCTGCGGGACAGTGTTCTACTTGCATAGGCAAGAACTCTTTCTGTGCCCTCCTGCCGCTGCACAAGAGCAGCTCCTAAGCCAACATTCCTGGCATCAGTTTGGAGCAATGTAGGAGCGGTCTCATCGAATTGAGCAAGCACTGGAGGTGTCTGGAGACGTTCCCGCAGGTCCCTGAATGCACCTTGCTCTTCGTCGCCCCATACAAAAGTAACGTCGTCTCTTGTCAGGCGAGTTAATGGCGACGCAATGCGAGCAACGTCCACAATAAACCGCCGGTAATAGGTACAGAGGCCCACGAAGCGCCTGACAGGCTTTTTATCGGATGGTACGGAAAACTGTGCGACGGCAGCAATTTTTTCAGGATCCGGGCGGACACCTGCGTGGCTGACGACGTGACCAAGAACGTGTAGTTACGCGAAGCCAAAGTGGCACTTCTGAGTCTTCAGGGTAAGCCCGGCAGACCGTATGGACTGTAGAACCGCTTCAAGCCGTTCGAGATGTTCTTCAAATATTGCGAAAAACACGATGACGTCGTCCAGGTACACTAAGCAGGTTTTCCACTTCAGACCCGAAAGCACAATATCCATGAGACACTTAACCTAGCAGGGGCAGAGCACAAGCCGAAAGGTAAGACCTTAAATTCGTATAGGCCGTCTGGTGTCACAAAAGCAGTTATTTCACGGTCTCTCGGGTCTACCTCGATTTGCCAATATGCGCTTTTTAATATCCATTGAAGAGAAGTAACGTGCATGTCGAAGCCTGTCGAGTGAATCGTCTATACGGGGAAGCGGGTACACGTCTTTCTTTGTCACCTGATTATAGGTTTCGGTAGTCCACACAGAAACACAAGCTGCCGTCTTTTTTCTTGGCTAGAACTACAAGAGATTCCCAGGGACTCGTTGATGATTGGATCACGCCGCCTTCCAGCGTTTGTGTCAATTGTTGTATGGCTTCACGCTCTCTAGGAGCCACACGATAAGGATTTTGGTGAATTGGTTTTGCCGTATGCCCTGTAATTATCCGATGCTTCGTTAGATGCGTCCGACCGACTCTGGACGTCGACGCAAAGCAGTCGTTGAACTTGGACAATAGCGTAAGAAGCCGTTCTCGTTCGTGCTGTGACAAAGCAGTGATGACGCCAAGTGCAGGAGCTGGGTCTTGCGTAGACGCTTCTTCGAGTAGTGAACAGCACCCGCGGACATCCGTAACACCGTCAAAATAAGCCACAGCCGTGCCCTTAGGAAGGTTCGGTTGCTCTGTGCTAAAGTCTGTTAGCAACAGGTTCGTGCGCCCCTCGGTGGCACTTACGATTCCTCGTGCGACCGAGACGTATTGAGTGAACAACAACGAGGTTATTTGGTCGGCAACGCCTTCGCAATGAAACCGTATGTCACATGCTACCGAAACAAGGGTACATGATCGAGGTGGGATGACGACGTCGTCTTCTGCTAGACGAAAGGAGTTGCGTTGCGGCGATAAGCAATGGAATAAACCAGGGCTCTTATGAAACGTCACCATGCGGTCGAGGATGTTAACTACGGTGCCATATTCTTTCAGGAAATCCATTCCAATAATCAAATATTTACAGCACACAGGAAGAACGATGAAAGCGGCCACGAAAGAAGAAACCCCGATGCTAATTCTAGCAGTACACCTTCCAGTAGGCATCAGTAATTGCCCGCCTGCCGTCCTTATGTGAGGTCCCGTCCATGGCGTCTTTACTTTCTTTAGGCGGAGGTCGAGTTCCTGACTCGTCATGGAGAAGTCGGCACCCGTGTCGACTAACGCTGTCACCGGCTGTCCATCCACGAAAACATCAATATCGGCGCTCACAATTTCTTCGGTGTCGGTGTTTATCGGCTTCATGTCGTTTTACGGCGGGCCTGCAACCTTACCCCCAGAGGTCGCAGCCTTCAGTTTCCCCGGCGTTGGCTGGGCGACCTTCGTCCTCGAAGGTCAGCAAAAATACGACCCGTAGGGGAAGGCATTTGACGTTTAGGGGTTGGAGAGTGCGACCGACGGCCGAACACGGGCTGACCATGCGGCACGGGTTCGTCATTCGGGTGCGCTATTGGAGGTCCCTGAAAAGCAGTTTCGTCGCGGCGTAGCATGGAGTCGTCATTTGCACGTCGACCGTAAGACCACGGACTAAAAGATCGAAATGATGTGTTGCGATGCCTGCAATGACGCGAAATGTGGCCGGCGCCTCCGCAGTGAAAACAGAGTGGGCGCCTATCGACGGTGCGCCATGCGTCGGTTCTCCGAAATTGCGGCCGTCCCGTAGTGTTTTGCTGCGTTGACCAAGGCGCGGTGAACGGCGGCTGGTGGTATGGCTGTAGCGGCATGCCGAGTGCGCCCCTCAAAGCCTCCTCTTGCGGCGGCTACCAAGGAGCGACTGTCGTAGGCTGGTCGTACGGTGGTGTGGTTCTAATGGGTGGTGGGTATCGGAGAGTTGCTGAGTAAGTCATGGGACACTGGTGATCTTGAAGATCGGCTGCCGGTAACGTCTGATTGATTTAGTCGCGCACCACTGCGGCGATTGACGCTACGGGTCTATCTACAGGTCTGTGTCAGAATCTTTTGATTTCCTCTCTGACGAGTTCTCTAATCAATTCACAGAAGGGGTTCTGATACTCGCCAGTCACTGCGGCGGCATTGATTATGTTGTTGGTGGACAGTCGATCGTACTGCCTGCATCTCTGATGAAGGGCCCGCTCAATAGCCGTAGTCTCTTTGATAAAATCAGCGACGGTGACTGGTGGATTGCGCACAAGCCTCGTGAACAACTGTTCTTTTACACCTAGCATGAGGTAGCGCAACTTTCTTTCTTCAGTCATGTTCGCGTCGGCTCTACGAAAGAGGCAGGCCATGTCCTCGGCGAACATTGCGACCGACTCATTAGGTTGTTGTACCCGTAGCTCCATAATCTGCTGGGCGCGGTCGCGTCGGTCGGCACTCGCAAATAACACGTAATTTTCTGACGAAAGTCATTCCATGTCATTAGGCTAGCTTCGCGTTTCTCGTATCTAGTTCGGTCACTGCCGTCAAGGGCGAAATAGACGTGCGAGAGCTTTCGATGCTCAGTCCACTGGTTAATCTGCGCGACGCGTTCATACTTGTCAAGCCAGCCTTCAATGTCTTCGAAGACTGCACCGCGATAGCGATCGAGAAACAGAGGATGCAGAACGGTTACTTGTTGTGAACTGTAAAACCGGCTGCTTTGGGGTGCTTGCGGTGGGCTGGCTTCGGCCATTGCGAGATGTGTGGAGCTCCTGGAAAGAGGTGGTGGAAGAGGGGAGGACTCCGGGGCAAGGCCTAGCAGTCGACGACTAAAGCTGTGCACGGGTGTCGCAACTGGTGATAACGCGTCCGGGCTAGATTAACGACTCCCAGAACGATTCCGGAGCATTAGGCGCGGTCAGTACCCAGCAGCTCCACCAGTGTCGCAGTACAACGCGGACAGTAGACAGCGAGACTTTCTCTAAGAACAGCAGGACAACTTGTTCAAAAACAAGCCGGCCAGAGACACGTCTTCTTCATCCTCACCGAATTAACGAAGTCTGTTAATGTCCCTATCTTCGTTGTTGTCTGCATATAATACACGCGTCAATATGTGTAGCTACGTAGCTGGCTTCCTCTGCATTTTACGTATTCATGATATTGCTTCAGCGTTTCCCAGTTTACGTTTAAAACCTTACTCTCTGCCACTGACGACTACGTCTACGTAATCTTGTTGGTTAGTTAATAGTGTCTTGCTGTTGTTAGACGCATGCTCTCATCACAAATAACTAGACATGTCGGCGGCTTTGCATCACGAATATATCTCATTGTTCGACATGGACAACCGTCCCCCGAAGGTTTATGTTTCATTTTTGCGACCCTAAAAGTCATGGTCGAGGTACCGGGTTATCCCTGTAACACACAATGGCTGCTTGTAACATCTCACTCGAACCCTCGAAAACATGCTTCGGATGAATTTGCCGCCTGATCAGGGCCACAAACAATGCCAAGTGACGTTCAAGTCAGGACCGTAGGAATTGTGAAGAGCGTTGCTTGCGTAAACACACGTTCGGTTGCATAGCTGTGGCTTATAGGCCATGCGAAAGAGTAGTGCGCAATAGGTAGTGCCTAGACCATGTGGTCTATGACGTGTTTTAGGCTCCCGCATGGCTTCCGACGTGTGCAGCCATCAAAAGCACTGTTGCTGATTTAGAGAAAGCCATTGCTGGGGCGTGTATTTTATTCGGGCACCACGTATAAGGCTGCTTAGCACATGAATAAGCTCATGCTGCTGAGGCTACGCCTTCTTTTCCAACATAGGAAACAATCCCCCTCCCCCCCCCATTCCCTCCTCTTCGCTTCTACAGGGAACCAGCGCTGCCCAGGAGACGCTACGGCATCTTGAGTCTGTAACTAAAATATGCTGACACCGTATGGTAGGGAGGCCACGAAGAGTGCACGGCGCATTTAACGATAACAGAAGCGCGCCTGTACTAACGTTTGCTTTGACCGATGCGCCCAGCCGAGTTCTGTGCATGACTATACGGATTCCGAGCAGCGCGTGCGCTGCTACGTTCTAGGACGTCAGGGTCCAGACAGGTCACAAGCTGGCCACGTGTGCTTGGAAATGAGCAGTGAATCTGCTGATGCAAAATCGTAGCACGTGTTACTCTAAGCTGCGTCCACGGCTCGCTAGGTTTTGTGTTACGGCGCTGATGTTGACACGCGAAGTAGCAGCGCTGGTTGCCCGTAGACCAGATTTGTTGCATTTGCGTTTAGGCCAGGTCTTCACAATCTCTCAGCGCGGGCTGTGCAGAGACTGCAGAACGCGCGTGTGACAAGAACATGCTGAACGGTGCATAGTTTGCCCCCATTCGCCTGTTTCCGCAGTCCCAAGGAGAAGTCCCTATGCAAGAGCTGGAAATTCTGGTCTCTAGTGGCAGCGAGCTGGAAAGTGCTTGGCGCTGGGGCTGCAACTGGCAAGTCTTGGGACTTACCCGCGACGCCTTGGAAAACGTCAGACTACCGGAGATGAGAAGCATGAGATTCCAGTGGCACATGGAACTTATCTCCTTCCACGACAGTATAGGGTCGTACGGACGCAGCGGGTTGTGGCGGGCAGAACGCTGTTGGGTGCGAGGGATGGCGAACAAGGGCAACACCACCATCAGCAATGCTGTGCTCGCACTGGGTTTGCTGCGGGGGAAAAAGAGCGAGAAAACATCGCGACACTGTGTTCTGTGCCCGTCAGCACTGCATTGAATAAGACGGCAAGCAAACTACGAATAGCATAACCGCATTTCGATTGTTTGGTTCTTCCATTCGCACCTTGCATGCGCCCAATGTGCGAACTGAATGACATAAAATAAAGGAAAAATAAGCGATCGTTTACGCATTCTATGCAAGTCCAGGCGCTGTTGCAACAGTTATAGATTATGGGTTCCACAAGTAACGTGCTTACAGTAAGAGGCCTAATAATTACAGCGCTTACAAACATTCTGAATTGATTGGGCGTAGTGTGGCAAGACAAGAGCTACAAGAACGGCCGTAGCTGACGTTCTTTGGATACAGTTTCACCATCGAGAATTTTTTTTAATGCGCAGCTCAAGTCTGGTGCACGAACAGCATAACAAGCCGCATCATCATCATCATCATAATCATCATCATCTAAATCATCATCATCGTCATCATGATCGTCATCATCATAATGATAATCGTCATAATCATAATCGTCATCATAATCGTCATCATAATCGTCATAATCATAATCATAATCGTCGTCGTCGTCGTCGTTGTTTCATTGGGTCCCTATCACAATGCTGCCACTGCTTCTGTGGTTTCAGTAAAGATTGGACCTTGTGCAATACAGCTTGTATTACACAGATAGCGTGCTGCAGCGGTCGGTATTTAGATAAAAAAGCTCGCGACGATCTCACGGAATGGGGGTGGCGGTCGGCGAGAGCACTCGTGCCAGCGAACACTACCATTCTCCTAGTCAAGGTTCGCAGCTGCGCGGAAAGTTTAGCCGTAGAACGCCAGCAGTGATCACTCTGCGTTCCCGAGTTATATCACATCAAATACTCATACCAAGTCCAAGGCTACTCAGAATCACTGATCCAATGAAAATTACAAAGGAACGACGCGTCATGGGCGACAGCCATATATCTACTTAGGAGCGCGCTAATATCGTATAGCCACATCAAGCCATGCGTCGTAAACCTAAGAATATCCGTCTGTTATGACGAATCTTGTTTTGAGCTAAAGTCAGTTGTTCATGTCGAAAGGGACGACGCTGCGGAAAACTATGCGAGCAAGAACACACATTTTGACAAGGCGTACGTGTGCGCGCGAGAGAGAGAATGGTTGTATTGAGGGGAAAAAAAATTTTTTTTTTCGTGAGGCGACGTCCTGTCGCTCTGTGCTCCCGTCTTTGTAACATTCCGTCGCCCAGTGTCTCCTCACTCCCTGCCTTCCCTCTGTTTATTCTCTTTACCGGCTGACGTGCCTACTTACGCGTCTAAGGGAAGAAGCTTCGTCCAGCCCAAGATGGAATCGCGGGACTTGAAAAACCAGAGGTAGACCAGCAGCACGAGCAGCAGCATTACGGCGATCTCGCCACGTCTGCGATCAAAGTGGCGCACGGCGTCATTACAGCAATGATCAAAAAAGTCAAACATACTCAGGCTTCATTCCAAACTATGTAGGCAAACCATGCGTCCTTGAGCTTTACATGCGTCGTCTGTTTTAAAGTTTAGTACACAGCAGACGCTCCTATAGGAGCATGGAATTTCGAGGATCTACGACTCTTGTTGTAGCTGCCCTCTTTTGGTACTGAAAATGCTCAAGAGGGATAGAAAGAGACAGAGAGAGAGGTTAAGCGGAAGCGAGCCTGCGGTTTGCTACCCTGCACGTGTGTTGGGGAAAATTGCATAATTCCTGCCAGTATCCGCAGCATTTTGCACAGAGTCCAATTACTGCTGTACTCAATTAACAAGTTCGGCCACCAACCGACTTTTGTTGGAAGAGATCAAACTCGAACATAATAAGACTGGTAAAGCATACTTGTGCTTTTTGTAATCTGCCAGATTCAGTAAACGCCTATAGTACTTCCTGTATAGATGCTGAACAGGCTGCACAAAGCTCCCATGCTTTCAAGTTAGGGCGGTGTCATAAAAGCGCCAAAATCGCTATACAGTGCGTCAAATGCTCTCCCCCCAAGGCCAGTGGCGGCCTCGCAAGACCTCTAAGGCCACGGACGCTTCGAACAAGTGAGCGGATATTGCCAGTGTTGTGTGCTGGTGACAAGTGATGATGGTTAACTTTCATGTTCATATCGCGCACCATAACACAGCGCCTCGCCATTCTGAAGCAAACCTGTAGGCGTTGGCTGATTGACTGGTATTCGTTTGCCTCTTATGGGCTTTTTTTTTCTTCATCTGCTTCAACAGGGCTTTCTTACTTTTCAGTCATAGTTCATTATTCTGCCTAACAGGAACCTCGTCTAGCCCTCTGGCTGTGCGCTTAGGAAATTTGTCAGCACCAGCTCCTTTTCCATCTCGTTCTGTTTCGCCCTCTTTTTTTCCCTCAAATACAATTACGTCATTGCTTTAGAAAGATTCGGCTGTTATTTCTCAAATGTAATTAAATGCCGCTTCCCTTTCCAGTTTGTTTCCATCGTCGTCTAGGATATGTTGTTGTATTGTTCTAGACTTTCTGCCTAACAAGTTTATATGGTTACAAACTATTGTGGGTGCGGCGTTCTTTTTCTCACGTATTCGTGAAAACCAACGTTCACTTTGACATTTTATTTTTGCTTGAACCCGTACTGAACCATTGATTCTTTGCTCCCAGTACATTTCCCATTTTCCTGCTACTTTATCCTGCGGCAACTGCGCTTTTTTTTTTTTCTTACCCGCCTGCGCTCTCGTGATGCTTCCTGTCGTTCGGCGATCGCTTCTCGTGCCTTCCTTTTCCACCGGCTTTTTGATTTGCTTTTTTTCCTTTCCAACAAGAATGTCGCTTCTTTTACCGTATTTCTTTCCTAATTACACTTAGAAGCTCACTATATTCCCTTTCATTGCTTGCCAATTTGCAAAGTTGTTCCTCGACTCTTTGACTACATTTGTTATTTGTTCAGCGTTCAAATTCGGACTGGCCCTTCTTCGCTCCATGCTCTCTTTCCCAACTGCACATCCCACTTTGAAAATGATGCGTTTATGGTCCCTCCCTATGCTGCTATAGCCTTACTCGTTAATCATCATTTCTCTCAACGTATGTTGAATTTCTCCTGTCATCAGGCATTATTCAATGGTCGATTGCCGGTTTCCCACTTCCCACGTGGTCTGACCACCTCACTAAGGTCCTGTATTCACGATAGCGAGGATATGTTGCCCATAAAGACCTACCATTGACTTCCCGTTGTCGGTATTGCCATTTAGATCCTGTATGTGGGCATTCATGTCACCTAATAGGATAATTTGGGCGTCATCCCCGAAACCCGCAAAATCAGCACTTTGGAATTCCACAAATTTTTGATTATTTTCTCTACAATTATTTCCGGCCCACAAATAAGTTACGCGAAGCCACGTTTTCTTTCCACTCATTGTGCATGATAAAAAAAAAACACTGACATATTGAATTTACTCTTTTCCATTTGGCTCTCTGGGAATGAGCATTCCGACTCCCCCTCCCTTTCTTTCACACTTATTTCTGTTGCACCCTTCCCAAACATAATTCTCAATCAATGGCGGCTCCTCCGAATCTCTTTACCTCCTTACGCTTTACCGTCTTTCTCGCCATTTTTTCGCACTTAGCTTTTTTAATGCAAACGCCGAACCTTTAGGAGCACATGCCTACTAGCGAAGGCCTGTACGCATAGAACCCAAATCCTACAAATGCCGACACGCAATTATCACCAATGTTTTAAAAGAAACGCATGCCGTACAGACTTAAGGTATGACACGTATTCGTACGTGTTCAAACACGCGGCCACGTTCTGATTGTCCTACCAAAGCAATATTCCTGTTAGGAATGCACACACACACACGCACTAAAACCACTAATAGCTAATAGTCTTGCCACTTTCAAACCATTATTTAAAAGCTGTACACATTTGAAGCACCACACGGTTGCACGTATTGAAACACGTGGTACGAACGGACGCTCTGACTAAACTGTAAAGGCAAACTTACACGAGACATACCCGCGCACATGAAAAAAGAAGAAAAAAAGAAAACTAGCAAACTGCAATTTAAAGTCTACAAAAATAAGCAAATCAATAAACAGAAGGAAGCTCAAAGCATGCAAATAAAGCTTGTTTTCGTCGCCGCCACGGAGCCCTGCGAGAACACGTCCGTTCGCCACAAACATCAACACCTCAAACCACCTCTCCGCCATCACGGATGTTTAGCGTTCCTGTATATGCTCCCGCTGCAAATACACAGACACTATACGGACGGTACTCGGTCGCGCCATCTCGCGGATGATTTGCTAAGCAGGCGTGTCACGCTGGTCCTGTTTGCGAATGGATGGCGCTGCTTACAACATGCCTACTGCTGTGTACAAGCTCAGTGCGTCTTTAGTTTACCCGGAAGTCTCTTAGCGTTGAGCAGAAGTTCATCCGGTGCCACTCATATTCTCTCAGTGGTTTCCAGCAGTGGATTGCTCGCAATAATTGTAATCAAAGAAATCAAAGTGTCACTGGAGTCTGGCGATAATTTTTCATCAGGTGGTAGATCCGCCAACAACATTTTTCCGACCGGGTGACCTGAGCTTTCAGCAACGGCACATGGCTTCCAGAATAAACGCCTAAATCTAAAAAAATATTTGAGCTACCGGGAGAATTTCAGGGCATGTACCTCAAGAACCCGACAGCCGTCTTGCTATCACTGTAGCTATGCAGAGGGGCGTGCGCGTTTCGCTCAAAATGTTAGAATAAAACGCAATTTTGCTCTTACTGCTACTTTTTTCTTGCTTGCATTCCACAGAAAGACAGCATTTTATGGTTTGGATCGTTCCAAGTAACACTTGGCACAGTTACTTGCCTGGGTTTTAAGGATATATCCGAAGTTGCTTTCGTCTGTGGAAAAGCCAATAGGATAATTTCATGCTAATAATCATGCTATGCAGCCAAGGCGCGTAGCATGAACTAGTGTCGCCGCCGGCCAGCAGCTGCGGGCAGCAGCTGTTCTGAGAGGGTTTCCGCGTATTGCCATCTCCTCTATAACACGCAACAACCTCTCAGAGCAGCTGCGGACAGGTGGCGACACAAGTTTATGCTAGAGAAGTCTTGCAAGAAGCTAGCTTCGGCGTAGACGAAGACAACTTGGCATTTAATGGCGTTCGCATTCTCGGGGTACTTCGCGCGCTTTCTAGGAGTTATCTATCTATCTGTGTTTGTTTCTATGTTTGTATCTAACCGTCGTTCCGCCTACATGTGTCATTGGGTAGTCCGTAGTCGAATGGATAGTGTATCCTGCGGCTGTGCTGAGGTAAAAGGGTTCGAAACCAACTTGGACCTCTGTGCATGCGGCAATGGGCACATACGCACAGCTTTTTAACGAACGTCTTCCACGCCGACATGGGTTACTGTAAGGTGCGGGACCGGGGAGGTACCGCTGTTCAAAAAAAAAAAATGGCAGTGGCTTAGCTCGGCTATGTCAGGATATACGTAGCGAAAGTTAAGGCATAGCATGGTTAGCCTTGGTTAATCTTGATTGTAAGTCCAGGCTAGTCTGGTTGTGTAGCTATGTTAGGGCGTTTAGCGAGTCGTTCGGCGCGCTGTTCGTCTGTTTCCTGGTCGATTCGTTTCCTCTTCATCTCGTTCCGATATCGACTCCAGGTATCATCCTGCTTATCAGAATTGTCGCCGTCCCTACTGCCGCCTCAACTGTGGTTGCGGCACACGTGAGCTCTCCTTTTCAGTCCTCCGACATGTTATCAGGCATGCGACGCAGCTGGCGAAGCGAGCGGAGGAGAGCGCAACGACGTGGAACGTGGTGTGACGTCATACCAAACGGCGGCGACGGAAAGGGGCTGCGCTGCGCAGCAGCGGAACACCTGTGGCTCGGTGCTATAGTGGTGCATGCGTAGTAGTGACTAGGGAGCGAGCGAGAGAGAAATATTCGCGGCAAGGCGCGCATTGTGACGTCATGTGCCTCCTCGGAGCACCGCCATGGCGAAATCGCAAGTTCGCGGCCAGTAAAGCTTTCGCTTTAAAACTATTTCACTCTGACTTGGAGCTCTCTTAATATGCCACTCGGTCTGTGCTGGAATGAACATTTTTGATGCAGGCTTGGCTTACCTGGTATCTGCCAGAAGGTATGTGCCGCTCTATAATGAGCGTCTTTGACACTAACGTAGGGAACTAGGTATGTGCCCATGGGAATTTGCCGCTCTACAATGAAGAAAAAGATCCCTTAAGTTTATCTGATCATGAGCGGGATCAAACCCACGTCACAGCGGTTCCTCAAGGACAGCAACCCTACACGGTAGCAGACTACGGCGCTATTGCAATGCATATGTGCCGCTTTTCAGAGAACGCCTTTCAAGCCAACGCTTTAGCGAGCTGCGTCATGAATGTACTGGTTATGTGCCACTCTTCAATGAACATTTCGCCAACTTGAGGCACGGGGCGGCGGCGCTAGATGGCGCCGAGTGTTCTTAGCGAATCCCGCTACAGTACACGCATCATGCATTATTCATTTCGACGGGGGCAATACTTTGTGTAGCTGCATTAATTCAATGCTAACGTATTTCCGATGACAGGCATCGCGAGATACGTTCTGCCGCACTTTTTTGTCTTTAAAACCGGCAAGTAGCTATCCTAAATGTTACGCTAAACGATTGGCATTGTGAAATGCCATTTTCTTGGATAACTTGAGACAGGTCAAAGCAGTAACAAGAGTAAAATTGTTTTTATACAATTTTAAGCGAAATATCCGCGTCTGTGTGAAGGCGAGGAAATATAGTTTTCAAACCATAACGAATGGCCTTGAAAATGCTTGCAGTAATGCATTATGATACGTCTCAAGCCTGAAAATGACGATAAACACAAGATTGTTCCTACCCGATCCTACCCAGTTCCCGGTTCCGGCGTTCCACCTCGCGTTGAGTCTTTTCCTGCGTCGTCTTTAAATAATCTGCCTTGTCGCATCTGAGGAGCAGCGGTAAAAAAAAGTTGGTGGTTAAATGCACTGTAAACAAGAGGGACGTTAATGGGAAGATCGAGGCTTTAGGCGATTCACAATGGCCGAACAAGGCACGTTGCTGGAGCCAACGTTTCGACACGCGAACTATTCTACAGAACACCAAGGGCATTTCGTAGCTGCACGGGTGTGTGAGCCTAGCTCACTCCCTCTCACCGTCAATGGAAAAAGGGGTGGAAAATAAGCCGGTGCGTATTGTTAGGCAACAAAATTCAGTGCTCCAAAAAAAATAGAGAAATATGGAGAGGAAAAAAAAAGCAGTTTCACCCTAAAGGCGAAACAATGGATGAGATAGCAACATTTTAGAATATTACAAGTGTAAGACTCGTATATAGCAGTAGCGGCAACATGAGTTGCAGTAAACGTAAGATGGCCAACTAAACACGCGTGGTGTGGCTTGTGTAGGAACATCAACAGAGAAAATTCGATGACCACGAGCAAGGTCGGTTAGAACTACAGGGTCTTGCCGGCGTTGTCGCCTTGTGTTGCCCTCGCAATCTCGTATAGTGCAGTGCGCCCACGGTGGGCAAGATGTGTGCGCCCGCTTCGGGCTTTTTAACTCCGTCGGCGTTGTCGCTTAGCCTCATGATCTCCTGTTCCCGCAGCGTCATGTCTTGGCGCCTCCGGCGTGGAGCTACAGCGTGCGCGGCACACGCAACAGAACGCTGTTTCTGCATCCGATTACACCGTGGTCTGAACTAACGGAGTGGTCTTTGCGCGCATACGTGACCGCCTTGCTTCTGTCCGATTAGGGTTTCGCAGGACCTTCTCCGCCGGTGCGGGTGCATGTTTGCGCCATTTGAGGAATGCGGTGCTTTGCTGCGCAAATCACGCATTGGCAGATACTTTTCTAGCTACCGTACGCTGGCTAGCACGCGTGGGAAAACGATGTCGCAAGCCTACAGGGCCTGCGTGGTCTGCTTAGTCTGCGTAGGCTGTATTGCAATTCGTTCAAGCAAGCGAGGTTTTTTTTTGACCTGACGTCTTAAAATACAGTTTCTACTCTGCACCGATGTCTTCGATTGCAACATGAACAGGCCTAGACATATATCGCGCCCTAGCGTTGATATTCTGAGCCAAAGGGAAGTCGTGCAGTTAGTGTGAGTAATGTCCTCCAGAAAATTTAATGAAACTGAATGAGTGAGGATATTTATGTGTCACTATTGACGACGGTGAAAAATCGCGCTCAGTTTTCGTAGGAGGTGCCAAGCATCTCATCACGTTGGCTTGCACGGGGAAAATATATGTACTTAAGGATGCTATATATCGTTTACTGAGGCCCGCTCCCATGGCCTAATGATCAGATAGTCGTGCTGTTGTGCTAGACATCCACTGCTTGAATACTGCCGTCGGGCAATTTGAGTTATGTTTAATAATTAAATATATCATCTTTGTTAGCGACTTTGCCACCACTTTTTCGTATCATGTACGTTTCAAACCTATTTCGTGGGCCGATGTTGGAGATAGTTCAGCCCATCCCGCCAGTAAAATTACATTGCTTTCAAATATGAGCCTCGATATTCCTTCGCTCTTTTAATATTCAGTAGCCTGAGAAGATTTAAGACAACAGGCATGCGCTCTCAGTGCTATGTGTCATGACGTCTGTTTGCGGGCTGCCATTCTGAAAATTCTGAGGAACAGTGTCGTCTACCACGTAATACCTGGTATGAGCATCTTTAGTGATAGAATAGTTTTGCGATATAAACCGCATATAAAGCATTTCATACAGAGTGCCGTGACATTTCGTATACATGTACCTAAATATATGAGGAGCCTCACGCCGACGGCGACGGCGGAAAAGTCGCTTGGAGTTTTTATATTCGCAATAATAGAGGAGCGCTTTGGTGTTGCGATAAAAAATTATTTGATTCATTATTCAGACGAAATGGTCGTAGCACGAAAGTGAAACCTATGTATTTACGAGCCGTGACATATTTATTGCACAGCCACAAACATAAGTCCCTAAATTTGAACATTCTATTAAATGCAGTTTCACTCGAAGGGCGACGCAATAAAAGCAGTAGCCAGCAGGTCAGGTCCGTGCTGCTGTGCAGCATAAACAGCACCGCGGAGGCTACCGAGTGTCACAGGTATTTCTGACACAATGTCGAGCGTGTATGTGGCAAAACTGCGTCGCGACAGCTTCGGCGGAATCGCGCGCGCGTAAGCACACGCGCGTTCGGCAAGCGCGCTTATCGAGTTAACGTTTCTGGGTTGCAAAGCGCGCGACCGGGCGGGCGCAACGTTTGTTTGCGCCGTCCCCTTTCCCACTGCTCCTCTCGGTCCCCCACCCTCCCACGGGCGACGCCTCCCTCTCCCCTCCGTGTCGTCCGACCCTTCTCCAGACGTCGCCTTTAGTTCCTACCGCTTCACGATAGAGAGCTTTTGAATAGGGGCTCCAAAGAAATAGCGTCGAAGCCACTGCGCATGCGCGAGTCGCAAACAGCGTTTGGGTTTTGCGTTGGGAACGCTATTTCACCGATTTAGCGGGAACCGAAATAGCGGCCCCAAAAGCTTTGCGTCGGCAAACATGGCGGCACCCATCGAAGCGGCGGCTCTAACCTAGCACAAAACTGTGTTCGATTCGCGGTAACGCGTGAAGTTCGCAAGCTAGGAGAAGTGACTGCGGTTATCGCTTTCTCTCAACTAGCGTGTGTTATGAAGATTGACTCATTAGACGCCGCTGATTTTGAATTCGATTGTGGATTTTATGGCTCGTAGGCCTAACACGGCTAAGCCTGGCTGGTGAAGGCTAGTAAAGTTGGTTTGCTCAAAACTAAGCGCAACTAATTGTTTGTTGCTTACAGAATAACCTCTAAATCGTAATTAAACGCGAATACACGCAAGGCAAAATTACTATTTCTATCGTAAGACAGTATATTTTATTTAATTATTTCTAATAGCTTTTCTTTGACGCCGTAGTGGCGCTTTCGACCCAAGTGACGCTGTCATCCTCAAGAACCCCCCCCCCCCTTTTTGTCTTCTTGTCTTTCTTCTATATTTAAAGGGCTAAGACTTCAGTTACCCTAATCTACGCACCGGCGCATTTTTCTCCAGACATGTTGAGAAAGCAACGGGTGGGGGGAGTGACACTGCTAAGGAAAGTAGCTCATGCCATGATGAAGTCGAGTCCTCGTGTTGAAACATCGGCTCGAGCAACACTCCTTGTTTCACCGCTGTTCATGACTGAAAAGTACGCTCTCGTTTTAGCTATTGGTTCTGCCAGGGCGAACATCTGTATGATCGAAAATAAAGTTCTCCCAGTTTACACAGTATATAGCACTCGCACCACCTCATAAGGCACCTAATGACAGCAAATAATGCGGCGAAGCACTATCGGTGAGGAAAAGTTTGTCTTATTCTCCACTCAATAGTTAATCAGTATATTTTTTACAACTTGACAAGTATGGACAATAGGGAACCAAGTTATTCTTGTCGCTTTGCGTATCGTACTGAACCTATAGTACTCAGAAGTGTTGAGCCTCCTGGAAAACCATATTTTGATCTTTTGGTTCTTCTCTCCTGGCTGCTGCATCTTCTTTTTCTTTTGCGGCCCCGCTGCCCTATGGACCGTTATTGAACTTAACAACTTTCTTGCGTTGTAATAAATACTGGCAGTCTTGCAAAGTGCGGTAAGCTATGGCCGCCCAGATGAGGTCATCTAAGCTAATTAACGTTATTCTACTAGTAGCCTAGTTACAACACTCATTCCCCAGCCGTTCTGTGCCGCCGAGCTTACATTATACGTTTCAGTCGCCGATAGGAACATAACCAAGCTCCAAGCAAGCAGGCGAACATCGTAGGTATGTTGGCCAACATCCATGACACTGGTGTTAAGCTAGGAGCACTGGGGAACCGACTGCGAGACACACGAAAAAACAAACAAAGCGACACGTGCTTGAGTAATGGAACAATATTAAATGTTTATCTTTTACTGATTTCTATGCTTTGTGGCATTTAGCGGTAGACGGGGCAGTGATATTAACCATAGGTAAGGATTAAGCAAATAAAAGAGAGAGAAAGCAGACAATATATGTCGCGACTGTATAATTTTTATAGTCCTAATATTATATAACTCCGTTTGGCTAAATTGATGGTGTTGAAGACCGGAAAATTATTCTATAGGAGAAAGCGTGGCGGATGGCTATATATGTATGCGTGTATGTACCGATGGCTACGTGTGACTATGTAGTCTAGTGCTTGAGGTACTGATTCCACCTCTCGTAGTCGTTACTAGTTAGCTTGAATGCGTGGATAACTGGTGGCGCAATCCTCTCCCCTTGCAGTTTATTCAGTTGAGAAAGAGTCCATGCATCGTCACTCTGGAACCAAAATGGACATTTTCCTGCTTTCTCTAGCCTTGCTAAGCTAAGCTGTGCCTAGATGTAGTCTGAACTGGTGTTGGCAGAAATGACTGGTCTAGATAAGCTACAATTGAGCGAGGTTATTGCGACACTCCCGTTTACTACTACCTAGTAACTGCGCTCCAAGCTGCACGCTTAAATGGTCGAAAATATTAACAAAGCAAGCACTTCGTAATAAGTTTTCACGTGTGCGCAGGTCCGCGCGTACGCATACTTTGAAACAAAGCTCTGTTAGAGTAGCTACCTTCGCAATGCAAATGCATGGCAACACGAGAGACCGTTTGTATCAAGAATTTCGCGACGACTGAGCAAGTTTGTTGGCGTTCTTGTGGAAATTGGCGCAGCGCTCACAAGTTGAACGAAGAACAAGTAGTACACGTGACATACGCTGCCTATCAACTGACTTTGATGCAGTAACGCAAGAAGAAACAAAAATAACTGGACTTATTTAAACCACGTGACAAAAACAACACAAAGAAACACGTGAAAGAAAGACGTACTTCTTGTCACGTGTTTTAACTAACCGCTAAAAAATGTACATTTTGTCATGTGTTCAACTAAACGCTATTAGTTCTCTTTCTTCATATATATAGCGCATATCCCGTGTACTTTTCATGTCCTTCCTCCAACTATGAGCACTTTACATACTTAATAGTTATTGGCATGCAGGAAGCAGGAGGAACTTCATTGGTAGATTGAGGAGTGGCATATTCATTTATTGCGCATTTATTTATTAGTGGATGCCTTGGAATCGCTCGTCGTCAAGTGCTTGAGAGGAATGATGAATCGAAATCAAACAACTCGACATCAGACAGCACAAAAGAATCGCAATGAAAAATAGTTCAAGACCGATTATGTGCCCTGCAATAACAATTATCATAACGTCGTCTTTTATGTGCAGTATTACGGTGAAAGCGAGGAGGAAAGGTAAAAGATGCCGCAACCTTCGTAACAGAACCTCCTGTAGAAAGAGACTGTGGCAACATCTCGACTAGGCTAATGAATTGTAGATTTAAAGCAAACGTTATTAATTAACCTTCGTCATGACATACACAGCCATGTGTGGAAGCTTTCAGACCTTTCGGGCAGCAAGAAAGGCCCGCATTCTGGAAGAAACAGAAGAACATGTTCCGTCATGCGAGTACGTTTTCAACGCTGCTGCTTCGATACAAAAGCCTTAGAGACACAAGTCATTAGTCGCGCCGTTTCCCTCGCTAAGTCATGCTTGCCTCTAGAATGCTTGAATACAGAAATGTACCAGTCTGTAGCCAGATTTAGTATTTGCCTCAATTGTGCATCACGTGCTCCTTAGCTCCGCGCTCGAACCTGTAAGTGGTCACTTTGCCTTGTATCACGACTGCATACCTGTAGGGATAGCAACTCCGTAGTGTCGCGCCTTTACTGAGAGCTAGAGGTGTCCCCGGCGTTTCATATAAAGCCGCGCGAGGATATTGTTTTTCAAGGAGGAATTGAATACTTTCGCTTCAAATCCGAAATAATCAATTGGAACATTGTTGTTCGTCATGTGAAACATTAGGTTAAATTGAAATGTTTTTCGAAATTCGATGGGTAAATATTGTTTGACATTTTATAGGAGGAAAACCCAGGAGAAGTGGAAGGTTTTGTAGTCAGCCAGCCCAATGCTGGGATATCTTATAGTCACCATTAAAGACAATTGCGCCAGCAATGGTCTCCATTCGCACGCAAACAGTGTATTTAAAGAAATGAAATTGCTCACAGGAACATGAAATCGCAAGTAGAGCTGCGAGAAAATATACATCTCTACGGATCCTCGTTGCGACACATTAATCATAAATTGAAATGAAACGCCACTGACAAAACCAAGAAACAGAGACGGCTGGCTGTCTTGTGTTATTGAATGTCGTTGACTTTTTTACTTTGTGATCTTCACTTTTTAGCATAACGGTAAAACAGCACGCACGGGCATGCTACAGGAAGTGTGGCTCTCTTAGTAACCTTACAAGTCCTTGATGACGTACGTTATTATGTGTATTGGAATGACTCGGTGTCTATCATGGGGAGGGGGAGTGGAAGGGGGGGGGTAAAAGTGACCTGTCGAGCCGACCGTGCTTGTCCATTGTCCTCCTGCTATACTGGTTCTCTATTAGCTCCCTCCCAGAAAGATTAATCGAATACCAACTAGGCCAATTATCCGGTCTTTGAACGTAACGTAGTTTCGTAAACATCCGCTGCACGTCACAGCTACTATTTGCAATACAGACACACGTCAGAGCTGCGTTAGGCCTCTTCCTAATACATGACCGTCGTTTACATGAATGAGACGTGCGGTACATGCAACGCACAGCGCGATTAATTGTCGTATTTGTGTAATATCAACTGCTAAACACTATGCAGCCATATTTCGTTCACTCAAGGCTGGCAAGGGCTGAATATATTTTTATAAATTCCGATTTTCGGGCGAGTCCTGGGTAAAAATGAGGGATATTTTATATTATGCCAATAACCAACATAATATAATATTTCTTGACCGCTTGCTCTCAAACAGTGAGCAGCCTTCGTTACTTCTCAAAGACCTGCATTCATCTTTATCTTTTACGAAGGGTGAAACTTGCGGGGAGAAATCTGGTTTAATACAGTTTTCATAAATTTTGCTCGGGGTACAAAAATAGGGAAATGTCGGGTTTATCGGAAAAGAAAGAAGCTTAAATATACAGCATTACCCCGTTTCAAGTTATATGAAATGTGCTGGTGCCCACCGCCTGGCAGCCACTTCAAGGGCCGATTGCGAGCAAACCGGAAGATTTGGTGACACTTCAGTTTCTTGCTAGTCTACAAGACGTCCATCAAAATGAACTTTTAGGCACCAGTGTGCTACTTGAAAATTAGGTTGAATTTTGTGCAATACTTAATCTTCCAGCACGACTTTGCTTTTGTTCATTCAAGTTTTTAGTTTTACTCGAAAACATAACACAAAGATATGGCATAGTCATAAGGGTCTTCAGCAGCATTGCTATGTCCCTCGCCCATGACAGACAACGTTATAGTTATAGCAAATAGTGCAGCTCAGGGAGACAGATACAAAGAGAGATTATACAAGGCATGAAAAATGTGCGGTGAATAAACTCAAGAACGACAGAAAGCTGAGCTAGTTGGTAAGGATTCATTATGCAAAATAGAAGTGAGGCGTGCAGACAGGACACAAGAGTAGAGAAGTGGCGTTCGTGTTGTCCACTTCTCTACTCTTGTGTCCTGTCTGCACGCCTCCCTTCTATTTTGCATAATGAATAAATTCAATCGGGAACGTTCACTATCAAACACCCTGCAGATGCAGTTACAATGGGTGACGACAGAGAGCGGGAACGAGTCATCGTCTCGCTTCCCGGTGAACGGCGTCGTACTTTTCGTACAGCTGCTTCATGATGATGTTTCCCGGCGTACCCGCCAGGGTACCCGTGCCCCCGATGCTGGACGCGTAGGCCACGGACACCATGATCTCTCGGCGCAGTTCTGTCAAGGACTCGTCCCCAAGCCTGTCATGAGCGGAACGTAAAGATAGGCTGCTGAACACTTCATCCGAAGACATTCTAGCGCGTGTGTTACGCGTAAGAGCTGCAGGGCACGCTAAAGTTGACGGAGGGGATGGTTGAAGAAGACCTACTGCACGTGACCTAGGTTGTACTATAGTGTGCTCACAAATTAGCCTTAATGAAGCTGACACTCAAGAGTGCTTCCGTATTTTGAAGCTTCACAAGAGCACACAAGATTTGGCGGAACTTTTGTGTAAACAGACCTAGGCAGTGTGTGTTATAGACTATAGACAACTTACAGGCTAGTAATTGCGTTTTTCAAATTATTCATTCGGTCGGCATAGGGATGTAAAAGCATTCAGAAACGTTACTCTATTAAGCTTCATGCCCGTATGTCCATAGACTGTCCATAGAAGCAAAGGCACTTCACGAAATCTATGACCGCATACTATAACGATTTCTATTCAAATTTAACCTTTTTTTCCCGTTTCGTCAGTTGCTTGATTGGTGCGCTTCTTGAGTTACCATCAAGATCGTTGGCTTGTGAAAGTGGATGATAATTGAATCGAATCAAGCAATAGAAACTACTGCATTAAACGTTGCCTAATTTCCCTTGATTTAACGTAGTCTGTATTATTGTAAGCAAATACGTTTATTGGTTCGTTACAAAAATTACAGGCGTTAATAAAACTTGGTGCTGGGATAGTTGGTGATGCATTCTTTAAAAGTGATGGTAGCGCTAAAAGGAACGAACACTCGGTGAAAGGCGGCACGACGACCAGGGAACGCCACTGACAACTGGTTAATTTTTTAAAAGGGTTCAAATTTAGGACAATCACAACACATGCGCGCAACCGAACTGCGCCAGCTTTCTATTACAAATAATGATATCGCAGTATCGCAAGCAGTCACGGCAAGTGAAATGATAAAAACCAAGCAGCAAGAAGTGAAACAAATGACCAATAAAGGACAGCAACAGACAAAAGCCATATGTTACGGTTTTACACATCTCTGCAGAAGTGTGCGCTCAGCAGAATACAAATTTATCGAAACATCGCTGATGCACACACCCGCCTTTCTTTTTTGTATGTGAAATGCTTCCAGGAACACTCTAGCTTTAGCGCTTGCATTTCTGCCAAGAATCTTTGCTTGTTTGAACCGTGGCACGCACTCGCAAGCCATCACATGCGAAACTAAATTCCCAAGCTTGTCTTTATTTGTTAAGTTTTGAGAATGTTCCCTTTAACGTTCCCTCGTCGTCGTGTCGTTCTTTCACCATGTGTTCGTCCCTTTTAGTGCTACCATCAGTTTTAAAGAATACAGGCGTTAATTTACCAGAGCCTGAAGCTACTTCTCTGCAGTTTCCGAAGGGGCCCTCACCAGGAAGTCACCAGCGGCAGACGTTGGCGCCAGTGAAAAGATAACTATTTTCAGTGAACTTTCCGAGCTGGCTCCTAGGCTCATAAAACGACGTCAGCAGCCCTAAATCTTGTCAACGTCACAAGTATCTTTCAGCCAGGGTTGGGCGTCGATTCAGATTGGGCCGATTAAGCTTGACCCCATGCCGTGCACACGCTTTAGGCATGCCACTTGCCACTATAGGACAAAGGAGACATCCCTTTCGCGTACTTCTCGACGTCGACACGTAGAGCATGAGCACCACTTTCTACAAGATGCTCAGAAAATCAGCCAGCCAGTCAGCGACCGCCAGCAACACAATGTCATTACATGGCAATGGCAGTTGGCTGACTCGTAAAACTTACAACAAAAGTTACTAGAGGGAATACCGACGCTAGTGCCTTCGGGAGCTGCAATTATTATGATGCAGGCACCATTTAAAGGACCGGTAGTGGATGAATTTGCCTACATGTTGAATTTCTGCCTTCCAATGGCTTTGCGACTTCGCGAACCGATGATTTGAAACAAAATATTACTTTACAAAGTGCAACAGCTTCCAATGAATGTCCGCATGCAGAGGAACATGTTACCTTCGTCATTTAAAAAAAGATGAGAGCTTCGTTTCCCTGCATTTTGAAAGCTAAAGCGCAGTAATTAACGCAGCATGAACGTCTGAAGCCCATCGCGCGATGATTAATCAAATTCATGTAGCCGCAATCATCCCCTTGGAAGTTCAGCGAATGGAGACCTAGAGTTTACTGTTGTAATTTTGCAGGACTTACCGCTCTGATTCGGGGTGCCTAGGCTTAAGAAAAATAAACAGCGATCATGTCTTTAGACTTGCATAACGTGTAAACATTATATGTGAATGCCTCCCTTCGCAGGAAGTTTATGCTTGCCTACCAGAGCAGTTTATTCATGTTGCCAGAGGGCCGCGATTCTTTTTTTTTTTTAGTTCCAGTGGAGTCAGTTATGAGGAGGACGGTAACCCTCGTGAGCCTGAATACGTTGAGGCACTAGAGCGAAACAATTGTGGGGTTTTACGTGCCAAAACCACTTTCTCATTATGAGGCACGCCGTAGTGGTGGACTCCGGAAATTTTGTCCGGTTCTTTAACGTGCACTTGAATAGGCACTAGAGGGAGCCTTCGGCAGCTGCAAGCGCTGGCAGTGGGCCATTCATTACAGGCAGCACCTGCCGAATGTAAAAAGGCTTACCCGGGAGCTTACCCAACGATACTAGCCTTCAATCTTGCTTCAGCTTTCCTGTAGACTTCGGCGACAGTGCGCGGACTACCGCATGGTGATCCGGTGGCAGTACCTGCACACAGTTACACCGCCTGAGGCGCTCTTGAGAAAGCAGTGCGCAAGGTTTTCGAGAAGAAAAAGTTACGATCTGTGCTGCTTTATGAAGAGACTTATCTCTAGTTGAAGCGAAATTCTTTCGAAGATATATATATATATATATATATATATATATATATATATATATATATATATATATATATATATATATATATATATGCTGTCTTACGTAACTTTAGCCCAAAGTTGAAGGTATGCAAATGACACGTAGCTGGACAGAACAAAGCTCACGTTGTTCGCTTGGAGACACTCAAATTATCTTTTCATTCCGCCTGATTAGATAATTAATCTGAATTAATTAATCAACTTGTCAAATATTATAATTAGATGAAAAGTGTCAATGACAAAATTCTACAGCGACCTGAAAAACTCCCGATACGGTTTTCTGTTGGTCAATACGTCCTACATAAAAGGTTTTCCAAGCGTGAAAGAAGCCTGCAAATGCGCGCAATATTGCCGTGCGACTGGCCGCTCGACATGAGATCACTCAGCTTCTTAGGCTCGGTCGTGCTGGGATCTGTGCGGCGATACAAACGTGCCATGTCTTCGCCAAATATCGCGGCACCCTCATTTGGCATTTGGATACGCGACTGAAGAAGGCGCTGAGCGTTATCCCCTCGTTTCGTATTTCCCAAGGTCTTACGTAACCGACAGCAAAACTCGTCTAAGTTTGGCAAGTTTCCCTCGCGGTTCACGAACAATCTTCCTGCACTCTTCTCGAGGGCGAAGTACACGTTCGAGAGCTTCTGGTCAGGACGCCAGTGATTGTGGTTGGTCGCGCGTTCATAGTGGTCCAGCCAGTCTTCAGCGTCTTCATGCGCGCCGCCATAGAAGCTCGCGGGAATTCAAAGGTCTTGAACCGTGACCTGCGTCGAGCTTGCCAACGCCATTCCTTGAGCAGAGGTGGTCGTTTAGAGGGCTGGTTCTTGCAGGATGCACAGGCGTCTCAATGAGGAGATGCCTCACTGGGCTGGATGTACGGTTGCTCAGAGGAGTCATGATCAACGGGCGACGAGAGCAGCACCCAGTGCACACACACACATAATATATATATATATATATATATATATATATATATATATATATATATATATATATATATATATATATATATATATATATATGTGTGTGTGTGTGTGTGTGTGTGCACCACATCACCAGTCGTCCGAGAGGCGCGAGCTCGAGATTGCCTAGACTGCTGTGCTGGTAGAAGCATTTATTGACAATAAGAATGGTAAAGGCGAAGACCTCTACATGGCCCTTCGGTGCTCCCTTAGTGTCAGGGTGCACCGTTACAAAGTAAAGGAAAGCCCTTGGCGCGCATTCCATCTCATAGCACTGCAAATGATCTGGCGCTGTTCTTGAGCGGAAGTGCTGGTCAGTAGAGTCTCCCAGTAAGACTTCGCGACTGCAGATGATGGGGCATGAGGGAAGGTGGGGCATACGAGGAGGGTGTGTATAGGAAGCCCCTCGTTCGCTGCAAAGTTTGCATGTTGAGGGTATTGGTGTGGGTATCGGGCATGTAGTAGTATGGGGTATGGAGCAGTCCGAATTTGTAGTCGTCGCCAGTGTGCGGCCCGTGCTATGCTGAGGGATGGGGATGTGCATTCCTTTCGTTTTTCCCGGTACTACGAGAGGATATCTCGGAAGGAGAGTAAGCAGTCCCGGGCCAGTAGAGGGGGTTCGACTCCTCCTGCCCGGAACGTGAGACTTCGCGCCAGGGAGTGAGCCTCCTCGTTGCCAGGGAGGCCGGCATGTGCTGGCGTCCAAATTAGGGTTATGGGTCGCCGGGCCTGCCAGAAGCGTACTAAGCACGCAGCGGTGCAGGACATGGAGCAATTAGCATAGTTGAGAATGACGGATTGGGAGCCAGTGATAATTGTGGTGGCAAATGTAGATACGAGAGCAAGCGCGATGGCTGCCTCTTTTGCCTCTGTAGTGCAAGTGGTGATGATTTAACTAAAGGGTAGAAGCTTTGCTTGATTGTCGGCTACCGACAGGACAACGCGGGAGCCTGACGTATATTCCGCTGCGTCCACGTAGACCACCTCATGGTCCTCGCCACGCTTTTTATGGAGGGCCCGAGCCCTTGCTATTCTGCGGTTCTCGCTCAGGGTGCATGTTCTTGGGGATGGGGGGAGGGGGGGTATGCTGAGGCTAAAGCGGAGGATAGGACACCCTCGGTAGCGGAGGAATTAAGCGGAGGAATTACACACCCTCGGTAGGGTGTGTAATTGGCGTTAGGCTTAATTGGGATAATAGAGTGCGGCCAGCCTCTGAGTTAGACGGGATATTTGTGTCTCAAAGGTGGCTTCTGTGAGTTCCTCACCGGTGTTGTGGACACACGGTATTGAGGACTCAGGCGTTGGATGTGCCGGGAGGAAGGTGTGGAGCTGCTTTCGTGCAACTCCGTAGTAGCGCGTTTATCCGGTCTTTCTCCTTCTGTAGGAGGGGTAGGTATGGAAGAGCATACGCGCTGCGGCTTATAATGTAAACCTGGGTGAGGCAAAGCGTGTTTTGCTCGCGTAAGCCAGCCCAACGGTTCGCTATGCGGTGAATCAGTAGGGTGGTCTGTGGAGCGTGCGTTTGTAGAGTCTTTATGACTTCTCCGTTCGTACCATGAAAGTGGACAACTAGCCCTAACACGCGGATTTTGAATACTAATGGGACGGAATGGGTACCTAGCGTAAGGATGATCGGAGGAATGACTGAATCGTGAGGCTCGTGGTGATAGAGAAAGAGCTTCGATTTTGAAGGGGAGCAGGTCAGGCCACCCTCCTGTACATATGTGTCGGCGGTGGTTAGTGCCAATAGTAGGTGTTGTTCTATTTGGCGTCACTGCCTCGGTTTGTCCAGATAGTGATGTCGTCGGCATGGAGCTGAAATGGATGTTGGGGATTTGAGCTAGTTGTTGGGATAGGTGAAGGAGTGCTATGTTGAATAATACAAAGGAAAGGATGGTCACCTGGGGCGTACCTCGTGCCCCCAGTATACTACCTGGGAGGCGATGGTTGCCGAAGTGTGGCTGTGCGGTGGCTGAGGAAGTCCCGGATGTAGTTGTACATCCTGGCACCGACTTCCAAGGTTGTAAGGTTCTGTAGGATAGCTGAGTGTGTAAAGTTACGAAGTGCCTTAATAAGATTCACACCTAGGATAGCTTTGGTGTCGGCTTGAACCGCTGTGATTGACACACTGCCAACGCAGCGTATTGCTCTCTTGTCGTGTCCTTTGTTCGCATTAGATTTTTCCGGAGGTGCTGCGGTTTTCCCACACGATGGAATTACGCAACCGATTACTATCGTCCGTCATGCTTGGCGACGCCAGCCAGACATACCCACCGGTTTCACCAGCCATCGTGTGTGCCGGTACTCAGGGTCAGCGGGATCCTGACATCTTTAGCGCCACCGTTGAGAAAGACGTTGAAAATTGGCTGGCATTGTTTGAGAGAGCGAGCACCATCCACAGATAGGAGGGTCCCCTAAAGACCAACAACTCTATCTTCCATTTATCGGGCGTGGCCCAGCTGCAGTTCAAAAACCACGAAGCCGATCTCTGCACGTTGGCTGCCTTCAAAACCAGCATCGCGGAAATTTTCGTCCGCTTGGCGTGCGCAAGCTTCGCGCTGAACAACGCATACAATTTCGATCCCAGCAAACTTGCGAAACATTCACAAGCTATATAGAAGACATCGTCGACCTTCGCCGCCATGTCACCTCGACTATGGCGGGGGCGGACAAGATCGGTAACATCATGCAGGGCATTTCCGACGATGCCTTTCATGTGCTGCTGTCAAAAAAAAACTTGGCACTGATTCTCAGGTCATCGAGCTTTGGCAGAGCTTTGGCGAGCTCTGCAGGCAGCGTCTTCCCAAGCGGCGTCCACTTGTGTCCGACGACAACTTCGCAAGCATGGCTACCGCTCCTGACACGGACTCCCCCTTGGCCAGTTCAAGCGGTTCTTCTGTGCTGAGGTCGATCGTCAGCTTTCGCTGCTGCCCTCAGCTGTGCAACCACCCTCGCCATTGCCTGCCAACCTTCGCAAGGTCATACAGCAGCAAGTTTGCGTAGCTCTGCCTTCTACCCGCGAGACTCCGCCGTTGCCGACTCCCGTTGCCTTCACCAAAGTATATATATGCACCTCTCTGCTATGACGAGGCTATCGCACGGCCACCACCTCAGCCTGTTGTGTCATTCCCAACATCCGTGCCACTGCGTCCAGCTCCTCAGTTCGTTCAGCCGAGGTACCCACATAGCAGTGGACAATGGCGCGCTCCCGACAACTGGCCAAAATGTTTTGCGTGTGGTCTACCTGGCCACAGTGCACGACTTTTGCCGTCGCCGCGCAACATCCTGCTGCCGCAGCTTTCACTCCGATCCACATGTATCCCTGTACCCTTTGTCTATTGCATTTCCCGACCCCGGCTAGATGTCTTCATACTCGGACCCCCGCCTTCTTGTTGACCGCCGTCCGCTATCGCCTCGATGCCGCTCGCTTTCGCAGATGCGTCACCGTCCTTCTACACCCGAATGGGAAAATTAATCGCCGCAGTCCTAGAGACAAGAATTGCGTCACCCAAGAAAACACCAAGGCATCTCCATTCTCCAAATAATGTGATTGATGGATGTGTGGAGGGTGTCACTCCGCTCGCCCTCGTCGACAGTGGTGCCGCAGTTTCAGTTTTTAGTGTCAAACTTTGTCACTTGCTCAGAAAGCTCACGACGCCAGTGTTATGTTCAACGTATCACTTCGCAATAGCAGCGCAGACCGCATCACACCAGCAACTACATCTATTGCCCGCGTTGTGATTAACGGCCTCCACTACATCGTCGAATTTTTGTACTCAATTCTTGTTCCAACGATCTTATTCTGGGCTGGTACTTCCCACTAATAATGCCGTCATCGACTGTTCTCGACTTCTCGTGCTGTAGTGGAATTTTAAACACTTTGCGACGCCTCGTTTCTTTACGCATGTGAAGCTGAAGATACATTATTTGTTGCAGAAGACATTGCAATACCACCACACTTCTCAGCCCTTGCGACAATGTCCTGCAATATGGCCGCTAATCCAAGCGCACTTTTTACGCCATTTGCTATCTTCGTTCGTCACAAATGTTCCGCACTGCCTTTTGCTCTCTTAGAAGTTTGTGACGGCATCAGCAGACAGCTCGTATCCAACCAATTCTCATATCCCTCACTTTGCTTCGTGGGGAATGCATTGGCCGCGTTCAGTGTGTCGACCCTGGTGCCATCATTGACATGCCAACTAACTCAATCACCACTCATGAGGTCGCCGGACTGATCTGTGCCCCCGCGGAAGAGTCCGCTTCCACAAATGTCCTAAATAGCTCCATCGCCGACACGTTGACTGCTTCCCAACGCGCCACGCTTCTACGCCTTCTCGACAAGTTCCGTTATTCTTTTGGCTGCGCCAGCGTGTTTGCTTGGAACGTACGTCAAATGCTTCTCATCGCATCATCCCGGGTACCAGTGCGCCATACCAGAGCGACAGAGCGCCATGTTATCTTTGACCAGCTTTCCGATATTTTCGAGCGCGGCGTCATCCAGCCTTCGAATAGCCCCTGGTCACCCGCAGTTCTTGTTAAGGACAAGGATGGATCGATTCGTTTCTGTGTCGATTGCCGTTGACCTAACGAAATCACTGGCAAAGATGTTTACTCTTTGCCGAGAATTGACGCACTTGACTCCCTCCAAGGTTCTCTTCTATCGACCTACGCAGCGTCTATTGGTAAGTCCCCATGGCAGCAGACAACCAACTTGAAACGGCGTTTGTCACGTCAGACCGCATATATTAATCACTTCGTGAGAAGCCAACAAACAAAGAAGCCAAGGAAAACATAGGGCAAATTTCTTGTACTTAATTAGCAATTGAATTAAAGAAATGATAAATGAGTGGCAATTAGTGGATGAATAAAGAACTTGCCGCAGGAGGGGAACGATCCCACGTCTTCGCATTACGCGTGCGGTGCTCTAACCAATTGAGCTACGGCGGCGCGGTTTTCGCATCCACTTTCTTGGGTATTTATGTGTTACTACTGGAACTAACCTTGGGAGTGTTAGCCAGCGCCACCACTCACAAACCTTGGAGGCGGATGTAGAACGTCCTTTCTGCCGTAAGCCTCACGAGTACGTGATCTTTCTGGGTGAAGGCAACTGGTCCCAGAACAACGATCCACGTCTTCGCGTAATGCGAAGACGTGGGATCGTTGTTTTTTCATCCACTTTCAGTGCCATTAATTTATCATTTCTTTAATTCACTTAGTAAGTACCATTTCCCTATGTTTTCTCTGGCGTCTTTCTATGCTGGCTTCTCATGATTTGATTAATGAAAATCAGGCCCCTCATTTAACCCCATTCTTTCTCGTTCTTACATAATGAGGGTCTCGAATCCGGCAACATTGATACCTTTATGTAGCATGCACGGGTGTACGCCTCGTGCACCGCCTATAGAGGCGCCACTGAAAGCCACCTAGCGGGCGCTTCCAACGGTACGCGCGGGAGCAGTAGCAGACGACAACGCTTTGCAGCAAGGGCGGCTGAAGTTCGCGGCTGTGATTTGTCCTTTGTTCGGGCGCCAGACTGCTTCTTCTGCGGTGACAGCTGTAGGGAAGACGCAGACCTTTGTGGGAGCGGGTATGAACACGACGTTACCGGTCTTTGGGACAACAAAGTCCACATACGTGCCAGGTGCGTCCCGCAGACAAACGCTATGAACTCCATTTACACGAAGTGGAGCTCATGTGAACTAGCCGACAAATTTTGTTGACTAATGCAATGTCTCGACCGTGTTTTTTTTTTTTTAATTCTAGCCTTGCCGCAATGCTGCTTCTGTAACTCAATAATAAGCACCCGTCGTTAGTGCAGACTTAGAAAACAAATCCGGACGGTGCGATGTCTGCATATGCCGTTGTGATTTTTCTGCCGATGAATAGATGTGACCTCGCCGAATAAGTGTAGTCAAAGTTGCCTGAAGAAGAGTAATTGGGAATTTATTGATAGATGCATGGTTTAATAAAAGCGCGTGTTAGCGCTGTACCGCCGATAAACTGCCGTTCGCGCTGCAGTTTTTGCAATTTTAAATTCCCCATGGGAGCTGCAGCTTGGAAATGCACAAAACTAAAGTCTGACTAACTTTTCAGTACTTTTTTTTTAATGTTACTAGAGGAAGGTGCCACATGATATATTTAAAGGCAGAGCAGCGCCAGTCAAAGTAGCTGAGCGCTGGCGGCAAGGCAGGGTTTAGTCCTCTGCGGCGTAAGCGTAATAAGAAATAATTCAGTTGAGTACAAAATTCACTTGCAAGAAGCGACTACATTGTGAAACAAACAAATCACTCTGCGTGTTAAGTGTGCTCAGACAGCATCAAGGTGTGATGACTTACCAAACTTGACGCGAACTATTCAGCGAAAAATGGAACAAAAATACTATATGCAACAACTATTAGCAATTCTCACCCGCAGCTACCTATTTTCTAAACACATTTCCCCAAAAACCGCAATATCTAAGATGCCCTCAGGCGAAATGAATAAAGCTGTTAAAGAAGCACTTGCTTGGTGTCATTCCGATAAGACACAGCGTGTATTATACCCTTTACAAACGAGGCAGTGTGAAAACCTCGCAGCTCAAAAGAATCAACAAGAGTTATGCATGAAGCAACTAGCAACAGTTAAACATGTGCGAAGCCACGCATAAAATAGATATAAAAAAAAATGAAGTGCGCGAGAGCTGGTGCGAGAATTTACCTGGCCACATAAAACTAACAATTTCAGATCTTGCAAACTTCTGTAGCTTTAACATACAACACAATGCGCTCGTGCAGTCGTGCTGCCTAGCTAGCCCAACGCGGTAAAGCGGAAAACAATATAAGGGGCAAACGGCATTCCGAACTTTAGCGAAATGCTTCTAAACCACATGCTGCACTGCAGACGAACTTCGTCGCTTACGCGCTAACTACGATCGAGTAAAAAAAAAAAAACACCCAAGCGACAAAGGAAAGGATGAGAATAAGAAATTTCCCGCCGAATCGACGACCCATTGCTACCATTGCTCCTGCTGATGAGGGTTTGCGGGGAATGATTAGAACCGTATCGCCGGCATGTTTTCGCCGGTATTTGAGCCCCTCACCCTGCAACAATTCTCCTTCGACATTCCTTGAAGCTTTGGCCAACGCCTCCTATATTATACTATGCCTGGAACGTGAGCCGCAAACGCGCTGCCCTTCCCTCGCCTGTACTCTCCTCCTTTTGGTACGGTGGCGAGCGCCTCTTGCGGCCAGCCCTTGTAAACACGCCGGTGGCGCGGTCATAGTTGTAGTGAGAAACTCTATATATGGGCGCGGCTACCGGGAGCGACGTCGGCAGCCAAGCGGCTGGCGCGTCGTGAGCTTTCGGCGGCGGCGGCTGTGGTTGTCATGGGGACCGGTACGGTGGCGCGCGCCGTCCTGCGGCGCATGGTCGAAAAACTCGGCAGAGAGCTTCCTATGGAAAAGAGAGCGACGTTCCAGGCATATAGTTATAGGAGGCGTTGCTTTGGCCATCCAACACATGCGAAGGGTGTCGCCTGTTTTGCTCTGAAAACACGAATAAGGCGGAGAAGCACCATCAGCGACACAACAAACTACGGCGTGCTACGGCGCGCGGCTCGCTCCTCTCCCGTGCGTTCTGCGTAAGGCCGCCACCAGTGGCGCGGCCATCGGCGTGCACTACGCATATATTGCCTTCACTCAGGAAGGAAGGAAGGATGGATGGATGGATGGATTATTCCGGCGCAAGATTCCGACGCTCCAACTATTACACGACCTCCCGCACACGTATAGACTCGTGCAAGGGCAGCCCGTTTTCTGACTAGGTGCGGCTCTCACACGGCAGCGAAACTTTTGGTCAAAATGAAGATGGCGCAGGCGGCGGCTACTGCACAACCCGGATGTACCACTGCAACAGAGGTCAACGCGCAGCTCGCGCCATCTGGTAGCGACACAAGCAAGTACGTAGCGCGCGAAAATTCACCGACGCGCGTGCGCAGCATCGGGACACCGTACGCGATTGCTTCTCCGACGCAAATGTTTTGTCCACATTTTGAGCTCCCAAGTTGAGGGTACGACTCTCAAGCGGGTGCGGCTCTTACACGAGTCTATGCGGTATTTGTATCAGGTAAGCGTGAAGTAGCTACTTTATACAATACGCATGTGCGCCTAACCGCGCAGCATGTGTACCTAAAAGCACGCAGGTGTGGCAGTCACGTGGGCACACCAGTATTCGTTAGGTCCAATACGCTGAAATGAATAGGGTGAATCGTGAACACCACAAGTTTCTCTCGAGGCGAACTTCTCTCTCGCCGTACACATATCCTCAGCATTCTTTCTTCTACGAACATCAATCATTCGTCGCCGCTGCACCACGGCGCCGACGACTGTGTGGATTTGATAGAACTGAATTTCGCATTTTGGCACAGCTTGTGAATGGTGTAATGCATAAACAAACATTTCATCACCCTAATGTGCGGATCTGTCCGTTACGTGAACGTAACCATTACATGAGATTACACGTTGCATAGACTGGCAGAAATCCACAAGAACACCAACTATTACATGCATTGCATTTAATTTTACACCATTTAATGAACCAGTTCGAGAAAGCTTCGCTTCACGGACTCCAACATGCGCATTGAATGAGTTTCATATTTAAATAATCCTTTCTTTCTGGCTAAGCCAGCATTTTTCCAACATCAAATACCAGAATCTTCGAAAACACAGGCCGAACTTGTTTATTTTCTCGTAGTATCTTGATTTCCGTTGTTTCTGTTGTGAGCGAAACAGTTACTGAATGAATGAACGAGTGAACCAAAAAATAAAAGGCAAGTTTACATCAACATCTAAATAAAGAACCTGCCTATTGGCCACCTACCCAAGCAAAGCTGCACCAAGGCCTTTTTTCTCAATGAAGTCGCACGAATGCTCTTCGATGCCTTCCACACAGAAAATGCTTACTCACTCATGTGTCTCTTGATTCTTGTCTGGCATTTCATTTGTTCGATCAGCGCCGCAACCACGGGAGCTACGATGGCAGTGGTGGCGGTGTTGGAAAACAGCATCGACAGCAGTGCGGTGGCCACCATGAACAAGAACAGCAGGCTGGAACACAATTTCAAGCATGCATGCAAAGACTCACGTAAGCCGCAGATGATCAGTAGGGCACGGAACATGCGCAGTATAGGGAACGGAATTTCATTGCACACCTAAACGAAACAAGACAAAAAAAGTTCACAGGAAGATGGTGGCATTATTTAATATTATATTCTGGTGTTTTACGTGCCAAAACCAGATCTGATTATGAGGCACGCTGTGGTCGGACACCGGACTAACTTTGCCACCTGGGGTTCTATAACATGCACCCAACACACATTAAACGGGTGTTTTTTTTTTCCATTTCGTCCCATTGATATATGGCCGCAATAGCAAAGATTTGATCACGCGCCCTCGGGCATACCTGCGTCTGAAATAGATAAAGGTGGTTGTGAAATGGTTATTAGTGACAAAACAAAGGATGTCACCGTAGCCACCTTTTCGGCAAGAATACTTGTCTTCGTCAGGACCTCACACATGTGGCTGTGGCAACTAGATTTTATAGTTTGTGAATCAGAGTTGCCACATTCACTATATTAGACAGAAAAAGGCCCGTGTGGCACGGTTATTAACGACTCAATAAAGTGTCATGTAAGGCTAATGATAGATATATAGTCGCGGCTTACTTGCTTAGAAGCATTTGCGTTTCAAAGACGTCTCACCACCCTTTTTTAACTAAATTCATTCAAAGCACGTTCATACACACGAAAATGTGTTCAGCTACTCTTCAGCTAAAGTCGAAAAATCCGAGGACACCTAAGCACTTCTTACGAGTTGTGAAAGCCAAAGCATTAATGTCCAAATGAGCGCCGCTGAGCAGCCTTTCGTGCACGGAGTAAGACATTTAGGAGGTGAAACTCCCGTCAGCGCGAGGGAGCGCGGGCGACCAGATAAGGTCAGTAATTGGGCTTCTTCGATTTTACACTTCTGGCTACCCGCGGGCTGCCAGAGCCAGCCAGAGCGCCTTCGTTTTTCTCGGGTTGCTCCGCCCACCGCGCGACGCACTTCCGCCGGGCGTTCGTTTTGCTCGGGCTGGACGGTTCTGGCTACCCGCGGGCTGCCAGAACCTGCCAGGACGATTTTGGTCTGGCTGCTCTCTGGAAGTTCTCTGGCTAGCAGACGACTAAAAGAGGCGATGGGCGCTCGCCGCCATCTTTGCTGGGACTTCACGGATTGCAACGCGGGCGCTTGAGGACTTACATTTACCTCGCTCAGCCAACTGTCTACGGTCATCTTCGGATTTCCTTACTTCTAGCGTTATCTTTTTAGGTGCTAACGCTCCGTTGCGCATCGCGAAGCGGTGTGATACGAGCTGTGGTGAAACGCTTGAAGCTTTTGTGTGTGTGTCCCCTGATTGCTTCTTCGCGGCGGTGAACAGAGCGCCGCGCTCTCATGCGTGCATGTTAATTAACTGCATCGTGTTCCACGAAAGTTGTAGACGCTCATCCACACATTGCGGTACATTTTGGGTTCGTCTTTCACTGGTGGCGTTCCTTCTCACATATCTCGCGTATTTATATATCTCTCCTTTCTCTGCAATTAGCCAAGGCTTTGCAGCTAGCCCATGTTCGCTCCGTCTGTCCGTCGTATGCTTAGGTGGCAGCTCGAAACCAATGTGTTCGAACTGCAGGCCGTTGATATAAGAATACACTGATTGCACTCGGTACATTAGACACACACGTACGTACATTGGCTTATTGCTCTCATGATTGCGACCAATGTTTTTCGTGTGAAACGTTTCGCTGGTCACAGGCGACGTGCATTTTCATGCGCCAGCCGCGTCCCCAGCTCCATGGGGTCAAAATGAGAAGCACCACCAGCCACAACAAACTTTCTGAAATCGAAGCCCGTGCAAGCAGGTAGGCGCGAAATTTTATGCGTATGAGACGTACCCGATAACCTGCTTTTTCATGTCTTGTAATGACACAGCGCCAACTCGTCAATGTCGCCAGTGGGCGACGTGATCGCCGCGAACAGGGATCCTCCAACTATCGCTTTCGAGTATACACAATCACGATTTCGCGTCTTGTCATCCGCCGCGTCGGAGGCCACCTATTGCGCTGCGCAAGGCGAGGTTGGCCCAGTACGCGTCCTGCGCCGAGTCGCGCGAAAGTGATCGTATTCCTGAATGCAACTATATATTTTCAAGCTGGTAACGCATAAATGGGCCGACTACGCCGAGCGCGCGCCGGCCTCGCCCGGCGCTGCCATGCTGGTAGCATGTTTACATTTGGCCAGCTGTAGCGGCGTTCGATTTTGCAAACTTCGGGCAGGTTCGGGTTGTCTTGGGATCCCAGCCCACGTGACTTCCTGTCAGAACCGGAACTAGCTGGCTGCCATCTGGCTGCCAGCGGGCTGCCAGAACTCCGAAAATCGAAGAAGCCCATTGTTGTATGCGCCGACGGGACCACATACAGTGGCGGCGCCATGTGGCGCGTCGTAGAAGCCGCAGCGAAAAAAAAAATTCAGCGCCCGGGCAGGCGGCTTCGGCGCGCTCTCAACGGCGGTAATTTCTTTCCAGGCCGCCAGGCGCCGCCAGCATGATAACGGCTCCGCGGGCATGTGACTTTTTCTGGTCGCCGCAAACAGCGGCGTTTCCACTCCTAAATGTTTCTTGCTCCGTGCTTTCGTGTTAGGATCTTCTCGCGGGCACACGAGCGCGTTGAGGCGCTTGACCAATGCCTCCTATAGATAGCACAAGGCCGATGCACTTCGACCCGTGACGTCATGCTATCTTGCCCGACCGTCATAGAATCTAATGGGGACGCTCGATCCCGAGTAAGGAAGGAAGGAAGGAAATCAACTTTATTCAGGTCCTGCAGGCCACGAGAGCTGCGGGCTCTCATGGAGTGGGCGTCTCCCACGACGGAACCGGGAGGTTGAGTTTCCTGGCGGCGTCGTGGACCTGCTGGACGGCCCAGAGTTGGGGAGCGAGTTCTTCGCTCCGGATTGCCTCTTCAAACTTGCGCTTGTCCTGTTCGTAGTTTACGTGAGCTTGCGAGCACGGCCAGAGTAAATGATAAACGTTAAGGGATGTATTGCAATTGGTGCAATAAGACTTGCCATGGGGATTGTGATGTCATCGTTTCATCATGCCGGGATTCGCATCGGAAATTTCGGCCCAAGTAGCATGATATCATAAAGCAGAGTGCACAGGAGTGCATATATGAGGCGCTGGTTTAGCCCAGTGGGAAAGACACTCAGCTTCTGATTGCGCGGTCGCAGGCTCGAATCGGCCTAGCGCTAAATTTTTACAACAAAGCTGTTCTCCTCTAGTTTGTCGGAATTTTTCCGTGGCTTGTTCACAAAAAAAAAAAAAAAGAAAAGACACAAGCGGCTGGAAAAGGGGATTGGGCTTGAGTTTTCCCCGCAAGAGAACCATGTTTTCTCGTAAATTGGAACTATCAGTACGCTGTGTGTGTGTGCCGCATTTTACGAATTTTCTGACACATTTCATTTAGAGTAATGCAATTAGTTCAATAACACACTTGCGACAGGCGGAGGGCCTAAAGAATGAGGACATACCTCAAACGGCAGCTTGAAAAGTGCTTTGTCTTTCCGTGTAACCGAATTATGGTTTCTGGCATATTTGTAAAAATTAAATTATGGGGTTTTACGTGCCAAAACCACTTTCTGGTTATGAGGCATGCCATAGTGGAGGACTCCGGAAATTTTGATCACCTGGGGTCCTTTAACGTGCACCTAAATCTAATTACACGGGTGTTTTCGCATTTGGCCTCCATCGAAATGCGGCCGCCGTGGCCGGGATTCGATCGCGCGACCTCGTGCTCTGCAGCCCAACATGCCCCATAGCCACTGAGCAACCACGGCGGGTAGGTACACTTGTATTACATTCCGAAGCTATCGTGCCTGCAGGTTGTGTGTAAGTCATACCAGAGTCCTTCCATGTTTTTCTGGTCACGAAACTCCGCCGTCACGCTATGGGAGAGGTTCATATGCTGCCCAAAGGTGCCGCGACGCGGCGCCACTGTGCCACAGAGGGCATCGTTCGCGTACCGAAATGCGTGCGCAGTGCGAGGCGAGCTGACTTTTCGGGTACGTTCTGTGCATGTGCTGTGCTATTTTTCGAGTGTTGGGCTGTTTGGTTGAAGTGGTGGGGTGGGACAACGATGACGAACACGTGTTGCGCGCCTGGGTGCCGTTCCGGCTACAAGGGCACGACCGAAAAGGTGTCGTTGTTCTGTTTACCTAATAACAAGGAGCAGCGCGAGAAATGGAAGCGGGCCATACCGCGGCAGGAAAGTGGCGGTTTTAATTTCGAATCGAAGTATACACGTGTGTGCGCGAAACACTTTGACGCCTCGGACATCGTCACTGCGTACAATTTCAACATCAACGGCGACGACGTGTCCCTGGAGCGTGAGAAGCCGACGCTGAACATATTTGCTTTATGCTTTGTTGCAACGTCAATTTGTGTTATACCAGGATAGAGTAGTTCACAGCAATAGCGCCCTTAGCTCGCGACCATCTATGAAAGGTATAGCATTAGAATTCCTATAAATGCAAGTGTTAAAACAGAATAATATGCATTGTTTTATTTTCCATTGTCCTTTAGTCTTGGCTAATGATGGGCTACAATTCTTCAATTGCACGTACTTTTAAGTCTATAAGCTGCTATGAGTGAGAAGGTTATTAGCACACTGTTAGCTACATTTGTATTGTGATTTGCTGAGCAAGTTTTGTCTGCATGTTTAAGTAACAGCTGAAGAAGTAGAAAGGTGGTATCTCTAACAAGCCATTTAAAAAAAATTGCTGTATTTGTGATGTGGCTACTTGTGTTCGTTTGAGAGTTCTTTAGCCGTGTGTTATGAAATGCTTATGCTTTACACTTTCTTGTTTATAGAAACAATCGACTATGCATTCTGTACTTATTGCCATTCGTTTGCTGGTGTTTGTTTCCTGCCTCCCAATGCATACCTCTCACGTTTGATCTTATTTCTTTATGCGTATTATATCAGTGTCATGCTTTTAACAAACTTCTTGCATTGTGAATGGTGGACCATTTGTGACCGGACGCCTCCGTGCTATCTGTATTTCGCTCCGCTTATTTTACATGATAAATAAATGATCGTGCTTGTATTTTGTTTTTGCACCAACACGTTTTATTTATTTTCTTAATCGAATTATAAAGTTTTTTTTTTTCATTTTTCGACCATGATAAGAATATCAGGACCGGTGATTGCAACATTTTAACATATTGTAAATAGTTGCGAATTAAGAACCAAAATACCTAGTCTCGTCGTTTCTGCGTCGAAACCACGAGCAGTGAAGTGCTGGGCTTACTGACGCTTCTAAACGGCTGCTTGCTAAGGCAATTGCCTAATTACAGCTAGTTTCAACTGTGCAGGTCCTAACACTTCCGGTTCGCCTTAATCCGTTGTTAAAAGCCGCACCGAAGGCATTTAGCAGGATGCGTTGTTGGGCAAGTTGGTTCATTGTAATAGGAAACATTGGTTGCGCTTTCTAGACAATCACATGTAAGAAGACAGGACAGGTCTGTCTGTCTGTCCTGTCTTCTTACATGTGATTGTCTAGGAAGACATTTAGTAGCGAAGTTCGTCTTGCATTAATTCTACCTAAATCTTATTCAGAAATGACATCGCTTTGCAAGAAATCTTAAGCGCATGGAGCAGCTCAGTTTCCTTTTCTTTGTCATTAAGTATTCTACGGTAGCAGCCCTTTGCAATAGCAATTTCATTCTTTTGATCTCGTTATAAGATACTGCCCACAGAGTCCTTCTATGCCACAGTTTAACAGAAACTGAACAGCTGTGCTCGGCGAACAATCTGGCGCTATGCGCAACGGAGAATTGGCGCTTACTCCTCTGGTGATAAGTGGGACCACTGGCGTTTTGTTGCGAATGCGCGGTGTTTAATTTAAGGCAAATATTAAAAAGCGGAGCCCACCGAAGCGTTGAGGCGAACGGCGATGACGAAGAAATCCGGACCGGGACCGCCCGGCCGTGTACAGCGACGCACTTCGACGGGGGCGAAATGTAAAACACCCGTTTATTTAAATTTAGGTGCATTTTAAAGGATCCCAGGTGGTCAAAACTAATCCCGAGTCCCCCACTACGGCGTGCCTCATAATCGTATCGCGGTTCTGGCTCTTAAAATTCCAGATCTTTCTTCTTTTTGGTCTGAGACCGCCGCAAGCTCCATGTTTGAGCGGCTTTTTTTTTTTTTTTGTCCCGTGCGCTCATATCATCTCAGAAGACACGCTCAGGCAGTAATTTAATTATATTCAATGTTAAAAATAGTTACGTGAAACTAAAGCGATCGTTGAGGAAGTTGAGAAAGCTAGAATACCGAGGCTGCCCCACACACAACCACTGCGGTAGCGGCGTTCGCATGCCCTCTCATGCACGGTTGCGCCTCTAGCGGCGGGCGCTGGCGCTATATGAAACTGAAGCGGCAGTTTCGTGACCAGAAAAAAACATGGAAGGACTCTGGTCATACTTTACGCATTTTGGGCCGCAATTTACTTTTAAACATTAATGTAGATCAATAGGGCACTTAGGCTTGACGGAAGGCAAAAAAGAATAAGGTTGTTTGCTGCACTTCTCCACATGTGCGTGACGTACGTCGCTTATGGTTGTGGTGCTTGTGTGACGTCGTCTTACGTTAGGCGGGGTGATGTTAATTGTCTAAAGTCCGCACCAGCTTCACCGTAGAAGCACTTTCACAGTGTGGAATGGAGGCGAATTTCCTTTCGAACTTATTCAGCTTATCTTATACAACAATGGTCCTCATAGCAATTAGTGAGGTGATGTTAGAATGCAGGGAAGAACCTGCGCGGACAAAGAACGTGTGGATAACACAGGCTTCCGACAGCGAGGGTCACGTGGCGTGGCTTCGATGCCCTCTCCCCTCGCGCAACACATTGGCGTGGTAGCGGGTGCTGCGCCCTCCTTGCTCCCTCGAGACGCGCACGTGACGTGACATCGCAGCCAATGCCAATTGGCTGCGACCCTAATTCCGAGTATGCAAGGCTCGCGCATTGACTACACGAAAACCGAAAGAGCAATGCAAGGGTGTTCACACCACCTGGAAAAGCTGGCGCCCACGAAGTACAACAAGCGCAGGGCGACCCGCGTCGCTAGGCCGGTCTTCTCCAGCGCTACGGCGAACAGCACGGAGGCAAACACCACCGCTCCCACTTCCTGGAAAAGGTGCACCACGTACGACACTCGCGGCGTAGTGCACACTGCTTTATTGCTCTGCGTTAGATGTAGAGCTCAGAAATTTTGAGGAGCCGTAATACGTGATCCTTTTGCAAAAACTAGCAGGCGCACATTCCCATGCCACATGCACACGAAGGCGAGATCACCGGGCTGTAGGAGAACACCTATCATCCTGTCGATTACTCCAAAAGCCATGCTCCGCTGGCAATGGTTGTTCGCAAACTCATCTTCTAAGCATTGTTCTAGGCGGAAAATTGCAGGTAACGATGTGAAGCTTTACAAATGGTGAGCACACCTAATACATAATCTAGCGAATATTTGGTGGAATAGATAGTAACATTCCGAACTCCGTCATTAACAAATTTCTCGGGTCCTTATAGAGTGGTGGGGCGCCCTGGTTGCTGGCATGAATCCTTGTCGAGGCTTCTCAGGTTAATCTTGTGAACATCTGCCAACTTTAGTGAATTCTGAGCCAATAACACCATGGTAAAAACACTGCGATCGCAAATACTTTTCAGCATTGAAGCTGACATAGTGTGCACAGACAGGTACGTAGGAGATCAACGCATTCCTTCAAAAATGGCCGTCTTGACATAAACAACTCTATACCGTAGATATTTTGCATCCGCAGTCCTGCCACCAACATGTTGCAGTAAGTTTGTGCGCTCTCAAGAGCACTTTTGAACGGGATAAATCTAGATATTAATGTCACGTACAATACAAATTGAGAAGGCTATTTCCTCCGCACAGAACGTTCAATGAACTGTAGTTTAGAGAATCACAACAGCTATTTTGATAGGATCAGCATTCGATGGAAACTTGATGCATTTTAGTACATGCCTTTCAATATGAAACTTCATGCACGCCAACTTGGATTACCAGATGTGCCACTGCCAACTAAGAACACAATGTTGGGCATCTGGGCACATCACACTAAGTATGTAAACATTTATGGCCAATCTTCCAAAATTGGTATATGCCACTCGATAGGTTCTGCTTGCCCGGATAGGCAAGCATGATAGAAGCCGGATGAGGTCGGCAACATAAAAATGAAGTCGGCCTCAAAAGCAGCCGAGTGTGGAGAGAGACGTCGTTAGAGTGAGAACACAGTGTATATTGAGCGAGGAGAGTTGAGCGGCAGAGAAGGTAAGACGTTGATGGCAACAAAAATGCTGCACAAGTCTGGAACAAAGAACTGAGTAATTCGGCCGTATGGTGTGTCGCTACATTGTCTCAATGCTAATATCATTTGCCTCGACATTCACAGCGACAAGGGTTCTTCCGGAATATTCGCTTCTGAGCTATAGCGCTGTTGACGAGATCACTACATTCTTAACAGCTTCAGTTTTGTCAACATGTTATAAAGCAGGCGAGGACATAAAAATTTTTTCTCGAATAGAATGGAAACCTGTTATTTAAGCTAGCTTTCAATTACTTAACATGCTTTCACATGGCGAGAGGTGCCCGAGATAAAGCTGCTTAGAAATTGCCCTGGCAATATTGAATGATTATATCTAATAAGAATTTCTGATCACTTACGGATGTCGCAAAGGCGCGTTTGAGAGACATTGCTAACCTCTCGGTAATATTAATCTCTAGTGGTCCTCTTTGGATTAATTACCTCTATACAGAAACATAATATGTTAAAACCGTAGCCACACTCTATTGAACGGAGCAAATTTAATCCATCTGAACGTGTTGACACAAACTCACGTCGAAGTATGCGGTGGCAGTTTCCTCGGTGGAGAGAATGTCGAGTAGCGGAAAGAGAACAAGAGGCATCATTGACGTCACCGGAAGGGGAAGTACAGCTGACAGCCAGTACATGGCCATCCAGAACATCACGTAGGCGCAAAGTGACGGCTGGAACGAGCACGACGGAGATAAAAATTTATTCATTACCCTGTACGCACAACTTCATTCATGAAACGATGCTACTAATAGTTTGAACACATAGGAGAACAAATAATCAGAATCAGAAGACGCGTATGATGCTTCAGAATAGTTGAAAATATGCTCCAGAATAGTTCGACCATTTTAGAACCACCGGTACTATAGTTTTGTTATCCCAGAGATTGCTCCCTTTAATTCCTTCCACAGTGGCTGCTAAACCATGCGCTTTGTTAATCTTTCAGGGTGTCGCTTATCACTTCATTTAAAAAAGGCCTATGGCTAGTAGCTTTCTGAACATGCCTGAAATATCCTTGTGATTGCACGAGGCCCATTTTGCATAAGGTATCGATTGTTTTTTTTTTCTGATACCTTCCAACCCATATTTCTTCCTTTTTCCTTTCATGTTCATTCGAATTGCTTATTGTGTTCTGGGGTTGGTGTGTGACAAAATTTCACCGATGATTACGATACTCCCTAATGCGAAACTTGAGCCAGCACTTTACGTGTTTTCATTTTGCAATCTGTTGGCTGGCGCGGATTACCTGTCTCGTGCGGCACGTTGCAAACGGAGCGAAGTGTGGCGCCACTGCCTCGCTGATCTCGAGATCGCGAGAGGCATCACGTGGGTGGCACGTGTGCGTGATTCACAGCAGCCACCGCAGACTGACCTCCACACATGCAGCGCTTTATTTTTCCTTGTATATGTGGCGTCATCGGTGAACAGACGACGCTCGCTACTCTGGCGCCCTCTCGTAGCCATCGTCGCCGCAGAACCCGTCTTGCGCGCTACAACGCTTTTCTTCTCGCGCTCTCGACATATCCTCTTCGTCCACTTTCCGACTCACGGTTCCGCTGCACCCTCCTTCTCCGCTTTCCTTCTCGCGCTTACTTTGCTATCTCCGTCTTTCATCAGCCGCTGCGCTCCGTGTTCGTTCTTTTACCCTTGGCTGTGCTCGTTCCCTCATTTACGAGGGACGCCGACGCCGATGCTCGTAGCAGGAACGGGCGCCTAAGAGATGTGCTCTAAGAGTACAATCAGATTTCGAGGCGTGCTTTAATGGGGCGTTCTTCAAGTTGCACCTAATGCACGCGACATATGTGTTTTTGCATTCCGCCCCATCGCAAGGTGCCCACTTCGGCCGGGGTCTTTTTTAGAGCACAGTTCTTAGGCGCCAGTTCCGGCATTAAGTGTCGGCATCCGTCAGCGTAACAATGCATACGAGCGCAGTGAAGATTGACGGTGCGATCGCAGAGTGCGAAAAGTCATCAATGACGGCTATAGCGAAGAAAGCGCGAGGAGGAAGGCGGAGGAAGCCACCTTGTAGCAGCACCAGATGGCGCTCACAACAGCGCATCCGCGGCAGCGGCAGCATTGGCCGTGCGGGGGAACAAAGAAGAACCAGAAAAAACGCCTTCGCGCATAGTGTGTTTGCGGGAGCGTTTCTCGATAAAGATTACGGTTGCATAAGCTGCAGTTTCCGGAAAGCGGCAGTGGTGCGGCCCGTCTATGTATTGCGCTGCGCGTAGCGTTTTTTCCAGTCGGGGATGTGGTCGGTGCGATGCCTGAGTTTATCGCGAAATGAAAACACGCATAAAGCTGCGCAAAAATTTCGCGTTAGAGAGTATCGTAAAAGTCAATCAAATTTTGTCATACGTAAATTAGATAAAAGGTTTGTGCTAGTTGCGCAGCAGCATTGCAACAAATAAGCTAGTTTTTGAAAATAATTGGATTCTTAAAAATATTGTAAAATAATCAACGTAGGCACTTTGAGAAACTATGCAGGATACAAAATGTGGTATCTCGTGGCCCTGCCGTAACGATTGGCTCCAAGGATAGACGTCTGTAGACGTGTAGAATTGATGCGTTTGCACAAAACTTGGGTAGAGCAGCAACTGCTTACGTGTGGTAATGTGAAAGTGTTATAATGCCTTTAGTGAAATAATCTAAAGAGCAGCTATTAGGTGGCCGTTCCTGCATTGAACGTAACCCTCGGCGTAACCAAGCGAACGAGTACAACGAAGCATGAAAGAGCGAACGAGGATCCCAGCGGGGAAAGGAAGACGGCGTTAGCGAAGGCAGTGCGAGCAGGAAAGCTGTGGAGGATTCTGCAGTAGAACCGTGATGCAGAAAGTGGAGGAGGAGGGTATGAAAAAAGCGCTGGACGGAAAGCGTATTGCCGTGCAAGACGTGTTCTGCTGCGACGATCGCTACGAGATGGCGCCTGATTAGCGCACGTCGATGATGCGATCTATAAGACATGCGCTGAGCGGCCACCTGTACCATAGATTTTAAACAAAGCGCTTCATGAGTGTATCTCTGTCTGCGGCGGCTGCTTTCAATCGCACCCACGCATCACCCACGTGCTGTCTTTTGCGATCTCACGATTAGTGAGGCAGTTTCACCCCACTTCGCTCCCTTCGGAATCTGCCACACGAGACAGATTGTGCGCGCCGGCCGCTATATCGCGAAATAAAAACACGTAGAGCACTCCGCAAATTTTTTTTTAATCGTGACTTCGAGCTCAACAGCGTTACGCCGTAGCTATTAAGCTACCGCGGCATATCACGTTCCTTGACTACAGAGCATGAAATTAATCGGCGTACCTCATTTTTATTTCGTGCCAACCGCGACCTGCCACGATGGTGACTGAAGCACATATTTACGGCTCGGCGCTTGCATGGAAAGGAAGCATATAAACGCACCTTGCTGCAAAAATAGACCATGGGCGCGAGGAAGAGGAGCGGTATGCCCATGAGGATGTGCTTCGACCATTTGTTCACTGCCGAGGGTATCATTAGAAAGCCTGGCGTCGCACGGCATCCGGCCTGTTTCAGGACTTGTTCTTCTTCTACCCGTCTTCTTCTAAACAAGTGGCGTGTAACGATGATAACGATGATTTCCGTGCTAACGACATATAGCTGTAACGGTAGATTGGCCAAGAAGAGGTTGTTGCATATGAAATGGAATAAAAATGATTCAAGAATACAATGCAGTATGAGAGTTAATGAATAGAAATGTAGTGGCTGATATGAAAAAAAAACAATGTTGACAGTGATGGTGATGATGGTGACAATATTGTTAGAAGCCAGCTCCTTGACCTAACGATGAAGACGACGATGGACGGGACGTTGTGCGTGTTTATTGAGTCATATTACCACCCGATTCGTGGCCTATCCCCTTCAGTGGGTTTGTGCCATTACCTGAGGCTTCATCATCATCATCATCATCTTGGCGATCTTGGTTCAGTTTTTTTGCTAGCCGAACCTTTCGGTGTTCCATCGGTGCTAGCTCTGCGCTTAGGAATTGCGTTACTCGGTTCTGGCTTCTCCTGCTTTGGGGGCTTAGGTCAAGTATCGGGTGGTATTTTTTTTGCTCAGCTTGTAATTTCACATTACACTATTATATATATATATATATATATATATATATATATATATATATATATATATATATATATATATATATATATATATATATATATATATATATTTTCTGCTGTGTTTTTCTGTTAGCCTTGCTTAATGTCTGTAGCATCACCTGGCTACGGCTTCCCCGTGGTCAGCCTCGGTAGCTCCTCAGGAGCTGCCGCTTGAGTTTTTTCTTCGCAGTGGATCCGGCACTGTTCCTGTGCCCATGGTGCCGACTGACGGCAGTCCGATCAATATGAAAAACCCAAAAACGATTCAGGGCGAATTACAGAAGGCCTCACCCCACTTCCGACAGATCACAGCGGTCTGTCAGTTCGGCAGAGGTGGCATACTATGCTTCACGCCGACCACACCTGTGACAGAGAACTACTCAATTGTTCCACATTTGCTTCCCATCCTCGTCGAAACCTCAGCAGTCACGGAGGCATTACGGAATCAGGGTGTAGGCGAGCCCTATGTAAAAATACTGAAAGATATCTATAGCGGCTCCACAGCCACCGTAGTCCTCCATGAAGAAAGCAACAAAATCCCAATAAAGAAAGGTGTCAGGCAGGGAGATACGATCTCTCCAATGCTATTCACGGCGTGTTTACAGGAGGTATTCAGAGACCTGGATTGGGAAGAATTGGGGATAAAAGTTAATGGAGAATTCCTTAGTAACTTGCGATTCGCTTATGATATTGCCTTGCTTAGTCTCAGGAGACCAATTGCAATGCATGCTCACTGACCTGGAGACGCAAACAAAAGGGTGGGTCTAAAAATTAATCTGCAGAAAACTAAAGTAATGTTTAACACTCTCGGAAGAGAAAAGCAGTTTACGATAGGTAGCGAGGCATTGCAAGTCGTAAAGGAATACATCTACTTAGGACAGGTAGTGACCGCGGATCCGGATCATGAGAGGGAAATAATCAGAAGAATAAGAATGGGCCGGGGTGCGTTTGGCAGGCATTCTCAGATCATGAACAGCAGGTTGCCATTATCCCTCAATAGAAAAGTGTATAATAGCTGTGTCTTACCAGTACTCACCTACGGGGCAGAAACCTGGAGGCTTACGAAAAGGGTTCTACTTAAACTGAGGACGACGCAACGAGCTATGGAAAGAAGAATGATGGTTGTAACGTTAAGGGATAAGAAAAGAGCAGATTGGGTGAGGGAACAAACGCGAGTGAATGACATCTTAGTTGAAATCAAGAAAAATAAATGGGGGGCATGGGCAGGACATGTAATGAGGAGGGAAGATAACCGATGGTCATTAAGGGTTACGGACTGGATTACAAGGGAAGGGAAGCGTAGCAGGGGGCGGCACAAAGTTAGGTGGGCGGATAAGATTAAGAAGTTTGCAGGGACGACATGGCTGCAATTAGTACATGACCGGGGTTGTTGTAGAAGTATGGGAGAGGTCTTTGCCCTGCAGTGGGCGTAACCAGGCTACTGATGATGATGATGGTGATGATGATGATGATCATGACGACGACGATGATGATGATGATGATGATGATGGTGATGATGCTTCCCCTCCGGTGAGCTGTTTCGTCCCACCACATCTAGCATGCTCTAGAGGCATTGTACGAGGCGTGGATGTCACTTCAACCCCTGAGGAAATTTCAGAAATGTTCTCGCTGTCTGGCGTCATCTCCGTTTACCGGTGCAGTCGAGCGATAGACAATAAGAAGATACCAACAGAGTCAGTCATAGTTACATGTGCTGGGACGATGCGGCCAACAGAAATTAAGGTCTGACCCCTAATTTACAAGGTAGAAGCACTAGCTCCACACATTCTACAATGTAACAAATGTTGGCGATTTGGTCATAGCGTCAGGGGCTGCAGATCTGCACCCCGCTGCCGTGCTTGTGGAGACAGCCACAGTTTTAGTGATTGTTCCTCCAAAGAAAAGAAATGTCTCTGTGGTGGTGGTCATTCCGCCAACTACTCGAACTGTCCTGCAAGATCACAGGAAATGCAAATTGTAGATTTAATTGAAAGGAGACGTTGCTCACGCCGTGATGCTGTTGTTGAGGTCCAGGGGAGGTCTAAGGGATATGCAGGAGTGACAGCCCGTCAGCAAATGGCTGCAGACTCAGCCCTTTCTGATTCTATTGCGACAGCGGTCGAAAGGCGTTGTCAAAAGCTATGGAACCATTAACATCAAACCTGTCGGAGACTCTAGCTCAAGCGTTGACGTCACAAATGATTCAGCTTTTCAGTCCTTTAGCGAGTGCTAATGCTAGCTCGCAGATTATTACACAGACTATAACATCGAATGCTGAAGAACTAACGGATCCTTCATCAGTTATTGTACAAGACGCAGACAATGCGAGGCCATCAACTTCAACTCAGCAGACCGACAACGGATGCTTCTCTGGATCAGTGTCGGAAAACAACCAGGATGTAGAAATGGACCTCCCGACTCTTAAACGCACAAGATCACCTAACGATAACTCATCGATCTCTGTCCCGCACTCAAAAAGCAAAATGTTTCCGAAAGATAGTCTTTCCAAGTCAGATTGTAATCTTAGCTCTTCCAGCTGTGACCCTCAATCAATACCAACAAAGTACGGTAAAGACAGTCTTTCGAAGAAAGATTTTTTAAAGACAGTATTTTAGAGCAAGCGGTGTCTAAAGTAGGCATTAATTCATCATAGGTATTACAGTGGAACTGCCGTTCCATTATTTCTGCAGCTACCAATTTAATATATTTTTGCTGACAACTTACTCCTGACATTGTTCTTTTGCAGGAAACTTGGCTCTCCAATGGCCAAGATTTTCATATAAAAAATTATCGCTTATTTCGATTGAACCGTCCATCGAGAGGCGGAGGACTTGTTTTCTTGATAACTAAAATATGCCACAAAGTAAAAATTTCCTACCAGTATATGTCTGCGGACTGTGAGAGACTAGCAATAGATGTAACTATTCCTGGTTGTTCCCCATTTTCCTTAGTTAATACATATTTTCCCACAGGCGTGCATGATACTCGTTTTCTCGATACAGTTGTCAAATCTTGTAGGAAAGAAATTGTGATAGCCGGAGACTTTAATTCGCATCATGTGTCTTGGGGTTTCAAAACGGACTCATGTGGAAAGCGATTGTCGGACTGGGCAATTAATCAAAATTTTTGTTGCTTAAACACGAAGTCAGCTACCTTTATTCAGGATCTTTCTAAATCGACATTGGATCTAACATTTGCAAGTTCAGGAACTTCCGTAACTTCCTGGTCTACTGTCGACTCAGCCTCAAATAGTGACCACCTACCTATTAGGTTTGATATTGTCTGCCCTGTTATTCCCCTGGAGACTCCGACGCGTACTTTTGTCAATTACCAGAAATTTCAGAGTATCTTGAAAACGGTCCTCAATTCCCAGAAAACAGTACCCAATGACATAAAAGCCATGAGGTTTTGCGCTGTAGTAAAAAGTTCCTTTAAAAAGTCCCAATTTAATGTTAAAATAAGCAAAAGTACTACCTCTCCTTGGTGGAATTTGGATTGCTCGCGGGATTATAGAAGACGAAAAGCCGCGTGGAAGAAATTACTTTACAATCAGTGTCCGAGTAACTGGAGTGATTATAAATTCGCAGCTGCTACGTTCAAGAGAACAGTATCGAATGCCAAACACGAGTATGACGAAAAACGTCATGAATTCCTCTCTAAGCCCCGCAACAGAAATGCTCGGTTCAGATTCCTTCGATATCGAAAATTCATACCAACACCAGTGAATACTGAATCGCTAATACTTTCACCACGCGAGTTATCTGCTTCTTTAGCATTCATAGGAAAGGGCTTAGCGCAACGCTTAACATCACGTTTCCCGAATGGGCCATAGTGCCTCCCATCGCCGATGACTTTGTGGAAATCACAGTGTCAGAGCTCTCTGATGTCCTTACATCTCTGCCTGCCTCAGCTCCAGGTCCTGACGGCATTTCCAATGCCATGCTAAAAATGTTGTTTGAAATGTCTTCTGATGACATTCTGAACACAGTAAATTATTCAGTAAAAAAATGCTTCCATTCTGGATTCCACCAGAATGGAGGACAGCCAAAATTGTATACTGTACCTACCAGGATATGTATTTACATTTTTCCCACATGGCACGTTGATAACTCTTCTTTGCGCATACTCTGCTAGGCCTGCCTTCTGAGCTTTGTCACACCGCTGGGGCAAATCAGTTGAGGATAGAACTTAAAAGCTATGCTTTGCATGTATGTTCAGGAGCAAGTCTACCATATCCTTGCATTTGTGTTTCGTATAAAATAGTCAGAAATAGTCAACCATGTGTTAGCCTGGAGAAGTAAACTTCGTTTCTATAGTTGAATAAGCAAGCTTGTTGTCTGCTTAATTCAATTTCAATAGTAGTATAGTTAGCTTGAGCAAAAAATATATACATAGTTATGCATACAATATGTGCGTAGACTATGCAGACGCTAGGTGAAAGCGGAAATTCAGTTTTTCACTGAAGTAAATGCTTTTTTTTTTCGATTAAGAACACGCGTTCATGCCCTGCTTAGCAACTACACGATGTGGTCTCCACTACTCGGCCCTTGATCACGACCTCGCGGAGAGAGAGAGAAATAAACTTTATTGTGAGACCAGGCTTCTTGAGCCCAAAGGTGGGTGGCCTCCTCAGTCCAGGTAGCCATGGCTCGCTGCCGCCGCCCGAGCCCTGTTCACCAACCGCAGCTGGCTGTCAGGGTCTTGCGCCACCAGCAGAGCCTCCCACTGGTCTTCCAATTCTTAGAACGTTTATTTCAGCTGTTTGCAGCACAAAGGCGGAGAGAGGGACTTTGTCCTCATGCTGTTCCTTCAAGCTCTGTGTTCGAACGTGGTCAGCCTTGCACACGGCCTTTCCTTATGTTAGCAGTCGTGATGTGCTGAACTGCAGGTCAACGAATTGGTTGATGCTTGAGACCGGCAGAGTCACTGAAAACTAAATATGGTGATCGTAATTAAGATTCGAGGAAGTGATTCACACTGAGCTGGCAGCGTGCTCACTTGATATCACATCAATGAAGATACCCTGCACAAAGAAGCGCAAATAGTGGCAGCATGGATTGAGGACAAAAAAAAACGTAATCGGTTGAACTTCCACTTATTAAAATATATCGGTGATAAACCATCGTCACGCAATAATTCTGGCGAAAGTGGCACGCCGCACTCGCGACGACAAATGCTGCGAACAGTAATCTTACAGCGCCAAGAGTGCGCAGGGCTACCTTTATTAAAGGTCATGCGAACTTAACAACCAATATCAAGGCATCATAGGCGTCGCCACTTTAATAGCGTGGTCAAGACTAGGGCGAAACGTTGCCGTGAATCATGCACGGCAATCAACGCAAGTCTAAATCCTACCTCTCGGCCGCGCACCGTGCGCGCAAAAGCAAGAGATAGGTGCGCGCAATCACACTTGCCTCAGAAAACATAAATGTACACGAGATGTGTGAGTGCTTCGAGTTGTAGAGTACTAGGTAAATTTCACAACATCTCCCACGTACGCGAGTGGCCTCTTCACATTGGCCTCTTTTCGGCACCGCATGCATCACGATCCGAGGAGAGTGGACGATGCCGTGTACATTGACTCGCTAAATACCTTTGTTGGCCTGCACACCAGGCTGTTTTGCAGCTAAGACGCACACATTCAACGCTTGTAACACGAAAACAACGGCGGCTGAACGAGCTGAGCCACTAAACACGTCGAACACTTCGCAATCGGCATCACGTGATGACGATTTCTACGTCACGGAGAGATTCTGGCAGACGGCGCCACGCTACATCCCCGGCTAAAGCCAGTTAAACTTCGTAAAGTAGCAACACTCTCCTCCTCCGCCTTCTCTCCTCCTCGTTTCTCCTCTCTTTCACGCTCCCTCCTCGACCGTGGCGCTGCCTACACCGCTCGAGCGTAGCAATGGCGCCAACATGCGTTCCTTACCACTCCGTAGGCGCTTCTCGAGCGAAAATGGCGCTGAAGCACGACGCGAGGGCCCACGTGATGCTATTAGGCCAATAGCGATGCGGTGTCGGCCAGAGCGCGCGAGGAGGAGGCGGCATTTTTCAAAGCCCGGCACTACTTTACAAAGTTTAAGGGGCTTTATCCCCGACGCCAATATCGCTCTCGCTGGTCCGCCCCTTCCCGCAGTCTGGGCTCGAAGCACACGCTAGCTCTGAGCGCATGTTTGAGGGGAAAAAAATGCTAGTCTATAGCGAGCTTAAAAGATAACTTTTCAGGTATGTTGTTCGCACAACCACGACAAAGGCACGTGGCAAAGCACTCGGTGCATACTTGCTTCACATTGACAAGTAGTGAATGAACGAGGAGCTAACGTAAACAATTCTCACCGCACGTATGTGGAAAGCTTCACAAGTCTCCGAAAACCCCTGGTCCTTGTACTTAGCCACAAGCACGCACTATTAAAAAGTACACTAGTGCACTTAGAGCAGTGCATTACAAGCTGCCAAGTGATCTGTCTTCGTCCGTTCGCGCTCTACTCCAGATGTACATCTTGTACTTGTCATTTCCTTCGGGTAAATAAATTTCGAAATGCTGTAGACCTTCGTAAAAAAGAAAAAAAGAAGAAGAGCAGTGTGTCCCGTCGCCCTAAGCATTCTACTGTGCTAATTTGTTTCTATCAACCGGTTTGGGTTTCGGCGCCCGGATGGTGACTGTCGGGCCGTCATTATTCTGCATTGTCTCGCTCGGTTGCTGCGAGCGCGGTCAGAGGACACACGGAAAACACGCTTGTTTATTATTTATTAGCGAAGTCGTCATACCTATAACCCCAATGTTTGCTACGAGAGGCCATTCTCTGAGTTATGACGTCAGAATAGAGTTGGACAAACGTCGTGGTGGCGTAGTTGCTTTGGCGTTGCGCTGTTCCGAGCGCGCGGGGTCAAATCCTGACTGCGGCGTCCGCAATCCTCAGCGAGGCGAAAGGCAAAAAAAAGAGAATGTCCCTGTACCGTGCATGGACATTAAAGAACCCCAGGTGGTACAAAACCAACCCGGAGCCCCCCCGCCCCCTCCCCCCCGCTTCAGTATGCGTGCGTCATAATCATATCGGGCTTTTAGCACGCAAAACCCCCGAATTTAAATAATTAATATGAGAATAATGCTGAGAACGCACGTCTGGCATTTCCAGACCAAGAGGAATAACAAAATGAAATATCTTATGGATGTTTCTCCAATTTCGTACTCGCTGAATGTCCTTTTACACGCTCAAGCATATGGTAAAATTTCTACAACTTCGGTAAACGTGCGCCTGCGGGCCGCTTGTGCCTTGGCAAGGGTTCAGAATAGCGGCATTTCGGCCTTTCCACTCGGCCGTCTGACAGGTAGCTTCCCCATGACACTTTAAGCGATCATGGCGCGACTATCGAGTGTAGTCACTGACCTCCGAGATCTCTGGTGTACAAGGCAATGAATGCCCTTTGCAGGAATTTTCAACGGTGATACTGCTCGTATAGCTATCTTATAACATTTGCAGTGCTTAAATAATGTGCAGTATCAGCTTTAAAATGGAGTACCTGTCTGTGACTTGAAGCAGCCAGGCATGTCTCTATAAGAAGGAAAACATCTTTCGGAACATCCGACGTCCTGGCGGTAAAAACTTACCAGAAGGCTGTGGTAGAACGCTATCAAAACTCATATTCTCTATAATACAGCGAGTTTTCATTGCATGACGAAATAGTGCGTCGGAAAATTGTCATGTTTCATTTAGTGCTTCTGACCGGTTTCTCTATATTCATATATTTTTTTTTCTGAATTCTACGCGTTCTTATCCCATATTGTGTAGATACAGTGTTACAGTTTCGCATTTTACGTAGTTTATTCTACTACCTGGGCAACCTTAATCTTGGTAAACCTTCTCCACATTCCTTTACCTTCATAGTCTGGGTACATTTCGAGCACCCACCGAAAGGTTTTGAACTTACGGTGCGCAATGGTAATCCGCTTTTCCAATCAAAATATCTTAACTACAACTACTCAGGCATATCCTTCTTGTGCCCTCATTATACGGTACTTGTCGCAGCTTGCAGAGCACTGGTTTTAATAAAAATATTGCCCACTGAAGTACACACTTTCATTAGCACACATGTATACGGTGAAAGGCAACACTCTAATGCACGGCTCCCACTCTGCGGGTGCTGTAGATGGGAACGCCCGCTGCAGCTATGTCATTGCACTGCATTCAGGTGTATACGGAGATTGGAGCGCCAGCAGCCACATATCATCTACTGCAAAGCCAGTCGAATTGTGCACTTACAAGAGGCAAAATTCGCACGTTGCCCACACTCGCGTGCTCCCATTAACAGTATATCGTACTGTACATACTCAGCAGCTTCCAGAAAAGCGTAACATTATGCACGTGCTGAATATAGCACTTAGACTACTAAAAGCCACTCGGAAGAAAACCCGCCTTCTATCGATTATGCATACCGTAAATAGTGACCTGTGAGAAACGCAGTACATTGAAGGCTACTAAAGTGATTAGAAACTCACGCCGAATTGCTCGAAGGCAAGGGCGAGAAGAAGAAGAAGAAACAGAAGAAGAAGAAGAAGAAGAAGAAGAAGTAGGCTCGAAGCGGGACCGTCTCACGCTTGCACTGTGGTTCTGTATTATCGGTTCGTAACAAAGCACCCTGAAGTCTTCGCCGTCTCTGCCGACCGCAGTGATCACCGGAGAGCATGCCTCCACGTGTGCGAAAGAGTAAGCAGCCTTGCACAATGGACGCGGAAATTACTCTCAGCCGAAGTCGGTTCGCGCGTAGTAGCTACAGATGACGAATCAGAGTGCGCTGCACAATCAGCCCAGCTAGGGCCGAAGCTATAGAGTGCACATGCGAGGGGCTAATGGCCTCAGTCCCGGAGTCATTCTGGATTCGCTTTTGGCGATATCTATACCTTGCTGGCGGCCGTAGTTGTGATGTGCACGATTCGGTGTTGCCTTGCTCTGAAAAAAATGTTGCTCGCCGCTCTGTCGGCATAGAACGTAAATACCGATGTATGGGGCGGGAGCACAAAATGCCAGGCACAGATTAGGAGTTCAAAATTGGCCCGACCACTATACAGGCTCCACACTAATTCGCCCCCAACCATTTTCCCTTCTTTTCCTTCTAGTAATTCCTTCCGAAATCCATGCATTGATGCTTTTTAGGGGCCAAAGATTCGAATAAATGTTTAAAAGACGAGGTGAAGCACGAGTTAGGGCCCCCGAGAAGAACGAAGTTACTAAGACTGAAGGGGCGTGAGGTTCTGACTTAGTAAGTGAAACAGTAGATTACCTATAACTATTCGCTTCCGCACCTGCAGTGACAAGTCTCGTCGGCCGGGCCACGTAGCCGGCCGGCCGACGAGACAGGGTGCCGGAACTGGTGTTGCACACAGTGGCACAAAAGCATCCACAGCAAAATCACTCGGATTGGACTATAAATTTTGAAGCAAGCACTTCTATGGCCAAAGAGAGCGGGCGCCCTCACTTTTATTTTCTAAAAGGCCGCATCGAGTGCATCAGGCAACGCTGAATGCAATCCCCGGCATAAATGTATAGGAGCGTAAACATACACAGCGCAGCTGTAAACAGTGACGTTTGACTTCGCGAACGTGGGTGACGCGCAAGCGTGTGGGTGCTATTACGCACACGACGCTATCGGCTCTCGGTGCGCCTAAATGCATAGAGTTTCATACAGTAATCGCTAGAGGAAACTCTGGCGCTAGTGTCTACGGGCCGGAGCTGCAATGGAAGCGGTTGACCCATCATGGGAATTATAGAAATTACGCGGATTTGCCTGAGCTTCATCTTTATGGCTTCAAACGGCTTCGTGGCTTTGTAATCTCGTCATTTTCAACAATGTACTGCGTCATACGTAAATAAATAAACATTATTAAAGTTATCCTACGGCAGGATTCGAACATAGGACCTCAATAGCACAGAATTCCGATACTGAGGCCATTACACCACGGACGCAGGCATCGACAAGCGATGTGAAGCGCCTTTATGAATTTATTGCGGTACACACGTACACTCGCTGCTCTTCGGGGTCCTCATTATACGTGGCCCTACCCATAGCGCTATCACAACCCAAATGCAATGCCTCACTTATACGTTATATACGTAATGCAGTGACGTCACGTCCTGTGTTAAAAAGTGTGCTGTCATAAACCTCCACTTTAGTTTGCAGTTTATTTGGGTATTGACGTTAAGTTGCAAGTGGATGTCATTATCAGACATTGTTTGCGTCCTATTGTTAACGATCACCGTATCATCCATCATGTTGACACGAGGCGTGTTTATTGCTTGGTTTTCTTTATCGGAACGACCAATGTGACACGAACTGTATGCGGGATTCGAAATGATTAGCACACTTTTAACCTACGATTCCACTGCCTCCCGGATCGGCCCACGAAAGAGGTTATTACCCGCGCACCTGATAAATGCTTGGGGGATGGGGCGGGGGGCAGTAATGGTATACAGCTTCGCTGTAAAAGTGAACTGTCAGATTTATCGGAGGGCCCTTCTAGCGTAAAATCAGCCTGTTGTACCACATCTGGTTGAACCTTCTCCGTGAGCTTGAATGGACCCAGACGACTGGCAAACACAAGTCGAGCGCTTATACTATCAACTGAAAGAATGAGAAAGGTACGTATGTGCATTGCACACTACGAGATGCGAGCCAGTTCAAAGTCTAGCTAGACTACTGATGTTTGCACCTGACAGTAAGGTGCTTGTCTTGTGCTCTTCAGTCGTCTCTTTCCCTTTGTGCTTTCCTAACAATTAATCCACAACTAGCCCATTTATCCATTTTGTTACATTAACGTCCTCGGTAAAGAAACTGTTTCTAGCCGATCGTTTCTCTTTACGTAAAGGGTCGCTTTCACAGGTGAAACTCGTTCAATTACAACGCTTCCATAGAACGAGAGAAGGCTGAATGTGCGATACGTGCTCTTCTTGTGTGAACTCTTTCTTCAGCCGCCACGAGGTGGCGTACAGGCTATGGAGTTGAGCTGCTATGCCTGAGGATGCAGTATGAACTCCGGTCCGCATTGGGTGCGCGTTAAAGAATCGGTCCCACCAGGTGAAAATTGATCCGGAGTCCCCCATTACGGCATGTCCCGTAATCATATCACGGTTTTGCCTCGTAAAACCCCAGGATTTAGAAAATAAACGTTGTTTCTGTCTCTTCGTCGCTAGCTTGCCGTGCCCCTGGTCATGAATAACAATCCCATACGTGAATGAGCTCACAGATGCGCGCTCTTTGCCTACTTTAATACCTAGTGCTACCTGGTTGCGAGCCAGCTTGATTGTTAAAAGGGCAAGAAATGCAGCCCCTGTAAAGCAGCACACGTCTTCGATTGTGCATCGAGCACAGGGGTCTGGATGATAGTAGCTTCTATAGTTTCTGTTGCCCTAGTGCGCAAGTTCTACTTCGTAGTTAAACCAGCTTCAGTAATGTAGCAAAGCTGTGGTTCCTTGCTAAAAGAAGTAAAGCAAACTCCGTGATTGTTCAGCTAACACAGGATTGATAGCGCATGAGTTTGTCTGATCTTCGGGCCTAATGCTTGTGATATTCTTGTGGATTTATTTAGTCCGTTCTTTTTTCTCTGGCCTTATGGGCCTAAATCTTGAAGTGATTGTATTTTTCTAAACGGAAAAGGTGATAAAACTCGGCACACCAGCATAAACGTTGCGAATGCTTGCAGTTATAACGCAATATACAGTCGAAAATGTGCAATTTGCAAAACCACAAAGCGACTCAAAGCCAGAAGCACGAAGTATAGGCAAATACATGTGTTAACAATATACCCTTGTGTATTGCAGAAACTCTATTGTGTAACGTACAAGCATCCACGACTTGGCTTGACTAATAGCTTAAACCACAATGTGACTACGCCTTCCTAATTGTTCTCGCCTCACTTTACGCTTTCTTTTCTTTTCGTAAAGAAACCCCACCAAGTACGCTACGAAAGAAAAAACGCACCTGATGTAGTTTCTGAGCAGAATTTGTCGCTAGCTATGTATACGCTTCACTGACTGCAAGTTGCCTGGTTATGTCAACAATCAATGCGATCTTCGTGAGATCGCATGACAAAGTCAACTATTGACAGAACCACCATCGCATTACAAAGTTTTTGCACAACAGCGGAAGCAAAAATAAAGAGAAAAATCACCGTCGCGCGTCTCACCCGCGAGACGCGCGCTCCAGATCAGTCGCGACAGAGCACGAGTCATCAAAGTTTTGTCCGAATCTTGCAATTTTTTATATTTTCACGTCTGACAGGCCATGGTAGCATTTTTTTTTCGTATGATAAACATCGGCGAAGCTTTATGTTTATCTTCTTGCTACTACAGTCATGGGAGTGAGGTCGGTGTCAACCTTAGGTCCCCTACTTCCGACACATGCTGCAGGAAGACAGAGTCCAACTTTTCTTTCTTTTTCTTTTGTTAGCCAAATCAACGCACGCAACGACAATGCGGTCTTCTACCGCGCTATCGTCCGGCGACCGATCGACGCAGCCGACAAGCACCATTCGCTCTTCGAGTACTGCCGTCACTTCGCTATTGGACACTCTGAATTCAGGTGAGTGATATTCCGCGACCACTGCTGTAAACGTTGCCTTAGAGCTCCCCGACGAACACTTGGAGTGTTGAGGCCTGAGCAAAGCCGAACCACTTCGTTTGAACGATAGCACACGTAGGACACACTCACAGGGCACCCGCTGGCACGCGCGGTCAAATCACAAACACGAGCGCACAGAAGAGCTAAGCATGCACACGCAAATCACACACATTCACGCAATCAAAGCGCACACGAACGCTGCGCAGTAAAGTAATGACGCGAATAATGGGCTCACACTTTCTAGCTTATCTTTGCCTCATTGACCTGCCTAACCGAGGCCCCTGCTTACCGCCCTTCTCCGCCGCAGCACTCATCTCTCACGATGTTGGTCCATCTCTCTACTTCCCTCCCCCTCGCCCCTAAGAACACGTGCCCTTTTCCCATGGCGCGTTTACTCGCCTACCCTGCCCCAAGACCGGCCTACCATCGTACCTCCGATTACCACGGAACGGTTCAATATAGCAAAACAAGGAACAATCGCCAAAAGAGCCAAATATTTCCTTTAAAATAAAGTACACAACGTACACATGCCCGAAAAGGGTCAATAAACTAGCGCACGCAAGCGCTTGAGATGCTTGGCACGCTAGGCACGCTAGGCGCGAAAGCTCGCGCTTCTTTGAGTTGATGAAGAAAGCAGTTACGAGGCGCGTTCGTCCTCAAAATTCGCGGTAACTGTATACTGCCACTTTGCGGCGCTGTGGAGTGAATCTACAAGGTCACCTTGAATACGGTGAAGTGCAATATACAGGACCAAAAAAACAGGTGACAGAAGGTCGTTGCCTCGTGTGTATCGTGCTGTTCTCCTTTTCGTTGATACAAAAGCATCAAATATTCTATTGTGTGAAAAAACCGGCTGCTGTCGTCTGTAGCAGCGAAACGGCACCTAAGTTATCATGGACTGCGACGCCACGCCTCGAGCGCGCTTCGATGGAGCAGAGCGGGGAAGCGGAACAGCTGCTGCCGTGATAGCGTGCCAGGCCAGGTTTGCATGAGGGTAGAGGGAATCGCCGCGACGCCACGTCACCCTCCCTTTCGCTCTCGGAAGACTGCGCGCGGTCTGTATGTCTTCCTGACGTCGGTGGCATGCGGTGTTGCCACCGAGGGCTGCGCCTGCTGCTGCTTGCTGTCTCGGGCAGCATGTACGATTATGGTACATTACCGGCAGCGTAAAGCTCGGAAGTACCGTACAGCGGCGTTCAATACGACGATAATGATTTGGCATTCACAACTAATATGAAGTGCGTAAGTGTCGTCCAATTTTCTTGTCCTACAAGGTCAGAAACATCGTGTCTTGTAATTGAATACGCTTTCATAATTGAATAATAGTGTCAAGTAGTACTGACTGTGAATAATACAGCGGCAAATCTGTGAATGACGAAACTAAGTTTTATTTAGCGAACTTGTGCCCGCAAAAGCAGGTTACACGCAAAGCTCAGGCATAACCGCGAACACGGCTGGCGATCGTCGAAATTTTATCTGAGGGGCGAGTGCGTCGGCTTTTATACATGAGTCATCGAAGGTTCCAGAATAATCGCTGGTGCCCGCGTGTCTTCCAGAAAGTACTAGACAATTCGCGTCGCGCACACATGCGACCAGATTACAAGGTAGCCTAGCCTTCGCTCAGCGACTACGGTAATCAGTGTGTTGAAGATGCCAATAAAACAGAATATTTTGCAATTTCAAGCGCGCTTCTTCATTTATAATATGTATTGCAGGACTCCTAATGGTACAATCAGCCCAAATGCAACTTATTACGCATCTTCCGAAGATGGGTGAAACCTGCAACAAGCATCGGCGAAGAGGCACTTAATGCAGCCGCTACGGCTGAAGACTTCAGCCATAGCTGTGCTTCAGCGCTGCCATGATCGACCACAAAACACGCGTGGCACGCCGGTCACTACGCACGCAGCTTGCACGCCGCGTGAATAGTGGTTCTGTAGGTAACGTTGGCTCGCCATGGTCACGTGGCGCGCATCGCTCGGCTGGCGGAGATGGCAGCTTCTGACGCGAGCATAAATATCTGGCAGTGCTAGCAGCGCTATGTCTCAACGCCACCACGCGTCAACACGCGAGGCGGCCTCCATGCCTGACGCCGTATGCGCCTAGACGCGCGGCGGCGCGTACGAAATCGTCCCAACGCGTATGTATGGTTGGGGAATGTTGGGGTCCTAGATTTTTTCGCCGGCGTCCGCCGATCAGAGCTCGCTGCACGGCACGCCCAGCTACCAGGCGTCCGGCGATGGCTGCCGATGCGAAAAACCGATCGAGAAGCACGATAATAATGCTTAAATTTTCGTGGGGCGGCGGTGCCGACGCGACCGACGACAGCGAGCCGTTTTACCGAGACATTATTTACTGCCTAATGGCAACCACGCCGAAATGCTCGCCCTCTGACCGTCGTTTCACCAGACCGTGCGAACGGCTATGAGCCAAAGCATTTCACCAGTATCGCGGTTCCCACAACACCTGTGCTTGCATATTTATTTAGCCACGCTCAAAATGGTCACATGCTTCTAAAGTTGAAATGCACAGAACACAGGCCTCACCAGCCACACAGTTTGAGGCGCAGTTGAGCCGGTTTCGATCGTGTTTCGCCGACACTTCCTAGCACTCGAGCCAATGCGTCTGCCGGTGGACTGAACCTGAAGTTTAAGCCATTAGGATGAAGTAAACAGCCTTCATAGCTTAGTTTTTCACCGTAGGGATTTCAAATCGACCATTCTTCGATTCGTACAGTCACACACAAAACGCACGAAGCAGCGACTCGGTGCACTATGGGCGCCGGTATGTTGCTGCAGCGTGCTCGAAGGCTGTCGGTTGCGCTCACTCGCGCCTCCCTGAACGAAACGAAACTGTACGTGGTGTACCTGTACGTATTGTAATGCTGACATATCGTTTCATTTACGAGATGGGTTGTTTGCCTGTTAACCTAAACGGGTAGCAGGTGGCGGCCCCTTCGATAGAGCGGCTTAAACGACCCACTCGTTGAGCTGCCAGTGGTGTCAGTATACTCTCATTGGCGTTTAGGCGATGAAACTAAGTGCTCTGTGAGCCATCACACGTACAATTTCTCGAACTGCGTATTATGTCTCATTTGTCTAAGTCATGAATTATGTGCATGAAAACAGCGAATTCTGTACATTTTTCCCGGCCGTCGTTTCCGGAGATGTCTGGTTGCTCAAACCAGCGAGATCCAAGTAATGCAACGGTGTTTAAATGTGCACATCTGAGTATTTTGCGGTGACTTGATGTTACTTGATGTAACCGAGGTATGGTCTGTGCTATATTTCAAACCCGCGAGAATATGAGGTGCTTCCTAAATGGAAATTGCTGGCTGTTTAAAATTGATATACAGATGAGCAAAGCCACGCTCCAAGACATCTTACAGCGAGTATGCGAAACGTTGTCTTGAGAAGAGAGAAAAAACCCATAATATAGAAAGCAGCGCATCGCGCCGCAGCGAAATAATGCTAGACAACGTGGGTGTTTGCACTCTTCGCCCGCCTGGACCGGTGCGACGCCGGTGAAGCGCGGCGCGTGCTGACTGACGCCTGTGTCTCGTTGGGACTTAAGGATTCAGCAAGTCTTCATGCTGAATTAAACTTCCACTTGCTCTTCGAGGTCCTCCATGGCGGCTCAAGGACACTTTCTTCGCTGGAATATGACACGGGTCTCATGACATAATGCGCAAGCTATCGCTTACATAGATAGCAAGCAACCCATGGTTGGCTGTGCCGGGATTTTCTTTTTTTCGTGTGTGTGTGTGTGCGTGTGTGTGTTTGTGTGTGTGTGCGTGCGTGTGTGTTTGTGTGTGCGTGCGTGCGCGTGTGCGTGTGTGCGTGTGGTTATAAATATTGCTATTGTACTCGTGCAGAGTCCTCTTCGACCTCAGTCACGAAGGCATCAAACAGAGTCCTGCCGAAAGGTGAGAGATACTAGTTTAGGTGGCGGTGTATACCCAACACTAATGGCTGAGTGAACTGGGACCAGTGTTTTGCTGCATTTGGGGACACAATTCCTACACCTGAGGCCACCGACTTCGAAGGAGCCCTAACGAGAACAGTAATAATTTCAGTCATATAATGAATTGGCCTTCCACTATACGAGGAAATTCACTGTTACCGTAATGGAACGTATAGCACGCAAAAGGAAAAAAAGAAAGAAAAAAAAGGGATCGGTAGCGAGCACGGTTTGAAAATCCCGCATTTTCTCACAGTGACATCATGGGTTTTGGTGGTGTTTCCTAGGGTTTACTTCACTTTTATGAGTAGTCATAGACTTCCGGGTATCTCAGATAGGCAAAGGTAAAACTTCAAAGTCTAAATTTTAAAGGAAAAAAGAATACCTCGAAAGACGTGATGTAACGCTCAGGTACTCGCATTATAGTTACGGCATTATAAGGTCTTAAAACGATTTTTACTTTGACATTCACTTTCTGCTCTAATAGATAGACACAATATTCTACCCATTCCTGCCAGATTAACGAAAAGGCAAATTTTAAGGAATAGTTTATCACTGTGTAATAATTAAGTGTTGTTCTTTAGTGGAACTATATATGAAACGGCTTCTTGAGATGACAGCAACATAAATCTATATAAACTACATAAATAAAATAAATAGCACTGTTCTTGAGAAGCAGGTGCTAAAAATCTGCAGCGAAATGTGTTGCAGTTGTAATTTGTAGTTTTATGCGCTGCGGAAAACTACAGCATGAAAAAATGTATAACGGGTATGGCGATGCCGTTTTAGTGCGTCTTTTAAGTTTGCCTTTCTACAAACTGGGGCTGGGAAGAACACCCTAGAATAGTGGCATGCTTTGAAGACTGGCTGGCTTCTTTAATTTGCAATTATCTTTGACTTACAGTGCATACTTAGGGTATTATTCTGTAACTCTTTGTTAATGAACACATGCCACATGCTAATTATCGCGTTATGTGCGATGCCCGTCGCTGCTTTATGGTTTCGTTAATAAAAACAATTCAGTTTGCTTTATATAAGCTTTCTTTTATTCTGAGATGGCCGTCGCAAAAGCACGCAATGCACCTCGGTTATATCCTTATTTCAACCTCGGAACCACGACTACTTCACCGCAATGCAAGCCGATGACGGTTACCGAAAGGTAAAAGAAATAAAGTAAAGAAGCATTTATAGTTTTGGATTTTACTAGTATTTATTTTCGTAAAGCGAATTTACTATAATTAGGTCTAAATTATATCGATGAGGTTTCGGAAACGAAAGTGCACTCATTGACATGGTGGCACATTACCTTCACTAATAAACCGCTAGAATTTGCTAGAGTGTTACGTCGTGTCGGTTGTCATCCCCAATCGGTTACCCCTAATCACCACCTGCGAACGTTACTGGTCTCCATTGAGAAAGGCGAATGCGGAGATTCACGACTAGTTATCAGGTGAACGAGCTCAGGCGAATGAGTTAGAAAGCTCGTTTATACCCGTAGTGTGCCATCTGAACGTTGAGAAAGCTTCAACGAACGCAACTCCGTGCATAGTGCCGCACAGAAATAGTCATTCAAATACATGGTAAATTGCTGCTCATGCTGTCATCTATGTTGTGCGGTGTAATAGAACAACTTCTTTCTGCTCTTTCGGCATCCTTACCTCGTGCACAGAAATATGCTATTATTTATCGTTTATGCAATTCAGAAAATATATGCACGCATGTGTGCGCAGTGTCTTACCCCTTTCTCAATATGTGCACAGTGTATCTATTTTGTATGAAAAAAAAAATGGCAATATCACGCTTGGTTTCGCCACGTCAAAAGCGTTTTATTTAGATTACCGTTATGCACTTGGATGCGCGTTTCCAGGCCGATTTTATCATGGTCGGAACAAGACCGTGCTCTGGTCGACCAATTCTCAGTGTTTATTTGTTATTTATTTTCAGCGGACGTGTAAGTACCTGTGCTATACTTTCGCTCTACACGTAGATTAATGCTGGCGTTGGATTTTTGTGGTTATACACGCACACGTTTCCTCAGGTTGTATGTCGCATGTCAGCGTTGACGAAACCTGCAGTGCGAGCAAGGCTGGGAAATTATTTAAACCTCTTATTGATTGAGCTATTTCTGCGTTCTCGCGCGACATCGTAGACTGCGTGAGTGTCTGTTCAGTCTTGGATAATGAATGTCGATTAGGGGTGGGCAGGCACAAAGAGTTTCTCTTCGTCGCCATCGGCATCGTCCTGTTGAATGTTCACTGCAGGGCAAAGGCTCCTAGTAGTGATCTCCCCCTATGGAGCTTGCGCCAGTGTTAGCAGTGGTGATGCACATGAATACTTATGTGTTGCACGAGATCTTCTGTTGTGAAAAGAAAAACACAGAAACACTTTCGTGGCAACTTACACGTTCGCATCTACCACACAGAATGCAGAGGCTATCGTGTTTTCATGTTTAGCGTTGCCGCTTCGTAATGCCATCACGACCTTCCTCTATGGTGCAATGGTAAGAACAAGAATAGCTGATATCTTTGTTTCAAAGCATCTAGAGTATCGAGTTGATAAGCTAAATCTGCATATTGGATACGTAATCAGGACCCAAAAGTGAAAGCGCCATGTGACAGTATTGTATTCGCTCCAGCAGAAGTCAAGGGATGAGCGTAATAGGATGAAGGCCTCCGCCAGAAATCTCGAATGCCCCTGCATTGCGCTAGCTAATTGCAATTTGTGCCCGAAAATTTCTTACTTTCATCCCACCACTTAATTCTCCGCTGGCCTCGACTACGCTTCCCTTCCCTTGGCATCCATTCTAACACACGAATAATAATAGAACAGCGGTTGTCTTCCCTATGCATCGCACGGCCTGCCCAGCTCCAGCTTTTCCTCGTAATGTCAGTTCCAATATCTGCTGCTCCTTTTTTGCTCTCTGATCCACACTGCTGCCTTCCTGTCCCTTAACGTTACGACTATCATTTTTCGTTACAGTGGTAGTTGCGCGGTCCTTAGTTTTTTCTCGAGACTCTTAGTTCCACGTTTCTGTCTCATATATTAGTACTGGCAGAATTCAATAATTGTACATCTTTCTTTTCAAAGATAGCGGTAAGCTGCCGGTCATGATTTTGACAATTCCTGCCGCATGCGCTCCGCAAGTGTCGTAAGGCTGCAGATAGTTGCAAAATACTACACCATTCCTGTTTTAGTGAGGGAGTGTCTTGCTTAAGTTCAGTTGGCCTTTCTAATTCGGCTACACCTGCACTGATATAGCCCCACAAGCTCTCTGCATTTCTTTATGGTTTCAGGTGCAGCTAAAAGCCTGAAATATGTAGTGGCCCAGACGAGTAATTCGCACTTAGGACTTTGGGAGTATAAAGCAGGCGTTCTACCTCTAATTCACGCCACCGCACTGTGTACAACATAGAGACCACCCCTGTGCGTAGGGCCGGAATATAATTCAGCCTAAAGTTTGATATTCGCACAGTATATCTAACATAATTATCGTCAGAAATCTGGATATTTTATTCTGTGAAGCGCAGTGGCACCGAAAACCACTCCACCTTCGTAATAAGTGAAACGCCTGTCTCGTCAAGGTCTCAGAGGGTTAGCGCAAAAGATCATGGATTGTGCGTGGGTCATCCCATCTTTTGCTGGTCAGTGCACCCATTGCAATGTGTCGATCGCTTTGGAAGGTTTGCTTGTGCAGCGTGTAGATCCAGTCCTATCCCACGGTCGCAGTAAAATTCTGGCTCCCCATATTCCGCATTCCAATAAACTTGAAGTGACACAATGTCCGTTTGTCAAAGTCAATAATCCAGCATATTTCCGAGCGAAATACTGCAGCTGTACCAAAGGATAGTTTATTCGTAGCGAACGTTATCAGGAATGCAATCCACTGTGCAATCAGCTGTACGTTACGGTGCAGAAAATCAGAAAAGGTCACCTTAAAAGGGCGCTGAACCACTTTTTATCGAAGTGGAGACAGACATTTGAAGTGAAGATAGGCTATTTCAGAACCACTTTGCCGCAAAACGTACTTCAATGCGTTCAGTAGAAGCGGAGTTATCGGCAATCAAACACAACCTCACCTGTGCTCCACTTACTCCTCCAATGCCTTGCACTGCGAAGGCTACGGCGGAGACGTCACCATGGCGCGCAGTTCGAATTTCCGATTTGGTGCCTATGCCGCGCTAAGCGTAAGCCAAACGTGGTTGTCCTCAGAGAGCCGCAGTGCGCTAAGCCACTGCATTCGTGGCGGGACCTCGCGGCGGCCGCGCAGTAGCCGAGCGCAGCGACCAATAGCAGCCGCGTATTGGAGTGTGCTTTATGACGAATTAGAGCACACAGAAAAGACCGAGGAGCATGGGGTTTTTGAAACGAGAGCGTTTGAGAAAAAGGTGACTTCGCGCTCCGCTTGCGAGCTCCACGGACCGCGTACGACAGCAGAACTTGGCTGAGATGTTCACAACAGCGTATGCTACCTGCGGACTATGTTATTTCACCAAGCTCGAGGGGTGGTTCAGGGTCCCTTTAAGAAGTGTTCTGAGGTATCGCTGGTGCATGAGCTGCTTCTACTAGATTTACAATTCAAGTGTTATCCACTGGTACGCTACAACCACTTGTTTTGTGACTGGTAACACTCTTTAAAACATATGGTAGCGCTAAAAAGGAGGGACACACGATGAAAAGACGACACGACGACGAGGAAACGCTCGTCGTCGTGTCGTCTTTTCATTGTGTGTCCATCCTTTTTAGCGCTACCATCAGTTTTAAAGAATGCATCACCAACTAGCCCAGCACCAAGTTTTATTGGTAACACTAATGAAACATTTTTTCCAGCACTTGTGTCTGCGTCGTCTTTTGAAAACATGTTGAAAGGCTGGTATATCAGATAGGATAGTTACCAATAGGTAGTCGCTGAACATGTGCGAGACATGTGACCTGCAAGACATATAATCATACATGTATATAGCTTACAGTGTGATACGGTCATGCACTGCTTTCCGTATTCATGCTGCCCAGATAAATTACGGATCTTCACTTTTCTTTGCTTGCGTGTTTCATTGCTCGGCCTTTCTTGCCTCTAACCATTTTGCCTGATTCATGCGTGTTTATACTTTGTTTTGCATTTTTGCATTGAGGCAATAAAAATGCGGAAAAGAGGTGCTTCCTGTAAACTTCAGCAGCAGCCCCCCCGCCCCCCCCCCCCCCCACACACACGCACACCGCGCAAGTCTATTCGTGAAGAAATTGGCTCACGCTTTTGTAAACACTTCTACTCAATTAACATTTCAGCGTCAATTGCACATTTTGCTCTACCAATCCTATTCCCCAATCGTTGGGTGGTTTGAATAAGACCTATCCATTTTGCAGCCCGCCAACTGACTATCTACCCGCCGGCGGAACATCGTGGTAAGCATTCCCCGGCCCACATCAGAACTCAGTGAACGAACAAGGCTTTGCTGCCTTATTCGAGGCAGCTGCAGAAGGCATTCTCGTACTTAGGTGTTATATGTCAGTAATTGCAAAATATTATGTGGTTTATTTTTCTGTAGCACCTTATTGTCACCTGCTGTCAAAAAATGACCGAAATTTTCATGCTATATATGACACTCCAGGGGATAAATGGAAGACTTCTGATTCGTCCTCTCACGATGAATGCTCAAAGAGATAAGTCTTCTTCGCTTTGCTGATGCTTCATAGAGCCGCTGGGTAATTGAACTATAACTACCATTTGGTAAAGCATTCTCTAGATAGAAAAAAGGTTATTCCAAAAGTGATGAAAAACTATCTCTTCGAACCGTAAACGTTGACTTCTTATGGAAAATGCGTTTCGCCACATTATGACGTCTTTTGATATACGTAGTAACTGTATGCAGAAAATTTTTTTCCCTAAAACTGATTCTTAATAAGTATTGTTTTTTTTTCGTTACTAATAAATGTCGCAATGAACGCAAGTGAACACGTTCGAGAACATCGCTAATAAGACCGAACAATAATCCTTCAAGTACGCCACAATGTCGCTTTGTGTACGCGGAGACATTGCACCGATTGAACTTCGGCGCTTTGCATGACAACCTTCTGTGACCCCCCCCCCCCCCCCTCCCCAGTTTCGATCACCAGGTAAAGCTGCCCATCAAACTCAATTGTCTCGTGGCCGCTACACATATTACGATGGGCTTTCCTACGACGCAACTGCAAGCAGTCGGCATAAGCATGAACTAAAGCGATAAACACTGCATCTTGCTGCATTCCTGAAAATGGAACGCCAGATATTTCACATAGCGCGCGCAGAATTTCTCCAGACGTAGCATCCACGGCCCAGCTCGGCGACCTGGGTGTCCTTTAGTTTGCAGACGCACTCACACTGCCAAAAGGAGCAGACGGTTCATCCTTGTTTCCTTGTTTAGTGACTATGTAGTGTGCCATTACTGCAATATATGCAACCGCTTGGCATGTCGAGTGATTTGCCAGTGCTTGAGACACTAGCCACTCTGCCCCGAAGGTAAGCTGCCGTGCTTTATCGCCAAACCTGGATAGACTAAAAGAATTGGCGTTACGATCGAGGTAGTTAGATGGAAGAATGAGTGAATAGGTTGGCCACCTCTAAAATTTTGCCTATAGGGGCCTTGCTACAAGTTTTGTTTTTTCTTCGCAGCCAATCATTTGCTATTATAGCTAGCCCTGGAACAAACGCTGTGCGCAATAATTATTGGTTGGTTGCGAGCAGTGCGTAAATGTATAATAAAAGAAGCCATAACACAGTGCTGGCCATGTAGATGAATTTGGGGAATCTGCTCGAGTTACTCAGACTCCCCATACGGATGGCACTTGGCCTACTGAAGAAACAACACTTATTAGAGAAAATGAAGTCGGAGAGGGGTACGTTGGTAATCAGGTGTGCTAATCATTCTTTTTGTGCGCCAGATGGTACATACAAAAGTACAGACACATACAAACAAAAGGCGCCTTCGATCGCGACTCCACCAACATGCCCAAGAAGTAGTTCTATTATGCTCAAGTCGTCTGCGCGTCCTCAAGCAGTAAGATATTCCTACCCATCTCTTCACATTTACACCTGCTATATGTAAGGTCTGCATTCGGCCTAAAAATAGAAAGAAAATAAGGAGAGACGAACTACAGCATGCAGGCTGGGCGGCCTGGTCCGCTTTAAGTGCTTTAAGTGTTTATGAAGCTTTCATAGACTGGTGGCAAAAAAAAAACATTCATTTATACCAAGCCCTGCTACGAGAGCCTCCTGCCATACGTCATGCCTAAAAGACAACATGGTTGCACTGTGCTTGCTTGATTTTCTGGGTTTTTTTACGCACTCGAAGTCACGTGGTATTGCCTTCGGAGTGGCGCAGCTAAGCCCAAGGTAATGCGATCAAATCCCGATCACGGCGGCTTTATTTCTAGGAGCAAGAAATCCAACAACAAAAAAATGCGCGTGCACCCATGCTCTTGATAATCGTAGCATGGTTTTAGCACGTGAAACTACCGATTTCTGTATTCTTTCTTACGCGTTAAAAATACGGGAACATTTTATCGGTACAAAACGCACAATAAAAAGCATCCGCACGTCGATATCCCTGTCATTTGAGCAGACCAACAGCTTTCTACGCTGGGAAACAGAGGAGCGCTTGTCCAAGGCCTCGCATCGTTTCAACGTTAGACTCTATTTAAACCAAATTATGGTTCGATACACATTTCTAATGCATGACAGCATCTCAAGATGTGGGGAAGTGTGCAGTTCAGCCTTCATATACGGCCAAGTAATTTTCACGGGAAGCCAGTGACGACCCATTCATTGTAGCGTACAATCAAAGGAAACGGTGAATCATCGCGAAGAGAAATGATAATAAGCACGGGTCGCAGAAGGTTACCTATGGTCTCGTACGTTAGTTTGGGGTCTTGATATTTTTATTTTATTCAAAAGTGTCAAATGGCTCAACGAGCGAAAACGCCGGCGTCCGGCGTCTGTAGCAGCGAAGCGGCACTTAAATTCCCATTGGCCGCGACTCCACGGCACGAACTCGCCTCCACGGCGCAGAGCGAGCGAAAGGGCACACCAGCGTGTTTATTATGCACGCGTTCCTCGTGCGCGCATGCGTTGGCCTGCGTTCTAACTGCCTCCCAGTGAGGCCAAATCAAAACGCGCCAAGCGTCTCAAGGCGCTTGCTTCGCCGCGAGAAGTTCGCAACTTCAAGGACCGCTCAGCGGCATTAAATAGACATTAATGCCTTCGCATTCAGAATTCATAAGAAGTGCTTCGGTGTCATCGGATATTTTTTATGCGTTGCATATTGCAATCACTCAGTTCAGCCCTTGGGCGCGGCCGGGCAGCCACCATTGACCTTTAGCGCAACCACGTGACGTGACGTCACGACAGCCGGAGGAAAAGCTGGGCCCCAACTCGCACGATCGCGCGCGGCCGCAGCCACCACCTGACTCCCGCTCCTCCCGCTAGGGGCGCTGCGCCGGCGCGTGATGTCACGGAGGAAAAGCTGGGCCCCAACTCGCGCGATCGCGCGCGGCCGCAGCCACCACCTGACTCCCGCTCCTCCCGCTAGGGGCGCTGCGCCGGCGCGTGATGTCACGGAGGAAAAGCTGGGCCCCAACTCGCGCGGTCGCGCGCGGCCGCAGCCACCACCTGACCACGCAATATGCAACGCATTCTTGGCTTAACCAAGCTAAGCCTGGCAATTTTTTACCCGCTTTCTTTCTTTATTGTAGGCCAGCGTCATACTTTGTTTTAATATCGCAGGAAAATCAAGCTTGTCCTGATTCTCCTGTTCGCCTTCCTGATCATTCTCCTGGCCGCGCTGTGCTACGCCCTGTTCAACTTTCTCACAGGTGACCTGAAATATTTGTACTTCTAAATGCTCTGACGCAGACGACACGGAAATGGGGATGCTGGCACGTTTTCACCTGCCACCTGTTCTCACCCAACGTGCAGTGCTACGCTAGTTAGTTCATATTTTAGGGAATTTTAGTTATCCCAGCTAAAATTTGTAAAGTATGGACTAGTCTAGCGTTGCCCGTTTAATCGCGATAACTAGGACAAGACCAGCGAAAATCAAACAGGACGAGTGTAATGGTCCCTTGCGGCTTGTTACGGTTTAGTTGCTGTGGTGTTGTCCTCGCAAGCGCAATACAAACTTGTAGTTCTTTTGACCTACTTAGTAGTTTGAAGGAAATCGACCATCATGTCGAAGAGCACTGAATTTAAAGTCAATGGCTCAAGTAGCATGCAGTTTACGATTAATGCCGAGTTCAGTATTCTGGACACTGCTATAAAGCAGCGTAGAATTGTACTATGTGCTGTTTCTACGGGGAGTGCCCTCTCGACGTTGCTACCTGGAAGTTGTTGAAATAGGGGTGATCTTTGAAAAAAATTCTCATTTATTGATAAGTACTTTTATTTTTAAATGCTGCCCTCTAAGTTACACTTGTGCATTTCGGAGAAGTTTGGACAGATGGACGAAGCGGCAATGTCCGGAATGCCTAGACATGTAGCATACCGATTCCGGCGAGGCCGGATCTCTTTAACGAAGTTCTCGTTGCCTCCTGCTCCCAATTTCCCGGCGCTCTTTTGCCAAGTAGACGACACTATAGGTCACTACGTGATAAGCCACTGGCCACGTGCTCATTCTTGACCCGGAAAGGACACGCGTCACTGGCCACGTGGCCGTATGGACGACGAGAACAGCAGCCTAGGATTGAAAAACAAAGTCGGCAACAGAAAACTGAAGCTTCAGAGAAATAAAAAAAAACATGCTTAGTGTGAAGTAAATCAGTGCGTTTGATGCACATTTCGGTTGCATTGAAACTGAGGCCTCACCTGTATTGACACTGGTATGGGTTGCGCTTCCTAAGTGACGGACACAGTGAGGCACAGGGATAAACAAACGGGAGCGCTTCTTGCAAGAGGTATTGATTGAAAAGTTCTGTCTTCATATACAAGTTGTCCCACGTAAGTTGATTAAAGGCTTTAAAAGTTCACTCAGGCTTCAGATTCACTTCGTATGCGAATCGAAACGAACGTATACTCCTGGCAAAAGCCTACAGTAACTCAGCCGATATGTTTCTTTATTTTTGCCAGAACTAACTAATCATTTCAGGATAATGTTTGCCTGAGCTTTTTGGTTGCATATAGCATAAATGGTTTCCTGTGGAACGCCTCGACATGTACAGAAAGGGACGACGGCACAGTGAAACACAGTGACGTAGTCCCTTCCTGTTCGTTTCAGTGCGTTCTGCTGGAGACCCTTCGTGCTAATTATTTATTTACATTTAGTTACCCAACTGCTTACTTAATGGCCTAAAACCGCAAATGTGATTCGCAAAGATGTAGAGCACCATCAGAAGCCACCTAATAAATTGTTTTCTACGCGATATGTCTCACGTAGCTCTATTTAAGTGCATATAATAAGCACGGCCGCAGCCCGGCTGTGGCCACGGGAATGTGACAGGGCATTACGCCGGTTGTAGGCATCTGGGCCTCCGGCTCTTGTCGCATAAGGAAGGAAATACTCGCAAGAACAAAACTCCTGCTCTAGCGGACATCTTTTTCTTCTTCTTTCTTTTAAGAGCAGCTAATGCATGTAGCGACGAATACGCGTTCTTCTGTTTAAAACGGCATCACTTTATTTACTTATTTATTCGTTTCTTTTTTTCTTTTCTTTGTTGTGTCCACCGGTAGCCAGTCGCCTAATTAATAGTGCGCAGTTGAATTTTACCATAAGAATATATAAATTTAGAGGAGAAACTAACTTATCAAATGTGTGCACATCGTATATGTACTTAACTATACGGAGTGACAAGAAAGTCGGATATAGTGGAAAAGTCGGCACATGGGAAGCGAATATGCCAGTTTCGTTTGATGTGTTATTACCGCATGACTGCTATTAAAATTCCAACTGTTACAAGGCCAATAAAAATTCAGTACGATATTTAGGAACCGTGGGACCACAACACTGTTACATTGAATAAGTTATGGCGCCTTAGTGACGTGACAGACACAATAAAACAATCGTTCCAACAACTTCCGCGCTATCAATACGACTATGTAGGCATTTATCGTAAAATAAATGATAAAGTTTCATTCGTCCTGATTTGACGTCCTGAAATTTACACTTGCGTTAAAATCCTAAATACTCGTGGGAATATTACAAGGCAGTGCGTATAACAAAAACCACACGTGGCTTGTGCGACAAACCAGACAAAGATATCAGAAGCTTAATAATGGTATTGACATGCTCCTTCAAATATGAATTGACAGTTCACATACACGCCATGTTCTCGACTACTCGTCATTGGTTTCACAGTAGCACCTGAAGACTGTAACTCGCTTACACTGCGTCATTTTCTTGCGTGTGAATAATAAAACAACGGTTTTCAAAGCATTTAAATTAAGAGTAATCAACAATGACTACGTGTTACCATCTACATCTTCCGGAAGTAGCGCGCACAGTCTCTGTGCCCTGAAAAAGTTGCGGTGAGTCCCTAGATATTTCTATTACAGGTGGAAAATCACCCAAAAAATATTCAGAATTAAGGTCTCAAATAAAAACCTTGCGGAACCACCTGTATAGTAATACAGTGCTTACAGAGAGAGCCCGAAAGGCGTGCGTAATTCTTAAGTTCACGCATACAGTCCTAAAATATGCATATAATGCGTCACTGACGCCACAGGTTCTGTTATTCCCAAATATGGAATGGCTTAAAATGTCGAAGGCTTTAAAAAGGCCAAAATATTCGCAATCAATCTACCTTTTGGTTCCTACTACAACAGCTGCACTGAGAGAAAATAAACAAGCTTTGACTCCATCGATCTGCGTATTTTCCAGGTTATTGAGTTCTCGAAGCGTTATTTTCCAAGTAAAAAAGCAAACGGGTTTCCGAACTACAATGTCGAATAATTTTGTCTAAGGTGACGGCAATCACAAAGGTCGAAAATCCATAGCGTCACGAATGCTCTCAGCTTTATGCCCGGCAGTGCCAACAGGTATGCCTTCCACTTTCCAGGTATACGCTCTCTGCGACAACCACAGACTGAATACGTGCACGAAAGCTTGAGCACAGGAACAGGCACATTATTTGACAATAATGGAGGGCACGGCATCATAGCCAGCTGATACGTGTGGTTTTACACAGCCGACCGCGTCCGCAGTCCCTTGTGATTAAGTCGCTGCAGAGAGCGTAATGCAAACGGTACAGGAAGCGTCCTCAGAGGCGTGCCGTAAACAGGGACAGTGCGAAGTTTCTGAAAAGCATTCAGCAAAAGTTTTAGCGTTATGCTTGGGATTAGGTACGTGTTTCTTTTTTAGAATTATCACACACGTGCCATCATAACATGTAATGATATGTTATTGTGGACGTGTACTGCCAGAATCTGCATGTTTCGTCCTTAAATTGCAATTCAACATTCCGCTTGTATCTGTTTTTATCAATCTAGTATATAACCTTAGCCTACGCCCTTACTCTACTCTAGCGTTCATAGTCAGTTACAGAAGCACTAACTTTGTATGTTTAAGGAAGCCGCGCTTTTGATGCATAGAGACGACCGCAGTTCTATACAAAATCGGAAGGGCTGACGCTCCTTTTCTTTTTTTCTAACTGATTTAGGAACGAGCAGCTGCATAGCCTGATTGAGGACACTTTTACATTCATGATTGTATAGCGCTTGGTATTACTTTTGGCATTATTATTAGACGCATGCCCACTTTGTTTTGTCTTTTACGCTCCTCCTGCAGCTCTCCAGTCAGTGTAACACCAAGCGCAGTATAATCGTGAACCTGTGCCAACTAGCCCCGTTCATTGCGTTACTAAAGATACTTGTCACGCTCGACACAGCCAAGGTGGCACCTTTGTGACTTTCCCACACGCTACCTGTTCGCAGTAAAATCTTTCCTCCTCCTTCGCACGCATCCACCACCAGCGGCACCCGAGCCGAACACTCGTGCCCCCTGGGTCGTCACCGCTCAGGGAGATATCGACTCCGACGACGACATTCCCACAGTGGAATCAGCTTCTGAGGGGAGCCAGGTGGACCCCGTGTCTCCTGCGGTCACCGTGCCTGCGGTTAGACGCACTACTTCATCTGAGGAAGTGACTGCGGGTGACTCGATGAGGGCTACGACTCCGCTGGCCTACGACGACGAGGCTTCCTTTCCTAACCGGAACAGTGACTCAACCATGGCGGGCACCACGACCACGGGTACGACTTGGGGGACTGCTCTCGCGACTCCAGAACTTAGCGCCGCAGCTACGAAAGCCGGCGTGTCCTCGACGGCTACGCCGAGACGCGTTGTTACCGAGAATAACAGAACGACAACTGCCAGCATGTCTATGACTACGTGGCCAGGTGCCGCGACTCCGAGGCTTAAGACCCCGAGTAAGGTTACCAATATATCTACGACTCCAGGGTCCACTACTTCGCGTCCCGCGCCTACCATGCCAGCAAGTACGTTAAATAAGATTATATTTTCCATTGAATTAAGGTTGGAACCCTTCACCTTACCGAATGGTTATTTGGCTAAAGCGTCACTCCGGCGTCCATTTCTTTTTTCTTACTGTGTTTCAGAAGTATTAATGCGCCTCCTTTTGCGCGTAATGCCCTTCGATCAGTGCAAGAGCGAGTAGATAAATTCTTATTAGCACCAAAATTTTACAGACTCAACAGTAGTTGGCACGTACGTAATGCGAAGGACTGCGCAAATCGTTGCAGCATGAGATCGACGCGGGCGAGCATTGAGTTGGTGTGATCTTAGCAGCACAAAACACACTTGTTCGCTTATCTATTGTCCGGTGTTTTGAGACGTCGAACGAACGAACGAACCAACGAGCAATCCAGTGGCCGAGAAAACAAACGAAGGCGTTTCTTTTCTTGTTTTTCTTTACCGTCTTTTTCTCCCTTTCTCTGCTTTTTTTTTTTTTTTGCAGAGCCATTCAATTACTGCCTCTAAACGTTGCGACACATCAAAGCCACGACGAGCGGTAGCACGCCACGCCGGAATACGATGGCTCCAGAAAGAAACTTAGCGCTCACTTTGTGTCACTATTGAGGACCGTTCGTATTCAACTATAGCTTGGATGCTACTTACTCCCCCGCCAGCCGAAACACCAGCTATTTCTCATCGGTGACTGCGGACGACAGTATTGTCTGCTCGTTGACCCACCAAAGCGACGGGATCCAGAACACTGGCTTAACTTGGAGAAAAAGAATGCTGCGCGCTAACAATACTCCAAAACGAGAATAAATGGCGCAGATCAAAGAGCGGCTTCGGTCTCGACAGCGGTGACGTGACAGCAGGCGCGCGCCGCAACCAGAATCGCCAGTGGCCACATCTTGAAACAACTACACCTAACAGATATATTTGAAAAAAGAAACGCATTTCTAAAGATTCTCTGAAAGCGTAGTTTTTTCTTGGCAGAAAATGATAAAGAAAGAAGACACTCATAGAATCATAGAATCGCTAAGCTATTGCCGACTCCTTTACGCCAGCGGATAAGAGGAACATAGGGTGTGTCCCAGTTACAGGCAGCATGCGAGACAGTCTACGTAGACAGCTAAGGAGACAGCTTCAAGCAAATGTGATAGAACGCGTTTGTAACCGTCTGGAAGACGATGGGAAGGCTGATGATGACCTCGCGGCGAGAAGAAAAAAGCTAAGAAAAGCGTATAATATTTCTGTATTTTAGGTTTTTTTTTTTTCGCGTGTGAGTCTACAACAAACATAACCTGACTAACATTATGCGCATGGGAATTCGTGGCTACGTTTTCTTCTCTGAAGGCGACCTTCCCGTCGAGCTTTCAAGCTTCCTGCTTAGCCGCCCTCTTCTTTGGAGAACAACGAAGCCTGAATTATTTTTTACTTCGATATTGTCTTCGCGAAGCTGTCTTCTTTTGACGTCTTCGTCAGAATTGGAAAGAACTGAGTTGGCCGCTAACCGCGTATAGCCGTCTACTTTGCCATATTCGGCGAGTATTGGTACTCTGCCATAGTCGTCCATGGCAGAAAGATCCTGCAGTCAAATACAGCTTTGTAAGACGGTGGCAACTGTCGTGCGCAGCAATTCTTTTCGCATTAATTTTTGCAGACAAATTCGAAAGTGCAAACTGATTTGCGGTTCGTAGGATCGTGGGATTGGAGGCCTTCTATCGCTCGTAGGGCCAAAAAAAGACGTGTCAAAATGAGACTTTAAATAGAAACGAAGAGCTATGTACTGAGCACGGTCTAAGATATATTATTTTTAAGTGATGACAGCGCGCGTTTCACGGCTCCCAGATAAAGGCTCTTGCAGCCAAGTGGCTCGTTGGTCAAAGGCATGAGGCGGGTGCTCTTTCATGTATCTCTATGGGAAACATCCTCGCTTTCAAGCTGTTCTTCTTGTGCGTTCTGTGTACTCAACAAATGTTCGCGTGTAGCAGGCATGTTCAGTATGCATAGCTTTTGCAGAATGTTTAATGCTGCGGCTCTATGGCTAAAAGTGAAGCTATAGCCCGAGGCTCGACTCCAATTTTCCTGTTCAAACACACGTAAAACGCAGATCTGCTTTTATGAGAGAACCGCTTGACTCAGTTGTATGAAATTTATTTCAGAGACGAAGTTTAATTGTAACAATCAGAGGAACCAATATTCTGATGTAAGGCTTGCGTGTTTTGTTGAACTTAGAAAAATTGATGTGTTTAAAAGTATAACAAGGCAGTTCACAAAATCCTAACTATACACTAGAAACACATGCTGCGTTCTGTAAAGCAGGCAAACCCAGTTTAATATTGTACACCTTACTTGAAGCTGCAGTATTTACGAGGGTTCTGCAAAAGTCATACTCACAATTCATCGCCAGATTTCACAGTGGTGCATAACACATCAATTTTGTCCGCTTTCGATTTGCGATTAGGCGCAGTGTGCAGAATTCTGATGTCATCTTTCATTGCCGAGTTATAGAGTTCTAAACTTCATTTGTCAGTTTTCCGCAATTCTGCGATTCTCACTTCAAGCGGCACCAGGGAAACGCGCGTCTCTGCGAAATCACACAGACGACGGAACGCGCCTCGCGGCTCTTTGATTCAAACCGCCAGCAAAGCGGCAGTTGCTACACAGCAACAAGGTATTGGGTCGTGATCTCCAAGGAAGGAAGGAAGAAAAAGTGGAGATGGAAAGGCAGGGAGGTTAACTAGTTTAGCTTAACCGGTTTGCTACCCTACACATGGGAGCGGGATGGGGGGGATGAAAGATGGGGAAAGGAGAGAGAGAGAGAGCACACAGCACAGCACACACATCATCCGTTAGAGTCCATCACTCTTGCCTGGTACGTGATATCACTGTCACAGCCGCTTGTTCAATCCCGTCTCTCTCAAAAACCGAAGTAGTGCATTCGTCGCCTTCAGCTGCGATGTCTCAAATCGCCGATGCGCTGATACGGCCTGTGAGGCGACGTTTTGGCATGAAGTTGTGCCACTTCGGCGACAGATTACCGCTGCCAGCGGAGGGCGGCCGGTGCGTGACTATAATACACTATCTGGTCGATCGCGCCTTGCCAATGGCCACGGGAAGTGACCTTACCTAAAAGACACTATATCTTACACTGTGGCATAGAGGAGAAAGAATACAGCCAAGGCACGAGACCATGGCGAAAATTCTCGGCTGGTCTTGATTGGTGCCGGGCAGCAAGTCATTGTAATATATTTGCATTTAATTTACTGGACAATCGATGATACGCGGTCTGAGATCGCACGCACAACTAAGGGCCATAGAATCGGTCGTTGGGATCAGCGGACGACTATACACTCTAAAAAACGTTTACACCCTTTGGGGTGTACATATCTGCCACACAACAATAATCGTCATCCGCCTTCCTTGCGTTTCCTTTCTTGAAAATTCAGTGCCTGCTACTTTCCTGTCGGCAATGTTATGCCATGCTGATAACGCGCATGCCGTTCGTTACTGGGAAGTGCCGGGCTCGCAGCGTTAAAGAAATGAAATGCGGACAAGAGAGTGTAAACTTTATGTTCAAATCAATAAGATTTGAGTCCGGCGTCCTTTTAGTGGGTCTGGGCACCCGCCGCGGACGCGGTTCCGAGACCTTGTGTCGAAGCGGCTTCCTCCGCTCGCTGGACGGCCCAGAGTTGTGCTGTCGGGTTCGAGCTGAGCAGTGCGGTCTTTCAGCGCGAAAGGAGGCTAGCGATGGAAGAGACGGAGGGGTCGGCACTGCCCGACTTGTTTGTTAAGTCCCGACACTCCCATAACATGTGATTTAGTGCGGCATCCTTCGCCACGCGATGTGCATCTGTTTGTAGTGTACATGTCTGGATATATGGCGTGCATGAGTCTGGGGTTTCTGTAAGAATCTGTTTGTAATTGTCTGAATTGTACTGTTTGCATCCTGTCTAACTTAGCGTGAGGGAATGGGTATACGCGTCTTTGTAACTGGTAGTGTGTCGTGATGTCGTGGAACCTGGACAAACGATCCTCCCGCGCCCAGATGTTTGCAGTACCCCGCGGGGACTCTTCCTCCGATGATGCTCGGTCAGTGAGGCCTCGAGCAACGCGGTGAGCCGCTTCGTTGGGGGTGCTGAGTCCAGTCTGTGCCGGGATCCATAACAAGTGCGTTCGGGTATTGAAGTCGGCCTCTCCCTGGTGTATGGGATGATACGCCTCTTGCGAGACGCGCCCATTTGCAAAATTGCGAATTGCCGTTTGCGAATCACATATCACGTATGGTATGTTGCTTTGGTTTGTGTGAGGGCCAGTGCTATGGCCGTTTCCTCTGCCGCTTCGGCATGTGCCATGTTCGCGGTGACGCTCGTGAGGTGGTTGCCTCGGTGGCTAGTAACTGCCGCCACGCAACTCTTCCTCTCTCGATAACGGCCTGCATAGGTGAAAACCGCCTCCTTGTTGGAGTAACTTCGGTTCATGTGTTGCGCTCTGGCTTTACGTCTCCCCGTGTGGTGTTTGGGGTGCATGTTGCGAAGCAATGGGGGCACGTATAATTGCTCGCGTATGGTTCTTGGAATTTCTACTTTGATGCCGTGCTGCGTGTGGTACGTGATGCCGAGCTTTTCGAGCACGAGTCTGCCCGGGCGGGTCTTGGATAGGCGTTCGCGTTGGGACACTTGTTGCGCCTCCACGAGTTCCTCGAGCTCATTGTGTAGGCCTAGTTCTAAGAGCTTGGCGGTGCTGACTCCGGGCGCAAGTCCCAACGCACATTTGTACGCCTTGCGTATGAAGGCGTTGAGCTTATTCCTTTCCGCTACCGTCCAGTTGTGAAACGCTGCCGTGTACTTTACTTGAAATATGACGAAGGCTTGTATGAGTCGTATGACGCTACCTTCGCGCATGCCCGCGTGTTTGTTGGTGATGCGTCGAATGAGCTGCATCGTGCTGGTGGCCTTTGCCGTTACCTTGCGAAGTGCTTCGCCATTGCCGCCCTTGTGTTCGATCACCGTTCCTAATACCCGGATCTTATCTACCATCGGGATGGGTTTATCTGTTGAGAAACGCGTGCTCCATCAACTTGCCCACGCAAGACGTCAGGAAGATGGGGCGCAGGTTCTCCAGCTGTAGTTTCTTGCCGGGTTTCGGTATCAGTGTGATATTTGCTTCTTTCCATTGCTGGGGTAGCTTACCGTGCGGCCAACACTCGTTAATATATTTGGTGAGTTTCTCGATCGATCCGCAATCGAGACAACACAGATGACGATTATTGTTGTGTGGCAAATATACACCCCAAAGGGTGCAACTGTTTTAGAGTGTATATACTCTGAAAAAAGTTTACGCCCTTTGGGGTGTATATACTGCCACACAACAATAATCGTCATCCGCATTGCTTGCGTTTCCTTTCTGGAAAATTCCGAGCGCGCTACTTTCCTGTCGGCAATGTTATGTCGTGCGCATGCCGTTCGTTACAGGAAAGTACCGGGCTCGCCGCGTTGAAGAAAGGAAATGCGGACAAGAGAGATGACGTTTATTGTTGTGTGGCAAGATACGACTCAAAGAGTGTAAACTTTTCATAGAGTACAGCCGACATTTGCATCAAGTGTGCCTACTAAGTTTGTCTCGCCTACTTGACGCGACGGATTAAACTCGCGCGTAGACAGACGTATGGCACCGAGCTGAATATTCGGAACACAGCCTAAAATGACAGCGTCGCACAGTAAACTCTGCACTTCGCGACATCGCGATGACGCGTGACAGGGGAACGGGAATGACTCCCGCGGCATCGAGGATCGCGATCTTTCATGTAAGCTAAACAACAACACCCCCTGTGGTGCTGGAGTTTGCAAAAAAATGTCAAATTTGCGTTATTTCACAAAAATATCGCTGAATTACAGCGCTTCTAACAAGGAAGACAAAGAAAAGCTGATCCCTGAGCTGAAACCTCTTCCCATCTTTGCGAGTATATTTTTTTTTCAGGTTTGTCCATTGAGCTGCTACATTAAATATTCATGCAAATCCCACAACTATTCGCTTCGAAATTATTCGGCACCGTTACTATTGGCGTTGACGTTGTTTCGAAAAAAAAAATGTCATAAACGCAGAAGCCTATACACTTGCGATATTTTCCCACTTGCCTCTCTAGAGATTTCGTTAGTCCGTGCACCGACAAGTACCACTGGTTGGCACAGTCACCATCGACAACATATCACTGACGACCTTTGCATTTGAACACGCAATTTAATGGCCTCGTTGCAGCACGACCCGGAATTTATCCCATGGGCAGAGCTCCCCTGTTCTGCACGTTCGGCGTCCATCGGCAGGACTACGGCAAGATCAACGTCGAAGCCTGCGACTACGCCTTCATCCCGTTCTACGTGCAGGGCAGAGACAGCTTCGTCGACGACAGCAACCCGATCACGCAGAAGTTGATCTCTGGGGCGGTCGCATCGAACAAGACGTCGTTTGCCATCAGCGTCCCCCACGCGCAAGTTTTGTTTGGCTGTTTTCCGTCAGCGTTCAGCCTACAGAGAAAACGTTTACACATGCTCTGGAGGACACGTGCAGGCTTATCTTTTTGATAGTTTGAAGTGGCACTAAAGATGTACTATAAGTAACGTTGTACTAGTTAATTGAGTTTCAAAAATAAATGAGCTACTCGTACCGTACCGCACCGTACCTCTGCTAGTGCCCCCCTCCCCAAAAAGAAACATAGAAAGAAAAAATGCAAGAGCGAGTAACTGGTAACGGTATCGTTTTTAAATTTACCCACCAGCTCCCGATGATAACATTAATCTTCTATTCAAATCTAGGTAAGTCTTTATTCGGAAAGAATAACTACACATTATTCTAAACGAATAAATGACTCAACATATCAAGTATAAAAATATATGATCAAGGCCAGAATCAACCAAACCTGATAGACTACTTTGAAATCCCCGCTATTATTCTGATGTAGAAGCGTCGAGATGTCATCGTCCAATTAAAGAAAAGCGGTTTCGCTTTCCTTTTACCCGTATAAATAATCCCACCGATCAGCGCAACAACAAAAACGCGAACAGGCTTTGCATTTATAGCATCTCTCATGCGGCATAAAATGTTCTTTACTAAGTGTAAAAAGAAGCAATGAAATAGAGATAAGTTTAGTTTCTCGTCTACAACTCGTCATACAAATTGAATTGCGTTCTGTTTCTTATCACGAGATAAGAAAGCATACAGGATGAAACAAGAAAAAACGTCATAACTGCTAAGCAGATAGAAAGATCTTACGCTCTAAATATTGTGTTTTCCCTGGAACATACTTGGCGTCAAGCTTACGAACTTGAAAATTCAAGTTTATTTTTACCGAGAGCAAGGGGTGCTACCGCATTGTGGACACATATTTCAATGTGGGTCGGAAATATACGAGTATAATGACGTAATACTTCTGCAGAAACGCTCACGGTGGAGAGAAGTAATTAATTAAGGGCAAATGAGACATTCACCCAATCGTAGCAATTGCTACAATGGAAACCCATACGGGTTCCTGGAAAGAAACGCCTCGCAGTTGAAAAATTTGTCCTGGTCCGGGCTGAATTTCGCGAAACTCAGAACTCTCAGAAAATAGCACGTGCCATGCATAATTTGGTCGCTCAGTAATCGAGCGCTATGCTATCGAGTTATGTATTCACATAACTCTATCTACATTAGAGAACTTCCTATCAAACGGCGTTCAGGCTCCCGCCATTCACAATAGCAATCGGCGTGATAATGACATAATCAGGCTTGCGCAGTCGCCAATCACGGAAGGCGCTTAAGAAATTAGCATGCGCGCTCAAACTAAGAATACAGAGGATGTGAGCAGTTGAGATTTTAGCGGTGCGCGCTAATTTACGCAAGCGTCAATTGCAGCGGCGCCATCCTAAGCTGTCAACGCTGCCGTGTTCCCTCCGTAATTACCAAAAGCGCAGTGCTACAGATTTGATTCGTTATGTGTGAATACGGTGGTGCGGGTGAGTGGGGTCTTTCACGACCTTGCTAATTTGCTCTCAGGGCGCAGAAAAATTAAAAATTATTTGTGTAAGAGCCCCACATATGGTAGCATTAATGAGTCAGTCAAAAATATAATCGGCCTTACTGCGCCACCTACCAGGACACACGGTGCATATGGGGAGTTTCAATACGTCCCCGTATACTCCGTTCAAAAGTGTAAGAAACTAGAAGGAGCGCAAGCGGATGCTTCTTTAACCCTTGCATGGGCACAACGACAGTACAGATCACTCTGGAGCTAAGGTGTTGCGAATGTGTCCTTGATGAGGTATTCTTTATGGAGATAAAAAAACGGGACGTTGATGTCTCACTGGCTACCTATAGGCCATATTAAGGAAGGTGGATAGTACATGTCGTCGTTGCCGGTTTCATGCTCCTCAAGCTTGCCTGTAAAATGATCAGGAACAGTCTTTGTACCATATAGTGCACTATACAAGCGGTACGTTCATGTTTCACATGTTTTGTTTGCGTTTGCTGCGCACGCACGCCTTGTAACTGCGTCTGTTTCCGTGTCTTACCTTGTGCCACGGCATGTTCTGAGAATCAACTGCTCCTCGAAAATCCCGAAAGGCTATACATACCTCACGTGTAACACTGTGATGTGTCACTGAGGCTGACAAAGGGATAATTTGTAGTTGGTAGGAGTGAAGATGGCAATTTGCGATGCCTAAGCTCACCACATTGAAGTACACCGCGGGCGTCTTGGAAGCATAGCGTTGTGTATCTTTAATGCACAAATAGGGGAGAAAATGGTCTTGGGCTATTTCTGTCTCTTTATTGTGGTGAACTGAAAAAATTACTCAGAAGAAACATCATTGGTTGTTGTGGCGGTATATGACAGTAAAAAGAAAAAAAAAGAGCGCGATAGAAATAACTAAATATCGCGACAAGGAACAAGCAAAAAACAATCGGCTCAACCATTCCGCCTTGTTGACCAGAAATAAACGAAGAAAGAAAATATTCCAAGGTGCCCAGTAAAAAAGGAACTCAAAAAAAGTTCAATCGTAGTTTATACTTCGCAGCTGAGATTCAGTAAAGTTGCCCCGCAATATGTGCCCCTGTTCATCAAAGCGTTTAATTATTGATCGGTTTAGAGCAGACAATGCGACCTGTGTGTTTCTACCGCTTGCACTCTGCAGGAACCGATCACTCGTGCGGCAGCATTTGAACAGCAAGGCGGGTCAGGACAGAATCAGGCAGTACTGGACAACGAAGAACATCTACCACTACGCCGTCTTCGATATAGGCATCAGGCCTAGCGAGCGTTCGCAAAGCGAGAGCATCATGAGAGAATCGTTCGACTTGCTAAAGGTAATTAAGTTTGAGCCTGTTAATTTGAAGTGTAAAATAAGGCGTAGGTTCTTACGCTACGCCTGTATAGTAATTTAATAGCGTTATCATGACTGGCCTACTCATATCGTTGGTTAAATATCTTCGATTACATTTCAAACCGTTTTAAAATGCTCTGGAATAGATACTGTGCACTGATATCGGTATCTGCCACCCAGAGCTATAGCTCTATAGCTATACGCTACTTGTGGCATTGGCGGGAATTATTTTTCGTCGGCACCAAGAACAGAGGGCGCTGATTGACCTGTATAACGTCATTGCGTGTAAAAACAACTAAGCAGTGCTCGAGAGTAGAGCAGTGTGAACCACTTTCGATGTTCTATACTTGAGGATTACCGGGCTTTGTTCCGTGGTAGCGTATAGTCAGAACAGTCACTTAACCACGGTGGTCTTAATGCACAGTGCGAATCTATCTTGATAGATTCTCCTGAAGCAGCATTCATAATGCGATAGAATTTGATAAGGAAGAGTTGTGAATTTGCTGTAATGCAGCTATAAAGTATTTCGGCGATGGATAGGATCAAGAACGCGGGGAACTGTGAGCAATAAATACCTGTCAGAAAGGTAGGGGTGTGTAAATTCAGTAAAGGCAGATCTGGAAAACCTGTTTCAGCTGGTTTCAAAGTACTTATTATGAACCACTCAAAAGGTGTTCCGCATTCGATATGAAATGCTCCAGAAGAGTTTTCTGAGTATTCATTCTGTCGCACCGTCTACGTTAAGCAATGTTCCTGCTAATCACGACCTGTACCACTCCAGTAATGCGGAAGATTCAGCTAATGCGCCATTCAATATTCTTGTATATTCACGTGAACGCATAGAAAACAGGCAGCTAAAAGTTTCGTGGGATGCGTACTACATATTTCCACATCATGTAAAAGCTTATTTTTGACAATCACTAACAAAAGAGCCGATTTATCTGGATGAATATGTGCTAAAATGTTAACACTGTACGAAGAGGCCGTTGACCTATTTATGGGATTTAACGTCCACAAACAACGTTGGGCTATAGGAGATGCGGCATATTGAAGAGTCCCAGAGCGTTGCTTGATTTTGACCATCTGACAGGGTTCTTTGACATGCACGTAAATCAATGTACAAGGGTATTTTGTGAACCCCGTGTCTTATTCCACGAATAACTTTGTAATTATTGTCCAAAGTGCGTGTCATGTTTTTTCTTCTTGTTGTTAGGCCACAAATCACGATTGTATTTATTCTGTGTATTGCAATAATAAATAAATAAATCAGTCAAATGTTTATTATACTGCCCATGAACAGCTACGGGGCCGTTGTACTGGTGCACTTAAAAATCAATACGCAGGACAAGATTTGCAGACATGACAAGTGTGGTAGACAAAACAACGTGAGATAGAGAAAGAAATATGGCAACAGAAAACGAGGAGACAGGCTTTAAAGGGAGTTAATCATACAACGTGATTATCTACGTATATACAAAACACAGGAAGTTAACTCTGAAATATGTCAATGCTGGGAGAATACTTGTATGCTTTTTGGAGTCGAGCCATAGTGCTGCCTGGTATACTATAATTTTGCGGCGCAGATAGTCGCACATGATCAATAACGTTTGGACAATGTATAGTGCCATGGGACCTCATTACAGAGGAAGAGCAATTCGAATTTAATAAGTCTTGAGTTTTCGGGGTGTAAGTTTATAGTTGAGAGAGCTGGACTAAGCTCGGCAGAACGACAAAAGCGGTGCTTCGAATTAGATATCAATTTATTATGGACGCATCCAATGAGGTCAGAATTAGATTTTTACGTTCCGCCACAAACTCCAGAGGTACACTCTAGCAGTGGAAGGGCACACAGCAGAACACAATTTCAGAAAGGACACATGTGAGTTGAAGCCATGCTATGTGCAACAAGCAATACCAAGCGCAAGAAAGGCGGTCGTTTCGCATATTTAACATGCGAAGAGAAACAGCGTTTTCTCGAAGTACACCCCAAGACCTTTCATTTTATTGACCGTGTGCAATGTAGCCTCCCGAAGGGCGCATGAAACTTGCACGTGGTCTGTTTTCCGCGTATAACTTTATACCAAAGTTTTGGAAATATTAAGCGTAGCTCATTTTCCCTGCACCATTTTGAAAGCGCAAAAAAAAATTTGTAAGAGGCCAAAGCAGTCGTGAAAACTGATGACAGTATTAAATAGCTTTAATTCGTCGATGTATAGAAGGAATGAAGAGTGTTGGAATGCTGACGAAATGTTATTTATGAACAGTAGGAAGAGAAGAGGGCCAAGAACAGATCCTTGAGGAACTCCGTTAGTGAGCTCATAGCTAACAGAGCTCTGTTCATTAATGCCAACGAAGCACGACCTATTAGGTGATTAGATACTATAGGGCGGTGACGGAACAAGGTTTGTCCATTTGTGTGAACTCTGCATTGAGGATCTTAAGGCAAATTACATCAAATTATTTACTTAGGTAAAAGTAAAGAACGTCTAATTGGCTCATACTATGTACCACGCTGGAAACGTGGTTCGTATGTGTTACCAAGCTCGTTATTGTGCAGGACCCTGATCGAAAGCCCCATACTGTTAAATTATTCCGAACACTGACAGAAAGCAGGGAATACAATACAGAATCAAACACTTGATGCAGTACAGATGAAAGATACAGGCTAATAGTTAATAACTGAACTTCTATAATAATAATAATAATAATAATAATAATAATAATAATAATAATAATAATAATAATAATAATAATAATAATAAAAGAGGCAATCGCTCGTTGCCGCCATCATCGGTATGCCCATCCCGTTTGCGGTGTTTTTCGCTATGACGAAGGGCAATCCGTACACTACTTTACGCGGTGTTACACTGCTAGAAGATATTTGCCCCTAATTAAAATTCGTGAGTGGCATGTAGAAATGTCGCAGAAATATTTGGGCACGTTATAGTGCAAATCACTGCACATGTTATAGCATGTCGCAATATCCATCTATCAAACGCCACGCGATGGCGTAGTTATCCAGCCTGTGCTTTTATTGCGATAGAAATTATATGGGCACCTCAGGTGCATTTCTGCCATCGACGTCGCGGTGAGGTTCCGTATAAAGTCCAAGGCCGAGAAAATCGTTGCCACACACCGTATGCTGTTTGTGTGAGTGAAAGCGTGCGAAGGTGAGCCGGCGGCCGCATCTCAATCTCGCGCACTCAACGAAGGAAACTGGGGAGGAAGCGCGCCGTCTTCCGTCGCGTGCAATGCTTCGGTTCAGGGCAGGAAGAGGGTGCGCTCTACTCTGGAGAGCCCGGGCGGCTGCGCGCGCCCGGCCGAACCGTTGTATCCTCAAAGCCATCTGGGACGGGTACAGAGTCCGCGCTCCGTTGAGTTATCGCGCCTTAGTTCGCGTTGATGCTAGCGGCAGCACGAAGGTCAATTCTCTCGCTGCTGGTGCCGCATTTCCTCACCGTAACGTTTTGACAACGAGTTTCCGCGGTCATCGAGTGAGATGTGTTCATGTGTGCTTGTACGCGCGTTCGACCATGCATGTTAATTTAGTTAATATGCCCTATGTTTACGACTTTAAACGGCCGATAAGATCACTATCCTTTCTTCGAATAGCTGCCCACTAATTTGCTATCGCAATCGATGCTTCGCTTTTCGGGCGGAACTGCGACTTCTTTTTTATTGTCTTTCATTACCATTACAAATATGCAGTTGGCCAAAGAGCCCACGGATAAAAGAAAGTTTTACGCACAAGCCAAACTTGCCACCTAAGCTCAATCGGTGAATGTTTGTTCGAAGCCGCGAAGGAAGCACAGGAGGAAGATGCCTGGAGGGGAAGAGAATCCCGCGCCGGGGAAAGTACGAAAGAGCGCACTGAGCGCACGGCAAAGCAGCGCCAACTAGGCGGAAGCCAAGGTGACGTTGAGCCAAATGGAGAAGGAGAAACGAGGTGAAGCATCGCGGAGGAGGAAGGTAGGCGGAGGCGCGCTGGTTTCGCCTCCTCTGACAGTTGCTACAGGCTTTGTTTGCGATACGGACGTGAAGGATTGTCCTGTGATAACGTCGTCCTCGCGCGCTGTACGCTGTGTGTGCGAGTGAAAGCGCACACACAGCGTGCGCTTTCATATATTTTTTCATATATATTTTTGAGAAATGATGTACAAAGTTTGAATTCTGATTTATGATTGCTCATTGAAGTGTTTATGAAATGTATATGTTCTTCTTCCCTCCCTGTAACGACTTATCTTTATTACGATCTGTGAGGCGGCCAGGGTAGGTGTCTAGGCGCACCGAGGGCAGATAGCTTCATGTGCGCTATAGTACCTATACGTTTGTACGTCACCCGCGTTCATAAAGTCAAACGTCACTAACTTTTCAAGCGAAGCTTCTATTAGGTCTATTCGATTCAGCCAAGCTTCTCTGCACCTTCTGCACCTATTCACGGTGCACTGCACCTAGACCCTCAATTCCCCGAGGTGCAGCAGCGCACCCTGCACCCCCGTGCTCGATTGAACAGGGTGCAAGGCAAGGTGCCACCGCGGTGCACTGCACCCTTGAACCTTGCAGCGAGTGGGTGCAGCCCGGCACCCCCTGCACCTATTCGTTTGTGGTGCCGTGCACCTTTTTTTCTGAATCGAACAAACCTATAGACACAACTTTCGGTGGTGAGCGTCGTCATGCGAAAAAACCTAGTTGCTCCCAAAGCAGAGGAGCTGCGGGAAAGCGCACGCAATAGGGCGGGTCTATCGGTTGCGCGCTCACACCACGCGCACAACCAGTCAGAGCCGTTTCGCTTCCACCGGGGAGCGAAAGGGCAGGAAAGGTTCTCGCGCGTGGTGCGACGGCTTGGTTTCCGTTCAGTTCAGTCTCGGAAAAATTGGAGGACGCTTAAGCTTCGCCTTCAAGAGTGGAACGCGACAGCGTTCCCCTCGACCCGCCAAGGGGTGTAAGACAATGGGCCACGGCGCAGCGATCACTTACGAGGCGCCCCGCATCGGACGCGGTGAGCGTCGAGCAACGCAGCGTTCGGCGCGGCAACGAAACGTGCGCCTGAGCAAGCGGAACGAACCAAAGAACTCGGTGTCTCGGAGGGGGAAACGATGCACGCCAGCCAAACGTCGTCGGCACGGGCAGAGAGATAGACAGATAGCGATCTAAAGAAAGGAGGACGCTTGATTCTGCAACCCGTGAGGGAGAAAGGCGACGCGGCGTCACGGGAGAGGGAGTCCGGGCCACGACGCGCCTCGCACTGGTCCCCGCACAGCCCCAATGCGCGCGTGGCGCGCCACCTGTCGGGGCAGCGCCGTACATTGAGAGGAGGTGGTCTTCTGTGTTTGCCGCAAGATGGCTCTGCGTGTGCGGAAAGCGCAGAAGAAATGTAGCGGAAACACACTTCGCTACTCGTGTAACTGCGACTTCTGTAAGTTACATGTTCATAATTACCAATGTACACCGCAGTATAACTTTCTACAGCTCGTTTCTAAGGCAACACCGCATTCACTAGAGGCGCTTTTGTATCGAGCTCGTGGCAGAGTGGTAGCGTCTCCGTCTCACACTCCGGAGACCCTGGTTCGATTCCCACCCAGCCCATCTTGCAATTTGTTTTTTATTCATGAAGTGCCTGCCGGGATTTATCGCTCACGGCCAACGCTGCCGACGCCGACGACACCGGCTTTTCTGCGACACGAGCTCCTTAACGCTGTCGCGTTAAAGCGGCTGGGACGGCCACTCGTGCGTTCCCCGAGGAACGGGCAGCCTTCGACGATTCGCGGCCGTGCAAGGGCTCGCCGTCGGAGCACCGATCCAACCGTTGAGGGCTAAATATTGTCCGAAGTACCGTGAGCGCGTGCAGACATTACGTCACGTCGGCGAGAACAACAGCGTATATTGTTCGACCGATGGTTCGACGCATTAGCGCAACCAAGGTAACCGGACGCCGCCAAAGCAGTCCGACGCGCCCAGCGTCGAGCTACACTCGCGCGCATGCCGATAACGTCGGACTATAAACGCGCTTTTAGAGCCGCCCGAGCCCAGGTAATCCCACAGCGACGAGAAGATCCCGAGCTCAGGGAGCGGTAGGCCAAAGCAATCCGGCACTGTTACCTGTGGGTTATCCGTGACGAAGGTCAGGTACACGAAGGGCAAGCTTCACTTACGCCCCTTTTCCACTGAGGGAAGAGTTGGTCATTTATTTATTCTGCGTATCAATTAAATCTGCGCCTAGCACGTTTACAGTGGGTTGAAGGTTCATAGGCAACGAGTAGACAAGCGGCAGTTGACGTACACGTTTTCTTGGTACTTTATAGCCTTGCTCTCGATTTTTTTTTCTTCTGGCGCCGTGAATTAATGTATTAGAGCCATCAGTCAACTAGCCTAGACCAAAATTTTGATCCCTTGGCTTCGTTATTTTTACGGAAAGGACTGGTGCCTGTCGCACTTAAGCCGTGAATTGTCACCGCTGCCACTCCGGGGACGGGTAATAACTGGGCTATTGGCGCCGAATTCGAAATTCCTTTCGTTCATAAGTGCGGCTGAGCCACTGACGCGTCGAATTAGTTAATATATCGAGCATAAGAATTTTCTGCTATTGCTCCTAAAAAAATCACCGACAATTACGATACTCCATAATGCACAATTTGAGACGCAGCTCTATACGCGTTACCATTCCGCGATATATTGAGGCAAAGAATTTGAAAGGGACGTGTAGCAGAGTCGGCAGATGTCGACAACCTGATCTGCGGATCAAGCACGTCGGCTTTATGCATGACTCTTCAAAGGTTCCAGCGTAATCGCTGGTGCCGCGTGGATTCCAGAAAATACTACAGAATTACCTATGTAGCGGTTTCCACAAAGTACTACAACATCGACGACGCCGACGTTCGCCGCAGGAACGGCCGCCTAAGAGTTGTGCTCTAAAATGTTTTATCGTGAAACCTCTTTTTTGAACACATATACGGTCTTTCCTCGCCAGGTGTTCAGACGCCGACAGGAGGACCTTACGGTGAGCGATCCGGGCCAGAGTACTAGCCCCAGGCGTGGCTTTGTCGTGGCGAGCTTCTACCTTTGGCCGCACACCCAACGGCCCGCCCTCTCGGAACTCAGCAAGAACCTAAAGTAAGTGCCTTTAGGAGCTGATGGCCACGCTGGTAACTCACAGTTGTCAGGTCCGATTTTCACAGCCAAGCTTGGGGATGGCAAGTTTCCAATTTCGCCGTTAATCAATTTAGCAAACTATGAAACTATGGAGTGTCAACTCCCTCTACGTAACAACAAGCATCACAGGAAATAATCAACAAGAGCTTAAGTTGAACGTCTTTAAGGGCTCACGGCCACGATGGTGACTAAGTGTCGTCAGGTTTCGATTTCTTCGCCAAGCTTGGAGAAAGCATCTTGCTAATGACGCTGTTAACACTTTTAGGAGACTTGAAAGCTATGACGCGTGCACTTATTCTTTGTAACTGCGATTGTCATGGGAAATTACGACGCGAACAGAAAGGAAGGGACTCTACACAAGAATATACATAAAAGGCAGTCTACGTATAAACCAACAAACCCGTCAAGATGTTCCTCTAAGGTAATACTGATTTACTGCCGCTGTATTGATCGCGCGGTGTATTTTCGTTTGCAAGGTCGAATGTGGGACTTAAGGGTCGCGAATATTCCAGCTGGAACTTATTTTTCCCTTTGCTTGAACTTTCAAACTTTTGCGTTGGTTAACGTAAGCTGCTGTGTTACTCACCACAGATGCGTTTACTCTTATCTTTCCAAAATTCAGATGAGACATCTAGAGCATCAATTGTTGTCTTGAGAAATTGAGTCCGTTTTCGTAAATGCTTGTCACTCTTGCCATCACCTAAACTGTGCTTCATGGTCGTTCGGTACTTCTGGGATTCGGGATGCAGGCCGACATGCACGTGCTGAAACTAGGGTTTCATATAGGCCCTGGATTTACACGCGCTAGTTCCGCATCGGGCCAACATAAGCTCCACTTCCAGTGCTACGGAAATTATCATAACCGACCATCACTATGTTTATCATACACACTTAGGTTAATGCTTTTAGGTCCCTCAATAGCTTAAGGTGTCGGTCGGTTGGCTATGTTTAATGTCGCGCAGTACAACTTGCACCCATTATATTCATATTTATCTGGTTATATTCAGTTTATAAACGCACTGCCTGTGCAGGTAGCGCTGTAAGAGATATGCGAAATTCGGCACGTTCGCTTTCTCAAGCACCTCGTTAGGCCCCAGCAAGGTCTTGAACCTCGCACAAGGATTCGGAATGAAAAGTAAGAGCGCTGACTGGTACAACCACACACCATTTGATGTCCTTCGCACTCCGCGTTATCGAAGCTTATGGAGAAAATGTCGACCGAAATGCTACTCGCGGAACGGTACGGATAACGGCCGTCCCGTCATTTAGTTGTACTGCTTGAAGACAGCAGGCATTATTTACAACGACCAATTACGATATACATAAAGTATTTACCAGAACACCATCAATCAACTGTTTTTAGCTAGTGACTTTAGGTCATTCGTATTTCGACGGCGAATCCGATCAGTACATAAGACGCACCCGTTTAGCACGAATCTTATTTGAAACTTACGCGGTTTTCAAATCCTATGCTACTCAAGTCCGTGTCCGTTACATTGAGGGCATAAGGTCATTTCCACCCTAAAAACAATCAAAAACGCTTGCCTCATGCACAGGTAAACGAAACTGTGAAGGAAAGGTAGTGTGTTTCATGGTCCATGTTTTTACATGTACGCGTAGAGGTGTGCAGACTAGTTGCTGCAGCGTCGTCAAGGATGGAATAGAATAAGGCCCGTACATAAAGCAAGACAAGCAACCCGAGCGGTGACTTGTAACTAACCCTCACTCACTGTTTCAAGCAAGCATGCGTGCGTACATGAGGACGTTTGAGACAGCAAAAAGAAAAAAAAACAAAAGATCTGGGAGAAAGATTTATGTGCGCTTGCGTGGCGGTTGGACAAAGCGAGAGTTTGCCAGAGTATTTTTAGTTGTGAGTTGGCGATCGCGTTGCTTAGTATTGCCCAATGTCCTGCGTATTGACCAATTTTAGTCTTGAATGTGAAGGAGACATCGAAATTGGTGGTTAGGACTGCTACGAACTAAATGTTCCCCAATTAACGACGGCAATCAAAGCCTCGATTGTGGCGCGTACCGCGAAGTATTTATATTGCGCAGGGATTCGCAGCATTCTATTTGCTATGTAAGTGGACAGGGCTGCACCACGGGCCCCGTGACACCGCTGTCCTGAATATTCTCATGGCACATATCAATAATGAAACCACGAAAAGCATGGGCGAAATTAGCTGTTATTTTAATCCATATATGGGAACTGTAAGAAAAATGGAATTGATAATGAACGAAAAGATACTAGTGGCTGGTGGCAAATGAAATCACATCTTCCGAATCAGCATGCGATGTCACGGACATATGTATATCAAAAGTACGTTTCACATACGCCTCCATGGTCTTGAGCGGCGCCAGCTAACCCTCCCAAGATGTGATCTAGTGCGCGAAAACGCCAGATAAAAGAGCACGCGAGGACGGGCGCCTCGGTAGCTCATCGGGAAATTATCGCACGCGTAATGCGAAAGATGCTGCTTGTCGAATGCGAGCTCGATGCAAAAGCCATGCGAAGTGTGAACTGTTAACAGATGACGAGTCTTGCGGGTATGATACTTAAGATTCTGCGCTCTCCTCGCACGTATCTCCTGATGGTGGACAGCATAGAATCGTTTGAGTGCACTCGACGCGTTTCATTGCTACAAAATCGGCCGGTGCCGATAATTTCGAACAGCCGCCGTTTACATTCCTGTAGGTTAAATAATAATATTTGGGGTTTGACGTGCCAAAACCACTTTCTGATTATGAGGCACGCCGTAGTGGAGGACTCCGGAAATTTTGACCACCTGGGGTTCTTTAACGTGCACCTAAATCTAAGCACACGGGTGTTTTCGCATTTCGCCCCCATCGAAATGCGGCCGCCGTGGCCGGGATTCGATCCCGCGACCTCGTGCTCAGCAGCCCAACACCATAGCCACTGAGCAACCACGGCGGGTGCCTGTAGATTAGGCGGCCCTATATCAAGGCTGGTGCTGCTGCCATGTTGCCGCCTGTAGTTCAATCTCGCTACGAATACTGTATGGCTTGCGAAGTCCTGCACCAAAAAAAGCTTTGCTCGTGACACACCGCCGCGTTGGAACGTTAGGCGATCTATGAAACGTATCCTTAAGTGATTTGTATGCAAAAGTATTGTGGCTTCACTAATTAATTGGTTACGTTCATGATACGGGATGTCATAAATTGTCATGTGTCCTTCACAACTCCACCTTAATCCACCTTGCTTTAATTTATGCCAACCTCAATCCACCTTAATACGCTTTGCTCTAATTTGTGCTAACATTAATCTACCTCAACCCACGTTCATCCACTTTACGCAAGCTTAATTTATTTTAATCCACCTTGCTCCAATTTGTAACAACCTTAGTACACATGAATCCACCTTGAACAATTTAGAACCAATCTTAATTCACCTCAGTTTAGATTAGCCCACCACAATCCCCTTTAATTCACCTTCACTCACTGTATTTCACCTCAATTCACTTTACCCCACCTTAAGTCACCTTACTCAACTTGTTCTAACTTTAATTCTGCGTTACTACTACGTCGTACAAGACGTTGATGACGTTACTCATGAAGATCTTTAATACCACTCGTTCCTATAACACAGGCTTTTCTGCCTTATGGGACATATAATGCTTTCGCAGCAAAATAGCTCTGTATTGGTTCTACTTTTCTAACATTGATGTTGTTAGTGCAGCTTAGTAGACAGAAAAAGGTGACTATTTCACGTGAAATATTGGCGCTTTTCCCATTTCACCTTCTGACTCACGCTAGCTGACCTATAAGATGGATGAAGTGAGTGGAAAGTAGATTTATGACCACCTGTCTGTCATCTATAGCAACCGATAAAACAGTTCCAACATAAATTTAAACAGATTTCCTAGAGAAAATACTTAGGTTCGGAACGGTATCTTGCAGTTTTGAAGAGACATGTTTTGAATTATATGAGCGCTTTGAGGGATGTCATCCCATTTTCTGGCTTTATAATTTGATGGCACCAAAAACGGCGTGACGTTCTCGGCGCTGGATCTGTTGCGGTTTGCATTGTTCCGACGAGGAACAGCCACGATTGGATTAAGGTTAGTACAATTTGAGCAAGATAGATCAAGGTGGAATTTTAATTTAAACTGGTGACTTAGACAAGTCCTTATGCATTCGCCTTCAAATCACGTAACGATCTTAAGTGAATGTCAACCTATTGTTAGCTACAATCTGAAAAAAAATTACGGTGACGTTTCACTTCGCGAACGCGGCTGACGCGCAAGCGTATGGGTGCTACAGCGCACACGAAGCTATCGGCCCTCCATACTCCTAGACGCCTACACTGTCCGCGTCGCAGATTACTCAAGATAGGGCCCGCGCGGCCGCGCCATACGCAACAGCCGCCAGAGCAGAAGGCCCCGTTAGGAACATTCGCTTGCTATCTAAATTAGTTAGCGTGGTGTCAGCGCACACGGGCAAACATGAACACTTCACACTCGATGACCGCCGACACTCGCTGTCAAAACACTGTCGTGAGGAACCGTGGCAGCAGCAGCGAGCGAAGTGTCCTTTGTGCTTTCTATGGCTTCAACGAAAACTGAACGTTGACACACAGCGCACGCAAAGCTACGAGCCGTCGCCCCACCTAGACTGGGCCCCAAAGCATATGACTTTGAAGCTAAAGCACGCGCGACCATGCGCGACAGCGCCGTGGGAAAGTACGGTGGTACCACTGGCATGGTGGTACCGTTCACTACCACATGGTTGCGCGGTGGTAAGGGGAGCGTTTGGGAGAACTTTAGAATGGCTTCAGAATAGGTAGGCGTTTAGATGATAACGTATTTGTTCTTACTCGGTGTATTGAAATATCAAAAGTAGACAGCAGACCGTTATATGTGGCCTTTTTAGACATTACAGGAGCCTATGACAACGTAGACCGCTACATTTTGTGGGGATATTCTGAAAGGGGAAGGCTTATGTGACGATTGTCGACAGCTTTTGAGAGAGATTTACCTAGAAAATACCGTTTGCGTTGAATGGGAAGGGATGAGAAGCGAGGAGAAAGTTCATATCAACAAGGGACTGAGACAGGGGTGCCCTTTATCCCCGCTGCTGTTATGATGTACGTGGTGGGGATGGAGAGGGCGCTAGAAGGAAGTAATATCGGGTTTAATCTCTCATACAAACAGGCGGGTACAGTAGTAGAGCCGCAGCTCCCAGGTTTATTTTATGCGGATGACATTGTGTCGCTAGCTAACAAGCAAAGTGATTTGCAACGTATGCATTGCATTTGTTATCGCAATCGGTGCTTCTCCTTTCGGTCGGAATTGCGAAAGATAAATATTTACCTACGCCAAAAGTACACGGTGCTCCCAAGATTGACTTCGATATAAAATTCACGTTGAATTCACTAAGGAATGTAGTAGAGTGTCATGAAACACGTCGAGAACGAATGATCTCCCAAAGAAATAAAATGAACATGAAGAGAAACTATATTTGAAAAGTAGCAAGGAGTGTGGCGCTAAAGGTACTGACAACCAATTTTCATGGTACCCACGTTCTTTAGTGCAATGAAAAGATTACCGAACAGCGCGTCTAATCATGAAGTAGTAACGCGGAAAACGCCGCGGGACATTTTTTATCAGTATTTTTCTATCTGCAGTAAGAATGAAGCCGGTCACTGAAAGCATGCTGAAAACTGTGATAGGTGAGCGCGATACCGATTATAGGCCGGCACTAGTAGGAGGCAGACGACAAGCGCGACGTGAGAAAGTATTGTTTGAATCTGTTGGAAATAAAGATATATTCATATTATTTTGTTTAACGATTCGATGTTCCCGCGATTCATGTTTTCCAGAGCGTTAAAGTATTTCTGCGATACTTTACCTGTCCTGTCCAACGGCTTTGGTATTTGACTAAAAACGATACCAAGCGCATCGAAAACGAAACGACGCTTTCACACGTGATACGCGGTTCGTGTTGTTGTAGCCAAGCGTGCGCTTTTGATTTCCAATGTCGTCTCTCGAGGTCCTGGGCGAGCTGGAACAAAGGATTTTGGCTCGGATGTGTACTCAGAATTTAGATCCTTAAGAACGTCATGCTTCGATGGACGAAAGTGGCAGCGGAAGCGACGAATCCGACTTGCACGATAGGCCACCGTCCCCGCCACAAGTAATTGGTGTCTGCCGACTGTAGGCGACACCGTTTTTCACCTTCGTGTCGGTGCCTCTTTAACACTGGACCGACGCCGACAATCTGCGGACGGTAGGCGGAGAGCTCGGCGTCAGTACAACGTGACAGAGGCGGCGACACGAAGGTGAAAAAACGCACTCATTTACGGCAAAACTCATCGATGGAATCTTGTAACACAGGGAGTTAATAAAACTCGGTGTAGTTGCAAACGCGTGCTCTATACTCGTGCTCGTGCAACAGCATGCGCGCCGTTATGCGTGTGGGACGACGCTAGCGCCGTTCGTTAGCGGGGGCTTTATTTACTTCGCAATGCGCATTGAATGAAGTGCAAACGTCTAAGAATATACTAACTGCAATTTTAAGCAGTAATTATACTGTACCTAATGCTCGTCGACTTGCGTACAGTCATCTCTTGACTACGGTTCGAAGTATCAAGATTTCGCCGCCGGGCCACGCCACTTACTGCTTTTTCTGACTTTGTCAAATTAAAATAATATTTCCTACTTAAATCCCGAACAGCGTGCTAGACTCTATCGCTATAACCGATGGCCATTTCGTTTCCATCAACGTCTCGCAACCCATTCTGGCCTAGTTGACATTCCCTTTAATGTCGGTCATTGGTTTTCCTTCTCCTCACTTGGCGAAATATTCAGTTACTGTGCAACCGCACCCATTTGGAAATGACGACTGGACGAAAATGATCCTAATCTGTTATTGCAGGAACTTCATCTTGGACGGCCTCATCGTTTTGACGCATTTAACTGTAGACGAGTACCAAGCAGGCCTCGCTTGTGTCATCACAGGAGGAGCGCCTTACCAAATCAACACAACGACAAACCTGCTAGGCATGGTGAGCAATTGGCTTCGTTTTGGCTTTTCTTGTTGGCCATAATTGGAGCAGGGCGGTTAACGAGAGTTCTGTCAGAGGTACACAGTGGGTGTCTAGAGAAGAGACACCCGGTAGGAAACGGCTGAGGATTAAGTGGTGTGATAAAATTGAGAAATTTGCAGGCATCCGATGGGGTGAGCGGGCGCAAAAAAGGGAAATCGATGGTAGAGGCCTGTGACCGACAGCGGACACAAATTGACTGCTTGTAAAATTTCTGCAGCGCGAAGCGCTGAAATCCTCAAAAGTGCACTGAAGTGCACTGAAGTGTAGCGCCAGTCCTGAGCGAAATTCTCCTTGGAAAGGTTGATAGCATTCCCAAACAAAATCTAGACGGCCTTGTAAGGGTCGCCGCTAGGTATGTAGATGACAAGCTCATTTTCTTGCAGCCTTCCTCCTCGGGTAGTAGTAGCCACTTGACCAAGCGTATTCTAGGTCTTTTCAACGAAAACTGCAGGGGATTGGACTTTACCTGCGAGGTTCCTAAGGACAACTCGTTGCGCTTTTTAGATATTAATTTTAGACAACTGCCAGATTGTGTTTGGTGGGCATACCAACCGCGAAGCGTTAAGCCCGTTCCTAATTACGCCTTTAATCACTCATAATGGGCAAAGTAAGCGATTGCTTCGTCCGCCATCAGCAACGCGTTAACAAAATCTTGTTCACACCTGGCGGAAAGTACAGGTAGACATGCAGGCTACTTGAAGTGGGATTCACGAGGTTTGTCATTTCGTCAATTTGTGAGAAACTGTTGCATAAAGTAAAAAAATAAGCGGGACCAGAAAATATCAGAAGGGCAAAGAAAAAAGAAAAGAGCAGCAGTTATACCGTATGTGCACAAAGCTTTTCATGGGCTAAAATGAATAGCGTGGCGATATGGTGTCGAGGTAGTCCTATCAGCTCCTTGGAATACTGGACGTATTTGCAGGATGACGGATGAACGCCTTAGTGGAGCACTAAATAAACACGGATGATTATGCATGGTAAAACATGAAAATAAAAGTAAGTCTATGAAGTGCTGCGTTGGGGTCGTGTATCCAATACTCTCTTCGTGCTGCCGCAGATATTTTGGGCAAACGGGCCGTTTCATGAACCAAAGACTATGGCAACACAAAAATGACTTAGATAAAGGTAGAACTTCTAAACTAGTATTTCACTACAATATCTGCAGATCTAAGCCTAGGTTTAAATCAGGATGTGTGCTGCATCACCACCACGATAAGGGGACGCGAGAAATATCAGGGGCCTAGTTTATTAAGAAATTTGTAGACATACGTTAGTCACCCGTCAGCGGTTCTTCACAATAAGGAGTTCGCGCTTTTAAGCCTATGCCAACCCTCATTCTGTCTGTTTTTACTGCTGGCTAACCTTCTGATGCGACTAGTGTCTCTGACGCTGTGATTGATAACTATATCATCTTGTGTGTATGTATATGTGTGTATTATTGTGATCAATTAATTCATTTGGTAGTAAAAAAAACGCTCGTGTTGTCCTCTTGCCATCCTTCTTCCTTTGTCCGTCTTTTGTGCTTTTTTTCCGCACTTCAGTGCTTCGCGCTCCATAAATTTTACAACATTGATCTAAACCAACCCGCCATCGTCGCTATGCTTATTAGGCTACTTGTGAATGATACATGAATGAAGAGTAATTGTGCGAAACGAATGCACCTTTCAACTCGCATTTCTCTGCACGCCGAACGTCTTCAGAACATTAGCAGCATATCTCAATGGGCTTTCAACATTATTCCTATAGTGATGTGCAACACTGTTCCAATAATATTTCAATGGGGTTTCAATATTGGTCCAATGTGTCCTGATCTCGAATCAGAACAAAACTTCGCTAGTGCGCTTCCCTTGGCACCAAGCTGACAAATAATGCTGTAAGGAGTGATGTGTCAACGGCCAATGTGGCATGCCGTCGTCGTCATATTGATTCGGAAAAGACCGTAGCGGCGACCACGCCGACCGAGAGCCAGCGTGCCCATTTCTTGCTTGCGGGTCACGAGACAAGCTACAAAGATCCGCGGTTGTTGCTATGACAGATCATTCTGATGACGCTGCAGTTGCGTTCTCGAAGATGTCACGCGTGGCTTCTGTTCGCAGGTTTTCAACTTGGCACGCCTTCTAGTGAGTGTGGTAGAAGGCTAAAAAAGTACCTCAAAGCTACTACGATCGTCAAGCAACCACGTTACTCAGCTCATTCGAGCTGTATTCTTAAGATACTCAGTGTTCCTCCCCGTAAGCATTCACTTTCACTCTGTGAATTGAATCCTAGGAAATTATGCAAAAAAAAAAATGCCGCTTTTGTCTACTAGCGTTCAGGTTTTCCACTTGTTGGTACGTCATTGTGAAAGTTTTTCTGTGTAATGTAGCCAGTACAAAAACGCATGCAGAGTAGGAACAACACCTGTACATAGCGCTGTTTGTGTCTCTTGTTCCTCACTTGCCTATTTGTATACCAGTTGCGCTATACGCAGAAAAAAAACTTTTTCACCACATACATACAGATGCCTCGCTGCACCTACATGTTTGTCATTTGATGAAGCAATGTTTTATTGACGTTCTTAAGATAACGCATTGTAGGAAGAACGGATTATGAAACTAATTTCATAAACCGTTCACAGTAAGTTCACGGGAGCATATAGTAGCACGTTAACTTGTAGTGGGGCGGCCGATGGAGTCGCACAAGTCGCGTTTACTGACCCGTCAATACATATACGCTGAGGGAGTCTTCAACTACGCGAAAAGTGGAGAACACGTGATCCTTTTGGACGTGTGAGGTTACGAGGAACGAGGCGACCACCTGTGTAAGCGCTGAAGTGTCTTCACCTGGAAGTCAGGAAAACCTCCTTCAGGATTGATTCTGTTTCTCTGTCTCTTTACCTGGAAGAAATATGGAAGGCTGCGTCTCTTTGAGGATGTCCAGCATCAGTACGGAACACGTACGGCTAACAGATATGTTGTGTGAAACTAACACAGGCAGGAAACACATTTGCTGAGACATTTCTCGAAAGGCGCACAGTGCTGGGTTTCATTGGCGATGAGAGATGCAGGGGAAAAAAACTGAGAAAAGGACATACGCAACCTCCGACTGAGATATGGCTTAGTCTTTCTAAAAAAGTTGAACAGAAACTAATTACACAAGGCTAACAAAAAACGTATAAACCTAAAAAACGAAACCACTTCATTACAGCATAGATAATTATGAAAACCAGTGAGTTAATTTTTTTTTCTTTGCGTGTGTGCGTTTGTGTGGGCGTAACGAACTTTCTAAAATTAGCCACCTCCCAACTGGTTTCCAGTGGAATAAAAAAGGGCAGAAAATATTTACATACGTGCTCAATTTACAAAGCATCCGCAGGTTTTCGGAATGGTCTGACACAGAGTAGCTTGGCAATGTTTCATAACTTTCTAGGCTGTGCACATGCCCTGAAATTATTTAATTTCTGCCCCATATAGAACTGCGGCATTCATCTCTTGCATATCTTTTTTTTTATGTCCGCATAGGTAGATGTGATGAGACATATCCAGAAACAGACCGACTGGAACAGGAATCTTTCCATGGCCATCTCGGTGTCCATGTGCACCCGGGTCTACATGCCGGAGAAGCGCGCCGATCTCGATGAAAAATGTGTCGACCACATTCGCCGTCCCAACAGCACTGCCGCAGTAAGTGAGCCAGCGCTGATGAGTAAAATCGGCCCATACTCATCGAGACAGTGGAAATGAAATGGCATGACACTCGCAGTGCAAGAGACTGTTATTTGGTTTCTGTTAGTGTTGTAAGAGAAACGAAGTGAGAACAACAGGAAGGAGAACGAAGTAGCCGTGGCGGATACCTAACCGCAAGCTTTTCCTGTTCTGTCCTGTGATACGTTGTTTTGAAATAAACTAAGAGGTACTCATTTTTCAGCCGCCTAACCTATCACCACAGTGACGGGGGAGCTAGAAGCATCCACGACGTGGTGTAAAGTTTTTGCACACCATGGTGGAGCTCACCTATGACATTGCATGTTCTTGTTTTGTTTGTTTGTTTCTTATGTCTGAAAACTGCCCTTTCCCGAGTAAACAATACACCCTTCCTTCTTTGGAACTTATTATGCACAATGCTTGCCAACGGACCTCGTGCCCCAATAAGCGGCTCTTGTGTTTTCTTTACAAACCTTGAGGCAAAGAAAGCTGTACCGGGAAATAGGTATACGAGGGGTAAAACTTAGATGGGAGTCCCAATCGGAATTTGGACACAAAGGCACAAACAGGATATGAATGTGTTCATGTTGGTCTTTTTTTTTTCGACAGACAATTCACATTGAAGTGGCCTAGTAACGGTAAACTTTTCCAGGTGAAACGTCGCCTAATTTGCTTATCGTGTGTTCTCTGCAAGTTGGACTAGTACAGTCCATTGAATATGCAACTTGACAGAAGTGTCTGTAAACTTGACAGGAGCGTGAGAGTTGCGGCAAACGTTTCGCAGGGAAAGCTGAGTGCTGAAATATTTCTTCTCGTTGACTAGGTTTGACAGGGCGTCTTCAAAGGCCCATGCAGTGCGGGATCATATACTATTCGTTCATCAAGTAAATACGGTTTATATAACCGCAAGAAAACAATTAGAGATGCTTCGCAACCAAAAATGTATAGCAGGAGAAACACTGCAATAACACCAGCGACGCGCTGCAAGAAAGGGTGGTGCTGTGGCAACTCTTCTTCGCATTACTAATCGCATATATTCTGCAGTTAAGTCCACCTGAGAGCGTTATCCTGCACCACTGACGATTCCGTTTACTCCGCTCCTGCCCGTTGAATGTGAACACTCAACGTTTGGGAAGTACGCGAACTGTGAAAAGCTATTCAAATGCAGTGCAGTCAACGTGAAGAGCGTTTCCAGCGCAGCACAAGGGTAGTCGACTGTCAGCATTCGCAGCAGTTACGTGCGCGCTTCTTTAATTGACGAAGAATAGGCTCGCAGGGTCAAAGCTAAGGGACGCTGTGGGAGACGTTCTGTGAGCTGGTGTCGGCAAATGTCGCGAGCGAGAGCCGCAGAAGCGCGACAAAGCGTGGGTGAAAAACGACAACGGCGAACCATGCGCATACAGCCGCGTGCGCCGAGCCTCATTCAGCGGTCGCCGACTTGCATATACGAGTTTTGTTTTCTCTTTAAAGCACTAAGGTTATGGGGGCTATACTTCTCGCTCTGCAGCATATTTCGTGCCGTTTATGGAATATCGCAAGCTGACACTAGCAGTAATGATGAGAAAAAAAATATCTGATGGCCGGTTTCGAACCCCGGTCCCGCAGCACAGAAGCCAGATTTTCTAGCCACTAAACAGACGCATGCCTGATAATGGATAACAGTCTGGTGCGAGCCAGCGCTTGAGACACCGAGTGCGTTAGGCGCATCTCATAGCAAAAAAAATTTAGCTTAAAAATCATGAGACATTCCACTATGAAGGTCGATGACCAGCCATGTTGTTTAGCACACGACAGAGAGGTGACACAGACTTCTGAACAAAGGTACGAACTCATTTATTATCTTGATTGGTGGTCATCGGGACGAAAGGTACTCGAACACATTTATTGTCATTCACGTGGACACCGAGACCGCCCACCCCGACGAGGAGGAGGAAATTAGACACGCGTGATGTTTCGACGGGACCACCACCACAGGAGGGCGGAAGGAAAGGAAACTAGATGCGCAAGCGCTTCGAACGCCCACAAAGAGCGGGCAGTTCGAACGTAGACATGGCCGACGCGGGTCGGCCATGCCCACTTTAAGCCCTTCAAAAATTCATCAGCCATTACACTCTGTCGAGGTGGATTACCAACGTTTAGCGCACGACCATAGGTGATCCACAATGACGAACGAAAGTACAAACATGTTTGTTGTCCTAATCTGTAATCATCGTGGCGATGTAGGTACGCACACACATTCGCGGATTCACCTCTGTTGTTAAATGTGTCCGTCACGTAAGACGATGAATGGCTCAAACCCACTTAAGCAATTGCTCGCACACCCGTAAACGCGGCCTCCCCGTTACGAACACAGAAGTGAAATTCTACGCCTGAATGACGGGCGGCAACGGAACCGGCTGTGAAAGAAACGAATCTCGAGCCATTTCTGATGATGATAGTTTTTGCACTACGGATCCAGCGGTGGAAGACGACGACGACGACGAACGTGCGAGCAGTGGCACTAGCGCATTTGCCCGGTTGGCGCCTATAATTTTTAATAGTCATTTTTTGTAAAAGTTCTAGAAAACACTTTTTTTTACAAAAACATCTGTTCTCGCCCTTGTGCTTGCGACCGCTTTCGGTCCCACGTGCGACAAGGGTAGTTCAAGTGCGCGTTACAGGTCCCCGAGCCCAAAGGGGTATGTGCCATTGAGCTTGGACTCTCTACGCAATCACCGGGATCGGCCTGCATGATGATTTTTTTTTGTCGACATCCCGGGCGCATTTTTTTTTTCCAGATCCATGCCATAGACAGCTTCGCTGTAAAAGCTGGTCGTGAGCAAACTGAACTCCGTGACCCGGGATATGTACAATCCCCACGAGGCACATTATTCGCCCTACGGACGCCTCAACTTGAAGTTTGATTTGGCACTTGTGTCATCTTCTGTTTACTTTTACAATTCATTCTTTTTTCTGTGATTTCTTCTTACTATCTTTAATATTTTCAAACATTCGAATAATAACCACCGTTCTTGCCCTTGTGCCTAGGACCTATTCAGGTCACAGGTGTGACCAGGGCAGTCCAAGGGCGCGTTACAGACGCCGGAGACTACTTAGCGGAGTCCACAGGGGTGTGTGATCGCGTTAGGACCCTTCCAGCACTTTCTCTGGGATCAATCCACTGCTTTTACACACGCACACGAAGAACGCACGGAAACTTAGCCATAAACAGCTTCGCTGTAATTAGTGTGCGCGCGCATCTTATAGCTGATGATGAAATAAGTTGTGCATCTCTTATCACATTGTGGAGCTGTGGCGCGTTTCTGCAAAGGTCGACCAAGTCGTGTCGCGTGATGTCACATGTTTAAATGCTGAATAAATGTACCGCTTTCTCTGCAATTACCACCAAAGCTCCTGAGCGACGTGTTCGCCGCTGAAATTAGCAGCGCGCGTGCCTTCTGTCGTAATGCACAGGCTGTCGTTTACAAAGATATCAACGGAAGGATGGTTTAGTCTGAACTTTTTTTATTTGCAGTTTTGCAATGACCATCACTCAATCTACGGCGGACCGACCACTGTGAGGTGCGGCCACTACACGGCGATGTCGATGAGTCAAGACACGCCTCCGCTAGTGGCAACGTTTGAAACAAACGAAACCGTCAGTGAGAAGGTGAGGCACTTTTCTGACGGCTTGCCTCTCCTCTATTCTTTTCTGTTTATTTCGAACAACTTGGAAACGTCATCAAACTTCGAAGTGCCCCAATAATTAAACGCTACTCTTTAGATTCGGGCCAGCTCAGTCAGCACGTAAGCCACGAGGGATTGCAACCATCGGCTCTCGTCGATGTTTCTCTCCGCTGTTTAAAGTGAAACAAGAAGCAGGCAACCAATCAGTCTTAAGAGTGTGACATCATTCTTCAAGGAACCTTGCAATGTGTCTTAGACGCCAACAGAAGACTCTGTTGGAGAGTAAATCGTCCCTGGAGCAGCCAAAGAATTTCCTCTTCATTCTGATTCCCCACGAGAAACATAATCTACCACTTTTCGAAGTAATCATGGAAAGGCTCCGCTATTAATGGAGCTCGTCTCATCGATATCATGCCACCAGAAATTCGTATATAAGTGCATGCATCGTCTCTGATACGCGACTTTCGCACTGCGTTATTCCCCGTCAGAGCGCGGGAAGCTATAAAGGAGACAAGTCAAGCGGGTAATGCCCCAGCCGAAACTTGATTGTCGCGGCAGCGAAAAGTCTTGTCGCAGGACTCCGTGGTGGCCACGGTATAGACTACGCGACGCAGCACGCCCCCGCCATCTTGGCGGCCACGCACAGCGCGCGCATGCAGCTACGCGCAGCTGTCAAGCTTAGACCGGCAGTTCCAAGATGAAATAATCGGACTTTTAGAAATCGTAAGCATACATATGTGTAATTTATTTACCCAAAAATTAGCAATTATGTATTACTGAGAATGTTATCACAATCACGAAATCAATCAATAGGATGTTGGTTGGTCATCATGCTTGCAATGACGCTGCATGACGACCTTGAGAAAGCGAGAGCTAGGTATTGTTGGCTCTTTTCGAGACAAGATTGTAAATTCCCTGCTGCTTGCAATAAAATAATACTTGGCTACTTTTGCACTGTGCCTATAGTGAGTTGAGCAGTGTTTTTGGAAGCTATATTGAAATCATGCTATTAAGCTTGGAAGGCCTAGGAGTGAAAATCAACGGCGAATATCTCAACAACCTTCGCTTTGAGGATGACACTGTCCTATACCACTGGGGGCGAAGTACAACAAATAATTAAGGACCTTAGCAGCGAAAGTGTAAGAGTGGGGTTGAATATCAATATGCAGTAGACAAAGTTATTCTTCAATAGCCTGGAAAGGGAACAAGAGTTCAGGATCGCCAGTCAGCCTCTAATGTCTGTGAAGGAGCACGTTTACCTTGGTCAATTACTCACAGGGGACCCTGATCATAAGAAGGAAATTTAGAAAGAAATAATAATGGGTTGGGGTGCATACCGCAGACCTTGTCAGATCCTGACTGGAAGCTTACCACTACCAATGAAGAAAAAAGGTGTACAATCAATGCATTCTACCAGTGCTAACATATGGGGCATAAACTTGGAGATTGACAAAGAAGCTCGAGGACAAGTTAAGGAGTGCGCAAAGAGCGATGGAACGAAAGATGCTATGCGTAACATTAAGAGGCAGGAAGAGAGCGGTATAAATCAGGGAGCCAACGGAGATAACCGGAGATAATTGACATTAAGAGCAAAAAAATGGAGCAGGGCACCCCATGTAATGCATGGATTATATAACCGGTGGACCATAGTTTTACAGAAGAGGTGTACAATCAGAGCAGGGTGCGCAGTTAGAGAAGGGAAGCGCAGTCGATGACGGCAGAAGACTAGATGCGGTGATGAAATTAGGAAGTTAGCAGGCGCTAGTTGGTATCGGATGGCGCAGAACAGGGGCGATTGGAGATCGCAAAGAGAGGCCTTCGACCAGCAGTGGACATAAAATAGGCTGCTGCTGATAATTAAAACTTCGTTACGATGTTGTTACCTTTGAAGAAACGTGAGGTACTCTTCAAGATTACGCCATCGAGACCCTTCGAAAAAGATAGAAGAATCCATACTGCAGCCTCTAGTTTGAGACATTACTTTTGCCTTTTTATGCAATGCAATCACACGTGCTACCTGCATTTTAGACGGGAAGACATCTGTTGCCATGCAAAGATTAAATATCTGTACTGACGCGGGCCAATGACGTACTTATGAGCTTAATCTGTATACCTTTGGCCTCACAGTTGCGCGAGTCCGTCAGGCCTGTTTGGGCAGAACAGCCGTCGTAAATATCTGGTGTCTCTAAATATACGTTATTTCTGCTACCCAACGTATCAATAAGGTTACTTGGTGCTAAAGGACGTTTTTTTTTTGTACGATATACGTGTTCAAGGCATTTGTGAGGTCCACATCATAAGGATCACTCCATCTTCTAAAGTCTCACCTGCTGGCGGGGTCCTTTCATGCCGACTAAACTGAGAATTTGATTGGCAGCATAAAAGACCCGGCTTCACAGAGGCTCTAGAAAGCGGTTTTATGTAGTAATTCATTTTTATCATCCATACTTCCTTGTTCATTGTGTTTCTGAATGTTTTAAAAGAAGTAAGATGAACTCGAAGCGCACCTAACGAAATTTTTGAAGAATGCCATCTTTCTTTGTAATTTTTCGCTGTACGTCGCGTGTGACCCGCGGCTTTCCTGAACTCCTATACAGTTTAGAAACTTTATGGACAATTTTTTTTGTAAGCACAATGAAATACCTCTAAAAACTCCTAGTATGTTTTGTAAACATGAATTTTGTTGATGAAGCCGCCCTGGCGAAGTTTACTAACGCATCGACGAAAGGATTCAAAAGTTTCCTGTGTCACCACTTACTGACTATACAGTACACTGACGTCTGACAGGATGCAATAATGTGCTTCGATATAACAAGATACAGGCTTATGGCCCCATATTAGGTACGTGGGAATACAAGTTGTTACACGCGACATGTCGTAAGTAGTTTCAAGAAAACCAAGAATTGTCTCAGTCGATGATGTCACCCTAGTCGGTGAAGCTATAGAACTAGCGCAGCCATTGCTACTCAGAATATTTGAAATCTATACTTTTTGACACTGCCATTACTCATATCTATAGAAGTCATTCGCAATTACCGAATAATATTGATTTACATTTATAAAAGCAAGAAGATTCTCAAGAAAAAGTAAGAAAAGCAGGTACAAAGTCACCGGGCGGTATATAGCAAGCGACACTAGTTTTTAAAAAGCCCTTGTCGAGCCGAGGCACACCCCCTACCGCCGGTTTACACTATGTAAATAAATAGTTACCACTTTTGGGAGCTTTAAATTGTCAAATGTACTACGCGACCAAGTTTCTGCGAGCCTTGTCCGATGAAGACACTTCTGCAGTTTAGAAAGAAAGCATAGAAGCTCACGGTCTTTATGACGGATTGATATTTAACTGAAAAAAATCGCAAGAAGCCTGTTCTGTAAGGCTGAAACGCACAACTTTTCTAGTGTTACAACACAGGTGCATCACTTTCCGCGTGCAATTCTAATTAAAACAAAGGGCAAACATAAACAGAAAGGAAAAGAGAAAAGAAAGCCAGCCCGCTGAGCAGTTTAAGCCGTTCTCACGTCCGATAATGTGCAGCTTCCCCACATCTGCGAATAAGCACTTTCCCAGTCTTGGGTCAAACTGGAAACTGGATTTGTTCGACCATTCCCTAACGATTGTAGTCAGAGTGCTAGACTAAGTTGTCATGTTCTCCCATTAGGTACCTTCTTGTTGTCGTCTTAGAGACTTACTTTACTCTAGCCACGCATCTTCGGTTTCCTGAATCGCAAACCGCACCATAAATCCCGGTACTTTTAGTGCGTATTCAGCAAGCCTGTGAAGGGCAATGGCATCGGTTACAGCATCATTTTTCGTCACGGAGGTCTAGGCGCACTAGGCTTTTCCGCCACATTATTAACCTTACTTAAGAAATTCTCCGCCTCACCGAGTCAATTCACCGAGTCACCCACTCGGTGGGTGACTCGGTGAATCTCGGGGTTTAAACGCCCACTGCGCCATTTCAAATCATCAAGATCCAACTTAAACGGAGTTATGTCAGCTACGCCCTGCTCTTTCTCAATGTTTCCGACTCACTTTCTGATACCTTGTATCTATTTTCCATGGGATAATAAACGTTCCTGAGTGCGATGAAATTGGTCCGACATCACTTGAATTGACTTATCAATACATTCTACCTTGTGGCTTAGAGAAAGGGGAGAGGTCAGCTTCAGGTTCATTTCTGTGAACAGAGTTAGACCAGTATGCCTCTCTGTTCCTGGCTTTAATTGTTGCCTTTCCAGCCACCCGCACAACATGCCTCGCATTTCCAATTCCTTTTGCTTTGCGTTCTATTAGAAATTCATTCCTCGTTTAGCTCAGAACAAGTGACACCACGAAAAGTGAATTTCCAAACAATGCATAGAATCGCATTTCCGTCATCGCGAATGACGGAGCGACAAGCGTATCAGCAGGTGATGTTTTCACTCAGCTCATTACTGTTACATCTTTATGCCAGGTTGCAGCAGCGACAGAGAAGATTAAAGGGTATAAACATAAAAGCTGAGACGAACCTTCAGTACATCAAATGAACAGTTTATCAAGTGCTGCTGCCTCAGTCGCAAAATGTAAAGCCAGAAACACATCTCTCACTGCTGTGTTTGAGCCGCACCTGAGTGTTTCCAGTTGCAGTTTCCAGGCGTTCGCAGAAAACAGCATTTTCATCTTGCCTGCTGGGCGCAGCGATAAGCAAAGTGCGATGGTCCCATGGAACCGGTGGAACCATAGGTATCGCTAACAGCTGATTGAAGCTAATTTCTGTCACGGAGTCAGCATCTGCTGTACATCAGAACAACGGTTTAGCAAGCATGTTGCTGCCTCTGCCACCGCTGCCAAAAAAGAATGTCACCTTGATTCTGTACACGTTGATCAGAAAGGCGTTAAAGCCTAAACTATAGCCGTCATCACCGTGATTTCAACGAGAGCCGAGAGCTTTTATAAAAAGAAGGGGGCGGGAACTAGCCAAGGTTTCATTGAAGAAAGGCGAGAAGATGCAGGCCCTTAGTGGTATTCAGTACACTGCGAACTTTCGTAACAGTCTCAAAGTGCAGCATAATTGCATTTTAGCCAATACAATTGAGCCCCACTGTCACGTCACCAATCAGAGAGGATACACTATGACAAAATTTCACCATGTTCGGAATTCCCTATTCAAACGCCTGCCATAAAGACTCATTGCGGCTAGATTTTAGCAGACAAACGCTATTGAGGATTCTGTTTTCTTTTCCTATTTTTTTCTTTAGTGTAGCCAGTGTGCACATAAACCTTTCAATGTATTTTCAGTACTGCAAGATCAAGAAAAATTTCGCCAGCCTGAGCGTTGGCCTAGCCATATTCGACGTCGAGTGCGAAGATTGGCAAGGAAACTGCACCGCTCTGAATAGTCCGATACCGGGCACCAATAGATTTCGTGACATTGTCGCATACGTTGCCAGCGTGGCCAATGTGACTGGTAACCAGCTGCCTTGCCAATGATCACAAGACTTGTGTGGACGTGTATACCTGACGATGGTCGCCTTAACTATGCACGTGTAATGAGCGTTGTGTATATTGAACTCTCTCGTCAGGTTCCGTCACGATGGCGGACCGATAGCTTAGCATGCGATGTTGAGTGGACATAGACTTTTGTTGTGTCTAAAACAATCGCGCAGTGATTTCTTGCTTGTTATATTTTCAGATTCTTCTGTTTGAGTGATCATCTGAATCTTCAACTCCCGAAAAATCAGTTTAATTTGCTTCCTTAATGAAGCATGTGTATGTACTTTGTTGCTTGTTGCGCCTGACGTGAAGCATCGCTTATCCATGTTTTTATCAGTCGCGTTACAATTCATCTGCACTACTAATATACCTCTCGGCTTGCATTTGCTTTCCTGCAGCGACTGTCACGTGTGTGTACAGGCGGGTTTTTGCTGCACTGACCTCATTGCATTCTGTGATTCGCGCAACATAAGACGGCAGACAAAGAAAAGAACGCCAGCTTTAGTATTTAGTTGTTGTCATGTCCTAAATCATGCCAACGCCGTAGCAATGAGCATTGCCAGACTTTTGACACGTCTCGGTCGCGGGACACATTAAATACAGATGTTTCTAAGCGGACCGCGCAATTTTTGTAGCCGAGTACATGGCAAGTGGTTATAAGGTTGTCACCTTAAATACACACATTTGTTTAAGATGAAAATTACTTCCGTTCAGTGATGGTTGTATTTTCAGTGATCGTTGTTTTTGTATTTTATATCTAAGTGCGCGAAGCACATGAAAATAAGCATAATCAAATCAAAAGATAGCAATTCACTGTGAAACTTTTTAAGTGATAGGGGCGACACACCAGACAGAACACTGGAAGTTGCCTTCATCTCGAGCCCCGTATGACTTAGTTTAGAATTTGTAAAGACAGCTCTCGTCATACGTGAACTGTACGTGTGCGCTTCGCTTGCTTTACGTCACGTGTGTGCGGCGGCAACAGTGCCACGGGAAACCTTGGATCGGTCGATCTCCTCGGAGCGTGCTTTGAAAAGAAAGCGAGTCGCGCGCCCAACTGCTTCTTCCTCGTCCAGTGCTCCTGCACTAAACCAACAAATGAGACTCGCTGGCTGTCGTTCCATGTTGGCCGAACACATTTAGCCATAAACTTCGTACTCAATACCAAAACTCAGCGAGAAGAAGAAGATAACGTTGTTGCTTGTAGGCAACAATCGTCAATAAAGCGTTCAGCCGGAAATTGCGCGCCAACTGGCAAACGCGCACACCTGCGTAGCCCGAGGTCTAATCAACCGGGAGATGTGCCCCTCAGACTCGGATCCCATGGATGAGGCACCGACGACATACCAGGAAATAAACTATTACAAGCAAAAAAGGCGAATTTACCCGCCTCCAAACGCAAGCCTCACGCGAGCGCAAGCCTCGATCCTGCGTCGAATCCAAACTAAATCGTTCCCCAACCCACTTTGGCTATCCATAATTACCAACGGGCAATGGAACCCAATATGTCAAAATTGCACAAATCAAACATTGGCTACCCAAAATCACATTCTTTGGGGGTGCGAGGGCTTACCCCCTCCCAGGTCGCTCCTGCCAGCTCCCTCACAACAGACGTGGTAAGAGCTGCTCAGAACGCCGGAAGAAAAAGTACAAAAAGCCCTCGTTGCCTGGGCCGAAAGGGTCGCTCCTCGTGAGGGGCCATTCTAGCACTCGGGCCTGCCAGGTCATCACTGAGCAGAGTGTCAATAAAGTTGTTACCACCACCACCACCTGCAGTGAACCCTGCGTTGTCGCGCGTGGCAGCACTGCCTCGCCTCGAAAGTGTACGTGGTCTTTTACTTGTAGAAGTACACTGTAGGTTGGCTGGCAGGGCTTCGCGAAATATTGCCATTGAATATCCTAGTGGGTGCCGATATTTTTTTTTTTTTTTTACGTCTATGACGGTCTGTATGGGTTGCAAGGTACAAATGAAACGGCGCTTTCTCTACCCCACATAAGCCGAGCTAACATAAATATAGTAGAGATATATAACTGCTCTTGCACTTTGTCGTGGCATACAGATACCTTGAGATAGAGCTGCACAACATCGTGCCCGCGAGCAGACACTGAAATGCTTGAGGCCTAGCTAAGAGTTGTGTGTTGTGCCGTTGCTGTAATACCAGCATACCCATACGAGGATACAAAAGAGAATCCTGTCGCCAAATAGCGTGCAAGACATGAATAAGCCCTCGGGGGCTTGCGGAACGTAAAATAAAGGACAGCAGGTTTTTGACCTTGCGTAATAAAAAACCAATTTTCAGCGAAGCTCTTTCCAGCAGTCGCAATAAGAATTTCAGTTGCTTGTATATAAAACTCGTAGTATAAGACATTACCGCATATGGCCCGCGCGACTTCCAAACATTATCCGTATATTACTTTTTCGAGCACTTCCTAATTAAGGTATTTCTTTTTTTTTAGAACGACAGCAACTTTTTCTGACATTTTACTTAGTGAGAACATTGGCTAAAACTTTCCCCAATTTCATTAAATTTGGTTTTGCTAACATTTATACTTCCGCCGAGAGCTGTGGATTAAATACTCCACCGTTCATAAAAACACACCGCAGAGGGCTTGAGTATGTATATGTTATTGCGAACTCAACAAGTTAAACCACGCAGTTCGAACTTTCCTTTATATTAACTCATAACCTACCCCCTTGTATTCTATTCTCCAAATAATAATGAAGGCATCGCAGTTAGCTCATCTTGATAACCTGCGACGAATCTTGCAATATAACCCATGAAAATATCGAAGAAAAAAATAAGTTGTTTTTTTTTAATTATTTACAATGCGCCGCTCGTATAATGCTTCAATACATAATTTGAGAAACCGCAAGTAATCCACACACATACAACTGCGCGCACACATATCTCATAATGAGTCCATTAATTTCAGGAAACAAACAAATTGGGTAGTTTAGCTTGGACACCGAGCAGTTACGCTAAAACAAATCTTGTAAAACTCATGAATATAGTAAAAAAAATGAATATTCAGTAAATATTACCGATGCTCATAATTAAACTAAAGTACACGGTTTGTGATTATATCGTAATGTCAGTAATTATACATTGTGAGGCGACTATATACGTGGCAGCGCGCTAGGATCACTTGACATTCGGGGAGGGGGAAGTTAGCTTACGTACGCGCAGTCGCTCAGTCGTCTCCTACCATCTGGAGAGTAAGCAGAGGCTGTTCCGTGAAGCTCATTTTCATTTCCCGTGCAAGCCGTAATGCACTGCAGCTCGTTGGAAGAAAGGATCGCTATCAAGTTTTGTGTTAAACTCGGCTAGTCCGCAGTGGAATCGTTTCCTCTGATAACGACGGCCTCTGCTGATAACTGTTCGTCGCAACATCAAGTCTCTACCGGTGGTACAAAGCCATTTTTAGGAGGTCGTGAAGAAATTAGCGACGAAGGCCGCACTGGAGGGCCGTCAACGAACATCACCAATGAAAATGGGACGCATGTGAAAGACATATTGAACTCAGACCGCCGTTTGAGTGTCCGTTTAATGGCACAGGCATTAAACATTCCAAAAAGCACCGTTCACGAGGTCTTTACGAATAATTTGCAGATGCGAAAGGTATGCACCAAGGCTGTGCCCAAAATGTTAACGGACGACCGAAAAATCCCGCCGAGTCGAAATGTACCAGACAGACAGACAGACAAAGAACTTTAATTACAAGGTCCTGAGAAGCTTTGCCCTAGGGCAGAGCTGCGGGCCGCTCCCACGCGGGGACGGGTAGGCCGAGCCTAACCGCCGCATCGTGGGCTCTCTGGATAGCCCAGGTTTGACATGTAAGTTCTGAGCTCTGGATGGCAGAGCTCCATTCTTCTTCTGTGATGCGATTGAGTCCTTGTAACGAGGGGCGTCGCCAGAGCATATGTGCGAGATTGCTGACAGCCCCACAGTCGGGGCAAGTAGAGCTAAAAGCCTCTGGAGTGATCGTGTGGAAAAGGGCCAGGTTTGGATAGCACTTAGTCTGAAGCATGCGTAAAGTGGATGCCAGAGGTCTAGCCAGTTTCCTGTGAGGGGGAGGATAAGTCCTCCTACCCAGGTGATAGTGCGCAGTAATTTCGCTGAAAGTAGTGAGAGTGTCCCGAAACTCGAGGACCCCGGAGTCTGAGCTCGATCCTGCTCCCGCGCGGTGGGTTAGTGCGCGCGCTTGGGAGTGGGCGATGTCATTGAGATTGGGAAACGAGCCAATGTACCAGGAAACTTGGGACTTGCGCAGGTGACCCCTACTTTTGGACAATGTCATCGCAGGTGACGAGTCTTGGTTGTTAAATACTTGAATAAATCGAGCAGGCTACTGAGCTATTTGTCACCCTACTGTTTCAAATGGGATGATAAATCATAACCACCGTTATCATCATCAGCATCATTTGCATCGCATTGTGCCACTTCTCACGCGATGCGAGGTGAACGCCGCGTAGAGTCGATACGTGCATACGTCGCATTGCAGTTGCATATTATTACACCAGGTGGCACGCCACGTAGCAGTTCATAGAAAGCGGTACAAGGTAGATGAGAAGGTTTGAGGTAGAAGAAGAAGATTAAGGTGATCTATACAAAAATTCTGGAATGAAAAAAACATGTATAGCATATGTGAAAAAATCAAGCATTTTGCGCGATCGTTTGCCACCACCCCGCTTCAAATGGAACGCCAATAAATCGTCATCATTATTATCATATCCCGCCACTTGTCACAACTTGACCTGGACCTTGCGTTCCGCCGATAGGTGCAAATGTTGCATTGCAGTTGCGTTACATTCCACCAAGTTTCCCGACATGTAACAGCTGCACGTAGCGGTTCCATGTTGCATGTAGTTGGACCTGGTCAACTCAAGCAGGCTAGGTGACTGTTCGCCACCGCCTCTTTTCAAGGGGGATGCAAATAAATGATCATCATCATCAGCAGCAGCAGCAGCAGCAGCAGCAGCGTCGCATCGTGCCACGGGTGAAGGGAGGTGACACGCGCACCGCGCAGTCTCGATGCCTGCGCTTACTCTTCGGTACTCGTTATGGCGCCTCCTCGCAAGGTACGAAGCCTCTGGTGCGTTCTGCCGAAATTAGAGCTCCTGTGGAGGCGCCCCTCCGGCTTACGCTCTGGCTGTGCTGCGCAGGTCTGCGACTATCCTGAACTGTGAATATTTTATCCACGTCGAGCGGATCAACTGGAAACATATCTAGACGACGCAACGGTCACGCCAGTTAAGGGCGGAGGTAGCCGTGTTTCTACGGCGTGCCAAACTGTGTCACGAAGTGGCGAGAACAGTTACCGAACGCAGAGCAGAACAATGACTTTTAAAAAACGTACCCTGACGCCTGCAGAGTTCTTTCTGACGTCCTAGGGTGATTAAGGCTCTTGTTTAGGCCGACTGGCGTGCCCGTGTACGAGACTTAGTATACCATAACTTAACCTTAAACTTTGGCGCGGCAACATGTCGTAAAGGTAACAGGTCACATTTTTGCTTGTTTTAACGCGTAGAAATGCGGCAATCGTGCCATTCATTCGAATCGTCGCGTGCGCATTTATTAAAACAGTCGCAGTAAATTGGTAGCGCTCGTCAATTCAGCGTATAGTATGCATGTTCACTCCCATCAAAAAAGGGAATCTAAATGAACCGACAGCGTAGACAGCGTCAACATCAGTGCAATTACATTCAAAGATACAAAATTTACCTTACTCTCCGTCGACTGGGACGCGGTAAAACGGCCCCGTCTGGTTATACAAACGTTCGCGCACCAGAGGAAAACACAAGGCGCTCTTTGGAAGTATTTCACACTGTCGATCATACTTTGACGACATACGTGACGACATTATTTCGAAAACAAAACGACAGCTCACTGGCCGCTCTTTGGCAGTGCTACAAACGCATAATCCCACCTTGTCTTGATCTACCGTCATCTGATTGCTATCGATCTGTTCTGGATTAGAAGCGATACAGCGATATCCGTTAGCGTACATAAGACACGTGACTTAAATCGAGGGCATAAAACTCTGCCGACGTGTTACCGCTGCCGCACTGCCCTTACGAAGTGGCCACCGGAGGACTCGACTCATAGCTACCGGCTTACCTGACACCTGCAGTTTCAAAGTCGTCTCGAGCGGTGAGAACGTTTACTGTACTTTGCATATAGTAGGAGCAACTACGTGTCTCGGTGCTCACGCTCAGACGTATCGGTCGTTGTGCGAAAGCGTGCGTGGCAGTAATAGCATTCGTTACAAGAAGCAGGAACACGTCTTGTCGCAGTACAGAACCATTCGGCGTCCTATGAGGTGGCGCTCATTCATTGCCATACTGCAGCCCAGAGCTTCTCCCACGAAGTTGGAGCGTATTTCTTAGCAGGGCTGAGGTCATCGAGTTTTCGTTGGACGTTGTGCCGCAGAACAGTTTTGTGCGTTGTTTCTTTTTTCTTGTCTGCATACTTTTTTTTTTCCGTAAACTAATTCTGTGCATTTCATTCCATCCTGCTGTTAACAGCGCAAAATGTAGACAAGCGACAAGAAGACACTAACAGCGCTTGTGGCGTCTTCTTGTCTCGTCTCTCGTCTACCTTTTGCGCTGTTAACAGCAGGGTGGAAAACCAACAAGCCCAAGCTGCTATTCTCGCGAAATAAACTTCATTCCAGATACTCCTCGCCGGGGCTCGTCGAGTTGCGTCGCCACGTGTAGGGCAGTCGTTCCAACGTTGCCGGTGCCATGTCGTCCAGCCGTCACTCATTCCCCAGCGGCAAATCGCCAAAGCGTCCGAAGCAGCAGTCCCGCTCTTCGCGAGCTGGCCTCTCTTTCCCGGTGGGTCGCATCCACCGCCTCCTGCGGAAAGGCAACTACGCCGCACGCGTGAGCGGCGCCGCGCCCGTCTACTTGGCCGCGGTGCTCGAGTACCTCACGGCCGAGGTCCTGGAGCTCGCCGGCAACGCGGCGCGGGACAACAACAAGGCGCGCGTCACCCCGCGCCATCTACAGCTCGCCGTGCGCAACGACGAGGAACTGAGCAAGCTGCTCTCCGGCGTCACCATCGCCGAAGGAGGCGTCCTGCCACACATTCGGCCGGAACTGCTCCCCAAAGCGTCGAGCGCCAAGTCCAAGAAGTTGAACGAACCTGGGGCAGCCAGCCAGGACTTTTAAACGCAGCAGCGCGGCGAAGTTTATTCGGCCTTTTGTTGCATTGCGCTTTTATTCTACACTTACGCATGCTACACGTTATAGGTGACGACACGACTGCGCATTGTCGTGATTTTTTTATGTATACTTTATCACATTGCAGGTGTTATTCGGCACTGGAAGCTGGAATACTTACTATAATGCAACCTGCTGCCCCATCTGCGTCCCTCCCTTCTCTGACGCCGCTGTAACACCGTGTAAATAAATCTTTTAGCCCTATGGCCCGCGCTTTCATGTTTTCCGTGACGCACAGCAAATGCACACTAAACGGATGAAGATGTCGTACATTCAATTTTGCGGCAACAGGTATAGAACGTGCGCGACACTAAAACACAACCGTGCTTTGTCGAATAACGCTTCATTCACATTCTGGTGCATCTAGTGCACTTTTAGAAAGTGACACGCCATGGTGTTTCAGCTAGTTTCTATAGCGTTGCACCGCTGACGCTCCTTCCTGGATGTTGCGGCCGGATTTCGATGACGTGGGAATATAGAAATGCGTGGGCTGTGTGAGCTCGGCGGCGGGGGGATATTTCGTGGCAGTTCCCCATTGACAAAATGGGGGGGGGGGGGGGGGAATGTCGCAGTTTCGGCCGAAAGGCGGAGCGTCGATTGCGATGGCAAATTAGTAGACAGGTATACGAGGGATAGATTTGTCGGCCGTATGAACTTGCAAACATTCACTTGGTGACCGAATAAGTGCGCTGTCGGCACGCATATGCAAACACGAGCACATCACACTCGATGACCGCGGACACTCGCTGTCCGAACACTGGTGTGACCAAGCGCGGCGCGATTTCCGAGCTGTCCATCGCTTCAACCCAAACAGCGGCGAGAACGCAACACCCAGAAATGTGTGACCAGTCTGCAGATCGCGTTCAATACACGGCGCGCGGTCGCGCAAATTACGCATTTGCTGGCGGAGTGGAAGCCGTTCACCCTCCCTCCCGCGCTGCCTCCTTACTTTTCTCCATTCCACGCACGAAATTGAGCCGCGATCGTTACTCTACCCTTGCGCCCGGTCGTGAAATACGTAGTTGCTGCCGGAGCCCAACGCCACTCCCCCTCCCTCCCGTCTCCCACGGGTTTTACCGCGACGGAAGACTGCGCGTTTGCCCTCCGCCTTCGTCCATCGCGTGCGCAATATTGAGCCGTGATCGTCGCCTCCCCCTGCATGCTTTCACTCGCACATACGGCGCGCAGCGACGGTGTTATCGCCCATGGCGAAGGCGACGGCAGAAGTGCGCTTGGAGTGCCCATATAATTGCTATCACAACGAAAGTTAGAAGTCAATTCAAACTTGAAGTCGAGGAAAGCCTTCGTGAGCGAGGTGGAGGTGAGATAGGGCGGTGTCGCCGCGCACGGCACTCCATTGCGTGGAGTAAGTAGAAACGACGGACGCCTAAATATTTAACGCGATATCTTCGGGATCAGCTTAAATTTTCAGACTGTACTTTGCTCCGGATAGGACCGTAACTTGATGTATTGATGACGTGTGAATATATTAGAAAAACTTGCGGGTTTTTTTTTTTTTGTGCCACATCTACGATATAACTCAAGTACGCCGATGTAGGAGCAAATGCGTCCGTGCGTAACGGTCACGCTATCGGGCTGCTGTGCTAGAGGTCCGGCGTTCGCGTAGTTAAAGAACTGGTAGTTCGGCACGAAGGGCGTACAATTGACAACCATAGCAAGGTTCAGCGTTGTGCTTGGGCTCCTCGGACGGGGTTCAAAGTATGCGCGGTTTTGACATCTATACGCGTATGATGCAGCACTTAAGGCGACTCCTGCCGAATAAAAGAAACTGCGCCGTGTCAGCTACTTAAGATCTGACAGCGCTGCCGTGTTGAAGAGCGCCACCAGTGGCGTGGCAGGCATCGCACATCGACGTTGCACGAGGCGAGGCTGACAAGAAGCCATCAGCGTTCGGAAAACGCGCCAAACGTTTACGCGATCTGGCTCACGTGCGGAAAGTCTCCCTGTTGAGGGATGCATGCATGTGTGACGTAATGGGTAGAGTCGCGGGTTTCTGTGCTAGGGCTCCTGTGATCGACACGGAAAGGAAGCACCGTCGTCCCTGATAAGCGATAGGCTCGACGCACGGTTGAGCGCGCTGCAATACGATAACGCACGGGCGCAGTCACGCGGTAGTATTTCATATTTCCCGAGCTTTCTTTAAAGGCTGGAAGATATGATCACGCAGCATGTACGTTGCACAAAACATTGTATCAGTCGTTTTGAAAGGTCCTCTACAATGCAACGATGCGCCACTTGGCCCCGAAGGGAATACTTAAGATGTTGCACAATTTATCTTACATAACCAACTAAATGAGCGGAACATGAAAAATTGCCTAAAGAGCGCCACATGACGGCAAACCATATGTCATTGCTGTCACACAAGTGCGGTTAACCACTTTTTTAAAACCCCCGTTCAAGTTGCGTGAAACAACCTGTATACAGGGCATCCCTGCTGACTTTAGCACTTTAGCCAGAGTTTAAAAATATGCAAATGCCACGCAACTGGACAGAACCAAGGTGGTGATGTCCGCCGTCGCTTGGAGAGATATGTAGATAATTTTTTTTAATTCTACCTAATTGCATAATTAGTTATAATGAATTATTGTACTTATCGAATGTTATATTCAGATGAAAAGTGTCAATGAGAAAGTTGTAGAGCAACACGAAAAACTCCCGATACAGCTGTCTGTTGCTCCATACGCGCTACATAAGTGTTTTTCCGAGCGTGAAAGGAGCCCGCGAATACACGCCAAGTGCCTCGAGCGGCCCGTCGCGCGACAATATTGCGTGAAAGAGCGTAGGTTAGGGCGCCTTGGTATTCCATAACTGAGGTTTCTTTAGCGCGCGAAAATGGACGAAAGACAGTGGCAAGACGCGGACACAGCGCTAACTTCCAACAATTGTTTTATTCCACGAAGTGGTACACATATATATAGGTAACACACACCACCGTACGCATGCGCATATGTACTGATTTCTAATCAAATGAGACAGCAACGAGACATGTGTAATGGAAAGTTGGAACGAACAGCTGATGCTATGCTATAACGTGGTCGCAAGCATGGTCTCTTCAATCATGACAGGCCTTGTCTTGGTCAATGCAATAACGGTTCCGTAGCTCTAAATGGAGTCGTCAGAAACACAGCGGTAGATCTTGAGCCTTGATACGGGAATGACGTCACTGGATGGAAAGAGAGACGACGAGGTGGAAATGACAGGGGCAATCTCGCAGGTAGCAGGTGTCACCTGGCGCAGCACAAGATATGGGCCCGTGAACCGGGAAAGAGGTCTTTCGGAGAGGCCCACACGGCGGGAAGGGGACCAGAGAAGCACAAGCGCACCAGGAGGGATAGTCACGTCTCGGAGCGAAGCGTCGTAGCCACGTCGCTGGTTTCTTCGCGACGCCGTCAGCCGAGTACGGGCAAGCTGATGGGCGGGGTCAGCACGAGCAAAGACATCATTTGCGCACTCGCTGGTGAAAGTGGCAGATAGGGGGAGCGAAGTGTCCAGGGATGAAGTCGGCTCTCGTCCATACGATAGGTAGAAAGGCGAAAATGCAGCTTTATCATGGCGAGAGGAATCAGATGCAAAAGTTACGCAGGGAAGATCAAGGTCCCCATAGCGCTTATCCGGCGAAACTTCTATATAACGAGCACGTCTGTGAGAGTGTGCGGTTCTAGCGTTCCTTGAAACCGTTAGTCTGGAGATGGTAAGCAGTTGTCAGTTTTGGTTGAGCAGAAAAAGAACACAGTAGGTCAGCGATGACTTGAGGAAGAAAATAACAGCCTCGGACAGTGTGCAATTCGCGGGGCGCCGTAAAGCAGTATAACGTTACCTACCAAGAAGTGCTGGACATCCATTGCGCCACTGGTCACTTCTGCGGTGTGAAGCGGGCGTACTCGGAGGAAAAGAGGCGGCTCGGAGGTGGGTCAGCGGCTTCCGGAAAGTGAAGATCAAGACAGAGGACGCTGACCATACAAGCGATATGGACGGAGTGCGCGGTAAGGAAGTTGGGGGCCTAGGATCACGTCATGCACGCGTTTTGCAAGTGCGTAAGTGCTGGGTCAACGAGAGAATGTAGTCTTCCCGGTCACGCAAAGAAACGTCCAAACTTGATTTTCCGTGTAGGCATAACACCGTGTAAGGCGCTGTTCCCTAACAGTGCGCACCCCCAACACATTGCATTGCCGCGTTTTCCTCTCAAATAGCATACATCCTGAAAAGACATTAATCGCGTGACTAAGACATGCTTGGTACTCAGAAAGAAATGGAGCTACAGCAGCCGCTATGCCCTCATCGGATTCAATTTTTCTTTCCTGAATTGCAATGTTGTCTAACGCTCAGCTGCGCAAGAAGTGTAACAGCCGACCTTTCCGCCTGTTACTACCTAGGTCACGGACATTCATGGCAGATGCCCATCCTTTAACGTCTGCAACTCGGCCACTGCGCACATCGATCACGGCATGACACGATGGGTATTATTGAAATACTACACTCAAAGACGCGACTCCGTTGTAGAAACCGTCATTTGGAACGTGTGTTTCTTCACGTGAAGATAAGATGACAGACTGAAATGTAAGCTATGTGTCCATACTACTTGCAACACCGGGTGATTTTGAGGTTCCCGTTTAGTTTCTACAAACAACCATCTTTTGTCCTCAAAAACGAGGCGTCATTTCGGGAACTTCCACAGGTTCCTTTCGTTTAAGCTTTACACGTCATGGACAGAGAATTTGAAGCCCCGATGTTATCAGTGCTGCATTTGTGATGCGTGATACAGCTCCTATAACGTGCCTTTCTACGGACTTTGTGGAATATGCGCCTCTACGTTATTTATCACCGAAAAAATGAGCCCGTCGCATTGAAAACGCGGGAGCTTTCAGCACTGGCCACTAGAAGCGCTGATTATCCATCGTCTCTGAAAGCTGGATCTGCTTCTGCACGCTTCTGTCGTTTCTTGAAATCATCGAGGCTTGCGAGTTGCGCAGATTTTTTACAAATGAATATCGTTCATTCCCTCGAAACACCTGCCTTGCCTGCTCCTCAGCTGCTGGCCCCATTGCGCTATGACGTAGAAGGAGGTGTACGCATACCATGCTGGGGATTAATGGCTGGCGACAGGCCTGAGGATTGAGCTAGCGTTCATCGTGAGAAGTTGGTGTCACGACACGTTACGTTCTGTGTGGACAGGCTAGAGATGGGAGGCAAGTGGCGTTGGGTTGTTGGCTGCACGAACTTCACTTTCGCTAGCCGCACCCACAGTTTGAGTCGATGTCTATCGCGTTCAGCAGAGTTTAAGCCTGTCATACTCGCCGAGTTCGAGCGTCAACTGCTGGCGGACCTGACCGACTGACCTGAAGCTGATCATGTCATTAGGATGAAGGAAACTGCACCTGTAATTCCGTTTTGACCATGCTGATTTGAAATATACAGTTCCTCATTTCGTACACTGCTCTAGCAAACAGCTAGACGGGATGACACGGTGTGTTATCAACATCGATACGTTGCGGTTCTCGAATACGCCCAGACGCACTCGCCGGAACTTCCCTAAATTAGGTGTGACTACGTACGTGGGCATATTTTTGCGCAGCGTTGGGGTGACTTATCATTTATTTATTTATTTATTATTACCTTCTGCGCCAAAGGCATTAAAGAGGGAAGTGGGTTACAAAAAATGAGAAAAAGAGTAAAATAAAAGCATTTATAACGTTTAAGTACAAAGGCTTAATTCTCATTATACCGTTTTAGCTAGGGTGCACAACGACATGATAAATTGGTAGCAAACTAAGAAAATAAAGTGGTAAATACAAAACGCACTTGGATTACAAGAATACAGTGAACAAAGATGCTTAGATTACACAATGTTAGCTAAACCTTCTCGAAATTTTTGGTTACCGTAAATGGGATACGACTCCACCGGGAAGACGGTTCCATTCCGTCGCTGACCGAAGAAAAAATAACCGCATTTTTTTTTTTTAGTGTGGCATGATTGAACACCAATCTTATAACGGTGGTCGATTCGAGGCGACACGTATTGTGGCCGGAAAATGATATCTTTGCGCAGTGTTAAATGATGGCATAATTTATGAGAAAGAGATATACGTGCGTTTCTATGACAATAAGAAAGTGCGATAAGTGGCATTCATAATTGGCTTTCGTGGTAGATACACCTGCAGTTCTATTGTGATTAGGTAAGATGAAAAGAACTGAATTATTTTCACGAGGTCTAATGAGTTAATTAGTTTGTCAGTGGCACAATCCCAAAGAGCGCATGCGTATTCTAGATTCGGACGTATAAGGGTAGTATAAAGAAGCATTTTTAGGGATGAAGGGCCGTTTGAAAAGTTACTGCGGACGTAGCCAAGCATGCGATTAGCATTTCGGATTATGTAGTCGGTATGAACACTCCAAGATAAGTTAACAGGGATATGCACACCTAGGTGTTAAGGGAGAACTAATTCGAAAGGATAGAGAGAAAGTCAACTTTCATTGATGCTAGTAATAACGAGGGGGGACGCAGCCACCCTCCACCTAGCAGACGGCCGAGATCCCCTTGGTCTCAGCGGCTGCTTCGGATAGCTGGACGGTCCAGAACTGCTATCGCTGGTCTGAGCAGCAGCAGGGTCTCCCACTGCTGCCAGTTTCGAATTTCGCAACTCTCGATAGAGGCCACCTTTGAGCATGCCCAATGTGGGAGATCCGCCTTACTCATACAAAATTTACATTCATCATTGTATGGTACTGTATACAATCTGCTGCAGGCCACCGGGTTAGTGTTTGCAGGAGGTGCCAGGCCTACCGCCTGTTTCTTGGTTAGCTCTGGATGAGTTGGTGGGTACCGGGCCCTTCCCAGCCGATAGTAATCGGTGATTTCTTTTCATCTGAGCATGCGGTCTCCTCTCGTTCCTCAGGAGTACGCAGGACTCGTGGTCTTCCCATAGTTGTAGCTGGGATGGAATGTGTGGCACCACTAATCCGAAGCCCTGTATGTTGGGCGAAAGGCCTACGAGATGCAGGTGCTGCAATTGTTTTGACGACTGCTTGGATTGGTTTGACGATTGACGTCCTTTGTGTTTCTCAATGAGGTTACACGCACGTTCGGCCTCGACGGAGAGAATTGTCAGTGACGGCATACGTCAAGAGGTTTACTTGCATCGTCAAGCAGCAGGCAGAAGGCTGCTGTTCTACGACGCAAGTACTAATCTGTAACACAGCGGCAGCAGTGAGAGCCCGGGTGGACGGGCGAAGCGCCCGTGCGACATCCGATAGCGACGGCGCTTTCAAGCATGCCTATCTTCTCGCTCGGAGAAAAACGATCTATGCAGGGCATTTTGGTGTGGAGTTCTGTTTAACATTTAATTCATTCATTTAGACATAAATTCCCTGGGACTGAGCTAAAGTCAAGTTAAACTGCACGACGCCTTTCTGTGGAAAAGAAGGCAAAGAAATCTAGTAAACACATATTCAATGCACCATATTTAGAATCGCTGTTGTTTGATTTCTTAGTTCTCAAGACAACTGAGCCGGCAACCGGGGCACCTATAGGGGCAGCCCAAAATCGGGCAACGCAGGCGCCGCCCTATCTCGGAGTCCGTGGCTAGCTGATTCATTACGTGAGCGCGGTCTTGGGTACGTACGTAGGCTGTATTGTAAAACAAAGCAAGCAGTCATCGAAAGTTCGCACAAAAAATAACGCTCCATGCCGGCGACGTCACCCGTGAAACTCAAGCAAAAGTTACTAAAGCAGAATTGTGCGAAGCGTCCCCCAAACCGGTTTTCAAAGGACGTTCAGGCCCTGACTTATCTTCCGCGAAGTGCGACTCGCCTCTCGAACCCTCCCGAATAAACTCCTGCCTCCTTCCGCATGCCGAGAAGTCGTGAGAGAATGGGCAAGGCATCTCTCTCAGGCTCCTCAATCAGCGTACTTTTCACAGTTGCTCGGGCATAGTACCTTTGCAACGTGATGGAACATTACGTACACGAGTAATGACTTTCGCACTGTCGTCTTGAATAAGACTGCCTCAGTTTCTTGAAGGCCTCCTTATCCAGGAAGTGCACCATTCGCGCGGCTTGGCGCAGTCAACCTGGGCCCATTTTCACCACCCGAGCTGAATAACAACCTGGGTGAAATACACAATTCATCGACATCAGATCTGAAAACCCCGACATCTCCCATTACCGCAATCTGAGACATTTTGCATGCATCATTGATCGCGGTCCTGATGAATGCTGATTGCATTGCGGCTACTAATGAGTGTTCTATTACAAGGGTATGGTCTTTTAAATCTGTCATTATAGACGTAAATAGCTAGATGAGGAAAACAACTTTTCACTTCTCTGCGAACGTACTTCATCTTTAGTTTTATAGCGTCAGCATTGTCAGGGTTATTCGCGCACTTTCCGGGGACTACCTATCTATATTTATATCTATTAGGTTTCTATCTAAGCGTTTTCCTGCCTACATGGGTATTCGTAGTCCGACGACGGATGGTTTGCACATAATGCTGCTGTGCTGACCCCAAACCTACCAAAAGCCAAAAACCAACCATTAGACAAACTTTGGTCGCGGGTTGTGTTGTAATGCGTACACAGGTGCCGCTCTTCAAGCGACACCTATCACGCCGACATGGGTCAGTGTAGATGCGGGACTGGGTAGGTACCGCCGCTGAAACATATTGAAGCCGACGTGGAGCATTAGTTAAGTGTCACTCGGCCTCGGCTGGTGCTGGTCTTCGATGAAGTTCTTTGATGACAACGTGGGTTTACGGGCTATGTGCCAGTAGGTGTGCGCCGTTATTCAATGAACGCCTTTGACGCCATCGTGGGTATTACGGCTCTGGAATGGATTTATATTCAGTGAAAACGGTAGAGAATACATGCGATGATCCGAAACAACAGATCACTAAAACCGTGGGACTGGGTAGGTACCGCCGCTGAAACATTTTGAGCCGACGTGGAGCATTAGTTAAGTGTCACTCAGCCTCGGCTGGTGCTGGTCTTCAACGATCTTCTTTGAGCGCACAAATTCCCGATTCCTAGAACTATAAAAATAAACACACAAGATTTGAAGCCTGGCGAATCAAAAGAAAAAAAACCACGCGCTCACTTACGGTTGCAGCACCATGCCATCTGGTTCATCGGTCCGCTGTTCCCGGTTCCTCAGGACTCTCTGGGTCGAAGGCTCGCTCTTCTTCGCTGTTACCAGTTCCTCAGGACTACTTTGGACGAAGCCTCTCTCTTCTTCGCTGTTCCAAGTTCCTCGAGACTCCTTTGGACGAAGGCTCTTTTTCGCTGTTCAGGGTTCCTCAGGGCTTTCTGGGTCGAAGGTTCTTTCTTCTTCGTTGTTCTCAGTCCCTTAGGACTTCTTTCGACGAAGGCTCTCTCTTCTTCGCTGTTCCCGGTTCCTCAGTATTTCTTTGGACGAAGGTTCATACAGTAGCGCTGCCACCAGTTGTTGGATCTGGAGGACAATCCCAATTGCTGTCCCCCAGATTTTTGGACCTTGCCGTTGATGCGGGAGTTGGCCGAAGTTGAGGAGGACTTTGCGATGAAAACTGGAGGTTTATTTACTTTATTTACAGTGAGAGTACAAAGAAATTAACAGTCATGAAGTCATTATGGGCTGGCAGCAACTCGGTCGCTGCGGCCCGTGGCAAGAAGCTCGAAAAGAGATGAATGAAGGAATGCCCTAGGAATGCTCCCGGTTTCTGGATTTTAACCCTTTCGGTGTCTCGAAGTCACGCTCTAGGAGCCGCTCCAGGTCGAGGCAGCGGTTATCGTCTCGGACTCCAACGACCAGGAGCCGCTCCGTTTCTAGGAAGGCGCGGGTGCGCTTTCCTGCAGCTGGAGGCCAGACCACCTGGGCTGACAAGGTCAAGGGCGGCATCAGCGCCGGCCGAGCACGTGAGCAGCGCCAGGAGCATGTGGATGGCAATGGGCATAGGAATAGGATTGCGCAATTGCAGTAAGAGAATCACAGCGTAAAAGCAGTCATTTACGGGGTTATCAAAGAGATAGCTGAACTTAGGAACGGCTTACCTTCCAGTAACAGCGATAGTTTAGGACAGGCTAGGAAACATGATGACGCGGTTGAGGTACCGAGGACTGTGGAGGTCGCAGAAAAGAACATGGCGGACGAGGAGACGCCTGCTGCGAAAAAGAGGGCCCTATCCTCGACGGTGCGGATTCAGGGCAAAGCCGGTTCCGAGCTTAAAGCAATGATGGCGACATTGCAAGAAAGTGTAAATCAGATCATTAGTAGACTCGAGCGGATAGAAGAGCGGGAAAATATCACGGATCAGAGACTAGGCAAAATTGAAATATATCTAAACGAGACGGTGGTCCCTGTTATAGAGCGGGAGTGCACTCGGCCGCTAGCCCAGCAGGGTAAGTCGCCGAGTGGACTTGAGCTCTAAACTAGTTCACCGAATTTCCGTGGTCAAGATGGCTCTATTAAATAATTCATTTAATATTTGACAGTGGAATTGTAGGGGGTTCAATTATAAGAAGGCGTCTCTGCAGCAGTTTGTTAGAACGCATGGTGTGAAACCTGAAGTTATCATGTTAGATGAAACATTGACGTCTAACGTGACCTTAACGGATTTCAAAGCGGAAGTTAAGAATAATAAACAGGGCAGAGGACTCGCTACTCTCATTAATAGGAGGCTGGCGTATATTAGACATGAACTTCACATGGCGGATTGCAAGATGGAATAATTACGGTGGGGGTAATTTTAGGTCGGCAAAGGTCATGTCAGAGGAGCGTTTACCTGCTTAGCCTGTACAGTTGCCCCCAGGACACGAAGCAGAGTTTCACATCTCTTTTGACTAAGGCAACCAATCTGGCTAAGGATGCGCCGTCGCTTATTGGAGGGGACTTCAATGCACCCTATCATGTGTGAAAATATGTTTATAGCACTATTAAGGGGGAGAGACTATGGCAGCAAGCACTAGACTTGAATTTAACTCTGATTACAGACCCTTCGTATCCCACCAGATGTGGCACGTCGACATGTAAAGAGTCGACACCTCATCTCACTTTTGTTCGGGGGGTGTTGGATTCGTCCTGGCCCAATTCTAATATATATTTTGGTAGCGATCATTACATACTTATGATTAGTTTGGTAGTGGCTAATAAAAAGTAGCGCACATTCAGGATGGTTGACTGGGATGCCTTTAGGAAACGAAGAGCGCAGACAATCGAAGATGAGGGAAATGAGTTGACCTTGGAGTGGACTAGTCAGCTTAAAAGTGACGTTGAGGCGTCCACTAAAGAGGTTCAGACCGATATTGACACGGAACACATGGATAGTCGCCTGGCGCATTTGTTGGAAGCGAAGCAGTCGATGTTAGCGAGATGGAAAGGTCAGAGATTGAATAGAAGGCTTAGGAAGCGTATAGCAGTGGTTAATCAGGAAATTGAAGACCATTGTCGGGTACTGTGCAAGCAGCAATGGGATGAAGCATGCAATTCTATTGATGGTCGCATTAAGAGGGGAGGTGCCTGGAGTTTGCTCAGACATTTACTAGATGAGACAAGCCCTAAAACTAATCAGAGGACTGTGATAGGTAAGCTGGTTCATCAGGCATGTCGAGACTCCACGGAGCAGGAGTTGCTGAAGGATTTGGCTGAGAGATACCTTCCGTTGGAGACCTGGCACGATACACCTGACGTGATTTTGGAATGATAGTGGGGACGAACATGCAGCTATCGATGAGGAATTTACTAAAAGTGATATAAGGATGGCACTGCAGAATCTTAATGCTCGATCGGCATCAAGGCCGGATGGCATTACGAATAAAATGTTACGGAATTTAAACGATGGGTCAATTGAGTTCCTTACGCGGGAGATCGTGGAAGGAAGGCTCTTTCCCGGAAGAGTGGAAACTTGCAACTACTGTTCTGATACCCAAACCGGGGAAGGCCATAGGGCTTCGAAATGTCAGACCCATTTCCCTGACATCGTGTTTGGGGAAAGTCGCTGAGCATGTCATCTTACATAGGCTAACGCGTTATGTTGAGGGCAATGGGGTCTTTCTACACTCGATGATAGGACTTCGGCCCGGCCTCTCGACCCAGGATGCTATGATCAGGATTAAGCAACAGCTCCTTGACCGGTGGACAAGGGATAATAAGGCACTAATCGGACTTGATGTGGAAAAAGCTTTCGATAAAATCCGACATTCTTTCATTCTAAAGGTGCTATTGGACCCGTACAATTTGGAGCAGCAGCTTTCCCAGTTTGTCAAGGCTTTCCTTACGAATAGAAGGACATGCCTCAGGTTTGGGGAGATAAAGTCGGAAGTCTTTAAATTGGGCTGCTGTGGTACTCCGCAGGGATCCGTACTCTCGCCTATGTTATTCAATCTGGCGATGTCGAAGTTGGCTAATACACTGGACACTGTCCAGGATATTGGCTATTCTATCTACGCGGATGACGTTACTATATGGAGTGTCGGTGGTAGTGATGGAGAGCTTGAGGCTAGGCTGCAGAAGGTGGTAACGCTTACGGAGGAGTATTTGGGTATCATGGGGCTCAAGTGCTCCACTAAAAAGTCGGAGTTGTTGACCTTCAAATCTAAGAAGCTAGGTCGTAGGCCGAAGGGTTGGGTACCGGAACTTGAGCCTTGCATTAGAATCCATACTAGGGAAGGGTCGTTGATACCCAAAGTTGAACCAATCAGGGCCCTGGGTTTTGTACTTGAAGCGAATGGATCGAACATTAGAATCATTCAGCGTATTACCACAAAGACGGAGGAGGCCATAAGACTTATAAGAAGGATTTCTAATAGGCATAGGGGTTTAGGAGAATGAGGTGCGATGCGCTTAGTTCACGCATTTATTATCTGTCATTTCTCGTACGTGGCAGCTATGCTAAATTGGAATAGGGGGAGAAAAATAAATTGGAAGCATTAATCAGAAAAGCCATCGAGGCTGCACTTGGTCTGCCTGTGACTACGTCAAACAATATGTTATTACGACTGGGTTTGCATAATACTTTAGATGAAATTGCCGAGGCTCAGCGTACGGCACAGAGGGAGCGGTTGCTAGGTGCACCAGCGGGTAGGTGTATTTTAGAGTCGATTGAATAATCGGTGGCTGTGTTGTACGATAGGGCGCCCCTACACGAGTTGAACGTGAACCTTAAAGCAAATATCATGCTTCGTCCGTTTCCGCGGAATGTGCATCCCGTGCACAATGTAGGGAGGCGGGTCGCGAGAGCTAGGGCTTTGTTGCGAGAGGCAAATGATCAGGAGGAGCAGTCTGCGTTTGTTGACTCCGCATGGATTATTGGGAAAAATGCTTATACGGTGGTGGTAGATGGCAAAGGCAGAGTTAGAAATGCCGCTTCCATTTATACCAAAGATCCGGGGGTCGCTGAACAGGTGGCTATTGCTCTAGCACTAATTGATTCAAGAAGAGTTTTGGTGTTTAGTGGCCCGCGATCTGCGATTAAAGCCTTCTCGAGAGGACTCGTTGCGGTACGGGCTAACAGACTGCTGCAGGGTAGGGATATCACTTCGCATACAGTTACTTGGTTCCCGGGGCATATGGGGACAGCGGAGGGAGCCCCGCGTAACCTCAACGAGGTGGCGCACAGGGAGGCACGAGGATTAGTGTGCCGTGTACTCCCTGAAGGGGCTGGAACTCCCGCTCCTGAGTACAGCGACCAACTGTTAGCCTGGAACGAGATCACCAAGCACTATTACTTAGGGCGCAGGACATTCTCCCTGCCACGTTCTAAATTAAATAGGCCACAGGCGGTTACATTAAGTCTTCTGCAGACACGAACGTAACCTAACCCGGTCATCATGAATAAAATTAATCCGGACTGCGGGGTTTCAGTCTATTGAAGTGGGGGGTTTGCTCGATTTAGAACACATGCTTTGGCGCTGCTTGGCGTTGGTCGGTGATCGTTCTCGAGGTGAGCAGTGGTGGCAGCGGATGCTGCACAGTGAAGTGCTGGTGGACCAACTCAGGGCTGTCCGGCAGAGGCGCTCGGTCACTCTATCCCGACGTGGGAGCGGCCCGCATCAATCCCAGACTGATCCCTCAGGACCTAAATAAAGTTCTTCATACCATACCATACCGGCAGGTTTGGGAGTACGCTAATGAAAACCGAGAGAATAAGGATAGCCCAGTGCATCTGAGCTACGTTAAGTTCATTATCAATGGACAGGCGTTCGCCTATAGAATAGTGACATGCATCAGCCAGTTACTCTTCGGGCCCATGCTAAATCAACGCAGCGTGAATGAAATGTTCAAGGTTCTCGTTGAAAAAGAAATCCTTTAATGTTGGTGGTGACTTGTCTCAGCTTAAAAAATAAAGTGCATGAATTCACAGTCTTTATTCAAAATGTGCAAGCGCAAATTGTCAGGGGCACTGAATCATGGCTCGATGACAGTATCAAATTGCGAAGTATCCCCGCCTACATTTGCAGTGTACCGCAAATACAGAAATATGCACGGTGGTGGCGTGTTTCTTGGATTCTCAAATAGCCTGCGAAGCCAAGAAGTTGTTTTTATAAATGGAGCACAAGCAGTGTGCCACCGCGTTCAATTTACTCAGTGTAACAACATGGTTCTTGGGACATTTTGCCGCCCACCTTAAAACACCGTGGAAACGATAATTCAACTATCCAATGTAATGTAGCATATTCCTGACGGCGTAATATTCGGAGGGGACTTCAATTTGCCAGGCGGTAAGTGGAATGCTGATAGCCTCCCTGGACACAAAACTCGAGCACGTTCTGCCTTTTCAGGATTACCAAGCGTTTATGGCTGGTAACACATGTACACGAGACAGCTAGGGGCTTAACGCAAATCTGGGTCTCGTATTGAGCAGCGATCCCAATCTCATTGCTCATACAAGTGTAAGCTCTGCAATTAGTGACCGTTGAGCCGTTGTTTCAGAATTAAGCGCCTATGAAATACGTGCACGTACACGACCACCACGCAATTTCTTAATATACGAAAGCCGGAACATTGATGCTGTCTCTAACCAGTTGTCCTTGTTTCATCCAACTACCCTGTCTCTCGAAGGTCCGCGACCTTGATGTATTGTGGACTATTTTGCGTCGCAAAGTAACTGAACTGGGAATAGTCACGTGCCTACGAAATATCTAAAACGCGGGAAAAGGCACAAAGCGTAATTTTACACTAAAATACGCAAACTTATAAATTTCTTAAGACCAATAGGTAATGAGATAAGGCTTAAAAGTGCGAACAACCACCTAAGGGTAAAACTGAAACAGGCAAGACATTTTTTTGCCAAGCTAACATAGATCTTAGGCATAACACAAAATTCTTTAGGAAGTATGTCAAAAAGAGCCGAAAAGGTAATAGTGTTATTCCCGTTTAGTAGCTGCCGATAAAATAAAAACGGACGATACAGAAAAAGCAAACCCATTTAACGACTAATTTTATTTAGTATTCAACTTGCTCAGGAGATGGCTGATATCGACACACTGGTTTGCATCGTTTGATTTGTGGTCTGGACGCCTACAATGGTACAGGGGCAGACGGGATATCTCCCTACGTACTTACGCAATGCGACACAATTGTTTCCCAATACTTATGCGTTATGTATAAATTCTCTCTTGAAATTGGGCTGGTTCCAAGAGACTGGAAGACAGCAAATGCCATTCCTGTACATAATGCTGGCAGTAAAAATTTGTACAGAATTGCCGTTCTATATCGGTGACCCCAATATCTTGTGTATTAGTAGAGAACGTTACAAGCGCAATGTGCTTAGACCAATCAATTGAATGCTATCGTTACCAAATGTATTTCTTTAAACGAAAATAGAAATTGAATTGATTTGCAGCACGTTATTTAAATATCTTGAATCTAGTAATCTTTTCACCAACTCCCAGAGTGCATTTACAGGGGTGCTACGTCTCAATACGGCGATGAGCATTCTTGGACGTTTCCTACGAGGTCGTCCTTTCACCAGCGCGCGCCCAGGTGGTGACGACTGCCGGCATAGACCGTGATGCGCAAACAAAGGAGCTCGCTTCGAGCGACAACTGCCGCCGTCCATGGAGGACGTAACTACCACAAATATCACTCTATGTGAACCTGACCCCGACAAGCTTAAGTAATTGATGAAAGGGGCCAACGTCGAATGCTTCCGTGGGAGCAGCTTCGACCTCGCAATGCCGGATTGCTATGCGCTTGCCCCATATGTGTGGGCGAAGGTGCAAGATAGAAGGTGGAGTGCGGCGGTGCGGCGCCACATCATGGGAGGGATATTGCGACTGATTGGACAATTGTGATTGACCGAGATATAGTCCCGCACAAGCAGAAAGACATTTGCTTGTACTTCCTATTTTTTTAATAAATGTTTCTCCTCGTCCTCCTCCTCCTTCTCCTCCTCCCTAGTCTAGTCTCCTAGAGAAGATGACTGTTTTAAAAGCAGAGACCTTCGGTGCAGTGAAGGAGGTGCTGACGAGTCCTGGTGTCAGCACAGACGTCTAATATTGATACGTAGGAAGACGCAGACGAGAAGCTATATACAAGTATATTTAAAAGGATATACGCCGCACTTGGCCAAGAGGCAACAGCCTGCGCTAGCCTCTGATCATCATCGTCGTCGTCGTAGTCTTCACACTGCTCCCCTCTTCGTCATCGCAAATACTGTTCCATAGCACTACCCTTGCGGCAAAAGCGCCGTCCCGGAGCGACTAAAGCCCGGACTCCGAAGCAGTGTGGTAGGCCTTGAGCCTACTGACGTGCACGATATGACTAGATGCCAGAGTAGAGAACGAGGTTGAACTTACAAGTGCAAGTTCATACGGCAAAGGCGTCACCTGGCGCAGCGCGCGGTAGGACCCTGTGTATCGTGAAAGGAGCTTCTCTGAAAGTCCGACGTGACGAGAGGGCGACCACAGGAGCTCAAGCGCACCAGGCTAAAACTGTACGTCATGGTGGCGGGCGTTGTACTGACGCTGCTGAGTGGTTTGCAAGGCCGTCAGTCGAGTACGGGCAGGCTGGCGTGCATGGTCGGCGAGGGCGATGGCGTCACGCGCATACTCGCTTATTGAGATCGCAGGAGGAGGAAGTGCCGTGTCAAGGCAAGGTAGGTCCGCGATGTCGGCGGTGTTTGCCGGGAAGAATTATACGCAAATGTGACGTAAGGAAGGGCTATGTCCCAGTCGTGGTGGTCCTTGGAAACGTACTTGGACAGCATATCGGTAAGAGTACGGTTTAACCACTCTGTCAGGCCATTGGCTTGAGGATGGTATGAGGTAGTCGACTTGTGTTGAGTGGAGCAGGAATGCACAATGTCGACGATAACTTTCGAGAGGAAGTTACGACCACAGTCAGTAAGCAGCTGTCACGGGGCGCCATGAAGCAAGCTAATGCCACGCAAGAGAAAGTCCGCGACGTCAGTGGAGCAACTGGTAGGGAGAGCCCGCGTCATAGCCTATCGGGTGGCGCAATCAGTTGCGACGGCTACTCATTTGTTCCCAGATGATGCCGTGGGAAATGGACCGAAGAGGTCTAATCCAACACGAAAGAACGGTTCCACAGGGACGGTGATTGCCTGGGGATGACCGGCAGGTAGCACCTGAGGTGTTTTCCGACGCTGGCAGGGATCACAGGCAGCAACATAGCGCCGGACGGAGCGAGCAAGACCAGGCTAATAGAAGCGGCGGCGGACGCGGTCGTACGTGCGGATTACCCCAAGATGTCTTGCAGTGGGTGCGTCATGCATCTCAAAGAGCACAGTCTGTCGTAGATGTTTTTACACGACAAGAAGATGATCAGATCCGTCAGGAAGGAAATTCCTTTGTTACAGAATGCCGCCCTGGAGGACATATCGGCGAACGGATGCGTCGGTAGGCGTAGAGCATAGACGCTCGATAAGTGCTCGCAGCGATAGGTCTCGGTGCTACTCATCGGCGATGTTAGCGAAGGCAGACACAGAGAAAACGCCGTTGGCGGTACTACTGTCGGCGTCGTCAGGCTCGTCTACCGGGTAGTGAGACAGGCAGTCTGCGTCCTTGGGAAGCCGGCCAGATTTGTAGGTGACAGAATACAATATTCTAGGAGGCGTAAGGCCCAGCGACCAAGTCTTCCTGTAGGATATTTCAGTGAGCATAACCAACAAAGCGCGTGATGGTCTGTGGCAACGGAAAAGGGTCGGACATATAAGTATGGGCGGAACTTCGCAACCGCCCCAACTAGGGCCAGACACTCACGCTCGGTGATGCGATAGTTTCGCTCCGAGGGTGAGATATGCCTGCTGGCGTAAGCGATAACAAGGTCGTCGCCGCGCTGGCGTTGTGCCAGTACTGCGGCAATTCCGGGAGCGCTGGCATCAGTACGGACTTCGGTAGACGCAGAAGGATCGAAATGGGCCAGAACGGGAGGCGTTATGAAAAGGTCGATTAGCTGCGAGAATGCAGAGGCCTCGTTATCGGCCCACTGGACAGGGGCGTCTTTTTTCAAAAGCTCGGTAGGTGGTCGGGCTATGACCGTGAAATATTTCACGAAACGGCGGAAGTACGAACAAAGGCCGATGAAGCTGCACACATCTTTGACACACTTCGGAACAGGGAAGTGCGTAACAGCATGGATCTTGCCTAGGTCCGGTTGCACTCCGTTCGCGTCAACGAGATGTCCAAGGACGGTAATCTGGCGGCGGCCGAATTGGCACTTCGATGCGTTGAGTTGCAGACCGGCTCGACGAAAAACGTCCAGGACTTCTGAGAGACGCTCGAGGTGCGTAGCGAACGTTGGGGAGAATACTATAACGTCGTCCAAGTAGCACAGGCACGTGGACCATTTGAAACCTTGAAGAATGGAGTCCATCATGCGTACAAAAGTGGCAGGAGCGTTACATAGACCGAACAGCATCACTTTGAATTGATAAAGACCGTCGGGTGTTACAAAAGCAGTCTTCTCGCGGTCGAGATCGTCCACGACAATCTACCAGTAGCCGGAGCGAAGGTCAATAGAGGAGAAATAGCGAGCACCGTGGAGGCAGTCAAGGGCGTCATCAATCCGAGGTAGGGGATACACGTCCTTTTTGGTAACCCTGTTAATGTGCCAATAATCCACGCAAAAGCGCCATGAGCCATCCTTCTTCTTTACCAGTACAACAGGTGACGTTCATGGACTACATGACGGTTCAATAATGTTCTTGGCAAGCATTTCGCGAACTTCTGCGTGGATAACTTGACGCTCGGCCGGTGACACTCGATAGGGGCGGCGATCAATAGGAGGGGTATCGCCGGTATTAATGCGATGTTTAATAGCCGTAGTTTGGGTCAAAGGACGATCTTTAAAGTCAAAAATATCGTGGTAGGAAAACAAAACGCGGTAGATCTCACGAGCGTGTTTGGACGGCATGTCGGGCGCAATCATTTTCTGTAAGTCGGCGATGGTACAAGTTGCCGACTGCGATTGTAGAGGAGGATCGGCTGAATTGTCCTCTGCAGCAATAGATGCTACTGAAAGATCCTCGAATGAGCAAAACTGGGCCAGAGACTTCCCGCGTGGCAGTACTTGTGTCGTCAAGCCAAAATTGACCACTGGTAGGCAGACACAATTCGCCGTAACAGATAAAACGGTATGAGGTACTGTGATCCCGTGTGTAAGGAGGACGTCTTGCATAGGAGCCGCGATGTAGTGACCGTCTGGCACTGGTGGGGATGACACTAATTCAACGCAAGTCAGTGGTGAAGGTGGCAAGCGAACGAAGTCAACGGAAATGAGGCGACGGAGGTGTGGTTCAGTGGGATCCAGAACAGGCAGGTCAAGGCGCAGAGTGCTGGCAGAACAATCGATGAGAGCATAATGTGCGGAGAGGAAGTCTAAGCCAAGGATGATGTCGTGGGGACAGTGGGCGATGACTGTGAATAGCACGATTGTTGAGCGATCGGCGAAGGAGACGCGGGTGGTACACATGCCAATTACGGGGGCTGTTCCGCCATCGGCGACACGGACAACAGGCGTCGTGGCGGGCCTGATTATTTTCCTCAGGTGGTTACGAAGGTCAGCGCTCATTACCGACAAATGCGCCCCAGTGTCTATAAGAGCAGATACAGGAACACCGTCGACTTGCACGTCAAGAAGGTTCAGATGAGTGGGCAACGTCAGGCGAGGATTCGGCGGCGTAGAGAGCAATACAGCGTCACCTCGAGGCGCTGCATCGTCTACTTTTCCGGCTGGAAGCGGCGTCCGAAGGGAGTCGGCGAATAGGAACGACGAGGCTGGGGAGAGCGAGATTGTCGTCGTTGGGGCGAAAGCGAACGAGAATAGGGGCGGTTCGGCGCAGGAGAATCAGTGGCGGCATTATCGGAGCGTGCGGCATATGGAAGAGAAGGGCCACCTGGGGGCGAGTGTAGGCAGTATAAGAAGACCGAGTCGGTGAACTCCAGCGACTGCGACAGTGCCCAGAAATGTGCCCGATTCGACGACAGTGAAAGCAAATGGTCTTGTCATCAGCAGTGCGCCATTCAGATTGGTCGCGGAAACGTGGTAGGTAATAAGATACGGAACGGGGTGGAATCAAAGAAGCCGCGCGGGTATCAGGGCGATGGGCCGCGAAGATGGTGTGAAGACCCATGTTTTCGAACTCCTGGCGGACAACTGCCTGGCTCAGGGAAACCATGACTGCAGGTGCGTTGGAGGAGCTAGAGTCGAAGGCAGCCGGATATGCGGCCTCGATCTCACGCCGGACGATCCTGGTAACATCGCCAGTGTTGTTGGGATGAGGAGCGTAGGCACAGGAAGATGTCGCTGGGGTTTTGGGCAGACGAGCAAACTGCTGGTCAATACGTCCGCTTTTAGCGAGTTCCAGGCGGCGGCACTCTTTTATAACTGCATCCACAGTCGCCACATTGTTGAAAACGAGCAAGTTGAAGGCGCCATCGGCAATGCCTTTGAGGATGTGGGAAACCTTGTCTGACTCAGCCATGTGTGCGTCAACTTTGCGGCATAGAGCCAAGACGTCCTGAATGTACGTGACGTAGGGCTCTGTTGACGTCTGCACACGGCCGGATAACGCCTTCTGCGCGGTAAGTTGGTGACCGTAGGGGTTGCCGAACAAGTCTCAGAGCTTTTGCTTAAGCGAATCCCAGCTGTTCAGCTTATCTTCGTGCGTCCGAAACCAAACTAGAGGTGTGCCAGAGAGGTAAAAGACTACGTTGGCGAGCATGATAGTAGGGTCCCACCGGTTATTGCGGCTCACGTGTTCGTACAGGCTGATCCTGTCCTCGAAGCCTTCCCCATCTTTGACCGAGAATACGCCAGGATCACGAGGAGCGGGGAGAGCGATGTAGGTCGTCGAAGTGGCAGCAGGTGTCGGAGGCGGCTGAGTTGAGTTGTGATCTCCGGGAGCCATGAAGGAAGGCTCGACGTACCGTCCACTGCGAAGCTCCGTGACGAGGTGCGGGGAACGTCCACCTCCACCAGATATGTTACGTAGGAAGACGCCGACTAAAAGCTATATACAAGTATATTTATAAGGAAATACGCCTCACTTGACCAACAGGCAACAGCCCGAGCTAGCCTCTAATCGTCGTCGTCGTCGTCTTCACACTGCTCGCCTCTTCGTCATCGCAAATACTGTTCCGTAGCAATATTCTCCTACTTGCTGTGGGTTTCTGTATCGGGTGCCAGTGTAAATAATGTAAAAAAAAACTTTTTCCTTCATTCGTCTACGGAACGTACTCATCAATGCGCCTGGAGGATTCTAAGCCTAAACGCTACCTCAGGTCACCGCAAACAGATTGCCAGCGGTGCGATCGAGAAGGCAGCCGTCATGATCTGGGATCGGCCGACCTGGAAACGTCCTTCTGGAAGACACGGTTTTCGCAAGCTCGGGGTTGGGTGAGTACTACATTTTTTACGACGATAAGGACAGGGTTCCACCGGGCGTGCAGTCAACAGAGGGGAAGTTGTTGTCGCCTCAAGGGAATGCGTACATGTCAGTATTTAAAAAGGAGGAGCTGCAGCTTTTGGAAGTATCGCAATACAGGTTCGGTTCTAGAAGGCGAAGTAAACGCAGGAGTGTCGCCGGAGGGGTAGAAACGCCACTACGCTTCCTACTGATGCGCACAACAAACATGGAAACAATGTGCGAAAAGCCTATAGTGCGTGCGAAAAAAAAACGTGCCCTTATATGTACCATTTCACGTGACATTTAAAGAAAGCCACGGGTGACAATACAATACTGTTCACAGACAAGTAATCAATGGTGAAAAACAATAAGGTTGCTGTTTGATTTGCTGCTGATGAGTTGCACGATGCTACGTTTCTCTTTCTTGTTTTCTTTCTTTTTTTCTGCCATTTACTGAATAGGTGTAAACTTATCATAGCCATTAGCACTGCCGTATAGCTGAGTCGGTAGTGTATGAGAATGTTAATCGCTGGGCCGTAAGTTCAAGCTTCGCGTTGGGCGTCGTCTTTTAATTCTCGTTATTAATAAAATGAAGAAATTGCGTTTTATTTTTTTTTCAGTCGAAGGCTCTGACTTCCTTCGGACTTGTTGCTGTAAAGTTTTGATTTCGTACGTCATTCTTCCGTCAAAAGGTCACGCTTTAGCTCGGGCACAACTCCGACGCGGCCTATTCAAATACATGTAAAACGCAAAAACGTTTGTATGAGATAACCTCTGGACCGATTTTAATGAAATTTGTTGCATTTGAAAGAGAAAGTTGAATTCTAGTGACTGTTGGAAGCGGAATTTCTATTTAGGGCTTCAATTTCCTTAAAACAATTTTCAAATATTTGACCGTTTGAAAAGAATAGAAGCACAATTTTTAAAAATTGATAGCTCTGTATCATAAACAGATATCGCGGTTCTGTGAACGGCATCCATTAGATCATTGAAAGCGGACAAATTCGATGTGTCATTTTACATCTTACGTGAATTTGTTACGTTGTTTACAAGGGTTCTGCAAAAGCTGTATTTCCATGTTACTAAATTTTTTGAGATTCATGTGTAATATATCAATTTTGTCCGCTTTGGATGTACTATTAGATGCATTTCACAGAATTGTATTATCGTTTTTCCTTTAGGAGTTACGGAGTTGTAAACTTGGCAGTTTTGTTTTTGGGAAATTTCGGATTTTCGCCAGTTTTTAATAAAAGATTGACGCCGTAACTCAAAAATTCGAAACCAACAGTCACTAGACTTTAAGTTTTTCTTTTCAATGCAACAAACCTCGTCAAAATTGGTGCAGTGGTTGCCGAGAAAAACGAATTCTCTTTTTACATGTATTTAGATAGGAGCACCCGAGCTAAAGCTTCCTCTTAAGCACCAACGCAGCCAAGAGCGCCAGGAAGCTAACTACAGAATAGATACTTGGTGACTACGGAGCTTCTGAAACTACGACTCGAGATAACAGATGTGATAATGATGAGATGACTATTATGAAACTATGTTCGCCACTAATGTGCCAAAGGTATCGCTATACGGCGTAACCGTACCAAGTCCTTAGATTCGAGGTCACTGATGGACTAGACCGTGGCGACGGGGCCGCTGAGGTTGGCAGTACAGTCCACAGAGGGTCTACCAAGTTGACCTTTCCAAATTCCCTGAGTTTTCCAGGTTTTGCCTGAGTGCCTTCGCGAAATTCCCTGAGTGACACAAAACTTCGTTTTATGTCAAGACGGGTTGACACCATATCGCCCGATGCTGCCACTCTCTAGTAAGCATCGCAAAAAATTTTAAAAATGAAAACTTAATCCAGCTTGAATAGTAACAACTAGTGTCTATTTTATTCAATAAGCCATAAGGGCCGGGTTAGCATGATTCACAGCGAATAATATATTTTTTAGGAAGATGGTAAAAACAATTGCATATGGAGTCAAATATTCTGAAATACAAATGAAAGAGAGGTGCATATAGAAGCAAATATTTTCGAACGCGAGCTATTTCTATCAACTGATAGCAAGCTCATTGGTATGAGGCCTGAACTTTGTCACAAGTGAGATTCTCTCTCAACATTTGGTAAGCCAACCTCAACTGTCCTACCATACTCTCAGTGCGCGCACAACGCCTCGGTTATGTTTCACTGCTTTAAAGAGTTTATTTTGGTTTGGATGGAGGGACAGTTGCATCTCGGCGTTAGCCATTACTTTGTTTTTTAAGCTCGAGCTCATTCAAGGAAGCGGCGGCACACTCCTTTCCCGTTCATTCCTCAGTGCGCAAGTCGTTTTTGCTCTCTTCCTCCTTCCGCCGCGCATTCGCACTGCGTATCATTTGAAGCATCCTCTTAGTTGTACTGTCAACGTCCCATTTTTCGGACTCCCTAGGAGCCGCGAGAACGTACGAAAAATCGAGGATGTCGAAAACATGAATGCATGTCTTTTGCTGCCCTTAAAGGGCCCCTCACCAGGCCAGATATCAAATTTCAATTATACGCTGTGAGTAGTTACGTGCCCTCTATGAAGCGTTCTGCCGCAAGGATTTTTCAGATAGCTTCATTAATTGCCGAGATACAAACATTTCAGTGCCGCGAACCTATGATTTCAGGAGGCGAGCGCCACTGTCAAGAGAGACCCTCTCTCTGCTTGCCCCGTCAAGCCTCCGCAAGCGAAACTCCTTCCCTGCGTTCTCCCATACCAGAGCTCGAGGATCGGGTGACGCATGCGTCACGGTCCCCGCCTTCATTTTTTCATCGTATTTTTTCTTTCGCGAGCGAGCTGTTGCGTTTGTCTAGTTTCGCGCAGCACACCATTTTGCTCATTCTGCACGAGAACAGTTGACTGGCGGTATAAGCCGATGCTACGCCAATACCGAGGGACTGTCTCAGGCAGACGAAAGCGATTCATAGAGCACGATCGCGAGCTGAAACACCGTCGAAAATGACACACCTTCATTGTCCGCGCACGACTGCACGACGTGGGAACAAGCAGAGAAAACGGAAGCATATCTCGCTTGCTGTAGTGCGAAGTAAAACACGCACATGCAGACATTTTTTTTCTCTGTTTTATTATTTCTCTAAAACTTTAATACGTCTATTGAAGCAAGATATTACACAAGTGACAGATGTTGCCTTTAATAATTCAAAAGTCGCGTGTCCCTACGAGCGACGTCACAGCAGTGCGATGTACGTAGGCGTACTTTTGCGATATACGTCGACTCCACTGTGGGAGCGCGGTGCCCGCGAGGAGAAGGGCAGACGTTGATCTGTGTGAAATTTCAGCTCTTTCCGCGGAGCGTAGCGAAGTAGTATTTAGCAGGCACCATCGTTAGCGAGCATAGTACGCACGGCGCTTGCCAGCTCAAAATGGCCAGACCTGATGAGATGCCCTCGAATAGACTCCGAGACCCACTTTTCTTTCTTTTTTTTTTTTGGCAGGCTCAAAATGAACAGCCAATGCAAACCAAGTCATGGTGTCGTGTGAACCGAAGCTTGCCATGTTTCTGTTCCATGTTTTGCTGACGAGAGCTTACTTCTCGTAACTACCCCAGCGTCGTGCGCATGCGTGAGTTACGGCAGAGACATCATGGGAATTTTGCTTCTAGAAATGTACTTCTTCCAAAATAATAGGGAGCAGGGCGCGCTTGGCACCGTTTGTCCCTAGCCGAGCTACACTACGCGGCTGTGGATAAGTCCTGAGTAATCAGGTGCGCTCTTTTCGTGGTGCCATGCAAATAGATTGCGCTCACCACAGCGAGGTACTCGGTGAGACTCGCGTGTTCGATATACCCTATATTTTTCTTCGAAATATTGTTGCATTACTATATAATTTCATATTTGACTTCTGCCGAGCACGGTACTTTCCCTATGCTTCACCGCCAGGCCTGACACGAAGGGTTCCTGCCAAGGGGATCGGAGCAACCCAGAAAATGGCGCAGGAGGCGGGGGCATGCGCACGGAAGGTGGTTAGGTAGGTGCTGCATTAGCGGCCGCAGGGACCTATGAATAAGAACACGATGTTACGGTACCTTGTAAAGTAGCCATTTGCATGTTGTACGTAACTTCATGTTCAAGGCTAGGCGGAGCGCTCCACACGCACAGCGGACCTACGTGGCACGTACTCCTCTGGCCGAACACCGAAGGCGTACTGCAAAGCGGCAAACGTTATGCTACGTGCGTCCCAGTAGCACGGGCCAATCACTGACGAAAGAAACTGCCGCTTCGATCGCTGTTATGGACACTGTATCACCCACTACGATAGAATATGCCGCTGTTAAACGGCGCAAAGCAGGTCGTCTTTCGTAGTACCTATAGCAAAGGCACATTTTGAGACGCAAAAGTCCCGTTATTTCTCTACAGGGACGTCTTGGGCCGGCCAAGAAATAGATAGAAGGTCTCGCGTTGTGATAGGGGAAACGCAAGATTGTTGTCGAGTATAGGCACAACCACGCGTTTTCTCAAGATGTCCCGAACGTAACGAGGGATCTCGGAACGTCAGCTGTTGTCCTGGGAGTTCCGCGTTTCGTAAAACGCGGGTCGATGTAACTTTCGTGACACGAGTCCGCCGCGCGACGGTTCCGTGGTCTGCCCGAGTTCGTCCTGCACCGCGCTTTTTTTACCCGCAAGTGTGGACGCAGATTACGACGACAGCGCGGACCGAATTCGCAAAGCGTTTTGTTTGTAAGTGCGCTTTGCCATTGGCCGGCGCATCATTCGCTAAAAAAGTTAAGCATTGGGATTGGCTGAAATTTTCTCTTGCAAACATTTTAGCGTAGGATCGTTTTAAGAATTCTCGACGTAGTTCTCTCAGCCACCCTAAACAGCTTTTTGTGTGTGTGTGTGTGTGTGTGTGTGTGTGTGTGTGTGTGTGTGTGTGTGTGTGTGTGTGTGTGTGTGTGTGTGTGTGTGTGTGTGTGTGTGTGTGTGTGCGTGTGCGTGCGTGCGTGCGTGCGTGTGTGCGTGTGTGCGTGTGTGCGTGTGTGCGTGTGTGTGTGTGTGCGTGTGTGCGTGTGTGCGTGCGTGCGTGCGTGCGTGCGTGCGTGCGTGCGTGTGTGTGTGTGTGTGTGTGTGTGTGTGTGTGTGTGTGTGTGTGTGTGTGTGTGTGTGTGTGTGTGTGTGTGTGTGTGTGTGTGTGTGTGTGTGTGTGTGTGTGTGTGTGTGAAAACATTTTTTTATCCTTTTCTAAATTCCGCATCCTTTTGCCTCTCCCCCAGAACAGGGTAGTAGAAATATTCCTTCCCCTCTCTCTTGACGAGGTTATGATGTTCGGTGTGGTTATTGCAGATGATGACGGCTACGCGCCGATTTGCGACCGCGACATTTTCCGTTACGCTACAACGGTACCGCTTACCTCGCCGCACCTGCTTTAGATGTTCCTTTTTTTTCTGTATCGAGTCGCATCACCGCTCAACCCTATTTTCATTCCTCGATAGAATTCTTCCTTTTCGTTGTCTTTTCTTTCCTTTATTTCTCTTTTTATTTCTTTGTGTGTTCATGGCTGCTGTTTCATAGTACAAATTGAAATGCGGTATTGACATCGTAGTGGTTCATACTTCAAGGCGAATGCAGCCTTTCTTCTCGCTCAGGAAACCCAAAACTCTCATGACGAACAGCTGGCTGCTTTCCAAGAAAGTGCAGAAAAAGATAAGCCACGGAAAAAGTTAAACGGCAATGAAACATAAGCGAGAAACAGAACACAAGGTCAAAGGGAGCACGAAAGGTAATTGATGCAACGTAGCTGGCTTGTGTTCACTAGTTATTGATGACCTTACCAAATCTGGCATTACGCTTCCTTAGTCTCTGCATCACTGTATTTATGCCAATGCCGCGTTTAACTGAATGTGGAAGAACAAAAATTAAAACTGAAATAAAAAATAAACCAAAATTGAGGAAGTGCAGCACCGTAAGTCAATGCAAGTAAAAGCAAGATGTTAACAACTGAACGATCAAGCAATTCAAGCAGCACAAGTACACGTTCTACGCCTGGGGCCAATTGTTCAGCCAATAGCAAATCTGTTACTTATTCTCTGCACGCCGAATTGCCGGAGAGAGCCGGGCGGCCGCGCGATCACGGAATAAAAATTAACCCCCCCCCCCCCCCCTCCCTGTGAACGATGGCTCAGTTGGTAGAGCGGTGGACCGTAGAGGTGTCGTCCTGCGGGCATCCATAGGTCGCTGGTTCGAATCCGGCTCGACGGAGTGGCTGCATTTCTTTCTTTCTTCATTCAGGGGTGAACTTTTTGTTTTCTTCCGTGCGTGGTCCATGGTTAATCAAATTGGTGAGACCGCTGGAACTATGGCACTTCGCTTCTTTTCCTTTTCTGATATAGTGTAAGCGCAGTGCAGACGTTCATATTCCCTTTCAATTCCGCTCTGACAAAGCAAGGCCTTGTAGAGCCGGGCGGCCGCGTGATCAGGGAATAAAAATTAAACTCCCCTTTGTGAACGTCACCGTCGATAGCTCAGTGCTGAACGCCCTCCACTCTATATGGCGAGCTCGCATGGCCGGGTACCATTGCGACGTCGACGCTCGGCCAGCGCGTATGTATTTCAGAGAGTGTATGTCCTTATTTATTGAAATGCAGAAAATGCAAAAGTGTGTACCGGATTGGCTGTCGAGGCTCGAACCTCTGACAGTCATGAAGGAATTTTAATTTGACAACGTCAGTCCTATGCGGATAGACGGCTTTGTAGAGCTTTTTTGTTTCTCGCCTTCGTTTTCTCTTGCAAGAGGCTTGCATTTGTGTCATGAGTGTGAAATTCATATGTACGATGTTATATTAAAAACCGGTAATAAATAAAAAAAAACCGTCGATAGCTCAGTTGGTAGAGCGGTGGACTGTAGAGGTGAAGTCCTGCGGGCATCCATAGGTCGCTGGTTCGAATCCGGCTCGACGGAGTGGCTGCATTTTTTTCTATTCCTCATTCAGGGGTAACCTTGTTGTTTTCTTCCGTGTGTGATCCATGGTTAATCGAGTTAGTGAGGCCGCTACAACTATGGCACTTCACTTTTTTTTCTTTTCTGATATAGTGTAAGCGCATGCAGACGTACATATTCCCTTTCAATTCCGCTCTGACAAAGCAAGGCCTTCTAGAGCCGGGCGGCCGCGCGATCAGGAAATTAAATATTAAACTCCCCCTCGTGAACGTCGCCGTCGATAGCTCAGTTGGTTGAGCGGTGGACTGTAGAGGTGTCGTCCTGCGGGCATCCATAGGTCGCTGGTTCGAATCCGGCTCGACGGAGTGGCTGCATTTTTTTCTTTCTTCATTGAGGGGTGACCTTGTTGTTTTCTTCCGTGCGTCATCCATGGTTAATCGAATTAGTGAGACCGCTACAACTATGGCACTTCACTTTTTTTCTTTTCTGATATAGTGTAAGCGCAGTGCAGACGTACATATCCCTTTCAATTCCGCTCTGACAAAGCAAGGCCTTGTAGAGCCGGGCGGCCGCGCGATCAGGGAATAAAAATTAAACTCCCCCTTACGAACGTCGCCGTCGATAGCTCAGTTGGTAGAGCGGTGGACTGTAGAGGTGTCGTCCTGCGGGCATCCATAGGTCGCTGGTTCGAATCCGGCTCGACGGAGTGGCTGCATTTTTTTCTTTTTTCATTCAGGGGTGACCTTGTTGCTTTCTTCCGTGCGTGATCCATGGTTAATCGAATTAGTGAGACCGCTACAACTTTGGCACCTCACTTTTTTTTCTTTTCTGATATAGTGTAAGCGCAGTGCAGACGTACATGTTGCCTTTCAATTCCGCTCTGAAAAAGCAAAGCATTGTAGAGCCGGGCGGCCGCGCCATCAGGGAATAAAAATTAACCTCCCCCCCTGTGAACGGCGCCGTCGATAGCTCGATTCCATTTCCGGCCACCGCAGTGAACGGTCGCGGAATGCCTTGCTCCGTAGGGGCGGATACAGCGGCCCTCGGCCGTGGCACCAGGTGTACGGATAAGCCTTACCCGGATTATCAAGTTGTTTTGCCTCATCTGCCTTCAGGTACATCAGTTTTGTATGCAGTATTTTTGCACGCGGATGTTAAAACCAGGCCGTATCGGGTCGAGCACTTTCGAGATGCGCTCGCGCGTCTTGCACTGCTGCCGGAAGTGGTGGCCCTTGGCGCCTTCCAAATGAACCATGTGTGGGCGGTGACCTTCCGTGATGAAGCTTCGAAGAAAAAGATGCTTGCGGCAGAAACATTCAACGTGAAAGACCAGCCCTGTGTCGTTTATGATCCCTGCAACCAAGGCATCAGACTGAAGCTTTATTGGCTGTTGCATTTCGTTCACGACGACGAGGTTCGAGCAGCGTTAGCCCCTTACGGAAGGGTTACAGATATCGCCCGCGAAAAGTGGCGGGTACAGGGATGTAATGATAAAGGGTCCACCACCCGTTTGGTGACACTCTTGCCAAAGCCTGGAATTACAGTTGAAGACTTGCCTCATCAGGTGCGCGTCGCGGAAAACTTAGCGCTCGTGCATGTACCAGGAAGGCCCCCGTTATGCCTCCGGTGCAATGGAACTGGACATATCAGGCGCGAGTGTCGCATACCACGCTGTGCACTCTGCCGACGATTCGGCCACGAAGAACAAGACTGCGTGCGATCCTATGCAGCGGTAACAAGTCCAGTTAAAAGCGACGAGATGGCTGAACACATAATGGACCATGCTGATGCCGATGCAGCATCCCGAGCAACGACCGAAGAACCGGCGGCAGACAGCACACCCTCTGACGCGTCTCCACTTCAGGAAAACTCCACTGGGCCCGGCGACAGCCAATCTGGCGAGGCAAAGAGCGTGCTGGTTGGGAAGCCGACTAACGACCAAAACGTCAATGAGAGAAAGGACGCGATTTTAGTAAGCGCATCAGTGACTACCGCGAAAGACGAGACCGAAGGCATTGAGGATGTTGAAATGACAGCAGCCGCTAAAGCAGCTGCAAAGAGGCCTCGTGAGGCCACTGACGGATCTCAAGCCTCACCCGAACCATCGAGCAGCGGCGAGCCGTCGCCGAAGACCGCTATAACGAGACGAATGGGCCTCAAACCGAAGCCGAAGATACCGCCTGATAGGCGGTCGGCTTCAACATTGACCCCGACTTAGGGGCGTGAAGTGTGTTCAGCCAGCCTGTCCTCAGTATAATACGTTACATAGCGGACAAGTAGAATGTGACCTGTGCTGGTTTTTGCTATCTGCCTGTCCAGATGTGAGTACCGTTCCGTCTGTTTGCTAATCCAAAAAATGGCTGTTAATCTGACATTTCCCCTTTGTGTAGCTACGTTGAATGTGAGGGGTTTGGCATCCCGCAGGAGGCAGTGCCAGTTAAGCCGTCTCTTGTTGGAAAATGACATTGACATAATGGCAGTGCAGGAAACCAAAGTAGAAAGCGAAGAGCAAACGCACAGAATGGTCGAACCTTTCAGGGATAGGTATAATGCATGTGTGTCTCATGCTAGAGGCACTTCAGCGGGTTGCATGATACTCGTTCGAAAATGCACCGATATTGTAACGCAATCTGTAGAGTCCAGTGATGATGGCAGGCTACTATTCATCGACTTTGGCATTTGTGGCCTCCTTTGGCGTGCAATATGTGTGTATGCTCCGAATAACATTAACGAACGTGTAGAATACATAGATAACCTGAGAACATGCATGACGTACGAAAGGAACATAATTTTATTTGGAGACTTTAATTGTGTGTGCAGGCCGCAAGACAGAATCAACAGATTGACTTACCGCGATAGAAGTGCGACACTATTAAACGCGCTTGTAAACGAGCTTGAACTGGACGACGTTGGTTGTATTTTTGACGGTGACGAGCACGTACAGTATACGCACTACCAAGGTGTAAGTCATGCTAGACTAGATCGCATATATGTTCCGGCAGCTGCGATACCACACATTACTACATACAAAGTAAAGAACGTCACATTTAGCGATCACTGCTTGGTGATAGCGACACTAGGAACCAAGCCAAAAGCGTCAAAGTTTAGTTGGAACTTGTGGAAATTAAATGATACACTGTTGGATGATGAAATTTTTGTTAAAAAAGTAAAGGATAGAGGAAATATGTTCGGTTGAATCTTCCAATTTCACAGCGCTTTGGGAGCAATTTAAAAATGAAGTAAAGATTGCGGCGATTGAACGAGCTTGCGTGCGGCGCAGCATTGAAAAACAACAAGAGAAAGAACTTAGGAGCACGTTAGATTATATGATTGCGGTTGAGAGTTCTAACCCTGGACACTTTAGCAAGGAACTACGTGACCTTAAAAGTAAGCTCGAAGTGATAGATGAAAAGAAATATCGTGGAGCGATCGTCAGAGCACGGGCTGAAAGACTATGGCTAGGGGAAACGTCTACTAAGCGGGCACTCGGGGAAGAAAAAAGGCAAGCAGTAAAAAAAGAGATAAAAGAAATAAGATATAAAAATGATGTGACGCGCGACAAGGAACTGATAGAGAAAGCGTTTGTTGAATGCTATCGAAAACTGCTAAGCCCAAAAATAAAAGATACAGAAGCCTTTCGAAACGAATTTTTGTCGCTCATGCCAAGGCTAGGCGATGAAGTAAGACAAACGCTTGAACGGCCAATTAGTCTGAATGAAGTAAAACAGGCCATTGATGAACTAAGCACTGGCAAAGCACCTGGGCCTGATGGACTAGGGGCTGCCATTTACAAATGCTTCAAGGAAGAACTGGCACAAGCGTTACATCGCGTGATAAATGAGTGCTATGAACAAAAAAGAGCACCTTTATCTTTTAGAAAATGTCATGTAGTACTCATTCCAAAATCGGATGATCCCAGGAAATTGTTGGATGTTGAGGCCTATCGACCTATAAGTCTTACGAATGTAGACTATAAAATATTTACAAAGGTGCTAGCCAAGAGATTGCAGAGCGTTATCACACACCTCGTATTACCTCACCAGACATGTGGCATCAAAGGAAGGACAATCTACACAAATATACACACCGCTAGAACTATCCTAGAATGCTGTGACATGACTCAAGATAACATAGCTATGATACAACTGGATCTTCAGAAAGCATTTGATAGAGTTAATCATGACATACTACAGTTATTACTAGAACATTGTAATGTAGGTAGCGTTATCAAGGAGGGCATCAAGATGGTGTATGAAGTGTGTGCAGTAAACCTTATAATTAACAACACCGTAAGTGAAAACATTCCAGTACTGTCAGGTATAAAACAAGGGTGTGCCTGTTCGTCTCTTCTTTTTGCACTTTATTTGGAACCCTTATGTTTAAAAATTCGCATAAATAAAATGGTGCATGGTTACTCCTTTTATGCTACTGAAGTTAAAATACTGGCATATGCCGATGATATAGCTATATTCTGCAAAGACAAAGACAGTATTAAAGAAGCTGTTAAGGAAGCTACATCATTCTGTAGTGCTACCGGAAGTGCCATTAGCTGGGATAAATCTCTGGGCATTTGGCATGGAAATTGGGGGCAAAAGCCGGAGGCGTATGCAAACATGAGATGGACAAGTATTCCTGCTAGATACTTGGGGGTTCCTCTCCAACATTATGGAAATACTGCAGAATACTGGGCAGGAGAGACAGAAAGGCTCAAGGATCAGTCTGAAAAATGGGGAGGGCATAACTTTTCTATGTTTTCCCGCGCTACAGTCTGTAATGTGTTTTTTGTTGCAAAAGTGTTTTACGTACTTCAAGTGTTCAGTATGAGCAGAACTTGTGTCCAAAAATTACACAGAGTGTTTGCCACCTATATATGGAATTCTACCTGGGAACGCACCAGTCGGTTAAACTTGTTCCTTTCGGTGCGACACGGAGGGCTTGGTCTGTGTCATTTATTTTTGAAACAAATAGTTTCAAGGTTTTTCTTTCTGAGAGACCAGAGAGATGTTTTCTTGCGTACTGTTATACACATGAGGTTGTGTAATCATTTCCCGGATTATATTGTCTCATCAAATGCAGATACGCGTGGAACACTGAGCAGTTTTTGGCGCGAAATAGTGTCTGCATATCAAGTACTGAAGCCACGGTTTTCCTTAGAATATTTGAGCGCAGTGGCACGTAAACGATTGTACAAAGATCTAATTGATGTGTTTTTACCAATACCGTTGTACCGCTCCATCTATCAACTAGGACCAGAACGAGACGTATTAAAACGAGTTCGAAAAATGCCAGTAAGAGCGTCATCTAAATCATTCTTTTTCCAACTGCACACGGGCACGCTCGCTGCAAAACCGTGGCTTCAAAGCAAAGGTATGTTTGTCCCATGGGGATTACACTGCCTGATATGTCGAAAGGAGGAAACGATAGAACACATCTTTTTGGACTGTCACGATGCTTTTTTCTTGTGGGACATCCTTAAACGGACACTTCAGAAAGATTTGCCAGTAACACCCTTTGGTATCCGATTCTTGCCATGTGAAGATCCAGATGAAATGCCATGCGACATGTTCATGTTACTGTGTTTGCATAGTGTGTGGAAAACGAGGATGGCGGTCAGAAATGCGGATGTCAACGCAAGATCGGCCATGCAAAACTTCAGTGAGAACTGTGTGTACATACGAGATGTTCTCAAAATCCAGAGGAACCCACCGGATTGGATACCTGTGCTCGATAAGCTGGCTTCTCTGAAGTCATTTTAGCTTCACACTCCAGCCATGAAAAGGCTCACGCGTCTTTTATTGTACTTGTAAAATTGTATTTAAGAGTTCTGTGTTTGGAAGTGTCAAACCGGTAATAAAGAAAAAAAAAAAAAGCTCAGTTGGTAGAGCGGTGGACTGTAGAGGTGTCGTCCTGCGGGCATCCATAGGTCGCTGGTTCGAATCCGGCTCGACGGAGTGGCTGCATTTTTTTCTTTCTTCATTCAGGGGTGACCTTGTTGTTTTCTTCCGTGCGTGATCCATGGTTAATCGAATTAGTGAGACCGCTACAACTTCGGCACCTCACATTTTTTTTCTTTTCTGATATAGTGTCAGCGCAGTGCAGACGTACATAATCCCTTTCAATTCCGCTCTGACAAAGCAAGGCCTCGTAGAGCCGGGAGGCCGCGCGATCATGAAATAAAAAGTAAACTCCCCCCTGTGAACGTCGCCGTCGATAGCTCAGTTGGTAGAGCGGTGGACTGTAGAGGTGTCGTCCTGCGGGCATCCATAGGTCGCTGGTTCGAATCCGGCTCGACGGAGTGGCTGCATTTTTTTCTTTCTTCATTCAGGGGTGACCTTGTTGTTTTCTTCCTTGCGTGATCCATGGTTAATCGAATTAGTGAGACCGCTACGACTTCGGCACCTCACTTTTTTTTTTCTTTTCTGATAGAGTGTAAGCGCAGTGCAGACGTACATAATCCCTTTCAATTCCGCTCTGACAAAGCAAGCCCTTGTAGAGCCGGGCAGCCGCGCGATCAGGAAATAAAAATTAAACTCCCCCCTGTGAGCGTCGCCGTCGATAGCTCAGTTGGTAGAGCGGTGGACTGTAGAGGTGTCGTCCTGCGGCCATCCATAGGTCGCTGGTTCGAATCGGGCTCGCCGGAGTGGCTGCATTTTTTTCTTTCTTTATTCAGGGGTGACCTTGCTGTTTTCTTCCGTGCGTGATCCATGGTTAATCGAATTTGTGAGACCGCTACAACTTTGGCACCTCACTTTTTTTTTCTTTTCTGATATAGTGTAAACGCAGTGCAGACGTACATATTCCCTTTCAATTCCGCTCTGAAAAAGCAAGGCCTTGCAGAGCCGGGCGGCCGCGCGATCGGGAAAAAAAAATTAAACTCCCCCCCTGTGAACGTCGCCGTCGATAGCTCAGTTGGTAGAGCGGTGGACTGTAGAGGTGTCGTCCTGCGGGCATCCATAGGTCGCTGGTTCGAATCCGGCTCGACGGAGTGGCTGCATTTTTTTCTTTCTTCATTCAGGGGTGACCTTGTTGTTTTCTTCCGTGCGTGATCCATGGTTAATCGAATTAGTGAGACCGCTACAACTTCGGCACCTCACTTTTTTTTTCTTTTCTGATATAGTGTCAGCGCAGTGCCGACGTACATAATCCCTTTCGATTCCGCTCTGACAAAGCAAGGCCTTGTAGAGCCGGGCGGCCGCGCGATCGGGAAATAAAAATTAAACTCCCCCCTGTGAACGTCGCCGTCGATAGCTCAGTAGGTAGAGTGGTGGACTGTAGAGGTGTCGTCCTGCGGGCATCCATAGGTCGCTGGTTCGAATCTGGCTCGACGGGGTGGCTGCGTTTTTTTCTTTCTTCATTCAGGGGTGACCTTGTTGTTTTCTTACGTGCGTGATCCATGGTTAATCGAATTAGTGAGACCGCTACAACTTTGGCACCTCACTTTTTTTTCTTTTCTGATATAGTGTAAGCGCAGTGCAGACGTACATATTCCCTTTCAATTCCGCTCTGACAAAGCAAGGCCTTGTAGAGCCGGGCGGCCGCGCGATCAGGAAATAAAAATTAAACTCCCCCCTGTGAACGTCGCCGTCGATAGCTCAGTTGGTCATTCTGCATCCGGCAGCCGAGCTGTCCGGATCGTAGGGTCATGGCCTCTTCCGGGGCAGTGACAGCGGCCACTTTTGGTCGCGGAAACAGGATCACCGACGACGATAAGGACTATCCGTTTATTTTGCTTCAGCTGCCGAAAGGACGAGTTGCATTTAACACCGTGTTTTTACACGGTGATGTACGCGCCAGGCCTTACAAGGTCGAAGATTTTAGAGACGCCCTACTGCCGACGGGACTGCTGCCGGACGTGGTATGCATAGGGGCGTACCAGATAAACCACGTCTGGGCGGTGACCCTGTCTGACGCCACTGCGACGAAGCGCCTCATGGCTCTTAAGGAACTACAAGCGAAGGGAAGACGGTGTGTCATCGTGGACCCGCAAGACCAGCAGGTGAAGCTTAGGCTTCACTGGCTGCTCTATGGCGTTGCAGACGAGGACGTACGGATGGCTTTCATGGCTTTCGGCAAGGTGGAGGAGGTAAGCCGGGTAAGGTGGCGCGTCCATGGCATGGGCGACAAGACGTCGACAACCAGGACTGTGATTCTAAAGCTCAAAATCGGCGTCAAAATGGAAGACCTTCCTCATCAGGTCCGCGTCGGCGGAGAGCTGGCCTTGGTGGTCGTCCCTGGTCGACCCATGCAGTGCCTGCGCTGCCAAGGCACGGGGCACGTCCGCCGTGAGTGTAATGTTCCGCGCTATTCTCGCTGCAGATGGTTCGGTCATGTTGACGCCGACTGTGTCAAATCCTACGCCGCCGTGACAGGCCCAACAGTGAACGACCTGGCGGCAGAGCACGTCACGGACGTGGTCGAGACGGAGGACGCCGCTACAGGCATCGGATACCTGGTACCGACAGCGGCAGTCAGCGAGACGTCGACCGTCGGCGCAGAAGGCACGGCTGCTCAAGGTACTGAGAAGCAGAGTGGGAAGGCACAGGTCGCGGCTGCTCTGTGCCCCGCGACGGGTACGATTAGTGAAGACCCGGCCGACAACGGTATGATGACAATGCAGCAGGACGAGGCCGTCAAAGACGGCCACCGGACTGAGACAATTGGCGGCCCCATCAAACGCCCCCACGACCAGACCAAGGACCAGGGCGAGGGTGCGACCAGCACCACCGAGGGACCACCGACAAAGACGCCCCAGGGGAGGCGGATGGGCTTGAAACCAAAGCCGAATGTGCCGCCTGAAAGAAAGCCTGTGGTCAAAGCGTCGACGACAAACAATGCCGGGAAGCCGGATGACCCCGGAGGCGGCTAGCCAAGGGCTGGTCGTGAAGGGTAAGCACCATGCTCCGGGCCTACGCTCTTTTTTTTGTTAGATGAAGACGGCTGAAATACCGTCTCTTAGTATTGCCACACTAAACGTGCGAGGGTTGGCGGCTAGTCGTAGGCAATGTCAGGTCCTACGGTTGGTAACGGACCATGACATAGACGTACTAGCCGTCCAGGAAACCAAGGTTGACGGAGAGGAGGAGACCGGGAGCATGGTGCGACGATTCACGACTAGGTACTTTGTGGTGGTGAGTCATGCGGTAGGCACCTCCGGGGGGTGCATTCTTTTTGTGAAGAAGCTGTCGGGTTTACATATTCAAAGTGTGGGGTCCTGTCTGTCTGGAAGGATTGTTTTGTGTGACTTTATGATCTCTGACTTTGAGTTTTGCGTCATATGCGTTTATGCGCCGAATTCTCTAGACGAGCGCGTCCTCTTTTTTTCGAACCTCTCACAATATGTTCGTTGTAATAAACGCGTTGTGTTATTAGGGGACTTCAATTGTGTGTTGAGTGCTAGAGACCGAGCCAACAATGCCGGTGTGCGTGAGAAAAGTAGTGACGTTTTGTCAAAATTAATTAATGAAAATGAACTTGATGATGTTTTTCAATGTCTGGAAGGGGGGCGTCAAGTGACATTTACGCATTTTCAAGGCAGCAGTCATGCGCGACTGGATCGCATGTACATTTTCTTGGACACGATTTCAAGATGCCACGGTTATTGCGTTGTACCCGTGTCATTTTCGGATCACTGCCTGGTAAAATGTAACATAGGTATAAGGAAAAGGGAACATGCTTTTAATTGGCATCTATGGAAACTCAATGACTTGTTATTAAATGATGCATCTTTTGTAAAGGCAGTACGGGATGCGGTTAACGAAATACGCGAAAATGCAGCTGATACAGTAGCAGAAAAGTGGGAATGTTTTAAACGAAAAGTTAAAATGAAAGCCTTAGAAAGGTCAAGCTGCCTCAAATTTGAGAGGGCATATAAAGAAAAGGGTTTGCGAACATTACTTCAGCAGCTGATAACGCTTGAGTGCAGAGAGCCTGGTCTGTACAAAGACGATGTGCGAAGCGTCAAGGAAAAGCTTGAACAGTTCGACAAAGAACGTTATCAAGGAGCCATCGTGCGAGCAAGAGCAGACGCGCTAGCGGCAGGGGAGACGCCCACTAAAAGGGCGCTCGGTTTAGAGAAGTCGCACGGACAACGAAACCATGTCGATCAAATTTTAATGAATTGAACTGTTGTTGACGACAATGAGAGCATAGCACACGCCTTTTTCCAGTACTACCAGTCGCGCTTTGCATTTCAGCAAGCGAATTTAGAGGGTTTCAAAGCAGACTTTCTGCACCGCATGCCGCGTTTGAGCGATGAAGCTAAGGAGCGATTAGAAGGGAAAATAATGGAGAGGGAAGTCGAAAAGGCAATCGACGATTTAAACTTGGGCAAGTCACCGGGACCAGATGGACTCAGCGCCGCCTTGTATAAGGCATTGAAGAGAGAACTGGCCCCTTTATTAGTAGAAGTATTTAATGAAGCGTACGAGCAGAAATCATTGCCACCTTCTTTGGGGAAAGCGCACACCATTCTAATTCCGAAGAACGATAAATTAGATAAACTGAGATTCGTATCATCCTATAGGCCCATATCACTAATAAATGTGGATTACAAGATATTTATGAAGATTTTAGCGACCAGACTACAAAGCGTCATAAAGGAAATCGTCGCAGACCATCAAACTTGTGGAATCAAAGGGCGAACAATTTTTTTCTAACATCCATAAGATGCGGTGTGTGCTCGAGTGCTGTGACCTCACCGGTGGCGGCGTTGCAGTTCTTCAGCTTGATCTTGAGAAAGCGTTCGATTGTGTCGCTCACGTTATTTTGTTTGCCATCTTATATCATGTTAATGTCGGCTCCATCATCACTGAGGGCGTGGCCTTGGCGTACCAGAACTGCACAACAAGATTAATTGTTAACAAGTCTCTGGGGGCCCCCATTAACATCATGCGGTCAGTGCGCCAAGGCTGTCCCCTCAGTCCTCTGTTATTTGCTATATACATAGAAGCAATGTGTGTGGCTATTACCGCAAGTAACAATATACGTGGTTTTAGATTAGCAGAATCCGAAGTGAAGCTGCTAGCGTATGCTGATGACGTTGCAGTGTGTTGCACAGACGAAGCAAGTGTGACTGAAACAATTGCTGTAGTAAAACATTTCTGTGACGTCACGGGCAGCAGAGTCAATTGGGGCAAATCTCTCTGGCTGTGGCACGGGGAGTGGCTTTCCGCACCGGAATACTTCACGAATGTCAACTGGGTGAAAACTCCGACGAAGTATCTGGGTGTTCCCCTCGACAGGTACAAGAGCAGCGATGAGTACTGGAGAAACCGAACTAATGAAACGAAAGAAAAAGTGGACAGATGGACAAGCACTAACCAGTCTATTTTTTCAAGGGCAACAATTTGTAATATGTTTTTTATAGCTAAGTTATATTATGTTATGCAAGTGCTGCATTGTTCTAGAGCAAATGTGCAAAGGCTGCACAGAGTGTTTGCGGTCTTCATCTGGGGTTCAGCATGGGAGAGATGTAGTCGAACAAATTTGTTCAGAAGAGTAAAGGACAGGGGTGTGGGCTTGGCGCATCTTTTTGTTCGACAACTTGTCAACCGCTTTTTGTTTTTTCGCGATGTGCGCGATCCTTTTCTGCGCACCGTTTGTCAGATCAGGTTGAGCGACGCATTGCTGACACATGTTGTTAGTACGGCAAGGATGACCGGAAAACTTCGGGGTTACATTAAGGAAGTGGTCGACAGTGTGCGTTTCCTGTCAGTTCGTTTTTCAAATGATTATCTGTTTCAAGTGAAAAGGAAAACACTGTATAATGATGGGTGCGACATTGTGTTCCCAGTGCCGTTATACAGAGCCATATACAGTGGAGGGCCAGGACAAGACGTCCTTAAACGGGTGAAACGTATGCAGGTGCCACCAGGGGTTAAATCCTTCTTCTTTAAGCTCCACACAGGAACGCTCTCTGTAAAGACGTTTGTGGAAGAACGAGGCTGTCTTATGCCTTGGGGATCCCACTGCTTGATCTGCCAGAAGCCGGAGACCATTGATCATGTTTTCTTGCATTGCTGGGCGGCGGTTTTCTTATGGGACGTGCTAAAGCGAACGCTGAAAAAGGAGTTACCGGTGGACCCCCAAGGGATCAGGTATCTGCCAATTAAAGATGAAGACGGAGTACCATATGATCTTATTATGCTGAACGCCCTCCACTGTATATGGCGAGCTCGCATGGCCGGGTACCATTGCGACGCCGACGCTCGGCCAGCGCGTATATATTTCAGAGAGTGTATGTCAGTATTTATTGAACTGCAGAAAATGCAAGAGTGTGTACCGGATTGGCTGTCGAGGCTCGAACCTCTGACAGTCATGAAGGAATTTTAATTTGACAACGTCAGTCCAATGCGGATGGACGGCTTTGTAGCGCTTTTTTGTTTCTTGCTTTCCTTCTTCCTTGCCAGAAGCTCGTATGTGTGTCATGAGCGTGAAATTCATATGTGCGATGTTATATTGAAAACCGGTCATAAATTAAAAAAAAAAGTCGATAGCTCAGTTGGTAGAGCGGTGGACTGTAGAGGTGTCGTCCTGCGGGCATCCATAGGTCGCTGCTTCGAGTCCGGCTCGACGGAGTGGCTGCATTTTTTTTCTTTCTTCATTCAGGGGTGACCTTGTTGTTTTCTTACGTGCGTGATCCATGGTTAATCGAATTAGTGAGACCGCTACAACTTTGGCACCTCACTTTTTTTTCCTTTCTGATATAGTGTAAGCGCAGTGCAGACGTACATATTCCCTTTCAATTCCGCTCTGACAAAGCAAGGCCTTGTAGAGCCGGGCGGCCGCGCGATCAGGAAATAAAAATTAAACTCCCCTGTGAACGTCGCCGTCGATAGCTCAGTTGGTAGAGCGGTGGACTGTAGAGGTGTCGTCCTGCGGGCATCCATAGGTCGCTGGTTCGAATCTGGCTCGACGGAGTGGCTGCATTTTTTTTCTTTCTTCATTCAGGGGTGACCTTGTCGTTTCCTTCTGTGCGTGATCCATGGTTAATCGAATTAGTGAGACCGCTACAACTTTGGCACCTCACTTTTTTTTCTTTTCTGATATAGTGTAAGCGCAGTGATGACGTACATAGTGTTACGTAGGAAGACACCGACGAAAAGCTATTTACAAGTATATTTACAAGGCTACAAGGCAATACGCTGCGCTTGGCCAAGAGGCAGCAGCCCGCGCTAGCTTCTAATCGTCGTCGTCGTCTTCACACTGCTCGCCTTTCGTGATCGCACATATTGTGCCGTAGCACTACCCCCGGCGGCAAAAGCGCCGTCCCGGAGCGACTAAAGATCGGACTCGGAAGCAGTGTAGTAGGCCTTGAGCCTACTGACGTGTACGACATCACTAGATGCCAGAGGAGAGGACGAGGTTGAACCCACAGGAGCAATTTCGTAAGTCACAGGTGTCACCTGGCGCAGCACGCGGTAGGGCCCTGTGTATCGCGAAAGGAGCTTCTCTGAAAGTCCGACGTGACGAGTGGGCGATCACAGGAGCACGAGCGCACCAGGCGAAAGCTGTACGTCACGATGGCGGGCGTTGTACTGGCACTGCTGAGTGGTTTGTGAGGCCGTCAGTCGAGCACGGGTAAGCTGGCGGGCATGGTCGGCGAGGGCGATGGCGTCGCGCGCATACTCGCTTGTTGAGACCGAAGCAGGAGGAAGTGCCGCGTCTAAGGGCAAGGTAGGTTCGCGACCGTACAGTAGATAAAAGGGAGAAAATCCAGCGGTGTCGTGCCGGGAAGAATTGTACGCAAATGTTACATAAGGAAGGGCAATGTCCCAGTCGTGGTGGTCCTTGGAAACGTACTTGGCCAGCATATCGGTAAGAGTACGGTTTAACCGCTCTGTCAGGCCATTGGTTTGAGGATGGTATGAGGTAGCCAGTTTGTGTTGAATGGAGCAGGAACGCACAATGTCAGCGATAACTTTCGAGAGAAAGTTTCGACCACGGTCAGTAAGGAGCTGTCGCGGGGCGCCATGAAGCAAGATAATGTCACGCAAGAGAAAGTCCGCGACGTCAGTGGCGCAACTGGTAGGGAGAGCCCGAGTGATAGCGTATCGGGTGGCGTAATCAGTCGCGACGGCTACCCATTTGTTCCCAGAGGATGACGTGGGAAAGGGACCGAGCAGGTCTAATCCAACACGAAAGAACGGTTCCACAGGGATGGTGATCGGCTGGAGATGACCGGCAGGTAGCACCTGAGGTGTTTTCCGACGCTGGCAGGGATCACAGGCAGCAACATAGCGTCGAACGGAGCGAGCGAGACCAGGCCAATAGAAGCGGCGGCGGACGCGGTCGTACGTGCGGGTTACCCCAAGATGTCCTGCAGTGGGTGCGTCATGCATCTCAAAGAGCACAGTCTGACGTAGCTGCTTTGGCACGACAAGAAGAAGGTCAGAGCCGTCAGGGAGGAAGTTCCTTCGATACAGAATGCCGCCCTGGAGGACATATCGGCGAACGGATGCGTCGGTAGGTGTAGAACGCAGACGCTCGATAAGTGCTCGCAGCGATAGGTCTCGGTACTGCTCATCGGCGATGTTAGCGAAGGCAGACACAGAGAAAATGCCATTGGCGCTACTACTGTCGGCGTCGTCAGGCTCGTCGACCGGGTAGCGAGACAGGCAGTCAGCGTCCTTGTGTAGTCGGCCAGATTTATAGGTGACAGTATACGAATATTCTTGGAGGCGTAAGGCCCAGCGACCAAGTCTGCCTGTAGGATCTTTCAGTGAGCATAACCAGCAAAGCGCGTGATGGTCTGTGACAACGGAAAAGGATCGGCCATATAAGTATGGGCGGAATTTCGCAACCGCCCAAACTAGGGCCAGACACTCACGCTCAGTGATGGAATAGTTGCGCTCCGCGGGTGAGAGGAGCCTGCTGGCGTAAGCGATAACCCGGTCGAGGCCACGCTGGCGTTGTGCCAGTACCGCGCCAATTCCGTGACCGCTGGCATCAGTACGGACTTCGGTAGGCGCAGAAGGATCGAAATGGGCCAGAACGGGAGGCGTTGTGAGAATGTCGATTAGATGTGAGAATGCAGAGGCCTCGTTATCGCCCCACTGGAAAGGGGCATCTTTTCTCAAAAGCTCGGTTAGTGGTCGTGCTATGGCGGCGAAATTTCTCACGAAACGGCGGAAGTACGAACAAAGGCCGATGAAGCTGCGCACATCCTTGACACACTTTGGAACAGGGAATTGCGCAACAGCATGGATCTTGCCTGGGTCCGGTTGCACTCCGTTCGCGTCAACGAGATGTCCAAGGACGGTAATCTGGCGACGGCCGAATTGGCACTTGGATGCGTTGAGTTGCAGACCGGCTCGACGAAAAACGTCCAGGACTGCTGAGAGGCGCTCGAGGTGCGTAGCGAACGTTGGGGAGAATACGATAACGTCGTCCAGGTAGCACAGGCACGTGGACCATTTGAATCCGTGAAGAAGGGAGTCCATCATGCGTTCAAAAGTGGCAGGGGCGTTACATAGACCGAACGGCATCACTTTGAATTGATAAAGACCGTCGGGTGTGACAAAAGCAGTCTTCTCGCGGTCGAGATCGTCCACGGCAATCTGCCAGTAGCCGGAGCGAAGGTCAATAGAGGAGAAATAGCGAGCACCGTGGAGGCAGTCAAGGGCGTCATCAATCCGAGGTAGGGGATACACGTCCTTTTTGGTAACCCTATTAAGGTGCCGATAATCCACGCAAAAGCGCCATGAGCCATCCTTCTTTTTGACCAGTACTACAGGTGACGCCCATGGACTATGTGATGGTTCAATAATGTTCTTGGCAAGCATTTTGCGAACTTCTGCGTGAATAACTTGACGCTCAGCTGGTGACACTCGATACGGGCGGCGATGAATAGGAGGGGCATCGCCGGTATTAATGCGATGTTTGACAGCTGTAGTTTGGGCCAAAGGACGATCGTTAAAGTCAAAAATATCGTGGTAGGAAAACAGAACGCGGTAGAGTTCACGAGCGTGCTCGGACGGCAAGTCGGGGGCAATCATTTTCTGGAAGTCAGCGATGGTACAATTTGCCGACTGCGATGGTAGAGGAGTATCGGATGAAGTGTCGTCAACTGCAATGGATGCTACTGAGTGATCCTCGAATGAGCAAATGTGGGCCAGAGACATCCCACGTGGCAGCACTTGTGTCGTCAAGCCAAAGTTGACCACTGGCAGGCAGACGCAATTCGCCGTAATAGATAAAACTGTATGAGGTACTGTGATCCCGTGTGTAAGGAGGACGTCTTGCATAGGAGCCGCGATGTAGTGACCGTCGGGGACTGGTGGGGATGACACTAGGGCAACGTAGGTCAGTGCCGAAGGTGGCAAGCGAACGAAGTCGGCGGAACTGAGGCGACTGGGGTGTGGTTCAGCAGGATCGAGAACAGGCAGGTCAAGGCGGAGAGTACTGGCGGAACAATCGATGAGAGCAGAATGTGCGGAGAGGAAGTCTAAGCCGAGGATGATGTCGTGGGGACAGTGGGCGATGACTGTGAATAGCACGATTGTTGAGCGATCGGCGAAGGAGACGCGGGCGGTACACATACCAATAACGAGGGCTGTTCCGCCATCGGCGACACGGACAACAGGCGTCGTGGCGGGAGTGATAATTTTCTTGAGCCGGTTACGAAGGTCAGCGCTCATTACGGACAAATGCGCCCCAGTGTCTATGAGAGCAGACACAGAAACACCGTCGACTTGCACGTCAAGAAGGTTCAGATGAGTGGGCAACGTCAGTAGAGGATTTGGCGGCGTAGGGAGCAATGCAGCGTCACCTCGAGGCGCTGCATCCTCTAGTTTTCCGGCTGGGAGCGGCGTCCGAAGGGAGTTGGCGAATAGAAGCGACGGGGCTGGGGAGAGCGAGATTGTCGTCGTTGGGGCGAAGGCGAACGAGAATAGGGGCGGTTCGTTGCAGGAGAATCAGTGGCGGCATGATCGGAAGGTACGGCATAGGGACGAGAAGGGCCACCTGGGGAGCGAGAGGAGGCAGTGTAAGTAGATCGGATCGGGGAACTCCAGCGACTGCGACAGTGCCGAGAAATGTGCCCGATTCGATGGCAGTAGAAACAAATGGGCTTGTCGTCAGCAGTGCGCCATTCAGATGGGTTGCGGAAACGTGGTGGGTAAGAAGATGCGGGACGGGGCGGAATGGAAGAAGCCGGGCGGGTATCAGGGCGATGGGCCGAGCAGGAGTTTTCGAACTCCTGGCGGACAACTGCCTGGATCAGTGAGACCGTGACTGCAGATGTGTTAGTGGGACTGGAGTCGAAGGCAGCCGGATAGGCGGCCTCGATCTCACGCCGGACGATCCTGGTAACATCAGCAGTGTTGTTGGGACGAGGAGCGTCGGCACAGGAAGATGTCGCAGGGGTGTTGGGCAGACGGGCAAACTTCGGGTCAATACGTCGGCTTTTGGCGAGTTCCAGGCGGCGGCACTCTTTTATAACAGCATCCACCGTCGCTACGTTGTTGCACACGAGCAAGTTGAAGGCGTCATCGGCAATGCCTTTGAGGATGTGGGAAACCTTGTCTGACACAGTCATGTGGGTGTCAACTTTGCGGCACAGAGCCAAGACGTCCTGAATGTACGTGACATAGGGCTCTGTTGACGTCTGCACACGGCCGGAAAGCGCCTTCTGCGCGGCAAGTTGGTGACCGTAGGGGTTGCCGAACAAGTCTCGAAGCTGTGTCTTAAGGGAATCCCAACTGGTGAGCTCATCTTCGTGCGTGCGATACCAAACTCGAGGTGTGCCACCGAGGTAAAAGACTACGTTGGCGAGCATAATAGTAGGGTCCAACCGGTTATTGCGGCTGACGTGTTCATACAGGCTGATCCAGTCATCGACGTCTTCCCCATCTTTGCCTGAGAATACGCCAGGATCACGGGGATCCCTTTCAATTCCGCTCTGACAAAGCAAGGCCTTGTAGAGCCGGGCGGCCGCGCGATCAGGAAATAAAAATTAAACTCCCCCCCTGTGAACGTCGCCGTCGATAGCTCAGTTGGTAGAGCGGTGGACTATAGAGGTGTCGTCCTGCAGGCATCCATAGGTCGCTGGTTCGAATCCGGCTCGACGGAGTGGCTGCATTTTTTTCTTTCTTCATTCAGGGGTGACCTTGTTGTTTTCTTACGTGCGTGATCCATGGTTAATCAAATTAGTGAGACCGCTACAACTTTGGCACCTAACTTTTTTTTCTTTTCTGATATAGTGTAAGCGCAGTGCAGACGTACATATTCCCTTTCAATTCCGCTCTGACAAAGCAAGGCCTTGTAGAGCCGGGCGGCCGCGCGATCAGGGAATAAAAATTAAACTCCCCCCTGTGAACGTCGCCGTCGGTAGCTCAGTTGGTGATTCTGCTTCCGGCAGCCGAGCTGAGCGGTCAGCAGAATCATGGGATCCAGTGGAGCAGCGACAGCGGCCACTATTGGCCGCGGAAACAGGCTCACCGATGATAAGAATTATGCGTTTATTTTGCCGCAGCTGCCTAAAGGACAAGTGGTGATTAACACCGTGTTTTTGCATGGTGATGTACGTGCGAGACCGTACAAGGTGAAAGATTTCAGGGACGCCCTTCTGCCGACGGGACTGCTTCCGGACGTGGTATGCATAGGGTCGTACCAAATCAACCACGTCTGGGCAGTGACCCTCTGCGATGCGAACGCAACGAATAGGCTGCTTGCCCTCAAGGAACTGCAAGTAAAGGGACGACGGTGCCTCACCGTTGACCCGCAGGACCAGCAGATGAAGATTAGACTTCACTGGTTGCTGTATGGCGTTGCCGACGAGGACGTCCGGACGGCGTTCGCGGCTTTCGGCAAGGTGGAGGAGGTGAGCCGGGAGCGGTGGCGCGTTGAAGGCATGGGAACCAAGACCTCAACGGCCAGGACCGTCCTTCTCAAACTGAAGAACAGGGTCAAGGTGGAGGACCTTCCTCACCAGATCCGCGTCGACGGTGAGTTGGCCTTGGTCATCGTTCCTGGTCGACCGATGCAGTGCCTGCGCTGTCACGGCACGGGACACGTCCGCCGAGAGTGCAGAGTCCCCCGCTGTTCCCGGTGCAGACGTTTCGGCCACATCGACGCTGACTGCGTCAAGTCTTATGCCGCTGTGACAGGCCCACCAGCTATTGACGTGGCGGCAGAGCACGTCATGGACGTGGCCGAGGCGGAGAATGCGGCTAAAGGAACCGGTGACATGGTGTCGACAGCCACAACTAGTGGGACTATGACTCTGTAGGTGGACGGAAAGGCGGCTGAGGCTACCCAGAAACCGAGTAGGGCGGAACAGGTCGCTACGACTGAGGGGCAGGCGACGGGAAGCGTCAGTGAAGACGCACCTGACGACGCGACCGCAATGCAGCAGGACGAGGGCGTCACCGACGACGACCGTACTGCGGCTCTTCCTGCTTCCGTCAAGCGCACCCACGACCAGACGAAGGACCGCGAGGATCGGGCAACCAGTACCAGTGAGGGACCGCCGACGAAGACACCTCATGGGAGGCGGATGGCATACAAGCCAAAGCCCAACATATCGCCTGAAAAAAAGCCTGTCGACAAAGCGCCCACGCCTAAGGACCCCAACAAGCCGGGAGGTCTCGGAGGCGGCTAGCCGATGGCTAGTCGTGAGCGGTACGCACCATGCTCCGGGCCTACTTTTCTTTTAGATCAAGATGGCTCAAATACCGTCCCTTAGGATTGCCACATTAAACGTGAGAGGGCTGGCGGCTAGTCGTAGGCAAAGTCAGGTCCTACGGTTGGTCACTGACCACGACATAGACGTACTAGCCGTCCAGGAAACTAAGGTTGAAGGAGAGGAGGAGACCGGGAGCATGGTGCGACGTTTCACGACTAGGTATTTTGCGGTGGTTAGCCATGCGGTAGGCACGGCTGGAGGGTGCGTTATTCTTGTGAAAAAGCTGCCTGGACTGCAGATTTAAAGTATTTTTTCGTGTCAGTCAGGAAGGATTGCGCTCTGTGATATTGTTATGGGTGGTGCTGAGTTCCGCGTCATATGCGTATATGCGCCGAATTCAGTAGATGAGCGCGTCCGTTTTTTTTCGAACCTTACACAATATGTATGTTGTAATATGCGCGTGATGCTGTTAGGTGACTTTAATTGTGTGATGAGTGCTGGAGACAGTCAATAATGCTAGTGTGCGTGACCGAAGCAGCGAAGTGTTGTCAAATTTAATTAATGAAAATGAACTCGATCATGTTTATGAATGTCTGGAAGGGGGGCGTCAAGTGACTTTTACACGTTTTCAGGGCAGCAGCCATGCGCGTTTGGACCGAATGTACATTTCATTGGATACAATTCCAAGATGCCACGGTTACTGTGTAGTACCAGTGTCGTTTTCAGATCACTGCCTGGTGAAATGTAACGTAGGTATAATGAAAAGGAGACATGTATTTAACTGGGATATGTGGAAAATGAATGCCTTGTTACTAAATGACCAGCCCTTTTTACAGGTAGTACGGGATGCGGTTAATAAAGTTCAATGTGATGCTGCGGGAACAATCGTCGAAAAGTGGGAATGTTTTAAACAAAAGATTAATATGAAAGCGATAGAAAGCTCCAGTTGTAAAAAATTCGAGAAGGACATGAAAGAAAAGGGTTTAAGAACACTGCTTGGGCAGCTGCTAACGCTTGAGTGCAAAGAGCCTGGTGCGTACAAAGACGATGTGCGAAACGTCAAAGAAAAACTTGAACTGTTTGACAAGGAACGCTATCAAGGAGCCATCATGCGAGCACGAGCAGATGCACTAGCGGCAGGGGAGACGCCCACGAAAAGGGCGCTCGGTTTAGAGAAGGCGTATGGACGAAGAAACCATGTCGACCAGATTTTAGTGAATGGGAATGTCTTGAAGACAGTGACAGCATTCGGCGCGCCTTCTATGAGTACTATCAGTCGCTCTTCGCATTTCAGGAAGCGAATGTTGAGGGTTTTAAAAAAGGTATTCTGCATCGCATGCCACGTTTGAGCGATGACGTAAAAAAGCGATTAGAGGAAAAAATAATGGAAGGAGAAGTCGAAAAGGCAATTGACGATTTGAACATGGGTAAATCACCGGGACCTGATGGACTCAGCGCGGGTCTATATAAAGCTTTTAAAAGAGAGCTGGCGCCTTTGCTTGCACACGTATTTAATGACGCATACGAAAAGAAATCATTACCACCTTCCTTTGGAAAAACGCACACCATTCTAATACCGAAGAGCGATCAAATAGACAAACTCAGATTCGTGTCATCCTACAGACCGATCTCACTAACAAACGTCGATTATAAAATATTTACGAAGGTTTTAGCTAGCAGGCTTCAAGGAGTCATCAAGGAAATTAATAGTCGCAGACCATCAAACTTCTGGCATCAAAGGGCGATCTATTTTTTCAAACATCCATAAGATGCGATGTGTGCTCGAGTGCTGTGACGTCACCGGTGGCGGTGTTGCAGTTCTTCAGCTCGACCTAGAGAAAGCGTTCGATTGTGTCGCTCACGTTATTTTGTTTGCCATATTAGATCATGTTAATGTCGGCTCCATCATCACTGAGGGCGTGGCCTTGGCGTACCAGAACTGCACAACAAGATTAATTGTTAACAAGTCTCTGGGGGCCCCCATTAACATCATGCGTTCCGTGCGCCAAGGCTGCCCCCTCAGTCCGCTATTGTTTGCTATCTACGTAGAAGCAATGTGTGTAGCAATTAATGAAAATGACGGAATACGTGGTTTCAGATTGGCAGCGACAGAAGTGAAGTTGCTTGCATATGCAGATGACATTGCTGTGTGTTGCACTGACAAACCGACTGTAACGGAAACAATATCTGTAGTAAAGCATTTCTGCGCCGTAACGGGTAGCAGAGTAAACTGGGGCAAATCGCTAGGGCTGTGGCACGGGGACTGGTTTTCTGCACCCGACTATTTCGCGAACGTGAACTGGGTGAAGACTCCTACCAGGTATCTGGGTGTTCCCCTCGACAGGTATAATAGCAGCGACGAATACTGGAGGAACCAAACCAAGGAACTGAAAGAAAAAGTAGACAAATGGAAAGGTACTAACCTGTCCATTTTTGCAAGAGCGACAGTTTGTAACGTGTTTTTTATTACTAAGTTATATTACGTCTTGCAAACGCTGTATTTTTCCAGAGTAAATGTGCCAAGGCTGCACAGAGTGTTCGCAGTTTTCATCTGGGGATCAACATGGGAAAGGTGCAGCCGAACAAATTTGTTCAGAAGAGTGAAGGATGGGGGTGTGGGCCTGGCGCATCTTTTTGTTCGTCAAGTTATAAACCGATTTTTGTTTTTTCGCGATGTTCGCGATCCATTTCTGCACGCCGTATGTCAGCTAAGGTTGAGTAACGCTTTGCCGGCACATGTGAGCACGGCAAGCATGACGGGAACGCTGCGTGGTTATTTCAAGGAAGTGGTTGACAGTGTACACTTCCTTTCTGTTCGTTTTACAAATGATTACCTTTGTGAAGTGAAAAGGAAGACATCGTATAGAGATGTATGCGACATTGTTTTCCCAGTGCCCTTATACAGAGCGATATACAGTGGAGGGCCAGGACAGGATGTACTTAAAAGAGTAAAACACATGCAGGTGCCACCAGGGGTAAAGATCTTCTTCTTTAAGCTACACACAGGAACGCTCTCCGTGAAGACGTTTCTGGAGGAACGGGGTTGTCTCGCACCTTGGGGGTGGCACTGCTTGATATGCAAGAAGCCCGAAAATATAGATCACGTTTTCCTACATTACTGGGCGGCAGTTTTCTTCTGGGACGTCTTAAAGCGAACCCTGAAGAAAGAGCTACCGGTGGTCCTCCAAGGTATCAGGTATCTGGCCATTAAAGATGACGACGGGGTTCCCTATGTCTTTGTTATGTTGAATGCTCTACACTGTATATGGCGGGCTCGTATGGCAGGGTACCATTGCGATCCTGACGCTAGGCCAGCTCGTGCATACTTCAAAGAATGTATGTCACGATTTATTGAAATGCAGAAAATAGAAGAATGCGTACCGGATTGGCTGTCGAGGCTAGAACCCCTGACAGCCATGAAGGAATTTTAGTTTGACAAAGCCAGTCCGATATGGACAGACGACTCTATTGTGCGGTTTCTTTCCTTACGCACCTTCCGTTCTTTTTTTTTTCTCCAATGGTTGGAATTTGTGGTGCATAAGTGTGTGCTAACTGTATCGTCTAAGTAATGTCCAAGACCGGCAATAAATAAAAAAATAAAAAAAATAAAAAAGAAGTCGGTAGCTCAGTTGGTAGAGCGATGGACTGTAGAGGTGTCGTCCTGCGGGCATCCATAGGTCGCTGGTTCGAATCCGGCTCGACGGAGTGGCTGCATCTTTTTCTTTCTTCATTCAGGGGTGACCTTGTTGTTTTCTTCCATGCGTGATCCATAGTTAATCGAATCAGTGAGACCGCTACAACTATGGCACCTCACTTTTTTTTCTTTTCTTATATAGTGTAAGCGCAGTGTAGACGTACATATTCCCTTTCAATTCCGCTCTGACAAAGCAAGGCCTTGTAGAGCCGGGCGGTCGCGCGATCAGGGAATAAAAATTAAACTCCCCCCCCCCCCCCCCTGTGAACGTCGCCGTCGATGGCTCAGTTGGTAGAGCGGTGGACTGTAGAGGTGTCGTCCTGCGGGCATCCATAGGTCGCTGGTTCGAATCCGGCTCGACGGAGTGGCTGCATTTTTTTCTTCATTCAGTGGTAACCTTGTTGTTTTCTTCCGTGCGTGATCCATGGTTAATCGAATTAGTGGGACCGCTACAACTTTGGCACCTCACTTTTTTTTTCTGATATAGTGTAAGCGCAGTGCAGACGTACATATTCCCTTTCAGTTCCGCTCTGGCAAAGCAAGGCCTTGTAGAGCCGGGCGGCCGCGCGATCAGGGAACAAAAATTAAAATCCCCCCCCCCCCTGTGAACGTCGCCGTTGATAGCTCAGGATTCCACTTCCGGCCACTGTAGTGTACGGACGTGGCTGTCATGAGCTCCGTCGGAGCGGCATCAGCGGCCCAGCTGGGCCGCGGTTCTAGGTTTTTTGTTAACGATGATCCTGATTATCAGGTGCTACTGCCGCAACTACCAACAGGGCGACTTGTTACGAATACTTTATTTTTGCATGCTGATATGCGTGCAAGGCCATACCGGGCGGAAAACTTCCGTGACATGCTGTCGAGCATGAAGTTACTGTCTGACGTTTTCGCCCTAGGGGCGTATCGAATGAGTCATGTGTGGGCCGTGACTTTCAAAAGTAGTGACGGAGTGAAAGAACTGCTGCGGGCAAAGGACTTGAAGGTGAAGGATAGACCATGCATCGTCGTCGACCCTGGAAATCAAGCAATGCACCTCACGCTGCACTGGATGTTACGCAACGTGCCGGACGAGGACATTCGTGAAGCCCTGGCGCCTTACGGCCGAGTGACGGATGTGGCAAGAGAGCGGTGGCGGGTGCATGGCCTTCAGGATAAAGGTTCTTCAGCGCGCCTGGTCACCCTGATGCCGAGAAAGGGCTTGGGGGCGGACGACGTGCCCCATCTGTTACGGATAGCCGGTGAGGAAGCTCTCGTGGTGATTCCTGGAAGAGCACCGCTCTGCCTTCGTTGCCGCAACACAGGGCACATCCGGCGCGACTGCCGCGTCCCTCGCTGCGCGCGTTGTCGCCGTCATGGCCATGACGAGTCGCAGTGCGTGAGGACATACGCAAACGTGACGGGGCCGACGGCTGCAGATGAAAGCGCAGAACTTCTTATGGACGAAGTGGATGCCGAGGAAGCCTCTGCCGGGAGCGCCAACGAGGCGAAGGTAACAGCGACAAACCACCGAAACCGCAGGGGCAAACGACCGCCGGAGCGGTGGGTGTGCCAGGAACGCCTACGCGACCTGTGAGCAAGGGCTCGGCCGTCGACGTTCATAAGCAAGACATCGCGGCCAAAGAAACGACTGCCGTATCGACTATGGCATCAGCTGACAACGAAGCGATGGACGTTACCAATGCTATTGTGGCGGTCGGGAAGCGAACACACGAAGAATCAACAAGCAACGGCGGGAAAACTGGCAAACCGAACAGCGAGGAACCGCCGCCAAAGTCGGTGGTAACGCGCCGGCCGTCATTACGGCCGACGCCGAATATCCCGCCGGACAAAAGAATGGCGGCGTCGACGCCAAAGTAGCCTAGGGACTTGTGCCTGCAAAGGCACTCAGACGCGAGCTTGCGATAGCCCAACGCTACCGAAGAGTCGGGGAGGTCAGCTGCTGCTCAAGCAAGGTATTTTATGGACTGCACTTCAATGTGTCGCGAAACAGCTGCTCTGTCCGTTAGCACTTGTAGACGAAACTATAAGTAGACCGAAAAGTGCAACGTGTGATTATATACGTTTTTTAACGCGATAGCGTTAAGGAGCTCGTGTCGCAGAAAAGCCGGTGTCGTCGGCGTCGGTGTCGGTGTCGGCGTCGGCGTCCGCGGCGTTGGCCGTGAGCGATAAATCACGGCTGGCACTTCATAAATAAAAAGCAACTTCCAAGATGGGCTGGGTGGGAATCGAACCAGGGTCTCCGGAGTGTGAGACGGAGACGTTACCACTGAGCCACGAGTTCGATGCTTCAGAGCGGTACAAAAGCGCCTCTAGAGAACGCGGTGTTGCCTTAGAAACGGGCTGTTTCTAAGGCTCAGGCGTGCGTCGCTTGCTCAGGCGCACATTTCGTTGTCGCGCCGAACGCTGCGTTGCTCGACGCTCACCGCGTCCGATGCGGGGCGCGTAGTCGCTGCGCCGTAGCTCTTTGTCTTACACCCCTTGGCGGGTCGACGGGAACGCTGTCGCGTTCCACTCTTGAAGGCGAAGCTTAAGCGTCCTCCAATTTTTCTTTTATGCCTACCTTTCCCGCTTATTAACAATGGATTTGAAGAGGGGAATACGAGTTGCTACTATTAATGTACGCGGTCTCGCTTCAAGACGGAGGCTGTACCAGCTCAGCCGACTATGCGTTGAAAATGAACTCGATATTATAGCTATGCAAGAGACGAAAGTTGGAAGCGAGGAGCAAACAAACAAAATGGTAACACCTTTCAGAACATATTATAACATATGCACATGTCACGCTGTCGGCACGTCTGGTGGATGCGCTGTCTTGGTTCGAAGGGGTATTGGTATAAATGAAGATATGTTTACTGTGAGCGAAAGTGGGCGTTTTATTGTTCTTGATTTTTCTTTTAATGGATCACAATGTAGGATGATATGTGTGTATGCGCCAAATGAAATAAATGAAAGATGTCGTTTTTTCTCGAATCTAGAAGAGTACCTTCGTTGTGACAAGTACATCATCTTTCTTGGTGACTTTAATTGTGTGTGTCATGCAGAAGATCGTGCTGAACGTAAATTCCCGCAGGACAAGAGTGCAGTGATATTGAACACCTTAGTAAATGACTACAACCTAGAAGACGTTGGTCGCCTTTAGGCCAGTACTTTGCAGCCGCACTTCACACACTATCAACGAGATAGCCAGGCACGACTTGACAGAGCTTGCATCTCGTTAGATCTTGTGCCTCTATGCGATAACTATGTCGTGAAGCCGGTGTCCTTTAGCGATCACAGTATAGTGTGGTTTGCACTCGGTGCCAAGCCAAGAAAGCCGCGGTTCGATTGGGCACTTTGGAAATTTAACGAAAAACACCTAAGTGATGACAAATTTATAAACGATGCAAAGCACGAAATTAAAAACATGTTGAGTAATGAGAGTGTACCTTGGGCAGAAGTATGGGAAGACTTTAAGGTTCGCGTGAAAATGGTTGCAATTGAAGTAGGAACTATTAGAAGACGCAATGAAAAAATGAAAGAAAATGAGCTCCAGAAGGAACTAAATTTTCTGATTTTTATGGACAGTGCGGAACCTGGAAAATTTCGTTATGAAATCAGAACAGTTAAAAGCGCGATGGAAGCTATTGACACGGAAAAATATAGAGCAGCAGTTATTCGGGCACGGACGGAAAGACTGTGGGTTGATGGAACGCCGAACAAACGCGCCATTGCCGATGAAAAGAGGTACGCAAGGAAAAATGAAATAAGACAGATTAATTATGGGGATGAGGTTACTTCCGACTCGAATATGATTGAACAGGCCTTTACCGAACACTACCGCAAGTTGTTCGGCGTCCCAATCCACGTGGGAGCTGAATTTGAAGCAAGTTTCGTGAATTTCATGCCGCGCGTTGATGACGACGTAAAAGCCAGTCTCGAGGAACCGAAAAGCGTCCGAGAAATAGAACACGCGATCGAAGAACTTCCTGCAGGCAAATCACCGGGTCCCGATGGCTTAGGAGCGGCCTTTTATAAGGCATTTGCACCTGGGCTTGCTCAAGTGTTGGAGCATGTATACTCTGAGGCACATAAATATAAGCGACTGCCACCTTCTTTCAGAAGTGCACACATGGTTTTAATACCGAAAACAGATGACCACAAGGCGCTTTTATCGGTTGGGACATATAGGCCAATTAGCCTTACAAATACCGATTATAAAATACTCATGAAGGTATTGGCAAAGAGACTTCAAACAGTCATTACAAATCTTGTCGGTCCGCATCAAACTTGCGGCATAAAAGGCCCCACTATTACTACAAACAGCCACGTAGCGCGAAGCGTTCTGGAGTGTTGCGACGTTTTCGCTAGACGCGTTGCTTTGTTGCAACTCGACCTGGCGAAAGCCTTCGACCGTGTGTCCCACGATGCTCTTCTTCTTGTTTCGGAATATGTTAACGTAGGGAAAGTAACCTTGGATGGCGTCAAAATGGCCTACGACCAATGCACGACACAGATTATAATTAATAAGTCCCTCAGCGAGAAGCTGTCACTAAGATCTTCCCTTAGACAAGGGTGTCCACTAAGTCCATTGCTTTTTGCATTGATAGCGTTCTTGAAGCTGTACGTCTTGTAAAGAAGTACTGTGAACAATCTGGATCCCAGATCAATTGGCAAAAGAGCATCGGTATATGGCACGGTCATTGGGACATTATGCCACCTCACTTTGCAAACATCCGGTGGTCAGCAACGCCAACTAAGTACTTGGGTGTGCCGCTCGAGCACTATAATGACACCGCACAGTACTGGTCCGATGAAGCTGATAGAATGAGTGAAAAATCGAAGGGTTGGCTTGGCCGAGATTTGTCAATGTTTGGACGCGCTTCTGTGTGCAATCTCTTTTTAGAAGCGAAAGTGTGGTATATTATTCAAGTGTTATCAATGTGTCGTTCAAGTGTGCAAAAAATGCATCGTGTTTTTGCCGTATTCATATGGGCTTCTAGTTGGGAGAGGATAAGCAGAACCAATTTGTTTCGTTCAGCTTGAAGTGGTGGGCTAGGCCTGTCTCATTTGTTTATCAGACAAATTGTGTCGCGTTTTTTTTTTGGGGGGGGGGGATCAGAGAAATGATTTTCTACGCACAGTAATTCAAGTCCGTTTGCGAAAAGCACCGCTGCAATATGTTGTAACGACGAGTGATGTGAAGGGAGGAAGTATTAGGGGATATCTGTGCGAAGTGGTTGATTCACTTCGTAAGTTGCCTGTGCGATTTTCCATGGAATATCTGTGCTCTGTGAGAAGAAAAACACTGTATAAAGACTTAGTTGACACAATGTTGCCAATACCATTGTACAGGTCTGTAAACTGGGGAGGCCAAGGAGATGATGTACTGAAACGGGTGAAAAAAATGCCAGTTAGACCCTCTCAGAAAACGTTTTTCTTTAAGCTACACACAAACACGCTACCCGTGAAAACATGGTTAGACGAAAAAGGAATATATGTGCCATGGACAGTAAACTGCTTACATTGTAAAAAGCCAGAGACCATTGAACACGCTTTCATCGATTGATGGGATCCAATATTTCATTGGGATGTCTTACAACGTACACTTAAAAAAGTACTACCGATTACACCTCTTGGTATTCGATATTTGCCAACCGATAACGAAGGAGGAGTTCCGTACGATATGTTTATGCTCCTTGGCCTCCACAGTCTGTGGAAAACGAGAATGGCAGTGCGACACTCGGATGTCGATACCCGTCCGGCGAGAATAAACTTCATCGAAAGTGTCGCGTATATTCGGGAAATATATCGTGCCCAGAGTGAGCCTCCCGAGTGGGTGGCTATTCTTGATGAACTGATCAAGCTGAAGCGATATTAATATATAATGTTAGCCAAAGTGTGGTTGACTTGTTTTAGCATTTGAATGTGTTCTTGGTTTGTGCTGGAAACGGGCAATAAACAAAGAAAATCCGTCGATAGCTCAGTTGGTAGAGCGGGGGACTGTAGAGGTGTCGTCCTGCGGGCATCCATAAGTCGCTGGTTCGAAACCGGCTCGACGGAGTGGCTGCATTTTTTCTTTCTTCATTCAGGGGTGACCTTGTTGTTTTCTTCCGTGCGTGATCCATGGTTAATCGAATTAGTGAGACCGCTACAACTTCGGCACCTCGCTTTTTTTTTCTTTTCTGATATAGTGTCAGCGCAGTGCAGACGTACATAATCCCTTTCAATTCCGCTCTGACAAAGCAAGGGCTTGTAGAGCCGGGCGGCCGCGTGATCAGGGAATAAAAATTAAACTCCCCCCCCCCCTATGAACGTCGCCGTCGATAGCTCAGTTGGTAGAGCGGTGGACTGTAGAGGTGTCGTCCTGCAGGCATCCATAAGGTCGCTGGTTCGAATCCGGCTCGACGGAGTGGCTGCATTTTTAGAGCGCAGCTCTTTGGCGTCCGTTCCTGGGTTTCGCGTCGTCGTCAGCGTTGTCGTCGGCCTCGTAACCAGCTCCGCCCCCCTTTCATCCCCCCAGCGCTAGCAGCGACCGACTGATACCGCTGGATGCCGCTGACGCCGCTAGAGAGTCAAGATAACGTGACTGCATAGAACACCGTGGCCGCCATGCAGAAAGAGGAGGAAAGGGTCCCCCCCCCCTGTTCTTGTGTGGCGGATAGGGTGCTCTTCAGTTGCCGACGCGCCGGTTATTTCACGTAGGCCCCGGCACGTCGACGAATACGTGACCACCTTCCCACGGCTACACCTGGTTCTTAGCGCTGCGGAAGCGAGGGTATCATATTGTTTGTGTCGGCATCGGCGGCGTTGTCCCTGAAACCAACTCCGCAGCTGGGGTTGACTCACTATCGGCGTCAGCGGCATCAGTCAGTCGCTGCTATCTCTTCCCTCCTCCCTTTATCGTGTTGTCCGCTTGCTGCGCGCGCTTCTGCCCCCATCGTTTGCCGCTGGGTGTACACGCCGCCCCCCTCCCCCCTCTTCCTGCGAGTCTCCGGTTGTCAAAGCGCCGGCTCGAACTTAATTCCTTTCTTCGCTCCTCCTCCAATGCAACCCCTGTGCGGTGGCAATCAGAGAGCCAGATCGGTGGCGGCGGATCTGTATATGTGCACCGCCCGAGCCGAAATTGCCGCTGCCGTTCGCCCTGTGCGGTGGCAATCAGAGAGCCAGATCGGTGGCGGCTTGACATAAAGACAAACAGCAATTTCCTAACACTTATGCGGGAGAACATCCCGTTCCTCTCGCTCGTAACGCGTCCCACGGCTGTGACAACCTCGCGAGGCACTTGTATAGATCTCGTCTTTGAGAATCAAGCATTGGTGTACCAAGTCGAACATATATCAGTCTATTTCTCCGACCACGAAGCTTCCTTCGTGACTGTCAAGAACTGTTAGTGGAGTCTTTGTTAAAGGAATACGTGTGAAAAATAAAAAAAAATTCTGTGATAGCGCATACATGTGTTGCTCGATTTCTTTGCCTCAATCTATCGAAAAGGTGAAACAGCTTATTTGCTGCGCTCAAATTTCGCATTAGGAAGTAACGTAATCGTCGGTAATTTTTTTCTTTCATCATTCAGGGGTGACCTTGTTGTTTTCTTCCGTGTGTGATCCATGGTTAATCGAATCAGTGAGACCACTACAACTTTGGCACCTCACTTTTTTTTTCTGATATAGTGTGAGCGCAGTGCAGACGTACATATTCCCTTTCAGTTCCGCTCTGACAAAGCAATGCCTTGTATTGCCCATCACGGATATTGTTTTGTTTTATCCCTTTCTAGTCAGACAATCCCCCCCCTACTACGACGCCTCAGGTTGAACGTAGGTGTACAACCAAATCAATTATATTAAAAAAATAAAAAGCTCAGAACCGCATTCCTTTCGCCCATTATAATTCATGCCTTTCACCGCCTTAATTACACCGCTCATCAGCTGAAATTTACATGCATGGGTGTCTGACTTCCAATGTAGCCCTCTGTTAGGGTTGGCGTCGGACACCACGGGCGATACGTCATCCCCCTACCCTCTACTTGGTCGGAGCCCACGGGCGACAGGTCATTCACCCTACCTACTACTAGGCCGGAGCCCACGGGTGACAGGTCGTTCTCCCTACCTTCCACTAGGCCGGAGCCCACGGGTGACAGGTCATTCACCCGACCTTCTCCCGGATTCGTCGAAAAGAAGATCGACTTCTTCTTCCCCTTCTCGGTAATGCAGGAGGAGGGGCCCTCTCTCCGTGCCTGTCACGTGTCATCGACGGAAGCAAGATCGCGCCGACACTTGTAGAGAGCCTATTTAAGGGGCTCCGAAATGTACTTTTGATATACTTCATACTTCATGCTTTTCTTATTTTCTTTCAACTACATTTGAATAAACCGTGCAAGTTTCGCACTAGCAAATCGTCTCGCCCCTGCTTGGTCGCCATGATCTACCGGATGCCTGCAGCCCGCCGACAACGCCACGCTACCCAATAAGTAATGTCGGTCGAGCTTCGATAGGCAGGCGCCGCTACTTCTCGGCAGCAGTACGGTACGCTACCCTGGAGTAGGCAACAAACTGGTGACAGCGGTGGGATAGGAATCCTGGAGAACCCAACTTGGACGACAACTACAAGATCGTAGCCTCTTTGTCCTGGCAACAACGTTCGCAAGGAAGGTGTCTGGATCATGACTGCATATGGTGAGTGCACGGCTTTTCTTCACTGAGATATCACTTGGCTTTTACGTATTTTTTGGAAAGTACATTGCAGTGATTTTTCTTTAAACCGTTGACGGAAGTTTGAGTACATCAAGGTTGTATAGAGCGAAGGTTTAGCAGCACTAAGGGCAGCCATGAACTTGAAGGCACTAAGGAAGCCGGAATTCTTGAGCTTGGCCAAAGAGTTGGGCCTCCAAATTGCCGAATCAAAGAGAAAGCCGGAGATCATTGAGGCAATCGAAGCGACCGGGGCAGACGACGAGGAACTGACGGAATGCCTAGAGAGCATTAAAGAGAGAGAGGAAGAGCTTAAGCGCCTAGAGAAAGAGGAAAAAGAAGAGCGTAAGCGCCTTGAGGAAAAAGAAGAGCGTAAGCGCCTAGAGGAAAAAGAAGAGCGTAAGCGCCTTGAGGAAAAAGAGGAGCGCGAGCGCTGGCAGCACGTGAGGCCAACGAAGAGCGCGACCTCGAAATGAAGCGCCTTGAGATTGAGCTTCTGAAAGCACAAAATAACCAAAGACCTAGCACAGAGGCACGTGAAAGTGAGCGCAGAATGACAGACTTGACGGCACCCTACGCAGTAGGAGGGGACATAGGTCTTTTAACGCGACAGCGTTAAGGAGCTCGTGTCGCGGAAAAGCCGGTGTCGTCGGCGTCGGTGTCGGCGGCGTTGGCCGTGAGCGATAAATCCCAGCAGGCACTTCATGAATAAAAAACAACCTGCAAGATGGGCTGGGAATCGAACCAGGGTCTCCGGAGTGTGAGACGGAGACGTTACCCCTGAGCCACGAGTTTTTTTTCCTTTATTGCCAACTTGGCACAATACAGTGAAAAAACAACATCATAACATCACATTCAAAATGCTAGCTTGTGTCTGGCTAGCATAAGTGGGTAAAAAAACGCTTTACGGTCAGGAGTTCGTCCAGATAAACACACCAATCTGGCTTTTCTTCCTTCTGTTTGTACACATCTCGTAAATATGCGATACTTTCGTTGAAGTTGTCCCGGGCTGACCTCGCGTTGACGTCCGCATTACGCACTGACATTCTGGTTTTCCAAACACTGTGCATTACTAGAATCATTAGCATATCGTACGGCACACCTTCGCTTTCGACGGGAAGAAATCGATGCCGTAGGGTGTAAGCGGCAGTTCCTTTTTCAGGGTTCTTTGCAAGATGTGCCATAAGAATACGGCATCGCAACAATCGAGAAACATGTGCTCGATTGTTTCAGGCCTTTTGCATATTACACAGTCTACCGACCATGGTACCAACAACCCTTTTTCCTTTAGCCAAGGTATTGTAGAAAGTGTGCCACTATGGAGCATGAAAAAGAAAGTTTTAACTGACGATCGGATAGTCATACTTTTAACCCTTTTTAACACATTGCTGCCTGGCCCAGGATTGTACATCCTTCGATACAAGGGAAGAGGCATCATCACATCAATTAGGTCTTTGTAGAGGCGTTTTCTCTTGACCTCGCTGAGGTATTCCATTGAAGATCTTACTTTTAGAAACTGGACAGCCGCAACAATTTCATGCATGTATCCGCGGACGTTGCGTTGCATATGGGCGCATGATGACACAATGACATCTGGCAATGCGTTCGCCAATCTCACTTGCATAACACTTCTTAAAAAAGGATTTCTTTGATTGCGATAATATACGAACCTAGAGACAATTTGTCTCACGAACAAATGAATCAAACCCAGTCCTCCCGATCTCACTGGAAGGAACAAATTTGTGCGGTTCACCCTTTCCCATGATGAGTTCCATACAAAAACAGCCAACACTCTATGCAGTCGTTGAATACTCATGCGCGACATGTGCAACGCTTGCAAAACGTACCATACTCGAGCAATAATAAAAATGTTACACACTGTGGCACGGGAAAAAATTGATAGGTCTCGTCCTCCTCATTTTTGTGTTTTCTCTCGAGCCTTGTCTGTCTGTTCTTTCCAGTATTCTTGTGTATCCTTGTAATGTTGTAGTGGTACGCCTAGGTATTTACTTGGAGTAGTCGTCCACTGAATGTTGGCGTACGTGACTGGCACACTATCCCATTCACCATGCCAGCAACCCTGACATTTATTCCACTTTATTCTGCTCCCTGTGTATTGACAGAAAGCTGTGGCATCTTTTATCGCATTTGTTACACTTTCTCTATCGGTACAGAAAACAGCTATGTCGTCGGCGTAAGATAATATTTTGACTTCACAAGCCATAATACGAAAGCCTCTTATTTCCTCATTTTGAATAATCTTTAAACAAAATGGCTCTAAATAAATGCTAAAAAGTAGTGACGACAGAGGACACCCTTGTTTCACCGAAGGGACGACATGGATGCTTTTGCTGACTTGTTTGTTAATTATAATTGAGGCAGAGCATCCAGTGTACGACATTTTTACCCCTTCCAGTATTATTTTCCCTACATTTACATATTCCATAATGGCAAACAATGTTTCGTGCGTGACAAGGTCAAAAGCTTCTTCCAGATCTATTTGGAGCATTGCCACGTGGTTGGATAAAACATCACAACACTCTAAAATATTTCTTGCTATATGAATGTTCGTCGTTATGCTCCTACCTTTAATTCCGCACGTCTGGTGTGGTCCGACTATATCTTTAATAAAACCTTGTAATCTTCTTGCCATGACCTTCATGAATATCTTGTAATCTACGTTAGAGAGGGTAATTGGCCGGTAAGAACCTACCAATAATTGCTTAAGTCGGTCGTCCGTTTTAGGAATGAGAATGATATGTGATTGACGGAAGGAAAGGGGAAGCTCTTCTACGTCATATGCCTCTTGTATTACCGCATGCAATGCCTTAGCTATAGGAGTTTTAAATTTCTTATAAAACGCTGAACCCAGTCCATCGGGACCGGGCGACTTTCCGGGGTTTAAATCATCGATTGATTTTTCAATTTCCTTTAATGTAATTCAGGCTTCTAGGACTGATTTTGCATTTTCATCTAGTTGCGGCATAAGTGGAAGAAAAGCGTTTACAAATCCCTTGTTTACTTCTTTCCTTTCAACAAACAATTTGCGAAAGTGCTCTACGAAAGCGTCTTCTATATCACTTTTCTTATCTGTGACTGCACCTCGGTACCTTATTTCTTTGATTTCTGTTTTGGTCGCGTATCTTTTTTCGTCACTAAGGGCGCGTTTGGTGGGCGTTTCGCCCATCCACAAATGCTCTGCACGAGCCCGTATCACTGCTCCTCTATAATTTTCGACATCGATAAGCTCAAGTTGTCGCTTGACGTCTCGAATTTCTTTACTGCGCAGGCCGGGGGTAACACTTTCTTGGCTGATCAAGAAGTCTAACTGGGCTTGCAGTTCTTTTTCGTGTTTTATTTTACTGTGCTTAAGTGCAGAAGCCCGTTCTATCGCCTTAATCTTTATTTTTTCTTTGAAACGCTCCCATCTGCCAATTATGTTCTGGTGATCTTCAAGTAAATCATTAAGGTTTTCCATTGCGTAATCTACAAAAGGTTTGTCATCCAATAGGTTGTCATTAAGTTTCCAGAGCTGCCAATTAAATGTACTTTTTCTTTTTTCTGCTCCAAGCGAGAAAGACACTAAGCTGTGGTCGCTGAAAGAAACATGATTGACTGTGTAATTACTGCACAAAGGTACAAGAGCTGTCGATATATAAGCTCTATCTAGTCTAGCGTGGCTATTTCCTTGAAAATGAGTGAACTGGGGGAAGTTACATGAAAACAAAGACCCCACGTTATCTAAGTTGTGTTCATCCACTACTGCGCTTAAAAATATTGCACTTTTATCTCGAATAGGTCGTTTGTTCACTCTATCTTCTGGTTCACAAACACAGTTGAAATCACCCAGTAATATAACCAGCTTATCGCATAGCAGGTGTTTTTCCATTTCCTCAAAGAACACTCGCCGGTCATGTTCCTTGTTTGGTGCGTACACGTTAATCACCCTCCAATTTTTCATTGCGAAGGTGAAATCACAAACAATATAACGACCACATTGACTGACACTCAAAGATTCCTCTACAATCTCAATAGAATTTCGAAGAAATAGAGCACAACCTGCTGACAAACCTACTGCATGACTTATGGCAATATTGTACCGATTTCTAAAAGGTGATACCATGCGATCACTTTGTTCCTGCGTTTCTACCTTTGTCTCTTGAACTGCTACGATATACAGCTCATTTTCTAACAGCAGGCAACTAAGCTGGTACTGTCGTCTCCTAGACGCCAGACCTCTGACATTTATCATCGCTATGCGTAGTGCTGTGCCTGATTTTAAAGCCATTTCTTTTTATATATTCTGCAAAATTATCGCATTACAGTACCCCTTTACAATCTGAAAAATTAGTTAGCATAGTATAACACTTACAGCGAAGATGAACCTTGTAGACACATCACGTATGCAGCACAATGTGCGCTATAGGCATCTCCTAACCGGAAAGGCTTCACGACACTTGCAAATGAGTTCGCTCAGAGTCCCCACGTCTTCCCGAAGACTCCAAAAGGTTGCGCTGCGTGGAGAGTCGGCGTCAAGACGGAGGTTTTCCCGCCGGCCGCCGCTCAGCGGAAAAATTCGGCCTTAGCTTCAATAAAGACCGTCTTATGCCGAGTCCCTTCGGCGGTGGTTCTGTCTCTTCAACTCCTTTGTCTGCTTCCTCGACGCTCTCCTCCAATGGCCGCTTGGTGGGCTGTCCACTGAGGCTTTCGACGACGTCCATGCAGGCCTCTTGGGTTTCTTCCACTTTTGTATCCTCGCTGATAGGTTGACAGGCGTCCTTCGATGTGGTGGCTTTTTCCACGGCCTGGTCTTTGGTATCCCGTTCGCGCTCTGCTGGTTGACGCCTTGTCCTCCAAAAAGGGTTTGTTGGCTGCTAGCGTTACCATTTTGCGGACTGTGGTGTCCTTTGACGGCTTCGAAGCTTCTTCAGCGTCGTTTTCATCCATGAGAAGTTCGGATGAATCCTGGGCACTCGTAGGCCCAGCGACGCTGGCGTACGTCTTAGGGCATTGACCTTCTTCATGTCCGAATCTACGGCAGGCACTGCATTTTAAAACCCGGCAGTCGCGGCGAATGTGCCCCGTTGCATGACAGCGCAGCACATCGGCGGACGGTCTGATACGACCACCAAAGCTTGTTCACCTGCGACGTTCAGCTGGTGTCGTAGATCTTCCAGCTTAACGCCTGCCTTGAGACGCATGGACACCAACCTGGTTGTGGACCCCTTGTCAGAGATTCCGTGTACTCGCCACCGCTCTCTGCTAATTTCTGTCACTTTTCCATAAGGAAGGAATGCCACCCGCACGTCTTCATCTGGAACGTTGTGCAACAGCCAGTGCACTTTCATCCTTACATCTTGGTTTCCAGGATCAATGACGACGCAGCGCCGGCCCTTGACCTTCAATTCACTCGCGGCGAGTAACTTCTTCACGGCTTCGGGACCACTGAAAGTTACGGCCCACACGTGGCTCATCCGATACGCCCCTAATTTTTTCTGGTACAGTTTGAGCGCACGTGTGAGAAGGCAAAATTCGCGAAAAACACGAGGCCGCAACGCTTGCTTACGTTGCTGCCACGTGAGGTAGCTGATATTATCGCCCGCATGGGGAAGGAAGAAGCAGAGGACTTCGATGAAGTCAAAGCAAATCTGCTTAAAAAGTGTAGATTATCAGCTGAAGCACTCAAGCGAAAGTTCAGGGAAGTCGAGAAGACCAAGAGTGAGTCATATTCTGATTTTGCATACACCTTGGAGGTAAACCTGAAGGAATGGCTCAGAGAAGAGGGTGCACTCGGCGATGCCGAAAAGACAATGCAGTGCGTTGCCTTAGAACAGTTCTACCGCCGGATGCCACTAAACATCAAGCATTGAGTTCTGGATAGGCCAGGCGTAGACACTATCACGAGAGCGGCCAATCTCGCTGAGGAGTACGTAACCCGCCGTGCGTTCGAAGGCAACGAAGCTCCTAAGAAGGAGATGACTAAATACAGAGCCGACAAGCCAGAGCGTTGGTCGAAGTCTAATCAGTATAAATCAAAGGAAAGGTCAGATTCAGTGAAAAGTAGTGACGAGAACAGCAAGGGAAGGGAGGAGTCACCCGAACAGAGGGCAGAAAGGCAAAAGAAAAGGGCTTTCGAGGCCAAGAAACCAATAGTTTGCTACAACTACCAGCAAACGGGGCATATCTCCGTGGGATGCAAAAATCCCAAGCTAGTGTTGATGTCGCTAACTAGTAACGAGGAAAACCTGAAATTGCTAGAACCGTACATTCGAGACCTCGTGTTAAACGGCAAACCGTGTAGAGTGCTTCGCGACTCGGCAGCCACAATGGACGTAGTGCATCCGTCGTACGTAGAGAAAGGCCAGTTCACGGGAGAATATGCTTGGATAAGGCAAGCCGTGGAAACCTCCAGTGTTTGTCTCCCGGTGGCCAAGATTCGTATCCAAGGACCTTTTGGAGTTCTAGACACTGAAGCTGCCGTCTCGGCACATCTCCCGCATCAGTATCCATATTTGTTTTCTAACAAATCTGAGGATTTGCTATGACGCAGGGGAATCGGGTTTAGTGAAGGGATAGTGCAAGCCTTAACTCGTTCCAAGGCCACGGGATCTCGCGGCCAAGGCAGTGTATGAGGGTCCAGTAGTGGAGGAAACAGGTTTGAAGGAGGATTCGTCCACCAGTACCGAACAGGACAGCCCTATAGGTACACCAGCGGAAGGTACACCAGGTAATGAAGAAGTCAGGAAAGCACCAGAGCCTGAAATGTCTCGCGAGGCAGAATGCAGGCAAAGGTTATTGAATGTAAGCCCTGCCAGATTGATTGCTGAGCAGGAAAAAGATTCCACCCTGCGTAACCTAAGGCCTGACGCTAAAGAAGGTGTAGCCAAACAGAACGTGAAGTTCCTCAAGAGGGCAGGCATCCTCTACATAAAGTACACCAGTCGAAAGGGAGTGAAATTCGACCAACTCGTGGTGCCTCATTCCTCTCGTGAGCAGCTCCTGCACCTGGTTCACGGGGGCTTATGGACAGAGTATCTGGGCATTCGTAAAACAAAGGACCGCTTATTGCAGAAATTTTACTGGCCCGGCTGCTTTCGAGAAATAGAAGCATTTGTAAGGAGCTGCGACACATGTCAACGCATAAGCAAGCCCGGAGATAAGGCTAAAGCGCCAATGAAACTTGTTCCCATTATCACGGAGCCATTTCGCAGGCTCATAATAGACACAGTGGGACTACTTCCTGCGACGCAGTCTGGCTATCGACATATTCTTACAGCACTATGCCCCGCAAGGAAATTTCCCGAGGCAGTGCCTCTCAAGGAACTAAGCTCGGCAGAGATCGTCAACGCACTTTTATCTATCTTCGCGCGAGTACGGTTTCCCGCAGAAATCCAGTCAGATCCAGTCAGGTCTTTACAAGCGCACTGACCTCGACATTTCTGGAAAGGTGCGGTATTAAAATTATCCATAGCTCAGTGTACCACCCGCAGTCAAACGCGGTAGAGAAAGTCCACTCAGTCATGAAACGGCTTTTGCGAGCCCTTTGTTATGAGCACAAAGCCGATTGGGAGAGTTGCTTGCCTGCGGCAATGTTCGCGCTTCGAACTGCACCGCACGAATCAACAGGTTTTTCACCTTCAGCCGCTGAAGGTCGCTGAAATAAACAAGATGTTAGAGCTAGGTGTAATCGAGCCAGGAGAGAGTGATTATACCTCGCCTCTTATCTTGGTTGAGGTCTCAGGAAAAGAGCCGCGGCCATGTATCGACTACCGCAGGGTAAATTTAATCACGAAGGACCAGACTTATCCAATACCGCATATGGAGGAAAGGCTTGAAAAGGTGAGCATTGCTAATTTCATCTCTACGCTCGATTTAGTCAGAGGGTATTGGCAGGTTCCGTTGACCGAGAGGGCAAGCCGGCTTGCGGCGTTTATTTCCACGATGGGAACCTTTCGTCCGAAAGTCCTGAGTTTTGGATTGAAGAATGCGCCATATTGCTTCTCTAGCCTTATGGAACAGGTGCTACGAGGAATGGAGGACTTTGCACTTCCCTATCTCGATGACATAGCTATCTTTTCTTCATCATGGGCGGACCATATGCAACACCTGCGAACCGTGTTGTGTCGGCTACGAGAGGCCAACTTAACTGTTAAGGCTCCGAAATGCCCATTAGGGCGCGCGGAGGTAGCTTATCGAGGTCATGTAATAGGGCAAGGCCATCGTCGGCCTTCCGAGGTTAAACTGACCGCGATAGACAACTTCCCGCAACCACGCACCAAGCGGGACATCAGATCATTCCTTGGCTTGGCGGATTATTACCAAAGATATATCCCGCGGTATTCCGAGATTGCGAGTCCTTTAACGGATGCTCTCAGAAAAACAGAACCACAAACGGTAAAGTGGGATGACGCAAAAGAAAAGGCTTTTAGTATGCTGAAGAACGCACTAACGAGTCAGCCAGTGTTGAACGCGCCCGACTACTCTAAGCCATTCATTCTTCAGTGTGATGCCAGTAACAGGGGTATGGGGGTGGTGCTCTGTCAAAAGAGAGATGATGAGAACGAACACCCTGTACTGTACGCCAGTAGAAAGCTTTCAGTTCGTGAGGAAGCATACAGTGCATCAGAAAAGGAATACGCCTGCGTAGTTTGGGCGGTACAGAAGCCAGCTTGCTATATCGCTGGCTCAAGATTCACCATAGAGACTGATCACTGTCCCCTCACATGGCTGCAGTCCATGTCTACGAAAAACGGTCGTCTTTTGCGCTGGAGCTTGGCTCTTCAACAGTACACCTTCGATATTCGCTACAAGAAGGGTAAGCTTAACGGCAATGCCGACGGTTTAAGTCATTGCCCCTAGAGTATCGAAAGCCCCATGCTCATCCGGGTTTCCGTGGCATTTTTTTCGTGCATTCATATGTTTTTCGGAAGTGAAGCCGATTGTTAGCTGATTTTAATAACCACGTCCTAACGCCTTCAAGAAATGGCTGGTTTTAGTGTTGAGGGGGGGAGGACGCGCGTAGGGAATGGGAAAGGTGTAGCGGGTTTTCTTTTTTTGTTAAAAGCCGGGTGTGTCTTGGGGGAGAGTGGCCATGTGCTCGCTGCTTTGTGGTTGTGGGTCCGGCACTGTTCTGGGGTGATTGCTTGCCCACGCAGGAGACGAAAAGTTGCGAGACCTGCTTGCAAAGACCAATTTCACCGGACCGAACCAAGGAGAAAAGTCACAAGAGCGCCACGAGGACGGATGACCACTCCCCGGAATCTACCTGCTACGAACGAAGGGTTCGTGACCTCTACGGGGAATCCTGATACCGACACGCCGATCCCTCGTACAGCGGCTGCTGGCCCCTACACGTCGGGATCTTCCTCCCCCGCCGAAGATGCTGTTAGGGTTGGCGTCGGACACCACGGGCGATACGTCATCCCCCTACCCTCTACTTGGTCGGAGCCCACGGGCGACAGGTCATTCACCCTACCTACTACTAGGCCGGAGCCCACGGGCGACAGGTCGTTCCCACTACCCTCTACTTGGTCGGAGCCCACGGGCGACAGGTCATTCACCCTACCTTCTACTAGGCCGGAGCCCACGGGTGACAGGTCGTTCCCTCTACCTTCTACTAGGCCGGAGCCCACGGGCGACATGTCATTCACCCGACCTTCTCCCGGATTCGTCGAAAAGAGGATCGACTTCTCCTTCCCGTGCTCGGTAACGCAGGAGGAGGGGCCCTCTCTCTGTGCCTGTCACGTGTCATCGACGGAAGCAAGATCCCGCCCACACTTGTAGAGAGCCTATTTAAGGGGCTCCGAAATGTACTTTTGATATACTTCATACTTCATGCTTTTCTTATTTTCTTTCAACTACCTTTGAATAAACCGTGCAAGTTTCGCACTAGCAAATGGTCTCGCCCCTGCTTGGTCGCCATGATCTACCGGATGCCTGCAGCCCGCCGACAACGCCACGCTACCCAATCAGTAATGTCGGTCGAGCTTCGATAGGCAGTCGCCGCTACTTTTCGGCAGCAGTACGGTACGCTACCCTGGAGTACGCAACACCTCCCCTGCAGCCTGTGTGATCGAGCACAATCTCTGCGTTCGGGGTCAGAAGCGCTAGAATTTACAACATTTCGTGTTCACAGTGCCATTGCTCACCAACTCGGCCAGCGCCACAGATTTCTGTTATCTTCGTTCCTCCCTATATGTGCGCTTAAAAGCTTAGCTCGCAGCTCAAGCTACTGTGCTAGCTGTTCTTCGCTTCCAGCACAACGAAAACCTATTACGGGGATTGCTCAGTACGCTAAATCACCCATTTATGCAATGGTTACGATCACATTTCCTTGCACAATGGCATGTCTCGGCCAGTAGCGGCAGCTGCTGTAGCGTCACGCTTTGTCTGGCAAGCATATGCGGTTGTGGGCGGGGTCAGCATTTCCCGCGGTACGCTATCGTTCAAACTTCGCCCAACACCTCTCTGCGGTGCTTTTCCGTCTCACGCACAGCCGGACGCGCTCAGTTTCGACATTGCCTCGACTGAGCTTTTGCGATGGATATCACGAATCAGGTGCGATACTCAAGATATCTAGAAGATGGGTATTCATGAAAATGCCGCTGCCTCCAAATCTGACCACTTAGACAAATGCCCCCAAGGCCCTAATAAAAAGATAATTATTATTTTTGTTAATTATTGTTCTGGAGGCACACGGTATAGGGGCCAAAGTATGTCCGGCTCGAGTAGGAACTCGTCTGCAAAAACGCGACATTCGCTGCACTCATTAAAATTCTGTAAGAAAATTGTGTGCTGTAACGAAAACACCCTGCATATCAAAGCGGTGTATAATACTGTGCCGCAGGAGACGCGTGTGTGCTTCAGGCGCATCGTCAACGCCTCGCTCCAGAACAGAGCTCGCGCGCTCTGTGCCCGACGCTTGATCAACAGACCTGCCTGTGTGTTGTGCAACGTTCTGACTCGTTAATTGAACCGCCTTACAATTGATCTAATTTCTCTTTAGGTTTCTTATGAGTTGCAGTTTATGAAAATGTGATATCGTGGACCATTGAAGAGTTGAGTTGTAAATCTGTTTTCATCGGTTTCATTTTTATTTTTTTTTTATATTTCTCAACAATTTCATTCAAGTTTCTAAGGTCTCTTAAAAAAATCTGCTCTCACAGTCAGTCGATTCTAACTTTTTGACCCGTGGCAGAGGTGAAGCAGCCTTCAAGCACTCCACCAACTTGCAAGAATGAGCTTTTTTTAATAGTGAAAACTTACAAAATTTGTGCAGTGGCTGCCGAGAAAAGCTATTTCCGATCGCATGCAGTTGCATAGGGCGAGCTAAAGCTACATAATACACAACGTAAGGAGCATTTACTTAAAGCGTATGTTTCTCACCGTGCATTTTCTATAGAGCACGTAGCCATAGCAAATTTCTTGCTCAAATTTTTCGGCTATAGTTTTGCTCCGCGCAACTCACAGAACAAGGCATCAAACGCGGAAAACATTGGCAGAGACGAACGATAGCTGTTAGAGCGCGCAGCCTGTTCAGAGAAATTTCACACGATCCCATAGCAGTGCACACGTTTGTCGTATATTCGCATCTGCCTACTTTGTCACCACAAAACGGCATCACACACACCCTACCTCAACCGCATCATGGTACCACGCATTTTCCAATCGCCTAGTTTCACTGCTTTTTGAAATCTTGTGGTACCAAGATTCATAGTGTCCTTTTATAACGCTTTTTCTCCACAGGGCAACAAATGTTGCTCGTGACGGTTTTGAAACGATTAGCATTCTCGGCAGCTATTCCGAGGTGGCGCACCTTCGCCGACGTACGTGCTCTCGCAAGGCAGCGATCCTTGCAGCTCTCCCGCACCCGGTTGTATGTAGGCGCGTTCGCCGTCAAACGCCAACGAGCTCTTTTATACGCACGTGCTCTCGTGCGATAGTTATGCGAGGTTTGAAGCCTTAGATGCAAGGGTTCGTGATGGCACTTTGTTGCGTTTCTTCACCATCCCGCTATGGCGTTACGCTGCTAAGTTCGAGGGCTCGGGTTCGAACCCCGGACACGTCACGGCCGCAAATCGACGGAGGTGCAATGCAAAAAACGCCCGTGTGCCGTGGATTGGGGTGCCATTTAAGTAACCCCAGGTGGTGAAAATGAATCAGGAGTCTCTCACTCCAATGTACCTCGTAATGAAAACGTGGTTTCGCACGTAGTGCACCGAAAAGTTTTTTTCTTTTGTTTTCGGCACCACTTGGGCTGAGCTGAGCGTTAGGGAGCATTTTCGACGCTGCAGTCCGCTTCGAGTCTCTTATGGAGGCGTGCCGTTTCCTTCTGCCAGCTCACCACAGCTTCGCATATAGAGCCTCCCACAGGGCGTGGGATCTCCGTGGTTACAAAGCGAGTGGTTGGAGCAGTAGCTGGATTGTGTAAGATAAACTGGCGGCGATACGCAGCTCTGTAGCTGTTGTCAAGCCATTATCGCCACGTCGCTATCAATCAGCTGTCATACCGCCGTTGTCACACCGTCGTCATCCCTTCACAAGCATGTTCGGTTGATTCTGCGAGGTTGCGATACAATGGGAAAATTATTAGTTTCCTTGCAAAAAGCTTGTTTTCTTTTTTTCGAACGAATGGTGATGCGAAATTTTTCAAGTCCCGATGATGGCACAATACAAACAGCACAATAGGAACCTATGAATAATAACACGATGTTCCAGGGAATTCGCTCTCTCTTAAAATGCCAATTTGGAGGTTATGTTGAAGTTCATGTTCAAGGCTTGGCGGATCGCTCGCCACGCACAGCGGGCCTATACGTGGCACGTACTCCTCTCGTCGCCACCGCACGCAACGGACGAACACCGAAGGCGTACTGCGAAGCGGCAAACGTTAACCTACCTGCGTCCCAGTAACACGGGCCAATCACTGACGAAACGAACTGCCGCTCCGCCATTACGGACCCTGTATCACCCGCTGTGATCCTCTTTGGTCGGAAGAATACGCCGCGGTTAAACGGAGCAAAGCGCGTCGTCTTCCGTAGTACCTATTAGCAAATGCACATTTTGAGATGCAAAAGTCCCCAGATTTCTCTATGGGGACCTCTTGGGTAGCCCAGACATAGAAAGAAGGTATCGCGTTAGTGATAAGGGAAACGCGGGATTGATGTCGATTAGGTACCACCACGTGCTTTCTCGAGATTTCTCGAACGTTACGAAGAATCTCGGTAGGTCAGCTGATGTCATACGAGTTACGCGTCCCGTAAAACGCGGGTCGATGTAACTTTCGAGAAACGAGTGGTATGCCCGAGTTCGTCCTGCCCCGTTCTTTTTTACCCGCAAGTGTGGACGTACCATACGTGGAAAGCGCGGGCGGAATTCGCAAAGCGTTTTGTTCGTAAGTGCGCATCGCCATTCGCCTGCCCATCATTCGCTAAAGATGTTAGTGAAATTTTCCTTACAAAAAATTTTTGCGTTGGAGCTTTTTGAAAATTCTTGACATGATGTCCTGTGAGATTATTGCAGATGACCACGGATATATGCACCAATTTTTCGACTGCGACATTTTCCGTTATAGAACAACTGTACCCCTTACCTCACCCACGCCAACTTGGTATCTCCGTGTCTTTCTTTCTGTATCAAATTACGTCATCGTTGCACCATATTGTTATTCCTCGGTAGATTTCTTCATTTTAATTCTTTTCTTTCCTTGTTTTGTTTTTATTTTTATTTCTTTGTTTGCTCATGGCTGCTACTTCATAGCACAAATTGTAATGTGGTATTGACGTGGCAGTTGTTCATATTTGTAGGCGGAAGCAGCCTTTGTTCTCGGTGAGGAGATCAAGAACTCTCATAACGAACAGCTGGCTGTTTTCCAAGAAAGTAAACAAAAACATATGCCACAGAAAGAAAGTAAACGGCAATGAAACAGCAGTGAAAAACATTACACAAGGTCAAAGGAACCACGACAGGTAATTGATGCAACGTAGCTGGTTTGTGTTCTGTAGTTATTGATGATCTTACCAAATCTGACATTACGCTTTCTTAGTTTCTGCGTCACTGTATTTGTGTCAATGCAGCGTATAGCTGAATGTGGAAAAACGAAAATGAAAAATAAATTGAAAAAGAAACAAGAATTGAGTAAGTGCAGCATCGTAAGTCAATGCAAGTAAAGCAAGATGGTAACGAATAAACGAGGAAGCAATTCAAGCAGCAGAAGTACACGTTCTACGCCTGGGGCCAATTGTTCCGCCGAAAGCAAACCTGTTACTTATGCTCTGCACGCCTGATTGCCGCAGAGAGCCCTGCGGCCGGTGCGGTCGAAGGGAATAAAAATTAAACGCCCCTCTGAATGTCGCCGTCGGTAGCTCAATTGGTAGAGCGGCGGACTGTAAAGGTGTCGTCCTACGGCCATCCCCAGGTTGCTTGTTCTAACCCAGCTCGACGAAGTGGCTACATTATTTATTTCTTCATTCAGGGGCGACTTTGTTGCTTTCTTTGTGTTCCACTTAGAGCAGCAACTTTCTAAGTGTGTGGCATCGCAAGCGAAGCAGTAGGCAGCGCGTAAGCACTGCGGATGCATGTTGAAGCTGCCCTCTGTAGGCAACGAGGCGTCGCAGGCTAATCGGACGCGAAAGTCAAACCACGTGCAGAAACTGCTTGGTGAGCTCAGCATAAGGCGTACACCATCTACACCAGGCTACACCGTTTCGGAACTCCCGCTGCGCTGAGACTACCGAAGAGCTCTCTGTCGGCGTTCCTTAGTGTCGTGATGCAGTGCGTTTTGTCACTGCTCCTAGATGGCAGTACCATCACTGCCAAGATAGAGCATATTTTACGAGTTCGCGCGGAGTCACATCCGTTAGAGGAAGTTGATGCTGGACCTCAGAATAAAACACGTTCGTGTTAAAATTGATTTGGATTTTCACGAAAAGCTCCGATTTTCGGGACCTTTTGTTGTGATCATGTGACCATGCCCCGAATGCATTCACGGGAAAAAAATAACGGGGAGCCGAAGGCATTCGTTGTGGCAATTCTCTTCGCACAACCTGCTTTTCAAGATGAGGTCCTTAAAAATTCTCAGTAATAAAGGAACTAGAAGTTTAGTCGTTTGCGTGGTCAGCATCCATCGTGCGTCCCTACCATCGGGCTTCATACCATCAGCACGTTCGACCTCAGCCATGTGGTGTTTAAAACAACCTCAAGTGCATCTTACGGTTCCAGGGATAACACAGAAGACTCACCTGCCTACCTTGGCCTTGAAGCAAGCAGCTCTGGATTGTTTATACGCTTTCTGCTTTGACCGAGTCCACATATATATACTGATGGCTCTTACGCTCAGACCATGCAGCTCCAGTGGTTATACCGTCACGATCAATAAGCATCCTTAATTGTAATATGTGCGTTGTTTTGAGAAGAAAGTTTTGTCTCCATGGCTTGTGCTTGTCTCGCCAGACTTGTGCAGGAAAATCACTCTCTAGTGTGACGCCAGCAACCGTGGTCACGGTGTCGTCCTTGGCCAACTCAAAGAAAGCGGGCAAGGACGTACTGTACCTAGTGGAAAAGTGACTCCGCGTCAGGAGGCGTTCAGCACCTCGGAGAAAGAGTGTTTGTGCATAGTATGGGCCATTCAAAAGCTAGGATACGATATTCCAGGCACGAAATTCACGGTCGAGAGCGACCATTGCCCTCTTCTCTGGCTGAAGCAACTGTCGGGAAAAAACGGGAGGCTGCTGAGATGGAGTCTCACTTTGCAGCAATACAATTAACTTCCAGGTCAAGTGTAGGAAAGGGAGCCAAAATGAGAATGCAGACTGTCTGAGCCGGGGAATTTTAACCAACCTGATAGGGGTATCTTTTTAAGAACGTGTTCTGTCCATATCGCTATTGATGTTATTGAGTCAAACTACATATTTCTGTATTGCTGAGAGCGGATGGCGGCAAAAAGAGAGAGGGAGATAGAGAGATGGGCAGAACGCTGTAAAGCGACGCGGGGATCCTAGCGTTCAGTGGGCGTGCCACTCGCGCACGCGACCGTAGTGTGTGTGTGTGCTTGTGTATTCCCAGGGAAAAGGCCTCAAAAAAGCGAAGGCTGAGACCTCAAGCTGCAGTGCGTCATCAGCCATCACTTCTAGAACAATCCCTGAGGTCGCGACTGAACACCGACCCTTCGGGCAACCTCACAGCTGGTCACCATCCAATCGAATCTCCCGGCGGCGGAGGAGTCTGTTACATTTCAATACGGCGATGAGTATTCCATGGACATTTCCCACGAGGCCGTCATTTCATCAGCGAGTCCCGACATGGAATGTTACGCGCAAGGAAAAGAGCTCACTCCAAAGCGACAATGACTGCCGCCCTCCGTGGAGGAGGTAACTACCGCGAAGATCACTCTACCTGAACCGGACCCTCACAAGCTGAACTGATTCATGAAAGGGTCCAACGTCCAAGGCTACCACGGAAACCGCTTCGACCTCGGATTCCTGGATTGCTACGCGCTTGCACCCTATGCTGGGGCGAAGGTGCAACATAGGAGACGGAATACAGCGGAATGGTGAGACATCATATAAGGGATATTGCGAGCGATTCCTACGGCAGCGGTGTACGCACTCACCCAAACATACACCCTTTTTGACTAGAGATTTGTGATTCTGCATCTAACAGGAGCCCGGCCTTCCAAGAATTTGTAACCACAGCCTCATTCGTACGTATTCATGCTTCAATTAAGGCGTACACATTTATGGAAGGGACCTATATTTGCAATTACTATGCAGTGGTTGCAAGGAATAGACGACGAACAATAAGCTTTGAGTAAATAGAACATTGCGCTTTCCTAAAGTACAGCTGTTTCACTTCTGAGTGAAACGTATCGCTTCAGAGGACCGCTTTGGTGAAGGCGCTACCGTGTTTGACGGAATGTTTGAAGTGCGGCGTTTCGGTAGTAATTGCGAGAAATCTTTTTCCTTGCTGTAATGCTTACACCTAATAATTAAAATATACACGCAATTCGAGCAGGTAGTTCGATATATTTATTGAAGAAACGTACTATGACTAACCGTACAATAAATTAATATTGAACTACTATACGTAATTAGGATGGTCTCTATAACATCCACAGTCATTTTCTTCCCACCTTGACTTGCTTTCTATGGAGCCTTGAGCGCCATGACAAAAAATTATGTAAATTTCCCGCATTTATCGACAATCGATAGTAATTCGTGACTGAAGAGATTAAACAGATTTCTTTTTTCTTTTTTTGCTTCCCTACGTTTAAGTGCCTTGATGACTTTCCTTACGCATGATTTGTTTTATACCTGAGCAAGCGTATAAATGACTGCCCTTTGGCACAGTATTCTACCGTTTTGCGCTGTTCTGTACATTTGTTAGTTAGATTCAAACCATTTGTGCTAATTCCTGCACGTGGGGCCCATTGACTTTACTTCTTTTACTCGCCTGCAGCTTTTTTACAGGCTGTTCGCGTGACACAAAACCGCGTATACAGCTGTAATACAGGTTCGTTTCTAGGAGCCGACGTAAACGCAGCAGTTTCGCCGGAGGGGTAGAAACCCCGCTGCGCTTCCTATCAACATGCACAACATACATGGGAACAATATGCAAAAAAACGTTTACTGCGTGCCAAAAGAAAACGTACCGTGAAATGTTCCGTTTCACTTGACATTTAAAGAAGGCCACGGGTGATATTACAATATTGTTCCCAGACAAGTAATCAAAGTTGAAGAATGATAAGGTTTCGGTTAGATTTTCTGCTTGTCAGCGGCACCGTGCTACTTTTCTCTTTCTTTTTTCTACCATTTATTGAATAAGCGTAAATTTCTTGCGGACATTAGCACGGCCGGATAGCTGAGTCGGTAGTGTATGAGATTGTTAATCACTGGGCCGTAAGTTCAAGCGTAACGTTGGGCGCCTTCTTTTAATTCTCGTCATTCATTAAATGAAGAAAGTGAATTTTCTTTGTTTTTTTCGGTCGAAGGCTCTGACTTCCTTCGGGCTTGTTGCTGTAAAGTTTTGAAGTCGTACGTCATTCTTCGGTCAAAAGGTCACATTAAGTAGCAACGTAGCCAAGAGCGCCAGGAGACTACAGAATAAGTTCTTGGTGACTACGGAGCTTCCGAAACTGCGACTCGAGATCACAGATGTGATAATGATGACATGACCATTATGAAACTAGGTTCCCTACAACTGTGCCAAAAGTATCGCTGTACAATATTGTTACGGCGTAACCGCACTGATTCTTTAGATTCGAGGCCTATGATGGACTAGACCGGGGCGACGGAGGCTGTCGAGATTGGCAGTACAGTCGACAGGGTGTCTACCACGTTGGCATTTACCAATTCCCTGATTTTTCCAGGTTTTGCATGAGTGCCTTCGCGAAATTCTCAAAGTGACAGAGATCCTCGTGTTGTTTTAAGTCGGGCTGCCACCATGTTGACCAATGCTGCCACTCTCTAGTAAGCATGTCAAAAATTTAAAAAATAGAACTTAATCCAGTTTGAATAGTAAGGAGTAGTGTTTATTTAATTCAATATCACATAAAGGTGGGACTAGAAAATACACAGCCAACAAAACATCTTTAAGAAATGGTAAAAACCATTGAAAATCGAGTCAGACCTTCTCAAATACGAATAAAAAGTACATGCATACAAAACCAAATATTTTTGAACATGAGCTATTTCTATCAACTGATAGCAAGCTCATCGGTATGAGGACCGAACTTTTTCGCAAGTCAGATTCTCTCTGAACAGTTGCCAAGTCAACCTCAACTGTCCTGACATCGTCTCAGCCCGCGCACAAAGCGTAAGTGTTATGTTCCGCTGCTTTAAAGAGTTCATTTTGGTCTGACTGAGGGACATCTGCATCTGGGCGTCAGCCAACACTTTGTTTTTTGAGCTCAAGCTCCTTCAAAGAAGCGGCGGCGCGCTTCCTTTCCCGTTCATTCCTCAGTGCGTAAGTCGTTTCTGTTCTCATCCTCCTTCCGCCACGCGTTCGCCCCACAGACCATTTGAACCAACCTCTTGGTCAGTTGTACGGTCAACGTCCGATCTTTCGGACTCCCTGGGGGCCGCGAAAACGTCCGAAAATTCGGGCAGTTCGAAAACATGAATGCATATCTTTTACTGCCCTTAAAGGGCCCCTCACCAGGCAATATATCAAATTTCGGTTATACGCTGCCAGTTGTTAGGTACCCTCTGGGGAGCGTTCTACCGCAAGAATTTTTCAAATTGGTTCATCAATTACCGAGATAATAATACTTCACTGCCGCGAACCTACGATTTCAGGAGGCGAGGGCCACTGCCAAGTGATACACTTTCTCCGCTTACCCCGTGTAGCCTCCGCAAGCGAAACTCCTTCCCTGCGTTCTGCCATACCGGAACTCGACGACCGGCTGAAGCATGTGCCACGCTCCCCGCCGTCATCTTTTCCCCTCACTTTCTTTCTGCGTGGTGCACTTCCGCTGATGGCGTTGCGCGCGATCTGTTGCGTTGGTCTAGTTTCGCGCAGCACAAGATTTTGCGCGCTGTGAGTGAGTGAGTGAGTGAGTGAGTGAGTGAGTGAGTGAGTGAGTGAGTGAGTGAGTGAGTGAGTGAGTGAGTGAGTGAGTGAGTGAGTGAGTGAGTGAGTGAGTGAGTGAGTGAGTGAGTGAGTGAGTGAGTGAGTGAGTAAACTTTATTGTAGGTCCGGCGAGGACGCGAACTCGTCGAGCACCCGGCTAGTCCCACGTCGGGACCGGCCGGTCTAGCCCACCGGCCCGGTCGCGGGCACGCCGGACGGCCAGGATTTGCTTTTCTAGAGCGGGGCTACGCAAAAGCGAGTCCCACTCCTCCTTGATGAACTTGGGGTATGTCGACCCGCACTCCCAGAGCATGTGAGGTAGAGTGGAGGTCTGGCCGCAGGACGGGCAGGCGTCGTCGCGATACACGTCGGGGTAAGCCTCGTGGAAAGCGGACAGACACGGATATGTGCTGGTCTGTAGGAGCCTAAGCGAAATGGCTTGCGCCCTATTCAACTTGGGATGAGGGGGTGGAAACACCCTTCTTGACATGTAGAAATATTTAATAATCTCGTTGTGAGTAGCGGGAGCGTCCCTGTGACCGTAGAGAGGAGGGGAGTCAGCGCTCCTTATAGAGGAAGCGCGGTCGGTAAGGTCACGCGCAGCCTCGTGGGCAGACTCATTGAGGTTCGGGGGAGCACCCTCGACCGATCCTACGTGAGCGGGAAATCAGTGAATTGAATGGTTTGTGAGAGCATGTGGACTCGAGCCGCTAAGAAGACGAAGAGCTTCCTTGGAGATGCAACCCTTTTGAAAAGCCCTAACTGCCGTTTTGGAATCGCTATAGATTTCGGACCCACGACTGTCTAGCAGGGCGAGGGCGATGGCGACTTGCTCGGCGACTCCGGGGTCTGAAGTGCGAAACGAGGCGCTATTGGAAATGCTTCCGCTCGAGTCGACCACAACGACCGCAAAGGACTTCCCATCACTGTACTCCGCAGCGTCGACGAAGCTTGCGCTAATGTCGTGTCGCTTGATCTGTTTGAGGATGGCTGCTGCTCTGGCCTTGCGTCTGCCCTCGTTGTGGACGGGATGGACGTTTCGGGGCACAGGGGCCACTACGAACTTGTCTCGAATGCACCTAGGGATCGGGGTACTGACCATCGAGAATTCCGCAGGGTGGTAACCCAGCTCTTCGAGGATGCGTTTACCTGCCGCTGTGGTGGCCAGGCGACTGAGTTGCGTGCGTGCGTGCGGCGCGAATACCGAGGGACTGTCTGAGGCAGACACAAAGCGGGTCATAGAGCGTGATCGCGCGCTGGAACATGGCAGAAAATGACATACTTTCGCTGTCCGGGCGCGACTGCACGGCGCGGGGACAAGCAGACAAAACGGACGGAAATCTCGCTTGCTGCGGTGCGAAGTAAAACACGAATGCGCAGACATTTTGTTTGTGCGCTTTATTATTTCTCTAAACCTTAATTCGTCTACTGAAGCAACAGATTACATAAATAACAGATGTTTAAAATTATGGGGTTTTAGGTGCCAAAACCAATTTCTGATTATGAGGCACGCCGTATAGTGGAGGACTCCGGAAATTTCGACCACCTGGGGTTCTTTAACGTGCACTTAAATCTAAGTGCACGGGTGTTTTCGCATTTCGCCCCCATCGAAATGCGGCTGCCGTGGCCGGGATTCGATCCCGCGACCTCGTGCTCAGCAGCCTAACACCATAGCCACTGAGCACCCACGGCGGGTAAATAACAGATGTTGGCTTGAATAATTCTCAAAGTCACGCGTCACAGCAGTGCGACGTACGTAGGCCTACTTGTGCGATACGCGTTGACTCACCAGCTGCGAGCGCGGCGCGTGCAAGGGTAAGGGCAAACGGCGTTCGGTTTGAAATCTCAGCTCTTTTCGCGGTGCTTAGCGTAGTAATATTTGGCAGACACCATCGTTAGTGAGCATAGTATGCGCGGCGCTTGTCAGCTCAAAATGGCCAGACGTGGTGACGGGTGCTAGAATAGACTCCGGAACCCATTTTTCTTTTTGGCAGGCCCAGTATCAACAACCGATGCAAACCAAGTCGCGCAGACAGGTGACCCCCAACTTTCCATATTTATTTTCCTTGTTGTGCTGACGAGAGCTCCCTTCTCGTACCTGCGCCACCATCGCGCGAATGCGTGAGTTACGGGAGCTGCACCGTGGGAATTTTGCTTCTAGAAATCTACTTTTCCCAAACGAATAGGGAACAGAGCGAGCTTTGCTCCGTTTGTCCCTAGCCGAGCTGCACTGCGCGACCGTGGATGAGGGCTGAGGAATGAGGTGGGCAATTTTCGTGGCGCCATGTAAATACATTGCGCTCATCACTGCGAGGTACTCGGTTCGACTCGCGTGTTCGATATACCTTGCTTTTTTTCTTTCAAATATTGCGGCATTATTATATAGTTTCCTCTTTGACTTTACGGTGCTTTGTCTATGCTTCACCGCCAGGCCTGACACGAAGGGTTCCCGCCAATGGGATCGGAGAAACCAAGCACACAGCGCAGCTGGCGATTGCATGCGCACTGAAGGTCGTTACGTAGACGCCGCATTAGCGACCGCAGGGGCCTATGAATATTAAAACGATGTTGCGGGGTATTCGCTCTCTTGTAAAATATCAATTTGCAAGTTGCGCTAAAGTTCATGGCTCCACACGCACATAGGGCCCACGTGACACGTACTCTTCTCGTCGCCGCCGCACGCAATGGACGAACACCGAATGCGTACTGCGAAGCGGCAAAGGTTATGCTATACGTGCGTCCCAGGAACACGGGCCAAGCACTGACGAAATGAACTGCCACTCCGCCATTACGGACACTTTATCACCCGCTATGTTCATGTTTGATCGGAAGAATATGCCGCAGTTAGAGCAATGCACGTCGTCTTCAGTAGTACCTATAGCAAAAGCAGAATTTGAGAAGCAAAAGTCCCCAGATTTCTCTATGGTGGCCTCTTGGGTCGGCCAGACATATAAAGAAGGTCTCGCGTTAGTGATAAGGGAAACGCGGAATTGTCGTCGAGTAGGTACCGCAACGCGTTCTCTCCAAAGGTCTCGAACGTAACGAGGAATGTCCAACGTCACCTGATGTCCTGCGAGTTCCGCGTCCCGTAAAACGCGTGTCCGTGTAACTTTCGAGAAACTTTACCCGCAAGTGGGGACGTACTTTACGAGGACAGCGTGGGCCGAATTCACAAGCCATCTTGTCCGTAAGTGCGCTTTTCCATTGGCCGGTGCATCATTCGCTAAAGATATTAAGCATTAGGATTGGCTTAAATTTTCTCTTACAAATATTTTAGCGTAGGAGCTTTTTGAGAATTCTTTACATGATGTCCTATGAGATTATTGCAGATGACGACGACTACTCGCCGATTTTTCGACCGAGGCATTTTGCGTTATAAAACAACTGTGCCCCTTACCTCACCCGCGCCTACTTTATGTGTTCGCGTCTTTTTTTTCTATATCAAATTACGCCATCGTTGCACCATATTGTTATTCCTCGGTAGATTTCTTCATTTTCATTCTTTTCTTGTTTTGTTTTTTTTCTTTTTACTTCTTTGTGTGCTCGTGGCTCCCGCTTCACAGTACAAATTGAAATGCGATATTGACATGCCAGTTGTTCATACTGGTAGGCGAAAGCAGCCTTTCTTCTCGGTGAGGAGACCTAGAACTCTCATAACGAACAGCTGGCTGTTTTCCAAGAAAGTGAAGAAAAAGATATGCAACAAAAAAAAATGTAAATGGACACGAAACAGAAGTGAGAAACAGAACACAAGGTGAGAGGAACCTTGAAAGGTAATTGATGCAACGTAGCTGGTTTGTGTTCTGTAGTTATCGATGACCATAACAAATCTGGCCCTATGCTTCTTTAGTTCCTTCGTCACTGTATTTATGTCAATGCAGCGTGAAACTGCATGTGGAAGAACAAACAATTATATCTCAATTGAAAAAGAAAGAAAAATTGAGTAAGTGCAGCATCGTAAGTCAATGCAAGTGAAAGCAAGATAGTAACGAATAAAGGATCGAGCAATTCAAGCAGCACAAGTACACTCTCTACGCTTGGGGTCAATTGTTCAGCCAATAGCAAACCTGTTATTTATGCTCTGCACGCCGGATTCCAGGAGAGTGCCGGGCGGCTGCGCAATGAGGGAATAAAAATTACAGGCAGTCTTAAATGTCGCCGTCGATAGCTCAGTTGGTAGAGCGGTGGACTGTAGAGGTTTCGTTCTGCGGGCATCCATAGGTCGCTGGTTCGAATCCGGCTCGACGGAGTGGCTACATTTTTTTTATTTGTTCATTCAGGGGTGACCTTGTTTTGTTCCATGCGTGATCCATGGTTAATCGAATTAGTGAGTTAATCAGAACTTTGGCACATCACTTGCTTTTTTTTTTCTTTATATGGTGTAAGCGCAGTGCAGACGTATATAATCCTTCAGTTATGCTCTGACAAATCATGCCTTATATTGCCCATCGCAGTATTTGTTTTGTTTGATTTCCCCCTTTCTAGTCTGGGAACTCCCCCCCCCCCCCCAGCGATGCCTCAGAATGATTGTATGTGTAGAACGAAATAAGCTATAAACAAAAAATAAAAAGGCCACACCCGCATCCTTTCGGCCATCATAATTCGTTCTTTTCACTGCCTTAATTAAAACGCTCATCAGCTGTAATTTACATGCATCGGTGTCTGACTTCCAACGTTGCCCTCGACTGCAGCCTGCGTTATCGTGCACCATGTCTGCGTTCGGGGTCAGAAGCGCTAGAATTTACACCACTTCGCGTTCACAATACCGTTGCTCACCAACTCGCCCAGCAGCACAGAATTCCGTAATCTTCGTTCCTCTCTATATGTGTGCTTAAAAGTTTAGCTCGCAGCTCAAGCTACTGCGCTAGCTGTTCCTCGCTGCCAGCACAACGAAAACCTATTACAGGGATTGCTCAGTACGCTAAATCACCCATTTATGCAATGGTTACGAACACATTTCTTTGCGCAATGACACGTCTCGGCCAGTGGCGGCAGCTGCTGTAGCGTCACGCTTTGTCTGGCAAGCATATGCGGTTGTGGGCGGGGCCAGCATTTCCCGCGGTATGCTATCGTTCAAACTTCGCCCAGCACTTCTCTGCGGTGCTTTGCCGTCTCACGCACAGCCGGACGCGCTCAGTTTCGACATTGCCTCGACTGAGCTTTGCGATGAATATCACGAATCAGGTGCGATACTCAAGATATCTAAAAGATGGGTATTGATGAAAATGTCGCTGTTTCCAAATTTGACCATTTGGACAACTGCCCCCGAGGCACTAATAAAAAGGGTAATTAATGAATTTTTCTCAATTGCTGGCGGGGTGTCCCGCGACTCTCCCAACCTCGTTGAGGGGTGGGCACACTGGGAAAGAAGTATTCAAAGCGCATTGTTTCAAGACCAACTAAGGGCCGTCCAGAGGGCCCATGATGTCGCTGAAAGGCTTGGCCTGTCAGTGCCAACGTGGGAGCGGCCCACCTTGGCTTAAGAAGTCAAGGTTTTCACACACACACACACACACACACACACACGCACGCACACACGCACGCACACGCACACGCACACGCACGCACACGCACGCACACGCACGCACACGCACACACACACACGCGCGCACACGCGCACACGCGCACGCACGCACGCACACACACACACACACACGCACGCACGCACGCACACCAAGATTCACAGTGTCCTTTTATAACTCTTTTTCTCCACAGGGCAACAAATGTTGCTCGTGACGGTTTTGAAAAGATTAGCATTCTCGGCAGCTGTTCCGAGGTGGCGCACCTTTGCCGACGTACGTGCTCTCGCAAGGCAGCGATCCTTGCAGCTCTCCCGCACCCGGTTGTATGTAGGCGCGTTCGCCGTCAAACACCAACGAGCTCTTTTATGCGCACGTGCTCTCGTGCGATAGCTATGCGAGGTCTCAAGCTTCAGATGTATTGGCCGGTGATGGCACTCTGCTGCATTCATGCACCATGCCGCTATGTCATTGCACTGCTAAGTTCGAGAGCTCGGGATCGAACCCCGGACGAGTCTCCGCCGCGTTTCGACGGGGGTGAAATGCAAAAAAAAAAAAAGCAACCGTGTCTCGTGAATTGGGTGCATTTTAAGGAAGTCCGGGTGGTGAAAATTAATCCGGAGTCTCCCACTACGGTGTACCTCATAATAAAAATGTGGTTCTCGCACGTAGAACCCTGGAACATAATTAATTTTTTTTCTGCACCACCTGGGTTGAGCGTTAGGGAGCATTTTGGTCGCTGCAGTCCGCTTCGAGTCTCTTATGGAGGTTTGCCGTTTCCTTTTGCCTGCACACCACAGCTTCACATACAGAGCCTCCCACAGTGCGTGGAATCTCCAGGATCTCAAAGCGAATGTATAGAACAGTAGTTGGCTTGTGTAGAATAAACCAGCGGCGATACGCAGCTCTGTAGCTGTTGTGAGGTCATTGTCGTCACGTCGCTATCTATCCGTTGTCGCACCGCCGTTGTCACAACGTCGTCATCACTTTAAAAACACCTTTAAAAATTCCGCGAAGTTGCGATACAACAGGAAAATCATTAGTTTCTTTGCAAAAAGCTTGCTTTTTTTCCTAACGAATAATGATGCGAAAGTTTTGAAGTCTCGATGATGGCACAGTACAAATAGCACGATACGATACAACTTCTGAGCGCTGATCACAAGGCGCGTTCATAGAAATGTCAGAGCACATGCGATTTGCTAACATTGCTGCTGCAACCAACAGACAACGCATGTCTATACATAAACGACCGCTTAGAAAATATTTATTCCAACATATTACCATACGAACATTTTACGTCTCTGTGACGCCAGAATACCGCCATTTCTTTCTCTATGACACAGCCAGGAATATAAGATGCAAAGAACAAAGCAGGAGAATGAGCAGATACACCGCGCAACCAGAAATTTGTGACCAGGAATGTGCAGCCAACTAGATATACTAAAGAATAACACACCTTCATCGTCGACGCTTGGTTACCTGCAAGCGGTACTGCGTGAAACTATTAGTGGCTCCAAAGAATAAACTTTCTTTTACTCAACGTTTCTTGCAGCCCCTTGAGGAATTGCAAGGTTTCGCTATTAGTCCCGAGGCATTCGCTTCAAGCGTATTTCTTTTAATCTACTTGTGCATAAGCTCTTGTTCCAGAGAATGAACATAAAAGAACAGGTTCTCATAGCAAGCAATCTTTCCTCTGCTACACGAGCACGGATGAAGTTCAGCTGTAGTGTCCTTATCTCGACCCACGCGGGTTGCGTCCGCAATCATTTTTTTTTTTTTTTTTTGAGACCGGGTTTCAGTGCGTGTTTCACGAGCGTCGCGCTGTGGACGGCCAAGAAATTCCACATTAATTCAGCGCGTGCCGCCGCCATTTTGCGACACCAACTTGTCCGGCCCACGCTGGCATGTAGGATCGCGCTGGAGGGTGCACCGAGCACGTGCTATTGACGACGGGTCGCAAGCTTTCGCATTCTCCTGAGAGGTCTCAACAATGTTTTTTGAAACTGGGAGACTTCTTAGCGCTTCGTTACTAAGCTTTGCGCTGCCGTATAGCCGCAATATCGAACGGCGACGGGCCTAGATGCCGTGTCACCTCTCTGCCTGCCATCTAAATACGAGGCGAGTCAAGTCTGAACGTTGTCGAAACGTGACGTGAGCGCAACGTGTTATTATTGTGTGCCTGTCCTTAAACTCTATACGGGAAACACTCAGGTGACAACAATCAGAGGTGTCTCTGTGTTCCAGGCGGTGTGCCACACCAGCGCACATTCCAATTCGCGTAAATAGGGAAGCCCCGAGCAAACAAGTTTTGTTAATCCTTTCGTGATTCTAACATTTCCTTTACAGTCCCTTAAAAAGCTCCTTTCCTTAACTCCATTATAAAATAAAGAGCTGTAAAATAACTCGATTGGTAGCGCCGTGAACATGAAGTACTCCATAAAATGACCTGGTGATGATGGCCATGAATATGTCACGATTATATATTTCTGTAGCTTCAAAAGCAGTCCAGACCTTCTCAGCCTGAACTGCCTTATTTGTGTGCTTACAGTGCGCCCCTAAAGCGTGCCGGCATACTTAACATTTTGGTTAACTTCTTTACTCGGCAATATAGTTGATTTGGAGCAGATAATGGCATTTGCTAACGTTAGCGCTGGCCCTATATTACTCCTCTCATGATTCCACGCACCACCTCATATTTATTGTAGCCCCAAAATGATCCCCCTTTCATTATTGTTGCATTCGCCTTCCCCTTCATTTGCATATTATCTTGGTGGTACTTGAATAAGTCTTTCCTTTGCTTGTGTGAAAATCCAGGTATTCATATTGCTTGCATGTCAGTACGACCAGCTTTCGAACGTAATTGCTGATCTCTTCCTTAAAGATCGTAATTCCCGATTTCTCTGTTGCTTTCTTTATTCCTGGATTCGTCGCTGCGTTGACACACGTATTCCCAAGTCTCCGTAAATGCTCTGCGTTGTCCGCAAGTAGCACTGCCTAGTACGCATGCTTCAATCCAGAATGCTTCCGTTGCATTGTTTGCCCATTAGTGATGTAAAAAAATCTAACCCGAATTCACTGTTTTCCAGTGGTCTTTCTATACCCTTGACATAAAGCGTGAACAACAATGGAAGCAGTCTACATCTCTGCTTCAGTCCTCGTTCAATTTCACGACTTCATTGCATTTCCGGCGCTCTCGTATAATCGGCAACCGATTTTTTTTAAAAAAAGATGGTGTTGGAGCAACAGTTAGTCCGATTGAAATCCTTCCCGGGAGGTGTACCCAATTAATCTTCACATCGACTGATCCACAATGGTACTAGAACAGCAGAAAACCAGCATACTAATACACTTTCCTAGGAAACAGCCATGGCTAAGAAATATTTCATGCTCTGCAACCAATCCTTCAAGCAGCACAAAACTATTTACGTGAGGAGCTCAATCCATCGCACCATTGGTGCGACGGCTGCGTCAAACACTAGTTTCATGTTACACCTACAGAGTGCTGCCTTCTTTTAATTTTGAACGTAACAATGAGGAAAGCGAAGAAAACAAGAGAAGCAAGCTCAACGAAGAAAACTTACAGCGAATGAAATTTATTCTAAGGTTCTAAGGTTGTTTATTTGTTACTATAGTTTTTCTTGCGTTATTAGAGGATCAGTAAAGCCCGCACCACCTGTGCCCTTGGCCGTGGTTTCGCCGATGATGTTAGATTTCAGTTCCTCTTTTTATTAAATATGTAAGTGAATTTGACATATGTACTTTTCATTTATTTTTCGATTTGACACCCTCCGACACCTCGGTGCAGTAGACAGTGTGTAGTTTATTAGTCTATATATTTCGCTCTTTTATTTTCCTTTATTGCCTAATACAAGATTCCATAATACAAGATTATACCAAAATTGGCATAACATGCCGAAAGCGTATGACGAGTATAAATGATAGGTCATGACATCAATGCCTTTGCATGTGTGCCATGTAGGTCATGAAACAGCCGCATACGTCTTGGGGCGCTCGTGAATGTTTGGTTAACTTGGTAGGCTCCCCTCCCCGCATACTGCTTCACATAACATCGATTCCGACAAGGCGTGGGATCTGCCTGGTCTTTCTTCCTTTTTTTTTGGGGGGGGGGGGGCAGGGCTTCTTGATTATTCCTAGCCTCCCACTTATGCTATTCTGTAGCTTCCTTTATTTCCTTCTTTTGTGGGGTTTCCACGTTCCAGTCAAAGAACTTTTTTCCCATGGTTGACCTATATTCTGCTGCATGACGTCTACGGTTTCTTTATACTCCCAGACTGTTGTACGAAGCGCCTCCATATCCTTCTCTATGCTTTTTGAAATCTCTGCTACATTCTTTTCATTAATTCGCAAGCATTTTGCTAGTGCTGTCTCGTGTGCTGCGTTAGTATCGCTCTCAAATTGTGAAGTTAAACGTTCGGGATCGCTACCCGGGCTTATTTCTCCATGTTCGTCTGTCGTCATTTGTTCCAGTCATTCTTAGGCCGTTTCTGAGGCTAAGGCGTTGTCAATGCATGACTGCCTGTTTCCACATCGCCATTTTACCTCTCCATGACACTTATTCTCCCTGTTGCCTACTGTAAGGTTGAATTCATAACGTAGATCCAGAACTAGACAACCGTCTCTGTGCTGTATCTCTGTCCACGCTGCGCCATCTAGTGGCGCCGCCACGATGTTCGCGCCGGGCGCATGTGTGAATATAGACGTACGCTATGTATGTAAACAATGGTAGGCGCCATCGATATACTGTAGGCCCTATATCGCCGTCACGTATACGTAGGCTCCACCCACATTCGCCGCCCCCACTTGCACGCTTGAATGGCGCTTTCTTTTGGCACTGGGGAGGGGCGCGGGTTGCCGAAGCCACGATTTGATTATGAGGCACGAGGTACTGCGGTACTCCGGAGTAACTTTGACTCCCAATGGGTCGCTAACGCGCACCCAACTCACACTCTTGCATTTCGTTCCCTTCAAAATACGACCGAACGAGATGGCATATGCCTAGTAGTCCCAACCAACGGCGCTTGCGATCTGGCGCGCAGCCTATGAAAACTCGAGCGTCTTGCATTTTTCCGTGCAACGCGTCTCATTGTCGACTTACCTGCGTTGTAAAGCCATAGAATAAGGACGCTACTCATAGAACCGCCCACGCGGCCGTGAAACATAGCGGCTACTGAGGTACGCTCGGCGACGGAATGCCTACCATGTGAAAGCCACTCCCGAGAACAGCGCCACCGCATCTTCGTGACTTGGCGCCGCGGTGTAGGTGTATATATAAAGACAGGATGGGGTGGGGGGGGGGGGAGTCCTGGATATATATATACGAAGGGGAGGGGGGTTGTGGGCACGTTCCCTTCCACCGAGCAGCGGAATATATTTTAGGTATTAATATGATTAGCATTCTTAGGACACTTGAAGCACTTTCCGGGGGCTCTGTATCCATGTACCTACCTATGCATGTTCTAACCGTTTTCTCCTAAACCTGCGTGTCTGGATTACATGGTCGAATGTAAAGCACGTCAGGCTGCTAAGCTGACAAGGCCGGGTTCGAAACAAACCGACAGTGCCAACTTTGTTCACAGGGTATTTCACAGTATGACCTATGTGTCACTCCTCAAGAAACCTATTTTACGCCGACGTGGGTGACTATTAATGCGGGACTGGGAGTGTGGCTGCAGCATTGTGCCGCTCTTTAGTGAATATGTTTCATGCTCACTTCGAGCACTGTGTCGTGCTACTCGGTCTTTAATGACCCTCTTTGATACCAACTTGGGTCACTGGCTATTTGCATGTAGACATATGCCCACGTTGTCGTCAAAGACTTTTATTTAAGAGCTGCTCACACCTACTGGCACATACCTAGTGAACCTATAGGTTGACATCAGTGAAGTTCATTGAAGAGCAGCGCCGGCCGAGGCCGAGTTGCGCGCACCCCGTGCTCCAAGTCGGCGTGAAAGAGTTTCGACAGCGGTGGCTACCCAGTCGCGCATCGACAGTGACCCATGTCGGCGTGATAGAGCTTCTTTGAAAAGCGGCACGTGTGTATACGTTGCCACGCATTCAGCGATCCAAGTTGCTCCAGTGGTCGATTTTGGGTTTTGGTTGCTCTGGCTCAGCAAAGCAGCGTTATGCGCCAACCACTCGATCCCTGACTACCAAGTGACCGAGGCAGGCAGGGAAACGCTTAGATACGAACATAAATAGATAAAAACATGGATAATGTCGCGAAGCACTTTGGACAGTAAGCGTTCGCGACCAGAACGATAGAGAAGCGAGAGGTAGTACAGCCGATCGAGCACCGAAACAAGGTTTTCTCTCTCGTCATCGTTGTCTATATCTCATAGCGACAGCCTCACTGCTCCTTATTTCGCAGTACAGTTATCTCCCCAGCGGGAAAGGAAGCCGTCCCGGCGACCTACAGGTAGGACAACACAGGCGGATCATAGAATGGCTTGAGACGCTGGACATGCACAATTTCGCGTCCTCGACGGCGATGATCCAAAGGTAGCTCCAGGTGTTCCACGATACAGTTGACTGGAGACGTTTGGTTGATCACGCGGTAGGGGCCCTCGTACTTCGACGCAAGTTTCGGCGACGGTCCAGGGGTAGGGGCTGGAACCCAAAGCCACACTAGCGAGCCAGGAGCATAGGATACAGGAGCATGGGAAGTTTCTCGATGGTGCTTCTGGCGTTGCTAGTTTTCTGACGTAAACATACGGAAAAGCTTGCCACACTCTTCTGCGTGTGCAGCAGCTTCGGATAAGGTAGTGGTTTCCGTGGTGTCAGGGCGTTACGTAAGGATAGTATCCACTGTGGAAAAAGGTTCGCGTCCGTACAGGAGAAAGTAGGGTGAAAATCCCGTGGTAGTCTGCGTGGCGGTATTGGAAGCCTAGGTCAGAAATGGTAGAACATGGTCCCATTTGCTTTGGTCGGATGCAACGTACATGGCCAGCATGTCACCAAGAGTGCGATTAAAGCGATCGGTCATGCCATTAGTCTGCGGATGATATGCAGTAGTGGTGCAATGAATGATGCGGTATTCTTTGAGGAAAGCCTCGATGACGTCGGAGAGGAAGACGCGGCCTCTGTCACTAAGTAATTCCCTGGGAGCTCCGTGGTGAAGGATGATGTGGCGCAGAAGAAACCAGGCGACGTCGCGTGCAGAAGCGCTGGACAATGAGGAAGTTTCCGCATAGCGCCTAAGATGGCGGGTGGCCACGATTAACCAGCGATTACCGTCGGATGTGTTTGGCAGAGGTCCATAAATGTCGATGCCTACTCAATCAAAAGCGCATGCTGGGCAAGGCAAAGGCTGCAATGGAGCAGTTGAAGGACGAGGAGGATCTTTGTGCCGTTGGCAAACGAGACAGGAGCGGACATAATGACCGATAAAGCGATACACCACCCGCCAGTAGTAACGAAGGCGTAGACGCACGAATGTCTTCAGTACACCTGCATGCGCGCACTGGGGGTCGTCGTGGAGCGGTGCACAAATATCCGAACGCAGATACCGAGGGATCACAAGCAACCATTTGCGGCCGTCTGGGAGGTACGACGGCACAAGAGCCCGTCGCGATTGGAGAAGTGATGTGCTTGGCGACGTAATGCGCGAGTGGTAGTGGGTGTCCATGGGGTGGACAAGAAACTCAGCCTGGACACAATACATGGGTCTTTCTTTCTTCTGCTCCCGAAGAATGTCCGTGGCAGCAAGGGAAGACTCGGACATTGAGGCCTTCGGGGAGCTAACCTCGTCTGTTAGTGGCGAACGAGACAAGGCATCCGCATCTGAGTGTTTTCGGCCAGAACGGTACAGCACTCGAATGTCGTACTCCTGCAGTCGAACGACCCATCGAGCAAGACGACCGGATGGTTATTTTAAGGACGACAGCCAGCACAGTGAATGGTGACCAGTTATCACGTCAAATGGGCGGTCATAGAGATACGGATGGAATTTGGCTATGGCCCAAATTATAGCTGCGCATTCTTTTTCTGTCACAGGATAGTTCGATTTTGGTTTAGTGAGTGCGCGACTGGCGAAGGCGACGACGTAATCATCGAAGCCAGCCTTTCTCTTAGCGAAAACGGCCCCAAGGCCATGTGCATTTCAGTTGGAGCGCTTGGGTTGAAACGGCGCAAGATTGGTGTTGACGTCAAGAGACGACGCAGCTTTGTGAATGCTCCATCGCAATCCGGTGACCAGGTCGAAAGGTTATGGCCATCAGGAAGAAGCTGTGGTAAAGGTGCTATTATGGTGGCCAAATTGCAGATGAAACGGCGGAAGTATGACGCTAACCCAATGAAGCTGTGCAGTTCTTCCAAGGTCGTAGGTCGCGGATACTGGGCAACAGCTTGTAGTTTCGCCGGATCAGGGAGTACACATTCTTTCGACACGACATGGCCGAGGATGACCAGCTACCGGGCAGCGAAGCGACACTTCTCCAAGTTAAGCTGGAGGCCAGCATCGGCGATGCACTTGAAGACGCGTTCAAGTCGAAGTAAGTGGGAAGGAAAGTCCGGTGAAAAGATAACGATGTCGTCCATATAACACAGGTATATTTGCCAGTTGAGGCCGCGCAAGGTGTTGTCCATCATTCTTTCAAATGTGGCAGGTGCGTTACACAGGCCAAATGGCATCACGGTAAATTCAAATAAACCGTCAGGTGTGATGAAGGCCGTTTTTGGACGGTCTGACTCAGCAACTGGCACTTGCCAGTACCCGGATCGTAAGTCTAAAGAAGAGACGAATTCGGCGCCTTGGAGGCAGTCTAGCGCGTCGTCAATACGTGTTAGTGAAAAAACGTCCTCTCGGGTGATCTTATTGAGTCGCCGGTAGTCCACGCAAAAGCTAATTGTGTCATCTTTCTTTTTGACCAGCACTACAGGAGAAGCCCAGGAACTGTGCGAAGGTTGTACGACGCCGCGTTGGAGCATGTCTCTAACTTGCTCAGCGATGACGCTACGCTCCGTGGCGGATACACGATACGGCCTGTAGCGTAAAGGCGCATGGTTACTGGTGTCGATGTGATGGACAACAGAGGAAGAACGGCCTAAGCGAGATTGTTGTAGGTTGAATGACGTGCGAAAGCGGTCAAGGAAATCGACGATCTGGGCGTGCTGACCTGGAGTGAGGTTGGGATCAATACACCGGGAAAATGTTGGGTCACACGGCGGCGTGGGTGGAGAAGCTTGAAAGGCCATAGCGTCAACCGGAGGAGAAGCCGGGTCGTCAGGCACATCGTAAAGGAAGCTTGGTTCAATTTCGTCAGCATAACCAAGACACTCATCATGGAGCAGGCTAGCAGGGCAAGGAAACAGGTTCGATACATAAAGTGCGCTGGAACCTTGTCGAATGGAAAGAAGGGGTGAAGGCGAGCAACGAGCTTAGACGGCGTGAAAAGAACTGCGGAGTCGGAAAACAAAACTCAGGAAAAAGGTACAAGTGCGACAGAGTATGGACGAATCTCGGTGTCGGCGGTGACGAACACACGACCGGAAGCGTCATCAGTATCTTCAAAAACGTTGTTGCCGAATGGCGACAGCACGAGTTCAGCATGGGCACAATCTATAACGGCATGATGAGAGGACAGAAAGCCCCATCCTAAAATCATGGCATGGTAGCAGCGAGGCAGAACAGAGTACTCAACGTGTTATGAAGTACCGCTTATAAGACGCATGGTACACTTCCCTAAGGGTTCAATCGGCGCAGCGCTTGCTGTACGTGATGAAATTGCAGAATATGGCGCCGCGACTATTTTAAGGTTAAAACGAAGCTGGTCCGAAATCACTGGGGCGGTTGATTAGCAAGTGGTACGGCGTTGGCGACTTGTTCTTGTATCACCTGATGGAGATCGGGAGACAAGGGCGACTCGGACGCTGTACTGACTCGCAGAAGAAAGAGTTGGCCTGCGGTCTACGGGGCATAACGATAGACTTTAAGAGCGCCGCCCCCTACCGCTCTATAGTGTACGCGCTTTGGTAGTGCTTGTCTCGCTTTCTCTCTATCACCCCTTCCACTCTCTTTTTTCTTTTTATCCCCCTTAACCCATCCCCCCGTGCAGGGTAGCCAAGCGGAACTACCTCTGGTTAACCTCCCTGCCTTTCTCTGTATTCTCTCTCTCTCTCTCTCTCTCTGGCATGCCACTTCTCGTACAGATTGCTTGATTTGGTCGAAGATTGCTGAACTGCAAGGAGTAGCACTGACACATCACTCAGAGCTGAAAGCGCGACGTCCGGAGTGAGAGCTCGGCGCGTAGAAAGCCGTTGTTTGCATAGCTCCTCATAGCTCTGGCAAAGCGTTATTTAGTCGTTGGTCATCTGAGAATCCTTTGCCATGAGCATTTGGAAGGCATCATCTTCTATGCTTTCAAGATGTTCTTCATCTTGATACCTTCGGTCATATCTGGGTTGATACGCCGGCAAATGTCAACTATACCTTCAATGTAGCTGATAAGGGTTTCGCCCTTTGGTTGGACAGGACAGCGAAGCTGTTGCTCACCCGAAGTTTGCGCACAGCACGGCGACAGAAGACTTCTTGAAGTGTCGTTCGGAATGCGGTCCAAGTGGAAAAGTTAGCCTCATGGTTTCGGAAACGAAGATGGGCGACCCCGGAAAAGTAGAATGGTAGCTAACCAAGGCTGTCAGCCTCAGTCCATTTGTTGTGGGCACTAACTCGGTTGTACGATAACAGCCAGTCTTCTACGTCATGATCATCAGTTCCATTGAATATGGGAGGATCCCGTTGGGGTAATGCACCAGGACAGACGACCGGAGACGGTGCCTGTGGTGGATTGGTAGGACTAGTCTCCTCAGGCATGGGAGATGTGACAGGGATCGTCCGGCTTCGGAGTTTCAGGTTTGCAAAAGGTCCAGCACCTTCCACCAAATGTCTCGAGGCACTTTGGGCTGCTGCCCAAAGTAAGCGTTCGCGACCAGAACGATAGAGCAGCGAGAGGTAGTACAGCCAATCGAGCACCGAAACAAGGTTTTTTTCTCTCTCGTGCAGTGGCGTAACCAAAAATTTCATTCGGGGGGGGGGGGGGGGGGTGCTGACGTTCCAGGTCGGCCTCCTCCTTATAGAATTTGTCGAGGGATTAAATACCTGAATAATAACTGCATTGCCATTGCCAAAGATACTGCAAGCGAATTTTTGAACGCTGTGCACTGGAAAGGCAAGTAAAATATGTATTTTTTCATAAAAGAATATATTCATATGTCTCAGAAATTGCGCCCAAAATAACTTATATCAATGCTTCCATATTTTCTGTCTATTTAATAAGTAAAGATAATATCCCATGAACTTCAGAGCAATATCAGTTTGAAACCGGCAAAGCAGTGAATGCTGCTGATATGAAAAATGTAAAGGCTATGAAATGAACAAGTTGAGGACAAATATTTTAATGAAACTTTGTCGTTCAAGAACTTTGTTTACATTTTTGTACATATAATATCGCCAGGGAGAAATCTCAATGACGCTGTCCTTTGTTCCCATGTAATGCGCAGGAGCAGCTATCACCGGTCATGTATTGTAATTGCACTGGAATAATAGTCGCACTAGAGAACACATACAAAGAGCAGGAGTTCTGCAGAATATACGATGGTGAGTCAAATGAAAGTTAGCCAATGCGAAGATATGACAAACGGCCAGTACTATATTAAAAAAGTAGTCTCCATGAGCATTTAGACATTTGTCCCACTGAATAACAAGTCGCGTGATTGCCATGTCATAGAACTCCGTGGGTTGCTGCTTCAAAAATTCTGCAACTGACTGTTTCACGTCATCGTCCGACACGAATCTGGTTCCCTTGAGGAGTTTTCTTCAAGTGCCCCAAAATATAGAAGTCCCAAGGCGACAGGTGTGGGCTGTATGGCGCATGTTGCAGCGTTTCGCTCTCGAACTTTGCCAGTTTATGTTAACCACATCAGCGACGTGGGGACGGGCATTATCGTGGATCAAGATGAATCCATTCCTGAGTTTTCCACCTTTGTTCTTGATTGCGACAAGCAGCCGATCCGGCGTTTCAAAATATCGGAAACAATTGATAGCCTCACCAGGTTTAGCAAATTCGAGCAGTAATGGCCCCTGACAATCGAAAAAAAAAGTGAACAACACCATTCAGGCGGAAATGACGGCCTTTGCTTTCTTTGGAGGCGGTGAATTGGATGTTTCCACTGTAAGCTTTGCCGTCTTGTTTCAGGCTCGTAGTGGTGGCACCATGGTTTGCTCACGATCACAACTGCAGAGAATAAGTCGTCACCCTCATTGGATACCGGATCAGATGAGCCAAGGCAACCCCGAACTTCTCCGTCTTCTGGCAATGGTTCAAAATCTTGGGCATTCATTGCGCACACAAGAGCCGATAACCGAGATGTTCAGGAATTATGGCGTGAACCGAACCGTGACTGATGTTCACATGCTGTGCCAGTTCATCGATGCTTATCCTCCGTTCTTGTCTCCTCAGCTCATCGACCTTTGCAATGTTGTTGGGGGTGATTGCACGATGGCTTTGGCCCGGTCTTGGATCGTCTTTGCAATTTCACGTCCTTCTTTGAACACAGTGGCTTCACAGTGGCCAATGATATGCAATGTTCAACGTACACGGCAGCCATACGGCGACTAATTTCTTTTTGAGAAACAACTTCAACTTTCTTTTGTGGGGGCGGGGGCACGGAAATAGAAAGCGCTAAGGAAAGCATGTTGGCCACAATCGAATGCATACTTTGGGCACCTAATGTGGCTACTGAAGGAATATCGAAGAAAACGTGAGACGTTTGGTCCACAGCGATCCATACGCATACTGCTCGGTATCCTACACCGGTGGGACAAAATTTTCCGGAGAGGTGGCGCTTAAGCGAACGCGTTGCAGGCCGTCGAGTCTCCGCAGTGATGGCGGCGAGCGACCATTGTTTCTTTTTCTCGTCTGCTAGCCAGAAAGCGTCCAAAACTCTGCCAGGTAGAAATCCACTCGGCCAGAGAAAAACGAACGCGCATCTAAGTGATCCGCCTGGTCGTCGGGGCAACACCAGAAAAGCGCATGCGCATTGGCTGACTCTGGCAGCCCGCGGGTAGCGAGAACAAAAAAAAAATTGAAGAAGCTTAATGAGTCCTCACGAATAAAAATCAAAAGAGAAAAATAAATAAGAACGTAGTCACCTTTCCTGGCTTTAGTGTGTTGACATGGATGCTTTGGCACAGGTGAAAAAAAATATGTTGACATTCTTTTCTGCGACATGACGGCAAAAATGACCTGCCACAATGCTTAGCCTCATCGGACCTCGGTGCGTGCTTTGTCAACTTGTCTGACAGAGCGTTCGTATGGCTTGTCTGGTTGTATGGTCCGATGTACGACTTCAAAAAAGTCTATCCGCCTTTGGCGTCAAATGTTTATAACATTCAACCCCCAATGTACCGGAATTTAAAATTTAAATAGAGCACGAGTTTGTAAATGGCAATGCACCTTCGCATCAAAATTTTATGAGAACTTTATACCCATAAAGATTCGGAATTGAAATTATTGCGCTCCGTAGATCCCGCGGCCTCCGCGAGGTGCCGCGACGAGCCCGCTCACGTTCAAAACACCCTTGAACTTTTGCTCGGATGGGGCTACGTGCGTTATGTGACTCCCTATGCATGGGCGTTGCCGCGAAATCCAGCCCGATTTCGCAATGTTCGCGCTGAAATGTCTTTTCAAGCGCGAAAAGGACATTCTAGACAAAATCCAGTATGATTTCCGGCACCGAGGGTTGTTTTGGTCGGCGATGAATGACACGGCGGAAACACTGGCGTGGGGGGGGGGGGGGGCTGAAGACCCATAATCCCCCCCCCCCCGGCTACACCCCTGCTCTCGTCGTCGTTCTCTCTCTCATAGCCACAGCCCCACTGCTCCTTATATTGCGCTACAATAAACACAGATAGATAGGCCCCGGAAAGTGCGCGAATTACCCTGAGAATGCTCGAGCATTAAAATTAAATGTCAGGTCCCTTCGCACACAAAAGTTGTTCACAGCAAAAGTCGGTTTCCTCATTTAGCTATAAAAGTGTATAATGAAGGCTTTCCCTTGCATACCCTTGCATGTGCATACACTCATAAGCAGCCGCTACAGAATCAGCTTCCACCAGAACCGTGATCTACGATGAATGTAAACTGACTCAAAGTGCGGTAATGGGAGATGTCGGGTGTTCCAGATCTGACGTCGGTGAATTGTGTATTTGGCCCAGGTCGTTTTTCGGCCTCGGCGGTTTCGCAGCGAATGGGCCCAGGATGACCGCGACGAGCCGCGCGAATGGTGCACTTCCTGCATAAAAGAAGGCCTTCGGGGCACCGAGGCAGTCTTATTCGAGATGACAGCGTGAAAGTCGTTTCTTGTGTGCATATATTGTTCCGCCACATTTGCACGGGTGTTAATGTCCGAAGACGTAAGCACCCGTTCGAATTGTGAAAGGTCGGCTGTAATAAAGAGTTGACTTCGGGTTACCACAGCAGCGCCGTCTTCTGGCAGGGGTGCACGCTGCCGCTGATATCGAAGTCGCGGCAGGAGACGGGATTCGGGAAGGGTTCGCCGACGGGGAGTCGCACTCGCGGAAGGTAGGCATAGGGTCCGGGCTCGAACGTCCTCCGAAAACCGTGGTGGGGGACGATTCGCACAATTCTGCTTCAAAACTTTTCTCTTGAGATTCACGGGTGACGTCGTTCGCATGGAGGCTTCATTTTTTATTTATGCGATTAATTCTTTGCGAACCTTACGTGACTGCTTATCATGTTTTGTAGAATTGGTCATGCACAGACCGCGCTCACGTAACCAGTTGGCTTGTATGTAGTCATGGACTCCAAGATGGGATGACGCGCTCACCGCCCGATTTCGGACTAAAGGTTGTGCCGGCGGCGGGCTCATTCGTCTTCCGAATTGCGAAATGAAACAACAGCGATTATGAAATATGCTGTCTGCAACGAATAGGCGCATTCAACCCGCCGTGCTTTCTTGGTGGCTATGGTGTTGGGCGGTTGAACACGAGGTCGCAGGATCGAATCCCGGCTACGGCGGCCACATTTCGATGGGGGCAAACTGCGAAAACACCCGTGTACTTAGATTGAGGTGCAAGTTAAAGAACCCCAAGTGGTCAAAACTTGCCTCATAATCAGATCGTGGTATTGGCGCGTAAAACCCCACAAAATAAAACGTTGGCGTATTCAAGCGCCTGTTTGGTAGTCAACAGCCACGATGGCCCAGCGGTTACCAGCAGATGTCAGGAAAAGTGGCCCATACAAAACTATGGCGACGTGCTCGAACGGCAGGCTAGGGCAAGGTAACGGTTGCACACCGGCTGGCGAGAGGCGCGGTGAAGATTCCCGGCGCTGACAATCCGGGCACGAGCGAACAAACTTCTGAACGTAGCTGTACATCCGCTTCGCTACGTAGCTACGTAGCTGTACATTCGCTACGCTACGTCCGTACGTCGGGCAGCCGCCGCGATTCCAAGAAAGAGCAGGGGCAGTGACCCCCACCACTTGGCACGACGAGGGAAACTGGATTTTCGAGAAGCTGGGACAACGTAGCGACGGACGGTCGCTACAGCCTCCTTTCTTTATGGCTTTGTGAAGCTACCTCTCGCTTTATTCGCCCATTTTTAAAAATGTTATCCTCTTTCCCAACTTCAGCTCTCTTTAGTTTGTGAAGCAATAAAATAGGCGCGCACGCCATCTCGCACCGCCACCATCGCCTTTTGCGATTCAAATTCAGTTTCAGTTTATTCTCCATTCAATAACATAGAATAAGTAACAGAGGAGGGTCCCTAAGTCAATGACTGGAACGGGACCTTCGGTTGCAGAAGGTATACAAAACGTGATTTAAAGGAGCAAAATTTAAAAAGTGCATGTAAAATAAATGAAAAGAATAGAAAACAAACAGAGTACATATATCGAAAAGCATAATTATACAGAACATCTTATAGGGCATGAAACTATTTACAAAAATAAAACATTTCAATTCATGTTTGAATACATTCAAAGATGACGTTAGTTTAAGTGTGGTAGGTCATTCCATATTTTTCATTCTGAAAACGAGGATGTCATTTTTCCATGGTTGGTGTTACATTTAGGTAGTAAAAAGTTGAAATTATCCGCAAACCTAGTTTGGTTGGTATTAGTCAGTAATCTGCAGTCCACAAATTTGTAAGCAAGCTGCTTGTTAAGTAATTTAAGAAAGAGAATACTTAAATGATACTTAAACACCCAGATACAGGTAGTATAATGTTAGCCTGAAGTAGCGGCAGAGCATTTTAGTAGACGGAACTGTTGCTTAGTATGCGAATAGCCTGGTTCTGCATGAGTTGAATAGACGAGAGGTGGTAGTTATATGTGTTTTCCCAGGAAGCAACACCCTAGTTTATATGGCTATGAATGAACGCAAAGTATCCAGATAATAATGCGTGTTCTGAAAAGAATGCACGTGATTTCATGAGTGCTCTTATGCCGAAAGCTTTTTTTTTAACAAACGCAATATGATTAGTAAGCTTCAAGTTAGGATCTAATTTTATGACAACGAATGATACCCAGTTCGCTGCAGAAATAAGGTGACAGGTAATATGTCGAGGGTTACTAAGAGGATACACGGCAGCATCCTCTGCTTTGTTTTAAATATCATGAACTGAGCTTTCAGAGGCTTTAAAATTAAATATTTTAACTAACAACATTCGACAAGTTTGGCTGGTTCACTACTCAGTTTAAAGAGTAAGGTTGTTCAAGACTAATCCGACATGGAAATAGTGGAACCATATGAATATAGAATATCATTAGAACGATTAAGAACACCCGGTAAGTCGTTAATGTAAATGCAAAACAAGGGTCCCAGTATTGAGCCCTGTGGTACCCCTTGGTTCATAACTTTCAACTCGGTATAAGCGCCTCTTACACAGACTGCTTGCTCAAGGTCATGTATGTAATCATTTAGAAAAGTTAAAGCTGGACCTGTTATACCTAAAGATTCTAGTTTGGTAAATAAAATTACATGATAAGCAGCGCCTAAAGCTTTAGTAAAACCTAAAAATACTGAGCCAACAAATTTATCGCTGTCAACAGAACGCCTTATATAATCGCTTAATTCTATAAAAGCTAAGCTGGTCGGACTGCCAGGACGGAAACCGAACAAGCAATATTTCAACTATTTAACCTTTGTTAGGTAGCAATTTATACATTTCAGAAATAATTTCTCGATAACTTTACTAATGCAGGACAAAATGGAGATTGGGCGATAATTGCCCATATGAGTTACGTCAAATCGGGCCGAAAAGAAAAGGGGGCTCTTTGAAAGGAAAGTGTCGCCGTCTCCCCAGACTTTTCGTGTGTAAGTCATGCGTGGTGTTTTGCGTTTTTGGACTAAGTCGACAAGATACGAAAGCACACTCAACATTTCAATAATTCATTCATTCAATCATTCTTCATTCAACACAAGTTGATTAAATAATTAAGTCTAATTATGTAATTAGGCGGAATGAAAAAAAAATTATTTGAGCGTCTCCAAGAGACGGCAAACATTACCTTGGTTCTAGCTCTCCGGCTACGTGACATTCGCATATGTTTAAACTCTGCCTAAAATTAGCTGGGACACGCTGTATAGCACAGCACACACAACACTAAGCCATCAGAATATTAACGTTCAGCTCATATCACAGCAGTGGCCTTTCGTTGCTTCACAATTTTAATATGCTCTCAATTCGCGCCAACTGAAATACCATCTTGCAGCTATTCTGTTCAGATCAGTGAATCGTCTTCCACCATCAAGTGTATTTAGCATGGTTTAGCATGGTGTATTTAGCCGGCTCCCGCTTTCTCGCCAATTTCAATGTGCCTTTTGCCCAGTTTTGTGCCTTTTCTACTCGGAATCGGATTCTTGAAGTTCTCTTCTACCTAGGGAGACCACATTTCGGCAAGTGCGTGACCTCTGGACTTTTTTACGAGTGATTTCAGCTCTCGCCGCCCCGCTTCGGGCTCTAAGCCTAACGGCGAGTACGGCCGCCGCCATTAACGCACGTCTCGACTCCGACCAAGCCGCCGCCGACCCCAGACGTCCCCGCGCCCACCCCGGCTGTGGTGGCCTCCGGCGATCACAACAAACGAGCCTTCCACCCAACAACGACCCTACAGCGATGGCATACGAAGTCAATGGCCAAGACATGAGCCCGGAAGACTTCACCGCAGACGCAGGGTGGACTATCGTGGCGCCGCGCCCGTCAGTAATCAAGACTGCGTTGAGCCAGCCCAACCTCGTTAACCACCAACGAAAGGGAGGAAATACCAACGCAACTGTCTCAACAGCCAGAAACTCCTTGATCAAAGCAAGCAGGATGCCCGCGCTGCCCCAAGATGACATCAAGATCGTGATTCGCATTCGTGGCGGTATCAACATAGCCAAGGTAGGCCAACTTACGGTCACCAAAGCAATTTGCATGGCTGCTTGCATCGAATCTACCGAGCGAATTCGCGAGGACACGATATGCCCCAATTTGAAGCAGAACATCATGGTGGTCAGCACACCGTCCGAAGCGAACGCAGCAAAATACCTCAGGATCCGTTTGAAAATACGTTTGAAACCACTGCATATAGGACGATGCCGCACGAAACATGCAAAGGCGTTATAAGAGGGGTTCCGCTCGATGATACGCAGGACTCCATAAACCGCAAGATCGTCAACCCACGCAACCCGCTCGCTCTGGCGGCAAAGAGAATCAAGGAAACTGGCACGGTCACCATCACCTTCGACGGCTTTCGAGTCCCGAACTATGTCAGATACGACAACGCCCTGATCAAGTGTTCCCTTTACCGCAAGCAGATTGCCATGTGCCATGTGTGCGGCAGACTCGGCCATCGTGCCGACGTATGCCCCTCGCCCGACGACGCAATTTGCAAAGGCTGTGGACTAGCTAACCCTAACGCAGATCATGTGTGCACCTCGATCAAATGTGCGCTCTGCCAGGGAAATCATGTCACGGCAAGCAAGGAATGCAAGAACCGCTTCCAACTCCCCTACGTCGTCCGAAGAAGACGAGTTGAAAGAAAAATCGCAGCAAACGCAAGCAAAAGCACCACGAGATCAGGGCCAATCGCTCTGAGTCAGCACGACTTCCCGCCGCTCAAGGACACCGAGAGTAGCGCCATCAACGACAACGTGGCCGCCAACGCAGATGCTCGCTTGTCCGGCGAGCGGGGCCGCTCGAGATCGAGGAACCGCGGTCGCCTGTCGTCACGATCGCGAGGACCCTCCAGGAACCCGAGCCAGCGATCCTCGTCAAGGATACGATTCGCCCCCAGCCCACGAGTTGGCGGTGATGACCGGTTGACGTGGGCCCAACGAGTTCAGCAGCACCAACAACAGGAGCGACAAGAACAGCAGCATTAACAGCAGGCCGCCAGCCAGGTGAGTCCGATGGCACGGCCAGAGCAAGTAGAAATAGCAAATACGATTAAAAGACTAGAACACGAAAACAAAGAGTTAAGGCAAACCATCACTCAACTTGTCGAGGAAATCAGACAACTCAAAACGCCACCACCCCCCGACTCTAATCAAACCGAAGTCACATCAGAACCCATGGTAGTGGAAGTACCGGTCGCGGAATCCACGCGCAATCCGCATAAGAGAAAAGCCGTGACAAACACACATCCATCGAGCACGGACAGCGACATTAGGGAAATCAGGGAACTGCTCAGCGGGCTTGCAACTACCGTCGCGTCACTAAAGGAAGGGCAAGACAAACTTGCGACGACAGTAGGGACCCTCAAGGAAGGTTACGACAGGATAACGCTACAGATCAACCACATCATGGAGACGATCAACATCCATGGTGCAAGGCTCAACGCGCTAGAAATGGCAGACCACCCATATGTGACGTCACAGCCTACTATCACCAAGCTACCTCGGGCGTTGTCGCTCGATAGACATAGCAAGAACGTGGCCTCACAAAGGCCACCCAACGCCAACAACAAAGATGGCTGTGCAAACTGAAAAGTTTCGCCTTTGGCAATGGAATTGTAGGGGCTACGTCCGTAAAAAGGCCCCCCTGCAACAATACATTCGAGCCAAAAAAGACAAACCCCAAGTCATTCTCCTACAAGACACAAATACCGCTACACCCTCGCTACCCGGCTATGACGTGACCGCAACGACACCGCAACACAAATGTAGAGGTATCGCCACGTTGGTCAGCAACAAGCGAGCCCACACGACACACAACATTGATCACGACCACAGCAATTGCGAATTCATTCTCACGGAAGTCTTCCCTAAAGCCAAGAACGCCAAGAGCATATTCATCCTAAACGTTTACAGCAGCCCCAAGCACAGAGCACAAAAATTTAAGCAAATACTCCAGCTCGCCCGCAACCGTGCCGGCGACAACCCCGTGATCGTGGCCGGGGACTTCAGCGCCCCTAATACGGCCTGGGGATACGTCGCCAGCAGAGCCAAAGACAAGGACTTGCTAAACGACGCCGATGAACTTGACCTAACGCTCATCACGAATGCCGAGTACCCCACAAGAACGGGTAACTCGGTCAACCGCGACACAACGCCAGATCTCACTTTCGTCCGCAACGTTCCAAACTATCAGTGGAACAACCTCTTCGAGGATGTGGGCAGCGATCATCACATTGTTGAGACAACAATCGACACCCCATCCAGAGGACCCAGAAAAATGACGTTCGTCGACTGGGACAAGTTCCGCGAGTTCAGACACGAACGCCGAACAGGCAAAGAATCAATGGAACAATGGACGTCGCAACTAAAGGCCGACATTAAGGCGGCCACGAAGGAAATAGAGACAGATCTTCCCGTTCAAAGCATGGACAGACGACTGGCCCACATGCTCGAAGCCAAACAATCGCTCACCAGGAGATGGAAAGAACAAAGACACTATCGAAGGCTCAGGAAAAGAATTTCTTCCCTCAACCGGCTGATTGCAGAATATTGCACGCAACTATCTAACCAGCAATGGAACGAGGTGTGCGACGCCGCGGACGGCTGCATCAACAGCGGGACGACGTGGCACCTGCTCAAACATATTTTAGATAGAACCAAAACCAAAGCGGACCAGGGTCGTACGCTGAACAAGATCATGCACGAGGAACTCAAAATTACTACGGAAAATGAGCTCATTGACCGTCTTGCCGACAAGTACCTCCCGCTGGCCAAAAATGCTAGAGGCACGACCGCCGATGCATATCGCGGCAAAGCCAACCCAGAGCTTGATCGGGACTTCTCAACCGAAGAGATACGCACGGCGCTTCAGAACCTAAACAGCAAGTCAGCGCCGGGGCCGGATGGCGTAACTAACAAGGCACTTAGAAACCTCGACGAAACCTCAATCGAAACCCTCACAGAGGAAATCAACAAAATCTGGAGGAATGGAGCACTACCAGAAGACTGGAAAACGGCCCTTATCGTGCTCATCCCAAAGCCTGGCAAGGCGCCCAACATCAATAACCTCAGACCTATCTCGCTGGCGTCTTGCGTCGGCAAGGTAGCCGAGCACGCGGTCCTAAACAGGCTCTCGAAACATCTCGAAGATAAAGATGTCTACCCCGCAGCAATGATCGGCTTTAGACCCGGGCTATCCACCCAAGACGCCATGAAGCTCCTCAAGCATCAGATCATTGACGCAGACACGAGAGACGCGAGAGTAATCCTAGGGCTAGACCTCGAAAAGGCATTCGATAATTTATCACACGACTACATACTCGACACGATCTCCAACCTCGACCTCGGCACGAGACTCTACGCTTACGCAAAATTGTTCCTGAGCGACAGAACGGCCACCCTCCGTCTAGGGGAAATCAAGTCCCAGAAATACAAACTCGGAGGCAGGGGCACATCGCAAGGTTCTGTCATCTCTCCGACGCTTTTTAACCTTGCGCTAGCCGGCCTAGGCAAGAAACTGGATCAAATCGAGAATGTCACATACACGATATACGCCGATGACGTAACGCTCTGGGTCCCCGGAGGTAGCCTGGGATCAATTGAAAGCGCTCTGCAGGAAGCGATCGACGTGGTCGAGGAATACCTCGCTCCCACCGGCCTGCGATGTTCGCCAGCGAAGTCGGAGCTCCTCGTCTACAAACCATCGAGGAGCGGTCCCAAACCAAAGAACGAAATCAGAGACACACACGTCATTACTCTCAGAACAAAAGACGGAAGAACCATTCCACACGTCAGCAAAATCAGAGTCCTTGGGATGTTCATTGAGAGCAACGGCTCTAACGCCGCTACAGAGGAGAAGATCGTGACAAAGTCGAATAATGCATTGAATCTCATACGACGCGTAGCCAACAGACAACACGGCCTTAAGGAAGAAAATATTCTCAAGCTAACACACGCCTTTGCGCTATGCCATTTCACCTACGAGGCGGCCATGCACAGATGGAAGGTAGCGAAGAAGGACAAACTCAATGTACAACTGAGGAAGCTTGTCAAACTAGCACTGGGAATCCCCAAGAACACCGAGACAGAGCTCCTGCTGCAACTGGGGGTACACAACACACTTGAAGAAATCGCCGAAGCTCAAGAACGGGCTCAATGGACAAGACTCTCTGGAACCAAACCGGGTAGAGACATCCTAGCCAAACTAGGTTATGACACCACAGTAATCGAGAATCTATATCAAAGCGTTCCGACGGGCACACGCAACTTTTACACGGTTCGCCCACTGCCGCGGAACATGAACCCCGCGCACCATCAACCCAGAAGGCTGGCACGCGGATCGTTCATCCTGCGCGAAATACGTGATAAGAAGATCCTAGCCTGTTTCGTTGACGCGGCACAGTACCCAACCAGGAAGGCCTTCGTTGCCACCACGATCAATAAGCAAGGTCAAGTGAGAAACGCTCTCACAGTCAAGACCCACAAGTCCGAGATAGCAGAACAGGTTGCCAACGCACTCGCTCTCACAGACCCGATCACCACCCACGTCTACAGCGATTCACGCTCGGCCGTCAAAGCCTTTCAGAAAGGAGCAGTCGCTAGACAAGCACTACAAATAATCAATATATCCGCACCGCTGCAGCATCACACCATCTGCTGGTTCCCGGCACACCTCGGAGAGATCGAGGACGCCCCTCGCAATCTCAATGAGATGGCTCACAGGAGCGCGCGAGACCTAACCTTCCGCGACGCCCCCTATTCTGGTCGTGACCATCCCAGCGAGAATCGGGACCCTCCCTCCACATATAACGAGATCATAAAGTACTTTTATCTAGACCGCAGAATATACGGCACACCTCACAATAAGCTCACCAGGCCTCAAGCCCTGACGTTCAGAATGCTTCAAACAAACACATACCCCACGCAGAACAGACTACACCACTACATGCCTGACCTATACAAAACATCATATTGCGAAAATTGACATAGCACACTAGACGTACATCACTTGCTCTGGCCGTGTGGTCGGACCCACGCAAACAAGGATCAAGACTCCGCCAGGCTACAAGACGCATTACGCAGCACGGACCTGGCGGAGCAGTTCTGGGCCGTCCAGCGAGCCCACGATGCGGCCAGGGAGTTACAACTCCCGGTCCCAACGTGGGAGTAGCCCGCTCTATGGGACCTTGCGCCCCGTAGCTCGCACGACCTTTCTACAAAGTTACTCCATCCATCCATCCTAGCGCTAATCCTAGACTAGACTTGCGTCAGATAGAAATTATTTTACCGCCTGTGATACGGACTAATTATGGTGGAAATACGGCATATTTTACAACTTTATATATTTTGATCGCTACCAACAGATTAAACACTGTTCATCGCTCGGCTGCATCTAAAGAAATTATTATTTTCTGAGTTATTGAATTATCAAGCTTTCCATTTATCTCGCTAGAATAGTGTTCACTGTTTTCGGTTATTTCTTGCCTATTTCTGTGTTAATCTACCGGTTCTAGTGAAACTAGATTACAGCTGTTATAATATGCAGTTTTGGCGACTATTCCGTAACCCTTTACAGCAAGTCGATTCCCTTACAGCCTATAGTGCGATCAGATCTCATCCTGTATGTTTTTTTGTACGGTGTCTTGCGCTATGAACCTATCACACTTAATTTATTCTGGTTCTGAACATTCAGCAGCGCTCAACGCGCATGAGCACTTTCTTTTCTTTCTTTCTTTTTCTTTCTTTCTTTCTTTTTTTTTTGTCGTTTTACTACCGGGGCATGGCACTACCTTTCCTGTAAGGGAATTCTCAGAATATCAAGTGTGCGCAGTTGAAGAATTTCCTGAGTATATAGCATCACACGCACAGGCCTGTTTGTTGCCCAATCCGTCCCTCACTGGTCCCTCAGGCCTGAACGGTTATCACCACAGATCGATGCATCACTCCGCGTCGCGTCAGGGCGTAAATGAACTATATTTCGCTCAAGTAAGTTCGCGGTTGATGCTCAAAAACGTGGTTTCCTCAGACTTCTTTATTCTCCTTAATTCTGAGCCGTAATGAACCCGTAGGAACCGGTTCAACCAGTTCCGTTCCGTTATATTCTTGCTCCAGAGATGAGCCTGCGCCGAACCGGAAAATATTAAGCAACTTGAAGTCTCAACCCGAAAGCCAACAAAACCCGAAAATTGTTCGGTACACCTTGCCCTGGCTTTAACGCTGTTATCTACAAAATTATAGTTTGCCGTTGCCTTTCAGCATCGTAGCCGTCTGTGTGAGTTGAAAAGGGTATAGGGCACTTTTGTTCAACTGGCAGAAAAAACGAAGCCGATGCAGTTATAAAAGCCGGAGGTGGAAAAGTTGAAAACACAAAAGAGCGCGCAGAACAAAAAAAGTAAGTGTCCGTCGAGCCGGATTCGAACCAGCGACCTATGGATGTCCATAGCATTCAACTTCTACAGTCCACCGCTCTACCAACTGAGCTATCGACGGAGACACGCTCGAGCATCTTACTTTTTCAGGTGTAAAATAAAAAGCCCACACCCGCATCCTTTCGGCCATCATAATTCGTTCTTTTCACTGCCTCAATTAAAACGCTCATCAGCTGAAATTTACATGCATGGGTGTCTGACTTCCAACGTTGCCCTCTACTGCAGCCTGTGTGATCGTGCACCATGTCTGCGTTCGGGGTCAGAAGCGCTAGAATTTACAACATTTCGTGTTCACAATACCGTTGCTCACCAACTCGCCCAGCGGCACAGAATTCCGTAATCTTCGTTCCTCCCTATATGTGCGCTTAAAAGCTTAGCTCGCAGCTCAAGCTACTGCGCTAGCTGTTCCTCGCTGCCAGTACAACGAAAACACATTACAGGGCGCGCTCATTACGCTAGGTCACCCATTTATGCAAATGTTACGATGACATTTCTTTGCACAATGGCACGTCTTGACCAGTGGCAGCAGCTGCGGAAACGTCACGCTTTGCCTGGAAAGCATGTGCAGTTGTGGGCGGGGCCAGGATTTGCCGCGATATGCTGTCGTTCAAACGTCGCCCAACACTTCTCTGCCGTGCGTTGCCGTCTCAGGCACAGCGGGACGAGCTCAGTTTCGATATTGCCTCGAATGAGCTTTGGAATATTGCGATGAATATCCCTGATTAGGTGTGTTATGAAAGATGTTTAAAACAGGGGTATTGATGAAAATTTCCCTGCCTCCAAATTTCCCCATTTGGACAACTGCCCCCAGGGCACTAATAAAAAGGGTAATTAATGATTTTTTTCTTAATTGCTGGCGGGGTGTCGCGCGACTCTCCCAACCTCGTTGAGGGGTGGGCACAGTGGGAAAGAAGTATTCAAAGCCCACTGTTTCAAGACCAACTAAGGGCCGTCCAGAGGGCCCATGATGTCGCTGAAAGGCTTGGCCTGTCAGTGCCAACGTGGGAGCGGCCCACCTTGGCTTAGGAAGTCGAGCCTCCGGACCTCATTACAATAAACGTTTTCACACACACACACACACACACACACACACACACACACACACACACACACACACACACACACACACACACGCACACGCACGCACACCAAGATTCACAGTGTCCTTTTATAACTCTTTTTCTTCACAGGGCAATAAATATTCCTCCTGACGTTTTCGAAACGATTAGCATTCTCGGCAGCTATTCCGAGGTGGTGCATCTTCGCCGAGGTACGTGCTCTCGCAAGGCAGCGATCCTTGCAGCTATCCAACCCGGTTGTAAATGCGCGTTCGCCGTCAAACGCCAACGAGCTCTTTTATGCGCACCTGCTCTCGTACGATATCTATGTGAGGTCTCAAGCTTTACATGTAGTGGCCGGTGATGGCACTCTGCTGCATTTCTGCACCATGCCACTATGACATTGCACTGCTAAGTTCGAGGGCTCGGGATCGAACCCCGGACAAGTCTCCACCGCGTCTCGATGGGGGTGAAATGCAAAAAAAGAAATACCCGTGTCCCACGAATTAGGCGCATTTTAAGGAAGCCCGGGTGGTGAAAATCAATCCGGAGTCTCCTACTACGGTGTACCTCATAATAAAAATGTGGTTCTCGCACGTAGAACCCTGGAATATAATTAATATTTTTCTGCACCACCTGGTTTGAGCGTTAGGGAGCATTTTGGTCGCTGCAGTCCGCTTCGAGTCTCTTATGGAGGCTTGCCGTTTCCTTTGCCTGCACACCACAGCTTCGCATACAGAGCCTCCCACCAGTGCGTGGAATCTCCAGGATCTCAAAGTGAATTGTTGGAACAGTAGTTGGCTTGTGTAGAATAAACCAGCGGCGATACGCAGCTCTGTAGCTGTTGTGAAGTCATTGTCGTCACTTCGCTATCAATCCGTTGTCACACTGTCGTTGTCACACCGTCGTCATCACTTTAAAAACACCTTTAAAAATTCCGCGAAGTTGCGATACAATTGGAAAATAAATAGTTTCGTTGCAAAAAGCTTGCATTTTTTTCCTAACGAATGATGATGCGAAAGTTTTGAACTGTCGATGATGGCACAGTACAAATAGCACGATACCATACAACTTCTGAGCGCTGATCACAAGGCGCGTTCATAGAAATGTCAGAGCACATGCGATTTGCTAACATTGCTGCTGCAACCAACAGACAACGCATGTCTGTACATAAACGACCGCTTAGAAAATATTTATTCCAACATATGACCATACGAACATTTTACGTCTCTGTGACGCCAGAATACCGCCATTTCTTTCTCTATGACACAGCCAGGAATATAACATGCAAAGAACAAAGCAGGAGAATGAGCAGATACACCGCGCAACCAGAAATTTGTGACCAGGAATGTGCAGCCAACTAGATATACTAAAGAATAACACACTTTCATCGTCGGCGCTTGGTTACCTGCAAGCGATACTGCGTGACACTCTTAGTGGCGCCAAAGAATAAACTTTCTTTTACTCAACGTTTCTTTCAGCCCCTTGAGGAATTGCAAGGTTCCGCTATTAGTCCCGAGGCATTCGCTTCAAGCGTATTTCTTTTAACCTACTCGTGCATAAGCTCTTGTTGCAGAGAATGAACATAAAAGAACAGGTTCTTATAGCAAGCAATCTTTCCTCTGCTACACGAGCACGGATGAAGTTCAGCTGTAGTGTCCTTATCTCGACCCACGCGGGTTGCGTCCGCAATCATTTTTTTTTTTTTGCGACCGGGTTTCAGTGCGTGTTTCACGAGCGTCGCGCTGTGGACGGCCAAGAAATTCCACATTAATTCAGCGCGTGCCTCAGCACCATCTTTAGCAGCGTTATATAGGTTGTTTTATCGAGGGCGCCGCCATTTTGCGACACCAACTTGTCCGGCACCACGCTGGCATGTGGGATCGCGCTGGAGGGTGCACCGAGCACGTGCTATTGACGACGAGTCGCAAGCTTTCGCATTCTCCTGAGAGGTCTCAACAATGTTTTTTGAAACTGGGAGACTTCTTAGCGCTTCGTTACTAAGCTTTGCGCTGCCATATAGCCGCAATATCGAACGGCGACGGGCCTAGATGCCGTGTCACCTCTCTGCCTGCCATCTAAATACGAGGCGAGTCAAGTCTGAACGTTGTCGAAACGTGACGTGCGCGCAACGTGTTATTATTGTGTGCCTGTCCTTAAACTCTATACGGGAAACACTCAGGTGACAACAATCAGAGGTGTCTCTGTGTTCCAGGCGGTGTGCCCCACCAGCGCACATTCCAATTCGCGTAAATAGGGAAGCCCCGAGCAAACAAGTTTTGTTAATCCTTTAGTGATTCTAACATTTCCTTTACACTCCCTTGAAAAGCTCCTTTCCTTAACTCCATTATAAAATAAAGAGCTGTAAAATAACTCGATTGGTAGTGCCGTGAACATGAAGTACTCGATAAAATGTCCTGGTGATGATGGCCATGAATATGTCACGATTATATGTTTCTGTAGCTTCAAAAGGAGTCCAGACATTCTCAGCCTGAACTGCCTTATTTGTGTGCTTACAGTGCGCCCCTAAAGCGCGCCGGCATACTTAACGTTTTGGTTAACTTCTTTACTCGGCAATATAGTTGATTTGGAGCAGAGAATGGCATTTGCTAACGTTAGCGCTGGCCCTATATTACTCCTCTCATGATTCCACGCACCACCTCATATTTATTGTAGCCCCAAAATGATCCCCCTTTCATTATTGTTGCATTCGCCTTCCCCTTCATTTGCAGATTATCTTGGCGGTACTTGAATAAGTCTTTCCTTTGCTTATGTGAAAATCCGGGTATTTATATTGCTTGCATGTCCGTACGACCAGCTTTCGAACGTAATTACTGATCTCTTCCTTAAAGATTGTAATTCCCTATTTCTCTGTGGCTTTCTTCATTCCTGGATTCGTCGCTGCGTTGACACACGTATTTCCAAGTCTCCGTAAATGCTCTGCGTTGTCCGCAAGTAGCACTGCGTAGTACGCATGCTTCAATCCAGAATGCTTCCGTTGCATTGTTTGCCCATTACTGATGTAAAAAAATCTAACCCGAAATCGCTGTTTTCCAATGGTCTTTCTATACCCTTGACATAAAGCGTGAACCACAATGGAAGCAGTCTACATCTCTGCTTCAGTCCTCGTTCAATTTCACGACTTCATTGCGTTTCCGACGCTCTCGTATAATCGGCAACCGATTTTTTTTTAAAAAGAAGGTGTTGGAGCAACAGTTAGTCCGATTGAAATCATTCCCGGGAGATGTACCCAATTAATCTTCACATCGACTGATCCACAATGGTACTAGAACAGCAGAAAACCAGCATACTAATACACTTTCCTAGGAAACAGCCATGGCTAAGAAATATTTCATGCTCTGCAACCAATCCTTCAAGCAGCCCAAAACTATTTACGTGAAGAGGTCAATCCATCACACCATTGGTGCGACGGCTGCGGCAAACACTAGTTTCATGTTACACCTACAGAGTACTGCCTTCTTTTAATAGTGAACGTAACAATGAGGAAAGCGAAGAAAACAAGAGAAGCAAGCACAACGAAGAAAACTTACAGCGAATGAAATTTATTCTAAGGTTCTAAGGTTGTTTATTTGTTACTATAGTTTTTCTTGCGTTATTAGAGGATCAGTAAAGCCCGCACCACGTGTGCCCTTGGCCGTGGTTTCGCCGATGATGTTAGATTTCAGTTCCTCTTTTTATTAAATATGTAAGTGAATTTGACATATGTACTTCTCATTTATTTTTCGATTTGACACCCTCCGACACTTCGGGGCAGTAGACAGCGTGTAGTTTATTAGTCTATATATTTCGCTCTTTTATTTTCCTTTATTGCCTAATACAAGATTCGATAATACAAGATTATACCAAAATTGGCATAACATGCCAAAAGCGTATGACGAGTATAAATGATAGGTCATGACATCAATGTCTTGACATGTGTGCCATGCAGGTCATGAAACAGCCGCATACGTCTTGGGGCGCTCGTGAATGTTTCGTTAACTTGGTAGGCTCCCCTCCCCGCATACTGCTTCACATAACATCGATTCCGACAAGGCGTGGGATCTGCCGGGTCTTTCTTCCTTTTCTTTGGGGGGGGGGGGGGGGGCAGGGCTTCTTGATTATTCCTAGCCTTCCACTTATGCTATTCTGTAGTTTCCTTTATTTCCTTCTTTTGTGGGGTTTCCACGTTCCAGTCAAAGAATTTTTTTCCCGTGTTTGACCAATATTCTGCTGCATGACGTCTACGGTTTCTCTATACTCTCAGACTGTTGTAGGAAGCGCCTCCATATCCTTCTCTATGCTTTTTGAAATCTCTGCTACATTCTTTTCATTAATTTGCAAGCATTTTGCTAGTGCTGTCTCGTGTGCTGCGTTAGTATCGCTCTCAAATTGTGAAGTTAAACGTTCGGGATCGCTACCCGGGCTTATTTCTCCCTGTTCGTCTGTCGTCATTTGTTCTAGTCATTCTTAGGCCGTTTCTGAGGCTAAGGCGTTGTCAATGCATGACTGCCTGTTTCCACATTGCCATTTTACCTCTCCATGACACTTATTCTCCCTGTTGCCTACTGTAAGGTTGAATTCATAACGTAGATCCAGCACTAGACAACCGTCTCTGTGCTGTATCTCTGTCCACGCTGCGCCATCTAGTGGCGCCGCCACGTTGTTCGCGCCGGGCGCATGTGTGAATATAGACGTACGCTATGTATGTAAACAATGGTAGGCGCAATCGATATACTGTAGGCCCTATATCTCCATCACGTATGCGTAGGCTCCACCCACATTCGCCGCCCCCGCTTGCACGCTTGAATGGTGCTTTCTTTTGGCACTGGGGAGGGGCGCGGGTTGCCGAAACCACGATTTGATTATGAGGAACGAGGTACTGGGGGACTCCGCAGTAACTTTGACTCCCAATGGGTCACTAACGCGCACCCAACTCACACTCTTTCATTTCGTTCCCATAAATATACGGCCGAACGAGATGGCATATGCCTAGTAGTCCCAACCAACGGCGCTTGCGATCTGGCGCGCAGCCTATGAAAACTCGAGCGTCTTGCGTTTTTCCGTGCAACGCGTCTCATTGGCGACTTACCTGCGTTGTAAAGCCATAGAATAAGGACGCTACTCATAGAACCGCCCACGCGGCCGTGAAACATAGCGGCTACTGAGGTACGCTCGGCGACGGAATGCCTACCATGTGAAAGCCACTCCCGAGAACAGCGCCACCGCATCTTCGTGACTTGGCGCCGCGGTGTAGGTGTATATATAAAGACAGGATGGGGTGGGAGTCCTGGATATATATATACGAAGGGGAGGGGGGTTGTGGGCACGTTCCCTTCCACCGAGCAGCGGAATATATTTTAGGTATTAATATGATCAGCATTCTTAGGACAGGGAAAATCAGACATCCACCCGTTCGTAGCAATTGCTACAAAGGAAACCCATACGAGTTCCTCGAAAGGAAAGCCTCATAGTTGAAGAAAAATTCGTCCTGGTCCGGGACTCGAACCCGGGACCACCGCCTTTCCGGGGCAGCCGCTCTACCATCTGAGCTAACCAGGCGGCTAGCAGATGGCAGGGCGAAGTCGAATTTGTCGGCAACACGAAGCAAAGGCAAGAGTTTGACGTAGTAGTTCTGCGGAAACCCGCAACGTCAAACTCTTGCCTTTGCTTCGTGTTGCCGACAAATTCGACTTCGCCCTGCCATCTGCTAGCCGCCTGGTTAGCTCAGATGGTAGAGCGGCTGCCCCGGAAAGGCGGTGGTCCCGGGTTCGAGTCCCGGACCAGGACGAATTTTTCTTCAACTATGAGGCTTTCCTTTCGAGGAACTCGTATGGGTTTCCTTCGTAGCAATTGCTACGAACGGGTGGATGTCTGATTTTCCCTTCATTCATTACTTCTCTCCACCTTGCGGGTTTCCGCAGAACTACTACGTCAAACTCTTGCCTTTGCTTCGTGTTGCTAACAAATTCGACTTCGCCCTGCCATCTGCTAGCCGCCTGGTTAGCTCAGATGGTAGAGCGGCTGCCCCGGAAAGGCGGTGGTCCCGGGTTCGAGTCCCGGACCAGGACGAATTTTTCTTCAACTATGAGGCTTTCCTTTCGAGGAACTCGTATGGGTTTCCTTTGTAGCAATTGCTACGAACGGGTGGATGTCTGATTTTCCCTTCATTCATTACTTCTCTCCACCTTGCGGGTTTCCGCAGAACTACTACGTCAAATTCTTAGGACACTTGAAGCACTTTCCGGGGGCTCTGTATCCATGTACCTACCTATGCATGTTCCTAACCGTTTTCTCCTAAACCTGCGTCTCTGGATTACATGGTCGAATGTAAAGCACGTCAGGCTGCTAAGCTGACAAGGCCGGGTTCGAAACAAACCGACAGTGCCAACTTTGTTCACAGGGTATTTCACAGTATGACCTATGTGTCACTCCTCAAGAAACCTATTTTACGCCGACGTGGGTGACTATTAATGCGGGACTGGGAGTGTGGCTGCAGCATTGTGCCGCTCTTTAGTGAATATGTTTCACGCTCACTTCGAGCACTGTGTCGTGCTACTCGGTCTTTAATGACCCTCTTTGATACCAACTTGGGTCACTGGCTATTTGCATGTAGACATATGCCCACGTTGGCGTCAAAGACATTTATTTAAGAGCTGCTCACACCTACTGGCACATACCTAGTGAACCTATAGGTTGACATCAGTGAAGTTCATCGAAGAGCAGCACCGACCGACGCCGAGTTGCACGCACCCCGTGCTCCAAGTCGGCGTGAAAGAGTTTCGACAGCGGTGCCTACCCAGTCCCGCATCGACAGTGACCCATGTCGGCGTGATAGAGCTTCTTTGAAGAGAGGCACGTGTGTATATACGTTGCCACGCATTCAGCGATCCAAGTTGCTCCAGTGATCGATTTTGGGTTTTGGTTGCTCTGGCTCAGCAAAGCAGCGTTATGCGCCAACCATTCGATCCCTGACTACCAAGTGACCGAGGCAGGCAGGGAAACGCTTAGATACAAACATAAATCGATAAAAACATGGATAATGTCGCGAAGCACTTCGGACAGTAAGCGTTCGCGACCAGAACGATAGAGAAGCGAGAGGTAGTGCAGCCGATCGAGCACCGAAACAAGGTTTTTCTCTCTCGTCATCGTTGTCTATATCTCATAGCGACAGCCTCACTGCTCCTTATTTCACTGCTCCCGTTACCTCAACCGCGCCTACTTTATGATTGTGTTCGTGTTGTTTTTTTCTACATCAAATTACGTCACCGTTGCACCATATTATTCCTCGGTAGATTTCTTCATTTTCATTCTTTTCTTTACTTGTCTTGTTTTTCTTTTTATTTCTCTGTGTGCTCGTGGCTCCCGCTTCACAGTATAAATTGAAATGCGGTATTGACATGCCAGTTGTACATATTGGTAGGTGAAAGCAGCCTTTGTCCTTGGTGAGGAGACCCAGAACTCTCATAACGAACAGCTGGCTGTTTTCCAAGAAAGTGAAGAAAAAGATATGCCACGAAAAAATGTAAAGGGACATGAAACAGAAGTGAGAAACAGAACACGAGATCAAAGGAACCACGAGAGATAATTGATTCAACGTAGCGGGTTTGTGTTTTGTAGTTATTGATGATCTTACCAAATCTGGCATTACGCTTCTTTAGTTTCTGCGTCACTGTGCTTATGCTGATGCAGCGTGTAACTGAATGTGGAAGAAAAGAAACTAAATATACAATGAGAAAGAAACGACATTTGAGTAAGTGAAGCGTCTTAATTCAATGCAAGTAAAAGCAAAAGGTTAACAAATAAACGATAAAACAATTCCAGCAACGCACGTACACGATCTAGGACTGGGGCCAACTGTTCTGTCAAAATCAAACCTTTTACTTATGCTCTGCACGCCAGATCGCCAGTGTGTGCCGTACTGCAGTGCGATCAGGGAATAAATATTAAACGCCGGGTTCAATGTCGCCGTCGATAGCTCAGTTGGTAGAGCGGTGGACTGTAGAGGTTTCGTGCTGCGGGCATCCATAGGTCGCTGGTTCGAATCCGGCTCGACGGAGTGGCTACATTTTTTGTTTCTTCATTCAGAGGCGACCTTGTTTTGTTCCATGCGTGTTCCGTGATTAATCGAATTAGTGAGTTAACCAGAACTTTGGCACATCACTTGCTTTTTTTCTTTATATCGTGTAAGCGCAGTGCAGACGTATATAATCCTTCAGTTATGCTCTGACAAATCATTCCTTCTATTGGCCATCGCAGTACAGTAAACTCTCAGTTGTGCGAACGTCGCTTTATCGAATATTTCAGAATAATGAACTTTTTAATAATCCCCGGCAGTTTTTTTATAGATTATATGCAAAAATGTTTCACTTAAACGAATTTCAGTACAGTCAATATTGCAGTTTAACGAACTCGCTCAGAGGACCAAGGCTTATTTTTAACGAAGTTTTGCGCCCTGCACTGCAGGCGCAACCGATGCCCGCCCTCATCAAACCGCCGTTTCAACGGTAATGTAACGTCGCTGGCGCTACAGCGCCCCTGGGGCAAAGCGGCGGCGTGGAAAACGAACGGCAACGAGACATGGCCTTCGATATCGCCCGCACAAAACGAGCAAGCATGTAATCTCGGAGGCCATAAAAAAAAGCAACATCGCTGGCGTTTACAACGCCGCCAGAGCAAAGCGGCGCTCTGTCACACCACAAACCACGTGCTGTGTGTTTTTTCCCCACCGGCTATTCGTGGCATAGTCGTCGTTTCTTTCTTTCCAGTCTCGTCGGTTCCGCGTGTTCACACAGAGTTAGCATTATAACTGTTATGAACCTTGTACTTGTTGATATGTCCATTTAACACATTTCTAGCACTATGGATGCCATGTCTTTTGCTCCATGAATTGCACTTCAAACTTTTGAGTCTGTATGCCATGTCTTATGTTGGTCTAGCGAATATTCAGTTTACTGAACTTTCAGTTAAGTGAACTATTTCCTTCGGTCCCTTGAAGTTCACTCAAGGGAGTTTTTACTGTATTTATTTTTGTTTTTCTCCCTTTCTAGTCTGGCAACCCCGTCCTCCCCCCCCCCCCCCCCCACAACGATGACTCAGGATAATTGTATGTCTAGAACGAAATAAGCTATAGACAAAAATAAAAAGCCCACACCCGCATCCTTTCGGCCATCATAATTCGTTCTTTTCACTGCCTCAATTAAAACGCTCATCAGCTGAAATTTACATGCATGGGTGTCTGACTTCCAACGTTGCCCTCTACTGCAGCCTGTGTGATCGTGCACCATGTCTGCGTTCGGGGTCAGAAGCGCTAGAATTTACATTTCGTGTTCACAATACCGTTGCTCACCAACTCGCCCAGCGGCACAGAATTCCGTAATCTTCGTTCCTCCCTATATGTGCGCGTAAAAGCTTAGCTCGCAGCTCAAGCTACTGTGCTAGCTGTTCCTCGCTGCCTGTACAACGAAAACACATTACAGGGCGCGCTCATTACGCTAGGTCACCCATTTATGCAAATGTTACGATGACGTTTCTTTGCACAATGGGACGTCTTGACCAGTGGCAGCAGCTGCTGAAACGTCACGCTTTGCCTGGAAAGCATGTGCAGTTGTGGGCGGGGCCAGGATTTGCCGCGATATGCTGTCGTTCAAACTTCGCCCAACACTTCTCTGCCGTGCGTTGCCGTCTCAGGCACAGCGGGACAAGCTCAGTTTCGATATTGCCTCGAATGAGCTCTGGAATATTGCGATGAATATACCTAATTAGGTGTGATATGAAAGATATTTAAAACAGGGGTATTGATGAAAATTTCCCTGCCTCCAAATTTCCCCATTTGGACAACTGCCCCCAGGGCACTAATAAAAAGGGTAATTAATGATTTTTTTCTTAATTGCTGGCGGGTGTGCGTGTGCGTGTAAAAGTGTGCGTGTGTGTGCGCGCGCGCGCACACACACACACACACACCAAGATTCACAGTGTCCTTTTTCTCTTTTTCTTCACAGGGCAATAAATATTCCTCCTGACGTTTTCGAAACGATTAGCATTCTCGGCAGCTATTCCGAGGTGGTGCATCTTCGCCGAGGTACGTGCTCTCGCAAGGCAGCGATCCTTGCAGCTCTCCAACCCGGTTGTATATGCGCGTTCGCCGTCAAACGCCAACGTGCTCTTTTATGAGCACCTGCTCTCGTACGATAGCTATGTGAGGTCTCAAGCTTTACATGTAGTGGCCGGTGATGGCACTCTGCTGCATTTCTGCACCATGCCACTCTGACATTGCACTGCTAAGTTCGAGGGCTCGGGATCGAACCCCGGACAAGTCTCCACCGCGTCTCGATGGGGGTGAAATGCAAAAAAAGAAATACCCGTGTCCCACGAATTGGGCGCATTTTAAGGAAGCCCGGGTGGTGCAAATCAATCCGGAGTCTCCTACTACGGTGTACCTCATAATAAAAATGTGGTTCTTGCACGTAGAACCCTGGAATATAATTAATATTTTTCTGCACCACCTGGGTTGAGCGTTAGGGAGCATTTTGGTCGCTGCAGTCCGCTTCGAGTCTCTTATGGAGGCTTGCCGTTTCCTTTTGCCTGCACACCACAGCTTCGCATACAGAGCCTCCCACCAGTGCGTGGAATCTCCAGGATCTCAAAGTGAATTGCTGGAACAGTAGTTGGCTTGTTTAGAATAAACCAGCGGCGATACGCAGCTCTGTAGCTGTTGTGAAGTTATTGTCGTCACGTCGCTATCAATCCGTTGTCACACTGTCGTTGTCACACCGTCGTCATCACTTTAAAAACACCTTTAAAAATTCCGCGAAGTTGCGATACAATTGGAAAATAAATAGTTTCTTTGCAAAAAGCTTGCATTTTTTTCCTAACGAATGATGATGCGAAAGTTTTGAAGTCTCGATGATGGCACAGTACAAATAACACGATACCATACAACTTCTGAGCGCTGATCACAAGGCGCATTCATAGAAATGTCAGAGCACATGCGATTTGCTAACATTGCTACTGCAACCAACAGACAACGCATGCCTGTACATAAACGACCGCTTAGAAAATATTCATTCCAACATATGACCATACGAACATTTTACGTCTCTGTGACGGCAGAACACCGCCATTTCTTTCTCTATGATACCGCCAGGAATATAAGATACAAAGTACAAAGCAGGAGAATGAGCAGATACACCGCGCAAACAGAAATTTGTGACCAGCAATGAGCAGCCAACAAGGAATACTAAAGAATAACACACTTTCATCGTCGGCGCTTGGTTACCTGCAAGCAATACTGCGTGACACTCTTACTGGCGCCAAAGAATAAACTTTCTTTTACTCAACGTTTCTTTCAGCCCCTTGAGGAATTGCAAGGTTCCGCGATTAGTCCCGAGGCATTCGCTTCAAGCGTATTTCTTTTAACCTACTGGTGCATAGGCTCTTGATGCAGAGAATGAACATAAAAGAACAGGTTCTTATAGCAAGCAATCTTTCCTCTGCTACACGAGCACGGATGAAGTTCAGCTGTAGTGTCCTTATCTCGACCCACGCGGGTTGCGTCCGCAATCATTTTTTTTTTTTTTGCGACCGGGTTTCAGTGCGTGTTTCACGAGCGTCGCGCTATGGACGGCCAAGAAATTCCACATTAATTCAGCGCGTGCCTCAGCACTATCTTTAGCAGCGTTATATAGGTTGTTTTATCGAGGGCGCCGCCATTTTGCGACACCAACTTGTCCGGCACCACGCTGGCATGTAGGATCGCGTTGGAGGGTGCACCGAGCACGTGCTATTGACGACGGGTCGCAAGCTTTCGCATTCTCCTGAGAGGTCTCAACAATGTTTTTTTTTAAACTGGGAGACTTCTTAGCGCTTCGTTACTAAGCTTTGCGCTGCCGTATAGCCGCAATATTGAACGGCGACGGGCCTAGATGCCGTGTCACCTCTGTGCCTGCCATTTAAATACGAGGCGAGTCAAGTCTGAACGTTGTCGAAACGTGACGTGAGCGCAACGTGTTATTATTGTGTGCCTGTCCTTAAACTCTATACGGGAAACACTCAGGTGACAACAATCAGAGGTGTCTCTGTGTTCCAGGCGGTGTGCGCCACACCAGCGCACATTCCAATTCGCGTAAATAGGGAAGCCCCGAGCAAACAAGTTTTGTTAATCCTTTCGTGATTCTAACATTTCCTTTACAGTCCCTTAAAAAGCTCCTTTCCTTAACTCCATTATAAAATAAAGAGCTGTAAAATAACTCGATTGGTAGCGCCGTGAACATGAAGTACTCCATAAAATGACCTGGTGATGATGGCCATGAATATGTCACGATTATATATTTCTGTAGCTTCAAAAGCAGTCCAGACCTTCTCAGCCTGAACTGCCTTATTTGTGTGCTTACAGTGCGCCCCTAAAGCGTGCCGGCATACTTAACATTTTGGTTAACTTCTTTACTCGGCAATATAGTTGATTTGGAGCAGATAATGGCATTTGCTAACGTTAGCGCTGGCCCTATATTACTCCTCTCATGATTCCACGCACCACCTCATATTTATTGTAGCCCCAAAATGATCCCCCTTTCATTATTGTTGCATTCGCCTTCCCCTTCATTTGCATATTATCTTGGTGGTACTTGAATAAGTCTTTCCTTTGCTTGTGTGAAAATCCAGGTATTCATATTGCTTGCATGTCAGTACGACCAGCTTTCGAACGTAATTGCTGATCTCTTCCTTAAAGATCGTAATTCCCGATTTCTCTGTGGCTTTCTTTATTCCTGGATTCGTCGCTGCGTTGACACACGTATTCCCAAGTCTCCGTAAATGCTCTGCGTTGTCCGCAAGTAGCACTGCCTAGTACGCATGCTTCAATCCAGAATGCTTCCGTTGCATTGTTTGCCCATTAGTGATGTAAAAAAATCTAACCCGAATTCACTGTTTTCCAGTGGTCTTTCTATACCCTTGACATAAAGCGTGAACAACAATGGAAGCAGTCTACATCTCTGCTTCAGTCCTCGTTCAATTTCACGACTTCATTGCATTTCCGGCGCTCTCGTATAATCGGCAACCGATTTTTTTTTAAAAAAAGATGGTGTTGGAGCAACAGTTAGTCCGATTGAAATCCTTCCCGGGAGGTGTACCCAATTAATCTTCACATCGACTGATCCACAATGGTACTAGAACAGCAGAAAACCAGCATACTAATACACTTTCCTAGGAAACAGCCATGGCTAAGAAATATTTCATGCTCTGCAACCAATCCTTCAAGCAGCACAAAACTATTTACGTGAGGAGCTCAATCCATCGCACCATTGGTGCGACGGCTGCGTCAAACACTAGTTTCATGTTACACCTACAGAGTGCTGCCTTCTTTTAATTTTGAACGTAACAATGAGGAAAGCGAAGAAAACAAGAGAAGCAAGCTCAACGAAGAAAACTTACAGCGAATGAAATTTATTCTAAGGTTCTAAGGTTGTTTATTTGTTACTATAGTTTTTCTTGCGTTATTAGAGGATCAGTAAAGCCCGCACCACCTGTGCCCTTGGCCGTGGTTTCGCCGATGATGTTAGATTTCAGTTCCTCTTTTTATTAAATATGTAAGTGAATTTGACATATGTACTTTTCATTTATTTTTCGATTTGACACCCTCCGACACCTCGGTGCAGTAGACAGTGTGTAGTTTATTAGTCTATATATTTCGCTCTTTTATTTTCCTTTATTGCCTAATACAAGATTCCATAATACAAGATTATACCAAAATTGGCATAACATGCCGAAAGCGTATGACGAGTATAAATGATAGGTCATGACATCAATGTCTTTGCATGTGTGCCATGTAGGTCATGAAACAGCCGCATACGTCTTGGGGCGCTCGTGAATGTTTGGTTAACTTGGTAGGCTCCCCTCCCCGCATACTGCTTCACATAACATCGATTCCGACAAGGCGTGGGATCTGCCTGGTCTTTCTTCCTTTTTTTTTGGGGGGGGGGGGCAGGGCTTCTTGATTATTCCTAGCCTCCCACTTATGCTATTCTGTAGTTTCCTTTATTTCCTTCTTTTGTGGGGTTTCCACGTTCCAGTCAAAGAACTTTTTTCCCATGGTTGACCTATATTCTGCTGCATGACGTCTACGGTTTCTTTATACTCCCAGACTGTTGTACGAAGCGCCTCCATATCCTTCTCTATGCTTTTTGAAATCTCTGCTACATTCTTTTCATTAATTCGCAAGCATTTTGCTAGTGCTGTCTCGTGTGCTGCGTTAGTATCGCTCTCAAATTGTGAAGTTAAACGTTCGGGATCGCTACCCGGGCTTATTTCTCCAGGTTCGTCTGTCGTCATTTGTTCCAGTCATTCTTAGGCCGTTTCTGAGGCTAAGGCGTTGTCAATGCATGACTGCCTGTTTCCACATTGCCATTTTACCTCTCCATGACACTTATTCTCCCTGTTGCCTACTGTAAGGTTGAATTCATAACGTAGATCCAGCACTAGACAACCGTCTCTGTGCTGTATCTCTGTCCACGCTGCGCCATCTAGTGGCGCCGCCACGATGTTCGCGCCGGGCGCATGTGTGAATATAGACGTACGCTATGTATGTAAACAACGGTAGGCGCCATCGATATACTGTAGGCCCTATATCGCCGTCACGAATACGTAGGCTCCACCCACATTCGCCGCCCCCACTTGCACGCTTGAATGGCGCTTTCTTTTGGCACTGGGGAGGGGCGCGGGTTGCCGAAGCCACGATTTGATTATGAGAGCACGAGGTACTGCGGTATACCGGAGTAACTTTGACTCCGAATGGTTCGCTAACGCGCACCCAACTCACACTCTTGCATTTCGTTCCCATAAATATACGGCCGAACGAGATGGCATATGCTTAGTAGTCTCAACCAACGGCGCTTGCGATCTGGCGCGCAGCCTATGAAAACTCGAGCGTCTTGCATTTTTCCGTGCAACGCGTCTCATTGGCGACTTACCTGCGTTGTAAAGCCATAGAATAAGGACGCTACTCATAGAGCCGCCCACGCGGCCGTGAAACATAGCGGCTACTGAGGTACGCTCGGCGACGGAATGCCTACCATGTGAAAGCCACTCCCGAGAACAGCGCCACCGCATCTTCGTGACTTGGCGCCGCGGTGTAGGTGTATATATAAAGACAGGATGGGGTGGGGGGGGGGGGGGGAGTCCTGGATATATATATATACGAAGGGGAGGGGGGTTGTGGGCACGTTCCCTTCCACCGAGCAGCGGAATATATTTTAGGTATTAATATGATTAGCATTCTTAGGACACTTGAAGCACTTTCCGGGGGCTCTGTATCCATGTACCTACCTATGCATGTTCCTAACCGTTTTCTCCTAAACCTGCGTCTCTGGATTACATGGTCGAATGTAAAGCACGTCAGGCTGCTAAGCTGACAAGGCCGGCTTCGAAACAAACCGACAGTGCCAACTTTGTTCACAGGGTATTTCACAGTATGACCTATGTGTCACTCCTCAAGAAACCTATTTTACGCCGACGTGGGTGACTCTTAATGCGGGTCTGGGAGTGTGGCTGCAGCATTGTGCCGCTCTTTAGTGAATATGTTTCATGCTCACTTCGAGCACTGTGTCTTGCTACTCGGTCTTTAATGACCCTCTTTGATACCAACTTGGGTCACTGGCTATTTGCATGTAGACATATGCCCACGTTGGCGTCAAAGACATTTATTTGACATCATATGACATCATATGACATTATATGACATCAGTGAAGTTTATTGAAGAGCAGCACCGGCCGAGGCCGAGTTGCGCACACCCCGTGCTCCAAGTCGGCGTGAAAGAGTTTCGACAGCGGTGCCTACCCAGTCCCGCATCGACAGTGACCCATGTCGGCGTGATAGAGCTTCTTTGAAGAGCGGCACGTGTGTATATACGTTGTGACGCATTCAGCGATCCAAGTTGCTCCAATGATCGATTTTGGGTTTTGGTTGCTCTGGCTCAGCAAAGCAGCGTTATGCGCCAACCATTCGATCCCTGACTACCCAGTGACCGAGGCAGGCAGGGAAACGCTTAGATACAAACATCATCATCATCATCATCGTCATCATCAGCCTGGTTACGCCCACTGCAGGGCAAAGGCCTCTCCCATACTTCTCCAACAACCCCCGTCATGTACTAATTGTGGCCATGTCGTTCCTACAAACTTCTTAATCTCATCCGCCCACCTAACTTTCTGCCGCCCCCTGCTACGCTTCCCTTCCCTTGGGATCCAGTCCGTAACCCTTAATGACCATCGGTTATCTTCCCTCCTTATTACATGTGCTGCCCATGCCCATTTTTTTTCTTGATTTCAACTAAGATGTCATTAACTCGCGTTTGTTCCCTCACCCAATCTGCTCTTTTCTTATCCCTTAACGTTACACCTATCATTCTTCTTTCCATAGCTCGTTGTGTCGTCCTCAATTTGAGTAGAACCCTTTTAGTAAGCCTCCAGGTTTCTGCCCCGTAGGTGAGTACTGGTAAGACACAGCCATTATATACTTTTCTCTTGAGGGATAATGGCAACCTGCTGTTCATGATTTGGGAATACCTGCCAAACGCACCCCAGCCCATTCTTATTCTTCGGATTATTTCCGTCTCATGATCCGGATCCGCCGTCACTACCTGCCCTAAGTAGATGTATTCCCTTACGACTTCCAGTGCCTCGCTGCCTATTGTAAATTGCTGTTCTCTCCCGAGACTGTTAAGCATTACTTTAGTTTTCTGCAGATTAATTTTTAGACCCACTCTTCTGCTTTGCCTCTCCAGGTCAGTGAGCATGCATTGCAATTGGTCCCCTGAGTTACTAAGCAAGGCAATATCATCAGCGAATCGCAAGTTACTAAGGTATTCTCCATTAACTTTTATCCCCAATTCTTCCCAATCCAGGTCTCTGAATACCTCCTGTAAACACGCTGTGAATAGCATTGGAGATATCGTATCTCCCTGCCTGACGCCTTTCTTTATTGTGATTTTGTTGCTTGCTTTATGGAGGACTACGGTGGCTGTGGAGCCGCTATAGATATCTTCCAGTATTTTTACATATGGCTCATCTACAAACATAAATCGATAAAAACATGGATAATGTCGCGAAGCACTTTGGACAGTAAGCGTTCGCAACCAGAACGATAGAGAAGCGAGAGGTAGTACAGCCGATCGAGCACCGAAACAAGGTTTTTCTCTCTCGTCATCGTTGTCTATATCTCATAGCGACAGCCTCACTGCTCCTTATTTCGCAGTACAGTTATCTCCCCAGCGGAAAAGGAAGCCGTCCCGGCGACCTACAGGTAAGACAACACAGGCGGATCATAGAATGGCTTGAGACGCTGGACATGCACAATTTCGCGTCCTCGACGGCGATGATCCAAAGGTAGCTCGAGGTGTTCCAAGATACAGTTGACTGGAGACGTTTGGTTGATCACGCGGTATGGGCCCTCGTACTTCGACGCAAGCTTCGGTGACTGTCCAGGGGTAGGGGCTGGAACCCAAAGCCACACTAGCGAGCCAGGAGCATAGGATACAGGAGCATGGGAAGTTTCTCGATGGTGCTTCTGGCGTTGCTAGTTTTCTGACGTAAATATATGGAAAAGCTTGCCACACTCTTCTGCGTGTGCAGCAGCTTCGGATAAGGTAGCGGTTTCCGTGGTGTTAGGGCGTTACGGAAGGATAGTATCCATTGTGGAAAAAGGTTCGCGTCCGTACAGGAGAAAGTAGGGTGAAAATCCCGTGGTAGTCTGCGTGGCGGTATTGGAAGCCTAGGTCAGAAATGGTAGAACATGTTCCCATTTGCTTTGGTCGGATGCAACGTACATGGCCAGCATGTCACCAAGAGTGCGATTAAAGCGATCGGTGATGCCATTAGTCTGCGGATGATATGCAGTAGTGGTGCAATGAATGATGCGGTATTCTTTGCAGAAAGCCTCGATGACGTCGGAGAGGAAGACCCGGCCTCTGTCACTGAGTAATTCCCTGGGAGCTCCGTGGTGAAGGAGGATGTGGCGCAGAAGAAACCAGGTGACGTCACGTGCAGAAGCGCTGGACAAAGAGGAAGTTTCCGCATAGCGCCTAAGATGGCGGGTGGCCACGATTAACCAGCGATTACCGTCGGATGTGGTTGGCAGAGGTCCATAAATGTCGATGCCTACTCAATCAAAAGCGCATGCTGGGCAAGGCAAAGGCTGCAATGGAGCAGTTTAAGGACGAGGAGGATCTTTGTGCCGTTGGCAAACGAGACAGGAGCGGACATAATGACGGATAAAGCGATACATCCCCCGCCAGTAGTAACGAAGGCGTAGACGCACGTATGTCTTCAGTACACCTGCATGCGCGCACTGGGGGTCGTCGTGGAGCGGTGCACAAATATCCGAACGCAGATACCGAGGGATCACAAGCAACCATTTGCGGCCGTCTGGGAGGTACAAGAGCCCGTCGCGAATGGAGAAGTGATGTGCTTGGCGACGTAATGCGCGAGTGGTAGTGGGTGTCCATGGGGTGGACAAGAAACTCAGCCTGGACACAATACATGGGTCTTTCTTTCTTCTGCTCCCGAAGAATGTCCGTGGCAGCAAGGGAAGACTCGGACATTGAGGCCTTCGGGGAGCTAACCTCGTATGTTAGTGGCGAACGAGGCAAGGCATCCGCATCTGAGTGTTTTCGGCCAGAACGGTACAGCACTCGAATGTCGTACTCCTGCAGTCGAACGACCCATCGAGCAAGACGACCGGATGGTTATTTTAAGGACGACAGCCAGCACAGTGAATGGTGACCAGTTATCACGTCAAATGGGCGGTCATAGAGATACGGACGGAATTTGGCTATGGCCCAAATTATAGCTGCGCATTCTTTTTCTGTCACAGAATAGTTCGATTTTGGTTTAGTGAGTGCACGACTGGCGAAGGCGACGACGTACTCATCGAAGCCAGCCTTTCTCTTAGCGAAAACGGCCCCAAGGCCATGTGTATTTCAGTTGGAGCGCTTGGGTCGAAACGGCGCAAGATTGGTGTTGACGTCAAGAGACGACGCATCTTTGTGAATGCTCCATCGCAATCCGGTGACCAGGTCGAAAGGTTGTGGCGATCAGGAAGAGGCTGTGGTAAAGGTGCTATTATGGTGGCCAAATTGCAGATGAAACGGCGGAAGTATGACGCTAACCCAATGAAGCTGTGCAGTTCTTCCAAGGTCGTCGGTCGCGGATACTGGGCAACAGCTTGTAGTTTCACCGGATCAGGGAGTACACCTTCTTTCGACACGACATGACCGAGGATGACCAACTACCTGGCAGCGAAGCGACACTTCTTCAAATTAAGCTGGAGGCCAGCATCGGCGATGCACTTGAAGACGCGTTCAAGTCGAAGTAAGAGGGAAGGAAAGTCCGGTGAAAAGATAACGATGTCGTCCATATAACACAGGTATATTTGCCAGTTGAGGCCGCGCAAGGTGTTGTCCATCATTCTTTCAAATGTGGCAGGCGCGTTACACAGGCCAAATGGCATCCCGGTGAATTCAAATAAACCGTCAGGTGTGATGAAGGCCGTTTTTGGACGGTCTGACTCAGCAACTGGCACTTGCCAGTACCCGGATCGTAAGTCTAAAGATGAGACGAATTCGGCGCCTTGGAGGCAGTCTAGCGCGTCGTTAATACGTGTTAGTGGATAAATGTCCTCTCGGGTGATCTTATTGAGTCGCCGGTAGTACACGCAAAAGCGAATTGTGTCATCTTTCTTTTTGACCAGCACTACAGGAGAAGCCCAGGAACTGTGCGAAGGTTGTACGACGCCGCGTTGGAGCATGTCTCCAACTTGCTCAGCGATGACGCTACGCTCCGTGGCGCATACACGATACGGCCTGTGGCGTAAAGGCGCATGGTTACCGGTGTCGATGTGATGGACAACAGAGGAAGAACGGCCTAAGCGAGATTGTTGTAGGTTGAATGACGTGCGAAAGCGGTCAAGAAAATCGACGATCTGGGCGTGCTGACCTGGAGTGAGGTTGGGATCAATACACCGGGAAAATGTTGGGTCACACGGCGGCGTGGGTGGAGAAACTTGAAGGGCCATAGCGTCAACCGGAGGAGAAGCCGGGTCGTCAGGCACATCGTAAAGGAAGCTTGGTTCAATCTCGTCAGCATAACCAAGACATTCATCATGGAGCAGTCTAGCAGGGCAAGGAAACAGGTTCGATAAATAAAGTGCGCTGGAACCTTGTCGAATGGCAAGAAGGGATGAAGGCGAGCAACAAGCTTAGACGGCGTGGAAAGAATTGTGGAGTCGGAAAACCCAACGCAGGAAACAGGTACAAGTGCGACAGAGTATGGAGGAATCTCGGTGTCGGCGGTGACGAACACACTACCACTACGTGGTATAAAGTGCCGCTTATAAGACGCACGGTACACTTCTCTAAGGGTTCAATCGGCGCAGCGCTTGCTGTACGTAATTAAATGGCAGAATATGGCGTCGCGACTTTTTTAAGGTTAAAACGAAGCTGGTCCGAAATCACTGAGGCGGTTGATGAGCAAGTGGTACGGCGTTAGCGACTTGTTCTTGTATCACCTGATGGAGATCGGGAGACAAGGGCGACTCGGACGCTGGACTGACTCGCAGAAGAAAGAGTTGGCCTGCGGTCTACGGGGCATAACGATAGACTTTAAGAGCGCCGCCCCCTACCGCTCTATAGTGTACGCGCTTTGGTAGTGCTTGTCTCGCTTTCTCTCTATCGCCCCTTCCACTCTGTTTTTTCTTTTTATCCCCCATAACCCATCCTCCCATGCAGGGTAGCCAACCGGAACTACCTCTGGTTAACCTCCCTGCCTTTCTCTGTATTCTCTCTCTCTCTCTCTCTCTATCTGGCATGCCACTTCTCGTACAAATTGCGTGATTTGGTCGAAGATTGCTGAACTGCAAGGAGTAGCACTGACACCATCACTCAGAGCTGAAAGCGCGACGTCCGGAGTGAGAGCTCGCCGCGTAGAAAGCCGTTGTTTGCGTAGCTCCTCATAGCTCTGGCGAAGCGTTATTTAGTCGTTGGCCATCTGAGGATCCTTTGCCAAGAGCATTTGGAAGGCGTCATCTTCTATGCTTTCAAGATGTTCTTCATCTTGATACCTTCGGTCATAACTGGGTTGATACGCCGGCAAATGTCAACCACACCTTCAATGTAGCTGATAAGGGTTTCGCCCTTTGGTTGGACAGGACAGCGAAGCTGTTGCTCACCCGAAGTTTGCGCACAGCAGGGCGACCGAAGACTTCTTGATGTGTCGTTCGGAATGCGGTCCAAGTGGAAAAGTTAGTCTCATGGTTTCGGAACCAAAGATGGGCGACCCCGGAAAGGTAGAATTGTACCTAACCAAGGCTGTCAGCCTCAGTTCATTGGTTGTGGGCACTAACTCGGTTGTACGATAACAGCCAGTCCTCTACGTCATGATCATCAGTTCCATTGAATATGGGAGGATCCCGTTGGCGTAATGCACCAGGACAGACTACCGGAGACGGTGCCTGTGGTGGATTGGTAGGACTAGTCTCCTCAGGTGTGGGAGATGTGACAGGGATCGTCCGGCTTCGGAGTTTCAGGTTTGCAAAAGGTCCAGCACCTTCCACCAAATGTCTCGAGGCACTTTGGGCTGCTGCCCAAAGTAAGCGTTCGCGACCAGAACGATAGAGCAGCGAGAGGTAGTACAGCCAATCGAGCACCGAAACAAGGTTTTTGACGGCCTTTGCTTTCTTTGGAGGCGGTGAATTGGAATGTTTCCGCTGTAAGCTTTGCCGTCTTGTTTCAGGCTCGTAGCGGTGGCACCATGGTTTGCTCACGATCACAACTGCAGAGAAGAAGTCGTCACCCTCATTGGATACCGGATCAGATGAGCCAAGTCAACCCTGAACTTCTCCGTCTTCTGGCAATGGTTCAAAATCTTGGGCATTCATTGCGCACACAAGAGCCGATAACCGAGATGTTCATGAATTATGGCGTGAACTGAACCGTGACTGATGTTCACATGCTGTGCAAGTTCATCGATGCTTATCCTCCGTTCTTGTCTCCTCAGCTCATCGACCTTTGCAATTTTGTTGGGGGTGATTGCACGATGGCTTTGGCCCGGTCTTGGATCGTCGTTGCAATTTCACGTCCTTCTTTGAACACAGTGGCTTCACAGTGGCCAATGATATGCAATGTTCAACGTACACGGTAGCCACACGGCGACTAATTTCTTTTTGGGAAACGACTTCAGTTGTCAAAAGCCACACGACACCATGCACGGTGTTCAACTTTTGGAGTGTCCACTAGGTCACGCAGCCATGTTCAACCCAGTGAATGAGAGCATTAAAAACCTTTATCCTCACACCTGCGTGTTACTTTTGTAAATGAGAGATGCCTCTGCGCTACGCGCATGCCTCGCAGAGAAAGAACCGAACCATTATTGCGTGGGGTGGGTTAGCTCATTTTCATTTGATTCGTCCTCGTACATTAGAAATTAGAACATACAATGGAATATACAAATGCGAAGATACAGCTTGACAAAGGGCAGAGGAGTATCACTGGAAACAAAGTTCACGTATACAGAAAACCTCGCAACAAGATATTTAAATATACGTATAAGTTTCCAATAAATCTATGTATCTAAGGAAGAGTCACTGTATATCATGCGTATATAATCCCTCGCACACACAATGCTGAGCCACCATCGTCAGCTAACCCATGCCACGCCCCTCCCCTGGCTTTCACTCGCACATACAGCATGCGGCGCGCGGTCACTATGTTATCGCCCTTGGACTTTATACGGAACATGAGGACGACGGCGACGGCAGGAATGCGCCTGGAGTGTCCATATAACTGCTATCGCAATAATATAGTAAGAGTATCCGGCAACTCAGGCCTCTCGTGGCCCATTACTTTCCGCAAAAGAAGTAACAAAATCGAACTTTCACCCTGCGACAATTTGCGGCACCGCAACAATGATTTTTTGTTTTCGTTCTTTTCTTTTGTGGGGGTGGGGCACGGAAATAGAAAGCGCTAAGGAAAGCATGTTGGCCACAATCGAATGCATACTTTGGGCACCTAATGTGGCTACTGAAGGAATATCGAAGAAAACGTGAGACGTTTGGTCCACAGCGATCCATACGCATGCTGCTCGGTATCCTACACCGGTGGGACAAAATTTTCCGGAGAGGTGGCGCTCAAGCGAACGCCTTGCAATCCGTCGAGTCCCCGCAGTGATGGCGGCGAGCGACCATTGTTTCTTTTTCTCGTCTGCTAGCCAGAAAGCGTCCAAAACTCTGCCAGGCAGAAATCCACTCGGCAAGAGAAAAACGAACGCGCATCTAAGTGATCCGCGCGGTCGTCGGGGCAACACCAGAAAAGCGCATGCGCATTGGCTGACTCCGGCAGCCCGCGGGTAGCGAGAACAAAAAAAAATTGAAGAGTCTCAATGAGTCCTCACGAATAAAAGTCAAAAGAGAAAAATAAATAAGAACGTAGTCACCTTTCCTGGCTTTAGTGTGTTGACATGGATGCTTTGGCACAGGTGAAAAAAAAATATGTTGGCATTCTTTTCTACGACATGACGGCAAAAATGAACTGCCACAATGCTTAGCCTCATCGGACCTCGGTGCGTGCTTTGTCAACTTGTCTGACAGAGTGTTCGTATGGCTTCTCTGGTTGTATGGTCCGATGTACGACTTTAAAAAAGTCTATCCGCCTTTGGTGTCAAATGTTTATAACATTCAGCCATCAATGTACCGGAATTTAAAATTTAAATAAAGCACGACTTTGTGAATGTCAATGCACCTTCGCATCAAAACTTTATGAGAACTTTATACCCATAAAGTTTCGGAATTGAAATTAATGCGCTCCGTAGATCCCGCGGCTTCCGCGAGGTGCCGCGACGAGCCCTCTCGCGTTCAAAACACCCTTGAACTTTTGCTCGGATGGGGCTCCGTGCGTTATGTGACTCCCGATGCATGGGCGTTGCCGCGAAATCCAGCCCGATTTCGCAATGTTCGCGCTGAAATGTCTTTTCGAGCGTGAAAAGGACATTCTAGATAAAATCCAGTATGATTTCCGGCACCGAGGGTTGTTTTGTTCGGCGGTGAATGACACGAAGGAAACACTGGGGGGGGGGGGGCTGGAGACCCATAATCACCCCCCCCCCCCGGCTACACCCCTGCTCTCGTCGTCGTTCTCTCTCTCATAGCCACAGCCCCACTGCTCCTTATATTACGCTACAATAAAAACATACATAGATAGGCCCCGGAAAGTGCGCGAATTACCCTGAGAATGCTGCAGCATTAAAATTAAATGTCAGGTCCCTTCGCACACAAAAGTTGTTCACAGCAAAAGTCGGTTTCCTCATTTAGCTATATACGTGTATAATGAAGGCTTTCCCTTGCATACCCTTGCATGTGCATACACTCATAAGCAGCCGCCACAGAATCAGCTTCCACCAGAACCGTGATCTACGATGAATGTAAACTGACTCAAAGTGCGGTAATGGGAGATGTCGGGTGTTTCAGATCTGACGTCGGTGAATTGTGTATTTGGCCCAGGTCGTTTTTCGGCCTCGGCGGTTTCGCAGCGAATGGGCCCAGGATGACCGCGACGAGCCGCGCGAATGGTGCACTTCCTGGATAAAAGAAGGCCTTCGGGGCACCGAGGCAGTCTTCTTCGAGATGACAGCGTGAAAGACGTTTCTTGTGGGTATATATTGTTCCGCCACATTTGCACGGGTGTTAATGTCCGAAGACGTAAGCACCCGTTCGAATTGTGAAAGGTCGGCTGTATTAAAGAGTTGACTTCGGGATACCACAGCAGCGCCGTCTTCTGGCAGGGGTGCACGCTGCCGCTGATATCGAAGTCGCGGCAGGAGACGGGATTCGGGAAGGGTTTGCCGACGGGGAGTCGCACTCGCGGAAGGTAGGCATAGGGTCCGGGCTCGAACGTCCTCCGAAAACCGTGGTGGGGGACGATTCGCACAATTCTGCTTCAAAACTTTTCTCTGAGATTCACGGGTGACGTCGTTCGCATTGAGCCTTCATTTTTTCTTTATGCGATTAATTCTTTGCGAACCTTGCGTGACTGCTTATCATGTTTTGCAGAATTGGTCATGCACAGACCGCGCTCACGTAACCAGTCGGCTTGTATGTAGTCATGGACTCCAAGATGGTATGGCGCGCGCACCGCCCGATTTTGGACTAAAGGTAGCGCCGGTGGCGGGCTCATTCGTCTTCTGAATTGCGAAATGAAACAACACTGATTATGAAATATGCTGTCTGCAACAAATAGGCGCATTCAACCCGCCGTGGTTTCTTAGTGGCTATGGTGTTGGGCGGCTAAACACGAGGTCGCGGTATCGAATCCCGGCTACGGCGGCCACATTTCGATGGGGGCAAACTGCGGAAACACCCGTGTACTTAGATTGAGGTGCAAGTTAAAGAACCCCAAGTGGTCAAAACTTGCCTCATAATCAGATCGTGGTATTGGCGCGTAAAACCCCACAAAAAAAAAAGAAGTTGGCGTATTCAAGCGCCTATTTGGTAGTCAGCAACCACGATGGCCCAGCGGTTACCAGCAGATGTCAGGGGAAGTGGCCCATACAAAACAATGGCGACGTGCTCGAACGGCAGCCTAGGGCAAGGTGACGGTTGCACACCGGCTGGCGAGAGGCGCGGTGAAGATTCCCGGCGCTGACAATCCGGGCACAAGCGAACAAACTTCTGAACGTAGCTGTACATCCGCTACGCTACGTAGCTACGTAGCTGTACATTCGCTACGCTACGTCCGTACGTCGGGCAGCCGCCGCGATTTCAAGAAAGAGCAGGGGCAGTGACCCCCACAACTTGGCACGACGAGGGAAACTGGATTTTCGAGAAGCTGGGACAACGTAGCGACGGACGGTCGCTACAGCCTCCTTTCTTTATGGCTTTGTGAAGCTACCTCTCGCTTTATTCGCCCATTTTTAAAAATGTTATCCTCTTTCCCAACTTCAGCTCTCTTTAGTTTGAGAAGCAATAAAATAGGCGCGCACGCCATCTCGCACCGCCACCATCGCCTTTTGCGATTCAGATTCAGTTTCAGTTTATTCTCCATTCAATAACATAGAATAAGTAACAGAGGAGGGTCCCTAAGTCAATGACTGCAACGGGACCTTCGGTTGCAGAAGGTATACAAAACGTGATTTAAAGCAGCAAAATTTAAAAAGTGCATGTAAAATAAATGAAAAGAATAGAAAAAAAACGGAGTACATATATCGAAAAGCATAATTATACAGAACATCTTATAGGGCATGAAACTATTTACAAAAATAAAACATTTCAATTCATGTTTGAATACATTCAAAGATGACGTTAGTTTAGTGTGGTAGGTCATTCCATATTTTTCATTCTGAAAACGAGGATGTCATTTTTCCATGGTTGGTGTTACATTTAGGTAGTAAAAAGTTGAAATTATCCGCAAACCTAGTTTGGTTGGTATTAGTGAGTAATCTGCAGTCCACAAATTTGTAAGCAAGCTGCTTGTTAAGTAATTTAAGAAAGAGAATACTTAAATTATACTTAAACACCCAGATACAGGTAGTATAATGTTAGCTTGAAGTAGCGGCAGAGCATTTTAGTAGACGGAACTGTTGCTTAGTATGCGAATAGCCTGGTTCTGCATGAGTTGAATAGACGAGAGGTGGTAGTTATATGTGTTTTCCCAGGAAGCAACACCCTAGTTTATATGGCTATAAATTAACGCAAAGTATCCAGATAATAATGCGTGTTCTGAAAAGAATGCACGTGATTTCATGAGTGCTCTTATGCCGAAAGCTTTTTTTTTTAACAAACGCAATATGATTAGTAAGCCTCAAGTTAGGATCTAATTTTATGACAACGAATGATACCCAGTTCGCTGCAGAAATAAGGTGACAGGTAATATGTCGAGGGTTACTAAGAGGATACACGGCAGCATCCTCTGCTTTGTTTTAAATATCATGAACTGAGCTTTCAGAGGCTTTAAAATTAAATTATTTAACTAACAACATTCGACAAGTTTGGCTGGTTCACTACTCAGTTTAAAGAGTAAGGTTGTTCAAGACTAATCCGACATGGAAATAGTGGAACCATCAGAATATAGAATATCATTAGAACGATTAAGAACACCCGGTAAGTCGTTAATGTAAATGCAAAACAAGGGTCCCAGTATTGAGCCCTGTCGTACCCCTTGGTTCATAACTTTCAACTCGGTATAAGCGCCTCTTACACAGACTGCTTGCTCATGGTCATGTATGTAATCATTTAGAAAAGTTAAAGCTGGACCTGTTATACCTAAAGATTCTAGTTTGGTAAATAAAATTACATGATTAGCAGCGCCTAAAGCTTTAGTAAAACCTAAAAATACTGAGCCAACAAATTTATCGCTGTCAACAGAACGCCTTATATAATCGCTTAATTCTATAAAAGCTAAGCTGGTCGGACTGCCAGGACGGAAACCGAACAAGCAATATTTCAACTATTTAACCTTTGTTAGGTAGCAATTTATACATTTCAGAAATAATTTCTCGATAAATTTACTAATGCAGGACAAAATGGAGATTGGGCGATAATTGCCCATATGAGTTACGTCAAATCGGGCCGAAAAGTAAAGGGGGCTCTTTGAAAGGAAAGTGTCGCCGTTTCCCCAGACTTTTCGTGTGTAAGTCATGCGTGGTGTTTTGCGTTTTTGGACTAAGTCGACAAGATACGAAAGGACACTCAACATTTCAATAATTCATTCATTCAATCATTCTTCATTCAACACAAGTTGATTAAATAATTAAGTCTAATTATGTAATTAGGCGGAATGAAAAAAAAATTATTTGAGCGTCTCCAAGAGACGGCAAACATTACCTTGGTTCTAGCTCTCCGGCTACGTGACATTCGCATATGTTTAAACTCTGCCTAAAATTAGCTGGGACACGCTGTATAGCATAGCACACACAACACTAAGCCATCAGAATATTAACGTTCAGCTCATATCACAGCAGTGGCCTTTCGTTGCTTCACAATTTTAATATGCTCTCAATTCGCGCCAACTGAAATACCATCTTGCAGCTATTCTGTTCAGGTCAGTGAATCGTCTTCCACCATCAAGTGTATTTAGCATGGTTTAGCATGGTGTATTTAGCCGGCTCCCGCTTTCTCGCCAATTTCAATGTGCCTTTTGGCCAGTTTTGTGCCTTTTCTACTCGGAATCGGATTCTTGAAGTTCTCTTCTACCTAGGGAGACCACATTTCGGCAAGTGCGTGACCTCTGGACTTTTTTACGAGTGATTTCAGCTCTCGCCGCCCCGCTTCGGGCTCTAAGCCTAACGGCGAGTACGGCCGCCGCCATTAACGCACGTCTCGACTCCGACCAAGCCGCCGCCGACCCCAGACGTCCCCGCGCCCACCCCGGCTGTGGTGGCCTCCAGCGATCACAACAAACGAGCCTTCCACCCAACAACGACCCTACAGCGATGGCATACGAAGTCAATGGCCAAGACATGAGCCCGGAAGACTTCACCGCAGACGCAGGGTGGACTATCGTGGCGCCGCGCCCGTCAGTAATCAAGACTGCGTTGAGCCAGCCCAACCTCGTTAACCACCAACGAAAGGGAGGAAATACCAACGCAACTGTCTCAACAGCCAGAAACTCCTTGATCAAAGCAAGCAGGATGCCCGCGCTGCCCCAAGATGACATCAAGATCGTGATTCGCATACGTGGCGGTATCAACATAGCCAAGGTAGGCCAACTTACGGTCACCAAAGCAATTTGCATGGCTGCTTGCATCGAATCTACCGAGCGAAGCGAGGACTTGATATGCTCCAATTTGAAGCAGAACATCATGGTGGTCAGCACACCGTCCGAAGCGAACGCAGCAAAATACCTCAGGATCCGCAGCATTTCCATAGGAGAGCAAACGTTTGAAACCACTGCATATAGGACGGCGCCGCACGAAACATGCAAAGGCGTTATAAGAGGGGTTCCGCTCGATGAGACGCAGAACTCCATAAACCGCAAGATCGTCAACCCACGCAACCCGCTCGCTCTGGCGGCAAAGAGAATCAAGGAAACTGGCACGGTCATCATCGCCTTCGACGGCTTTCGAGTCCCGAACTATGTCAGATACGACAAAGCCCTGATCAAGTGTTCCCTTTACCGCAAGCAGATCGCCATGTGCCATGTGTGCGGCAGACTCGGCCATCGTGCCGACGTATGCCCCTCGCCCGACGACGCAATTTGCAAAGGCTGTGGACTAGCTAACCCTAACGCAGATCATGTGTGCACCTCGATCAAATGTGCGCTCTGCCAGGGAAATCATGTCACGGCAAGCAAGGAATGCAAGAACCGCTTCCAACTCCCCTACGTCGTCCGAAGAAGACGAGTTGAAAGAAAAAGCACCACGAGATCAGGGCCAATCGCCCTGAGTCAGCACGACTTCCCGCCGCTCAAGGACTCCGAGAGTAGCGCCATCAACGACAACGTGGCCGCCAACGCAGATGCTCGCTTGTCCGGCGAGCGGGGCCGCTCGAGATCGAGGAACCGCGCTCGCCTGTCGTCACGATCGCGAGGACGCTCCAGGAACCCGAGCCAGCGATCCTCGTCAAGGATACGATTCGCCCCCAGCCCACGAGTTGGCGGTGATGACCGGTTGACGTGGGCCCAACGAGTTCAGCAGCACCAACAACAGGAGCGACAAGAACAGCAGCACCAACAGCAGGCCGCCAGCCAGGTGAGTCCGATGGCACCGCCAGAGCAAGTAGAAATAGCAAATACGATTAAAAGACTAGAACACGAAAACAAAGAGTTAAGGCAAACCATCACACAACTTGTCGAGGAAATCAGACAACTCAAAACGCCACCACCCCCCGACTCTAATCAAACCGAAGTCACATCAGAACCCATGGTAGTGGAAGTACCGGTCGCGGAATCCACGCGCAATCCGCATAAGAGAAAAGCCGTGACAAACACACATCCATCGAGCACGGACAGCGACATTAGGGAAATCAGGGAACTGCTCAGCGGGCTTGAAACTACTGTCGCGTCACTAAAGGAAGGGCAAGACAAACTTGCGACGACAGTAGGGACCCTCAAGGAAGGTTACGACAGGATAACGCTACAGATCAACCACATCACGGAGACGATCAACATCCATGGTGCAAGGCTCAACGCGCTAGAAATGGCAGACCACCCGTCTGTGACGTCACAGCCTACTATCACCAAGCTACCTCGGGCGTTGTCGCTCGATAGACATAGCAACAACGTGGCCTCACAAAGGCCACCCAACGCCAACAACAAAGATGGCTGTGCAAACTGAAACGTTTCGCCTTTGGCAATGGAATTGTAGGGGCTACGTCCGTAAAAAGGCCCCCCTGCAACAATACATTCGAGCCAAAAAAGACAAACCCCAAGTCATTCTCCTACAAGAGACAAATACCGCTACACCCTCGCTACCCGGCTATGACGTGACCGCAACGACACCGCAACACAAATGTAGAGGTATCGCCACGTTGGTCAGCAACAAGCTAGCCCACACGACACACAACATTAATCACGACCACAGCAATTGCGAATTCATTCTCACGGAAGTCTTCCCTAAAGCCAAGAACGCCAAGAGCATATTCATCCTAAACGTTTACAGCAGCCCCAAGCACAGAGCACAAAAATTTAAGCAAATACTCCAGCTCGCCCGCAACCGTGCCGGCGACAACCCCGTGATCGTGGCCGGGGACTTCAACGCCCCTAACACGGCCTGGGGATACGTCGCCAGCAGAGCCAAAGGCAAGGACTTGCTAAACGACGCCGATGAACTTGACCTAACGCTCATCACGAACGCCGAGTACCCCACAAGAACGGGTAACTCGGTCAACCGCGACACAACGCCAGATCTCACTTTCGTCCGCAACGTTCCAAACTATCAGAGGAACAACCTCTTCGAGGATGTGGGCAGCGATCATCACATTGTTGAGACAACAATCGACACCCCATCCAGAGGACCCAGAAAAATGACGTTCGTCGACTGGGACAAGTTCCGCGAGTTCAGACACGAACGCCGAACAGGCAAAGAATCAATGGAACAATGGACGTCGCAACTAAAGGCCGACATTAAGGCGGCCACGAAGGAAATAGAGACAGATCTTCCCGTTCAAAGCATGGACAGCCGACTGGCCCACATGCTCGAAGCCAAACAATCGCTCACCAGGAGATGGAAAGAACAAAGACACAATCGACGGCTCAGGAAAAGAATTTCTTCCCTCAACCGGCTGATTGCAGAATATTGCACGCAACTATCTAACCAGCAATGGAACGAGGTGTGCGACGCCGCGGACGGCCGCATCAACAGCGGGGCGACGTGGCACCTGCTCAAACATCTTTTAGATACAACCAAAACCAAAGCGGACCAGGGTCGTACGCTGAACAAGATCATGCACGAGGAACTCAAAATTACTACGGAAAATGAGCTCATTGACCGTCTTGCCGACAAGTACCTCCCGCTGGCCAAAAATGCTAGAGGCACGACCGCCGATGCATATCGCGGCAAAGCCAACCCAGAGCTTGATCGGGACTTCTCAACCGAAGAGATGCGCACGGCGCTTCAGAACCTAAACAGCAAGTCAGCGCCGGGGCCGGATGGCGTTACTAACAAGGCACTTAGAAACCTCGACGAAACCTCAGTCGAAACCCTCACAGAGGAAATCAACAAAATCTGGAGGAATGGAGCACTACCAGAAGACTGGAAAACGGCCCTTATCGTGCTCATCCCAAAGCCTGGCAAGGCGCCCAACATCAATAACCTCAGACCTATCTCGCTGACGCCTTGCGTCGGCAAGGTAGCCGAGCATGCGGTCCTAAACAGGCTCTCGAAACATCTCGAAGATAAAGATGTCTACCCCGCAGCAATGATCGGCTTTAGACCCGGGCTATCCACCCAAGACGCCATGAAGCTCCTCAAGCATCAGATCATTGACGCAGACACGAGAGACGCGAGAGTAATCCTAGGGCTAGACCTCGAAAAGGCATTCGATAACTTATCACACGACTACATACTCGACACGATCTCCAACCTCGACCTCGGCACGAGACTCTACGCTTATACAAAATCGTTCCTGAGCGACAGAACGGCCACCCTCCGTCTAGGGGAAATCAAGTCCCAGAAATACAAACTCGGAGGCAGGGGCACCCCGCAAGGTTCTGTCATCTCTCCGACGCTTTTTAACCTTGCGCTAGCCGGCCTAGGCAAGAAACTGGATCAAATCGAGAACGTCACATACACGATATACGCCGATGACGTAACGCTCTGGGTCCCCGCAGGTAGCCTGGGATCAATTGAAAGCGCTCTGCAGGAAGCGATCGACGTGGTCGAGGAATACCTCGCTCCCACCGGCCTGCGATGTTCGCCTGCGAAGTCGGAGCTCCTCGTCTACAAACCATCGAGGAGCGGTCCCAAACCAAAGAACGAAATCAGAGACACACACGTCATTACTCTCAGAACAAAAGACGGAGGAACCATTCCCCACGTCAGCAAAATCAGAGTCCTTGGGATGTTCATTGAGAGCAACGGCTCTAACGCCGCTACAGAGGAGAAGATCGTGACAAAGTCGAATAATGCATTGAATCTCATACGACGCGTAGCCAACAGACAACACGGCCTTAAGGAAGAAAATCTTCTCAAGCTAACACACGCCTTTGCGCTATGCCACTTCACCTACGAGGCGGCCATGCACAGATGGAAGGTAGCGGAGAAGGAAAAACTCAATGTACAACTGAGAAAGCTAGTCAAACTAGCGCTGGGAATCCCCAAGAACACCGAGACAGAGCTCCTGCTGCAACTGGGGGTACACAACACACTTGAAGAAATCGCCGAAGCTCAAGAACGGGCTCAATGGACAAGACTCTCTGGAACCAAACCGGGTAGAGACATCCTAGCCAAACTAGGTCATGACACCACAGTAATCGAGAATCTATATCAAAGCGTTCCGACGGACACACGCAACTTTTACACGGTTCGCCCACTGCCGCGGAACATGAACCCCGCGCACCATCAACCCAGAAGGCTGGCACGCGGATCGTTCATCCTGCGCGAAATACGTGATAAGAAGATCCCAGCCTGTTTCGTTGACGCGGCACAGTACCCAACCAGGAAGGCCTTCGTTGCCACCACGATCAATAAGCAAGGTCAAGTGAGAAACGCTCTCACAGTCAAGACCCACAAGTCCGAGATAGCAGAACAGGTTGCCATCGCACTCGCGCTCACAGACCCGACCACCACCCACGTCTACAGCGATTCACGCTCGGCCGTCAAAGCCTTTCAGAAAGGAGCAGTTGCAAGACAAGCACTACAAATAATCAATAGATCCGCACCGCTGCAGCATCACACCATCTGCTGGTTCCCGGCACACCTCGGAGAGATCGAGGACGCCCCTCGCAATCTCAATGAGATGGCTCACAGGAGCGCGCGAGACCTAACCTTCCGCGACGCCCCCTATTCTGGTCGTGACCATCCCAGCGAGAATCGGGACCCTCCCTCCACATATAACGAGATCATAAAGCACTTTTATCTAGACCGCAGAATATACGGCACACCTCACAATAAGCTCATCAGGCCTCAAGCCCTGACGTTCAGAATGCTTCAAACAAACACGTACCCCACGCAGAACAGACTACACCACTACATGCCTGACCTATACAAAACATCATATTGCGAAAATTGCCATAGCACACTAGACGTACATCACTTGCTCTGGCCGTGTGGTCGGACCCACGCAAACAAGGATCAAGACTCCGCCAGGCTACAAGACGCATTACGCAGCACGGACCTGGCGGAGCAGCTCTGGGCCGTCCAGCGAGCCCACGATGCGGCCAGGGAGTTACAACTCCCGGTCCCAACGTGGGAGTAGCCCGCTCTATGGGACCTTGCGCCCCGTAGCTCGCAGGACCTTTCTATAAAGTTACTCCATCCATCCATCCTAGCACTAATCCTAGACTAGACTTGCGTCAGATAGAAATTATTTTACCGCCTGTGATACGGACTAATTATGGTGGAAATACGGCATATTTTACAACTTTATATATTTTGATCGCTACCAACAGATTAAACACTGTTCATCGCTCGGCTGCATCTAAAGAAATTATTATTTTCTGAGTTATTGAATTATCAAGCTTTCCATTTATCTCGCTAGAATAGTGTTCACTGTTTTTGGTTATTTCTTGCCTATTTCTGTGTTAATCTACCGGTTCTAGTGAAACTAGATTACAGCTGTTATATTATGCCGTTTTGGCGACTATTCCGTAACCCTATACAGCAAGTCGATTCCCTTACAGCCTATAGTGCGATCGGATCTCATCCTGTATGTTTTTTTGTACGGTGTCTTGCGCTATGAACCTATCACACTTAATTTATTCTGGTTCTGAACTTTCAGCAGCGCTCAACGCGCATGAGCACTTTCTTATCTTTCTTTCCTTTTCTTTCTTTCTTTCTTTTTTTGTTGTCGTTTTACTACCGGGGCATGGCACTACCTTGCCTGTAAGGGAATTCTCATAATATCAAGTGTGCGCAGTTGAACAATTTCTTGAGTACATAGCATCACACGCACAGGCCTGTTTGTTGCCCAATCCGTCCCTGACTGGTCCCTCAGGCCTGAACGGTTATCACCAGAGATCGATGCATCACTCTGCGTCGCGTCAGGGTGTAAATGAAATAAATTTCGCTCAAGTAAGTTCGCGGTGGATGCTCAAAAACGTCGCTTCCCCAGACTTTTTTATTCTCCTTAATTCCGAGCCGTAATGAACCTGTATGAACCGGTTCAACCCGTTCCGTACCGTTATATTCTTGCTCCAGAGATGAGCCTGCGCCGAACCGGAAAATATTAAGCAACTTGAAGTCTCAACCCGAAAGCCAACAAAACCCGAAAATTGTTCGGTACACCTTGCCCTGGCTTTAACGCTGTTATCTACAAAATTATAGTTTGCCGTTGCCTTTCAGCATCGTAGCCGTCTGTGTGAGTTGAAAAGGGTATAGGGCACTTTTGTTCAACTGGCTGAAAAAACGAAGCCGATGCAGTTATAAAAGCCGGAGGTGGAAAAGTTGAAAACACAAAATAGCGCGCAGAACAAAAAAAAAAGTGTCCGTCAAGCCGGATTCGAACCGGCGACCTATGGATGTCCATAGCATTCAACTTCTACAGTCCACCGCTCTACCAACTGAGCTATCTTTTTTTTTTCTTTATTGCCTGTTTGCAGCACAAACCAAGAACACATTCAAATGCTAAAACATGTCAACCACACTTTGGCTAACATTATATATTAAAATCGCTTCAGCTTGATCAGTTCATCAAGAATAGCCACCCACTCGGGAGGCTCACTCTGGGCACGATATATTTCCCGAATATACGCGACACTTTCGATAAAGTTTATTCTCGCCGGACGGGTATCGACATCCGAGTGTCGCACTGCCATTCTCGTTTTCCACAGACTGTGGAGGCCAAGGAGCATAAACATATCGTACGGAACTCCTCCTTCGTTATCGGTTGGCAAATATCGAATACCAAGAGGTGTAATCGGTAGTTCTTTTTTAAGTGTACGTTGTAAGATATCCCAATGAAATGTTGGGTCCCAGCAATCGATGAAAACGTGTTCAATGGTCTCTGGCTTTTTACAAAGTAAGCAGTTTACTACGGAGACACGCTCGAGCATCTTACTTTGTCAGGTGTAAAATAAAAAGCCCACACCCGCATCCTTTCGGCCATCATAATTCGTTCTTTTCACTGCCTCAATTAAAACGCTCATCAGCTGAAATTTACATGCATGGGTGTCTGACTTCCAACGTTGCCCTCTACTGCAGCCTGTGTGATCGTGCACCATGTCTGCGTTCGGGGTCAGAAGCGCTAGAATTTACAACATTTCGTGTTCACAATACCGTTGCTCACCAACTCGCCCAGCGGCACAGAATTCCGTAATCTTCGTTCCTCCCTATATGTGCGCTTAAAAGCTTAGCTCGCAGCTCAAGCTACTGTGCTAGCTGTTCCTCGCTGCCAGTACAACGAAAACACATTACAGGGCGCGCTCATTACGCTAGGTCACCCATTTATGCAAATGTTACGATGACATTTCTTTGCACAATGGGACGTCTTGGCCAGTGGCAGCAGCTGCTGAAACGTCACGCTTTGCCTGGAAAGCATGTGCAGATGTGGGCGGGGCCAGGATTTGCCGCGATATGCTGTCGTTCAAACTTCGCCCAACACTTCTCTGCCGTGCGTTGCCGTCTCAGGCACAGCGGGACAAGCTCAGTTTCGATATTGCCTCGAATGAGCTCTGGAATATTGCGATGAATATACCTAATTAGGTGTGATATGAAAGATATTTAAAACAGGGGTATTGATGAAAATTTCCCTGCCTCCAAATTTCCCCATTTGGACAACTGCCCCCAGGGCACTAATAAAAAGGGTAATTAATGATTTTTTTCTTAATTGCTGGCGGGGTGTCCCGCGACTCTCCCAACCTCGTTGAGGGGTGGGCACAGTGGGAAAGAAGTATTCAAAGCCCACTGTTTCAAGACCAACTAAGGGCCGTCCAGAGGGCCCATGATGTCGCTGAAAGGCTTGGCCTGTCAGTGCCAACGTGGGAGCGGCCCACCTTGGCTTAGGAAGTCGAGCCTCCGGACCTCATTACAATAAACGTTTTCACACACACACACACACACACACACACGCACGCACAGACACCAAGATTCACAGTGTCCTTTTTCTCTTTTTCTTCGCAGGGCAATAAATATTCCTCCTGACGTTTTCGAAACGATTAGCATTCTCGGCAGCTATTCCGAGGTGGTGCATCTTCGCCGAGGTACGTGCTCTCGCAAGGCAGCGATCCTTCTAGCTATCCAACCCGGTTGTACATGCGTGTTCGCCGTCAAACGCCAACGAGCTCTTTTATGCGCACCTGCTCTCGTACAATAGCTATGCGAGGTCTCAAGCTTTACACGTAGTGGCCGGTGATGGCACTCTGCTGCATTTCTGCACCATGCCACTATGACATTGCACTGCTAAGTTTGAGGGCTCGGGATCGAACCCCGGACAAGTCTCCACCGCGTCTCGATGGGGGTGAAATTCAAAAAAAGAAATACCCATGTCCCACGAATTGGGCGCATTTTAAGGAAGCCCGGGTGGTGAAAATCAATCCGCAGTCTCCTACTACGGTGTACCTCATAATAAAAATGTGGTTCTCGCACGTAGAACCCTGGAATATAATTAATATTTTTCTGCACCACCTGAGTTGAGGGTTAGAGAGCATTTTGGTCGCTGCAGTCCGCTTCGAGTCTCTTATGGAGGCTTGCCGTTTCCTTTTGCCTGCACACCACAGCTTCGCATACAGAGCCTCCCACCAGTGCGTGGAATCTCCAGGATCTCAAAGTGAATTGTTGGAACAGTAGTTGGCTTGTGTAGAATAAACCAGCGGCGATACGCAGCTCTGTAGCTGTTGTGAAGTCATTGTCGTCACGTCGCTATCAATCCGTTGTCACACTGTCGTTGTCACACCGTCGTCATCACTTTAAAAACACCTTTAAAAATTCCGCGAAGTTGCGATACAATTGGAAAATAAATAGTTTCTTTGCAAAAAGCTTGCATTTTTTTTCTAACGAATGATGATGCGAAAGTTTTGAAGTCTCGATGATGGCACAGTACAAATAGCACGATACCATACAACTTCTGAGCGCTGATCACAAGGCGCGTTCATAGAAATGTCAGAGCACATGCGATTTGCTAACATTGCTGCTGCAACCAACAGACAACGCATGCCTGTACATAAACGACCGCTTAGAAAACACTCATTCCAGCATATGACCATACGAACATTTTACGTCTCTGTGACAGCAGAACACCGCCATTTCTTTCTCTATGATACCGCCAGGAATATAAGATGCAAAGAACAAAGCAGGAGAATGAGCAGATACACCACGCAACCAGAAATTTGTGACCAGCAATGAGCAGCCAACAAGGAATACTAAAGAATAACACACTTTCATCGTCGGCGCTTGGTTACCTGCAAGCAATACTGCGTGACACTCTTAGTGGCGCAAAAGAATAAACTTTCTTTTGCTCAACGTTTCTTTTAGCCCCTTGAGGAATTGCAAGGTTCCGCTATTAGTCCCGAGGCATTCGCTTCAAGCGTATTTCTTTTAACCTACTGGTGCATAAGCTCTTGCTGCAGAGAATGAACATAAAAGAACAGGTTCTTATAGCAAGCAATCTTTCCTCTGCTACACGAGCACGGATGAAGTTCAGCTGTAGTGTCCTTATCTCGACCCACGCGGGTTGCGTCCGCAATCATGTTTTTTTTTTTTTTTTTTTTGCGACCGGGTTTCAGTGCGTGTTTCACGAGCGTCGCGCTGTGGACGGCCAAGAAATTCCACATTAATTCAGCGCGTGCCTCAGCACCATCTTTAGCAGCGTTATATAGGTTATTTTATCGAGGGCGCCGCCATTTTGCGACACCAACTTGTCCGGCACCACGCTGGCATGTAGGATCGCGCTGGTGGGTGCACCGAGCACGTGCTATTGACGACGGGTCGCAAGCTTTCGCATTCTCCTGAGAGGTCTCAACAATGTTTTTTGAAACTGGGAGACTTCTTAGCGCTTCGTTACTACGCTTTGCGCTGCCGTATCGCCGCAATATCGAACGGCGACGGGCCTAGATGGCGTGTCACCTCTCTGCCCGCCATCTAAATACGAGGCGAGTCAAGTCTGAACGTTGTCGAAACGTGACGTGCGCGCAACGTGTTATTATTGTGTGCCTGTCCTTAAACTCTATACGGGAAACACTCAGGTGACAACAATCAGAGGTGTCTCTGTGTTCCAGGCGGTGTGCCACACCAGCGCACATTCCAATTCGCGTAAATAGGGAAGCCCCGAGCAAGCAAGTTTTGTTAATCCTTTCGTGCTTCTAACATTTCCTTTAGAGTCCCTTAAAAAGTTCCTTTCCTTAACTCCATTATAAAATAAAGAGCTGTAAAATAACTCGATTGGTAGTGCCGTGAACATGAAGTACTCGATAAAATGACCTGGTGATGATGGCCATGAATATGTCAAGATTATATGTTTCTGTAGCTTCAAAAGGAGTCCAGACCTTCTCAGCCTGAACTGCCTTATTTGTGTGCTTACAGTGCGCCCCTAAAGCGCGCCGGCATACTTAACATTTTGGTTAACTTCTTTACTCGGCAATATAGTTGATTTGGAGCAGATAATGGCATTTGCTAACGTTAGCGCTGGCCCTATATTACTCCTCTCATGATTCCACGCACCACCTCATATTTATTGTAGCCCCAAAATGATCCCCCTTTCATTATTGTTGCATTCGCCTTCCCCTTCATTTGCAGATTATTTTGGTGGTACTTGAATAAGTCTTTCCTTTGCTTATGTTTAAATCCAGGTATTCATATTGCTTGCATGTCAGTACGACCAGCTTTCGAACGTAATTACTGATCTCTTCCTTAAAGATCGTAATTCCCGATTTCTCTGTGGCAATCTTTATTCCTGGATTCGTCGCTGCGTTGACGCACGTATTCCCAAGTCTCCGTAAATGCTCTGCGTTGTCCGCAAGTAGCACTGCGTAGTATGCCTACTTCAATACAGAGTGCTTCCGTTGCATTGTTTGCCCATTACTGATGTAAAAAAATCTAACCCGAATTCGCTGTTTTCCAATGGTCTTTCTATACCCTAGACATAAAGCGTGAACCACAATGGAAGCAGTCTACATCTCTGCTTCAGTCCTCGTTCAATTTCACGACTTCATTGCATTTCCGGCGCTCTCGTATAATCGGCAACCGATTTTTTTTTTAAAAAGAGAAGGTGTTGGAGCAACAGTTAGTCCGATTGAAATCATTCCCGGGAGATGTACCCAATGAATCTTCACATCGACTGATCCACAATGGTACTAGAACAGCAGAAAACCAGCATACTAATACACTTTCCTAGGAAACAGCCATGGCTAAGAAATATTTCATGCTCTGCAAGCAATCCTTCAAGCAGCGCAAAACTATTTACGTGAAGAGCTCAATCCATCGCACCATTGGTGCGACAGCTGCGGCAAACACTAGTTTCATGTTACACCTACAGAGTACTGCCTTCTTTTAATAGTGAACGTAACAATGAGGAAAGCGAAGGAAACAAGAGAAGCAAGCTCAACGAAGAAAACTTACAGCGAATGAAATTTATTCTAAGGTTCTAAGGTTGTTTATTTGTTACTATAGTTTCTCTTGCGTTATTAGAGGATCAGTAAAGCCCGCACCACCTGTGCCCTTGGCCGTGGTTTCGCCGATGATGTTAGATTTCAGTTCCTGTTTTTATTAAATACGTAAGTTAATTTGACATATGTACTTTTCATTTATTTTTCGATTTGACACCCTCCGACACTTCGGGGCAGTAGACAGCGTGTAGTTTATTAGTCTATATATTTCGCTCTTTTTTATTTTCCTTTATTGCCTAATACAAGATTCCATAATACAAGATTATACCAAAATCGGCATAACATGCCAAAAGCGTATGACGAGTATAAATGATAGGTCATGACATCAATGTCTTTGCATGTGTGCCATGTAGGTCATGAAACAGCCGCATACGTCTTGGGGCGCTCGTGAATGTTTGGTTAACTTGGTAGGCTCCCCTCCCCGCATACTGCTTCACATAACATCGATTCCGACAAGGCGTGGGATCTGCCGGGTCTTTTTACATACGCTGTGTATGTAAACAATGGTAGGAGCCATCGATTTACTGTAGGCCATATATCGCCGTCACGTTTACGTAGGCTCCACCCACATTCGCCGCCCCCGCTTGCACGCTTGAATGGCGCTTTCTTTTGGCACTAAGGAGGGGCGCGCGTTGCCGAAACCACGATTTGATTATGAGGCATGAGGTACTGGGGGACTCCGGAGTAACTTTGACTCCCAATGGGTCGCTAAAGCGCACCCAACTCACACTCTTGCATTTCGTTCCCATCAAAATACGGCCGAACGAGATGGCATATGCCTAGTAGTCCCAACCAACAGCGCTTGCGATCTGGCGCGCAGCCTATGAAAACTCGAGCGTCTTGCGTTTTTCCGTGCAACGCGTCTCATTGGCGCACCGTCTTTCCTGCGTTGTAAAGACATAGAATAAGGACGCTACTCATAGAACCACCCACGCGCCCGTGAAACATAGCGGCTACTGAGGTACGCTCGGCTTACCATGCGAAAGCCACTCCCGAGAACAGCGCCACCGCATCTTCGTGACTTGGCGCCGCGGTGTAGGTGTATATATACAGACAAGATGGGGGGCCTGGATATATATATATATATATATATATATACGAAGGGGGGGGGGGCACGTTCCTTTTCACCGAGCAGCGGAATATATTTTAAGTATTAATATGATTAGCATTCTTAGGACACTTGAAGCACTTTCCGGGGGCTGTGTATCCATCCACCTACCTATGCATGTTTTTAACCGTTCTCTCCTAAACCTGCGTCTCTGGAGTACATGGTCGAATGGAAAGCACGTCAGGCTGCTAAGCTGACAAGGCCGGGTTCGAAACAAACCGACGGTGCCCACTTGGTTCACAGGGTATTTGACACTGTGTACCTATGTGCCACTCTTCAAGAAACCTATTTTACGCCGACGTGGGTGACTATGAATGCGGGACTGGGAGTGTGGCTGCAGCATTGTGCCGCTCTTTAGTGAATATGTTTCACGCTCACTTCGAGCACTGTGTCGTGCTACTCGGTCTTTAATGACCCTCTTTGATACCAACTTGGGTCACTGGCTATTTGCATGTAGACATATGCCCACGTTGGCGTCAAAGACTTTTATTTAAGAGCTGCTCACACCTACTGGCACATACCTAGTGAACCTATAGGTTGACATCAGTGAAGTTCATTGAAGAGCAGCACCGGCCGAGGCCGAGTTGCGCACACCCCGTGCTCCAAGTCGGCGTGAAAGAGTTTCGACAGCGGTGCCTACCCAGTCCCGCATCGACAGTGACCCATGTCGGCGTGATAGAGCTTCTTTGAAGAGCGGCACGTGTGTATATACGTTGTCACGCATTCAGCGATCCAAGTTGCTCCAATGATCGATTTTGGGTTTTGGTTGCTCTGGCTCAGCAAAGCAGCGTTATGCGCCAACCATTTGATCCCTGACTACCAAGTGACCGAGGCAGGCAGGGAAACGCTTAGATACAAACATAAATCGATAAAAACATGGATAATGTCGCGAAGCACTTTGGACAGTAAGCGTTCGCGACCAGAACGATAGAGAAGCGAGAGGTAGTGCAGCCGATCGAGCACCGAAACAAGGTTTTTCTCTCTCGTCATCGTTGTCTCTCTCATAGCGACAGCCCCACTGCTCCTTATTTCGCAGTACAGTTATCTCCCCAGCGGGAAAGGAAGCCGTCCCGGCGACCTACAGGTAGGACAACACAGGAGGATCATAGAATGGCTTGAGACGCTGGACATGCACAATTTCGCGTCCTCGACGGCGATGATCCAAAGGTAGCTCCAGGTGTTCCACGATACAGTTGACTGGAGACGTTTGGTTGATCACGCGGTAGGGGCCCTCGTACTTCGACGCAAGTTTCGGCGACGGTCCAGGGGTAGGGGCTGGAACCCAAAGCCACACTAGCGAGCCAGGACCATAGGATACAGGAGCATGGGAAGTTTCTCGATGGTGCTTCTGGCGTTGCTAGTTTTCTGACGTAAACATACGGAAAAGCTTGCCACACTCTTTTGCGTGTGCAGCAGCTTCGCATAAGGTAGTGGTTTCCGTGGTGTCAGGGCGTTACGGAAGGATAGTATCCATTGTGGAAAAAGGTTCGCGTCCGTACAGGAGAAAGTAGGGTGAAAATCCCGTGGTAGTCTGCGTGGCGGTATTGGAAGCCTAGGTCAGAAATGGTAGAACATGGTCCCATTTGCTTTGGTCGGATGCAACGTACATGGCCAGCATGTCACCAAGAGTGCGATTAAAGCGATCGGTCATGCCAGTAGTCTGCGGATGATATGCAGTAGTAGTGCAATGAATGATGCGGTATTCTTTGAGGAAAGCCTCGATGACGTCGGAGAGGAAGACGCGGCCTCTGTCACTAAGTAATTCCCTGGGAGCTCCGTGGTGAAGGATGATGTGACGCAGAAGAAACCAGGCGACGTCACGTGCAGAAGCGCTGGACAATGAGGAAGTTTCCGCATAGCGCGTAAGATGGCGGGTGGCCACGATTAACCAGCGATTACCGTCGGATGTGGTTGGCAGAGGTCCATAAATGTCGATGCCTACTCAATCAAAAGCGCATGCTGGGCCAGGCAAAGGCTGCAATGGAGCAGTTGAAGGACGAGGAGGATCTTTGTGCCGTTGGCAAACGAGACAGGAGCGGACATAATGACGGATAAAGCGATACATCCCCCGCCAGTAGTAACGAAGGCGTAGACGCACGTATGTCTTCAGTACACCTGCATGCGCGCACTGGGGGTCGTCATGGAGCGGTGCACAAATATCCGAACGCAGATACCGAGGGATCACAAGCAACCATTTGCGGCCGTCTGGGAGGTACGACGGCACAAGAGCCCGTCGCGAATGGAGAAGTGATGTGCTTGGCGACGTAATGCGCGAGTGGTAGTGGGTGTCCATGGGGTGGACAAGAAACTCAGCCTGGACACAATACATGGGTCTTTCTTTCTTCTGCTCCCGAAGAATGTCCGTGGCAGCAAGGGAAGACTCGGACATTGAGGCCTTCGGGGAGCTAACCTCGTCTGTTAGTGGCGAACGAGACAAGGCATCCGCATCCGAGTGTTTTCGGCCAGAACGGTACAGCACTCGAATGTCGTACTCCTGCAGTCGAACGACCCATCGAGCAAGACGACAGGATGGTTATTTTAAGGACGACAGCCAGCACAGTGAATGGTGACCAGTTATCACGTCAAATGGGCGGTCATAGAGATACGGATGGAATTTGGCTATGGCCCAAATTATAGCTACGCATTCTTTTTCTGTCACAGGATAGTTCGATTTTGGTTTAGTGAGTGCGCGACTGGCGAAGGCGACGACGTAATCATCGAAGCCAGCCTTTCTCTTAGCGAAAACGGCCCCAAGGCCATGTGTATTTCAGTTGGAGCGCTTGGGTTGAAACGGCGCAAGATTGGTGTTGACGTCAAGAGACGACGCAGCTTTGTCAATGCTCCATCGCAATCCGGTGACCAGGTCGAAAGGTTGTGGCCATCAGGAAGAAGTTGCGGTAAAGGTGCTATTATGGTGGCCAAATTGCAGATGAAACGGCGGAAGTATGACGCTAACCCAATGAAGCTGTGCAGTTCTTCCAAGGTCGTCGGTCGCGGATACTGGGCAACAGCTTGTAGTTTCGCCGGATCAGGGAGTACACATTCTTTCGACACGACATGGCCGAGGATGACCAGCTACCGGGCAGCGAAGCGACACTTCTTCAAGTTAAGCTGGAGGCCAGCATCGGCGATGCACTTGAAGACGCGTTCAAGTCGAAGTAGGTGGGAAGGAAAGTCCGGTGAAAAGATAACGATGTCGTCCATATAACACATGTATATTTGCCAGTTGAGGCCGCGCAAGGTGTTGTCCATCATTCTTTCAAATGATGGACAACACAGGCCAAATGGCATCACGGTGAATTCAAATAAACCGTCAGGTGTGATGAAGGCCGTTTTTGGACGGTCTGACTCAGCAACTGGCACTTGCCAGTACCCGGATCGTAAGTCTAAAGATGAGACGAATTCGACGCCTTGGAGGCAGTCTAGCGCGTCGTCAATACGTGTTAGTGGATAAACGTCCTCTCGGGTGATCTTATTGAGTCGCCGGTAGTCCACGCAAAAGCGAATTGTGTCATCTTTCTTTTTGACCAGCACTACAGGAGAAGCCCAGGAACTGTGCGAAGGTTGTACGACGCCGCGTTGGAGCATGTCTCTAACTTGCTCAGCGATGACGCTACGCTCCGTGGCGGATACACGATACGGCCTGTGGCGTAAAGGCGCATGGTTACCGGTGTCGATGTGATGGACAACAGAGGAAGAACGGCCTAAGCGAGATTGTTGTAGGTTGAATGACGTGCGAAAGCGGTCAAGGAAATCGACGATCTGGGCGTGCTGACCTGGAGTGAGGTTGGGATCAATACACCGGGAAAATGTTGGGTCACACGGCGGCGTGGGTGGAGAAGCTTGAAAGGCCATAGCGTCAACCGGAGGAGAAGCCGGGTCGTCAGGCACATCGTAAAGGAAGCTTGGTTCAATTTCGTCAGCATAACCAAGACACTCATCATGGAGCAGGCTAGCAGGGCAAGGAAACAGGTTCGATACATAAAGTGCGCTGGAACCTTGTCGAATGGCAAGAAGGGGTGAAGGCGAGCAACAAGCTTAGACGGCGTGAAAAGAACTGTGGAGTCGGAAAACCCAACTCAGGAAACAGGTACAAGTGCGACAGAGTGTGGAGGAATCTCGGTGTCGGCGGTGACGAACACACGACCGGAAGCGTCATCAGTATCTTCAAAAACGTTGTTGCCGAATGGCGACAGCACGAGTTCAGCATGGGCACAATCTATAACGGCATGATGAGAGGACAGAAAGCCCCATCCTAAAATCATGGCATGGGAGCAGCGAGGCAGAACAGCGTACTCAACGTGGTATAAAGTACCGCTTATAAGACGCATGGTACACTTCCCTATAAGGGTTCAATCGGCGCAGCGCTTGCTGTACGTGATGAAATGGCAGAATATGGCGCCGCGACATTTTTAAGATTAAAACGAAGCTGGTCCGAAATCACTGAGGCGGTTGATTAGCAAGTGGTACGGCGTTAGCGACTTGTCCTTGTATCACCTGATGGAGATCGGGAGACAAGGGCGACTCGGACGCTGTACTGACTCGCAGAAGAAAGAGTTGGCCTGCGGTCTACGGGGCATAACGATAGACTTTAAGAGCGCCGCCCCCTACCGCTCTATAGTGTACGCGCTTTGGTAGTGCTTGTCTCGCTTTCTCTCTATCGCCCCTTCTACTCTCTTTTTCTTTTTATCCGCCTTAACCCATCCCCCCGTGCAGGGTAGCCAACCGGAACTACCTCTGGTTAACCTCCCTGCCTTTCTCTGTATTCTCTCTCTCTCTCTCTCTCTCTGGCATGCCACTTCTCGTACAAATTGCTTGATTTGGTCGAAGATTGCTGAACTGCAAGGAGTATCACTGACACCATCACTCAGAGCTGAAAGCGCGACGTCCGGAGTGAGAGCTCGGCGCGTAGAAAGCCGTTGTTTGCGTAGCTCTAGCTCATAGCTCTGGCAAAGCGTTATTTAGTCGTTGGCCATCTGAGGATCCTTTGCCAAGAGCATTTGGAAGGCGTCATGTTCTATGCTTTCAAGATGTTCTTCATCTTGATACCTTCGGTCATAACTGGGTTGATACGCCGGCAAATGTCAACTACACCTTCAATGTAGCTGATAAGGGTTTCGCCCTTTGGTTGGACAGGACAGCGAAGCTGTTGCTCACCCGAAGTTTGCGCACAGCTGGGCGACAGAAGACTTCTTGAAGTGTCGTTCGGAATTCCAGGAAGTGTCGTTCCAGGTCGGCGTCCTCCTTATCGAATTTGTCGAGGGATTAAATACCTGAATAATAACTGCATTGCCATTGCCGAAGATGCTGCAAACGAATTCTTGAACGCTGTGCACTGGAAAGGCAAGTAAAATATGTATTTTTTCATAAAAGAATATATTCGTATGTCTCAAAAATTGTGCCCGAAATAACTTATATCAATGCTTCCATATTTTCTGTCTATTTAATAAGTAAAGATAATATCACACGAACTTCAGAGCAATATCAGTTTGAAACCAGCAAAGCCGTGAATGCTGCTGATATGAAAAATGTAAAGGCTATGAAATGAACAAGTTGAGGACAAATATTTTAATGAAACTTTGTCGTTCAAGAACTTTGTTTACATTTTTGTACATATAATATTGCCAGGGAGAAATCTCAATGGCGCTGTCCTTTGTTCCCATGTAATGCGCAGGAGCAGCTATCACCGGTCATGTATTGTAATTGCACAGGAATAATAGTCGCCCTAGAGAACACATATAAAGAGCAGGAGTTCTGCAGAATATACGATGGTGAGTCAAATGAAAGTTAGCCAATGCGAATATATGACAAACGGCCAGTACTATATTAAAAAAGTAGTCTCCATGAGCATTTAGACATTTGTCCCACTGAATAACGAGTCGCGTGATTCCTATGTCATAGAACTCCGTGGGTTGCTGCTTCAAAAATTCTGCAACTGACTGTTTCACGTCATCGTCCGACACGAATCTGGTTCCCTTGAGGTGTTCTTTTTTCAAATGCCCCAAAGTATAGAAGTCCAAAGGCGACAGGTGTGGGCTGTATGGCGGATGTTGCAGCGTTTCGCTCTTCAACTTTGCCAGTTTATGTTAACCACGTCAGCGACGTGGGGACGGGCATTATCGTGGATCAAGATGACCCCATTCCTGAATTTTCCACCTTTGTTCTTGATTTTGACAAGCAGCCGATCCGGCGTTTCAAAATATCGGAAACAATTGATAGCCTCACCAGGCTTAGCAAATTCGAGCAGTAATGGCCCCTGACAATCGAAAAAAAAAAGTGAACAACACCTTTCAGGCGGAAATGACGGCTTTTGCTTTCTTTTGGGGGCGGTGAATTGGAATGTTTCTACTGTAAGCTTTGCCGTCGTGTTTCAGGCTTGTAGTAGTGGCACCATGATTCGTTCCCGGTCACAATCGCAGACTAGAAGTCGTCACCCTCATTGTAACACCGGACTAGACGAGTCAATGCAGCGCCGAACTTCTCCGGCTTCTGGCGGTGGCTCAAAATGTTAGGCAACCATTGCGCACACAACAGCGGATAACCGAGATTTTAATGAATTATGATGTGAACCGAACCGTGACTGAAGTTCGCACGCTCTGCCAATTCATCGATGCTTATTCTCCGTTATTGTCTAATCAGCTGATCAACCTTGGCAATTGTGTTGGGGGCGATCGCACGGTGGCTTTGACCCAGTCTTGGATCGTCTTTGCAACTTTCACGTGCTTCTTTGAACACAGTGGCTTCACAGTGGCCAATGATATGCAATGTTCAACGTACAGGGCAGCCATACGGCGACTAATTTCTTTTTGGGAAACAACTTCAGTTGTCAAAAGCCACACGACACCACGGTGTTCAACTTTTGCAGTGTCCACTAGGTCTCGTTCAACCCAGTGAATGAGAGCATCAAAAACCTTTATCCTCACACCTGCGTGTTACTTATGTAAATTAGAGATGCCTCTGCGCTACGCGCATGCCTCGCAAAGAAAGAACCGAACCATTATTGCGTGGGGTGGATTAGCTCATTTTCATTTGACTCGTCCTCGTACATTAGAAATTAGAACATACAATGGAATATACAAATGTGATGATACAGCTTGATAAAGGACAAAAGAGTGTCACTGGAAACAAAGTTCACGTATACAGAAAATTTCGCAACAAGGTATTAAAATATACGTATAAGTCTCCAATAAACCCATGTATCTAAAAAAGAGTCACGGGCACGGAAATAGAAAGCGCTAAGGAAAGCATGTTGGCCACAATCGAATGCATACTTCGGGCACCTAATGTGGCTGCTGAAGGAATATCGAAGAAAACGTGAGACGCTTCGTCCACAGCGATCCATACGCATACTGCTCGGTATCCTACACCGGTGAGACAAAATTTTCCGGAGAGGTGGCGCTCGAGCGAACGCGTTGCAGGCCGTCGAGTCCCCGCAGTGATGGCGGCGAGCGACCATTGTTTCTTTTTCTCGTCTGCTAGCCAGAAAGCGTCCAAAACTCTGCCAGGCGAAAATCCACTCGGCCAGAGAAAAATGAACGCGTATCTAAGTGCTCCGCGCGGTCGTCGGGGCAACACCAGAAAAGCGCATTCGCATTAGCTGACTCTGGCAGCCCGCGGACTGCCACAATGCTTAGCCTCATCGGACCTCGGTGCGTGCTTTGTCAACTTGTCTGACAGAGTGTTCGTATGGCTTGTCTGGTTGTATGGTCCGATGTACGACTTCAAAAAAGTCTGTCCGCCTTTGGCGTCAAATGTTTATGACATTCAACCCCCAATGTACCGGAATTTAAAATTTAAATAAAGCACGACTTTGTAAATGGCAATGCACCTTCGCATCAAAATTTTATGAGAACTTTATACCCATAAAGTTTCGGAATTGAAATTAATGCGCTCCGTAGATCCCGCGGCTTCCGCGAGGTGCCGCGACGAGCCCGCTCGCGTTCAAAACACCCTTGAACTTTTGCTCGGATGGGGCTCCGTGCGTTATGTGACTCCCGATGCATGGGCATTGCCGCGAAATCCAGCCCGATTTCGCAATGTTCGCGCTGAAATGTCTTTTCGAGCGTGAAAAGGACATTCTAGATAAAATCCAGTATGATTTCCGGCACCGAGGGTTGTTTTGTTCGGCGGTGAATGACACGACGGAAACACTGGGGGGGGGGGGGGGGGGGGCTGGAGACCCATAATCCCCCCCCCGGCTACACCCCTGCTCTCGTCGTCGTTCTCTCTCTCATAGCCACAGCTCCACTGCTCCTTATATTACGCTACAATAAAAACATACATAGATAGGCCCCGGAAAGTGCGCGAATTACCCTGAGAATGCTGGAGCAATAAAATTAAATGTCAGGTCCCTTCGCACACAAAAGTTGTTCACAGCAAAAGTCGGTTTCCTCATTTAGCTATATACGTGTATAATGAAGGCTTTCCCTTGCATACCCTTGCATGTGTATACACTCATAAGCAGCCGCAATAGAATCAGCTTCCACCAGAACCGTGATCTGCGATGAATGTAAACTGACTCAAAGTGCGGTAATGGGAGATGTCTGGTGTTTCAGATCTGACGTCGGTGAATTGTGTATTTGGCCCAGGTCGTTTTTCGGCCTCGGCGGTTTCGCAGCGAATGGGCCCAGGATGACCGCGACGAGCCGCGCGAATGGTGCACTTCCTGCATAAAAGAAGGCCTTCGGGGCACCGAGGCAGTCTATTCGAGATGACAGCGTGAAAGAAGTTTCTTGTGGGCATATACCACATTTGCACGGGTGTTAATGTCCGAAGACGTAAGCACCCGTTCGAATTGTGAAAGGTCGGCTGTATTAAAGAGTTGACTTCGGGTTACCACAGCAGCGCCGTCTTCTGGCAGGGGTGCACGCTGCCGCTGATATCGAAGTCGCGGCAGGAGACGGGATTCGGGAAGGGTTCGCCGACGGGGAGTCGCACTCGCGGAAGGTAGGCATAGGGTCCGGGCTCGAACGTCCTCCGAAAACCGTGGTGGGGGACGATTCGCACAATTCTGCTTCAAAACTTTTCTCGGGGATTCACGGGTGACGTCGTTCGCATGGAGCCTTCATTTTTTCTTTATGCGATTAATTCTTTGCGAACCTTACATGACTGCTTATCATGTCTTGCAGAATTGATCATGCACAGACCGCGCTCACGTAACCAGTCGGCTTGTATGTAGTCATGGACTCCAAGATGGGATGGCGCGCGCACCGCCCGATTTTGGACTAAAGGTGGTGCCGGTGGCGGGCTCATTCGTCTTCTGAATTGCGAAATGAAACAACAGCGCTTATGAAGTATGCTGTCTGCAACGAATAGGCGCATTCAACCCGCCGTGCTTTCTTGGTGGCTATGGTGTTGGGCGGCTGAACACGAGGTCGCGGGATCGAATCCCGGCTACGGCGGCCACATTTCGATGGGGGCAAACTGCGAAAACACCCGTGTACTTAGATTGAGGTGCAAGTTAAATAACCCCAAGTGGTCAAAACTTGCCTCATAATCAGATCGTGGTATTGGCACGTAAAACCCCACAAAATAAAATGTTGGCGTATTCAAGCGCCTGTTTGGTAGTCAACAGCCACGATGGCCCAGCGGTTACCAGCAGATGTCAGGGGAAGTGGCCCATACAAAACAATGGCGACGTGCTCGAACGGCAGGCTAGGGCAAGGTAACGGTTGCACTCCGGCTGGCGAGAGGCGCGGTGAAGATTCCCGGCGCTGACAATCCGGGCACGAGCGAACAAACTTCTGAACGTAGCTGTACATCCGCTACGCTACGTAGCTACGTAGCTGTACATTCGCTACGCTACGTCCGTACGTCGGGCAGCCGCCGCGATTCCAAGAAAGAGCAGGGGCAGTGACCCCCACGACTTGGCACGACGAGGGAAACTGGATTTCCGAGAAGCTGGGACAACGTAGCGACGGACGGTCGCTACAGCCTCCTTTCTTTATGGCTTTGTGAAGCTACCTCTCGCTTTATTCACCCATTTTTAAAAATGTTATCCTCTTTCCCAACTTCAGCTCTCTTTAGTTTGTGAAGCAATAAAATGGGCGCGCACGCCATCTCGCACCGCCACCATCGCCTTTTGCGATTCAGATTCAGGTTATTCTCCATTCAATAACATAGAATAAGTAACAGAGGGTATGCAGAGGAGGGTCCCTAAGTCAATGACTGCAACGGGACCTTCGGTTGCAGAAGGCATACGAAACGTGAGTTAAAGCAGCAAAATTTAAAAAAGTGCATGTAAAATAAATGAAAAGAATAGAAAACAAACAAAAAGTACATATATCGAAAAGCCTAATTATACAGAACATATTATAGGGCATGAAACTATTTACAAAAATAAAACATTTCAATTCATGTTTGAATACATTCAAAGATGACGTTAGTTTAAGTGTGGTAGGTCATTCCATATTTTTCATTCTGAAAACAAGGATGTCATGTTTCCATAGCTGGTGTTACATTTAGGTAGTAAAAAGTTAAAATTATCCGCAAACCTAGTTTGGTTGGTATTAGTGAGTAATCTGCAGTCCACAAATGTGTAAGCAAGCTGCTTGTGAAGTAATTTAAGAAAGAGAATACTTAAATGATACTTAAACAAACCAGATACAGGTAGTATAAAGTTAGCCTGAAGTAGCGGCAGAGCATTTTAGTAGAAGGAACTGTTGCTTAGTATGCGAATAGCCTGGTTCTGCATGAGTTGAATAGACGAGAGGTGGTAGTTATATGTGTTTTCCCAGGAAGCAACACCGTTGTTCATATGGCTATGAATGAACGCAAAGTATAAAGATAATAATGCGTGTTCTCAAAAGAATGCACGTGATTTCATGAGTGCTCTTATGCCGAAAGCTTTTTTTTTTCAACAAACGCAATATGATTAGTAAGCTTCAAGTTAGGATCTCATTTTATGACAACGAATGATACCCATTTCGCTGCAGAAATAAGGTGACAGGTAATATGTCGAGGGTTACTAAGAGGATACACGGCAGCATCCTCTGCTTTGTTTTAAATATCACGAACTGAGTTTTCAGAGGCTTTAAAATTAAATAATTTAACTAACAACATTCGACAAGTTTGGCTAGTTCACTACTCAGTTTAAAGAGTAAGGTTGTTCAAGACTAATCCTACATGGAAATAGTGGAACCATCAGCATATAGAATATCATTAGAACGAATAAGAACACCCGGTAAGTCGTTAATGTAAATGCAGAACAAGGGTCCCAGTATTGAGCCCTGTGGTACCCCTTGATTCATAACTTTCGACTCGGTATAAGCGCCCCTTACAGAGTGCTTGCGCATGGTCATGTAAGTAATCTTTTAGAAAAGTTAAAGCTGGACCTGGTTATACCTAAAGATTCTAGTTTGGTAAATAAAATTACATGATTAGCAGCGCCTAAAGCTTTAGTAAAACCTAAAAATACTGAGCCAACAAATTTATCGCTTTCAACAGAACGCCTTATATAATCGCTTAATTCTATAAAAGCTAAGCTGGTCGGACTGCCAGGACGGAAACCGAACGGGCAAGATTTCAATTATTTAACCTTTGTTACGTGGCAATTTATACATTTCAGAAATAATTTCTCGATAACTTTACTAATGCAGGACAAAATGGAGATTGGGCGATAATTGCCCATATGAGTTACGTCAAATCGGGCCGAAAAGAAAAGGGGGCTCTTTGAAAGGAAAGTGTCGCCGTCTCCCCATACTTTTCGTGTGTAAGTCATGCGCGGTGTTTTGCGTTTTTGGACTAAGTCGACAAGATTCGAAAGGTTCAACACAAGTTCATTAAATAATTAAGTCTAATTATGTAATTAGGCGGAATGAAAAAAATAATTTGAGTGTCTCCAAGAGACGGCAAACATTACCTTGGTTCTAGTTGTCCGGCTACGTGACATTCGCATATTTTCAAACTCTGCCTAAAATTAGATGGGACACGCTGTATAGTACAGCACACACAACACTAAGCCATCAGAATGTTAACGTTCAGCTCATATCACAGCAGTGGCCTTTCGTTGCTTCACAATTTTAATATGCTCTCAATTCGCGCCAACTGAAATACCATCTTGCAGCTATTCTGTTCAGGTCAGTGAATCATCTTCCACCATCAAGTGTATTTAGCATGGTTCTCCTAGCACTAATCCTAGACTAGACTTGCGTCAGATAGAAATTATTTTACCGACTGTGATACGGACTAATTATGGTGGAAATACGGCATATTTTACAACTTTATATATTTTGATCGCTACCACAGATTAAACACTGTTCATCGCTTGGCTGCATCTACAGAAATTATTATTTTCTGAGTTATTGAATTATCAAGCTTTCCATTTATCTCGCTAGAATAGTGTTCACTGTTTTCGGTTATTTCTTGCCTATTTGTGTGTTAATCTACCGGTTCTATTGAAACTAGATTACAGCTGTTATATTATGCCGTTTTGGCGACTATTCCGTAACCCTTTACAGCAAGTCGATTCCCTTACAGCCTATAGTGCGATCGGATCTCGTCCTGTATGTTTTTTTTTTTTTTGTACGGTGTCTTGCGCTATGAACCTATCACACTTAATTTATTCTGGTTCTGAACATTCAGCAGCGCTCAACGCGCATGAGCACTTTCTTTTCTTCCTTTCTTTTTCTTTCTTTCTTTTCTTTCTTTTTTTTTTTTTTTTTTTTTGTCGTTTTACTACCGGGGCATGACACTACCTTTCCTGTAAGGGAATTCTCAGAATATCAAGTGTGCGCAGTTGAAGAATTTCCTGAGTATATAGCATCACACGCACAGGCCTGTTTGTTGCCCAATCCGTCCCTCACTGGTCCCTCAGGCCTGAACGGTTATCACCAGAGATCGATGCATCACTCCGCGTCGCGTCAGGGTGTAAATGAAGTAAATTTCGCTCAAGTAAGTTCGCGGTGGATGCTCAAAAACGTGGCTTCCTCAGACGTTTTTATTCTCCTTAATTCCGAGCCGTAATGAACCTGTATGAACCGGTTCAACCCGTTCCGTACCGTTATATTCTTGCTCCAGAGATGAGCCTGCGCCGAACCGGAAAATATTAAGCAACTTCAAGTCTCAACCCGAAAGCCAACAAAACCCGAAAATTGTTCGGTACACCTTGCCCTGGCTCTACCGCTGTTATCTCAAAAATTATAGATCGCCGTTGCCTTTCGCATCGTAGCCGTCTGTGTGAGTTGATAAGGGTATAGGGCACTTTTGTTCAACTGGCTGAAAAAACGAAGCCGATGCAGTTATAAAAGCCGGAGCTGGAAAAGTTGAAAACGCATAAGAGCACGCAGAAAAAAAAAAAAGTGTCCGTCGAGCCGGATTCGAACCAGCGACCTATGGATATCCATAGTATTCAACTTCTACAGTCCACCGCTCTACCAACTGAGCTATCGACGGAGACACGATCGAGCATCTTACTTTGTCAGGTGTATCCCGACAAGAAAATTTTTTTGTTTTTCTATACTACAGTTGCCTCATTTGTCTGGTATGAGGTTTCGATGACACCTGCTTTTGCGGCAGGCTTTGCCACGGCGATTCGCTGGGCCTTCGTACCTAGGAATAACCACACAATTCGTAGTTAGGTCAACGTGCACACATTTTCATACGGTGAAAACAGAGGTCGGTCCGTTCAGCTTGTTAGTTATAAGAAATGCCACGATTCGTGAAGTCAATATCTGACGCAGCGAGTTATACGTGGAACCACCTACATCTTGCTTTCTGAAAGCATTGTTTGATTCCTTCCAAACGCTACGCACTGAACAACTTGCACACAACAAGAGCGCTCGACGCGCGCAGCCGGAGTTCGAATGAGGCTTTTCGGTTAATAGGAACTGAAGGGAAATATTTCAGCCTATAAGAAAACCCTACTAAAGTCTACAAGGAGCTTATTCCATAGCTGAGTTACCTAATATACTCTACCAACGTTGACTCTACCCATAGCCGTGGCTTTGACTTTAGGCGCCCTCTCCTTTTGAATATACAAACTAAACGTCGTCAGGTAATGACCTCCGAGATAAGCAAACATGATCGTGGGTGGCCTCTGCTTGTAATATTCGCGTGCGTCTATTTGTCGTACAAAAATCCCTCACGTGACCTGATCCTAGGTGCCTAGGGACAGCATCGTTTAGGGATTTTTGAGAAGCGCGATGCTGGCGCCGAGCGATGCCGTGGCGTGTTCGTCCTCGGCGTGATCGTTCTCTGGACCCCGCGTTGTTCAACATTGCTCATGTCATTGTACGTGCCTTGCTTGTGTGTTGGTTGTAGGTTCTGCGTTACTTGGCGGAAAGCCGCGAGTAGTGGTGGTGCGGCAGTGCGGCTTTCGCCTCGGTGAGCTCTGGCAGTAGAGAATCTGCGTTGTGTGACCCGTGCTTGCTTGACAATTGAAATGTCGAGGTGGCCTAGCGCATCGGCAGCGAAGTTCCGCGAACCGCGATGTGGCGTCGCCGTGTCCGACTTTGCTTAACGGACATCGAGGGATGTGCTGCTCGCTACAAGTCATGTAAATGCGACTGCGTCGACCGCCCACTGTTCAGTGCTGAATGTGTGTTAGGTGTGCTGTGCTTGAAACGAGTGGTTCAGCCGTGCAGCGGGGGGTGGTGGAGGAGCAGAGTGGCTTAGGGTCTCCATTTGCACGTTCACAGATATGTGCTCCCGTTTTGGTCTCATTAGCGGCTGTCGCGGAATTATGGTGTGCTCCTTGCCTAGTATGAAGTTTACGATGCTAACACACAGCATGTTCACGTTGCATGACGACCGAGTTGAAAACAAGGCATATGTATCTGTTGTTTTCGTTTGTGTGTTGTAAATTACTTCCTGTTGTGAAAGTTCTGGAAGTCTTATTACGCAAGGAGTACGAACGTAAACATATAAACATATTTCTGTGTGTGTGAAATTATGAATTACCCAGAATAGCCTTTACGACTGATAAGTGGGCTACACAGCCTGTGTGAATCAGCTACCTTTTGTTGCGACGCGCTTCCATGTGGTAGACTGATGCATGGTGCGCGTTTATTTCTGTACTGTTGTAAAAACCATTTGTTTATTCACTCAATACAAATGTACTGCTTCTTCGACGCAGTGCATTTTAGTTACGCGGTAAAGGATACTAAAAGTGGGAGGGGGCCGCTATCACCCAGCATAGTATGTCCACTCAGGCAACCTGAGAGGCGGCGGTTGCGCGAGTGTATAATCATAGGGTATAATTAAAGAACTCTTTTTATGTCCAGTGACAGTGGCCCCTTTCCACTTTTAGTATGCTTCAACGCAGTACATTGCTTAGGCTTCACCATAGAACATAGGTGTATTGCAAAAAAGGTAATCTTAAAAAGCTCAATTATGCAAAGTTTGTTTCGTAGCTTGCTACACCGCAATACAGAGGTGGAAATAAGCATCGTGCAGTAAAGCATACTAATAGTGGAAAGGGCACATAGGTTTGCTCATTATTTTCAATTGTGATATAATTTGCAAGTGCATCTGTGCTCTTGGTAAGCTTAATTGACAATTCTTTGTACATTACAAATTCATATTGCAGGGAAGCTTACTAAGGCACATTCGTCATTTTGTAACGCATTATTCACCTTCAATGCAGGAGCACAATGCGGATTCATACCTATGCTTCTGGCTGGACTGCACATGCTCTTTGAGAATTGATTCGTTTTTCATAAGTGCACTGGTACTTTACTCTAAACTGGAGGGCTGAAGTTTATACGGAAGCACAATTTTTATTAAGGGGACAAGATGTTGCCAAGATGGTTGCAGCACAGCTTTTTTTTCTTCCAGGCACCTTTTCTATTAGAAGCTTCCATTGCAGTGTTTCGAGCATCTTTGAGCCAGCATATAGTGTATATAAAAATCGGACACCGATTGGGAACATCACCTATGCTCTCTGCAGTAAGCTGTGCACAGGATAAGTTCATGCCTATGTATAGAAAGAAATGTAGCATGACCAGACAAAATAAAAGGGGTGGGCTGCAGCAATACTAGGTGTTAAATGGTGCCTTATCCTTTCCCTTCAGTTTTCTGTTTTGTGCTTTTTATTATGGATCCTCCACAGTAACCACACGAGTGCTGAACTTGAGCTTGTTGGTTTCAGATCTGATGGTTGTTACTAACAGAACAGTGTGATACACGAACAAGGGCTTGGAGACATCCGGTCACCTTGCTTGTCTCATGGTGTCGCTTTGTGAGCACCATGAGCCTCCAGACCAACTCGGAAGAAAGGTTTCTTGCAATCGCTTCTGAACTGTATTGCCACCAAACCAACAGTGCTCTCAATGACAACTTTTGGACAGTAGAATGCTTGCACCCAGCAAAGTCTAAGAAGGAAGCATTCAGGATGTGCCAAGTGGGCCTTTTGAAGCTGGCAGCATTGCTGAAGGGGCTTTGCCTATCCGCCCTCTTTATGGATGCACAAGGATGATTTCTTCTTTCAGAAGGATTGTTTCAGAGGTGTCACGTGGCAACAGTGTTGGGTGTTTAGTAGCAGATAAGCTTGCCTTTGGCCACTGTCAATAATCTGTTTCTTCTCCAGTGCCCCTGTGAAGTGCCTACTTTTTGGACACAATGTGCGCTCCATGCATGCATGCATTTTTAGCTTGTAAAGATGTATATTACCCCTTGCCTAAAGCCGGTCCTTGCTGATGTCAACCAAGAAGGCAGTGGGGAGTATGGCGATGCATACTTACAAAGCACTGCTGATACCAGTGAAACCAGATTAGTGGAGCTGCCGTTTTTTTTGTCCACTCCATCTTCATCAGTTACAATGAGCAGTTCTTTGTCCAAACAGAAGGCATATGTAGTTGGTCATGCATAGCCTGCGCACGAAGATTTGTTGGCGTGTTACAAGAGACGTGCCTGAGAACCTTAGCAGTGCCTATACGCAAAAACCTTCTGATGTGTTGATGACTTCCTTCTCTTTATCACAGTTTGCCTGATGAAGCCAGCAACTTGGTCAATTAGATGTTCAACAGGGTTCCCACTAGTTTTCCCAGCGTCTCCTTTACCAGTGTGCTGCTCATAGATATCTGTTTTCTTGACCTTGCACTGCACTTCAACCATGGCCACACCTGCTGAACCTATAGTATGCGATCAGAAAAGTGCTGTACATCACGTTGCTCCAAACTCATGACAAGCTAGAAGGCCTTGAGGAACACCTTCATTAATTTCCGTCCTCATCATACTGTAGGAAGCTTCGCATGACAAGTGCAACAATTAACATCTGCTGGTTTTTCAGTGCTATTCCTGTCCAGCTTGCTGAAAGCTATCCTGAGTGTTTCAAAAGCAAAACTGCTGCCAGACAAGAAGTGCATAAAGCAAGAGTAGCTATAACCATATGTCACACAAAATGAAGAAGGCCACCGAGTGTACAGGCGGTTTAATTCATATCCAACAAGCTTGGTTCTCTCTTTGCAAGTGAGTAAACCCAACTTGCCCCAAAAACATGGCCTGTGACGAACTATGTGCCAGATGCTGTGTCCCCTGCAAAGCTGAAGATGTGTACAAGATCCTGACACCCGCAGTGGCTTCTACACTGCGCAAACAGTTTACTATAAGAACGACTGCCTCAACTAGTATGCTAATAACATGAAAACGGGCAGAAATTTGGCTATTCATTGGGCCCCAGTGCAGGTGCAAGCCACTCTTCCGCCAGATGCGTGTTGTTCACAGGAACTGGAGCTATACAAATGCAGATAAAAACAATGATGTTTGAAAGTAGTAGAGTTGAACTATATTCTGCACAAACAGTGCTACTTGCAGTGCTGGTAACTTATAGCTACAATTCATGGCTGCCCCACCATGCAAAGGCACTATTCTTGAATTAACTTCTATTTATGGAGGCCATATATTGCAAGTACATATCATCCACATTGTGTGCAATATGATTAAATGATGTCAACTGTGATAGCCATTCCTAATCTGAGATACAACAAAAAAAAACTAATATAGGCAACAAATTGTAATTCAAAAAGACAACCAGTGCACAGGATAAGTGACAGACTTCCTTTTATTGAACAAAAGTCACATGTGTGTCACATGTCAACAGCAGTGGGTAGCAAGCTTGGGTGACAGAGGCAAAACTTAGCGAAATGCTACACTCATACTCAAATATAAAACGGCCTACGACACAAAAAACGACATTATATTGTACTGAATGAAAGGGCAAGACTCCATCCAAGAACACACTATGGCACCACATAATTGACATGGTGTAAAAGATGTTAACATGCCCTCTCCATAAACAAAAGAAACACTTGAAACATGCCTTAAAAGGCAATGTGCAGAGTCTGAAAGCAAGGAAAAACAACCCAAAAAAGGTTTCGCTAAGTCTTTCAATGATTAAAATTGTCAAACTGTCTTGTCACTTCTTAATGAATCTGCACAGCGGAAAAGGATGAAAAGAAAGCCCAATAGCAGGGCCACAGAAAATGTTACCAAATAAATAAACCTTGCTTACCAAGGATACTGGTTTAGTTGTCTGACTCTGCACAATTGTTTATGAGCTTTTCTTGTTTAGAATGGTTTAGCAGATAGCGGAAAAAATGGACATGAGAGCACCAGGTGCATGCATAGTCGATGCACAAAGAGCCACTGTTTTCTTACTTTTTTTCTCTACTACTATTCACGAATATGCAAGTGCCTTAATAGCACTGCTAAAATCCTACTGCAAAACACAAGATTGGGCAAGTTGTGGCATAACGAAAATTGGAGTTTCACTCATACTGTGAAAGTGATGCAATAAATGGTGAAATATGCGCAGGAAGCTTGCTTCCTTCGGTGTTTGTTGAAGTGAACACTTGCCAGTGCAAGTCAGTAACCTCCTTTAAAGTAAAATAAGTGGGAGTTGTGCCTCCCAGTGTTGAAGTGGAAAGACTAGTTTTCTTCCTCCTCTTTCACATCCAGACTTGGTCTCTGGTCTCCAGAAAAACAACCCTTTAGCTTCTCACTGCTGAATTAATTTGGTTTTCTCAAATCTATATTTGAGCTACCCATTGCTAGGTCTCTCGCTCTGCCCCATCAACCAGCCCCATCCAGTAAATCTGAGAAGCCAAGCACTAGAAGATTAATAAAGCAGATGCACCCAATCACTGTCATTACATGTGAGAAGAAAAATTAACATAGTACTGCCTTCACAAAGAAAAATTAACATAGTACTGCCTTCACAAGTGGGGAAAGTGATGAGTAAGAATTTGAAGGCGTGGACGTCAGCTCTATATACAGCACGCAGACACTGAACAGGTGTTAGCCAATCATGGCACCTGTTGGCTAGATCGCACTCTCCAGGATCGGTATTCGCCACGACTGTACCTTCAGCAGAGTGGCTGAAATGTAGAGATGTGGACTGCCAATCTTTTGATCATATGTTTGAATCCACACATCACAATGAGAACTTTATCTGCAACATTCTAGCAATAAATTTGGGAATTAGAGTGACAACACCAGTACACATCAGAACCAGGGGAGTTGGCCCATAGCAGCTATTGGTGTAAAAAAGAAGACTGGCATAAGAAGAATTGAGATGTGCACGCTACATGCCTTTGTTCGGTAGTGTTCCACTACTTTGGTGCTACAGTTAATGATCTCGAATGAGTTCAAGGAGCAAGAATTTAGGCCAGAAAAAAATATTGCGCACAACAGCTGTACCTAGTTGTATCATTTGCCTATGCCGCTGTATATAACCCTGTCCACACTGCTAGGAAGGGAAGCGTAGCAGAGGGCGGCAGAAAGTTGGGTGGGCGGATGAGGTTAAGAAATTTGCAGGGACAACATGGCCACAATTAGTACATGACCGGGGTAGTTGGAGAAGTATGGGAGAGGCCTTTGCGCTGCAGTGGGTGTAACCAGACTGATGATGATGATGTCCACACTTACCTAAAGCACATGAGTGGCATCCTAAACAAAATTGAGTTTTTGATATTGCTTTGGAGAAAATTAATCTGTTTCAGCCTAACAGTATGTATACATACTGCGCATACCTGCATTCGGTGTGCCTTATCACCAACTGTTAAGTCACCTTCTTACCTCATCAGCGAATCACTCCTGCAACCAAGTGTGCTGGTCCTGGTTTTACCTGCATTTCCACCTGTGCAGTTGGTAAAAGTCTTTGGCTGTTTACTATAACTTCATATTCAAACATATGGTTGCATTAGAGGCTTTCACACCACTAATGACTGGGCAGGCTTCACAAAAGGCCACCAGTACCTCCTCATTGCAGACTGTGCTCAACATCCTTCTTGGTTGGACTGTGACTAAGAACCAATACATCTTTCCTCCAAAGCGGCTGGCATTGACGATGGTTTGATGCAGAAAGAGGCTATTGTCTTTCCCAGATGCTGGTTCAGCCTCGCGAGGCACATTCCTTCAGTCAATATGCACACTGTCAATGTGAGTGAGACTGATCAAAGGTTGTCTATGGTGTCAGGTTTCTTGCCTGGTTTCGGTAGTGGCATCATGACCAAGTGTTTCCACTCTGTGGGGAATTCCAATATTCCAGATTTCATTGATTACAAGCAATAGTGCTTGCTTCCTTGTTTCGGCAAGATTCCTCAACGTCTGAAAAATGACTCCATCTTTGCCATGTGCACTTTAAGTGTTGACATGCTCGAGAGCAACAACAGGTTCTGCCATCGTATACAGAGGCTTTCCATTCCTTCCTTGGCAAGTGGTCATTAAGGTGCGTACAACTCAGGCGACGGTCAGTCACTGTGAGGTGGTCGGGGAAAACATCTGCCGCTTGTTCCTCAAGTTTCTCAGATGTGCATTTAAAATCGAGCAGCATGTTTTCAATAGTATTACAGTATTAGGTGCATCCTGTTATAGCCAAGAATGTGTTACAGCTTACTGAGGCCTATATGTTTAAATGACGCGCCCAGTAAGCTCTAGTTAGCATGTCGCTCTTTGCAGTGTGTAAAGGATGCGTGTTGCTAGCGATTCTTCAACACCTTCACATTCTGCACACTCAAGTGCATCACGGAAATGGTCCCAGCCTGAAACCCCGATTTTTATATGTGGCACATTTTCACCCCTACATCAAGTATTATATCACATAATGGTCGCTTCCTCTTGGGGCAGAGTCGCATTGACACTCTGGATGAAGGCCCTAGTTGCCCATGCTAGGTAAGTGCACTGCCCTTCTGGTTTGAATGGAGGGTATACCAGTTGGGATAGTTGGTGTCATTTGTTAATTCGAAGTCTGTGGTGTCTGCTTCGTCAAGGTGGCATCCTCTTGGCCGTATGTCTTTGCATCCCCAGTGTGGGTGATGTGCATTGGGCTCACCTCGACTGAGTATTACGTGCTTGTGAAAGCGAATTTGAAACTGTCAAAGCCAAGTGAAGTCGCCTTGGCTGTGGTGCCTGGTTTTGGGACAGAGGTAGACCAATGCCAAAACGGCTTTTAGCCTGCAGCACACCACCGCAACTTTCTGATGAGACATATGTTTATTCAAGCAGTTTCTTCCTTGCCCTAATTCAATAACAGCCAATTTTAGCAGCTGCAAATCAAGCTGACTTCAGAAGACTGCTGATTTTTTAGCCACTTCTAGTAGATTATTGCATGGTTAATTTTCTAGTTGGGCATGACATGCTTCGTGCTTAAAAAATGAACTGTTTAAAGAATTATTGGAGTAATATTAGGACAGGCAACTCTGACTGAATCATCACTGCTTTTGTCGCAAAATGTGGCAATGAGCTAGGCAGATGCTGTCACGAAACCATAGGTTGTACAAGTACAGAAGAAACGAAATTGGAGTTCTGAAATTTAAAGCCATATTTTTACAGCCTCTCTTTATACTGCTGACATTAGAGAGCTTTAGATTAGTGGATGCAAGCAGCGTGTGTAAACAAGCACCATGTTTGGGTATTTCTGGCACCCATGTGGTTTGCATAACCAAGCAGCACACGAGTCGCTTGCGTCCTCTTATGCAGTACTATTATTTTCATTGTAAAACAACCAATATCAAAGTAAGTCTGATCAGCCTGCATCAATATGCTAGAAATTTTTAAGCACTTAAGGTGTGTTGGTTGAATGTTTAAAGCACTTCACCACACCCTTGGTCACTAGACTTGAACTTTCCAGTATTACTTGCTAATCAACTCTTGAGGTGTTTACGTTGCTTTTCTGTGCCGTAAGATTAGTTTGACAGTCCTAATAGAATTGTTAAAGTGAAGGTGTGAGCTGTTGTATTGGCCATGTCATTCTATAACTGTTAGATCTGACACTGTCAAAGCACTTGGCAACATTAATCAGCTTCACCTCACTATATATATGTATTGCGGTAGGACCATTCCGCACGTGAAAATAAAAAATACCGGCAAATAGAGAGTTCGAGAGCACCTAAGATTATAGTAAAGCGGGCGGGGCAGTATGTTCAGGGTAACAAATGTGTTGCGGTGAAGTTATTGCAGAAGTATATACACATTCATTCGTCCCAACTTTGCACCGAACCCTGCGTCCCGTCCTAAGAGCGCGAAAAACGGGCACAAATGCAGCTGAAGATTACAGGGCACAGTATTCGGCTCCACCTCACTGTGCTTATCGCGCCCTTAGTCGGAATAATATTAAACATCTGCTCTGCATTTCGTGGAATTCTGGCAGATCATGTGACATTACTAAAGCTCCGTTATGTTCACAGCACTACGCCATAATTGTCGTAAAGCGCACGATAAAAGTAAATCACATGAAGTGACGGATAGTGCACTAGCGCTGAACACGATTGAAAACATGCGCTGCCCTATTTCAAGGACGCGTGAACAGTTGTGAGCAAACACCACCTTAAGCATTATATTACTTACGTAAGTCGTGGCGAAACACACGTGCAATACCTCCGCCTACGAGTCTCGTCAAGTAAAAGTGCATGTGCGATGTGATGACGCTGCCGAAAAGGGGCGAACACGACGACGCTGCTGCACAGCGCCGGTTCGCAAATTGCATTGCCGAGGCGCTACGCCACTTGAATATTTCAATCGTCAGCACCAATGAATTCTTCAGAAATACGGATCTCACACCACCAGAGTTCACCGAGACTTAAAGCCGACATGCCACACCACTACTACTGCGCGACTTTTAGCCAACAAATACTGAACCCACTGCGGAGACACACGACCAGCGGTCGGCGTGGGGCGGAGATTCAACGCACGCCACGGCATCGCGGTTCGCAGAACTTCGCTGCCGAGGCGCTAGGCCACTTCGACATTTCAATTGTCAAGGAAGCACGGGTCACACAACGCAGATTCTGTACTGCCAGAGCTCACCGAGGCGAAAGCCGCACTGTCGCATCACCACTACTCGCCGCTTTCCCGCTAAGTACCTACAACGCTACAACCAACACACAAGCAACGCAAGCACAATCACATAAGCAACGTTGAACAACGCGCGGTCCGCGCGAGCCGGTGAACGATCACGCCGAGAACGAACACGCCGCGGCGTCGCTCGGCGCAACCATCATGCCTTCTCAAAAGTCCCTAAACGATCCTGTCCCTAGGCACCTAGGATCAGGTCACGTGAGGGATTTTTGTACGACAATTAGACGCACGCGTAATATTCAAAAGCTGTGCCTGAAACGGAGCCTCAGAGACGGGCAAGACGTCGTCGCACGGCGTGAATCTCAAGCCGAGTTTCGATTACGTTATTGGTATACCTCCAGTTACAGCCAAAATCGCGTGCCTATGAACGCCTTGCTAAAGACGCGCTACTTGCAGTGCTAGTTTCTAGCGTAAAATAACAAGTATGTATTAACTTTTTATCATTCCGTGTATACACCACCTCGAAGGTACAAGGCTTGGTTTTCAGATGATATTGCTTTAAAAGCAGACCTCAATTGATAAGAGAACTTTATGTGTGTATGCATTTCGCGTACTTATGTTCTTGCGATTTAGGTTTGATTGCTTTTCCTCTTACTTCTACACTAAATGTGCATCTGGGAGTAAAAAGATGGAAAAAATAAAGGCGATATTGTTTTCTTGGCGTTTTATGTCGTACTCGAATCCTGTAGCTTTTTATTTGCAAGCGCTTTTAATTGAATTTGCTGCATGGATACTTCTGTGAATAAAAATGTGTAAATCTGGAGAGCAATAAATGCGATTCGCAGACAATTTTGCTTCAGGATTTCTTATTTTTCTTGTGTGTGTACATTTTCTCAAATTACCAGATGAAGCGCACGTCACATAATTAGTGTTTGCACAATCTATTAAATAGCAATTAGCCGCTGTAGCCGTTTAGGCTAAATGTACTACAGTGCAACAGATGCACGGCAACAAAATTTTCCATGAATAATATTAGCATAACACTATATGGTTAATGGTAAACAGCATGCAGGGGTGCACGCAAGGTAACGTTTAACTCACCTCTCTCGTGTTAGACTAAAGGTTGAAGAAATTAAGCTTTCGTCGTCAACATCACGGCTAATTATTGTCAGTCAAAGCAAGCAGCACAAAAAGCTTCGCCAACATCGATTCCACGTACGGCGCGTGAAATCTACATTTTTTCCTGTCTCTCTTTCTTCCACGGAGTGCTTTCTTCTCTCTCTCTCTCTCTCTCTCTCTCTCTCTCTCTCTCTCTCTCTCTTTGTAATTGTGGTGCGTCTACGGCATGCAGCACTGTCGCATGCCCAGGAGATGAATGTCATGGCACATATATTGTCTACCCGACGCGTGTATTCATCTGAAATGCGTAAAAGTATTTCAGAGGTTGCTTAGGGGGCCCTTTAGAAGTTTGACCCCGTCCTCATTAAAGAAATATAGTAGTGTAACAGTAAACAACAAAGACAACTGATGGGAACCAAATAGTATACTTTTTTCTGTGGTTTGCTCCACTAGCACAGCTGTTTGTACTGGAAAAAAAACACCAACAACCTAATCATGGGTTTTACGAGGCAAAACGACGATCTGATAATTATGAGGCACGCCGTAGCGGGGGGAGTGCGGAGCACCTGAGGTTACTTAACGCGCACCTCGGTCCTAAAGCGCACGTGTGTTTTCGCCCCCATCGAAATGCGGCCGCAGTGAACGGGAGTCGATCCCGCGCGCGCGTGCCCAGCAGCCCACCACCACAGCCACTACTGAGCAAGCACGGCGGGTGCTGCTCGTGCTAACGCACACAAGAACTCGAAGTCTAATCATATATTGCACATTTAGTTAAAACCATTACATACCATTTCATTGGCCTTTCATTAATTCACGCATCTTAATTCATAGCGCTTGGGCACGTTGTCTGTCTCGTGTCCCGGGAAACGACGTTACAGCGTTTTGATTAAATATTGCGCTCTCCTGGTCGGACCGTTTGTTTGGCCTTGCCGACCTAACGGTTTATCTGCACACACTATCTCGCTACATGCCATCCGACCAGCTCGCACACACGGTCAATCACCCCGTCAAGCCCTGGCGTAATTCTCCGGCCGCTATATTTCTCCGCTGGCGACACGCTCTTGGCCTCACGCCACGTGCGACTCTCCTACGCCTATCATTCCCGCAGAAACGTGGGACGTACGGCCGTCGTAAACTATCTCCGAAATCGCAGCGCCGACGAACGAAACTTTCGTGGCGCAATGTATGGCAGGCTCCCATAAGAGCGATCGCCGTGAATGCCGTGAATGCTCTCAGCTGAATTGCACGAAAGTTCGAACTACATCCACAGATAAGACTTTGCGGAACCGTCGCCCGGCTAGCTCAGTCGGTAGAGCATGAGACTCTTAATCTCAGGGTCGTGGGTTCGAGCCCCACGTTGGGCGTTGTTTTTTTTTTTTTTTTCCTCAGTTTATCTGGTTTTCCATTCGTGTTGCCTCTAGCGTTCCGAAGACCGCCCAACTGGCGTGCTATTTTCACTCGCCGGAATGCGCAACACGGCGCCAAGCTCAACGGAAATGATCGCGCACTCGAAATATCATCGTCGTTCGCGTCTTACACTGTCCTGTTTTTTTTATTCCTTTTTTTCTTTTGTTCGCGAGTGTGTGGACGCGCGTGCCAACGCTTTATTTGTGCGACAGTATATACAGGGTGTCCCAGCTAACGCTTGCGAAGCTCTTAAAAAACAAAAATATAGAATGTGCGAGGACGGAAGCAGTGATATCCTGGGAGCCGGGACGTAAGGCACCCAGAGTATTTTCTTGTTCTACTCGAGGTATCGATAATTAGGTGAGATTAATTAACGAACATTTTAATTACTAAATAGCGGGCGCGACCATTGATAGAAAATAAATAATAGTGTTCTAAAATACCCGATGCAGGTGTTTTCAATGTTCTATGTCTCGCGTAATCATTTTTTTCGCGTTATAATGAAAACGCATGAAATATGAAAAATAGCCACGTGACCATTGACGGGCGGACGCGTAATCATTCGGCTGTTTTCAAATTTCGCGCGTTTTCCTTATAACGCAAATAATAATAATAATAATAATAATAATAATAATAATAATAATAATTGCGCTACACATAGCACGCTGAAAACAACTGAATCGAGTTTTTTAAAAGACAATTATTGCTTCTCTATCAAATTCTTCATTTCATTTATTTAGTCATACTGTTGGCCCGGAGGCAGTCACAGGGGTGGGGTTCAGCACAGAAAACGAAAATAACATAATGTACATTATACGCAATGCACGCAAATTATACGTCAAATAATGTCTTTTTGAGCATACATTTATAAAACACCGGGAAATTAGTAACAGTACAAAGACAACAGCAATATGCAAAGACAGTAAACAAAGTCTGTCTTATATCTAACATAGTGCACAACATTTTGTTTAGTACATGATTTGCTTCAGCTTGTTTTCAAATTGTGTTACGATATCACCTTGAATAATGGTTGTTGGTAGTCTGTTCCATTCATTTATTGTTCTGGGGAAAAAAAAAAGAATTGGCGTATGCATTAATGTGCAGTTGAGATATCCGGAAATTATGTTCATGTGTACCTTCGAGTAATCCAGCTCAAGGGCTACAGAACTGCATTATCAGCAACAGGTGATTTTTTTTAATGCAGGAAAACTTCAAAATGATCACCCCGCATAGTCAATTAATAATTGTTACCTAGCTTGACGGTAATTATAACGTGGCTTACGGTTTTTGTTTTTTTAAGCGAGTAGGCATGGTTGCCCCTTTTGCTCGTTTTCGTGGTTGGTCGTTGGTCGATGGTCGGACTTTGCCAGGAACTTATTGCTGGCGGAGTCCGACCATCTTTCTTTCTCTTTTCTATATTATTTTTTGTTTCTAGAAGGTACGGAGGTTTAGAGCTTCACTTAACGCAAAAAAATACAAGTTGAAGGCGTTATGTATACACACTCCATTAAACCTTTACAAGTATCCTGCCTTGTCTTGCAGTTTGTGCTGTATACGGAAAACTTCACAGTATTCTGCCTTGTTGTGGCTCTAAGCAGTTCGTAGTATTTATGTTAAAATGCGCCCTCTATTGGGTAATTATAAACTTTGTTAATTAATTATTCTCATCTAATTTTCGATACATCAATTATGAAAAAGAAAGATATCCCCCTGGTGCGGTACGTCAATGCCGAAGGAATGCCATTGCTTGCGTCCTCGTATATACTGTATTTCGTGTAACCATCCTGCCAGGACCAGAGCTTCCCGGCGAACGTAAACAATTTCTCCCTCTGCCCTACAGCTAGCATCTCCCCAAGCGGCATTTCTTCATTACCTCCTCTCGTAACATAGCCAAGTGACGTAACATACCCAAGTGACGTTAAACCAAGTGACGTTTAAGTCACGACGCCGTTTCCTGTTTTTTTTTTCTTCTGCTCAATCTTTCCCAGCGCGGCGCACTTGCAGTCGATGATTTACCGGCGTCACGTGACTTAATAGGGGACATTGCAGGCAGTGTGTCTCACCTATAGGGGATTTGTGCGGATGACCTTGACTCTCCGACTGCAACCGGGGCGCGTTCGATAGGAAGGGTGTGTGGGAATTGGTTAGAAATTTCGGCTGACATTGCGCATTGGAGACTTGTGATGCTTTGCAGGAGTGATTGCCTCTGCGTGACCTAGGCGCCGTGCCTTTCTCTTTGCAACTCTTTAACCTGCCGCGGTGGCGCCTTAACGGAGTATCGACACGCGTTCTCGAATGGGCTGAAACTCTACTACAATAAATTCTAGTTTTAGCGAACCGCTTTATTCGTAACATCGCATTATTCCGAGTTATTTGTGCACCTACGTTATTATGACTCTTTTGCAGACTCGTCGCTTTAAACGAAATACTGCTTATAGCAAAGTCAGTTTTCTGTCCCCATGGCTTCAATACAGCTAAGTGTTACTACATTTTTGCGCACGTAAAATGATGACGCATAGCAAGTATTAAAGCTATAGGAAAGACTTATCGTATATATCTTAATTTTATATAAAATTTTCCGTAATGCCGGACACGCTGTCTTAGGCATTATCATGAGGTGATGACACACAACAAGATTTATTGACAATGTCTAGCATTGGGGATAGGTATGATGACGTTGATCATGAAAGAAAGAGAGAGAAAAAAATGTGAGTGTCGCGCACGTGTTTCTTCTGAGTCGCACTCGCTTGTGGAAACTAACAGAGAGGTACTGTATCGTGACGTCACGTACCAAAACTGAAATTAGTCTACTGAAATAATTGTTATGCGGTTTGATCATTTTCAAGTTTCCCGGCATACTTAAGAACTCCTGTGGCAGATAGCATAATTCCTGTCCTTGAACTGGATTGTTGGAAGAGGCAGACTTGAGCACGATAAATCGAAACACACGAAATAATCACAAATCAACTTCCGAAATAATTACCTTACGGCACACATTTCAATTTACGAATTTTAGCCGGTGGGTTAGCAAGACATGTCCACCTGGAATGGTAATCCAGGATGGCATCAATTTCGGTGTATTACGAGGGACGTTCCCAAAGTAAGCTTCGTCGTTTTATGTTTACGGAGACGATGGTACACCAGGTAAAACAAGCAATGGTCTTAAGAATCTACGCCCGTTGCTGCTTAGACGACGGAAGCTGGAGCGTCAGCGGAGGAGGAATGACGCATGCGCAGAGCGCACAAGAAGAGAGAGTAGCCACAGACCGGCGTGCCCGAGGTTATTCGAGTACAAATCACGATGGCATGCAGACGTGTACTAAGAAAGCGGTCGCCAATGGAAGCGCGTGCTGAGTGGTATGAATGGGCACCTGTTCCCTGCAATGAAAGCCACACTCTCGGCACGTCACTTGTGAAAACAATGCTGAGGTGGAGCAGGCTGTGCGACCATTCCTTGCATCGGAGGGCACCTATAGTTTTACCCGACCGGTTTCTTCAAACTGATTGCACGCTACGACAAATGTCTCCATGTCGGTGGCGACTAGGTGGAAAAGTAGTGCAAGGTGTGTAGTTCATAATGCCATGGTGCATTCTTTCTTTCTTTCTCTTTTCTATTTTTTTTCTTTTACAGCGGAGATATTATACGCTATAGCGCGAGCTGTTACACACTTGGAGCATTGAATGTTCGCACAACACTTCAAAACTCAACGGAAGCGGGTCAGTAGGTGTCTCACTGGCCGTTGAGGGCGAAGCGGTGGACGAGAATCCATCGCGGATTCTCGTCCGCCGAGTAGGGGCAACAAAGACGCAAGCGAGCGTTGCGCCGAACATTGACGGTGTCGATTCCAGCGCACGAGAGAGCAAGGAGATGCGACCGCTCTCGCCAACTGCCGAAGTGGAGCTCCCGCGTTCCTCGCTCGCGCGCGCGAGATTGAACCGCGTTCGCCGGCTCACCCTCCCACGCTTTCACTCATACGGAACCTCACGGCGACGGCGACGGCAGAAATGCGCCTGGAGTGTCCATATATTTTCTATCCCAATAACAAGTAAGTGGAACAACAGTGCATTGTTACGGCGAGTTCGATGGCGCATATTTCCCAACTGGTGTCATCCTGGAAATTCATTGCAACGGTGGATACGCCTTGCAAAGTCGCCGGCAACAATGCGTAAATTACTACGTGGGCCTTACAGTAATTCATTCAGAGGTTAATTGTTTTTTAATTAGTTGAATATCTGTTTGGATTGCTCGTCCAAGTAATGTCCGCCTCTTCGAATAATGCAGCTCAAGGGCTACAGAATTACATTATGAACAACAGGTGATTTCTTAAAATGCAGGAAAACCTAAAGATGATCAGCCCGTATAGTAAATTAATGATTGCTGCCTAGCTTAATTACCAGTAATTGTTACCTGGCTTACCGTTTTTTTTAAGCGAGTAACTTTCTTTGCCCCTTGTGCTCGTTTTCGTGGTTGGTCGGTGGTCGATGGTCGGACTCCGCCAGGAATACGCTCGTTCGTTCGTTCGTTCGTTCGTTCGTTCGTTCGTTCGTTCGTTCGTTCGTTCGTTCGTTCGTTCGTTCGTTCGTTCGTTCGTTCGTTCGTTCGTTCGTTCGTTCGCTGGCTACTTTGTTCGTACGCTCGCTAGTTCGTTCCTTCGTTCGTTCGTACTATTCACTTGCATGAACAATAACCATCGATGTTCTCAGCTCAATCTCTTTTCTTTTTCTTTTTTTCCAGGAGGTGTGCAGGTTTGGAGCTTCACTTGACGCAAACAAAAATTACAAATTCAAGACGTTATGTATAGACACTCCTTTAAACCTTTGCAAGTATCCTGCCTTGTCTTACAGATTGTGCTGTATATCGAAAACTTCGCAGCATCATACAGCACTGACAACTGGCGCAGGTATCAGAAGTATCCGAAGGAGAAGCAGAAGCAGAGCCATACGCAGGTCACTGGGATGGCCAGGTGGAGCCAGTTGGCGTGCCTCGCGCCATCCCAGCCGTACCGTCTGCCTGGGTTGTATGCACTTTCTGTATTAAATGTTTCAAATACTCACACAGCCAACAGTAGTTCTTTTTTACTGGAAAGCATGTGTAGTACGTGTTTTGCGAGTCCGGTTAAGCAGCCTTGCCCTGAATCAGTTGACGGCATGCTAAACCCCAAGCAACGTCGGGCACGCACAGTGCAATTAACGCCGCTGCCGTAATGTCGCGTGAGTGTATAAGACTGCGACGGTGCAAGGTCTTGCGCAAGCCTGCTTGGATATACGACGCAGGTGCGCGGCTATCGAAAAATACGTCACGTACCGTCCGGTCCGACGCTCTTCAATAAATACAGAGGTGGTCTGTCCTCTCGACGACCTCCTCCTCAATGTTGCCGGGCGACTGGCCGCTCGAGACACTTTGCGTCTATGCGCGGCTTACTTTCACGCTCGGAATTAAGAGCACTTTTGTGCAGCACGTATTGAGCAACAGAAAGCTGTGTCGACAGTTTTTCATGTTGCTCTACGATTTTGTGATTGACGCTTTTAATCTAACTATAATATCTGAGAATATGATGAATTAATTAAAACGCATTATGTGATTACACGCAATGCAAAAAAAAAATAATCTGAGTATTTCCAAGCGACGGGAAACAACATTACCCTGATTCTGTCCCAGCTACGTGGCATCTGTATGTTTTTTAAATCTTGGTGCATGATAGTTGGGGCACCCTGCGTAGCCAAGAACGTCCAGGCTAAAAATTTCCACTGAAGTGATTTGCATTATACTGTAGTATCCTAACATTTGCTTTCAGAAGAGCCACTTGGTTACGTTCACTACATCGGAAATATAATATAAAGATATTCAATAACCAATTACGTTGCATCAGCTAATACATATCCGATAAAATCAAGCATTCTTTTTTTTGACACGCAGGAGTTGGTAATGTAATGCATTTCAGCACTTGTTATGCAGAGATTCATATTTCAACATGGAGCTTCTGATGGATGTACCATCCAAACTGTCACTCGATTTTGTCCATTTACTCAGAGTCTAAATATTCCAATACAAACAAAAGTAACATTCTCTACTGTGCTGTCACTCCGTTTGAATGAAAAGAAAACACAAAAAATATTACTCCGTCGAGCCGGATTCGAACCAGCGACCTATGGATGTCCATAGTGCGAAACCTCTACAGTCCACCGCTCTACCAACTGAGCTATCGACGGCGACGAACTCTCGCGTTTAACTTTCCTTGTTTACCACGAGGAGCTACGTTTTTTTTTTTTTTTTCGCACGAGTCGACGTAGCCGCTGACGGCAGGTCAACCGGGGCGGCGAACACAACGGCCTCGAGCAGGCCCGCGCCATGTTTTCGCCTTTGTTATTGTACTTCTTTGTTTTGTTATGTCTTTCTTTTTTCTTTTTTCTTTTAAGTGTGTTATATTCAGTACATTTCCATTGTTCGGCAGACGTGCCTCCACAGCGTCATCACGGCACAAAGAATGTTGCCTCCAGTAGCCCTTAAAGCTACTCTTAGTCTTTTAGTCTCTTAGTCTCGAGGCGATTCGTGGACGCCGTTCCTACGATTATAATAGGCTATGACGTCGCAGTCTGCGCCCCGCATTTCCCGCTGCACGACGGTATCGATCCTCGTTAGCCTTCAAGCGTTATATGGCTGGCACGCGATTATAGTGACATTAATTAACGAGGGAAAGCGTAGTGGTACGAGGGATTTCGAATTAGTTTCAGCAATCTGGCTCTTTGGCGTGCACCAGAATCTCAGTACACGGGTATATGCTTCGGCTGAACGTGGTCGCAGCGGTCAGGGATCGAAGTCACGACGTCGCTACAGTTCTGACTATAACAGAACGCCGAAGAAGCAAGCCAACCTCGGCACGTATAAAGATGGAGGATGCATGACAAAACAACAAGAGAGGTTGGCGAGGCAAGGCATATCTTAACATTTAAGTTGATATCGTGTTGCACAGGCGGCTAAGATGGGTACCAAGATAAGCCAAGCTCGTATGCTCAAACTACGAAGACGTGAAATGGCTCGCGTGCAAATTAGTGGTGCCTTGGTGAAGCCTCAAGAACTTACCCTAAATTCACTCGACTTTACTCTAAGGTAACGGTAACTATAGACTTCAATTCAGCGTAGACATTCAAATTGTCACGCGATATATACACTTCATTCCATCGGAAGTTGTCCTTTTACGCCTTCGGTTACGTTCCCTGCCTTGCGTCGCAGGATTCTGTAAGTAATTAGTTTCAGTGAATTTTACTCAGAATGGTGTAAACTTTAGTTATGACGAAAAATATTCAGAACACACAAATTTAGGCTCATATTGCGACTTCCTAAGGTAAAAAACGCCACATGGAGCTACCTGTGAAACACGAAAATGTGCCCCGTTTGCAAAGGCCACGCAGAGGCTCGATTACGTGTAGTGTCGAACTAAAACCTTTCTCGTTCCTGTTTGCCTACATTCTGGCATGCCACGTTGAAAACCAAAATAACGATGTTGTCACTTCTAAAATGACAGAACGCCCTTGTACATTTATAAATGAAGTAGCGCGTTTGAGCCACAAGTGCACGCAATGAATGGTTGAAAATATCCAGGAAAAGTGGCCAGCCTGAACTGAAAGCCGCCATGTTACGAGTTACTTCGGTTTGCGCAAAACGTTTCATTTTTTCGGTTCATTTCTGGTTAAATGGTTTGGACGATGACCATGCCTTCCACTAGCCTTGCATAAAAGTGCAGCCATGTTTATCGGAATGGCCAAACCGCAAGTGCGACAAAGGCAGCGCCATGAAATCGCTTGTGGTTCTCGCTTGAGTGAAGGACTCGGAGAAACGGCAGAGCCACGAACCTGAAGATGTTCGACTAAGCTCCCGCGAAGTTGGAATGGTTGCTGCGCGGGCCATGGCCCTTCTCATTAAAAAACAAAAGCGCGAAGCTTTGGATTTATCTACTATAAGTAGGGTTCTGTGTTTTCACATAATTCCGAAAGACACCCGCCTGTAAAAGTTTCCTGATTCGTATGTGTCCGAAAACTCCAATTTTGAGAGCATTCGACGATGGCTCTTGTTCCTCAGACTTGCCTGCACGACATCAATGCACGACGGCAATGCACGACATATTCAGAAAAATCCGCACACCAGAGTGCATGAGAAAGGGGGCTGGAGCTGCAAAAACATAATTAAGTTTTCTTGCTAAGACAATGTTCGTTTAGCACACGTATATATATTGGGGGAAAAAGAATTGGTACATATGCAGAATACTCCTAGCCGTGCTACACTCTCTATTAGCACTATAGCAGAGAGAGTGTAGTGCTACCACAATGTGGTTGAAAAGTGGAACAGTACTTAAGAAAGGAACATTGCCAGTGAACTGCACCCCAACAGCGATTCTTTATGGTAGTGGTGCAAAATTAGAGACCCCAGCGTAACGATCGATTTGCCACGTCCATTCGAAAGTTACTTGCCATTGTTTGCCTAGTAGTGCCAGATAACAATGATATCCACTAACTTGCGGCACATAATTTGCAGTATCAGGCATATGATGTGAAAGAAATCGTGTATGGTGTCAAAGAAATTAACAGCGGGAGCTTCCCCTTTTAACCTTAATTGTTCTCATTTTGCTCATCCATTTTATTGGTGTCTCATATGTCTTCATAAAATAAGTGGCTTCGACAATTGCCGCTAATTCCGCTATTGTTGGTGACGACGTGAGTCCTAGTCGAGCTCCCACTTTTACCTTGTTCTCATTTTGTTCATCGTCTTGGATTTCCATCTCCCGTCTTCCCAGTGTTTTACCAGCAAAGTGGGTAATTTGCACGGGCTTCTTATCGGCTTTAGCCTTTCTTGAAAATATTGACGGCCAACCACACGCACGAATAACATACGCAGTAGCTGAACAGTTTAATTCAAGCTAATGAAAGAAAACACGAAGTGATATTAAAGTGGTCCCCAGGACATACTGGTATAGCAAGCAACGAATTAGCGGACTCGTTGGCAAAATCGGCCCATAAGGATGCAGAAATTCAACTCATCCCTTTATGAGCAACGGACACGAAATGCATATTGAAAGTACTAAAGAAGGACTTGTGTATGTCAACCTGGTTTAATAAAAACACTAAGGAATCAATTCTTTACGAAGTGGACCCTCAACTCAAAATACCAGCTGGATGTAGAACTTTCGAAAAGTACCGAGACACTAATTCATCGACTGCACCTTGGGACAGCACACACCAAACATTACCTATATCGGAGAAAAAGGGCTGCTTCCGCGGCTTGCTCGTGTGGCCACGACGATGAGGATGTTCGCCATCTACTCCTCGAATGCGAGGCAGAGACGGCTGCTAGAATAAGAGCTACACTTCATTGATCCTCACCGACCTTTCTCAGTCGTAAAATTGCTGGGCCCATGGCCGTGGAAAATAGCACAGCGAAAAGCATTGAACGCACTTGACCATTTGCACGAAGAAACAGGCATCCTTAACAAGTACGAGATATCGCACTGAATAGTCACACGATATTACTATAACTTGCTTCTGTTATTTGTAATCATTATCGCTTGTATACTACGTGTTACACTTTTCTTTTGTATTCTATGCGTGCATTACTTTAACTCTGTGTAATTCCTCATCTGTTTATATGCTCATCGCAGTCTACATCACGGCCGCTTGGGTGTGTTCGTGACTTTGTTTACAAATTCATTGTGGCGCAACTTGCATTTGCCTTTTATATTGATATGTTCATGGGTGCATAGGACTGTGTGCCGACCCTATGACGTGGTTTCTTTTCATTTTCTTACATATATCTCTATATAGTTTTTTCCGCCATTCGAAAAAATGTAGCCGTCACCATTAGAAGGTGAGACTATACGTCTCTTTCTTTTATTTTCATTTCAATAAAATGAAACGCAGAAATGTACCAAAGCATATGCCCCTTCCCCTACTAAGTAGGGCGTAGTCTAGTTTGCGAAATTGTTGCCCGGATAAAGCGGTAATTATAGTGCAGACGACTTACAAACGTTATGTACCAACTAGTCCAACAGCAAACTCTCACAAAATTTACAAAGGCAATCGCAGCGCTGACCAATGTAGCTGGCGGCTCGAACAAAAAGCGCCAGTTCATCGTAGTCTTCGTCAGGGCGACCGTAGTCATCCTTGAAGAGACGCATCCAGAATGTGCCTAGCTTTTGCCCCGGCGCGTCTAAAAATCAGTTACAATGGAAGAGTGATAATGTTTGAGGCGTGCGACATGCGCAACATCTCTCGACTGTGCGGCACATGAGGCAGTGAGAGAGACGGGGTTGAATTCGCATGCGTAAGGGGAATCACGGCACGCACCACTCTGTAAAATATCAGTGCATTGAAACTGCAGCTTTTCTGAGAGCGCGACGCGACGGGACGGTGGACCCGAGTGCAAAGTACCAGTGAACCTAGGGAAAAATTGTGCCTCCTCGTGTCCGTAGATTGTGCAAATGCCATTGGTTGTCTCGGGAGGACAAGAGTCGGCGTGGGCAATGTGCTGCGCGCGTGGGGAGCACGAGTGACAGCGCCCTGTGAATATTCTGCGTTGTCCGGTGCTGCTGCTACGGACGGAAAATACGTGAATAGTGGTAAAAAAATTAAATTATGGGGTTTTAAGTGCCAAAACCGCTTTCCGATTATGAGGAACGCCGTAGGGGAGGACTCCGGAAATTTGGACCACCTGGGGTTCTTTAACGTGCACCTAAACCTAAGTACACGGGTGTTTTCGCATTTCGTCCCCATCGAAATGCGGCCGCCGTGGCCGGGATTCGATCCCGCGACCTTGTGCTCAGCAGCCTAACACCATTGCCCCTGAACAACCACGGTGGCTTGAATAGTGGTAACGTGCGTTCTCGGCCCAACAACAGGAAGAAATGGAGAATAAACGGCCGCGTCGTGGCACGAAGAACTGTATGCAAATGTGTACATACTGTAAAGCAATGTCCCAGTCATTGTGGTCGGACGAGATAAACAATGAAAGCGTATCTGCAAGGGTTCGATTAGGACGCTGCGTGAGGTAATTAGTTCGAGGATGGTAGTGCAGAATGTCTGCAATGACTACCGAAAGGAATGTTTGGCCATCATCGCTGAGTAGTTGCCGCGAGGCTCCATACGTTGCAGTATAACGCCATGCAGTAGAAAATCTGCTACATCTGTGGCGCAGCTACATAGTTCGAACCGCTCGAATTATCGCGCAGCGCCTGTCGTAACCAGTATCAACAGCGAGCCGGCCGCTTGTTACCAGAGGTTGGTAGAGGGAACGGGCCAATTATAAGTTCAAGCCAACGAGAATATACGGCTCAGACGGGATCACGAGTGACTTAAGTTACCCGGCAGTCAACGCCGATAGTGTTTTGTGGCATTGGCATTTTTCGCAAGCCGTAACGCATCTTCAGAAGGAGCGGTCGAGTCGTGGCCAAAACGCCGCCGGATCCGGGAGTATAGGTGCATGAGAGATGTCAAAGCCTGTATTTGAAACGTCGGGCAGCTTTTGGAGATCAGCTGAGCGGAGGTGTTTTGGAACAACGAGGAGGAGAGTACCGTCACGGTGAACATTGTGGTGGCATAATACACCGTTCTTGGGGGGATAGTGGCATGAAATGTCGACTGTTATATATTTTCTTTTGCGTTAAATGAAAGTCCTAGACCGATTATAGACCGATCAGCTTACTGCCCGTTGCCTACAAAGTATTTACTAAGGTAATTGCAAATAGAATCAGGAACACCTTAGACTTCCGTCAACCAAACGACCAGGCAGGATTCCGTAAAGGCTACTCAACAATAGACCATATTCACACTATCAGTCAGGTGATCAGTAATGAGCGCAGAATAAGAAATTGAGAAAATTAAGAAATTAGAAAATTAAGAAATTAAGAAATTAAGAAATTAAGAAATTAAGAAAATTAAGAAATTAAGAAAATAAGTAATGAGCGCAGAATAAGAAAGGAAATGCGGGCAAGACAGATGACGATTATCGTTGTGTGGCAAATATACACTGCAAAGGGTGTAAACTTTTCTTAGAGTGTATTGTGCTGCTCTCAAGCGTGCGATGGACGAACAAGGTCGGCTGCAGCAATACTGTTACGCGGCAGGGCGTTATCTCTGGTGTAGGTATCTGGGCATGCGGCTTTTATCGCATGACGACGCAAATGCGTGCTGCTAAAGTGATAGAAGTGATAAAGTGTCTAAGGAGACGAAAGAGAACAAGAACATAGCTTTATTTTTTGATGCTTGAAAAGGGCAAGAGCTGGCAGCCTGCCGACGGAGTGTAATGGGGTTGTGTGGGGAGGCGGCATTAGGGGGTTGGGGGGGAGGGAGGAGTCGGAATGATTTTCCAGTGACCTTCGATCCAAAAAGCGCCCTTTGATTATAATGCGCGTTCGAAGAGGTCACCATCTGCTGCAATGCACATTTCGCATTTCATGGGCACATTTTCCGAGGCGTTCTTGATCATGGTATCAGGGATGGAGTTGCAGACTTGTCTGATTTTTTTCTTTTAGGTTCTCTGATGTTGTGGTTGGTGTCCGGTAAACTTGATCATTGACGTAGCTCCAGAGAAAGAAATCGAGGTGAGTTAAATCTGGCGACCATGCCGGCCAAACAATGGGCTCATGCCGTCCAATCCAGTGCTGCGGGAATACTTCATGCAGCCATTTGCAAGTTTTGCTGCTGCCGTGCGCGGGAGCACCATCGTGGTGATACCAAATATCCTTGATCCTAGCCAATGGAACTTCGCAAAGAAAATCCTCAAGCGTTCCATCAAGGATGTCGTTGACGTATCTTTCGCCTGTAAGCGCGTTATCAAAAAACACGGTGCCACTGACAGTGCCACCGTAATTTCCGCACCATACATTACCCGACCACTGATATTGGTGATGTGTCTTAAAAACCCAGTGAGGGTTTTCTTCGCTCCAATAGTAAGTGTTGTGGATGTTCACTTGGGCATTACGTAAGAAAGTAGCTTCATCGGTCCACATTATATTGTTGAAAAATCCTGGGTCCTCTTCCGTCTTGATTATAATCCAGTTTGCAAAGTCCTGTCGATTTTGGAAATCGCGGGGCTCCAACATCTGGTGCAGCCGCACGTGGTACGGATGAAGTTGCCTCTTCTTAAGTACTCTCCACACTGAAGACTTTGACCCTTCAGCTTCAGCACCCACACTACGAACACTTGCATGTGGGTCTGAAGAAGATTTTTACAGAATATCTCTTTCCACGTCCTCGAGCAGGAGTGAATATTTATGTCGTTCCTTCGTAAAAGTCCCAGTCGGTGTCAGCGTTTCATTCGCACGGACAATCGTCATTGAGCTCGGGCGCGTACCTCGATGCCAGCGTTGAAATAGCTCAACTGCGCGCTTTCTATGTCCACTTGACGCACCTAGAGCCAAAACCATATCCGCTCTTTCCTCACTGGAGTAAGCCATATCCGCTGCTCAACGTTGGTCACAGCCAAGTAGCGTTGCTGTGGAGGACACGCAGGGATACGGGTGCCTGAGGAGCACTGGATATATTGCAGTTCGCTGGGATTGGTTCAAACGAGATACATAAGGTATGATCTACATCCGGTAAACTGGAACAGCCTGCGGGCGCACTCCCTCAGGGACTGACGCACCGGTCACGGTGCACACGTGTGAAGCCAGACGCGGCCACCCGATACTGCGACCACGAAGCGATGCGCACGTGCGTGGTGCGAGATCAAGAAAGAACGTCTGGTAGACAGTAAGTCCGAGGAGAGCAGACGGGGTCAGTGCGAAAACAGTCATTGTCTGAAGAAGACGTGCGTAACCTCCCTTGAATATAGCCAAAGTGTTTCTTTATTACTAGTTAGCTTTGTCCCCGTGTGATCCATCCGCAGTTCTTCGAGCCCTAAGGTTTAAAGTTCTAGCATCATCGTTCAATTCGAAAACTACTACAAGGTCATTTGTGCACAAAGGCAAAATTGCAGCAGCTGCCATCGCCTTCCATCGTTCCCACGCGGTTCGCCCTTTAATTCTTTCAAGCAGATTCAAAATGCTGCTTTCGTCTTTTTCGTGGCCTTAAACGCTTTATCGCTTCGGCACAGCTCGGCAAGCTGCACGCATTTGCACCGTTATGCGATAAAAGCGGCATTCCCAGATACCTACGCCAGACCATAACGCCCTTTCTCGGGCCAATCTCGCTGCAGCGGACCTTGTTGATCCATCGCGCACTTGAGAGCACCGCAATAACAGTGCGCAATCGTCCCGTCACGTGGTATTTTTTCATATTTCGCGAGCTTTCTTTGAAACGCGGACGAACGGACCACGCGAGATATATCGTAATAATATTTGGGGTTTTACCTGCCACAACCACTTTCTGATTATGAGGCACGCCGTAGTGGAGGACTCCGGAAATTTTGACCCCCTGGGGTTCCTTAACGTGCACCTAAATCTAAGCACACGGGTGTTTTCGCATTTCGCCCCCATCAAAATGCGGCCGCCGTGGCCGGGATTCGATCCCGCGACCTCGTGCTCAGTAGCCCAACACCATAGCCACTGAGCAACCACGGCGGTTTGAGATATATCGTGTTGGAAACAATTTATTGAGAGGTTTCTCAAGGTGCTCTACAACTTTGCGTATCACACCTGGGGCCGGCAGCCAATACTTAAAAAGTTGATTAATTAAACACAACTAATCCGTTAGTTATGGGTGAAAATAAAAAATAGCCTGAGTAACTCTAGGCCAGTGCCAACGTTATGCATTCTGTTCAACTCGCATTGGGAGTGCCTTTTATTTTTAAAACTATGGCTCAAGTTAGGTGGGACAGCTTGTATAACGCCCCAGCATGATAAATATATAAGTTATGCGCTTCGGCATTGCCTATTTGTCCTATAAAGCCATAGTATCCGACAGGGATCGCATGAAAAGAATGCGACGGCTATTTGTGAGGACAAAATTTCCGCAATATGGTTGAGTGTGTCGTAGAGAACGGCATGAACAAAACCGAAAAAAAAAAAGAAAATTGGTTGCGGTCCTCTTTCTCGAAAAAGAAAGAAGAAATAAAATGGGCTAACGTCGCAATAAGACATGGTATGATCATGCCGCACGACATTTATAGATCTATAAACGTTGATGTCCCATGCTTGGACCAAGCGCTATAATGAGCACAGATATCTGTAATCCAGCATCTACCACTGCTTCGAACGAAACTTGGACTGGTCGCTACAAAGAAGACTCCAAATAAATTACCTGTCGCGCTCTGAAATAAATGAGCTTTCGTGCAGTGATTACTGGGTCATCAGATACTTATTAAACCAGAAAAAAACTTCATCGAAATTTTTTGTATTAGCAAACAAAACATGAAAATTATGCATTAATATGCAACTGCCAGAGCGATCTAGACAATACAACTAACAACGCAAGGACAGAAAACAATTCATTAAAGAAATTTGAATAACGTGCCGATGTTCTAGCGTTGTGGTTTTCTCATGTTATTTTATTCAGTTAATATTATTATTTTCTTTGGTTTTCTGTTTCTGCCCGCTCAGTAAAGACTCTTCGACAACTCGGTCAGTATCGCAAGTGGCTTGTCAGACTGTGTCGCTAAGGTTGAGAAGCAGAATGCACAAAACGGTGTGTCGTAAAAAAAAAAAGAAAAAAAAATTTACGCCCAACGTGGGGCTCGAACCCACGACCCTGAGATTAAGAGTCTCATGCTCTACCGACTGAGCTAGCCGGGCGACGTGAACAGGAAGCTAAATGTGCCATATTATGGGTGGGGAGCAAAAGAGCAAGGGAAAAAGTGAGCAAGGAGGAACAGTGACGGATAGAGGGAGAGAAGCGAAGGGAGCGAAGCCACGCTTATCCACGTGACCTGGCCGTCGCCGCGTGAGAACAGCGTGTGTGGTAGCGCGTGGTGCTCTCTCTCTCTCTGTTCTCTGCGTAGTGGAGAGCAAGCGTGGCTGTTGTGGTGCAGGTGGCCTTGCAGCAGGGCTGGAGCGAATGCGCGAAAGGCACCGTGTTAGGTTAAAGGAGAGAGGAGGGGGCAGATAGGGGGAGAAGGTGTAGAGAAGTCTCGCATCGGTGAAAAAAAGAAAACGGAACGTGACCAAACCGCCCTGGGGACTTGCAGCTCGAAGACGAACGGAAACGCGACAGATATTTTTGCACTGTCTCTATGAACCAGATCGCCCGGTTGCCATCCGGCGCTGAGAGCAACCCCCCCCCCCCCCCCCCGATATGCCTTTTCTTTCCTTTTTTTTTCTGCCTGTATCTGTGTCCGTGCTTCATTAGCCTACGGGGATATGAATGAAGGCGTGAGCGAGGGGCCAAGAGTACCGATCGTGCAGGAAAAGTTAAGTGGAAAACGATTTGCAGAACGGACATGACACTGCGATGAAGAAAAGCACGCGTTTCTTTTCCGTTTCTTTCTGTCCTTATTTCTTTCATTGGTCGCAGGTTTGTTAATCGGTGAATATCTTTGTCGAATTCGATCAGTATTCATATTTTCCCGTTACCGGTGTTCTTGCATTTTCATTTTAGAAACAAAATTTATCCGTGCAATACGAAAAAGGACGTTTCATAAGTTGCTATCACGGCCGCTCGATGGTTGCTATATTGCGCATAGAACAATTGTGTTGATACCGAAGACCCACCACACAGTGATTTTTTTCCCCTTGCGAATCGAGGTACGATTGAAGCGCCAGCAGGATATCGCGGCTGGACATTATTTGTACCTTTAGGGGGAGCAGAAGCCTCATTTCTTTGTTCTTTGTCGTGGCTTGACTTCCTGTGCATTGTTTTGTGTAGTGCGCCAGCACCAACACCCTCGAAGTTGTTCCTGGGCACTTTAATAAACACCTTTCATTGATGTATTGACTGATTGATTACTATTACACCAAGAAATAGATACAGACACAAATCGACGTACGAGTTTAATGGCACACTTCAAACTTCAAAAGGCTTTAAAATATCGATGACAACTCAAAAACCTTGGTTTAGCCAGAAAAAAGATGAAACGATGGAAACGCTGGGAGTAAAGTCGAACAAATTGTTACTGATAGTCGCGTTCAGCGCTGAAGCTGGTATATATATATATATATATATATATATATATATATATATATATATATATATATATATATATATATATATATATATATATATATATATATAAAATGCAGGCGGTGCAAGTTTCGCTACGCCGGGCTGCACCACCTCGGTGCGAGGTTCGAGGGGGCACGGCCCCGCGGCGGTACCTCACTGCACCCTACCTCGCCGTACCCCGTGCGTGCAATCGATGACGGGGGGTGTAACAGCACCGCTGTGCCTCGGAGAATCGAGGTCTGCGGGGGGCAGCTCGCCGTGAATGGACGCTCGACGACTATAATAATAGCGCATACCTTTGGGGCGAGTGTTGGCGCGGCTCCATCCCTGCGCATGCCGGGTGGTACGTATTGCTCCCGCTGGATACAGAAGGGAGCGGAGCAGCGACACGCATTCTGTTGAAGCAATGCTTCAATGTAGAACTTTGCGAGGTCGATTCTTTGTGCGACACCTTTAGAAAGCTTCGTCACGAAACCCCTCGCAACAATTGCGGTGTTATTCAAACATGCCGTGATGTATGATGTATTTTGTTTTGTTCTTATTTTTGAAACACGCAGATAGCCGACCGAATAAAAAAATATATAAATATATAGTGATGTCACTTGAGCTTGCGACCCGACTGGCTTCCCACGTGACGTCGTCGGAAATGCTTTATTTACAGTACACTGTTATAAAGGGAAAATCATTAAAGTACAGTACACTGTGCTTTAATGATGCCGGTTATCAAGCTTATATTTATTAGAATATGCGCACACAGTGATTTATGTACGTGTAAAAATAGAAACACAAATGCAACAACAGAAAGTGTTTTTTTTTTTTTTTTTTACTTTCTTTTTCATAGCAATGGCGCGCTTCTGCCTATGAATACGGTTCGTCTGCTACAACTGTTGTCTGTGCACGGGCATGCACGGAAAAGTCGGGATTCGTGGAATTTTTGTGAGGCTGCGCGAAGAAATGCGAAGGGTAGAATTTTAAAAAATGCGACTAAGGTTGTCAGTAGTACAATGGCGACGACAGTCAGCGGGACGCAGAGGGGTTACGTTCACTAAACGTAGTTGCAGGGACGTCTTGTTCGGTGGCAGAAATAAAGACCTCCGAGATCCAGCAGTGCGCGCATCCCGATCTCGGATGTCATGCACCCGACCGGCCCGGCTTATCCCACTGCACGACACAATAGAAAAAAACACACGAGCTGCACGCAAAGCCTCTGAGGAGGCGAGAGACAACCATGGCCACAGGAAGAAAAATAAATGTCCAATACGAACGCCACGGCTTAGTGTATGTAGCTCCTTGCTGTTGAGAAAAGTACTCCTGAGAAGAGGTACGCCAAAACTCGTTTCAGGTGATGGATGGGCTTTCATAAACGATAATATAAAATTCAGAAAACGTTTTCTCGCAGCCGTTCTCGCACGAGCTTGCGCGCACTGGTACGGTACCGTGGTGGATCCTCAGAGAGAGAGAGAGAGAGAGAGAGAGAGAGAGAACACTCCCACAATTTCCTTTGGTACTACGCTCTCATTCGCTATGTTGATAGTCACGTTAGCATTCGTCATCTGTGCCTTCGGAATCCTGCACACAAAATCCATCGTATCCGACATCCGCCGAAGCAACCTGGAACAAGTTGCGATTCCTAGTTCCGCTCGTCTTACAGTATTTGTTCATTTCATTCGGAAAATAGAATATGTCACGCGACCAAGTACGTTTTCACCTTATTAACTACTTACTTAGTACTCCAAAACACGTGATGCGACTACAGGCGAAACACATATCGGTACCCTTTCTCGCAAAACAAGCAGAACATAGCTGGCAGCATCTCGAACTGCGAAGTTGTTTGCCGAGCTGTGCACGCACTTCGAAGGGCTCCGTTCAAAATGTTGCCGCGCGACGAATCTCGCGGATTGAAATGGAAGGCATATTTCATTGATCCGTGCGAACAAATACCTTTTTTGCGTTTTTATCTTTTTAAATCTGCACTGTCAAAGCGAAATTCTATCACACACTCGTCCAGAAAACGCGCGGCAGTTGTTTGCCGCTTGGCCTCTCACAAAACCGGTCCGCTTAGACGGGCTTCCTCGTCGGGGGTGTAGCTCAGATGGTAGAGCGCTCGCTTAGCATGCGAGAGGTACGGGGATCGATACCCCGCACCTCCACTTCTTTTTTTTTTCTTTTCGCTGTTTTTTTTTTTTTTTTAAGGTTTGTAGTGTTTTCATGCACCTCGCAAGCCCAAGCCGCTATTTTACTAAAACAACAGCAACGGTTCCTGCCAGTCGAACAACGCCGTTAGCAGCTTTCTTTCGTGTCTACTCAATCCGTTTTCCCACCAGCACCGCGATTTACCTACTGATGACGAAACTGGATGCTTTCGTTAAATCTAGCGACCTATCGGAGAACACCAACTATCAAAGCGGTAACCTAAAAACTTGGGCATCCACAGAAAATGTAAGCATGTAATGTAGAAACGTATTCCTTGTCGAGAAAGTAAGCAAACAATGTAGCTAAGATTTTACTGCTTCTGTTAATATACAAGCCATTATATTAGGCATTTATTTTTTCTGTTGAGAAATCTACATGCTTATTGTTTCTTAAACAAAAAAACAGGAAGAAAGAATACGAGCAAAGCCCATATGCGTCTTGGAGTCTTCTGCCAAATAAGCAGATAACTAATTCCCAGTGCCGCCTACCACATTTCGGCATTAGGGACAATTAAAACGTTTAAATAATAAAACAAGAGCGACATGTCGAGCGGGCTATTTCATTGAAATCAGCACATACTTTTACATGATACTTTTACATAAAAACGTGTGTTAATTTCAGCGGGAGCGCGGTGTTGAACAAAATACTTCTTGCGAATCTCCACGATAAGTTTCTTGAAAAGCCATGTGGCCCAAGGGTTCGGGAGTTCCAGAGGCTGGGAAAGCGAGGGGGGAGAGTGGGAGGAGGAGCGAATATTCCCAGTCCTTGCCGGCTTCTTCGGAATAGTTATCGATATAAAATAGGCTTCAGAACTGTCCGGCATAAATGCGATAACTGCTGGCAGTCATCATCATCATCATCATCATCATCATCATCCTGTTAACGCCCACTGCAGGGCAAAGGCCTCTCCCATACTTCTCCAACAACCCCGGTCATCTACTAATTGTGGCCATGTCGTCCCTGCAAACTTCTTAATCTCATCCGCCCACCTAACGTTCTGCCACCCCCTGCTACGCTTCCCTTCCCTTGGAATCCAGTCCGTAACCCTTAATGACCACCGGTTATCTTCCCTCCTCATTACATGCCCTGCTCATGCCCATTTCTTTTTCTTGATTTCAACTAAGATGTCATTAACTCGCGTTTGTTCCCTCACCCAATCTGCTCTTTTCTTATTCCTTAACGTTACATCCATCATTCTTCTTTCCATAGCTCGTTGCGTCGTCCTCAATTTAAGTAGAACCCTTTTCGTAAGCCTCCAGGTTTCTGCCCCGTAGGCGAGTACTGGTAAGACACAGCTATTATACACCTTTCTCTTGAGGGATAATGGCAACCTGCGGTTCATGATCTGAGAATGCCTGCCAAACGCACCCCAGCCCATTCTTATTCTTCTGATTATTTTCGTCTCATGATCCGGATCCGCCGTCGCTACCTGCCCTAAGTAGATGTATTCCCTTACCACTTCCAGTGCCTCGCTACCTATTGCAAATTGCTGTTCTCTTTCGAGACTGTTAAATATTAGTTTTCTGCAAATTAATTTTTAGATCCACTCTTCTGCTTTGCCTCTCCAGGTCAGTGAGCATGCATTGGAATTGGTCCCCTGAGTTACTAAGCAAGGCAATATCATCAGTGAATCGCAAGTTACTAAGGTATTCTCCATTAACTTTTATCCCCAATTCTTCGCAATCCAGGTTTCTGAACACCTCCTGTAAATACGCTGTGAATAGCATTGGAGAGATCGTATCTCCCTGCCTGACGCCTTCCTTTATTGAGATTGAGTACTGCTAGCAGTACTCCCCTATATTCTCGATTATTATTTCATTGGATATAATCGATGAAGTTAAGCTAGTTGCCTACCGTTGATTCGTCATTCGAGAGGTCAGTTAAAACGTTGTGGGCCACGTTGAGAAAAATAAGAACTCAGATTTCACGATGAAGCACATTTTCTCCTGTTAGATTATGTGAGAGTCCAGCACCACAGACTGTGCTGTCATCACACGAATGTGATAGCAGTGACAGCCCACCAGTGCGCTCCGGTCACACGGGAATACAAAAAGAAAAAGAAAAAGAGAGAGAAGTACAGGGACCTGCATATTTCGCTTACCGTATTTTAAAAAAATATTTTACGCTTACCGCTGCACTGTTCGTGCTCAAATTTTGCAGTAGGATCGCATTTTGGAGTCTGCGTCGTTCAGTGTAACGCTTACCACCGTTAGTTGCCTGGTTGTTAAGAAAAGAATTTCGCAGCTTCCACTCACTGTGGGAATTGATGTAAGCCAAGCTTTCTGTGCTGATTGCTTTGATTGACGATAATTACCGGTGACGTTGATGGCGAAAGTTTAATTTCTTCAGCGTTTAGTCTAATACGAGAATCGTGAGTTGATGGTAGGCGTTACCTTGCGTGCACCGCTGCTGTTTGTCTGCGTAGTGCATACAGAACACACAGGGAGAGGTGTTTGCTTGAGGCGATGTTGTGCGATGTTGATCAATGCCATAGCCGCAAAGCTACTGCGTCGGGGACAGAAGTGTTGATTTGACATGCGATCGCTTCCGTAGTGTCACCTGGACCCTGCGTTGCGCTTTAATTAATACGGCTTTGCTTCGGCACGCCCTGCGTAAGTTTTCCGTTTTACATATTTGCATTATGTTTATTTTTCAGAAACAGCAAAAACGTACTGTACATTACCTTGAAGTTAAGTTTATGCAGTTTCCCGCCACCGCTAACGTTTTGTAGTGGCTAGTAGCGTTGCGGTGCATTCTCACGTCACCTTTTCCCTACCCCTCCCCTCCTTGTATGGGAACTGCTTGTTCTCCCCCCAGCTCTCTACAGTTCTATCTACGTCCCCTCTGGACTCTCATGTTAGCAAAAAGGCAAGCGCTGCAGTTTCTGCGATGTTTTTGAGGAGGGTCACGAATGGTTACAGCTGTCAAGAGGCTAATTAATGTGGCGACGCCCAGGAAGCTCCAGAGCACATTGTCCACATTCGACGCGGTGGGGTCGAAACGAGTTTCTCACGTCGCCTTTCCTCTCTGCCTCCCTCCTGTCATGTATGCACACTCTCTGAACGGCCCCTGACGTGGTGTGCCAGACAGCAGCAGCAACAGCAGCTGCAGTGGGCAAGTCCGAGGAAGATGCAAAGAAAGCTTTGTCTTAAAAGTGCAAGTTTGCCTTCGTTTATGGGGATGCCCGCCGGTGCCGCGACAGCGCATGGATGGATGGTGGATGGATGTTATGAGCGTCCCCTTTGGAACGGGGCGGTAGGTTGCGCCATCAAGCTCTTGCTATTATACTGCCTAATGTCCTATCTAGGTTCAACAATAAAAAAAGAAAAAATAAACGCTATGAACTACACACCCAATTTTTCTTATCCCTATTGCGAGCTGTGCTTTTGTACGTCTCCGTCTTTTGTCGTTTCCCTACTTTTCTTCCACCAATCCTCCAATCGCCTCTTACTAATGCCTATTGCGGACATGTTTACTTTACCACTGCTCCCGCTGAACCCAAGGGCTTCAAGGAGGCCAGTGGTGCCTAAATCGACCGCTGGGTAGACATCTTCACATTCTAATAAACGCCTAGCCAGGTGACGTGGAGTTCGCTTACGTCTGTATAGTGGACCAAATAAAGTTGTTTCACTCACTCACTCACATGCTCCATAGTTTTACTAGCTTTACCGCAGCAAGCACATGCTTCTTCTTCCTTCTTATATCTCGCTTTATAGGTGCGTGTTCTAGGGCATCCCGATCTCGCTTCGAAAATTAATGAGCTTCTCTTTGAGTTATCATAAATGGTTTCTTTCCTGATATTGTTTTTTCCTCTTAAGTAGTTACTCATGGCAGGTTTCTTTTCCATTGCCACCACCCATGAGATTATTTCAGCCTCTCTGACTTTCCCCCTTGACGCCCTTTGTTGCTGTGTTGCCCACCTTACAGGCCGCATACTAGCTAGTAAACTTCCTACTGCTTTTCCTCCACTGGGAATCAATCTTCTTTTTTTTTTTTTTGTACAGATACTTCAACACTCTCCTAGCCCATTTACTTTCTTCCATATTCCTCAGTTGTTCTTCATACTCAATTTTACTGTGACCTTCCCTAACTTCAAGTATGGTCCAGCCCATATCACCCTGCACAGCTTCATTTGTAGTTTTCCCGTGAGCGTCTAATGCGAGTCGTCCCACTTACCTTTGGTTCCCATTGAGTGCTGATGTAACCCTGATTTAAAGCAAACAGCTACATTTCCAAAAGTAAGCCCCGGGACCATTACACCTTTCCACATACATCGGAGGACTTCGTACCTATTGTATCCTCATAGCGCTCTGTGCTTAATTATGGCTGAATTTCTCTTCCGCTTCACTGTTATTGTTTTTTCCTGTGTTTCCATATATCTATTATCTTCATTTATCCATATACCAATCTATTTATATTCTGTTACCCGAGGTATTTCCTGGCCTTGTATCTCCACTGTCTGTTCACTGTTTTCATTGAATACCATAACACCCGATTTTATAACCCTACATTTCAAACCTAAATTGTTGCCTTCCTGTCCACAGATATCAGCCCGACGTTGCAAATCACTTTGCTTGTTAGCTGGCAGCACAATGTCATCCGCATAAAATACACCTGGGAGCTGCTGCTCTATAAAACTGGCAGCTGCTGCACAAGTATAACCTTGTGTCGCCGCCTGCCGGCACTTGCAGAAAGGAGCATTTCAGGAATGGGTGGCGTGTGTCGCCGGGCGATAAGCGACACCCAGAGCGATGCTTTTCTTTGCTAATCTCGCCGGGTTTCGCGACAGTGAGAGCTGCGGCTTGGCTGTCGCCGAATAGGGCAACCAATCACAGCGGAGTACGCACGCCGAGCGCGCCGCTGAATTCCTTGCACCACCCCCAGACGGCGCTCGCCTGCGCGCATCCGCGGCGTTATTGCATGAGCCTCTCCATATAATGCCTGAATAAAGCCTTCCGTGTCGCCCTGTGCGCACATTCAATAAACACAAGCTCGTGTACCCGCTTTTTATGCACACACACAAAGCTTTGCTATATATAGATTCCAACTCGTTGGATCTGCTGCATTCTTTTTTTTCCATGTTTGATTCTTATTACGTGAAACAACCGGTGTGTTTGGAAAATGATGCAATGGACAAGAGGTGTCTCATTTGAAGAATTCCCGGCCGCTAGGTTCACCCTGGGTTGACAAACATTAAGCAAGCTTACGCCTGGTGAGTAGAAAATAATTCATGACTTGTATATAATTCGGTAAACGTGAATGCAACGTGGGGTACTCATTAGTGATTTATCTTATTCTGATTGCAGTATACTGGGAGCACGGTATCAATAACACAAACTACCTTGTGTAACGCAGTGTTATGGCAGCTCCGCCCGAGTCTTCTGTGGCCGTGGCTTGCCCGATACGCTATGTGTCTACTTATAACAATATTTATCACGCACAGGTACCCTACCTATGATTTTATTACATATAGTCGCGATATGCTAGATGCATCTAATGATGACAAGTAACAAGGGAACAATGATCACTCAACAATAAGTCAAGCACTGCTGGATCTCGATGAAGCCGTATCGCTCGCACGTGGCACAGACTTCGCTTTGATTCAAGGCTGCCACACCCAGGGGCGCCAGGTACCCCGCCCATGGGACAGGCTAGCGAGACGCTCTATCTTGCCGAGAGCATCAAGCGTTCCTGACGCTTGGACTCCGGTTGTTACGCAGCCTGGTAGCAAGTACGGCTGCGATAATTCCCGCCGCCACCCTGTATTATTGTGCCGCTGCATAGGAACGGGCGAGAGAGAACGACGGCAGGAATTGTTGAAGACGTGTGCGCGTGTGCATAGCTAGGAGATGCGCGTCGCATGTACTTACTTGTTTACACCTGTGCGTCCGCTCCCGGCTCAATTAGCATTCGCTTTAGTCAGGCGCGTACACTGCTGTGAACGAGCATGCTCACGACGAGAGAAACCCAGGCAGCTTAGTGTGTAACCGCGTCGTCCTGCTGCGCCCCCACCTGCCGGAGGCGGTGCGAGGTTATATAAACAGGAATATGCACGCACACTGGAACCCATAGCCTGGAACCGAGGGGCTGATGCTGTGAGATCAAATGCCTTGCTCTGCTGTTTTTTGCTGTCATTTCTCAGTGAGGTAGGATGGCGATTTCCAGAAACGTGAAATAAATCAAGATTCCCAACATAGAAATGTGCATAAATAAAGTAATCAATCAATAACACATGGGCTACATTTTTGCTAGTGCATCTTAAATGTATTTAAAAAAACACGCCCAACGTGGGGCTCGAACCCACGACCCTGAGATTAAGAGTCTCATGCTCTACCGACTGAGCTAGCCGGGCGACGGTTTTTTTTACGTTAACTTTGGGACTTGCCTCGAGTGACCATTCGAACGGCAATTTTGCGTGTATTTGCGAGTTTCTTTCACACTCGGAAAAACTCTTATGCAGAACGTATTGAGGAAGAGAAAGCTGTATAGGGAGTTTTTTCATGCCCCTCTACAATTTTCTCATTGGCACCTTTTAATCTAACTATAAAAATTGAGAAGCTCATTAATTATTTGAAACTAATTATATAATTAGGTGATATGCAAAATATAAACTTAATATCTCCAAGCCACGGCACACAACATTACCTTGGTTCGATCTGCCCACGTGCGGGCGGATCAAGGGGGGGGGGGGGGGGTGGAGTTAGGGGCGGTATGTAACCAAATGGTCATGGTGTGTTCTCAGCTAGTTGCATCCCTTAGTGTCTTTTTTTTATCGACATCTTGCAGACAACCATGTGACCAGTTTGAAAAAAAGTTATTGACATCGGTGGCCATGGTCAAACCTTCTAGTAGCACTAAAACTAATAACTGTAAGGAGACAGAAAACGAAAGTACAATTCGCACTTAAGCTCTTCACTAACGAAAATAATGCAGGGAAGAAACCAAAAACGTTTGGAACATTTCATTTCAAAAGGTTGCAGTAGGGCAGATAAAATCGCCCCCACCCTGGATCCGCCACTGCCTACGTGGCATTTGCACATTTTTAATGTTTGGCTAAAGTTACGTGAAACACCCTGTATATTGCCGTACAACTAATTGGAAAGTGTAGTACGGGCATTCATATCACACATCCAACGCGTGAGCATAGTTAACAGAGGATAAATATTCTTTTCTTTTTTCGTTTCTTTTCCGGCTTTCTTTTTAACCTTTCAGACAGGCCGGATACGGGTCAGGTTTGGAATGACCGGGCCAGTGCATGACACTTTCAGTCGGATTCGGGTCGGACCCGGGCCTGAAAAAAACCTCCCGTGCGGTGCTCTAAACCAGAGTTCTTGAACACACTATTCGGGAGAAAAAAGAAAAGAGGGCATGGGAAGAGAAGGGAGTAAAGGGAAGCGAGATCAGCCAATGCGCTATCTCGGAGGCCGTGCTCTGTGCGCCGTAGTTGAACACATTGCCACAAGATGGCGCTACCCTATCTGTAGCTCGCGTATCTCCAGTGTCTCGTTAATGGTCATTTTAAACGCCCTCCATTTTTGTTAAAGTGTGCAACCACACTGGCCCGCACGGCGGTCGGTATTTCGTATTACTATTGCACCGATCGCACTGGAACGTGACAGTTTATCTGTTGCAACAGCGCTTTGCGCGTGACGTTGGGTGTCTCTCATGACCTAATCAACCTGGTTCAAAACTTTCGCGCTAATGTATCGCGTGACAACATGTCCCGAAATTTGTGCTTGACTCGTCGCCCGGCTAGCTCAGTCGGTAGAGCATGAGACTCTTAATCTCAGGGTCGTGGGTTCGAGCCCCACGTTGGGCGTATTTTATTTTTTTTTGCACGTTATTGTATTTCGTAATTTTTTGTTTCGGTTATTATGCTGATTAACAAAAAATGAAGTCCATGTGTTATTGACTGATTACTTCATCTACATTTCTGTGTTTACTATCACTGTAACCCACGTCACAGATTTCTGCACGAGGATGAAGTATACGTTGCATATTTCAAAATAAATACAAATTGCAGGAAGAAAACATAATTTCTAGCAGGTGCGGCATGCGTAAATGTTAAGCAGTATCTATTGTCAAGAGCTGAGAAGTGAAAATTCGAAGACTAGAAAAATACGAAGCGTGGGTATACATAATTCGTAATCCGCCGCATAAGAGCAAAGAGAGAAAGATACAAACTTTAATGATACGCTGGAGATGTTAGCCTGGCTGATTGCCTGTCATGCTACTCCAGGTACTGTCTGACGATTATGATATAAATAGTGACCACATAAACACTTCTACATTCATCTCGACAGTTTATGGTGAATCATACAACATAAACGGTTCCAATAAATATCACCAGCACAAAACAAGCCGGAATAGCAGTACAATTATCTCAAACGGCGGTAAATATTGCAGCGGGGCTCGCTTGTTAACTAACGAAATGTGCAGAAAGAACTTTGCGCACTACAGGAGATCTGCTGCTCTCTCTCATTAAAAGAAAATATTCGGCCATCACGGCCGGGATTGATCCCGCGCTCACCTCGGGCTCTGCATCGCAACGACACAGGCACTGAGCGAGAGTTGCGGGTGCACACCCAAACAAATATACTGCACCCTTTGGGTCGTATCTTGCTACACAACGATAACCGTAACCTGTCTTGCTTGCGCTTCCTGTCTTGAAAATGCTGCGCTCGATACTTTCCTGTCGAGAAATGCACCGTCATGCTGATGACGCGCATGCCGTTCGTGACTTGGAAGTATACCGAGCTCGCAGCGTTAAAGAAAGGAAAGAAAGATGACGATTATTGTCGTGTGGCAAGATACGATTCAAAGGGCGTAGTTTTGTTTAAGAGCGTAGGAAAGTCATGCAGATCGGATAGTTCGTGTGGACATTGCGATGTTGTTTGGCTCATTTCCTGGTGTCTTGTACGTACGTTTGCCATCTCTTCTATCTGCCGGAGACGCACGCTATGCGTTCGCTTTCCCGATTACGCGGAAATTTAAGCGCGCTCGCCAGGCGCAGAGTCTTTCGCGTGCCACAGCTAGGATTGCAGCCTTTCTTGCCGTCAGAATAGCACGCAGATTAAACTACGGCGTGCACAAACAAGCAAGCAGCCGGCTGTGATCGCCACCTTCTAGAGAACAAAAACAAAAAAAACCCCTGCGCTCTTTCGGACGTGAGTCACGCGCAAAGGCAGCAAACCCATTTCGCTAACCATGCTTACACGAGAAACAAAAAAAAATTAAAGAGGGAAGGGGGGGGGGGTGCAGTGCGAATGATCGCACAGCGCGTCACAAAGAGGCATGCGTGACTTGACAAGATGCGTGTGTGCGAAATTCTAGGACGTCAATAGCTAGCTCATAATAAAGCCGATTAGCTCTAGCAGGCTAGGTGGCATTGTTGCCGCCCCGTTTAGTCGTTACCGGTAGTCCACCTCTCGAATAACACGGCCGAACCCGTGCAGGGACGCGAGACCCGCCGTGCAGCTGTTCTCTGACTCATGGAAGTGTTGCTGCGCTGGCAGTAGGGCGCCTTGACGGAGCGTTACATGGGGAGCTGGCGATCGACAACCACTCTCAGGTATACACTTGCGGTAGCTGTCTGGTATGTACGGTAGGTCATATAAGTATACTCACATACCCTGTTGTACAGCTCGAAATTGGAGATTGCTTGATTGAAAGCGCGTTTTATTATATGAAACAGTACGAAGTCTTTGGTGCCGTGCGCTACACGAAAGCAGAATGTAAGTTAAGCGGGACTGTGGCCTAATGCAACTCTGCGTATTTTGCAACGCTGCGGCCGTTCCGCAGTTTTGCAGTTACTGTACCCCTTTATACAGGTCGCAGCAGTTGTGTCTCGCAACTCCCGACGAGATGCGGTCTGTCGTTCAATACGTTTCTCCCCTCACATTGAACAAGTCTAAATAACAGTGTTTGTGGTGCAACATGTTCGATAAAAAGACAAAGATCCAATGCGGAGTATCGACAAATATATTTTTCATTTAATCAACGTGCTACTTACTTTCCTTACTAGTGTTCTCTCGAGGTCATAAGTATGCCTGTGGAGCAATATTTTCTTTTTTTTTTTTCTGGTGCTCGGATGCTTTCATTTCTCCTTTTTTTTTTCCGGAAATGGGTGCCCCACTAAGGTGTCATTTACTTTCTTTTGATGTTGACAAGGTAAGTGCCGCGATGGCACCATCTCCTATACTAAACGTTTACTAGCCTACAACGCGATACTATACTATCTTGGCCTCGGTAATGGTGCGAATCAGTGGCAGTGCCACCTACGTATAACCACCCCTGATCGCCAGTTTACAGTAGGGGAAGAAGAAGAATTAAAGAAGAGCGAGTGCACGTGACCCGCGCCGCGTGCTTTGCGCTAGCCCTCACATCGTGTTCCATGCGTAGCTGCTCTACTTGCGTAAAGTCGAAGGCGCCTTTCCGAGCCCTTCGCGAGCCTCGAGAAAGCCAACGCTGCCGCACCGGTCCTTCACGTCCGCCGAGTACCTCCGAGCAACCCCGTCGGCAGGTCGAAGATGTCGCACTCGCCGCCCAGGAGGGTATCGGAATCGACGTCGCGGCTGTCCAGGCCTCCCACGGAGTCGGCCTCCCGCAGCTCCAGGGCTTCCCGCCTGTACCAATCTGTCCGGCGCAGCATCGCCACCGAGATGACGGCCGCGGTGTCCGAGGTGACCGTGGCGCGGCGGCCCTTCCTGACCGCGGAGACCGCGGGCGAGCTCCAGGAAGAGGAGCGCAGCACGTCCACCTTCTCCTGGGACGCGTCGCTGCTCGCCTCGAGCGCCTCCCTCTTCTGGGTGATGCTGGACGTGATGTTCAAGGTGAACCCGTCCATCGCGACGCCCAAGCTGCTGTTCCACTTCTCGCTGGGCATCTTCGTCGGGAGCATGACGCTCATGTCGGGCGTCGCCGAGCCCTACGGGCCGCTGGCCGCCCAGTCGCTGCTGTTCGTGCGCAGCGTCGCCATGACCGGCGCGCACTTCGCGCGCCTCTTCTCGCTGCGGTTCCTGACCGTGATCGACGCGTACACCGTGAGCAGCCTGGGGCCCGTGCTGGCGGTGCTGCCGGAGTGCGCCAGCCGCGAGGGGGCCACCGTGGGTCGCGTGCTGCCGCTGTGCATGGCCGCGCTCGCGCTGTGCCTGCTGGGCTACTCGAAGCAGTACCGCGCCTCGGACCCCACGTCGGCGCGCCGCTTCGCGGCCGGCTGCGCGCTCACGCTCACGGCCTCGGTGCTGCGCGCCGCGGTGAGCCACTTCAACGACGCCACGTGGCACCTGCCCAGCGTGGTGCAGGAGTTCCACTTCTCGTTCGTCAGCCTCATCGCGTCCTGCGTGCTGGTCGTGTTCTTCGACAACATGCGCGCCCTGTACGACGACCTCGACATGGGCGCCATGGTGTTCCTGGCGCAGGTATGGGCGAACGGCCGGGGCGTGAATTCGCGTCCGGCGCGGTACAGACGGGCAGCGTTCGGCGAACGACTATACGGTGTCGCACTGCGGGCTTGTTATTGCTGGTACATCGTCTTGGAATGGCAGACGAACGCGAGCAAGACAAGGACGCTGAAGAAAACGTGAACGCACAGACACGGCGCTTGTGTCTTGCGCTGTGTCTGCATTTGCGTTAATGTTTTCTTCCGTGTCATCGTCCTACTTCCAAGACGCCAAGACGAGCTTTCTGGTAGAAGCGCGGCTTATTGCGCGGGCCGCGGATGCGCGCAGGCGAGCGCCATCAGGACGGTGTTACAAGGAACTGGGCGCGCCGCTCTATGAATGGTAAAAACTCTGGAAAAGGGGTTTGCGTTTCAGTTTCCGCTTAATAGAATTATGTTTTTTCGTACATTCACATTGCAATGAGATGCTATCATGTCTGTAGGTTGTGTCAGTGAGCAAAACAATAACAAAGTGAAAGCGGGAACGAACGTTTCGAGAAGTGGACTTGTCTTTTTGAAGGCGACATATGCTTTCCTCGGCATAGTATATATGAGCATAGGGTTCTAATTGAGAGAGGGGGTTAAGGCGGGTGTGTGAGGCAACGACCGAAGGTGTGTTAGCGGCGTAAGTCGTACGCCGCTAAGTGTGTAAGTCGTACTTCCCGATTTTTCTGACGCATTTTACTTGAGAAATTTCATTGGTTCATCGTCTCTGCGCTACACGGACCTGCCTGATTATGCACGGTTCCGGACTATTTGTCGCTCACAAAACGGTCGACGCGGGACGCTAACGCCGGATTTTCTGTGACACGGGGCCCTAGCCATACACAGCTTCGCCGTAAAACGGGGCACCGGACGCATCGGCCAACGTCGCCTGTAAACGTTCTCTCCTGACGGACGCCGCGGCATGACGATTATTTAACGGGGAGGATGACGGCTGTGGGAATCAAGCGTTGAGCAAAGCACATTATGCAAAGAAAGAGAGAGAGAGAAAGTGATTGTCGAGAGAAATAAGCGCTATTTTCTGCAACCCTTTAGGGAGCACGGCTCAGCGCCTTGGGGAAGGGGAGAAAAGTCCGAGGCGGTCACAGAGCCCATGTTTGACAGCTGTAGCCAGGCGGCGCATTCACAAGTTGCACGACAGCCCCGTGTCCTCCAGGAACGTGAGAAGGTACCTGATGGAGGAGCTGGTGTTGCCGGCAAAACAAAGAAAGAGCGAAAGTTCTCCTGGCATTATAGTACCACAGCGGCGAGAGAGAAGGCTGGTACACGCCCAGAAATGTAGTTTTGTGGATCTTGTACATGTATAGCAGACGGACCACTGATCACGATAGAATATTGCTGTTTTATATTTTATTTTCTGTAAAATATAAAGCTTTTACGCGGTTAGGTTAAGACACACTCTTCGGAAGGTATGCCTCAGACTGCCACTTGAACTTTATAATTACCGGAAGTGCTGGAAATAATGTTGACCGAAAAGGAGTGTGTTACCGAGAACCGGTGTTGTTGTTGCACAGTATATACTTGGAGGCAGTGCCGACGTTCCAAAGCCTAAAACCGGTCATTCCTTCGTCTTTCAAGCCCAATGCTGCATATACCATATATGCGCTACACGATAAGAGAGACGTAGTAATATATCTGGTAGGTGTTTTGGTGACCATATAGGAAGTTAAAAACTTCGGCTAATTATGATTTTTATCGAGCTTCACCACGTTCCAACCACTGGACTTAGCAAGACTAAACTCGTGAACAATAAAGTGTACGTTCGAAGCTATAGCGAAGGTAGTCCAATGTTATAGGTGCATTGGGCATGTCGCACAAAATTCCTAGTTGGGATGTAAGCAGATGGCTTATCACCTATTGAAAATTTTCCCACGTTAAACAGAGACACTCGGTGATTAGAATCAACTGATTTGTTCAGAAGTGTTTCAGGGCGCTAATTTTAAGCAGTCGCACCTTCGATGCCGGCAGTGGGACGGCTTAGGGTATAGGACCGCCGAAAGGAACAGGTGGGCAGCATGTAAGAGGGCTTGAGAAAGGTTGAAAACTGGGCTAGTGGGTCGATGTCATTGTTGCCCGGCAGTTGGCCAACGGCGCACCCGACAACAACAAACCAGGAGCGAGGAGGACGGTGCCGCTATAGCGAGAAGTGAGGCAAGACATTGTTGGCAAGCTGCTACCTATAGTGCGTGCCTATTATTTCTGCGCTAAACATCGCTAGTGTTTACTTATATTAAACAGTGGGGTGAACAACAGGTGCCTCAACCAGAAGCCGGCGTCGCGCCACGACACTTCGTCATAGTCCTGACGAAGATGAAATCCTCAGGTCGACTCGTTGGCTCCGGTTTACTCAATTCTGGAGCCACTTCGAGTCTTCCTTCTTCCTGCAAACACACTTGCCGCGTTTGGATTACTCCCGCGACAACGCGCTACATCTTTTGCCATCGACGCTTTGCACTTTCAGCGAAGCAAGCCTTCTTTTCCTCGCTCGCTTCCGTTCTGATTCCTCGGCGATCTTTTTTGCGCCAATCTTCCCAGGTGAGCTTCGCGTACCTCTTCGCCCTGACCAAGGCGCGCAGTCTGGAGCACCACGGCGTGGTCAACCTCTTCGTGTACGTCCTGGACGCGTGCCTGTCGCTCGCCGTCTCGCACCTGGTGCTCGACGAGGTGTCGGGCCGCCAGAGCGACTGCGCCGCGCTGCTGGTGATGACGGCCGTCATCATCGTCGAGGCCTGTCGCATCGGCCAGGTGCACGTGGACTCGTGCTGCCACCACACCTGGTGGCTCGTGCTCAACCTGCCCGTCATTTCGCCCCCGAGGCTGCTGTCCCCGGGAAGCGAGTCACGTGCACTTTCGGCCGCGCTCTCTGACGTGCAGCGCCGTTAGTGCGCGCATATATGCCACGTCACGCCAGGCGGGGGCCTTCTTTCCCTATAGGGACTTTATTTTAGAGGCGCATCACGCCGGTTTGTTTCGTTTTGTGCTTAATGCCGATCGCGTAACGGCTTCGCGCATAAAGAATGCGTTTGATTTTTCTTCTGATGTCCGCCTTCCCCATTCTTCGTTCGTGTATTCGTCGGTGATGTTCTTTGACGATATACGATTGGTGTGTGTGCGCCGGCCTGGCAACGTCGCCTCACGTCACGTTCACCTTTGTCACCACCCCCGCCATCGCCAGATAAACGAACGATATTCTTTGGCTCTGTCCTTTTATATATGTATTGTGAGCCGAACGCACTCTAATTTCCCCCTTTGTGTTAAAAAAAAAATGTGGAGGGCGCTTAAGCTGTGGAACGCGACAGCATTCAATAACCCCGGACTGCTTTTCATGCTTCGCGGCAACTGCAGCTTGTGTAACCGCAGCGTTTACTGGAAAACGCTGGCGGCGAACGCTATGCACGAAGGCAAGCTTTCTGGTAGAAACGTGGCCTCTTGCGTGGGTCGATCTTCTCTTATGGTTCGCCCTCTTTAACGCGATTGCGTTGAGGATCCCGTGTCGGCGTCCAGCGTTGGATGTCGCCTCGGCAAAAAGTATTTCTAACCAATTTCCGAACCACGCTTGCTCTATCACTTGTCTACCACCAAAGTTGTTCATACCTCCTATTTCATTCTTTACAAAGTTATTCCTCGGAATTTTTAGAACGGCACCCCACAAACAAACGTAATGAAAGAAATAAAAACACGGACAGTGCATGTCCTTTATGTTAGCTCTTCTCAGACTGAAAGTGCGAAACAATAATAGATCGACTCACGCAAGAGGCCGCCTTTCTACAAGAAAGCTCGATCGCCTTCGTGAATCGCTTTCGCAGCCAGCATTTCGCGGTAAACATTGCGGTTACATAAGCTGCAGTTCCCGGGAAGCATGAAGAGCTGTAAGGGGTCATTGAACGCTATTACGTTCCACTCTTAAAGGCGAAGCTTAACCGTCCTCCAAATTTTAATATTTCAGTCTGAGAAGGAGCTCACATAAAAGATATGCGCTGTCGGCGTTTCTGATTTTTAAATTTGTGGGCTGCCGGTAAATTTTTGAGGAATAACTTTGCAAAGAATGAAAGACAAGGTATGACAGATATATATATACATATATACATATATATATATATATATATATATATATATATATATATATATATATATATATATATATATATATATATATATATATATATATAAACTTTATTATGGTCCTTGATAGGGTGCAGGGGTGGCGGGGGTCGGGAGACTGACCCCCAGTCCCCCCCCTTCCTCAGACGGCGGCCAGTCCTTGCTTTCTGGCGGCGTCTTCGGCCATCCGGACGGCCCAGAGCTGCTCCTCTGGGTCCAAGCTGAGCAGCAAAGTCTCCCACTGCTCGGCCGTAGTTATGATGCGTGTGTTAGTGCGATAGGTGTTGGTGGGTGAGGCTTTGGGGCATTGCCAGATAATGTGATCGAGGTCAGCGCGGGCCTCGCACCCTTTGCAGAGCGGGGAGTATGCATCGGGGTAAATGCGGTTGTAAAGCACGGAGTTCGGGAAAGTTCGCGTCTCAGATAGTCGCCAAGTGGTGGATTGATATTTATTCTGTGTTTTGTGTGCTGGGGGGTAGCGTAACCGCTCTCTGCGGTAGTGGAGGAGAATTTCTCTGAACGCGACCATTCGATCCCGCGCGTGACCGCGGTGCAGTACAGAGGGCTGGTCGGGATCGGAAGACTCAGGAGAAGGATGATGTGCCCGGTGTGCGAGATGAGCAACATTATTGGTAGAAGAGTGGTTGGGTATGCGCAGTTCAGAATTCGGTTAGAAATTCTTTTTGCCGAAGCAGATTTTCTGCCACACGGGGCCCTTAACGTTGTCGCCGTAAGAGCAAGGGGAATGGCAGTTGGTGTTTATCTTTACTATAATTAAGTGGGTGCACCACAAATGGCAGGCATATATGTGTACGATGGAGGCAGTTGCCGCATACCAGGGTCAATCGCAGATCAGTACGCGAGGCCGGCTTTCTTTCTTTTTTTTTTTTTATGCGACAACGTCAAGTGGCCCGCGTAGTGGAAAAATGTAGTGCACTTCTACTGTCTGAAGAGCAATGACAAACGAAGGTGTGAATGTGGGCCGCTTACTACCGAACTGCACCTCCGCCGGGGTTCGGCCCGGTATTGCACCATCTTCGGGATCGGCCAACGTATGGGAATTGCTTAAGAGGAAGCTTTAGCTCGGGTTCTCGTGTCTAAATACATCTAAAAGGATAATTCGCTTTTCTCGGCAACCACCGCGCCAAATGATCTAATGGATGCGTTTTACAAACAGTGATATCTATTTTTGATGCAGAGCTATTAATTTATAAACTTCGTGCGTCCATATTTTTCGAACTTCCGAATTCTTGAAAATCCTTTTCACAAAATTCAGGCCCTAAATCGAAATTCTGCTTCAACAGTAACTAGAAGGTAACTTTCTCTCTCAACTGCAACAAATTTCATTAAAATCGGTCCGGGGGTTATCTCAGAAAAGCATTTTTGCGTTTTACGTGTATTTGAATAGGCCGTGTCGGAGTTGGGCCTGAGCTACAGCTTCCTTTTAACGCCTGCTTCACCTCCGCCGTGGGTTGGCCCGCTATTGCACAATCTTCGGGATCGGCCAACGTATGGGTAGACTTGGCCCCTCCTTCACCTCCACCGCGGGTCGGCCCGGTATTCCACTATCTTCGGGATGGGCCCGCGTACGAAAAACAGTTGGTCCATGTCCACGGAGACTAGACCCGCCAGGACCTAGCCACAAACAGCTTCGCTGTGAAAGCCGGCGTCTGAAGTCTGTAGCAGCGAAACGGCACCTAAAGTCTCATTGGCTGCGATGCCACGTCATGAACGCGCCTCGACAAATTTCTATTGGCTGGGACGCAGCGTTAGAGCGCGCCTCGACGGCGCCAAGCGGGCGAAAGGGAACACCTGCTGCGCATTAGCGCGCCAGGTGTTGCGTGAGGGGTCAGGGCATTGCCGCGACGCCACGTCAGCCTTGCGCTCTCGCTCTCAGAAGCATGGCGCGCGTTGCCCTGTAGCCAGCGCCGGCTGCTGGCTCCTTGCTCGGGCAGCACGTACCGCCACGGTGCATTACTCGTAGCGCAAAGCTCGAAGGACCGCCCAGCGCCGTTCGGTTGGACATTAATGCTTTTGTATTCATAACTCGCAAGAAGTGCTTAGGCGTTCCCGGATTCGTTTTTTTTTTGTCAGCGGATATACAATAAGCAGCTGCTGTATAAGCGATGACGCTTTGTACCACAACTGACTGCAACATTAAGAGGAATCTTTAACTCGGGCCCAACTCCGACGCGGCCTATTCAGATACATCTAAAACGCAGGAACACTTTTCTGAGATAACCCTTGCACCAGTTTTAATAAAATTTGTTGCACCTGCGAAAGAAAGTTAAATTATAGTGACTGTTAGAAGCGGAATTGCGTCTTAGAGCCCGAATATTGTTTTAAAAAATTTCAAAATTTCGAAAGTTCGAAAAAATAGAAGCATGAAGTTTCCAAGTGAATAGCTCCGCATCAAGTACAGATATCGCGGTTCTGTAAACGGCATCCGTGAGATCATTCAAAGCGGACGAATTTGATATGTCAGTTTATATCTTACGTGAATGTGTTACGCTGTGTGCGATGGTTCTGCAAAATCTGTATTTCCATATTATGATTTTTTTTTCAGATTCATGTCATCATCATCAGCCTGGTTTCGCCCACTGCCGGGCAAAGGCCTCTCCCATGCTTCTCCAACAACCCCAGCGATGTAGTAACTGTGGCCATGTCGTCCCTGCAAACTTCTTAATCTCATCCGCCCACCTAATTTTCTGTCGCCCCCTGCTACGCTTCCCTTCCCTTGGAATCCAGTCCGTAACCCTTAATGACCATCGGTTATCTTCCCTCCTCATTACATGTCCTGCCCATGCCCCCCATTTCGTTTTCTTGATTTCAACTAAGATGTCATTAACTCGCGTTTGTTCCCTCACCCAATCTGCTCTTTTCTTATCCCTTAACGTTACACCCATCATTCTTCTTTCCATAGCTCGTTGCGTCGTCCTCAATTTAAGTAGAACCCTTTTCGTAAGCCTCCAGGTTTCTGCCCCGTAGGTGAGTACTGGTAAGACACAGCTAATATACACTTTTCTCTTGAGGGATAATGGCAACCTGCGGTTCATGATCTGAGAATGCCTGCCAAACGCTCCTCAGCCCATTCTTATTCTTCTGATTATTTCCGTCTCATGATCCGGATCCGCCGTCACTACCTGCCTAAGTAGATGTATTCCCTTACCACTTCCAGTGCCTCGCTACCTATTCTAAATTGCTGTTCTCCTCCGAGACTGTTAAACATTACTTTAGTTTTCTGCAGATTAATTTTTGGACCCACTCTTCTGCTTTGCCTCTCCAGGTCAGTGAGCATGCATTGCAATTGGTCCCCTGAGTTACAAAGCAAGGCAATATCATCAGCGAATCGCAAGTTACTAAGGTATTCTCCATTAACTTTTATCCCCAATTCTTCCCAATCCAGGTCTCTGAATACCTCCTGTAAACACGCTGTGAATAACATTGGAGAGATCGTATCTCCCTGCCTGAAGCCTTTCTTTATTGTGATTTTGTTGCTTTCTTTATGGATCCGGACTACGGCGGCTGTGGAGCTGCTATAGTTATCTTTCAGTATTTTAACGTACGGCTCGTCTACACCTTGATTCCGTAATGCCTCCATGACTGCTGAGTTTTCGACAGAATCAAACGCTTTCTCGTAATCAATGAAAGCTATTTACAAGGGTTCGTTATATTCCACATTTCTCTATCACCTGATTGATAATGTGAATATGGTCTGTTGTTAAGAATCCTTTACGGAATCCTGCCTGGTCCTTTGCTTGGCAGAAGTCTAAGGTGCTCCTGATTCTATTTGCGATTACCTTACCAAATAGTTTGTAGGCAACTGACAGTAAGCTGATCGGTCTATAATTTTTCAAATCTTTGGCGTCCCGTTTCTTATGGATTAGGATTATGTTGGCGTTCTTCCAAGATTCCGGTACGCTTGAGGTCGTGAGGCATCGCGTATACAGGGTGGCCAGCTTCTCTAGAAAAATCTGCCAACCATCCTTCAACGAATCTGCTGTTAGCTGATCCTCCCCAGCAGCCTTCCCCTTTTGCATAGCTCCCAATGCTTTCTTTACTTCTTCCGGCGTTACCTGTGGGATTTCGAATTCCTCTAGACTATTCTCTCTTACAGATACAGATTCATGTGTAACATATCAATTTTGTCCACTTCAGATGTACTATTACATGCAATTCACAGAATTGTGATACCTTCTGTGATTGCCGGGTTAGAATTGTAAGCTTGATAGTTGCGTTTTCTGAAAATTTGCGATTTTCGCCATTACTTGCCAAAAAATTTACGACCTAAATAAAAAATTTGGGACGAACAGTCACTAGATTTTAGGTTTTTCTTTTACATTCAACAAACCTCGTCAAATTTGGTGCAGTGGTTGCCGGGAAAACGAATTCTCCTTTCTCATGTATTTTGATTGGAGCATCCGACCTAATGCTTCCTCCTGAGCTGAAACGCACCGGGAGAACATCGCAGCGATTATACCGCGCGACACAGAATGCTTCAAAATTGCAGCCAGGAGAACACGGCAAGGGATAAGTTAAATAGTAATGGCTGCAGTTAGGCTGCTGGTAGTGTTGGCATACTGGAGGTCCAAATCTGACTGATGTGATTGGGGCAACGCAATGGTCTGTCTGTGCAGCCAGAGTTCCGCGAAGTAAGACCTCAGCCATTCGACTTCGTGGCTGTATACGTAACGTTGAACAACTTGAGAAATAGTCGCGGTATGCATATACGCGAATGTTTTATTTGAGAAAAATAAATGAAATTGAAATCTCTCAATTACAGCCTCGATGTCGCAGTCGCTTGAGAAAAATCAATAGCGAGAAGGTCTTAATTTCGGGCTCGCATTTTTCCGGACCGAGAGAGTTGACCGCCAATGCCGCAACGCAGGATTATTAGTACTACACCTTCGAATACTTGTTTGGCGCAAACAGCACGAAGCCACCAGAGGAGCACACGAACACAGCGCCGTCTGTGTGCGTTCATGTGCCATTCGTGTGTTCTCGTGTTGATCGTGCTACACTAGTGTTGCAAGAGGTGAGCACGCGCATGCGTGATCGTCTCTGTCTCTCAATCCGCGCCTGCGACTTGTTAGCACTCGGGCTTCTTCGGCGGCTGCACTTTGAGCGAGAAGTCGACCGTGGGGTAGCCCTGGATGAGGATGCTCGAGGAGATGATGTCTATGCCCGGCACAGCGTACTGGGTCACGTTCTCGGGAGTGATGCCTCCCGAGGCCTCGACCAGTACGCCCGGAAACTCGGTCTTCAGCTTCTGCGCCGCCGGCGACAAGTCCTGCGCGGAAACACCTTTGTCAGTGCGAACGCTGATGACGGTTCTTCTCATCGCATGTACGCGTCTATGACAACGTGTCGACGAGCTGCACACTAGCAAAAGGAATCCTATGACGTCTTAAGGCCAAACTACGCGTACGTTTACAACGGCGGGCGAAAGCTCGCGCCGGCGTGCCTTGCGTTTGCAGCGCCTCGCGAGAAATGCCGGGCTGCATCTACAAAGACGCGCGCCAACGCAAGCCCGCTTGGCTCACTTAGACGTTTTGACAGACATGCATGGTCTGGTACTTTGTTACTCACGGTGCTTTAAAATGCTGAAATATTAATCGTAATTTCTAAAAAAAATATTTAGCGCCGATTGATCTCCGCAAGATGTAAAGAAAAAATACACTTACAATTGCGATACTTCCTAATTCGAAATTTGAGCGCAGTGCTACTATAGTGAACTAGAAGGGGGTAGTGGGGTCAGGGAGAGCCTGCGTGTGTGGCATCTCACGTCGACGCCGCCAGATGGCGCCACTAAAGCATGGGCTGTACGGAACGCGAAACTCGGAGCATTTTCAACGTAGAGAAAGCCGTGTGCGCTTGGCGTCACGCCGAAAAAAGAAAGCGCGCAGCTCCGTAGCATGTTTTCTGAAAACTTCCTCTAAAACTAAGACAAGGCGCAGAGAAAGGTGGAAAGACGGACGTTCTTCAAGCTTGCGTGAAAATAAAGCCGACCCAACGAGTGCAGACTAACGGCCGCACAACGATGCGACTGATTTCTAAACTAAAAGCTCGCGTACGCCGTAGAAGAGGTAAATATGTGAATGGGTAAATTGCTTAATTCATTTGCCATTAACAATTTTTGTACAGGTCAGGACCCAATTGCATTCACAAGTTCAAGTGAGCCAAACAATTACGGCGCGTGTACTAACACATTCGGAACAGAGGCCAGATATGATGAGGTTTTATTCCTTTAACTGCGATTTTGTTTGCGAAAGCATATATCCACTGAAAGCTAGGGAGTTAATCCTATGGTGATGCCACTATTGTGCGGTCGTAGTGGTTACCAGGGATAGCGAAATTTCGTAACACAGCAAAATAAAGAGAACTCGTCGTAGCCACAAACTCTTTATTGGTACGAGAGATGGGCAGCTACTCCTTTCTCAAAGTGCATGCTGCTACGAGACAGGCACTGTGAGGAACGGCTTATCTTCGCGTGCAATTTCTTTTTACGCCGTTCCTGTCGCGATTGGTTGATCCATTTTACATAGAAGTGCAGCCTAGTCAGCACATAGAACTTGGTCAACTGTGTTGTGAGCGCATCTTAGTGCTGGCTGCAGCCTAAGGCATAGCCGAAGTTCTCCTTCACTAGCAACATTACATCCACTATGCTGTCACTGCAGAGTTTCTCTCGGCTGAAGAACACAGTAAAGATGTCCTCCAACTTCTTCACTGCCCTGAAAAGCTCCAGCGAAGGATATAACAACGCTCCCTTGTCGTATGTCACAGTGAACTCAGAGTTTATACTTTCCGTAGTGGGGGTTTCCATAAGAAAGGCCTTGCAAGACATGCAGTCATAACACTTCAGAAACTTTCGAGCAACATACCCTGCCATGTAATGTATTAGACGGTCGTCGATCTTCTGCTCCACCAACTCTCTGTGCTCAGCAGGAATACTACGAAGCATGCGCTCGGCTGAAGCTAGGTTTCCTTCCTCAATGAGATGGTCGATTGCAGCAGCCCTGGCTTATTGAGCTTGAGCATCTTGCGCACTCAGGAGAGAACTCATTTCTCCACTAGCTCCATTAAGGTCAGCATTGCCTGAGCGTACTATTTTCGCAAGGTTATAAAAGGATAGGCAATTAACGACAATTAGAAACTGAGTTGGTGTTGGGTGGACATTAGACCCACATGATTGACTGACTATACGAAGAAGGTTTCCAGCTAATCCTGGCTTAACCTGGATGTCATAACATACCTAAGTCCCTGGCTGACAAGATAATCCAGCAGTGATAATGCGCTAGATATCGTCACCCTTAGGCCATCTGCAGTTGAATCGCTTAAAAATCCACCTACTCTTTTAGCGTGTTTCGCACACAAACCGCACACGTTTCGTCGAGTTTTTTGTCTTGGCGGTGCAAGTTGCGTTCCCAAATTCGCCGTGTTTATTCATCTTTCGGCGCGGTGAACGACGGCTGCTTTCCTTTTTTCCACTTATATCCTGTTTCACAGCCGGGAGCGAAGCAGGGTCGCTGCCGTTGACGTTTCGACCTTCCTACTGCTCACGTGTTGGGCCGACTGCGCGCGAAACGGTAGGTTGAAACACCAAAAAACAGCCAACGTCGCGAATCAAGCCCGCATGAACAAGCGCGCGGAGCACTTTAGGCGAAGCAGCGGAGGGAGCCAGCCCACGCGACTACAGCGCCGCCACCGAAATCCGCGTGCCGTCCACACTCGCCGCCTCGCTGCAATGCATAGGGCGCTCCGGCTCCTGAGCCCACTACCCCCTTCTAGAACACCATAGTGCTACATACGCGTTTTCAGTGTGGCATGTTGCAAACGGAGCGAAGTGTGGCGCGACTGGCTCTCTAATCGGGAGATCGCGAGAGGCAGCGCGGGGGTGGCGTTTGGGCGCGATTCACAGTCGCCGCTGCAAACAGACCTCTGCTCATGCAGCGTTTTGTTTCCATATATATATGGTATCGGTGGCATCATCAGTGGACAACGCGTGCTAGACTGGCGTCATCTCGTCGCCGCAGAGTCCGTCTTGCGCGGTACTACGCACGTCTTCTCAGGCTTTCACCATACCCTCCTCCTCTCCGCTTTCCGCCTCATGGTTCCGCTGCGCCTTCCTCCTCCGCTTTCCTTTTCGTGCTCTCTTCGTTATCGCCGTCCTTCATTAATAATATTTGGGGTTTTACGTGCCAAAACCACTTTCTGATTATGAGGCACGCCGTAGTGGAGGACTCCGGAAATTTTGACCACCTGGGGTTCTTTAACGTGCACCTAAATCTAAGCACACGGGTGTTTTCGCATTTCGCCCCCATCGAAATGCGGCCGCCGTGGCCGGGAGCGTCCTTCATTCACCACTGCGCTCCGCGTTCGCTCTTTGATCCTTCGCTGTGCTCGCTCGGTTACGAGGGACGCCGACGCTCGCCGAAGGAACGAGCGCCTAGCTGGGCTCTAGGAGCACATTTTACCATGGCATAAATCTGCCTCACTAAGTGTTGATTGTACCACGCCATGGCTGCGTAGCCAGGAGCGTGGAAACACGAGGAAGCCAGAGCTCGATATCTGCCTGGAGCAGATATCCGTGCTCGCGCCGCCATTCGACGCGTACGATTTGTCCTGCACCATCTGCACATGCGTAGGCGCACCGGCGCGAGCTTTCGCGTGCCGGCAAGTGTGCGCGTTGTTTGGCCTTTAGTGCGCGGGTTCATGCGCAGAAAAAAAAAGAACGACATCTGCTCCATCTGGTTGAGTAAGTTGAACTCGCTGTCGCAATAATCTGTAATTTTGGCAGTTTTCACAGAGGCGATAAAATGCTCGGAACCAATAGCTCGACCCCACGCCGATGCTGCATCGCAGAGTGAATGAGTGAGTGAAGTTTTGTGAATTCGTCCTTAGATAAATTTGTCTTTCATAAAACTTGGACAACGAAGTTCTACAACCACAGCGCGGGTATAATTTTTAATCGCCCTCGGTGCGCAACAGCCCCTCGCTACGGCCCTGTTGCCGGGTACAAATTAATGCACTGAAGCATGACTAAGCGATGAAGGTGAGGCAGGAAAAGCTCATGTTATCACAGATGAGCCATAGATACCACATTGACCATAGGTTCATGGTACTCGTACGTGTACTAAATAGTAAAAATTACATTCCAACAACGCGATGGCGTCTTCCTTGTGACTACGTTGCGCTGTCATGAGAAAGTAAGCAGAAAGTAGCAGGGATAAGAATAGATCAGTGGCTATATACGCTGCTCGAGTCATGGCTGCTGTAGGCACCTTCGCATCGCGCGTTGTTGTAAAACCCGTGTGCCGTCAACATTACATGTCTTTCTGTAGGCTAGGCTCGATCATGGGCAAGCGCAATGTAAGACATATACTGCGACAGGAAGCGTGGACCGAGGGAAATTAAGTATCGCGCAGCAGCGAGCACCAAGAGAAGCGGCGTATGTGAATAAGCCCGCCATACACTCGCCTCGCAAACAGCTAGCGCACTGTGCATTACCGGGCGCACGAGGCACACTTATTGGATAAGACTTAAATGTGCTTAAAAGGGCGGTGCTCTCCATATGAGTCTACGGTAGCGTCGATAACGACCTCCCAGGCGCATGCTGACAGCTTATGTTGATCCAAGGCTATAGTTGTCGCGACACTGATACACTTATGTCCGGGTCTCTCCGATTATACGACATCTACGAAAAAAAGCTAAGTTTCTTGCAGCCACCTGTAGTCGAACGAATATATAGATATATATATACACCGAGCTTTTTCTCTCGCCTCCCCTTCCCATCCGCCACCGCTCCTTGATACAGCGTCTCTTGCAACTCACTATGCGGATTTGAGACGTTAAAGGGCAATAATTATTATAATCTTTATATTGTGTGGACTCGATTTTATAGCGCCATCCCAACTATTTCTCACTACGGCTCACACAAGCACGACGTTATTAAATCTTGGCTAGCGCGCGCCAGATCAACTACGCGTAAGCAACCGGCTGTCGGGACAGCGCACGTCCTGAAACGTTCAGCGACACGGACAGCAGGAAGCATTACGCCCCAATAAATTGTAACGCGCTCCGCGATAAAGTAAATAAATGTTAGTGAGACACACATCCAATGGGTTAGAGCTCCTCCACAGTGCAATGCAAGGTTGACAGCAACGAACCTTTGCCTCGAAGTTGTCGAGCATGATGATGTCACCGCCCGCCCTGGCGGCTTGCTGGGCTTCCTCGACGGAGCGGCACTCGACCTCGACCTTCCGGGTGAAGCCGCCCATCTTCTTGGCGATGCGGACAGCCTGCGACATATTGGGCGAACCGCGCAAGTGAAGACGCAGAGAGAAGCACGCACGCACGCACGCACGCGCGCGCGCGCACACACACACACACACACACACACACACACACACACACACACACACACACACACACACACACACACACACACACACACGCACACGCACGCACACGCACACACACACACACACACACACACACAAAAGGAAACACTACAGTGACCACATATGAAAGGTTTGATCATGCTCAACCGACGTATCTTCGAGCCCCACGCGCTCGCCGCACAACTCGTTGAGTGTTCATTTAATTACTACGACAACTGGTCATAACAAGACTGCCTAATCTGAATGATCAGTTAAATCACCTGTCCGACTGCTCAAGAAAGGTGAATACGCTTCTAACGACAAATCAGTAGCTGACAAAAGTCATCCATCGATTAAAAGTAGTAAACTCTGGCGCTTCTGTGCAGTTCCAAATTGGAGAGCTGTTTTTCCTTGGCGTCTTGATAGCTTACAGTGTGCTGCGAGCAGGAAAATCTACAGATGGTGTGATAGTTCTAATCACCTGCCAAAATTAGATACATTTGAGGTTTTAATCTTTAAATAACGCACTATATATACCTAGGCTTTGCCAATGGCTTAATTCTTTTTTTAAGGTTTAGCTGACGAGTCTTCGTTCCATCCAAAAAGTAGTTACAGAAAGTGATCTGTCATCGCTTGCAGCCCTTTTTTCAGCGTTCAGCTAGGCTGAAGTAGTAGTCTGCCTGGCAGGACAGGTTAACTCTGTCGCCTGGCTGCTTCCGAAAAGTATGCTGAATATATTGCGCTGCAGTAAAGTCAAGTCCGCGGATGTCAGTGTCAGCCAGTGGCGCACCTTGGGGGTGGCGCACCATGGAGGCACGTGACCGAGTCAACCAACTGCCTTACACGGGTCACGTAAAATTAAAGATTAGATAATGGGGTATTACGCGCCAAAACCACGATTTGATTATGAGGCACGCCGTAGTGGAGGGTTCCGGAATAATTTGGACCACCTGGGGTTCTTTCACGTGGACCTCAATCTAAGTACAGGGTTGTTTTCGCATTTCGACCCCATCGAAATGAGGCCGCCGTGGTCGGGATTCGATCCCGCGACGTCGATCGTGCTTAGCAGCCCAACGCCACAGCCACTAAGCAACCGCGGCGGGTGGAGGGTCGTGCATCGCTTTAACTTTGGCCACAAACATTTCTCAAATAAGAATGCAAGACATCAGTGTCTATCATAGCGACCACAGAACAGTTACATCAGTCATTTCAAAGTAATAAAGAAAATAAAGGTTTTGTAAACTGCACTGACCCTTGTGTTTGTCTCATATATCACTTTGAAGAGCAATGTGCTCAATGGGCGCGCACCATGGGACCGGTGTTTGACAAGTTGCCGTATACATTAGGCGCGTATCTTATCTACAGCTTCGCTGACCAGCCAGTTTCACAGGAGTGGATTGGCGGTGGTTTACTCTCCCAAAGTCCACCGACAACTCGGGCGCAGTGGCGATCGCCGTTATAGACACGCACGCACACGCACCTTCTCGATGGACCCCACCGAGGTGAGGTGGTTGTCCTTGAGCATGATCATGGAGGCGACGTCGTAGCGGTGCGTGTCCGCCCCGCCCACCAGCAGCGCGTACTTCTCGACGAGCCGGAAGCCGGGCGTCGTCTTCCGGGTGCCGGCTAGCACGCCGTCCCAGTGTATGCCGTTGAGCACCTCGCGCATCCGCCGCGCCGACGACGCCACCCCGCTGGCGCGCGCCAGGCAGTTGAGCACCACGCGCTCGGCGAGCAGCACGCGTCGCGCCTGGCCGGTCACCTGGACGGATGGATGGATGTTGTGAGCGTCCCCCTTTGGAACGGGGCGGTGGGTTGCGCCACCAAGCTCTTGCTGTTATACTGCTTAATGTCCTAACTAGGTTAAAGAAGAAACAAAAACCGCTATGAACTCCCACAACCCCATTTTCTGACGCCCTATTGGGAACTTCCATCTCATACCATCTCGCGCGCGCGCGCGCCGAGAGGGTAGAAACGAAGGAGTACGCAGGAGGACACGGAAATTTTGAATCTCTAAAAAGCGAAGTTGTCCATGCGAACCCTCTCGGACTTTGCTGACCGCAGTGGCTGCTGTTGTCTTTTCGAATAGCGTAGCACAGCCTCCACCCCCACCCCACCACCCCTTGTGTATAACTCACGTCGGTACTGCCTCTATACATATCTGCCGGTGGCTGCCGCTGTGCGCCTTGGAGTTACGCGGTCAACCAACAAACGGTACCTACTTATTCCTAGTGCAGTAAGCGTGGACCTTGAAGCACGTAATTGCTCCATTGAAACGTACCTTTCTATGCCCTCCCTCACCCCCGGGTGGTGGTGGGGGGGGGGGGGGTAATTCGTCTGTTCGGTTGGCTTCTCGTCGAGTAAGGGGCTCCGACCCTGGTTATTGTGAAATAGTAAATTGGGCTGATCTTGGACGTGACGTGATCAAAAATGGGAGGCTCCCAGTGACAACGTAATCCGCGGTCGTGTGGGTCACGTGGGTCATGCAAGTTTAATTAAGCCTTTTATTAACCGTGTCACGAAAGCTTTCCTTAACATAAATTTCAAAATGTGCGCTGCATCTGCTTCTATTTTATTATTTTATTGTGCTTCTTTTATTTTTCTTTTGTAATGATGAATTTCAGTTTTCACTCTTTTCGCTAGTGGTTATTCGCGCGGTCAGATCACGACGCGCCAGTACCGGGCTCGGCAACTTGTTGCGGCGGTAGATGATATAAAAAGAAATCAGTCGATAAATAAAATAATATTATTAATAATTTATTTACCCTAAATACAGCAATGGCGATTTGCATAAGTGGGGGAAGGTGTTGAGGAGCGAGCGCATACAATGCTTGACACAACGAAAATTTTAAAAAAGGAAGAAAACGAGGGAAAGGAAGACGATCCTGCTATAACCACGCACTCTGCTCCATGGACCTCGCGCTTGGTGCTTCAGACTCTCACGTGAGCCTCTTTCATAGCGGCTGGTCGTCAGACAGCATCCTCGAATCCGCATTTTTTTTTTTTTTTTAACAGAAGTGCTTTCTTCTAGAGACGTCCCGGCAGACTTCCGTTTCCCGGAAGAAACTACGTCATCGCCCGACATGGCTTAACACAGAAAAGTACAAATATGTCTAGTCGGCGTATATAATTGTATGGCCATCTGTACTACCCCTGCAGACGTGCTCCTTGCTGGCTCTGTTCTCGATGAAGTTAAGCCACGCAACAACGAACGCCACCTAAATATAATCACTGTAACAAATGTACTCTTTCGAGAACATCAAATTCCTTTAGTAAACCGGATTCATTTACTTGCTCCCTATCTGTCCTATAAAAGCCAATAGCGTTGTCTGGTTCCTTCGCCCGTTTTCGTATTCGAACTGGCCTGTTCGTCGCCGAACACCGTCAGCTCTTTCAGACGCACGTTTTTTGATGTCCCGTGAGAGCTTTCAGGCGTCGAAAAGTTTACATTCTTTGTAAGATGGCGGCGCTATGTCACGTCTCTCCACTGCCAAGTATTTTCTTGTCTTCTGGACCATGCTTGGCAAATGTACTCTGCTTTTATGGGTTATACACATTCCAGTGTCATATATACTTGCAAACCTATTTGTGATGGCTTTCACTGTTCCTTTGACACTCCGCGGCCACAGCTTCTGTGGTAATCAAGTTTGGTTCAGAAATCGAATAGTCCTTTTTTTTTTGTCGGATTTCAGTTACGTATAACAAACAAATATTTGTATATAGAAGCCACCTTACGCGATCGACACTCCCTTGCGAACACACGGACTTTCCCACTAAACTTACAAGAGCTAATTCTGGCTCTGCGCTCGTTCAGCCACTGTATGGGAATTGTGGCCACTACACGAATGCGCCTGATCTTTGTGCTTGTGGCCCGAGATGTTCTTCCTGTCGTATGCGTTTCACGTTGTATAAATTTCTAAGTGGATCTTGCCTTTGCGAACCAATGAAAGCAATGAGTCTATTGGAAGATGCATTATCATTCGTAAATTCTTGCATGTTTAGCGCTACATTTTGTCGCTATAAAATAAAATTAAACAAGCACACAGAAGAAAAGGACACGACCAAGTCTGAACACTACACTATCTGTCCGTGTCTTTCTCTTTTCTTTTTCTTTTTGCACTGTTTTCATAGAACTTTATACCATTAACCAACTAGCCCAGCAACAAGACTTGCTACTTTGTTGAAAATGATCAATTTGCTGATACACAAAGCCGTTTGAAACCAGAAGTACGAAGTTTAGACAAATCCTTGCACTCCGTATCATTCCAGACCTGGCTGAACCGCTATACTTTTTGGCTCCCGCGGAGACTACCGCGAGAATACCCTCTAGTAATTTTTCTGAGAGACTGTGCCCGCGACACATAGCCTCCATGATCGCGCATGATCTCGGACGCCATGCACTCCGAGCTAAAATCTTGAACGTCACTGTGTGGGACGTGCGTTACATTCGCGAGCACGGTGCATGCGTCTCCGCTACAGGTTCTGTTGAAATCGTACTGACGAGAAAATTAGACAATGACCAGTGCTACGGCTTTGCCACGATTGCTTATATGCACGTATCCGGCACCACTGACGGGAACAAGCACGTTAGCTCCGACACCTTGTCATTCCAGGCAGCGGCAGGCCTTAGGCTTGTTCCCTCATCTTCGGGACAATGGCTTGCTCGACAAGCCTTAAGAAATGTTATATACACAATGGAATGACTGAACTTTATTCTTGCATCACCTTCATTTAGAACGTAATGCATCGAACATCTGCATGTAAGTACCCAGTCCACCTTCTTCACCGCACTTTTTTCTTTCTTCAGACCCCCCTCCCCCCTATTCTCTTTCTCTCTATCTATAAGTAACCTATCTCTAGCTTACCTGGGGCTTTTCAATCCGTCATCCCCTCACCCATGCGGAGTTACATGTAGGCGAGTTTATAAACACGCCGGCAGAGTTCTCCGCGTTTCATTCAAGATCTCTCTCTCTCTCTCTCAGCACACACTTAGTACGAACTCAGCCAAATGGAAACTTCGCTGCAGCCGGCCTTCAAGGCGAAAGCGAGCGGGCGCACGCGTATACCTCGGCCACCTTGGCGACGGGGTGCAGCCACTCGCCCTCGTTGCGCAGCCACTTGACGTCGCAGTCCAGCTGCGAGAGGACGGCGTTGGCGAACGGCACGCCGGCCAGCACGCCGGGGCTCTTGCACCACAGGTAGGCGGTGCAGTCGGCGTCGCCCACCACGTACAGGCCCACGTCGAGGCTGGGCTGGTCCTCGCGGAGCCAGCTCAGCGCCAGGTCCTGAAGCACCGCGGGGTTGAGTAGGGACGCCGCCATTGACCCTGTACGCGCACGCGCTGTCGAGGTTGGTCTCTCTCCTTGAACAACAACAACAACAACAACAACAACAACAACAACAACAACAACAACAACAACAACAACAACAACAACAACAACAACAACAACAACAACAACAACAACAACAACAACAACAACAACAACAACAACAACAGGCTAAGATATGCCGCCGCCGCTGGAACGTCTTGTTCTGCCCTGCGTTGCAGTTGAACGTATATATTGAACTAACGGCGCTTTACGGTGGAGCCTTAGTGCCGCTTGATAAAATACGCGCGGAGAAAATTCGCCTTTCCTCTAGAAAACAAAAACAAAAACGGCGCAGCAACAGGACCACTGAAAGACGAAACGAAACTATCAGCCCAACTACGCGCTCTCGCACGATTAGGCATATCTTGTTAGAACGTGCGCGGATCTACAGACGAAAGTAGATAAAAGATGTGGCTGCAGTCTCCGCGATGTCATATGCATGTATAGGGTCCTTCGTTTTCAGGTATAAAGCCCAATAATTGTCGATTTCTGCACACCGAACGAAACTTCTGAACATAGGGTGAAACCCGATTTCTCGCCCAGGTTTGCCTTTCGTGAAGGACAATAAATGCGGGTGATACAAAACTAATGAACGCTGTCCACCTTTTGTGAGCAAGCGATCAAGATATATCATATTAATTCAAAAAAAAAAATCCGAGGAAACCTAAGCACTTATGAGTAGTGAATGCGAAAACATTAATGTCCAATTGAACGCCGATGAGCGGTCCTTCGAGTTATGAACTCCTCGCTCTATAAAACACTTATCCGGCCTAAACTCGAATCCGCTGCCTCAATTCGGGATCCTAATTAAAATAAGTTAATTTATTCAGCGGAAAGGGTGCAGAACAATTAACCACGATTCATCTTCTCTAACAGGACTACCAGCATCAGCACAATGAAGCCTAACCTACAGTTAACACCCTTAACAACGGGGCGTAAACACTTCGGGCTCTCTCTTCTTTTGTAAGGTATAACATCCTCCCGTACTACGAAACGAGCTTCTTTCGGCATGACATTACATATCATCTCGGCTTGATCGCCGTCACAAAGTTGGTATTCCATCTTGTAGATCATCCTCCTTCTTACACTCATTTGTCCCGCAGAGACCTGATGAGTGGAAACACTTTGCCGTAACTGTCACCTCCGTAAGTGATCCTAACCGTTTAAACAAACCTTACGCGACACTTCGATTTAAATGGACAATAAAGGTTATTATTAAGTCAACGTGGACTGTTGAAATACCATCCCAGAAACCTCGAAACGCTTGTTTCATGCGAAGAAGAGACTTACTTTAAGAGAAAATGCGTTCTGAAGCGTCCGCGTACCTATAGCGCAGTCTCATAGTGACGTTGCACCTCGGTGAGTAAAACGGCGCCCACAGACGGCGCTACGGCTTTTCTGCGCAAAACGCAAACGCGCGGCCAGAAACAAAGCAAACACAGAGCCGACAGCAGCGCGAAAGCGGAACTATAGTGGATAGCGGAAGGGAAAGCGTGCGACGATAACCTGGTTCTTTATTTTATGACGCCAACTTCGATGCTCGTTGCATTGGACGACCCTGACAACGACACATTGACTCGCGATGCTGGGCTCGACTTCAGCGATTTAAGCACTGATGAACGTGACCTGCTGCTGAGGGCTCGCGCTGCCGGCGTCGTTGTGTACTACTACGACGGCAACTGTATGTCATGGCTGTACATATTCGCACATTTGTAGCTTTTCCTTCGTGAAAACCAAATTCCGCACTCACCCGCCCCGTCTTCGACCTGCAGTTGTTCTTGCGTTTCGGAGAATGCAGGCAAGACCGACGGAACAGCGCTACGGGAAAGCATTGCTTTCAAAGGTATACTCCACACGACTTCAGTAAGTCGGCGTTGAACTCCTAATCCTCTGGACGAAAGTGCAGCGAGCACACTACGTGATTTTTCGGCTCTTTGCCAGCGCGCTGTGGCAGAGGTACGGCACTTAACCACTTCGAACGGAGAGGTTCACTCGTTGGCACACACTGATAAGTAATGTTGGATTCGCCGCTGCAACTACATTTGTCCAAGTTCCGCGGACCGTTCGCGCATCACACGACGTCACATGGACGTGGCATTCTCGCTGCTTGTTCCAAATGCAAGTTTCGTTTCGCGAACCAGCAAAACCAACGCAGCACGACGGGATAACGAAACAACTGAAAATCCAAAGCGCGCGCGGTGCAGAGTAGAGCGCGCAGAATCGAACGAAAACGAACCCTTTCGACCACCCATACCACTGAAGGGCAACGTCAAAATGTTATTTTTTCTTAGAATCGAATAGAAGTAGACAGGTAGCATTTTCTTCCGTCTTATAACCTAATGAAATGATCTTCTTAATACGAGTTGTTGAGTACTAGTGATATAAATTATGAGGAGTGCCTTCGTCATCGGGGTAGTACCGGAATGTCGCTGGGGGGTCTCAAATCGTGTAATGCATTTACCTCAATTTTACGGTTACTAAAGCTCTGCTCACGAATATATTGACGCCTTAGACGTTCTAGAGCATTGCTTTATCGCTTTAACTTGACTTCATAGTAACCTTTAGTGTCCCTTTAAGTATTCTTGTTTTCCCTGTGTTCGTAACTGTGGTTTGAATACACAATTCTCACTGTGAAGTGTGCACTCTGCTTATTAACGTCTCTTATAGAGATTGGTTTATGTAATGGTCATTCAATTATGTAGCTTGGATAATTAGAAATAATATTTATGCATTCTGCTTCGTTATCCGCCAATATTGTATTGTCATACTAGTATATTTTGGTTGTTTGCTGATGCTATTGCGGATAATTTATGTTCAACTAATTGCTCACTCCCCTCTGTAATGCCAGTGGCCCTGAGAGTGTAATAAATAAATAAATAAATAAATAAATAAATAAATAAATAAATAAATAAATAAATAAATAAATAAATAATGTCCTCCTCATGAGTAATTTAGATCATTGTGTTACAAGCCACAGGCCTCCTTTTCAAATTGGTGCAGACAAGAAACTACCATATACCTGTATATATATATACACAGGGTAATAATTTTAAGTTTTATGAAAATTTTAGAAACCGCCCGTGGCAGATAGCATAATTCCTGTTCCTGAGCTGTATGATTGAAAGAGGGGGACATTACTAGCAGGAGAATTCGAACCACATATTCAACTAACACAAATGTACTAATTAACTTCTTAATTATTTACTTTGCGGCACATACTGCAATTACGAATTGTAGCCAGAGAGCTTGCCAGACTTAAAATGAATTGCCAGGGTGACACCAGTTTCAAGGCATTATTTCCCAAAGTGTGGAACGAAATACAAGCGCATTCCAGTTACTTTTGTGCTTCAATGCATAAAAAAAGGGAAAACGCGGGTAAGCCAGGCGCTGAAAATTCAAGACGATGGGCAAAACGAGAACAAGGTGGAAGCCGGAGCCAACGTTTCGACAAGTGGACTTGTCTTCTTCGAGGCGACCATACGCTTTCCTCCGCACAGTACGGTTCTTCTAAAGGGGAGAGGGGGTAATGTAGGTGAGCGAGGCAACGAACGAGGGTGGGTTAGCGGCGAGGGTGTAGAATTGAAAACAGAAGTGTGCTATTCAATGTCGGTGAAGGAATTTGAGGTAGCGTCGTGTATCAGCCGGTTATTGACGTGTCGCTGTACCTTTTTTCGTGGAAGGGGCCTGGAAGACGGGAGGGGGGTGGAGAGAGGAGGGGGATTATCTGCTCTGTTGGAGGTCAGTAAACCATCGTCTCTCTAAAAGAGAGAATAAAATGGCGCTCGCGGAAAAAATAAACATGTTTATATAAAGGAACGAAAGAAAAGAGAAAGAAAACACTAAGCAACCTGATTAGAAATAAAAATAACTCGGTGTTGTTGTCTAAAGTTTGAAATTTAATATAGCGAATACATTCTAAAGCTCCATTTGAAGCGTTTATGCCTGTTGGTTGCAATGTCTTGAACTTATGGATAAGGTATGATTCTCTGTATTTTCTTTCTCGTTCAGAACGAAAATTTGACAGTACGATGTAGAGTTAATGTTCATCAAAGTTATGACCTGGTTGGTTGAAACGCTCGGCGACGGCTTTGGGAAGCTCTTTAGCTGTGTCCGCGCGATGTCCGTTTAACCTGACGTTCATTGATTGTCCCGTTTCGCTGATGTATTGTTTCTTACAGAAGGAACATTCAAGAGCGTTTAGTTAAAAAAAAGTAAGCGGAACAACGGTGCATTTTTACGGCAAGTTTGATGGCGCATATATCTAAACTTGCGTCATTCTGCAAATTCATTCCAAGTGGACACGCCTTGCAAACTCACCGGCTACTATTCGTAAACTGCAATGTGTGCCTAAGAGTAATTAATTCAAATGTCATTAGTGGATTTATGTTAATTAACTGGATATGTCTCGATTTCTCGTGCAAGTGATGCCCACCTCTCTGAGCAATCGAGCTCAAAGACTACGTTAGGTTATCTACAACAGGCTATCCTTAAAAATTCCATAAAACTTGAAAAATGATCACCCTGTAGATATGAGCACGCGCCTGTGTGTGTGTGTCCGAACAGAAAACAGATTTCTTATTTAGGCAGTTATTTTTACAAAATTTGTGGAAAATTGCAAAAAAAAGAAAATAACTGATGTAACAAGTTTTCAACTCCGTAGTGCAGTGATAAATAATGGTGTCGTGCACATTAAGTCTGTCAAGTACTACCTAATAATAAATATAAAGCGGACAAAAGCTGATGTATTACACATCGCGCCGAAATATATCGCTAATTTGTCAATGGTACTTTCGCAAAATCGTCGTATACGCATTGTCATAATTTCATCTAAGCTGTAAATACCTATATCAAATGTGCCCATTTTAGATTTTCTAACAGATGCACACTATAGAACTGCGCTACCTGCCTTTTGGCGCAGAGTTACGGACATCTACACTTCGTGGTTCAAAAACGTTTCAGCTTGCCGATATTGGGCAAGTTTTCGAAATAGTATGAGCAGCAACTTCTAAATTTTTTCTCGTTGCTGTTGCTATATTTTGGCTTTATCTCTCAAATGTAACAAATTCCATTCCAATTGATCCAGCTGTTTTCTCATGAGAGCATTTTGGCGCTTCACCAGCATTTGAATGGGTAAAATCAGAGTCAAGTCAGTCAAATCAAGCTAAAGCATCCTCTTGGTGAGAGGCAGGCAAATTTTTATCAAGCCCGAAAGCGGAAGAATAACGTCGAAATTACAGCACAGAAGAACATAACAGATCGTGCGCCGACTCACGTTTTTCTTTTTCTTATGTTCCTTTTTTACTTTGTGTGAAATATAAATGCTCCCAGAACGCAGCAACAGCGCATCACGAACGTAACGTAACGTGACGTCAAAATCGCTTCAGTGTTGTTTGTAACGGGAGCCGATTAAGAGGGCAGGGAGGTGACGTCACGTAGCATACATGCGCCTCACAGCACTAACCCATATAGCTATAACCGACATGTATTTCGGCAGGCGCTATACAGGGAAGCTATTGCTCGACTTTGACAATCATCCTGACACGATTTCTGCCACTTGTTCTCCTATAGCATCACACCCAGGCGCTGCTCAGGGCAAGCACAAGGGCTTCGCGTCGGCGACGATGGACGCATAAAACGAAGGTTGACATACGAAGGAACAAAGATGTGCAGCGAAATTACACGGGGAGCTCTTCGCACAGCTTCGCGGTGTTCCTCGCTCCGCGTTTCTCAGTAATCAGCAGGCCAGTTCGTCGCCGACCGAGCGAGATAACCTACGGCAGCCCCCAAGCAGATTGCTGGACTCGCCGAGTCCTTGGTACTCAACTCAGTTCTCGCGGCGATTAGATACGAGCACGAGTGTGGCGCTCCCGCAAGCACGCAGCGATAACGCTTATAAGGGCAACGCACAGAGTTGCCGAGTCACCGTCGTGTCTAGACCGCGAGACACACTAGACAGATAATACAGGGACGGCTCACCTGATAGGAAGATACCGGGACGAAGGAAATAAATCGGCCGAGTTTCACGCCGGAGAAAGCCTTGGCTGCGCGAAGAAAAAAATGCGTCCGACGCTTTGCCCCGAGCGAAACTGTTGGTCCTGTATTTTTTTGTTCCTCCCGCGTTGACCTCAGCTTGGAGCGAGCGCAGCGAAGTGACTTCTGACAGGGAGGAACGTGGCCAGCGGAGGGGAGACGACCGCGGGTCTTTGGGGGCGCTGCAGAACGAGGAATCCGGTGGAAGCTGAACGGGTGAAAGGCGTGAAGCAAAACACGTATATGCGGGAGCAAAAAGGGGCGTGCGGGGCTTTAATGTTGCTTCCGCTGTCACTTCCGGCGCTGCTCATTGTGAACTTCCGTTCTTTGATCGAGTGGCGGGTGCCTGTCCGAGCTCGCACGACCCTCTGAATTCGTGCCGCCCTCTGTCGCTTCAGGGTCATCGAGCCCTTATCGGCTGCTGAAGGGGGTTTGGATGCGTTTTTATCTAACGTTTGCAGGCGCAAGGAACAACAATACGATGACCTTTGACTTGTTTGTGCGTGCGTGTGTGTATATGTGTGCGTGTATGTGTGCATGTATGTGTGCGTGCGCGTGTGTGTTAGGAGAAAGATGGAAAGTGCTGGAGAGAATGCGGTGAGCACTTGTCTCCTAAGGGCAGGGGGAATACTCTGCCATGGACCTCGTAACTGTACCACTCGAGCTGAACTATTCCGGGGCAGCAAGGGAGACATTGTTACTCGACACTTCCAGTTTATCCGCCTTTCAAGGACTGACAGAGAGCTGACTGCTGCTAACTACGGCAACCTGTCTAGAACCGGCGTGTATTCAGCATGCCATGGTGGACAATCAGCGCAGCTAGAGCATATCTGCGGAGAAATTAGGCACAGTTGGTGTTTTTCCGCTCTTGCTAGTCCATCTGGGATAACAAAGCGTAATAAACGCTAGAGCGAGCGAGCGAGAGAGAGAGAGATAGAGAGGGAGAGAGAGAGGGAGGGATTAGTTGAAAGGGAGAAGCGAACGCCTTCAATCTCATTGTATATCCACACCTTGAATTCGCCGCATCTATCTGGTCCCCTACCACAATTATTTAATTAACATGCTTGAAGCGGTTCGGAATAGGGCCGCCCGTTTCATTTCACGCAATTATGACAACCATAACAGCATAACGCAAATTAAACTCAATCTTTCACTTCAACCCTTTGGTGCTCGTCGCGACATTGACCTTTTATGCCTTTTTCACAAATACACATACAGCAACAGACCATTCCCACTTCACTTTGATGCTCTTTCCATTACATCACGTTGGTTGCATAATCGCTTTCAGTTTCACGTGATTTCACGTGATTATATGGGTCAACTCACGCCTTCAACTCATCTGCTCTTCCTCGCGTCATACGTTTGTGTAACGGTCTTCCAGACAAAATCGCATCCGAACCAGGCCACGATAGTTTCCGTCAACTTCTGCACTCTTTCTTTTCGCAATAAAAACTTACAGTTTCTTCAATTTTGTTTTACTTCCTGTGGCATGTCCTGTATCCCACCCATGTATTTATTTGTTATTTTTACAGCTTTAAGACCAAAGACATCCGTAATTTTTGTACCACTGCACGTGTTCTTCTGTTGTTGTTTTTTCAGTATCCCACTTTGTGCCCGACTGCATTTTTATATTGATAAATGTTTTTACCGTGCACGCGATTAGTTCCTGCGTTTTTATCGTGCCCTACCGTTGTGCGTCCTTGCAATACTGCCAACTGTTCCTGCGTCTAGAATCCGCATATTTGGCTGTCTATTCTTTGGTTGTAGTTTCTTTTCATTCTACTGTCGTCATTGTCGTCGGCATACTTTATAGCTCTTGTGTGCAGTTTTGCCATATGTATAACGCCAGACAATTTTTTTCCCGTGTTATCCACTTTTCTGCCCAACCTTATATTTGCCGTCATACCACATTATCATCGATTCATCTCCATTTCTTTGAGTTAAATTGCAAATTTGAGCCGTATGTTTGTACACTGCCGAGTTACCTTGCACTTTTATTACCCCCCCTCCCCCTACTCAATGCCCTGTCAAGGGGCCTGTAAGGTACGTTTAATAAATAAATAAATAAATTACGGGGGGCCACGTATGAAACATCGGACTGTACATAGATCAAACTTATCGCTTCGGAGAGGTACAGTAGCCAGTAACGACCTACGTCATAGAGAGAGAGAAAAAAAAAACGTTTATTGTACGAAACAGTGTCCCAAGCGAGGCCCGGTATCACCCTAAGGTGGGAAGACTCCTTAGCCCAGGAACCCTCTGGTTTCGACTGCCCTCTTGGCCCTGGCGACGAGTTGTCAGAACCTTTTTTTTTTTTTTTTTGGAGGTGGGGGGGATCTGGCTTAGCACAGTAACGACACGTGCGGGCCTCGCACTATTGACACAATGGCACTTTATGGCACGCCCCTCTCTGGTTCACTCTAAAATAGAATTTTCGGAACCCGCATCACGCGTACTTTTCATTAATAAACTAGAGCCGCCTAGTCCGTTCAAGATAACGCTGTCCGCGATTTATAACGAGAAATTACGCCACTCCAGCATCACTGTCTAACAAAGAGTCGCCAAACCTTCCATTGCTTGAGCTACGCAAAGTGCCTGCACTGTTATCTGAGAAATTCAAAAAGCTTTGTTACAAGCACTCGTCGTTCACGGCGTCTTCTATACGGCCTCCTCACCGCATGTGCTTCCGCGCCTAGATCACCCTCTTAAGGTTCAAGCTCAGCTCAGGCATACTAATAATAATAATAATATATGGGGTTTTACGTGCCAAAACCACTTACTGATTATGAGGCACGCCGTAGTGGAGGACTCCGGAAATTTAGACCACCTGGGGTTCTTTAACGTGCACCTAAATCTAAGTACACGGGTGTTTTCGCATTTCGCCCCCATCGAAATGCGGCCGCCGTGGCCGGGATTCGATCCCGCGACCTCGTGCTCAGCAGCCTAACACCATAGCCACTGAGCAACCACGGCGGGTTCAGGCATACTAACCTTATGATAAACTCACCACTACGTTTTGCCATCTGTCATTGGAATAATGTTCCACTCGATGTTGTGCCCACATATTAAACCACAGCACATCGTGCAAAAGCTGAATAGTTTGTTAACGAACAAATAATTGTATTCTAATTCTTATTTCTACCACATTTTACTATTTCTAGTTTGTATACGCGTGAGTTTATTTAGATGCATTTTTGCTTTATTAATGTTGCTGTCGACGGCTGCGCACAGTCGGAATGGCCCGCGTTCGAGTCCCACGAGCAATAGCTACGATGGCATTCGGCGTTGTCCGCCCCTCGGACGGAGCGGGGGACAGGCGAGGCTTTGTACTCTTTTTGCCCGCCGTGGTTGATCAGTGGCTATGATGTTGGGCTACTAAGCACGAGGTCGCGGGATCGAATCCCGCCACGGCGGCCGGGTTTCAATGGGAGCGAAAATACCCGAGTACTTAGATGTAGGTGCACGCTAAAGAACCCCAAGTGGTCCAAATTTCCGGAATCCCCCACTGCGGCGTCCATCATTATCAGATCGTTGTTCTGGCACGTAAAATCCCATAATTTAATTTTAACGACTGCACATTTGCCTTACTGTAACTACCCTACGTAATAAATGAAAAATGCCTTCAGGGTACGTGAATAAAAAGAAACAGCAATGCGTCCAAAGAGAACAAGAATAGACGTTTGCGTTCCTGCAAATGTCGGAACGGACGAGCTTAAAGGAAAAGGATATATTTTTTTTTTTTCATAATAAAGTTGACAGCTGGCCAAGTTAGTGCCAGTTCATTGAGCTACGAGCTTGGATCGTTTGTTTCTTATCTTTCGTTTTGCCCGTAACATTGATTTTGCGTAAGTTTTGCAGATGGTTGAACAATGTGGCGTTTTGAACATTGTCGCTGCGACTGCGTTGCAATCTAACTGCCTTACTACAACAGACACGTACGTCGACTGCATGCATCGTAGGACTTCCGTCGAACACCGACAGACTATATAGGACTACCACAATTGCTAGGCCGCTGTGCAAAAGATAAAAGTGAAACCAGTTGATATGCATACGAAGAAGAATGAGCCCGTGAACGCACAGTGAGGCCCGAGCGAACGAAAAAGAAAAAAAAAAACGGCAGAGAGAAAGAGAAATGAAGTACAGGCAAAATGCCAGCGCCAGTAAAACTATCCTGGCTTCCTCGGCTCCCTTTTTCATTGCTTAGATTTCATTCTTTCTTTTTTTCTTTTCCTTTTCTAGAGAGAGAATGAGCGAAGGTCACTGGGAGGGGGGGGGGGGGGCAGAGGCTTTGAAATCCATCTGCATGTAGTTGACAACAATGGCGGAAGGAAATAAACTAGAAGGAAGCGTTACGTCACACAGGCAGCCTTAGCACGCTTACTTTTTTCTCTCGAAAAGTAAGGCACGACACGTGACCCTGCGCTCGGCGTACTCGGCCCAGTGTGCTTGATTTCACGTAGGTTTTCATTGTGTTCGGGTGCTCTGCCAACCGCTCCGCGGCACATTTTTTTCCCCCGACGTGCTTGAGCAATAGTACAAAGAAAATTGGGCATAGTCGGTGGAAGTACGTATTCGACAAGCAGCAGGCGCAAACTAGATGAAGAGTATCAGAGAGTCATCTTTACCCGATTACGTTGCCGAATACCAAAATTAAACTTCTATCGTCACAGGGCTGGTCTGGTGCCCTCCCCTCTGTGCCCATTCTGTGGAGATGAAACAATAGATCATTTTTTCATATTCTGCCGCCGTTTTACTTATTTAAGAAAAAAATATTTTAGAATCAAGATTTACACAGCTTGGTTTCAGCTTTTCAATTATAAGTATCCTTTCTCTAGGAGCCTCCTCTCTTGGAAAGTGCCACAGGGGTATTTGCTCAAACGTGGAGGAATTTATAATTGCTACAAAGAGATTGTCTTGAATCCTTAAACATCCTATTTTTGTTCATTTCCTCCAGTTAGCTTTACCAATTTTAGTATTTAATAAAGATTGCCTAATTTCATCCAAATCTTGGCCAATCCCCCACAGTGGGTGTGCGCCATCGCATAAGGAATACCATACCATAGCATACCGGTAGCGCTTGTTTTGCGATAATCTTTTCTACGTCGTCGTCTAGTTAGCGCTGCTGCTTGTCATATATGCTTTAGCAAGTTCGATCGTTAATTGGAACATATATAAATTTCTCTTTCGTTGCCACATGCGAGTGCGGGCCTGGTAATGCGAGACTGCAGTAAATGGGGAAAGCGATTCAATCACATCCACAATATATTTAAAGAACCTTCGACACATCAGTTATATCTGTCACGAATAAGGTGGCTGTTCGTTTCGGTATTCGTGCAGGGGCGTTTTGCAGAGCTCGCTGCGTACACTCGAAGGCATGAGCTATACTGGGCAAGAACACAAAGCAGAGAAACCAGAACATGAAGACGAAGAAATGAAAACCTGACGGCAGGTGCAGAAGCCGCTGCTTTTTCAGGCAAGAGTTTTGTACCTTGTTGACGTAGCGTCTCTCTCTATTCGCTGCTTCTTCTTCTTCCTCTTCTAATGAGGCGCTCTCCGACGCGCTCTCCCAACACTGCAGAGTAAAAAACTTGAATAAATGCTAACATAACCTTTACGACTTGCCATTCATTTTTCTGCGTTGAGGAAGGGTCCAAACCCCCGAAACCAGCGAAAAAAAGAACTGGCAAGCACGTACGAGAGCCTTACAAATAAATAGCTCGAATACTTGCTTAACCATTTTCGGTTTCGGTGTCCAGAAGGTGAGTGCTTCATGACATCAAGACACCCTGGCCGTCTCAGGCTCGATCGGTCACTGGGATCGAATCGGCTGCCTCACGCGAACGCAGTCAGAAGAAATACACACATCACTCTTGTCTGTTTTCATTGTGTTTTATGAGCAGCGTCCCCATAGCTGACCTCATTGCTAGACGACGCCAGCAGAAGTTGCTCTGTGTCATGTCGTAAGGATGATGTCGACGACGCCAGGTCGGGCGTTTCTATCGAGACCAACTCCATGAATAAAGAAAATGAGTGCATAAATGAATGAATGAATAATATTTCCTTGAGGTAACACGCCCACAGCGTATCAGTACATCATATATATATATATATATATATATATATATATATATATATATATATATATATATATATATATATATAACGGGTCGCGTGGTAAGGGCGTACATATATATATATATATATATATATATATATATATATATATATATATATATATATATATGTACGCCCTTACCACGCGACCCGTTTTCGACACTTCACACACATAAGCTTTCTTCCGCTTTCACACTATCCTAGTACTAATGCACGAATAAAATTTAAACAATTGCAGCAGGCCCAACGAGTGGAATCTATATACAGCGAATCTTTATGACAGTGCATAAAGAGTCAAAACACGAGTACACGCACGCACGCACGCACGCGCACACACACACACACACACACACACGCACGCACGCACACACACACACACACACACACACACACAAAAGCACGAGCGCAAAAAAAATTATACGGAGCCTTATGTGAACCGTAGTTGCTGACTACTAGCGAGTACGACGGACGCCTTGAACGCGTATGGTTTCAGAGGTAGCATGCGCACATGTGCGTAGCACAACTCGAATCCATGCTGTTCACAAGCAGCGTTTACTTCCCCATTACCGCGCAGCCGCGGATACGTGAAGGCGAGCTTTCCGGTTCTTTTTTTTTTCGTTCCCCCGCACGGCCGGAGCCACCGCTGCCGCGGAGGCGAGCGCCATCTGGTGATGGGAAAAGGAACCCAGCTCTGTGATTGGCTGGCCTATTCGGCAAGGGAGCACCCGTGCCGCAGGTATGGTCACGAAACGCAGCGATGTTCGCAAAGCTTTCAAAATAATTAAACCTCCGGAATCGTCGGATAAAGTCGCCGCGCGCTCTCGCCGTGGCAGCAACGTCACGAGATGCAACCTTCGGCGCAACAACGATTGGAGCGCCGGCGCTTCCAGTGGAGGTCCTTGCGCTCAATTCTGACGTAACACACTGACGTAGGTAGCATGTTTATCTTGTGACAATTTAATTCAGAGATACTCTCTGCCTTCCACCCGGCCTACCCCACACCGCCCCACATATTCAACTCCTGGCTCCACTCTCACATGCCAATTTGCACTGCTACCCTTTCAGGATAACCAGGATAAGTTAGAGTAATCATAATAGGTTAATAGGTATAATAGGACGTACGTTTAAGCCACATCAGCAGCCGCGTTAACGGGATTTAAATTTTTTATAGAGTCCAACGATTCTCGAAAACTGTGCACTGTTCTGGACGCTCTATTATTGTGGCTAGTTCACTGACACTGAGGGATAGTTATGAGTTTGTACAAGTTTGCCACCTAAAAAATAAATTTAAAACGATAAAATGAAAATAACAAAACAATTAAATTGAGAGGGAGACTCTCTATACTCGCATGTGCTGCCATTATAAATATTTTACAGCGGCAAAAGTGAAGTACAGGCAACGTTTACCTGTCTTTCATGGACACAAGGTGTTTTGCTGCAGGCGTGATATGTCACTGCTTCATTTAATAGGCGGTTAATTTACACGCGGATTGTTAACTAAGTACAGTGCTGTGCGAGGCGCTGGAAGTGTACACTACATGCCTTGCCATTAATTTGGAAGCACAGAGTCAGATACAGTTTTTTTCTTTTCTTCAGCGAACGAAACGTCACAGCTGAATGCGGCTTCTTTTCTACGCTCTCCTCTCCATATCTCTGTCTGTTTTTCGCGACTGAAATGGATGCCACGTAGGAGATGCGCTTTCGAGGCCGAGCCAATGACACCTAGGAACGCTCAGCGTAGAGGCACGTGCGTCCGCATCATGGCGCTCCTGATTCGCTGGCGTCATCTGAACTTTGCAGTAACGCTACGCTCTCTACTTTAGTTCCAGTGGCACATTCTAGTATAAAGGAGCACGTCCGCGAACGCGAAATGAGCGGGTCGAGCTCAGTCAGGCGAAGCAGCACACACGCACGCACGCACGCGGAGGGATCTGCTTGGGACACTATATACCTAAGACGGAGAATGTTTATTGCACGGTGACGCATTACCTCATCGCTTCCAGCAGCGCTGAAGGTTGTTGACGTGCAGATCAAATCTTCCTCGAAAACCTGTACGTCTCTCTAGTGCTTTGGTCAACGTTGGGACGGGTTAGTGGGAATCCTTCCTAAGTTTATCTGGTAGGCTCTCGTACGGTGGTGTCTGGAAAATTATGGTCTTATATTTTCTGAGCTTTCGTGGTGCATCTCTCATTTCTTACAATCGTTTTAAAACACTTTATAAGTGAACACATTTGCTCCTTTCGCCCGTTTTCGAGGTTGGCGGTGGTCAGCGGTCGGTGGTTGATGGTCGGTAGTCGGACTTGCGATAAAAGAAGGCGCCGAGGGAAGGGGTGCGCGCTTTCACGCAACGAGGACCGGGGAAGGTTGGTGGAAAGGGGAAATGCACGGTGGGACAGCGGGGGAATGTCGCGCGTGAGTTTGTGAGGCGCTCGGCAAGAAATACTGCAGTAAAACACGTTGTGGGGCTAGTTGTTGCATAGCTTTCGATAGAATATGCGCCAAAATTGACGGCACACAAGAAGAAAAAGCAGACAGGACTAGCGCCTTGTCCTGTCTGTATTTCTTCTTGTGTGCCGTCAATTTTGGCGCTTATTCCATCGAAAGCCAGAAATACGTTCGTTATTTGGCTGCAGTAAAAAACAAACAAGAAAACAACGAAACAAAAGTAAGAAGCCCACGACCGTTCAGAAAGAAGCGTTGAATTTGTCAAGTTTAGCACATAGCGTGAAAAAAAAAAAAAACACAACTGCAGGAATTGTAAGTTCGCTGGCCTGGTTCTTTTGTTCGTCGGTTCGGGCGAGTCGCTTACATTTACAATCATCGTCCGTGGTTTCTGCACAATTTTTTGTTACTTAATTTACTCCGAGCAGATTTTGAAGCGAAAGTTTCATCGCCTTACATATATAGGCGGAAAGTTTTCATTTTTCCAAGGGAAGGGGGGGGGAGCTGGGGCCCGATGAACTTTCCGAACCTCACCTATAAATAAATAAATAAACAAGTGATATATATATATATATATATATATATATATATATATATATATATATAACATACCTTTTATAACAGCTGCACTTGAAGAAAGAAACTTCGTTTGACCTCGAAGAATGGTTCACTGAAGTGACAACCTTATAAGGGAAAAATACAACATGCAACAGGTGAAAGCCGAACCTACACTTGCGTATTACGCATGCTCGCCTATAGTTACAAGCGCTTATAATAGGACACAGTTGAGTTTCAGAGCCCCTATCCCTTCGCACCACCAAGAGACTGGCGTCTCTCGAATGGGCCATGCGACAAGCGGATTCAGTTAAGCACGTTAGGATGATACATGCCTTTTGCGCGAATTAGGTCGCACAAGTACACATCAATGATGAAAGCGATGTACGCTTTCTGCAAGATTTAATGCTCTTAGATACAATCAAGAAATCCTTTCCTGACGAAAGATCATTTGAGGAGATAATACATAACATGCATAAAAATTACACAATAGCACAATTTCTGAACGCAACTTCTGACGAATTATTCGCATAAAGCAATGCGACTCCATAACGCAATAGTTTAGTTACTTATCAAAGCACGCCTTATGCCATTGCCTTCCTTCGTTTCCCGGCGGTGGAATAGAGTAATAAATTATTAAACGCACAAAAAAACAACAACCACATTAAGAAATAAATCAATAAATAATAAGACACAACGATATCTCAAAAGTGCGAAAGGACACGAGGGCGAGTGGGAACAGCGTGGATTGCGTTATTGAGCAGCTGACACCAGCATATGACGAATCAAAATTAACATGGAATATGCACAGCATTGGAGCAGGGAGTTTTATAAAATATCGCAAACCAAACGTCTTTTCGTAACCAAAAGGCATCACCCTGCTTGCGCTGTTACGTGACCCATTTTCGTTCCTTTGTATAACTTTTTGCTTTGTTTTCTAAGCAAGGTGGTTTGCTTGAAGCTTACCTCATCTCCCTGAAGCTTCCCTCACTGCCTCCTCACCTCGTGTAGAGCCTGATAACTTCTGCCAACTGAATACCTCTTGTATGCCTGACTGTAGCAGGATCACTCTCTAAAACTGGCGCCCTGGTTTATACAGAACGGGTCATAGCCATGCGATAGCTGCCGACTTCTTTCTTCTATCGATTCTTATCGCCACGCAGCGTTCTTGAAGGTGCAGTTCTCCGCGATGTTACGTTTCGCCTACGACGCGCGGTATAGCCGGCGCGGATGCAACGGACGCGGGGGCTTCGTTCAAAGCGGCAGACATTTTGGCCCGTTCGGCGCCGCCGCTACGCCTCCCCGCCAAGCGCGTCCAGGCATGTTCCAATGCCACGTGTCTTCATGTGCGTGTGTGAGTGTATGTGCATATTGGTGCCCACGCTTGTCGAAGCGCGGCAGCCGGGGAGAGGAGCTCCCCCCAACTGTGAAGCGAGGGGGTCTGACCGGCGCCGACACGACGTGTGAGCCACCTTATCCCATTGTGCCCGAGCGGCACCGTCACGTGCTCGTCTATAGAGGGGTTCCTTCTTGCCCTCAACTGCGAGAGTATAAAAGCAGCTGCCCCCGGACGCCAAGGAGAGGCTCCGATTTCTTCTGTTGAGTAACGTGCTCTCCCGTCTCTCTACTTCGGTCAACCTGACCGCCAACTCTTTGCGATGTTAGAATAAACAAGTTGTTTTGTTGTTACCAGTCGACTCATGCTTTGCCGGGACCTTCGGATGCTTCCAGTTGTACCCCAGGCCGCCAGGCCAACGCTACCCTTGGGGCTTGCGACCCAGGTGCAACAACGGGCGTCAGCGCCGAGTTCCCAACAACTCGTGCCAACGGTGCGATTACAACAACTGTCTGCCAGCGGTGAGATCGCGACAACGGAGGCCAGCAGCGAAGATATGCGGTTGACTGTATGCTGAGCAGCTCAACGACGATCCGGGAGCAGTGCAACGAGCCCTGTGTGATGACTGGTTGCCTGCAGCGGAACGACTGCGCTGAATTCTTGGCTGCGAGGTTTGGTGAGTGCGGGACTTTCTTCTTCCGAGTTTTGCCAGGCTTTTGTTAGTGTCAGAAACAGAGCTGGTAATTGTGGTTGTCGTTGCTGCCGGGTTAGTTTGCGGCAAGACAATAATAGGCAGTAGAGAAAGCAGCATTCAGAGCAGCCATGGATTTGAAGTCGTTGCGCAAACCGAAATTGCTGGAGCTTGCAAGAGAGTTGGGTCTGGATGTCTCAGACAAACTCAGAAAACCAGAACTGCTAAAGGCTATTCTTGAGTTAGAAGCTGAGGATGACGAGCTGTCGGAATGCCTTGAGACCATTGAGGAGAGGTCAAAAAGACATGAGCGCGAACTTAAAGAGCGAAAAGAGAGACAGGAGCGCGAACTTAGAGAGCAAAAAGAGAGACAGGAGCGCGAACTTAAAGAGCAGAAAGAAAAAGAAGAGCGCGAACACGCTTTGGAAATGAAGCGTCTCGAGATAGAGATCGAACGCGCTCGTAATGGAAGTCAGGCACACTGTGCAGGAGAACGCGTAGTGTTCAAAATGACTGACCTGATGCGGCCGTTTAAGCTTGGAGAGGACATTAATTTGTTCCTGGTTAACTTTGAGCGAACGTGCGAGAAGCAGGGGTTCTCTCGGGAAACGTGGCCACAGCGCTTGCTCACTTTGTTACCCGGCGAGGCGGCCGACGTAGTCGCTCGCTTGGATAGAGAGGAGGCAGAGGATTTCGACAAAGTGAAATCGAGTCTGCTAAAAAAGTACAGGCTGTCAGCGGAGGCGTTCCGTCGGAAGTTTCGGGAAAGTGAGAAAGGCAAGAGTGAGTCATATACAGAGTTTGCCTACAAGCTTATGTTAAACATGCAGGAGTGGCTCAAAGAAGAGAAAGCGTTCGGTGACCACGATAAAGTTCTGCAGTGTTTCGGGCTAGAACAGTTTTATAGTCGGTTACCTGAGAACGTGCGGTACTGGGTCTTGGATAGGCCAGACGTTTGTACGGTGGCTAAAGCCGCTGAGCTAGCCGAGGAGTTTGTGACGCGTCGGGCTCGCGGAGCTAAGGACGGTCAAAAGGGTGAGTTTGGCTCGAAGTTTGAGAGGCCGAAGTTCACACCCATGAGAGCAAAGGGGAACACACGTAGTGCGGATGCGAGTGAAAGCAGTGCGACCGAACCTAAGGAGACGGCGGCAGCCGAAGCCGAACGCAGAAAGCGGTTCGAGACGAGGCAAGCGCGCGTTTGTTATACGTGCCAGAAGCCGGGTCACTTTTCGGCGCAGTGTCCGGAAACAACACCAAAAGTTGTGTTTTTGTCATTATGCAGCACTGACGAGAACATGAAGCTTCTCGAGCCTTACATGCGAGACCTCCTCGTGAACGGGAAAGAGTGCCGAGTGCTTCGTGATTCCGCAGCTACGATTGATGTAGTTCACCCCTCTTACGTAGAACCTGATATGTTCACAGGCGAGTGCGCATGGATCAAGCAAGCCGTGGAAGCTCATAGCGTGTGTCTGCCCGTAGCAAAAGTGCTTATTGAAGGACCATTCGGAGCGCTTGAGACGGAGGCCGCAGTGTCATCTATGCTGCCCCCCCCCCCCAGTACCCGTACCTATTTTCGAACAGGTCCGATCACCTCCTGCGCGAGAAGGGGCTTTTGTTTGGTGAGGCTAGCGTTCAGGCCTTAACCAGATCGAAGGTTCGGGAGCTCGCTGCAAAGGCGGTAGTTGCGGGGCCGACGTTATCAAACAATGAAAAAGGGTCAGAGGCGCAGCAAGCCGATATTCAGAGCACGCCCGAACTGAATAAAATTGATAATAATAATAATAATAATTGGGGTTTTACGTGCCAAAACCACTTTCTGATTATGAGGCACGCCGTAGTGGAGGACTCCGGAAATTTTGACCACCTGGGGTTCTTTAACGTGCACCTAAATCTAAGCACACGGGTGTTTTCGCATTTCGCCCCCATCGAAATGCGGCCGCCGTGGCCGGGATTCGATCCCGCGACCTCGTGCTCAGCAGCCCAACACCATAGCCACTGAGCAACCACGGCGGGTAATAAAATTGAGTCTGTAACGTTAAAGGCACCAGATACTGGAGAAGAAAATCCCGATGCGGGAAAGTTAGAAGAGCTATCTGCAGATTTGCTCATCGCGCCTACGTCAGATGGACTTAATAGGTTGCTAAAAGTCAGCCGGTCGGCTTTGATAGCCGAGCAAAAGAAGGATGGCAGCCTAGAAAACATACGCTGCAATGTCAAGGAAGGTATCGCCAGGAAAAATGCGCGTTTTGTGGAAAGAGGTGGGGTCCTGTACCGGAAGTATCTAGACCGCAGGGGAGTGGAGTTCGATCAGCTGATCGTGCCTCAGTGCTACCGTCAGGATCTGTTGCGCTTGTCGCACGGGGGTTCGTGGTCCGGACACCTAGGAGTTAAGAAAACTAAGGACCGTCTCTTGCAAGAGTACTATTGGCCAGGGTGTTTTCGGGACGCAGACCATTTCGTGAGGACATGTGACACCTGTCAGCGGGTGGGCAAACCAGGGGACAAATCGAGGGCGCCGTTGAGATTGGTACCTATCATTACGGAGCCTTTTAGACGGCTCGTTATTGATACAGTGGGACCTCTGCCGGTAACAGCCACGGGGTACAGACACATTTTGACTGTGATCTGCCCAGCGACAAAGTTCCCTGAAGCAGTGCCGCTTAAAGAACTCAGCTCAGTTGAGATAGTCAATGCACTACTGTCCATATTTGCGCGAGTTGGTTTTCCTGCGGAAATCCAATCAGATCAGGGCACAGTGTTTACTAGCGCTTTGACGACAACTTTTCTCGAAAGGTGTGGGGTAAAGCTGTTACACAGCTCAGTGTACCACCCACAGTCGAATTCCGTTGAGAAGCTCCACTCCGTCATGAAGCGCGTGTTGAGAGCATTGTGTTTTGAACATCAAACTGACTGGGAGCTGTGTCTGCCTGGGGTGATGTTTGCATTACGGACCGCGCCCCATGCAGCTACGGGGTTTTCGCCAGCTGAGCTGGTGTACGGTCGCTCGCTTCGGTCTCCGCTTCGCATGCTTCGAGAATCGTGGGAAGGCAGGGGCGACGACCCAGTCGTGGTGGAGTACGTGCTTAAGCTCCTCGAACGCTTAAGAAGGGCACAGGAGTTGTCAGGTGAAGCAATGGCAAAGGCCCAGCAGAGGGCCAAGGTTTATTATGATCGGACAGCCAGGGCCCGTCGTTTTGAGGTGGGCGATGAGGTCATGATATTGCGCACATCGCTAAACAACAAACTAGACGTGCAGTGGGAGGGCCCAGCACGAATTGTTCAGAAACTGACGGACGTTAACTACGTGGTGAGTCTGCCAGGAAAGCGGAAAGCACAGCAAGTTTACCACTGTAATCTGCTCAAACCTTATAGACAAAGGGAAGCAGTGGTGTGCATGATGGTAAACGTTCCTGAAGAGCTTCCGGTCGAGCTTCCGGGACTAGGCTCAGTGACGAACAGGGAAGACACCGATCAAGTCATTAGTGACTTAATCAGTAAAGCATCGCTGTCGCCTAAGCAGAAAACCGAACTACACCAGCTCTTACAAGAGTTTCAAGGTCTGTTCTCTGAGATGCCAGGTAGCACTTCTGTCCTTACTCATGACATAGAACTTACCTCCCCAGAGCCAGTACGATCCAAGGCGTATCGGGTGTCACCCCGCCAGCACGATATTATGGAGGCTGAGGTAAAGAAAATGCTACAGCTCGGTGTTATTGAGGCAGGTGAGAGTGATTATACCTCCCCTTTGATTTTAGTTGAGGTACCGGGCAAGGAACCTCGTCCTTGCGTCGACTACCGCAGGCTTAATTCCATCACTAAGGATCAAATTTATCCGATCCCTAACATCGAGGAGCGCCTTGAGAAAGTTAGTAGCGCTCAGTTTATTTCCACCCTAGATCTTGTCAGGGGTTATTGGCAGGTTCCACTTACAGAAGAGGCTAGTAGGTATGCGGCGTTCATTTCACCAATGGGAACATTCCGTCCTAAAGTGTTGAGATTTGGTTTGAAGAACGCGCCATACTGCTTTTCAAGCCTCATGGATAAAGTGTTGCGGGGACAGCAAGAATTCGCTTTACCGTATTTAGACGACGTAGCGATATTCTCCGCAACCCGCCGTGGTTGCTCAGTGGCTATGGTGTTGGGCTGCTGAGCACGAGGTCGCGGGATCGAATCCCGGCCACGGCGGCCGCATTTCGATGGGGGCGAAATGCGAAAACACCCGTGTGCTTAGATTTAGGTGCACGTTAAAGAACCCCAGGTGGTCAAAATTTCCGGAGTCCTCCACTACGGCGTGCCTCATAATCAGAAAGTGGTTTTGGCACGTAAAACCCCATATATTATTATTATTATATTCTCCGCATCCTGGTCTGAGCATATGGCACACTTGCGGGCAGTGCTAACCCGCCTGCGCGAAGCGGGCTTGACAGTCAAGGCTCCTAAGTGCCAGTTAGCACAGGCCGAGGTTGTCTACCTCGGTCACGTGATTGGTCAGGGTCGTCGCCGCCCCTCTGAAATAAAGGTGGCCGCTGTGCGAGACTTCCCGCAACCGCGCACGAAGACCGATATTCGGTCGTTCTTAGGTGTCGCCGGCTACTATCAGAGGTACATCCCCAGGTACTCTGATATCGCGGCTCCCCTGACGGATGCTCTAAGAAAGACAGAGCCGCAAACAGTCGTCTGGGACGAGACAAAGGAAAGAGCTTTTAGCGCCCTAAAGAGTGCCCTAACAAGCCAGCCTGTGCTACGATCGCCAGACTATACAAAAGGGTTCGTTGTTCAGTGCGATGCTAGTGAGCGAGGCATGGGCGTTGTACTGTGCCAACGGGAAAATGGAGAAGTAGAACACCCCGTCCTGTATGCTAGTCGTAAGCTGACCAGTCGTGAGCAGGCGTATAGCGCCACCGAGAAAGAGTGTGCGTGTCTCGTGTGGGCCGTTCAGAAATTGTCATGCTATCTAGCCGGCTCGAGGTTTATCATTGAGACGGATCACTGCCCTCTCCAATGGCTGCAGACCATCTCTCCCAAAAATGGCCGCCTCCTGCGCTGGAGCCTCGCTTTGCAACAATATTCCTTTGAGGTGCGTTACAAAAAGGGGAGTCTCAACGGTAACGCCGATGGCTTAAGTCGAAGCCCCTAACGTAGGAATCAGCCTCAAAATTGTTTGTTACTGATGTTTTTCTTCCTGAGGCAGGATTTTTAACATATTGCTATTGTTTAGTGTTTCAAAGTGATGATATGCTTTCTAGTGCAATTTTCCAATTTGTGGACGCGTTCTGAGTGCTGCTAGACTACTGTAAGGAACTAGGCAGTGGTATAAAAGGGGAAAGAGCCTGGCAGGGCTTAGTGAGGGTTGTGCCGTGCTTGCTGACTGAGCGGTTGAGTTTCAGCGTAGTTCTAAAGCTTGCCGGGAACGAGAACAAAAATGTGAACTCTCCCGAAGTCACTTTGCAGTGTCCCGTGCGAACCTGAACGAGAGAACGAGGCCTTCTCTGTGCGCTGCGCTCAAGAAACGTCGAGGGACGCCCGACTTCGGTTATGAGCATCATGAGCGACATCCCTCCGGACAGCGGATGCAGTCCCCTGACCATCGGGATCTCCTTCCCCCGGCGGGGCGGTCTGTTACGTTTCGCCTACGACGCGCGGTATAGCCGGCGCGGATGCAACGGACGCGGGGGCTTCGTTCAAAGCGGCAGACATTTTGGCCCGTTCGGCGCCGCCGCTACGCCTCCCCGCCAAGCGCGTCCAGGCATGTTCCAATGCCACGTGTCTTCATGTGCGTGTGTGAGTGTATGTGCATATTGGTGCCCACGCTTGTCGAAGCGCGGCAGCCGGGGAGAGGAGCTCCCCCCAACTGTGAAGCGAGGGGTCTGACCGGCGCCGACACGACGTGTGAGCCACCTTATCCCATTGTGCCCGAGCGGCACCGTCACGTGCTCGTCTATAGAGGGGTTCCTTCTTGCCCTCAACTGCGAGAGTATAAAAGCAGCTGCCCCCGGACGCCAAGGAGAGGCTCCGATTTCTTCTGTTGAGTAACGTGCTCTCCCGTCTCTCTACTTCGGTCAACCTGACCGCCAACTCTTTGCGATGTTAGAATAAACAAGTTGTTTTGTTGTTACCAGTCGACTCATGCTTTGCCGGGACCTTCGGATGCTTCCAGTTGTACCCCAGGCCGCCAGGCCAACGCTACCCTTGGGGCTTGCGACCCAGGTGCAACAACGGGCGTCAGCGCCGAGTTCCCAACAACTCGTGCCAACGGTGCGATTACAACAGCGAGAACGAGAGCGAACAATTTTTCTGATCAGTCAGTTACGCCGAATCAGACGCTTAAGCGTGCGTTTTCTCCTAGTTTGTAGTGACTGTATACTTGGCTGTCTCCGTGATCCTGAGGATGCCTACACACGCGGGTCGCGCGCTTTATTTTGGAAGTATATAGGTTGCACCGGGCTCAAGTTTGCAATGCGAGATGGCGTGCGCCCTCTGCCCGCACGCCTAGTGTTTATGTTTACGCTGGTGCTAAAGCGGTGGAAAATACGCTTCCTTCTTCAACGTCAGACGGGTTCCGGCGAAGTACCGATAAGCGATGTGCACGCATGCCGGCTTTGTAGTTGTCGCTCGTGCTGTGTTTGTAGCCACGGTGCGCAGTGCGACGTCCGCAGCCGCGCTAAAAGTGAGCGCGACGCTTGTTTACTGCTTCTCGTTTTATTTCTCGTCGTCGTCATGATGTCCCGCATAAAGTGCAAAAGCCACGCGAAAGAGCGACCCGTATAGCGTGGGTACGCGAAAAATCACGTAACGGTGAGCCGAAATGGATGGGGAGCTTTTTAATATCGGTGGGAATTATCTTCCCGCGCGCTCAGCGGGTTAGTAAAAGATCACGTTGATCAAAGGCGCGCTTGGGGAGGAGAGTGGGCGTCTGCCCCACTATCCCTGCCGTAGGTGCGAATGACTGTGCGTGGTTGACGCCTAGGCGGCCCGCGTTCCGCATATAACTGTTGGTGATCACTGGCGGTGAAATGATCAAGGGCGAGCAGGGATGGCTGCTAAACTTCAGGCGCGGTGTCTTCCTTCCCGGGCAGCCTTCCCGCGCCCCTAGTGTTCCAAAACCCCTATAGTTTAAGCTCAGGGAGAGTGGTAGTTGGAGATCGCTGACAGATGCCGTCCTGTAGCGAACATAAAAATAGGCAGAAGATGATGATGATGAATCCAATTTGCGGAGTCGCTGCGAATGTCGCGCTTGTACGAACCGTTCGCCCCCGCTGCCGGCATTGTTCACAATGCCAGCGCTGCGACAGCGAGTTCTCGTAGTCACCAAGTGAGATATTGCAGCTTTACATGGTCCGCGCATTACGCTATGCTTGCTGTCTTAATTAGTAAGTGAATGTTAACTACAGTCTCTATGGCCCATATAATTAACATATAGACTCGTGTAAGGACCGAACTTTCTTGTGACGGTTTTGATGAGCCTTACATGTAGTGCTTACATGGGACTGGGCCACGTGACCCAATTTATCCAACTACGTGTATGAAGTCTGCCGTTAGCCTCTGCGATCGACTCCTCTCGCCATCTGGTAGCGACGCACCAAAGTATGCTGCGCGCGAAAAATTTCCTGTTGAGCGTGATCGGAATCAGCGCACCGAACGCGATTGCTTCTCGGTTGGATTTCTTTTTATTATTGGCAGTCAAGTTGGTGAGGGTGTAGCCCTCACAACGATGCAGCCCTTACGCGGATTTGTACGGTAAGGATATTACATTGTGTAATTGTCTTGTAATGCCTAGCTATACTTGAATGTGGCGCGAAATACATGTATTTCGAAATACATGTATTTCGTGAAAAGGGACCGAAAGAAGAAGACCGTGAAACGCCAGTGGCACTTCACTGTCTTCTTTTTTCTGTCCCTTTTCACGAAATGTGTTTAGCGCCACAATCAAGTACACTTAGGAAACTTAAGCGCCAACTTGCCCAAGAAAAAGCCCTTTTGGAATGTCTTATACTTCGCTGTCACTAGTACTGCCTCGCCTTCACTGCGGGAAGCCGCCCCTCTCGCTCCCCCCTTTCTCTCTTTTGTTTTTGCTGTGAATCCGAGTATAAGCGGTGCAGCGCATGAAAGCTATTGATTTTGATTTTGAGTGAATCCGACTTGGCCTCATTTCGATTACTGGGTGAAATATATATATATATATATATATATATATATGACATCTGCATGCAACTGGCGATGTTTCCATCCCTAATGAGTGTTGTAAATTACTAGAAGAGTCATTTTTTTCCTGTGTCTTGTCGTTAGCGTGCACGCACTGCCTACTGGACAGAGAACCAATACTGAGACACATATAGTTCACAGGCAATTCACGCACCTTTGTTAAAGGACCCTGCAGTCACTGAAGTCTGCAGGCTTTATTCAGGGTAAAAAAAAAAGAAAAAAAGGTCACGCAAAGCAATTTGAAGCGAGGTGAACATACAGCAACATATCCATTCTCTAGGCATATATGCTATACCTACAATTAAAAAGTAATTGTTGGTTGGCTACCTCCTTCTTTTTAAAACATATAATAAAATTGGTCCTATGTACATATGTAAATATATTGTGTTTGTGCATGGTTTTCACAGTGAAAATTAAAAAGATATATGTTGAAGTGAGAAAATACGATTGAGATAACCGCCGCTGGTGCTTCTAATTCGCTTGTCCTCTTATTGTCAGGCTTTGCAGAAATAAAGCGAAAGTATTAATTAAAAGCAGCGCACGTCGTACCGACAATGACGCAGTAACCTTTTAGCCACAATAATATTTTAAGTGAAAAGGTAGACGCAACTTAAAAGGAACTTCAAATGTACTAACGTATAAGAGTATCATGTAGCAGGCATACTACAGGGGAAACCGCTGGCACGCGTGCTCATTACTTTTTCTTTCTATTTTGAACAAACTGTTGCACAGTAGTCGCTGAAAGCGCACTTACTGGCTGCGTCGCCGACTTCCGTCTCACTACAAGATAGTCGTTGTTCTAAAAGTTTCGTCGAGAACGAATTCCACAGAACGAAAGTTTCTGCCAGCAGCGCTAGTGTCACGACCATCTACACTCTGGCCTTGCGAGGACTCTCTCAAGAATTGAGAGAAGAGAAAAAAGATAATAAAGGTTACTGAACGTCCTGGCAGTCAAGGTTTTGTTTCGTTGTTTTTTCCGCCTTAAGTAATCAGCTGGGGCGAGGCGTCAGCTCGCCTTGCCTTTTCCCCTCGCAAACACGTCTCTCAGCGGATTGCCCCCGTTTCGCCCGCGCCGTAGCCCCGCACCGAGCTCTAGGTTATATGGCCGCTGACGATGCTATCGCGCGAAGCCCTCCTTCGCAGGCGCCGCCATGTACGTACTTACGTACCACGTGGAGGCATCAGGCGACCCTCCGTACGTCCGTGGCCTGAGCGGGCTGTATCCCCGCGGCGGGCCGATTAGATAAGCGGCTGCGACGAGTCTCCTCGTCGAAAACCAGCCCCGAAGCGACGAGAAGTCTTGCGCGATCAGGGGGCTCCTCGGTCGCTACTCGAAGACGCGGTAAACTTTTTCCTCTTTGGCACGGTACCCCGATAACGTCACACGCGGCGTGCCCGGAGTGAATTAAAATCTGTCTCGATCCCACGTCGCCGTCGAAGAAAAAAAAACAGAAAAGAAAAATGCCCGACGCACACGCACGGTGAATGTAAACAGCTTGGAGGATGTAGTTTTTCACGACGAGTCGTACGGGTATACTCATTTCCTGGCCGCCTGATCGAGGGTCGCTGCTTGCATTACCGGCCGTAGAAAATAAGTGTGTATAATCAGCCGTAGGATATTTTACCTGTTACAAAACAGAACGATTGAAATAGGCATTCGAAGAACAAGCGTTTAGCACAGCTTGAGATAATCCTGCCGTACATCATAGCTCTCCGATTTAAGGATCCCCCAAATTGCTGTCCATTGCACAGTCGTAGCTTTGGTTACCGTCGTATTGAAGGCTACAGCCTTCAATACGGTGAAATAATCACCTCGGAGCGCTTCGCTGGAGTCGATTACGGCCCTGGCTTCGGGACGAACTAGCGAGAGCTTGTAAAAAAGAGTGAAACCACGGGTTGTTAGTGAACTTGCACAGTCAGCGTGCGACGGTGAGCCACGTCAGTGGAACCATCACATTCTTCTCTATTGCTTTCAATGAAAATGGTTACGCGCAAAGTGTGTATTTGAGCCTAGTCCTTGAAAAGTAACAGCTGATCATGCTGCTACTTTCGCCCATCTAAACTGCAGTGATCATCTACATCATCTACGTATTTTTAAAAAGCGCGGGTAAATTCCAGGGCATTTCAGTTTTGCTTTCGAATTTGGCGCCTTGCGCTAGCACTGTTTAGTGCTCGAACTCCATGTTCGCTCAGCGCTTCGAGAGCACGCGAACGCTTTTGCTCAGTTTAAACGCGTCGCTCTACAACCTTGCAAACGCGGCGATAGTCCCTTTTCCTGCGCAAGCGAACGAGACGCAATAAACGGGTGGCAATTTCACAACCTGGGAAGTACAAGCCGCACCCGCTTGGAGCGCTGTCCTCTGCGCACGCGCTTTATCTGTCCGGAACGGTAGTGATTACTGTCCCGTTCTCACTTCTTGACAAAATCTCTCTGCTAACGGTGAGTGAATGCGTCGTGCTCTTTCGCTGCACTGCGGGTGCCTTCTTGGATGTGTGTGTGCCCTCCCTGGACTTAGCATTGCCAGCAACCACGCAAGGGGAAACTACTTTAACCCGCGCAGCGACCGACGCCAGTCTTTCATTCCCGACTACTGGCGACCCCGCGGACGACTCCGAAAGTTTTTTTTTTTAAAACAAGCTCGGCTTTGCATCGAAGATTCTCGCATCTGCTGCAAAATTTGTGCCAGCGTCTCTCGTTTCCAAGGCCAGAAAATTGCTCACGGCTAGGTTACTCACTGTAGACCGCAAAGAGGTGAGCTGTTGACGCACCGGTGTTGAGCATCGGAAGCGGTGGATAACCGCTTACTTTCCGAATGTATTGCAGCCACTCGTTCCCACTCGCTCACATTCGCGCTGCACTTTCGCTCGCGTGCTGTGCATTGCGTACTCACGTTGGTGTCTCTTCGCACGTTGATAACGCTTTTGCAGTGACTGCGAGTCCTGTCAATAACGGCGAGCTTTTTTCTTGCTGATTATCAAGTTCTTAGGCTTAGTTTGAACTCTTAGCTGCGAAAGGCCGGCTGTCTGCCTAGCTAGTGCACCCGGCGCTCTGCACTCGTTAGGTATGTTGTGAATGTTTCCTCGGCGTTGCTTTGTATGACACGAAAAGAAGGAAACGGCTCATCGGGCGCAGCTGTTTCCATCCGCTCCGTGAGCAGACAGGTGCTACGGATATCGCATGTATGCAACTTTCGTTGCTGCAGATTGTGTGACAGGCCGCAATCTGCTTGTCGCCGATTCTTATGTACTTACGCTTGTCTCGGATTTCTTCGCTACAATTGTATCGGAGGTAGCGAATGCCTTTAGTTCTGAATCGTAAAGCAAACCAACGCATCGGCACACCGACGGGTTGTAATTAGAGTGCTTGCTAGCAGCTCTCTCAGACAGTGTGTCGCGCATCAGCGGTCACGTAATGCGCACGATTTTTGACGGTAGACGGCGAACAATTGAGAAGTGACAACGCTGCACGCAACTGTTCTGCGTCTGTCGTCGTCGAGTGTTAGTGTCGTTGTACAATTTGGTGAAGCGCTATTTCATGAACAAGCTTGTTTGCGTGACCCCGTGTTGAATGGTGTTGCGCCCGGCTTCTCGGAACCAAAACGGCAAGGTCGAAGTAAATGTTTGTGCTACGTCTACGCCACAGGTATTGGGACATGCGAGTACTATGACGAGGTTTCGTTCGTGTACATCAATAACGGCGCCTTACCTTCCCTATTCATACTTTTAGAACATTGTCCAGCAAATCAGCAGAGACCGCCAAAAGCAGGTGCGTTTGCAGTAAATTGGTCGTTGGAAGCAGAGTTTAAGACAGTTTGGGAAGCACAGTCTCCACATTGTTTGCTTTTTGCTCATGGAAAGGCTGCCTGAGCAAGTTCCTCACTTCATGTACGTGAGAGCTGAACAAATTTTGCGGCACAATCAATCTCGGTGATAGTGCATGCAAACAAGTGGCACCAACTACGCAAAATTGTGCAGTTTCTGTGTAATCATTGGTTCATTGAAAGATTCCATTTCCACTCTCATAAATTTAAGAATTTTCCTCTCTTCTTGTGCGCTAGTGAAAGTTGTACAGATGTAAGCAAACTTGGCTTTTGCTGTGGCTACTGAAATCCCGTCTACCCCCATCGACGCCATAAATCATGAAAAAATAGCAGGGTCTCCACCGTATTCTTCTTTTAAATATTGTGTGCTTTATTGAACTTGAGTGAGTGCCTGAGCATGTTCCTCACTTGACGTACATAAGAGAGTCGTACCGAGGAAAAGGGCTCCCAGTTATTGACAAAACTCCTGCATTCATCAGAGTTTTGTCAGTCTGAAAATTCGGATAGGAAATGCTCAGTGTGGGTGGACGGTATAGTGCTCATTGAGAGTGTGAGGTGACTTGTATAATTTGCTGCTCTGAAATAGCACACTTTTTCAGTAATGCAAACTTAATAAATCTTTTGAGGAGAAGCTCTTTGTATGTCAAAAACATTAGCTAAAGCTTGTTGATCAAAGGACGCACGCATCATTTCATTGCAGCCATTTTGTTTGGACACTTTGCAATAGCCTTTTTATGTTTGTTACTGCCTAAAATGACCATGGGTGCATGAAAACAGAGAATATGCTGACTTCTCATCCTTTTCTGGCAGGCACATACCAACCACTCTGTCCATCCAGACAGCGATTACATTTTTTATTGGCTTTAGCATGTTCGGGAGATAATGTTACTCGGAATGCGTATGACTTGAGGCGAGTAGACTGGGACACTTTGTCTTGTGTTTTGAGTTGGTCCGTAAATAATGTGCACCCTTATTAGCTGTCGTTTTGCGCAGCTGTGTCCGGATCAGGGGTTCAGTGAGATTCGGCTGCTGTGTATGAGGTTGTGGGTTTGTTTCATAGCCACATTTCGATAGGGGGCAGAGTGAAAAAATAAAAACTCCTTTTGTGCGAATCTCCGGGTGATCGCAGAGAGTCGAAATTAAAACGGAAATCCCTGACTGGCAGCACATCTCGCAGGCTGCGATTGCTTCGGTACACTACACCCCTACCGGTTAATGGACTCTTTTATCTTCACAAACAGTTCGGTGTGATAGCCTTCAGTGCCTACACGTGTTGTGTCGCTGTGGGCTATGAAATCTACACTTGAGGGGGGAATCAGTTCCAACTGGTAGAGCATTCTTTCAAAACTCTCATGTTTGTTTTTCATTGATGGAGAAGGGACAACTGTTAGTGGAAGAAAGAAAGGTCGAATTTCCTGTTCTGAAATTTCAAACGTAGAATGTGTGCTTACAACAGCAGTGTGGTTCTCGTGGATTATTTTGCATTGCCATGCATTTCGACTGCCTTTATGTTGGAAACAATCAAAATTTGTTAGCGTAACTGACCAATGTAGCGCAAGTTTCAACTTTGAGTTTATCAAAACGTGATTGCAGGAATAGAATATGCAGAAGAGGGTCCCAACGTCAGGTGGCTGTACCAGGACACTCTGTATATAATTGGTAGAAGCGAATTGCAAACGATCAGAAAAATAAAAATTTAAGCAAATAAAAAGCCAACCAATCTTAGAAGTAGGTAAAAAAAAAGCAAAGTAATCAATTCAAGGAAAACATAGAAAGCCAATGTAAAATTGTAAGAATAAGAAAGTTATCTACAAAGCCAGAAATACGATCAAGAAATAGAAACTCCAACTAGCAGGTAAAGTATAGGACTGAAGTAGCATAAGTGACAATTGGGCATGTAGTTCTTTGATGCCCCTTTATGCTAGGCTGTTTGAACGTGCTTAGGCGCGAAGCATTGAAAACATTTAGCTGTACTGTGGGACCTCTTAGGTTCATGGGAGACAGCTCGGTAGGAATGCAAGAATAATAGGGCTACTACTCTTGTAGTCATTGTGCGTCATGAAGGACCTTTTCGTTATCCAAATACCACAGTATTGTGCACATGCATGTATATCTACCGCACATTTCTCGTAATCCCTCCCAAAAACTCGGCCGTGATCAAATATTCGTTTTGTCATAGTATTGCTTGCAGTGGAAAAGTTGTTGGATGGGACCAGATGTTGGGCAAGTGATGTTGATAGTAGGCCTTAGTTCTTGTAGTTGGCACATGATGACTCTGGACCAATGTTTTATTATGGATATGCTAATGCACGTGCAGGAGTATTAAATGAGTGCTTCAGTTATGAACTTCCTATTTGCATATCCATGAATTTGATAATTAACGTATTTGATTGGCCACTTAGTGCGCCACTGGTTTGGCCTTGATAAAAATTGGGTCTGTTCACATTTCACTTCATTGGAGCATTGGCAAAAAGCCCAAGTTGTTGAACTTGTGCAGTAGAGAAATGACCTCAGTTGACTTGCGCAAAAGAAACAAGAATCTGAAGGTTTCACTGGCTGTGTGCTTAGGTTAAAAAAAGTAACACTTAGAAGCGGATGTAAGTGGTCGCAGTCAACAGACCTGCTTTACTTTTATTGCAGCATTCTGTTCTAACTCTTGCTGCTGTTGTGGAGCTGCTGCTTTTTTTATGCCTGTGCTTCAGACTAAAATTAGGCTAGTCGTTTCTTCTGAGGCAGGTATTTTTTCAATTAAGTAGAAGCAGTGAAGAAGCAAGAACATAGTGGAGAACCTATGTCGGTATTGGTGAGTCTCTTTAAGGGAGTGAAAAAGAAAAATTTACTTGAGCTTATGAGTAAATCACACTTCTACAGTAGTAAAAAAAAAAGCAACTACTACCATGTGAAGATACTTGTCAAGCCACAAAAGACTCAAAAAACGAAAGATGGGTGGGTCTTTAACTTCTCGCACCAGCTTGCTGTGACACCCTGAATGTTGACAGCGTCTGCTTAGGCCTTGGGCCTAATTATTCTTTAAGAGAGCCAAAGGCTAAACGTGGCAAATTTTTGAGAACAGTTACTGTGCTTCAGCGTCCCAAGTAAAGAAAGAAAAAAAAGACAGGGTAGGCAAATATTGGATCACCTAGTTTATAAAGTATCATACCCAACACGGCGTCAAAGAAGATATGACCAGGCACATCAGAGACGTAACCGTCCCTCCAATACCTAAGAATATGCATCCCACCCACCATCAGGGTAGACGGGAAAGCAGAGCATGCAGTATACAAAAAAAAATTCGGCAACAGCAAGGACACCGCATTTGTAGACTTGGCTAGATACAGACACAAGCGTGCCTACACAGCAGTGGTGATAAATTGCGAGGGAAAATGCATGACGAGCGCTACAGTCAACACGCTACATGCAGAAACCGCAGAGGAAATAGATATCGCGCTAGCCATAGCACAAACACAAGCGGGCATAATCATCAGTGATTTCCAGAAAGCGACACGAAACTTCGCCAATGATCAAATCTTCCCAGCGGCACTAAGACTCCTAAAATTAGCTAATAACCACGACATAAGTGTCTATCTCACCTGGACACCTGCTCACACACTGCCAGACGTTAGCAATGAGGTGGTGCACCGGACCGAGAGCTTACGGACCGAGCGTCGGTTAGCCCCGCCTCACTGACTACCGGCGGATGGGAGTAGGAAGATCGAATGACCAGATTTCACGAAATAACACAACACCATAGATTGCAGAGGTGCACATTCCCGCCGCTGCACCCAAAATTAAGCAAAGGTCAGTCTGTCGAATGGCAGCAATTAGACCAGATCCCATCAGAGTCCAGCCATCAAGCACCTAATACACGCAGATTTATACACGACTGACAAGTGCAGACATTGTGACTCTAGAGCCACTCTGGAGCATATCCTATGGGAATGTACGGCTGTAATGCAGAATAACTGTGGTGCAGCCTCAAACAGCGACAGTCTCCGCACGCGCTGGGAGTCTTCGCTGCTCAGCTCAGACCTGCAGCACCAACTCTGGGCTGTCCAGCGAACCGAGGAAGCTGCCAAGGGCCAACAACTCTTGGCCGAAATGTAGGCCCACCCAACCAAATCGCAGGGCACTCAATAAAGCTATTTGAATGACTGAAAAAAAAAAACTGCTTTGAAATTTATGACATAGCATTGTCATACTGGCACCGGGGCTTCGGTGCGAAATGCAAAAATCAAACTCGGGCCTTATTTTCTCATCTAGTAATCAACCTCTTACCACTAAATTAATAGTTCCGAAAGCGCACTTATCAGTCTAAACTGATTTAGCTTGTCACTTTAATGTTTCTTTAAAGTGTGTGCTGGTAAAATCGGTGGAAAGCCTATAATTCACAAAGTCTTAAGCAATTTGAGAAGCATGGGTGGGCACACATGTGAGTAACCTTTGGCTATGTCCACTGTCACCACCACTGCATTTGAATCCGTGAGCAAGCTTCACAAGTAGAAAAGTAGAGGCAGAGAAAAGGAACTTTGCAGGGTGTTAACTTGCTGCAACCCGCAACATTTTTCCAATATAGCGGACCATGGGTCCTTCAATGCTACAGCTATGCAAGCAGCTTTCACCTAGTAGAAAGCCATTCTTTGGTTAGTACTACCACAACCTATACTGCAGTGTCGCGAGTATGGTAAAAGCTTTGTTTTTCTTGTCTTGCTGTAGCTCTTGAAGTATTGGCATTAAGTGTGTGTGTGGTCCACAACGCATGTAGGATTAGGAAGCAGGTCAACACATATACACTAGGGATTTTTCTTTTTTTTTTGCATCATGATCTTTTTAAACATTTTTAGCGTTAGTCGTGGTACAAATACCACACAAAACTAAAGTGCAAGGACAAGGACCTTGTATGGGCCCCATGTCCAATATAGTGGACAGTTCCAGGGAGAAGAGTAGGTTAAAGAACTCTTGGAAAAGTAATAGGTAGTCTGCATTTCAGTGTTGCAGTGCACAACATTGCATAATATACAAACATTTGGCAAAGAGTGGCAGCGAAAGTTGCATGCCAGGTCTCGGGAGGTTAAATATGCCAGTTGCAGTGAACTGCTGGCTACTCGGCAGATGGCAGAGAACCCTTTCAATGTTTCTAATGGTCCTCGCGTAAAATACTCCGGAATCAACTGATCTTTGTGAAGATCTCAAAAACTGGATAGAGATTATGATGCGAGGAATTTGGGGTTTACGCTCGGATGATGCTCTTGATTGAAGGGGATCGTGCCCTTCATTTTACTTATGCGCGGCGGTAGATGTCGGTTATAGCAAAGCTGTCTGGCCACGACTGCATGATGGAATTTTATATGGAAGGCTGGACATGGCACCAGTGCTCAAGCCTCACTTGGTCTGCCTCATCTTCTTCTCGGGTGCCATCAAAGCTTTGGTTATATCGCTACATATAGCACCCCCCTCAGTTCCCATTCTGGTATAAAGGGGAACAAAGCAAAAACCACAGGCAAAAAGGAGTGCAGAAAACGGGACGAGAACATGAGAAAACAGAGGAACTGATAACACTAAAGTCAAGGATCGACGTACGAGCTATGTACAGTATCCTACATACATTTGACAAAGGATTTAGCTACGCACTCAATTGTAAATGTGAAGGCAGCTGATTGAGTCTTAAAGGCACTCTGGTATATGTCCCTGGTTGTGGCATCGAGGTTGCAGTCTGAGGAATGTTGGTACAAGGTACCTGCCGTAGGAATGATAGGAGTCACTGGGTTGTAGCCGCTTCTGATGGTGGATGTGCCAGTGGTGCCTTTGTGATTACGCCACTACATGACCTATGCCTGCTGAGAGGTTGCATAGATCTGCAAGATTTTGTTTGTTTGTTGTGAATTCTCAACTTTCACTTTGGAGCAACAATTGGTCGAAAAGTATTTTCGAACATTCCCACCACACAAACACATTGGGTGCAGTTTTGTTACCTTTATTTATAACATAACTGTTGCATCATGAAGGCTAGGAAGCAGCTAAAGAGAAATGTGCACACGTGGAATGCAGTTGGGATTGTAGTGTGAGAGGACTTTGGTGCAGGGTTAGGAAAAACTGTTGTGCTGTTGATGGCAAATGGTAGGGGCACAGCCATAGGTTTAACTCTCAGAAGTCTAGTCTAAAGAGGGGGTGCCATCATGCTGACATCTTGCACCAAAGTTTAAAGCGCATTCTGTAGTGCATTTAGATTGTATGCCTCCAGGGATCCCATTGCATGAGAAGCATATCTTAAAAAAAAAAGAAAAAAAGAAATTGGGGCATGGTATACCTAGTGTCAGCATAATTTAAATTGCTTGTTGTGTGGTTGCTCAAAATGTTGACGGAATGGTTTGTGTGAAACGTGCGAAATGCTGTTTCCGCAAAAGCCTGTTTGCTCACTGTGTTCAGCAGATGTGAACTCATTTGCCTTGCTGACTTAGCTTCAGCAGGGCTGTTCATCAAAATGCTATTGTGAACCTAATGTGTTAAGTAATGAAAGTTTACATCACAAGCTGTTGCCAGGGATGGGGCATGAAACTGCAGCCTTGTTCTCAGCAATGGAATGTCTTGGGCATAGAACTACTGTGGCAGGTGCCATCTTAATGTTTCTAACACTATAAGAGTACAGTATGATTTTTTTCTTAAAGGGAATGCCTAAATGATAAATTGGACGTAACAGCATGGGTTCTTGAGCATTATCGGAGGAAATGGTCTTATACGAAGGGTCAATACATACATAGTCTGCAGGCTTTCATGTCATATCTTGGCAGTAATTGATGGCAGCGTACTAATGTGATGTTCCCTTTAGGAATGGACTATACTGTATAACATTGTGTCTTCCTATACTCATTTGTTGTTTTTTTGCCTCTGTGTGTGGTGCAGTGCTGCTGTGGGACGAAGCGCGGGATGCACGACACGGGCCAGAGTGAGGGCCACCTCAATGGTGTGCTGCACAGCGAGCGGGTGGCCATCCTAGATGCAGGGGCCCAGTATGGCAAAGTCATTGACCGGCGCATACGTGAGCTCTGCGTCGAGTCTGTCATGCTGCCCCTGACCACCAGCGCCAAGACACTCGTCAGCCAGGGATACAGGTGGGTTGGACTCCTCACCCGAAATACAGTCAGTGTTTGGGTTTCTTTCGGTAACTGTAGAAACAAGGAAGAAATCTGCTGTTTGAGCACTTCCTATATAGACTTCGGTAGCTTACAGTGTTGATTTGTCTTGAGCATTTTCTCCTTGTCTCACTTCATACTGCCTCACTAGTTTATTTTGCATCAACATGTGAAACACTCCAGTTTGTAGAAGTTTGTGGCCGTATGTCGTTTCAAGAATTGGATTTACGCTTTCAGAAAAGCTTCAGAGCACTGATCGTAGCTTCTGCTGCATTCTTTTCGTTTTCTTTCTCTTACCTCCTTGCTTAGCTGCAAGCCTGCTGTACTTCTGTGGCACACGCAAGGCTTAGTGTATAGTTTAATTGAAAAGCCCTTGGCCCATCTACGTGGATGCACCTGGCCATATTATGTCACTGGTCGCTTTCATCTGAACCGCCTGCGCAGTACCGGGCAAGATGCTTAGGTTAAGCTACTGTTGTGTGTTCATCACCTACAGGCACCTACAACTGTCGGCAATGCGGAACGAGATTAAGGTACAGAGGAAAATACTGTGCCCCATTTGGGTAGAAGCTTCCACGATTTTGTCTGACGATAAAGCAGAAGTGTCTTCGTTTGAACCAGCATTGGGAGGTCTGCTGCATCATGTGACACTGTGTGGCATACAGTTCAGGGGTGCTACTAATGTTTGCAAGCAAGGCCAGAAGGCTTTTCTTCTGGTGGTGATGTTTCACCGACACCAAGGTGCTTGCAGGCCTTAGTCGTCTCCCGAGTGCCCTCCGCTTTTCATCAGCAATTCTCCCTTTGGAGATGTGGCAGTTACTGAAGCAATCGTAATCATTGGTCTGTTTTACGTCCACTCCAACACCAAAGGCTTAATCACCTCCTTACACATTTGCTGATTTCATCGTGCCACATGATTCTTGCTGTTTACTGTGCACCCGCTGCGGTAGCCCAGTGGCTACAACGTTGCGCTGCAGAGCTCGAGATCGCGGCATGAAATCCTCACCACGGCGGCCACATTTCAGTGGGGGCTGAAAGGCAAGAACGCCTGTGTACTTGGATTTAGGTGCACATTAACGAGAACCCCAGGTGGTAAAAAATGGATCGGGAGTGCCACACTACAGCTTGCTTAATAATCCCTAGACTTTCAGTTTTTTTCTTTTCTTTACTGCATTTCCCTTTCTCGGCAACCATTTTTTACTGCCCAAAAGCATTGGGTCTTCAAATGTGCCAGATGGAAGGAAAGACACGTAATTGTGGGAGAAAAGAAGCTAAGAAGGCGGTGTATTTTGCTGATGAAAGGAGCTGAGCGTTATTTCTTTTGTCATTCATTCATGCAAAGGATTTGTTACCAGTGTTTAGAGTTTTAAACAAAAAAAGCGCTCCATCTGACCATAGTTCATATTTCCTTCACTGTAGCACCTGTGATGATGTCCTTGCTTGGGAAAGGCTGTCACTCTAATGCCGTAGTGCAGGGAACAGCGTAAGGGTTGACGGTTTCAAATTGGGCATCTAGGTGCATAGCAGGTCGAACAACCTGATGCAGAAATATGGGGGAAAGGAAGGTTGTGGTAAAAGCTGGTAACTTTTCATTCCAGTCCATCAATTTTGTTTCTTGTTCAGCCTACCATTTGTCCAACTTTCTAGCAGGCTCAGAAAGTTGAGACATTCATGACCATATGCGGGAAGGGCTGGTTTCAGAAGCTGCATATAAAAATCTCCCTTGCTTTCAAGTTATGATTGCATTCTCGTACATTTGTGGTGCAGTTGCTTACTGCTGTTTCCTTTTACCTGCACTGCGTTCAGGGCCATCGTCATCTCTGGGGGTCCTGGCTCCGTGTATGCACCCGATGCTCCCAAATACGACCCCGAGATCTTCCAATGTGGCCTTCCGGTTCTGGGCATCTGCTATGGAATGCAGGTACGCTGACCATGCAAGCATGTCTTGAATCGTGGTTATGAACAACGTGCCAAAAGCCAAATATGCAGGGGCAACGTTACAGCCGTAAACACTGCCTCATAGATAATGCATAGCACTATTCTCAGCTGCGGCATCGACCCGAAACAGGCCTCTATGATTACGTACATGTAATGTAATTCCAACAGTTTTGCTGCATGGCAACCCAGATGAGTAAAAAGGTATAAATGATAGTGCATCTGCAACTGCAAGCTTTATTGCAAAATAAATGTTCCTGAAGCATAATTATGAAGCATCGCAAACTAACCTTACAGGCTCACTACATGCCTTGAATAGCTTTTAGCAACCACATTGTTGACTCAAGAACTGCTGCAGTTCAAATAGTGTGTGCTGTTGTAGTAAGACCAAATTTTGGATCTTGTGTATAGAAGGGTTTGTGCATTGAAGTGTAGGCTCTGAGAAGTATGCCTGACTCCTCTTTTAGTAACTGTTCTGATTACAGTATGTACATGAAACTAGCACATTGCATCTTTCAACTCGGAATAGATTTTTTTGTTGCTGTCAGTATAAGCTTTGTAGCATTTCAATTAGGAAGTTGTGAGTTTCATTTTCCAAGCGTGTCTCGCAGTTCTCTGTTCACTGAGTGGTGCATTATTGTTGTGCTGTAGTGATGGTGAAGAATAGAACTTCCAAATGCAGTAGCTGGAAATGGAATTCCTTATTTGGTGAACTTGTGCCCAGCAGAACTTCAACAAACAAAGTGCAATGATAGCCGCGAGCACAGTCGTCGGTCGTTGAAAATTTTATCTATGGGTCAAGTGCGTGGCTATTTATGCACGAATCATTGTATATTCCAGCATAATCGCTGGTGCTTGAGTATGTTCCAGAATATCCAGCACCATTAGTGTCAGGCATGCAATAGTATTAGACAAGATATTTTCATGATAGAATCAGCAACAGAATTAGTAATTTCCTATATGTTAAGATGCGTTTTGCTTCAAGCGATAACCTTGACATTTGCTATTTAGTAAAGAATGGTTGCCCTGAACAGCTAAACAATGCACACGTGCCAAACTAGTACAGTTGAACCTCGCTACAACGAAACTGACGGGGCGCGCGAAAAATTTCGTTAAAGCGAAATTTCGTTGAGGCGAAAACAGGCCAAAAACACTGTCAGGTTGGACCACATAGTCCCAAAACATCATTTATTTCCAAAGAAGTCGGTCAGCTTCTTCTGCTTCTTTTTTTTTGCCACGAGTGCAGTGGCGCGGCTTTCGCACTCGGTGAACAGTTGCATCGCGACGTCGTCATCGTGAGCACCGAAAAATCTGCGGATCACATCAAAAGCATCCATCACTTTTATTGCAGGTGGTGGCGCTAAGTCCTCCGCGTCGCTGTCATCATCCGATGATGCGTCGTTGTGGCGAACGCCCTCAATTATAGCTTCGTCACTCAGCTCCTCGTGAGCTAGCACTTCACTGTCAACAGCGATGTAGTCGCCGATGTGAACATCGGCCGGCACATCTCCGGAGTCCTGAAGGGCTGCCCATGCCGCATTGGCCTCTGTGGAGGGTGGAGCAATTGTACTGCAGCCTTCCTCGTCCGACGTGGAGTTCGCTGCCAGTTGAGCATCGGAGTGAAAGCCGGCGTGCACAAAACAGTTGTAGATGATACTGCGACTGGTTGCCGTCCACGCTGCTGAGACCATCTGTACAGCCATGTACAAATCCACTTCGATTGCCCGACCGGTGTCGATGTTTAACACCAGCCGCTGAATCAGTCGCTGTCGATAAGCGCTTTTAACGCTATTGATGATACCTTGATCCAGCGGCTGGATTAAAGCCGTGCAATTCGGCGGGAAGAATCTTACTTCCACGCTTTGAAGCTGAACGTCTTCAACGTTATGCGCTGAGCAATTGTCGATGAGCAAACAAACCTTACGTTTCTTTGCCGTCATGTCACGGTCGAAAGCGGTTAGCCACTCTTTGAAAACGGCCCGTGTCATCCAAGACTTCTTATTGGCAACATATTTGACGGGCAGGCTCTTGCCACCTTTGAAGCACCGCGGCTTCGCACTTTTGCCTATCACCAGTGGGCAGCGCTTGTCAGACCCGTCCATGTTGCAGCACAGGAGCACAGTCACACGCTTTTTGCTATGCTTCCCTCCGCTGCATGGCTGGCCCTTCATGTGAAGCGTCTTGGAGGGGAGGAGCTCGAAGAAAAGTCCCGTTTCATCGGCATTGTATATGTCTGATGTGGCATATTTCTCCATTAATTCCGGCACAGTAGCTGATGCCCAAGCAGATGCAGCGTCGGCGTCTGATGAGGCCGACTCCCCACACAGCACTTTAGCGACGATTTCATGCCTGGCCTTAAAACGGGTCAGCCACCCTGAGCTGGCTTTGAAATCATTGATGCCCAGCATACAGGCATAGCCAAGTGCCTTTTGCTGCAACATGTTTCCGCTGACCGGCATCTTCTTTGCGCGCACGTCGAGGAACCACGTGTACAGAGCCTTCTCAAGGTCCTCATGAGCCGCTTGCGTCAGCTTTTTCCGCTTCGCGGATGTCCCCGAAGAAAGAGCTTGCGCTATCGCGTCTTTCGACTTCAAGATCGTTGACAGCGTGCTCTGTGAGATGCCGAAGTCCGCTGCAACATCTCCCTTTTTCCTGCCACTGGATGCCGCGCTGATAATCCGTGCCTTCTCTTCAAGCGAGAGGAACTTCCGCTTTCTAGATGAAGTCGCCATGCTCGCATTCATTACAGCGCACTAGCAGCACAAGCACGAGTGAAAAAAACTAGGGCAAACGCGCTGCTGTTGCCAGGCTGCTGCGTCCTTTGGCAACGGATTGGTTGCGGCTCTGAATTGGATTGGAAGAAAACGGGAGCTTGCCCCCGCGCCTTGTCGCAAGGCAGCCAGCCCGATAGTCATCAACACCAAGCTATGGCGGTGATCATGTGCGTTTCAGTGAGTGGATTAGTTTGGTCCAGCGAATGTTTAGCGAAACAAAGCAGCGTGGGCCTATGGAAGTACATAGATGGGCGGCGATATGCTTGTTTTATTGTAAGATATATTTTTAAATCGAGCTTCGCATAGCAAAAATTTCGTTGAAGCGGAAACGCGCCCCAAAAATGGTTCGTTGTGATGAGAAATTTGTTCCATTACTTTGTATAGCGAGCTGACGGGGAATTGGAAATATTTCGTTGAAGCGAAAATTTCGTTGAAGCGACGTTCGTTGTAGCGGGGTTCGACTGTACCACATTTGAGAACCACTCGTGTGGAAGTTCTGTGTATATGTGCGGTAACGGAGTGCTTGAAAGGAAGTGGAAGATGATGCAGCAAGCAGAGGAAAGCAACACGATAGATGCGTTGTCAGCGAGAGAGAGTGTGTGGACTACAAAACAAAAATGCAGAAATGTGAATACTAAAAAAAAAAGAAACATGGGGGCCAGGTACTAATATTTGCTAGAATGCAAAAATTTGCTAAAAGAAAAAAGTCAGTGGCAGCAGTGTGAGCACGAGTGATGTTGCGGGCAGCGAGTCGCATGCATTTGTGCATGTGACCTTGACTCTTTGACTGGAAGCAGGACATCCTTGAGAGGAAGGGTATGCGAGCTTCTGTTTGAAATTTCAACCGTTTTTGGGCCTTACAGCCTTTTGGCTCTTTGCAGGCATGATTGCTGCCACGTGGTCTATGCTCTGCACTTGTTTGTAATGCCCAAATCAGGGGAAGGGGCCCTTTAGCAAGCGTGCGTTGAAAGTTTGGTTGCACAATATCGTTTCTTGTGATTTTATGCAACATGAAAGCGGAAATTTTCAGGAAAGCTGCCACGAATTTGAATTCATGAATTTCCAGGTAAACTCATGATTTTACATCAATTTTTCTGAAAAATTGTTGCAACAATGATTAATTGATGTCTCTTGCTAAGTGTTTTGCACATTACTTTTTTGATGCCCTCAGTGGAAAGTGCATCCTCGACTTTGAAGTTTTCGGCAGCCTTTGACGTCGTCTGCTGTTTGTCCCCTCTAGATGATCAACCGTGAGTTTGGCGGAACTGTGACGCAAAAGGACTCTCGAGAAGATGGGCAATTCAAGATTCTGGTGGACCAGAAGTGTCCATTGTTCAAGTGAGTTGTCGTGCTTGTTCTTCAAAGGGGTTCGCACTTTGCGTGGTAGAAGCAATAAAAGAACAACGCTGCTGTGAAGAATTACAGAGAGGCAAAGAACAAGATCAAAAGGGAAACAGTCTATAAAATTTTGAAGCACAGCGCCAGTAACTTCGCTGTTTAAGACAAGCTTTTGTTAGGATACAGTTATGAAGTTACTCTGCTTATCTTAATCATGTCTTTCATGACAAGTGCATAATTGAAGACTACATCGAAAATCTCCCAGTAGCTTGTAAAACTTCTTGGTCTCGAGGTGCTTTGTTTCTCAGTATCAGTGACATTGTAATGGAGTCAATAGTCCTTAAATACACCTTGTCAGGACTGTAGTGTTTATTTGTGATTCACAAAAGTTAAATTGCACGAAGTGCTTGAAAGGCAATAATGCCTTTTGGGACTTTTGAACATGGTCAAATTACATGCTGTTGAATTAATGGTAGTCAAATGTAGTACAGTTAAACCTCGATATAACGATGTTTGTAAAAATCGGCACATTACTTCATCATATATAAATTTTGCAGCAGAACGGATGCGAAAGTTTCGTTTACACCAATCGCCGCTGTAACGAGCACTTCTTTGGTGCGGCATCAAACCACAAAAGTGGTTGCTGGCTCTCAATATCAACAAAATGTATTTTTTGTTATTGAAATTAGCTTTTTAGACTGCCCAATTATTATGACTTCTCTAGCAACCTCCTTCTTAAAAAAAAAAAAAAAAAAGAATCTGTTGGTTACTGTACCGTGTATAAAAGGTTAAATTTCAATGCAGCGAAAGTGATATAACAAAGCAGAGTGCTGATGTTACCGACTTTGTTAGATTGAGGCTTAACTGTAGTGAGGACTAAGTTTACGTTACTTGGTCATTAGCACTGTTCCCCCCAAATGAACTTTTCACATTTAGGTCGACCGGGTGGCACCTTGCATCCTTGCACACAGTAGGCTACCTTTTTCTCCACATTTTGCTTTAGGCGATTCATTTTTCACCCATTTTACAGTTCCTTAGGACGGACGAGAGGAATGAACTTTTGTTGCATAAATAAAAATAAAAAAATAGCGTCCTTGGAGAAAAAAGAATGTCTTTGCTCACTGTTTTCCTATGTGCCGCCATTACTGTAAGGAATAACCTCGGCCATCTGCCCATGTTATTTTATTTCAGAGGCATGGACAAAGAGGAAGAGGCACTACTAACCCATGGCGACAGTGTTGATAAGCCAGCAGAGAACTTTAAGGTCATCGCTACATCGGGAACAACTGTTGCAGGTGAGCTGTGCAGTTTGGCTTTCTTTTAGGACGAGTAGCTTTCCTTGGCTCTTTCGACCATTTTTATGATTGGCAGCGACTGGTGGTAATTGGTTGGTGGTTTATGGTCGGGCTTGCTGTACAAAGGTTGCCAAGGGGAAGGGTGCGCACTCTCGTGCTCCCGAGATGTGAGAAGGAAGGAAGAAGAAAGGAAGGGCAGAGGGTACTGGTTGCACGTGAGCTTTGTAGAGAGCTCGGCAAAGAAAACACTTGTTCGTCCATTCGCCCACTTGCTGGTTTTCTCGCTTGCTTGTTCGTTCAGGCTGTTGACATCGGCAGTCATCGTCGGTGGTTTCCGTACAATTCATTGTTTGTTGTCTTGCTTATTTCTGGAAGTGCTGTCCATAAAAATGTGTAGAGCACTTGTGCATGGTTCAACTCGGGCCAGTCATAGTGGGCAGTTGCCAAAGTTGACCTGTGGTAGCATTTTGCTAGCACGCCCAAGGCATTTGTGGCGAGGCAGGCTAGCTGGGGTAAAACATTGGTGCTCTGCTGTTCAGCACTGTCAGTGTAATGTGATACCTTATTTGCTGGTGGTATTCAGCAGAGGTTGTGCTAGTAAAGTGCATGCAAAAACGGTTTGTGCATAAGCTTCTCGCTGATCATACATTCACCCTTGAACTTGTCATTAGAGCTGAACAAAAGCAACAGCACTAGCAAGATAATGATGACTGAGGCAGCAGTGACACCAAAATGCCTATTTGCAACAGCTTTATTAGAATGGAGCTTCGTGCTTATAAACAGTAAACCGATTTACTGAACATCAGATTTTTTGGACATTCCCAATAATTCAGACGCCACTGCGGCACTGCCACATACCCCATAGTCAGTGTATAACAACGTCTGGAATTTCAGACGCAAAAACCCTTCGCCGTCCCATTTTCCGGACATTCTGCCATTACCGCAGGTCCGAAACGGCTATAGTCGAAGCTACCACCGCAGGGGGTGTTGCATAATACCGGTTCCCTAAAGTCAGCTTCGCCGCCTACAGCGATGTGTTGCGGTGAAGCATAGCAAGAGTGGAAAGGGGCAGCTGTCATGGAACACCGTATTTCTTAATTAGGCAAGCACGCGCCTGCTGTCTTGTGTCCGGTGCAAGCACCAGTACATTAAGTGTGATAAGTGTGCTGGCAGGCCTTAAGAGCTGTGTCGGGATGTTTTCGTGGTGACTTGAGCCCGTGGAGGGAGTAAAATGCATGCACATATTTTTTCAGAGTGCCCAATCTTGGGGATGTTTTCGTGGCCCCTAGGGAGTTCGAAAAATCTGAAATTGACTGTACACAGTAAAAATTTTTAAACGTGAACCGGAAAAGAATGTGAACTGGATGTACAGTTATCGAATGGATAACGAAAACGAACAGATGCTTGCTACATCAACAGTCTTCATTTACTGTATTTAAATAATGTGACTGCAAATATAATGTGAGGAGTGACCTTCAGTCTGTCAGAAAAGGAAAAATGCATTACGATCATAATGCAAGGTGGTGCCCCCCCCCCCAAAAAGAAAAAGAGAGGGAGCGAATGACCGCAGGGCTTTCGCTCCCTCTGCCGTCGCAACTGCCGTCTCAACCTCAGGTGAAAGGATGAGTACTGATTACTTTGTCATCACAATCAAACATGGCAAAGCAGCTCATGGATTGGACGGTGATGCGCTGTGGGACTTCGAAGACTCCTTGATTCATCTGCCTACGCAACAGCGCTGATAACTTTGCTCAAGGTTACAATACACCGTATCTGCTTGAGTATAATGAGAGTTTCATTTTTTGAATTTCCACCCTCGTAATGCTCCTCATGTTATAGTTATTCGGGTTCGTGACCTGAACATACTGAGCCTTCTTTAAAATATTTTTTTTTCTGCCTGCTCACTGTGCTCTCTGTACCCACTGCCACCGGGCATATTGCACTGTATTTCTTCACCCGACTGTGGTTGAGCGCACGCACGGGCTACACTCTGTTTCTTGGAGGTGCAACGCAGTGAAACCTTGTTACTGTGAACACCACATTAACAAGCTTTTCAGATTAGCGAACTTTTCAGAAATCCCCTGCTGACTTCTGGTTTTAACTGTAACAGTTATTTCAGTACTACGAACTTCAGAATACCCAATGTTCCAGAATAACGATTGTTATTCAGTTTTCGTGTGATGTTAACGACGCCTCAGTACTACAAATTAATATTCAGAAATCGGGCGGCGGTGCGCGTGGCTTCAGAAAACCTAAAATGGCGCTTAGAAAAAAAAAAAAAGAAGGAACATGTGGCAGAATATATTTTATATGTATTGCGGAGGCGACAATGCATCGAGTTTTGTGATACCATGCTGAGTCCAGGCAAGTATAGCCTAGCAACGGAGGGGCATATCTTCTTTCTTTCACGGTTCTTTCTGCGCACGCCTCTTTCGCACTTCTTTCTGTGGTTCTACAAGCTACGTGCACAAAGAAATGTAATATTCGTACTTGGCGGGGATGCCACACGGTCGCGCTTTATACTTTCTGGTCAGTGTCGTTTATGCACACTTTTGCTTTGGAATAGTTCAGGTGTGTGGCGCGAGTTAGACAGTTGCAGTGTCCGCAGCAAGGAATGTGAAAAACAAACAACAAGAACCATTGCCCTTTGGAGGTGACATGAAGCTTCCTTTTTGCCAGTAGTTTTCTCAGTGTCTGCTTTGCGCACATCACTCTTATTATATGGTGCTTCGGGGGGGGGGGGGGGGTTGGAATCAACGGAAAATAGCAACGGAGCGGGTCAAGAGCCAACAGCGATGTTTTCGTGGGTAACTCGAACTGTAAAAATTTATGAACTGATGGGTCAATGGGCGGAATGGTTAATTTTGGGGCTATCACTATAACAACCTTTCAGATAAAGGAACGATTTTCAGCGGTGCCACGTGATTCGTTATATTGAGATTTGACTGCAGTCTGTGGTGGGTGCGTTGAGATGGCTGGCCACTTCACGCGCTGTCTTCTTGCGTAGCTGGCGTGGGAGATCATGCAATCTCAAGACTCGGATATGCATTGAAGCAAAATGCAATCCGAAGCGTGTCCCTCTGAGGCAGGCACCCTTCACGACACTAGCACTGTGACAGCAAATGTTAGAGTAAGATGTCTTTGTTTCCCTGCGCGCGTGACACTATGCTTGTTATTGTAATTAGTAAGCTATTGATTACTGCAATATATATGGCTGATAAAACAACAAACATTTCATGTAGTTGTCTAATACTTCGTTATTGCTGTCAGTGTTTTGCCTTTAGGCCAGAACTATCACTTTATTTTTCTTCTTGCTGCTTTCTCATACGGGAAAGGGGGACGCGCTGCTGTGCTTGCTCCGGTTTGGTCTCTGCTCCTCGCGCGTGTTTTTTCGTCACTTTCACAGCACGAGACATTACGGTAGCTAGCAAGACATCAAACTTTTGCCTTTGGCTCGGGTTGGTCTCAAAAGTAGTCCACGGGAGAGACAAATTTTGTTCTAAATAACGGTGGTGCAGTATTCAGAGCTAGAATTTGCGGGAGTTTTTTCCCTATTCAAGTAGTACACCGGACTTTGCCGCGACCAACAGAGTGGTTCGAATTATTCGTCAATTCAGATTATCAGGATTTCACTGCATAAGGAATGTCTCTGTTGAAATTATGCCTGCTTGAATACTAATGAGGCAGTTACCCTAAATGTGCATGACCCTGTACATCGGTTTGACAATCTCTGCACCTTTCATCAATAAGTAAAAGTATTTAACTTTTAACTTTTTCAGCTTTGATGTTCTGGGCCTGCAGGTTAGTACTCGCAGAATGCAGCAGTTGCATACTTCTGTTTCAAGGATATCCGTATGTTGCCGTTCAGGACTTGGACTATGTGTCATACATACTTCCAGCTATTTTTGTAGTATTGCAGAGCACCCTCTCATTATCTGGGTTCCTTATGACCACCTGGTGTAGACAGACGCACTCCTTTCATGCTTACTACGTCTCCCCTACTTAGCCATCTTTTTCTTTTCTTTTTTTCCTCTCTCTCTGCGCAGCAATCGCCAATGAGAAGATGAAGCTGTACGGTGTGCAGTTCCACCCCGAGGTGGACCTGACACCCAAGGGCAAGGCCATGTTCTCAAACTTCCTCTACGACATCGCTGGCCTCTCAGGCAACTTCACCCTGCAAAGTCGAGAGGTCGAGTGCATCGAGTACATCCGCCGGACCGTGGGACAGAGCAAAGTCTTGGTCAGTGTTGTGCATGGCCTGTGTGCATTTGTGAACTGTTCTTGCTTCAAGGGGGGACGCGGCTTTTGCATCGCGAAAAATTGCTAAAAAAAAAAACGTTATTTTTAAAATCACATTTTCAGTTTCTATAACCCCTTCTCTATCTGATACCCAAATATCATCACTGTAAACCACTTAGAAGGGCTCTAAAAAATTTGTTTTATCAGCCAAGGTGGTGAAAGATCTCGCGGAAATCAAGAAAGAACAGCGTTTTTCAAGCCACAATATCTCTGGAACGGCGCGACCGAGAGTCGCCATCTTGGTCTCGTTGGAAAGCGCGTGGACTTCTCGGACCCTCACCTAAGCATTTTGTGCATCGGCATCTCCGACTGCGTGAATAAGTGCATCGAGTGTCGACTCCTCAAGCCCGCGACTAGGCATTTCGCGCGTCGGCACCTCTAACTGTGCGACTAAGCACATCGTGCGTCGGCTCCTTGTATCTGCGGCTAGGCATTTCACGCGTCGCCATCTCGGACCCGCAACCAAGCATATTGCACGTTAACTCTTTCATTATGTTGTCACAATAGCTCGTAGCAATATCTGTCATACCACCCCTTCATGAAGAGAACCTCATCATGAGCTCTGTTCACTAGGCCCCTTGGGCTGGAACAGACACCTGGCTGCAGAAGTGATCGAGGCGTCATGCAGAAGTACAATTCTGGAAAGCACCTAGCAGCTGCATATCTATCACTGGCTCTCTGATCCTAAGTTCTACAGCCATTGTCAAGTAAAGATGACTTGGGAGGGTGCTGACACTCGGAGCCTTCATTCAGTAACGTGGTCAAGTCTACCAAAAAAAGCCTCAATGATTGTACTAGAGATTGCTATCAGTCGGGCAGCCTGCAGGTACAGGCTGCCTGAATGTACACTGGAACTATATTCATGACCACACCGAGTTATGCACGTCACTTGGTTTGAAACCTAGGCCCCATGCTCTTTGTAGAGCAGCAGCAGCAAAGAATGCCCTATAAAAAGAAAAAGGGGAGGGGGGAGCACACCAAATCAGAGGCCACATGTACAAGAATCCCCACATCACAAAACACCCCAAAGTCTACAAATTTGGTGCCTTTTAGAGAACCATGGAGAACGTGAAACTTTGAGAGCCGTTTTCTCAAATCTGTTTTTCTGCCTTTTTGCTCAGTTTCTGGAGCTGATTTCTTTGTTACCGTTTAACATATTTTGACTCCATTTTTTTTTGTCACGTTCCTTGGGCTGTAGTGCAGGTCGTGACATTCTTGCTTTCTCATCTTGACCCTTTGTAAGTTTACGATATGGCTATTCGTCTACCCTGAAAGTGTGCTTGATATGAAAGTAACATAAAATATGGCACTCCAAAAAATCTGTGTTGGGAAAAAAAAGAATGCAAGAATGTCACGACCTTCAGCATGCATTTAGCTATGCAGTCAATACTTAACAAGCCTTCTACCACATTTTTTAAGTTCCCCAGGCTCTCCAGAAAGTAAGAGGGAGAAAAATTCTGTTCAATAAAATTGAATAATATGTTCTCAAGATATCGCTCTGAAACTTTTATGGAAGCATCAGGGAGACAGTCTAAACATTTGTGCCAATTTTCATCAAAATCCATGAAGAAATGAGGAAGTTGATTTTCAAAGCCACATCCCCCCTTAATAAGGGACACCAAAGACTAATGTTCATTCAAGTGAGGCTGCGAGCGAGAGAGAGACAGGCGGCATTGGAGTTGGCCTCGAGCTAGAGCTTCCTACTAAACACTTGGCAACAGGGAAACGACAATGTGTGTCTTGGGCCGCTAGGGCCCCACCCGGTTGATGAATGTCCGCCGTCTTGTGTGGCTTCGCTTTACGTACATGTAAACTACACTTGAGTCTGCCAAATTTTTTGTTGCACAGTGAGAAGACAGTGCCCCATGACCATTTACCACACGGCATGTTAATGTGCCCAGCAGCAGCAGCTGATGTCCAGCCGTGCTTTTTAGTCTGCAGTGCAGCTGATTTTTATAATAAAGCTGCTGTTGTGCTCATTCTAGCATGACAACGAAGTTCAAGTAGCTTTAGTTTAAGCTGGCTCTACGAAAACCTTGTGCTTTGCGGTTGACACAGTTTCCATTACAACACGCCAGGGGTAGTACAAAACTTTGTCATCTTGTTTCCTGACCTGCTTCTCGCTGCATTAAAAACCAAACACTGTGGTGTCACTACCACCATCGATCTTTCTTTTCAGGCATGATTGAAACAAACTTTATCAAGCAGTATCTGCTTGTCCCCTTGTGATCTTTCGTAGCTTGCGGTACTGCTGTTCACAGCTGGCTGTAAAGTTTTCTGGGCTATGTGCTAATTTTGCCTTTGATGGCACTGCGGTACGTGCGCTTGAACATGCCTGGAGTCACCGAGTGGATCAGCAACATTGTGGGTGTTCCCTTTAGTTTGCTTCGCAGTGACACGAGTGGTAGCCAGAAGGCTGCCACCATCTACTAGCTGCTTTGGCATGCCAACCTTCATCTACAAGTGGTTGGCAGTAGCACATCTACAAGCTGTTGTGCACGTGTGCTTGTACCTGATGACGTCGGAGTGGTTGTGTAGTGCTTCTTGCTCTGGTTGCAACGAGGAAGATGTTTTTTGTATGACAAGGGAAACCCTCGACACTCTGTGCCTTATAGATGTTGGTGAGCGGCGGTGTGGACTCCACAGTGTGTGCTGCCCTCCTGCACAAGGCGCTTCGGGAGGACCAGGTGATAGCGCTGCACATAGACAACGGCTTCATGCGCAAAGATGAGAGTGTACAGGTGAGACTGTCTTCAGCGTCTCGAACGAGTGAATGATCCATGAATGAAGGTCGTAATTGAACACATTCTTTTAAGACACAGTTAGGGGGATGCTGGGCATCTATATTCCTTGCCGGAATTTCAGTCTAACACGAGTGAATTTAACATCCTAACATCATTGAGTTTGTTTGTTCATGTCTTGTGTAACAGAGCTTGTCATTGCAAGCCCTTCCTCAACCTGCCCCTTTACTGAAACTTTCTAAGTGGAACTCTAGGGCAGGCTATCTAACACTTGTCTGTAATAAACCTTTGTTTTTGTGAAGTTTAGCATTTCTACTTTCTACAGTTACTCAATGGGCCAGCAGTGTTTGGACGTTCCGTGGCATCTTGTTGGGACATAATACGGAATACCGAAATAGTTGTACAGATGTAGCTATGTATGGTTAGTCCACGTGTTGATGTAAGCAAAAAATCGGCCCTGTTGTAAACTCTGTAGACATTCATTGTGTGTTGCATATGCAACAGATCGGCTTTTTAAGTGGCATGCTAATGCGATGCCTGCGGCCATGATTGTGACCAGGTGGAGCAGTCTCTGCGCCAGCTGGGCCTTAGCCTGCGCATGGTGGACGCATCGCACCAGTTCTACAATGGCACGACGACTGTACCCATTGACCCCAAGGACCCACAGCGCAAGCGTACCACCAAGATGCTCTGCGTGACGGCACATCCCGAGGAGAAGCGCAAGATCATTGGCGACACCTTCATGCGGGTACGTGCACTCTGGTGTCGCTATGGCGGCATTATTTTGTGCCTGTAAATCGCTTATTAAATCTCGTGATTTGTAAGTTTAACTACGGTAGGCTTCCATTAATTCTACTTTGGTTAGTATGATTTTTTGGTTTATTCAATCCCGGCCACGGCGGCCGCATTTCGATGGGGGCGAAATGCGAAAACACCCGTGTGCTTAGATTTAGGTGCACGTTAAAGAACCCCAGGTGGTCAAAATTTCCGGAGTCCTCCACTATTGCGTGCCTCATAATCAGAAAGTGGTTCTGGCACGTAAAACCCCAAATATTATTATTATTATTATTATTATTATTCAATCCCGACCAAAGGTCCCGGCCGATACACATGCATTCCTATGCGCCCGTGCTTCGTTTTTTTGTGTGTTCTGAAATGGAGTTTCTCCAGATAACTCGAATTTGAACAGTCAGAATGCCTATGCCTTACCTCTATGGTGACCTCGACAGTGGCCCCCCTAGTGATGGTGCTTCTCTAGGAGTAGCTAGGCACACCCTGCCACGATGCCGTGTCGGCTGTGGTGTTGTGCTGCCAAGCATGAGGTTGTGGGATCAAATCCCAGCCGTCGTGGCCACATTTCGATGTGGGTGAAATGCAAGAACACCTGTGTCCTGCGCATTGGGGGCACGTTAAAGATCTCCTAGTGGTCAAAATTAATCCGGAGTTCCCCCCGCTACAGTGTGCCTCATCAAATCCTGGTTGTTTTGGCACATAAAACCAGAAAATTTATTGATTGGAGCTTGAGGACATTGAATGCGTTTAACACACATCATCTCTCGTCGAAAATACGTATTTTCAAGCCATTACCCTAGCTTACAATGTCTGATTATGGTATTTACTTGATTGTAACGGTTTGCTGTTGTTTTTTTTTATTTTGCGAGAAAATTGGCTGAAAATTGCCTGCGCAGTGCAATCGTACACGAAACATCGTCTTCATGGCATTTCTACGCTTTACTGCATAACACAAGTGTATTGCGGCAAATCTGACTTTAGGAGATTGGCTTTCGTAGTGCAACGCTTATCTTTTCCCATTTTTCTCGCTAAAAGATAGGATTTGAAATAAATTTCTACTTTGGTTAAGAGCTTTAATGTGATTTACATGTTAGTTTTCTAGTTACTACATAAAAAATGTGAGCATGTTTGATTCGAGGGTGCGTTAGAATAAAGAAAATAGTGCTAAATGATGCAGCAGTGTATTTTCCCATTCCTTCTGCATTGTTATTATAAGTAGTTGTGCAAGAGCATCAGTGCTTCTGAATAAACAATGCATGTTTATTGAAAATGTTCTTTCGTCAATTTATCGACGCTTAAAATTTTTTTTTTCCCTGAATAGGTCACTCTAAACATTACAAATCTGCAATAAAGGAAATTATCCCTGGGAGGTCACATTTCGTGATCAAAATTAACACTGAAAGGGTTAATCACCATCATTCAACTTTCTCATGTCATGTCCCATAAACATTTGCGGTCGATTGTATCTTTGGACCACAAATGGTCAATAGCTCAAATGGATCACTAAATCAGTTGCGCAAGCAGTTCCAAAAATTTTCGTTCACACTTAGTAACGCGATTGTTAACACCCATGCCCGCCTTCCGTGTGTGTAGGTGGCCAATGAGGTGATTGGGGAGCTTCAGCTGAACCCGGAAGAGGTGTTCCTGGGGCAGGGTACGCTGAGGCCCGACCTTATCGAGAGTGCCTCGCACCTGGCCAGTGGCCAAGCAGACGCCATCAAGACGCACCACAACGACACCGACTTGGTGCGGCAACTGCGGGCGCGTGGTCGCGTTGTGGAGCCCCTCAAGGACTTCCACAAGGACGAAGTGCGTGCCTTAGGCCGTGACCTTGGCCTGCCCAGTGAGCTTGTCCAGAGGCACCCCTTCCCCGGTGAGTGGCATTACCATGGTGCAAAGCATTCTAGAATGCAACTCTTAGGTGCTGTTCCTGTGTTAAGTGTCGACGTGCCTTGGTGTCGTACCTCGTTACCAAGCGAGCAACCACAGCTAAAGATGAAAATGGATGCAGAGTGTAGCGGGAGATTAAGGAAGCGTGCATGAGGTGGAAGGTGGATGGGGAGTGGAGGGGAAACTGCCTGCGTATGTGCCGAGTTGCCAGCGTCCATGGCATCCGCAGTCGTGGGGGCGATCTGGTTTTCGCTTCTGAGGGAGGGGGCCGGGGTGGCATGAGGTAGGGAGAGAGCTGCGCTCATCAGCGGCTTCAGCTGCTGTGGTCAGTCTTTGCGGTACCAGTGTGTGTGATGGGGATCGCTGGTCCTGCAAGGGGCGATGGCAAGTGGCTACGAGTTAGGCTCTATGCAAGGCGCTCTTGGGTGTTACCGCTGACGCTGGTGGCGGGGTTACCCCGTGACGAAGGGCCGCTCTTGTCGTTGGTGGAACGAAAGCATGAAAAGAAAAGTGCGGTGCCACACAGGACGGGTTGAGCGGCAACGATGGCTACGATTTGGCGCCAGAGCAGTGCGCGTCGTCTCCATGGAAACAAAGCGCGCTACTCGCAGCGTTCTCTTCGTAATATAAACTGTGTACCTATATACTAATACAAGATATTGATATGCGAAATGAGACTGCATATAAAGCTGTGCTCAAGTTTCACATGGGGGAGTATTCTAATCGTCAGTGAATTTTTTTATTTCAGGAACTTGATGGCTGCGTGATGTGAAAGTTTTCTTGTTGCATCATTGCTATTGCAGCAGCATCATGTTCCTCCTACTTTTTACCCTCAGCATGACAAGAACGATATCCACTTGACCCATCTTATGTCAGCCAACAAGGTCCATTGCCTGAATAAAATAAAGCCTTGTTGATACGATCCTGTTCCGTACGATTCCCTAGCGGCAACATTGGCAATTGAGACAGTGACAGTGACAAGAACTTTATTAGAGTGTCCTGAGGAACTCGACTGGGGGGAACCGAAGGCTCCCCGATCAAGTTGGTGGCTCCGCCCACGACGGGACAGGGAGGTGGTGACTCTCCGCTACGTCGCGGGCCCTCTGGACGGCCTGTAGTTGGTTTGTGAAATCCGAGCTCTTCAGCAAGGCGTCCCACTTGGACTTGTTATGAAAGTCGGAGCCCGCTTTGTACGGGCACAGCCAGAGCATGTGGTCGAAGTAGCAGCACGCGTGACCGCATTTGGAGCACGATTGCAGGAAGTTGAGAACACAATATATTATCCAAAGTACAATTTTTCTTCTTTCTTACCTATTAATATGTTCACTGAAGACATTTTTTCAGCACCAACACTCAGTGCGTCGCCAAGTTGCGATGATACAATATGTTTTCCTGCTGCTAGATCCCATGTAAACAAGAAAAGGCTCAAAGCACATGGAATTGGAAGAAGTAGGGTCTCGCCCATGTCATGTGAAAATGCCAGCGTGCACGGATTCCTCTGTTGGTACCAGCAGATCTCTTGAGGTTGTTGCACGTCACCATTCACAGCCGTCACTGTCAACCCTATTGCGATAAGCATCTTTACCTATCTGCTTCACAGTGCATGCGTGTGTGGATAGTGCCGTTGAAACTTCGAAGTGTACTGCATGCTTTTAATAGGTGATGACCCAAATGCTTCCCTGCTTCAGGTGGTGCAAAGTTAGCGTCATGTTTTGCTCTGGCAGCATCATATTCTGGTGTCGCTCGCCAGCTCGATTTTGTTTTGGTTTCCTAACCAGCAAATCTCAAGGGTCATTGCACAATGCCATTCATTGCTATCCCTGCCTGCCCTATTGTGATAAACATTTTCACCTTCTCCTTTTTCATCGTGCATGCGTGTGGGTGGCATAGTGCCAGCATTGACTTATGATTGCGTCCCCTTTCCACCCTCCCAGGTCCTGGCCTTGCTGTCAGGGTATTGTGTGGTGATGAACCTTACATGGAGAAGGACTTTTCAGAAACTAGTGTCTTGGTCAAGATCATCATTGACTACTCTAACTCTCTTAAAAAGGTGGGTTCACATTGCAAGAGCAGTTGTTTCAACCATTTGCGTGACCAATTTGCTTTCAGTGTATCAGCACAGCTGATGCAGTTCTTGCTCTAAGTTGTTAGATTTCTTGAAAGAATTGAAATTGGGGCTTTATATGATTGTACTTCCTGTAATGCGTTTTGTCGTACGTGCATTTGCTGGAATGAGCGAGGTAGTATTGTTTCTGCTAGGTGTGTGCATTGTGCGTTTGTTTTGTGAACTGAATATGCAATATGCCAAAGTGTAATCTCCTTTCTATTATGTTTACTTAGCAGTGGCAGGTTAGGACTGCCAGCAGCAAGATGATTCAATTTTCAGTAGTGTTTATGAAAGTCTTTTGGATGCCTTTCACTGAAAACTTTTGCTCTGGTGTTATGCTTTGGTTTCTGCAGAAGCACTCCCTCATTAACAGAGTTCAGAATGGTGCAACGGAAGATGAGTGCGAGTTCCTCAGTCGCGTCTCTACACAGTACAAGCTCACATCTACCCTCCTGCCCATAAAGAGTGTTGGTGTTCAGGTGGGTGACACTTCTGTCATGTAAAGGATTTGTGCTTCAATTTTGTGTTGGTGCATGCTTACAGTTCTAAACATCTGGCAGTGTTACCGCGTTTACTTGAATCTAGCGCTCACTTTCTTTTTCAATGAATGGCTCCGAAAACTGTGTGCGCATTAGAATAAAGTACGACCCTAAATCTTTGTTACCGTATTGCATCAGCATTTCAGAATGGCTGCCTTGTATGCGCTTCGAGCTGCTTCGAGCCTAGCTGCCGTAGCTTCCTCGATGTGCTGTAGTTTGTCTGCTTAAGCAATGCCTTTTTTGGCTTAGGTAGCTCAGGTTAGTGCACCGTCTATCTTTCCGTTTTCTGCGTTTGCTCTATCAACATGGAAGTGCCAACTGCAGAGACATGCCGAGCTTATCGCGATGCTGCAATTTAAAGGAAAGCGATCACGGGTGTAGAAACGATGGAAATTGGGCCGCATCACGAACGTTCGGGGTTCCCGTAACATGCGTGCTGGACTGGCGCGAACTGGAGAGGCGTTCTACACCGGAAGCTGCTACATATGGCGCTGCCGCATGGCCCCTACCCGGAAAGCAATCTGCGACGGAGACAAGAGTCTATGCATCTAGGCGCACCACGCTGTATACCCGTCGCTTATTTCGTGTTGACGAGAGGCCGCACAAAGGTCAATTCGCTCGCTCCTGCTACCGCACTTCCTCAGTCTAGCGCTTTGATAAAGAGTTTCCGCAGTCATTGAGTGAGACGTGTTCATGTTTGCTTGTGCGCATGTTAATTGTTGCTTGTTAATACAGTTAGTAAGTGAATGCTTAAAAGTTTATACAACCGATAAAACTACTATCCTTAATTTTCGTATAGCTGTCTACAAATTTGCTGTCGTAATCGATGCTTCGCCTTTCGAGCGAAACGGCTACTTTTTTTATTTAGTGCATTGGGAGTAAATCTTCATCTTTTTTTTTTTTCAAATGAGAGAAAGTTGTATTTCTGCATGAAAGATTGAGGTGCGCGGTATTGTAAAATTTCATTTCTTTAGGTAGTGGCAAACAGGTGCACGTTACAATCGAGGGCTTTTTTTCCCCCCTTTTTTCTGGTCATGGAAAACGGGTGCGCATTACAATTGAGGGCGTGTTAGAATTGAGTAAGTACAGTATATGCATTTCTTCATTCAAGGTATTCTTTGCTCATTTGATTCGCTGAGGCAGTTTTATTACTGTATATATTCAAAGCTAGGCCGACAGTTTTCTTCAAATAGTTGTATATCAAACCCTAGGGTCGGCTTAGATTCGAGGATATAAAAAATGTGCCAGTTTGTAATTGAAAATTACAAACACGGTGCATAGCTAGCGCCATCTAGATAAGTCAGTATCACAGCCGCTGCCAGCTGTGCCAGTAGCCAACTGAAGTACATGAGCGACTTTGCCATTTTGACCTGTGTTGTATCGGCTGTATCGGCATGCGGCGTGGCCCATAACGTGACGTTATTGTATTGGCACCAAACAGGCGATGCTACTGTAGTGGCGCTTTCAAACGATAAGTTGTGCTAGCCTCTAAGGCATCGTTAAACTTTCAAGCCGGGTGGGCCTTCAGCATGGATCAGAAAACGTCCATTGTTGGAGGGGGCAATGGGAGATGCTATTGCGTGTTCCGCAACGAGTAGATGACAGCGATAAGGAAAATAAGCGTGCGATAAGGGAGAAGACCTGTTCACTGAGATATTGCGACATGTTTCAACATATTCAAGCCGTGGCACACTGTCTACGCATGCATGGCCGCACGGACGCGGGCTTGCGTGCAACCACAAGCATACGTGTGGTCTCTGCTATATCGATGAGGCTAGCATGAGTTCGGCATGTTCATATTACATAAATGCTGTTTTCATTTTGTGAACGCTGTCCTTACTTTTTCGTTTGGCCTACATTTGAAGTAAGTTTTTAAATTTTTTTTTTGGCTCTGGAGATTCAGGGGTCGGCCTAGATTCGAGTAAGTATGGTACTTCTGAGCACAGACTGCCTTAGGTTGCATTGATGAGCCTGCCATCGCTTCGGTTGTTCGGAGCTGCCACTTAAACTGAGAACCTTGAACTGTTGTCTTCAGTTAATTCAACCTCGACACAAGCTGGACAGTTTTTCCGTGATATCTGGCAGACTTAAATAACGGAAAAGGCGACAAGACGCCCTAGTATGCCATTCAACTGTTGGCTAATTCAACTGTCAATAACTTGTGGCCATCTGCCCTGAGAATGACACCCGACAAAGCAGGCTGCAAGAACTGTTTGCAAACTTTGTTTGTGTATGAAGAGAATCCTTCTTGTTTATTGCATCGTGCCTTGGCATGTTCCTGACCTAATCATTTCTGAAAGCTGTGGCGAAACTGCTCGTGGTAGCCCAGTGACTATAGCATTGTGCTTTCAAAACCCCCCAAGGTCGTGCGTTCAACCCTGGTTGGGGTAGCCGCATTTCAGTGGGTGTAAAATGCAAAAACATTTCTAGTACTTAGATTTAGGCGGATGTTGAAAAACCCCAGGCGGTTAAAATTCATGCGGTCTCCCACTACAGCATGCCTCTAATAATTTGGTTTTGGAGTGTAAAATTAGATATTTTTTTCTCATTAAAACTAAAGATGTTGGTGGGAGCTGCAGCTTGGATCTTCACAGTAGGATGCCGGTCTCTCCAAGTGACATTCTTGCCCGAGTCATAGCTGGGGTGCGAAATTTTTAGGCGTGTGACTGATATCATGCATGTAGCCGCGTTGCGAAGAAAAAAATAAGTTCGAAAGGCGATTCAATTTGCTGTCTACATTTATGCACGACAATATCTTCGTGAGTGAGTGAAGTGTGAGAATGGGATGGGGTCAGTATGGATGGCACTCTCTTGCGTGAGGGCAGTATGAATACCGCCGAACTGCTTAAGTTTCTTTTACTGCATGATTGTTGAAGTCTGCCCACATTTTTAGACTGCACTATCGGGGATTGGTCCATCAAAGAGGCTATAAACAGACATACCCAATACGTAAAAGTTGGAGTAACTTACCAAGAAAAGCATTGTCTTCAAAACGGAAGATTGCACAGGCTGCAGGTCATTGGGCATGCTTCGACTGCGTTGCTTGTGAGCACGAATGCCTATCTCTCATTTTCTTCCTCCACGTTTGCCTAGTCTACAAGTATATTGCTTGCTGTGGTATACATACACGTGGTATTGCATGCCTCATGTAAACGCTCCAACAGTACTTTTTGGCTGGCAACAATGTCAAGTTATCTGCTGCATATGTTGGATGAACATAGTGGAAGGTAGAGCCCAAACAAATGTGGTCAGAAAGCTTGGTTTCGACTAGCAAAAAGCCTTGAAAGCATGCTGCCAGAACACTCAAAAGTCATTAGTCGAATATCGCACAAGTACAAGAAATAATGTGAAAATGGCTAAAAATAATGCAAGATGTTCTTGCAACATTGTTAGTGGCTAATGAAAATCGAAGACTGAATATGTAACGTGCATTGAATTTAAAGGCTAGAACAGGAAATGGAAAGGACAATGAGTTAAACTTGTCCATTGGTCAGTGTAACTCGTTTTACCAGTGGAACACAAAATGGGATGTTGTATTTAGTTAGTTTCACGCATTGTGACAATTTTTATGGAAGTGTTTCTGCTGTTGCCTTATCATTGTCACAGGGTGACCGGCGAACATACAGCTACGTAGTAGGCCTCTCGTCAGCCGAAGAGCCTAGCGACTGGGAGGACTTGATGCGCCTGGCCAAGCTCATCCCCAAGATATGTCACAACATCAACAGGTACTGGGCCTCTTCAATTATCTGAGTTCTAGCAGCCATATGGCAGCTAGCTTGTTCAGGCCGGGATGGGAAACGTCACCGTCACAGGGGCCAGGATCTCCAAACCCAAAAGAGCCCGAAGGTCGCAAAATTGAATGCTGGGACAGCGTGATGGGATAAACGATAACGTGCTAGTGGGTTGGCTGCGACCAGTGAGCTTGACGTACTTGGACTAGATTGCCGAACTACAAGAAGTCTTCAAATTAAGCTAATTTTCAAATTACCCGAAAAGGAAAAGAAATGGAAAAAGAAGGGCACAACTGCCTGACAAATGCATGTCACGTTTATTGCGTGTATGGTAGGACTACTTGAAGTAATCATTGATATGGGATTGCTTGGTATTGTAGCTCACTGCACCAAGGGTCATGATCTTTACTAGCCGGTGAATGATTTGCGGCATCTCAGTCACCACTGCTACACTCAACAAAGCTGCAGATAACGTTCAGGGACTAGGTAACTATCGGTAAAGTGGGTGCAGGAGTGAGCCTGAGCGTCTCTGCCATCACCTGCTGTATCGATGACTTCGTCTTCCACGTTAGTGAATGATGTCTGCACGTCTAGTCGGCCGAGTTGGTCACTGTGGTGTCCATTTCTCCCCATTGCTGTCTTCTTACACCAGCGTAAACGTCCATTTGGCCGAGATTTTTCATGCAATTAGGAATTGTAGCAAATAAGTGTGTATGCACTATGCTGCCATCAGCACACTTGTACTGCGAATTGTGCACGTACATTACAATATGCCGTTTAAACGGGTGATAATCGTATGTCGGTAGCAAGCCAACTAAGCAGACCCGGTTTGATTTGAAAGGGCTTTTTAGCCTGCATGATACCAGAGTCCATTCTCACTGACGTGTGCCTGCGAGTACGAATGGAATGCGTTCGGCGTGTTCTGTGGGCCCGTGGATCATGGAGAGTCTTGCTCCGCAATAGTCTACTTGCGAAGGGCGGGTGTGGTGCGCGCTGGTTTTGTTAAATGCAAGCTGTGATTTCAAAATCTGTCCAAGTGAAAGTTCGGATCAGATTTGTTTTGGTTGCTTGCGGAACCCAAAGATGCTGTTTACAAGACAAACCTGGCAGTGCAGACATCTCTCGTTCAGCATCCCATGTCTGGAGCCACTTGGTAAGAAAGATGCTGCCAGCTCTGCATTCTGTTCGTGATATGTTTGCCAAACAAAAAAATTGACATCAAGCAAAACAAAAAGTTATTGAGAAAAAAAATCGGTGATTGTTGTCTGCCTCTTCAGAGTACATCCAATGACGGTGGTTTCAAGCTTGTTCAAAGCTGCGATGTGTTCATCACCCAAGGCCTTAAAACACACAATTTCTAAGTGCCTCAATATGGCTCACTGCTGTGGTCGCGCTTACAGGTGCTGGCTCCAATGGATCGCTGTCGCTCTCCGATGCTTCAGCGTTGCTTGATGCCCGCACTTCCCGGATGGCGGTTTCGTTGCAAAACGACTCCGCAACTTCAGCAGCGTCTTCTACCTCAATGAAACCTTGCCACTCAAGATCGCAGCCGGCCAGGTTAGCGTCAACAGCGCGTCGCCACAAGTCGTTGTCAGGCTGGCTTTGTTGAGTCTCTTCAATGCCTGCTTCAGGTGCTTTGGCGAAGCCGGCCTTGCGAAAACAATTCCGGATGCATTCGGGTGTAGCTTCCTTCCATGCTGGTTTGATCATTTCGACCGCCGAGTACAGAGAGATCTGCAGAGGCACATTGGCAGCGGGGCGATCAACTGCAATCAACATCTGCACAACACGGCGCCTGTAGGCCGCTTAAAATGATCGTATTACGCCCATGTTCAGCAGTTGCGCTTTTGACGTTACATTTGGCGGCAGAAAAAGCAGCTCAACTGCCGTTAAGACAGCGTGGACATGGTGGGCGGTACAGTTGTTGAGAATTGGAACTTTGCGCCCCTTCTTCGCCATGCTGCTGTCAAAATCAATTAGCCATTCCGTGAACAACTCGCGTGTCATCCACGACTTCGAGTTATGCCTGTACTGCACTGGTACATATGTGCGGAAGCAACGTGGCCTCTTTGATTTGCCGATGACAAATGGCAAGCATCGATCTCTTCCATCCATGTTGGTGCACAAAAGCACAGTTATGCGAACTTTGCTGTTCTTGCCGCCAGCACATGTCATAGCGTGCGTTTTGCCAGGCAGCATTTGATAGAATAGGGCCGTTTCATCGGCGCTGTATACCTCCATTTCAGCATAACTTGATACACAGGCCACATTTTTAGACATCAACGTGTTGATGTCTTCGTTGCTTACCGATGCCAATTCGCCGTTGATGGACTTGAAGATAATTCTGTGATGGAGCTTGAAGCGATGGAGCCAGCCATTGCCAGGGGAAAAATCTGGGAAGTCCAGGAGGAACGCTAAGTCCTTTGCTTTGGACAACATCAGTGCCCCGCTGATGGGAACATTGCGTGCTCGAGCATCAAGGAACCACTTTAGAAGCGCATCTTCAACATCTGCATATATGGCTTTCCGTAGGCGCTTCCTTGTCGCGGAGTCTGCGGCGGCACTCTTGTAGATTTCGTCCTTCTCTTTCAGTATTGTGGATATTGTCGATTTCATCAAACCATACTTTCTCAACAGTTCATGGTTTTTCGCGCCTTGGGAAAGGTCTTTCAAGATAAACTGTTTCGTGGCCAAGTCCAAAGCTTTTCGCTTCACTGTCAAAGTAGATGCTGGCGAATCCGCTATCTTGGAAAGGCACGGGAGCACACCAGTAGGAAACAACGCTGACAACGCTAGCACAACCAGCACAACCACAAGCAAGAAAAAGACAGTTGTGCAGTCATGTGAGGCGTGGCGGTGCAACTTTAAAGGGGGGGTGGCGCTGCCCTAACGGCGACGATGGCAAGTGGGGCCCCACGGCGAATGAGCTGTCACTTTCGGGCTTCCCTTCGACTTGTGTGTTCACGCGGCTCATGCATGCTGGGCCAGCATTCTTTTTTTTCTTCTTTTTCTTTTTTTGCGGCGATCCCCTCGTCACATCACCGCTCCTCCGTGCCTCCGGCATGACGCCGCGGGAAAGCCGATTCTCGGAGTGTGCACAGCACAGGGTCGGTGGCTCTCACCATGTAAAAAGTGGTCTGCGACACCAAGGCGTTCGCTGTAGCTCATCGGCTAGGCTCATGAGCATTTGTCGTAGCTGAGACCGAGCGCCATAGCCGTAATGTATATTTTGACGGTCACGCCGGACTTGTTTGTGATAAGCGAGCGTTCGTATTAAGTGGGGCCGTTATAAGTGGGCTCGACTGTATAAGGCTTTAAAAATGTACATCGCTGCCTATCGCAGCACACTGCTCGGCGGAATTTCAGCCGCCCCTACCCATACGACGTAAATCACCCAATTGAGATCGGCAGGGCGAGCTATCCGATTAGCTGCCCAGGGCGTGTGATCGATAGTTTTTTCACCTTTATGGTGAACAAATGCTGTTCGTAATAGTTGGAATGTTAGTTAATCTGTTTCTATAAAAAGAAAGTAACCAAAAGCGAATGCACATGAACAGTTTCTCGGTACACTTGAAGCACTTCCGGCACACAGCAAGTGTCGTCTGCTTGTGTTACAACTTGCTCCATTTTGACGAGAGCTCTGCGGTCAGTCGGCCTGTCTTTTCGCGAGCACTATGATTCGACTTTGTTGCGTTATGAACTGCAACCGTAGCGACTGGCAATATGTCAAGCTGCGACATCGTGTCCCTCTGCAAGGCAGCAGACGAGCGGACTGGCTGTTGTAGTGCATCGGACTGCCGCTATCCGATCGGCGCCAGGATTTGCATGTTTGCGGCTTTCACTTTACACCAGAAGATTACTAACGCAATAGCGTTTCGTGAGTATGGTGTTAGGGTAAACGCAAGCGCACAAGGGGACGGGGCCTGGCCCTTTGACCGTGTCATTTCACGGGATGAACAAAAGCGCAAATGTGAATGGTCTGCATGGTGCAGCCACCTGGTGGCACAGAACTCAATGACACACAGTAGTATTAACGAAAGGTATTGTTCTTTGCTGCTCGGGTACATTTTTTGCAGGAGTGTAATTGTTAACACGTTTTTGTAAATGTTTAGAGTGTTTTACACTTGGTTAAAGCAATATTAGCGCTTTGTTTGGCTGGTTAAGCTCTGCGCTAGCAGGTGGCTGGACTGTGCAGACTGATGAGGCCGCTCGAATACGTCTACACTAAAGTTCTTTCATCAGCTTGAGTTTGTGCCTCCAGCCATCCGTCGGAATGCCCAGCTCGCCTGTGGTTACCGGAATACCAGACATGTTCGGCACTGCGACAGAATGCTCGCAATTCACGCTGCTTCGATAACTCTCGCTTGGGGTCGACTGCCAAACAGCTGGTGGAGAGTTTGGAGAGGCTTCGCGCGCTCGCTCCTAGAGAACCGGAAGGCGACGACACAACATGCCATCATGACGCAGAGCCAGTGAAGGCGGAGCTTAGCCACAATCACTCGGCGAACGAGTTGAGGAGAAAATGCATGACTATGGAGGAGGGGAACTTGTAATCGTCCATAGCTCTCGTAATGTGAGATGTGTCACTCAAATTGTGGTGCAAATGATTAATTTTAGCTGTACCCTACACGTCTACAAAATTTATCCAAACCGTTTCAGGGGCTCTTTATTAGGCGATAACCCAAATGCGCTGTTGTTTCCTGCTGCAGACGGCAAAAAGTGGGCATCATGTTTCCCTCTGGCGGCATTCTGGCATCATTTTCTGGCGTTGCCCACCAACACGATTTCATTTAGGTTTTCCCATCAGCGACAATGCATATCTCGGGCCGCTTGAACCCCAGCAGCTCGACGCGCATTGTGTCTTGTGTTGCAATGATTCTCACTGTGTGGGCACCTCAAAACTTCCTGTCAAAATGCTCCTCTTAAGCTGCTGACACAGGCCGAATTAGAGGAGCACGAACATGTGTCTCTAACATGCACAAACCACAAAAAGGAAAATGCGAGTCTCGGGTCACTCCTGCCCCATGTCGGCTGACTCCTGCCTCATGTGCACGGCAGCAGTGCGAGTCATCTTCTGCTGCAGTGATTTGCGCAGTGCTTCACGTTACTTAGATGTAAACTACAGTTGAGTCTGCCAAATTTTTTAGTGACTTCAGTTTGTAAATTTTCCTGGTTAGTATGTTTTTTTTCTAGCATTTTTATCCAATACCTGTGAATGAAGTTCTGCTGTATTAGTGGGGTGATTTAGACTGGTCTTTTCTCGAGCCAAGGTGTTGAGTTGACAGTATAACCTGCACTGTTCCTGGTGTGCAATTGTGCAGGGTGGTGTACATATTTGGTGGCCCCGTGGCATTTCCGGTGCAAGACGTGACACCAACGTTCTTGACGCCTCTGGTGCTGAGCACACTACGGCAATGCGACTTTGTGGCCCAACGGGCACTGCGGGCTTCTGGCTACCAGTCGACACTCTCGCAGATGCCAGTGATTTTGTTGCCCCTGCACCTTGACCGGGATGTCGTGAGCCGACAGCCGTCGTGTCAGCACTCGATTGTCATCAGGACGTTCATCACTCAGGACTTCATGACCGGTATCCCCGCCACACCAAACAGACACCTACCCCTGGACGTGAGTGTGCTTTTGTTTTTGCATATGCTTTTGTTGCCAGCTTTCAGCTTTAATTAATAGCTTTGTGAGTGGCTTGAAAAGTGTGCTGTCGCAGTGGGGGGGCAGTGGTAATTGAAAATATTTACTGACTCGTTTCCTAGCTTTTCTAACTTGTCAGCCTTTCTTTTGCTACCTTTGGTGCCATAAAGAAATGACCAAACACATGCCCCTGTGCATCTGTTGTGAAATGTTCGCCAGGATTCCAACTTAAAGGCCAACTGCAGTGAAGTTCTGTACTGTGTAAAATGCTCTTTTAGATAAACTAGACATAAAGTAACCTCTTTGGAAACTTTTACGCTTGAAATGTGAATGTTTAAACGGCAACTCCGGCAATTTTTCGATGTCCATTGATCTTAATAAAATTTTGAATATACATTCTCTTTTGCGCTCTGGTTATCCTTGCCAAGCAATATGGCTGCAAGTAATTTAATTTTCTTGAAAATAAATTTTAAAGATTGGTTGCGTTCCCGGCTCGTGACTTTTTTACTGGCCACCCTGTGTTTGTGACGTCGGAGACATCGCCACCGTCGCTGAAATCACTGCTGTCTGGTTCAGAAAATCCGTAAAAGCTCCCTGTGTCATCAGGAGACATCATCAGCATCACTTGTTTGGCGTTAGTGCCATGTGTACTGCGTGTTTAGTATGCTTTTTGCACGTTTACATTATGGTAGTGTAGGACCTGGCATCATCGACTCATCGTGACGTCACACGAAACAGCTACCCATATTGGTTTCGGGATCTCGTTTATCGGTTATTTAAAATTATTGATGAATTTCTAAGCAAATTGAACCATTCTACTGGTGACAGGACTGTCAATGCCATTTGAACATGACAATATCCTGATATGGCTAAAAAACGCCGGAGTTGCCCTTTAAAAGAACGCTCGCAAAAATTGATGTTTTTCATAGCAAAACTAAAAAATGAAGAAAGAAAAAACGCCCCCGTTGCCACTTGCCAGAAGGGACATACTTTTTAGACTGTAAAGAAACAGCACCCGAGTCTGCTTCCCTTGCTTGTCTACCGTTGCTCTCTATCAGTGAACAGGACCCGCAGATCTGCTATCCACAGAGTTAGCATACACTGCCAGCTGCTTCCTGCGCTCTGTTCACGCTGTTGTGTGCCTACGATGTTCTTTTACTGCAAAGTGTTCTCCGAGCAGAGCCTCGGTGCGTTGTCTTCGAACGGAGAACAGCGCATTGGGGTGACCAAGCTAAAGGCGTGGATGTAGTCCGGCGTAACACGGATGCAATCCATGCACAGTGCAGTTATATGCTAAAGTGGCGAAAGTTGCACACTGTACGGGCTCTGCAGTGTAGCGTGGCTGGTGTGGGAGTAGAGCATGTCCTACCTCACACTGGAGCTGCAGCAGTGCATCGCACGTTAGCTCGGCTGACCAGCCTCATGCTGGTCTATAATATACTGTTTGGGTTCACTGAAGTGAGCGTCTTGAGTGTGCACCTTCGACAAACAACAAAGCGCTTGCCTGCCGCACACTTGTGCTCTTCCTCTGCGGCAACAACTGATCGCCGTGCTGCTGCGGATCACATTTAATGCGCTGGGTAAAATTTTAGTGGTTTTGTCTCCGACATCACGTATTCGACTTCACCAGCCTCTGTCTGGCACACTGGACTCGTTGACCGATCAGATAACTACCGCCATCTGTAGTAAAGTGTGAGAAGTAGCCAAGGCTCTGCATGGTCGGCATGGCTGGGCTAGAGGGGTCCGTCTACCTTCTGTCTCGGCCGTGGGTTCCCTCCGCCTGGCTGTGGACTCTGCACAAAGAGCACATAAAGTCACGGCCAGACAGGCTGGACTCTGGCCATGGTAAAGTTTCTGCCATTTTGCCCAGGCGGCATCGCTTTTCTGGGTGGCTAGTTGCCACATCTGCACCATGGCCATTGCTTCGCTATCGTCATGTCAAATGCAGAATGCGATTTCTGTTGACAGCGTTTCTGGTGCTATATCAGAAAGGCTTTCATCCGTCTACTTTAGTGCGTCCGATGTAGAGACGGGCGAAATGTCTCAAAGATGATGCACTACTGGAAATGATTGCTCGAGAGTATCACCCCCGAATACAACTTACCTTTGCTTTTCATGTGCCATCACGGCTAATAGTACTTGTATAGTCATCCTGAGAAAGTGTTTGTTAAGCAGATCTTGCACGGGTAGAAAAAGAACAATTTTATTGAAGAATAAAACGCTCAATGCGTGGAGCCCCTGGACAAGGGCCCTCTGGCTTCCGCACGCAGCCTTGCTTGTTGGATGGTGGCCTTTTGCTTGCTGTCCCCAAACCAAAGAGGAAGCGCCTTCTCCTTTCCGTGCCCAAGTAACCTTGCCGTGAGGTGGCGTTAGCAGCGCAACACTCGTGCCATCTCTCGTACTGCGCTTCAGCCACACTGACTGCCGCAGGCCCCAGGCCACGTGGCGAAGCCAGATTACAGGATACAGGAGCTATGCAGGAAAACAACGTATCAGGAGACGCGCGGTATCAGGAGACGCGTGAGAGTCTCGCATCCCCACAGCGCCATCTAAGGGCTGCTAATAAGAAAACTGGGCTATTACCAACCCTGCGGCCATTCCAAGATTACATTGATAGTACAGTAGCGCCTCTTTCATACATTCTGGAAGTAACCGTGAGAAACACGTATTAACTGGGAAAGTGTACAATCCGAAGTAACAAAAAATTTGACCGACTTGACTATTGACATCTACATAATGCGAAAGGTCGCGTGGATTGTTGCGGCACGAGACGGCGTCGCACGTCGAGCTGGTGGTGCTCCAGCGGCCCAAGACGCATTTTGTTGTTTTCCTGCGGCATGGAATTTTAAGAGGGCGACGGGAAACCGAAACGAAATCCAGCTGGTAGGCCATGCTGGATGTCGCTGAAGCGAAGTGTGATGCTCACATAGCGCCGCCTGCATTAGGGAACGGCAGTGCGTTTGGATTATCGCCTACTGAAAGCGTGCAGCACGCTACCAATGGCACTACGCACCACATGTTGTAAATGAGATAGGTAAAGATGCTTTCCCAATAGGTTTGGTTGTGAATGCGGCGTGCGACGACCTGGGCGGAGACTTGCTGGTACTGGAACAAGAAACTGTGCACGCCGTTGTTTTCACGTGAGATGGGCTATAGTTCTTGAACGCACGCGCCTCGCAGCTTTTCTTGTTCACATGGGATCTAGCAGCGGGAAAACACATACGATCACAGTCTGCAGCGGGGAACGGCGGGGTGTTTTGGTATCGCCTGTTAAAAGCAGGTGCTACTCTTTCGACGGCAAAACGTGCTGTGAAACACACAGAAAAAAATTACCGACGATTACGTTACTTCCTAATGCGAAATTTGAGCGCAGCAAATAAGCTGTTTCACCTTTTCGATAGATTGAGGCAAAGAAATCGAGCAACACATGTATGCGCTATCACAGAATTTTTTTTTTATTTTTCACACGTATTCCTTTAACAAAGACTCCACTAACAGTTCTTGACAGTCATGAAGGAAGCTTTGTGGTCGGAGAAATAGACTGATATATGTTAGACTTGGTACACCAATGCTTGATTCTCAAAGACGAGATCTATACAAGTGCCTCGCGAGGTTGTCACAGCCGTGGGACGCGTTACGAGCGAGAGGAACGGGATGTTCTCCCGTATAAGTGTTAGGAAATTGCTGTTTGTCTTTATGTCAAGCCGCCACCGATCTGGCTCTCTGATTGCCACCGCACAGGGCGAACGGCAGCGGCAATTTCGGCTCGGGCGGTGCACATATACAGATCCGCCGCCACCGATCTGGCTCTCTGATTGCCACCGCACAGGGGTTGCATTGGAGGAGGAGCGAAGAAAGGAATTAAGTTCGAGCCGGCGCTTTGACAACCGGAGACTCGCAGGAAGAGGGGGGAGGGGGGCGGCGTGTACACCCAGCGGCAAACAATGAGGGCAGAAGCGCGCGCAGCAAGCGGACAACACGATAAAGGGAGGAGGGAAGAGATAGCAGCGACTGACTGATGCCGCTGACGCCGATAGTGAGTCAACCCCAGCTGCGGAGTTGGTTTCAGGGACAACGCCGCCGATGCCGACACAAACAATATGATACCCTCGCTTCCGCAGCGCTAAGAACCAGGTCTAGCCGTGGGAAGGTGGTCACGTATTCGTCGACGTGCCGGGGCCTACGTGAAATAACCGGCGCGTTGGCAACTGAAGAGCACCCTATCCGCCACACAAGAACAGGGGGGGGGGGACCCTTTCCTCCTCTTTCTGCATGGTGGCGACGGTGTTCTATGCAGTCACGTTATCTTGACTCTCTAGCGGCGTCAGCGGCATCCAGCGGTATCAGTCGGTCGCTGCTAGCGCTGGGGGGATGAAAGGGGGGCGGAGCTGGTTACGAGGCCGACGACAACGCCGACGACGACGCGAAACCCAGGAACGGACGCCAAAGAGCTGCGCTCTAAAACAAACAGCAAAGATGCTTATTGCAATGGGATTGGCGGTGATAGCTGTGAATGCGGCGTGCGACGACCCCGGAGAAGATTTGGTGGTAACGAAATGAGAAACTGAGTGCGTGCGGCCGCTGTCACGGGAGACGGGTGGGCAAGTATTGTGGTGAAGTTGCAGCGACGGGCAGCTATATACTGTTCTCAATCATGTGTGCCTCCTGCATTTTCTTGTTTAATGGGATTTAGCCAGCGGAAAACGTATTGTATGATCGCAGTTTGCCAATCTACTGAACATTGGTGCCAAAAAATTCTTTTCTGGGAACGTATGAACCAGTAAAAAATTACTGTAAAACGCGAGTCACATGGTGCGATTTTGCGTGCGATCCATTGTACGGCGCGAAGCATGCGACGATTCAGAACACATGCTACGGATGAGCATGTGGTGCGTAGCTCCGCCCAGATCCGGCGCCTGCATGGACACTCGGAAAGCTGCGTAACTTCGCGAAGCAAGTCAAAGCAAGCGTGTTCGCACAGCTATCTCGTTTTAAACAAACGATAAACATGTCTATGTGAACGCCGTAGATGTGTTTCCGCAAGGCCACTTTCGCAGTGTCGGCTCTGTTGACAGCTGCCAATGGCTAGGAGCCGGCAGGCATAGCTCGCTCAGCCGTTGAATCCGACAATGATGGCATCTGTGACACGATCGCTTGCAGCTTTTATAACGAAACGCCTTTGTTAGTCGGCACAACGTGTACACAATTGTCACGCTTAAATTGCAGTAAATTTGATTTCATCGGCGCAGACGGAAGCGAATGAGCATGCCAGGCCAGCTTGCAGCTCCAAAGAAAGTGCCTGAATTTTCCAGCACAATTAATGTTGGAACATCTATGTTGCGTTTAAGTGAAAATACAATTTGTTTTCCTGACACCGTTGGTAGCGATGAGTAAACAAGCCAGACAGGCGAGCTGCTTCGCATAGTTGATTGCTGCGGCGTCTCGTTCCACAACTTGCTTCCGAGTAGAAATAACGCCAACGATTTACTATTTCGCACAACATTGTATAACATGCACGCTTTCCAGGTCACTTTATTCTATAAGTTATTTCATGTGAAAAACTAATTGAAGCCGACGTATGTGCCGCCGTTAGCGGCGAAACAGGCCAGTGTTTTGGCCAGGGAGAAAGAAAAGAAAAACAGGCGCTATCGGAGCGGCTAGGCGCTTCCTTGACGGCCCCACCCTGCCGGGTCTACCACATGGCCATGACGTTCGCGCTACAGGCGTTGTCATTGGCTGCGGTCGTCCGACCGACGCGGCGGTCGTGCGATAATATCCAGCAAGTTGGTTGCATGAGCGGCATGCGATTCAATGCCGCATGTGGCAGATCCTGTTGAGAACTTGAGTGTGGCTGCAGGTGCGAATGGTCGCATGATGGATGGCACGCAAAATCGCACCATGTGTCTCGCGCTTAACTTTATTGGGTCATTTTTCGTGTTCTCCATTGTGAACGTTGGCGTCAGGAAAACTTGCATAACGGAAACGTATCAGTAAGATTCTACCGTGTATCTTAAACATTTATAGGCAATTTAGCCCAAGTGAAGTTTCATTGCAATTCGCCTTTAGTGCAATGCTGATTGACGGTTTATGGAGATGGGCTTCTTTACTTTGTCAATGTTTATGTAGTTATTTTTTGCATGCATCATATGCAGTCACCAAGTGATAATTCAGACTCAATGGGGGACCGACTAAAGGTCTGAAATAATGGGAAATCAAAAAAAGAGAGAAAGAACAAAAGAATGCGTTGCCAGAAAAGAAGTCTTTATTCTCTGAGTGGCACTGTTTGCACATACAATTGCAAGTGACCTGGCAAGTCTGTATTTTGACCATTGACATGCTGTAGCTACAAATAACTGATAGTATTATTGATAGATTAATGTACACGCTAAATCTCTATCTCGTAGCAACTTGAATAAAGGTCGACTGCATTCCACTAGCCAAGTGAATGCAGATACCTTCAGGGCTGCCATTGTCCAGAGTTTTCCTCATTACCATGTCAGGGCCAACATTGAGGGTGGAGTTGGCACTATTTCTGCTTGGGCACCTTTTTCGCTTCCATCAATAGATGTGCATTGAAAAAATGAAAAGGAGCTCGCTCTGAAAAATGCCAAATAAACTTAACGCACTTACTTTCTTTCGGAAAAGAGCTGACGCAAAGTTGGTGGGGCGCACCTATGCGGGATAAATGTTACAGGAACTTTTTCAAAACAGCAAAAATGGAAAAGTGAGATGGCACTGATTTGAAAAGTGTATTGGATAACTTATCTTTGCAGTAAAAAGATACATGTATACTATTCGCAAACCAGCAGACCTGTCGTCCAGGTCACAGGCTGCTTCAGCCACATCGTGAATCCACAGCAGCTTGTTCTCGCAGCTGCTTAAGGCTGTCTGCCGTTATTGCAAGCGCCATATTGAACTGCTGCTTTTCGGCACCTATTGTTTCGACAACCGCGCTGTGTGCATCTCTCTTCTCTACCGTCCTGTTCAACGACATGTCATAGTTTATTAGGGTCCGATCAGCGTTTCCATTTTGTGAGCAGATAAACTCTCTCTTGCAGCAGGTGTATAACTTAACTGGGTGCCTATCACACACAGCAAAACCAAAGACGGCGGGAAAAGTGATTAACAGGCACACGAATTTGGCACTATGCCCTACAAGGCTCACTGTGCCAACCAAGTGCTGGCCGCCCCTCGTTCACTTGGACTCACCTGCGCATTGCGCATGCGCTCTCTGCTATTACGTCAAGTCTGTAAATTGTAGAAACTGTTCCAGAGAGCCAGTTGTATATTCTTTCTCTCTAGAGTCTGCGAAATGCCTTCGTGCCAGTACGGGTGGCAAAGTTGTGATAAGAACAGGCTGAGCGTCTGCGTGAGGTCCCAAGCTACCGAGATATCATGCAGCCTGTTCCTGCTGCATGCTTACTGCACGTGTACTCTCGTCATGGCTTTGACTTCTGCTTCTTGTTCGTCAAAGCCACTGTTTCTGCCGGCGTGCTGACACAGCATGTTTGCTGCATACTTTTGTTTACATGATACCGGCATTTCTCGCGTGGCATCATTATTAGATATTTCCGACACAATGACGGGCATTGATGTTAAGTGCGCCTTCTTTAGACACACGTGCAAGAGTACAAGATTGTAGTCTCTCCAGAAAATTACAGCATGGCTGACCCATTGTGGGACTGCATGGTTGCATAGTTGGGGGTGCGATTATTATGTGGGGGAAAACAAAAATCCTAGTTTTCGAGAGCAAAGTTGGGGGTACGTTGGTTATGCGAGTGTGTCCATTATGCGAGTATATACGGTAGTGTGCCAACCTTGTTAGCTTGATCTAATCTTCAAGTTATCAATTGCGGTGACAAAAGCAATTAGCGATGTAGCTGAGGGTGATAAGGTTTTATGAGAGGCATAGACAAAGTTGTTTGCGACATACTGTGGGAGGAGGTAGATTAAGATTGGTTATGCTTGCAGTTATGTTATAAATTAGAAAGGATGGAATGGACTGAGTCATACTGGATCATTTCAAGGGAATGTACTAGGTTTTCTTCACCAGGATCCCTTACAAATTTGGCATATTCCAGTTGAGGATGTATTAATGTTTCATAGAGCATCGGTTTCAACAAAGAAGGAGATAATGAGTGAAAAATTGTGCCAAAGAAAAGCTAATCTCTTGGCATTCTTTATAACATAGGCACAGTGAGTCGTCCAGGTTAGGTTACTGCTAATATGTACACTAAGGTAGTCGTACCATGTCACGAGGTCTAACGGGATACTAGGACAGTAAGTGGGCAGTGCGTGATTACGTTGTGACAGACACATAAATTGACACTTGCTAATGTTTAAGTCTATGCTTAAATGATGGTGTCTCACATAATTTGGAAACAGCATCAAGATTATTCTGTAAAACAAATGAAGATCATTCTGTAGGTTAGTTATGTGATTTACAGATGTTATTTCACAAATTGCTGACGATTGTATTATCTTCAGCAAACAACTGAATATGTGAGAAAATGCAGGATGGTAAGTTTCTAATGTAGGTAAGAAAGAGGAGAGTATGGAGCCTTCCGGTAGACCAGAAAGAACATGGCCTGCCTCCAAGTCTAAGCTGGTAGTTGAAATGTTCTGGGAACGGTTAATAAAGAAACACTCATGCCATGCTGTGAACTTAGTGTCAGTGTCTAAACAGTGAAGTTTATGTATTGGTAGCTGGTGATTTACTTTATCAAATACCTTATAAAAGTATAAAAATACGCTGTCTGCTTAAGAGGAAAGATAGAAGATGACGCTTAGTTTATGCACGAAAGATATGTGTTTCACTTGAGTAAGTCTTCCGGAAGCCTTGCTACACATTAGTGAAAAAGGAGTTCTATTTAAGAAAGTTGCCGAGATTACATAAGATGTGCTCATAAATTTTGCAGGGGATACCAGTACATGAAATGTGATGGTAGCTAAGTGGGGTATGCGTGTTACTGCATTTGTAGTGTGGAATATCCTTACCAAAGTTGCACTGTGCCAGCAGAGAACCTGTGTCAAGAGACTTAAAAAATTTTAGTAGCACAGCAGATGTGACAGCAGTGCTTTTTAAAAATTTGGGTCTAGTGGAATTGCAGCCTGGCCAGGAGGAAGATTTCATTTTGTTAATGACACTCGACACCAGTTGGCCTAATTACTATTGGAAACATTAAAGGATTGTTGCAATATTGTGTGGCAGGCAGGGAAACGTTGGAAATTTCAGAAAAGTTCGGTATGAAAACATTGAAACAGCTTTTCCTGATCATTCGATTGAGCTTAAGTCAGCCTTATTATAATGCACCAGAATTTTCGGTATCTGTTTTCAGTAACAATGGCAAAGTCCTATAATCCGCAGCTGCACTTGCCGACTGTTTTTACCCCCATTTTTGGAGCGTGTTGTATGTGCAGAAATATGATATACCAAGGTGATCTTGCTTGAAATAGCCTGTGGCCAAACTCATGTTCTTGGCTTCGGTTTCACATTTGTGCAGGTCATCAAGAAGATGGTGAGCGAAATCCAGGCCGTCCCCGGCGTCTCTCGTGTCATGTACGACCTTACACCCAAGCCTCCAGGAACGACGGAGTGGGAGTAGAAGACACAATGTGCGATTGTGACGGCATCGGCTCCACTGTGCTCTTTTGCCCTTGCAGCTCAGGGCTCTGTCTCAGTTGTTCTGCGTATCTCAACTTTCGCTGTGGCATTTTTGTGCGTTGGGATCGGCATCTGTATGAGACTGAGTTAGCTATGTTTTAGACTGTTGTTTTGAATTGGACTTCTATCGTTTTCTTTGTTCATTTCCCCCTCTTACATTGTTTTAGTCCTCGAGGAACTTTTTTTTTCTTTTCTGACAGGTCTTTGTTCTGTAGTTGAGATGAAATGTTAAACTGTCCAGTAAACAAAGCTGGCATTGTTTCTAAACCTTTCTTTGCAGCTAAAGTCTTGTTTCTTGCGGACATCCTGTGAATGAATTCTCTTTCCTTCCATTTTTAATATGCAAGAAATGGGAGTGATACTCTAATACCGGCTGCTACTAGTTTCTCTCATTCAGGAAGGTTTGTCATAGTCTGCAGCATTAACATTTGCTCAGATTGTGCTGCACAGGCATTTTGTTTCATTTAATCTGTTGCTGCAGCGTTTGCATTGCTTCTCTGTGGAGTATTTGAATGCAGTAGCATTTTATTTCTTGTGCTTTACAATTGTACTAATGATGGGCAGAAATAGGCTCTGGTTTTTAATGACTCTAACCAGTGTTTGCCAGAAACATAATATATAAGTTTTCCTTGGTTCTGAAAGGTAAACAGCAGCCCTTAGCGCATTGTGGCCTCAAGAAGCCTGTCAGAAGCTGTGTAATGCAGTACAAAAGTGCAAAGAACGGAAGTGTCTGTGCGGTGAACAAACCTTTGCTAACAAGCGGCACGTGCAGAGAGATTTTGTTCCTTGAACGGTGCCCCTGCTATGAATGAGTGAGCAGTGTCACTGTAGAATGTTGCTAGGTGAAAGTGATTAAAGAATATGAAATTTTGGCAAGTGCACTGGAGGCCTGTGTTCTTTTCTCACCTTTGTCTACCCTAATGTTTGTATGGGAATCGCAGATTCAACAGGTCAGTTTGTCTGTGAATAATAAGTAAACTTGATGAAAGGCAAGGATAGAAGTAAGCCCATTGTATCGCCAAGTATTCCTCTGTCGTGGCTGTATGCTTCTCTTTCTAAAGTGTTTTGGGGGAACAGTACATAAATATTTATTTTGAGGCGATAGTCACACAGTAGCCACATTGAGCAACGTCGTAGTTGCAAGTGATAGCGGCGCCCCCTCTTATAGTGGGTGCTGGAAAAAAGGTATTTATTGATATTCATAGTAAAGTAGAATTCTTTTCTTTCCTTGCCATAGGCACATAACATTGATAAGGAATTTTGTTTTTGTTGAATGAATCCAACTGTCTCGTTTTAAGTTTTTTTTCTCAATGTTTGCTCCCTCCTCACGTAGTTAAGCTTCAATTGCTGCTCCCGGGCCATAACCACGCTTGCTGATGTCGGTGACAGTTGGTTCTGAACCGCTTTTTGCACGAAGCTCCGTGACCTATTTGGACTCATCTTGCGTAATGAACGGTACAGATTCTTAAACCGGTACAGATTCGCAAGAGCCCTTTTGAACATTTTAACGTGATGGCGTAAAGAGCTCCATGTCGCAGAGAATCCGGCGTCGACCATTCGTTTTGGGAATGATTCCGAACTACGCATACCCAACCACGCAGGCCCTCCGTATAGCGCAGAGGCATCACTGAGTAACTGAATTTCTCAGTCAAATGCGTCGGAAAAGTCTTAAAGTACGACGACCTACACACATGATAGCGTCGGATTGTAGTTTGAATATACGAGAAAATTCTGTGAACACAAGCCCCCTTTTCCAGCTGCCGTTTGACGATTGTCTTGGTAGGCGCGGCGCGCCTCAGAAAGCTTGCCTTCGTGCATGGCGTTCGCCTCCAGCGTTTCCAGGAAAACATTACTGTTACATCAGCTGCAGTTGCCGGGAAGTGTGAGAAGCAGTCGGAGATCTTGGAATGCTATCGCGCTCCGTTCTTAAAGGCGCAGCCTACGCGTTCTCCAGCGCCCGTCCCTGCGGCGAACGCGGGCGTGCCTCGGCCTACCCGAGCGAGCGAACGCATGCGAAAGATGAAAGCGAACGCGGAGCGCAGTGGGGGAGATAAAAGACGGGAGGAGGAAAGCGGAGAGGAGGGTGCAGTGAAACCATGAGGCGGAAAGCGGAGGAGGGCATGATGGACGCGAGATGGCGCCAAAGTACCGCGCGCGTCCTCTGGGAGGCACGGAGTGTCTGGGAGGTCTGTCGGCGGTGGCTGCTGTGAATCCCGCCCGTGCGTCACCCGCGCGCTGGCTCTCGCGATCTCCAGATTAGCGAGGCAGTCGCCCCGCACTTAGCTCCATTAGCAACGTGCCGCCCGAGACAGATTGTCCGCGCCAGACACTATTTTGCAAAATTTTAACGCTCAAATTTCGCATTGGGAGTATCATAATCTTCAGTGTATTTTTGTAACTTTATTCCAATTTTTACCTCAATGAAGGCTAGCACTATAGGAAACATTTCCTACATTTACTTGAAGTTTGTGCTTGTAGCACTATATTATTCCCTGCCGCCAGGAAGGACATGAAAAAAAAAAACGAACTGCCGTACGGCAGTTTTTTTTTCATGTTTTTTTTTCATGGTCTTTCTACGTAGAAAGACTCAGTGACAACAAATGTATTTGTGGCAATACTCTGGTACGGACGGCACATAAGAGCACGGCATTCTGGGCTTGGTCATATGTTACATAATGATGGAGGTCTTGCTCAGTTCTTGGTGTGCCCATATTTTGCACAATTTATCAACAACCGCTAAGCAATAGAGAACATTGTAGATGCCTATTCATCTGGCGGCATTGGCTGCGTTGCTGTGCAGGTTGAGGCGTTGTTGCAAGGCGGTTGTAAAGTCCAGGCAGTGATAAGCGGTGCCCTTCACTGTGTTGTCACGAATCAACGAAACCATGCCAGCGTGTTTGTGCGCCCGTTGATATCCGTGTACGGATCCCATTCTCAAGAATCCCACTGCTGTAAAACCGATAGCCGCGTTAATTAAGCTTCTCTTGATGACGACGTGTGCTTCACGCCTGATTGTCCTTAAGACTTGCTCATTCACATTTTCGCGCCAAGCCTCTAAAACAATGTTGCATTGCAATACGATGCCGCGTACTCGTTCGTCCGCAAGGAAACGCATCACATGTGAAAAATGCCTCTGTTTCGCGGCGAAGCATCGATTACTATAGCAAATTATTGAACAGCTATACGAAGTAAGGATAGACTTATCGGCCGTGTAAACTTGCGGCCATTCGCTTGCAAACTAACAAGCTTGGTGTCGCGCGAACAGGCAAACATTACCACAGCTCACTCGATGACCGCGGACACTCGCTGTCAGAACGCTGTCGTGAGAAAGATCGGCAGCAGCAGCGAGCGAATTACTCTCCGCGCTGCCTCTCGCTTGAACGCGAACTAAGCGGCGAGAACACAACGCACACGAAGTTATCAGCCCTCTGCGCGCTTAGATTCTGCACCCACTGTAGATCGCTTTCAATACAGAGCCCGCTCAGCCGCGTCATACACAGCCACCGCCGGAGTAGAACGCTACCCTCCCAGCACCCCCCCTCCCGCCCAACCACCCTGCTGCCATTGCGAGCGCGAGATAGAGGCACCATCGTCGGCTCACGTTTGCACGCTCTCACTCGCATGCGCAGCATAGGGCGTGTGGTCGTGGTGTTATCGGACTTGTATTTTAGACAGAACATCACGGCTACGCCGACGACTACGACAAAAATTCGCTTGGATTGTCCGTGTAATTGCTTTCGCATTAAAATTTACGCTCTGGTACACGTGCTGTTCGTAGACGCTGATAGTGAAGTCCATGCATGTCTGGTGGGAAACATCCCTGCCCATGTCTTATCCGACGCTGTGTCACTCAAAAGAAAGAGGCAGTAAACTGCATGCAATGTGCTATAAGTGATGCCATTTTACTTCTGCTCTTTTTGGCCATTTTTTAAGCATGACGTCGTCCTATCGAACACTACAATGCGTTAGGAGTTATGGTTTTGAACGATGAACGTTACACAGAGGGTGAAAATAATTCATTTGCGTATGTAGTCTAACCTCCATCACATGAACAATATCGATGAAAATAGTTCACGTTATTTTTGCAGACTTACTCTCCAGGCAAATATATAGCAATGTACGCGTGATGTTACGCAGGGTGTCCCAACTATATCATGCACCAAGATATAAAGATGTGCAAATGTCACGTAGCTGGACAGAACCGAGGTAATGTTGCTTGCCGTCGCTTGGAGGTACTCATATTATTTTTGCATTCCACCTAATTACATTTGTTTTAATTAATTAACTTCTCAAATAATGTAATTTCATGAAAAGTGTCGATGACAAAATTGCAGAATAACATTAAAAGCTCCGGATACAGCTTTCTATTGCTCAGTGCGTGCTACATGCAAATGTTTTTCCGATTGGGAAAAAAGCCCGCGAATACACGCAAAGTACCTCGAGCGGCCAGTCGCGCGAAAATCTGCGTGTAACACGCAGAAGCGAATCGCCACTAAATAGACTGGGACGACGCAAAAATAGTGGAAAAAGAAAAGAACTGGACTTCTAGGCCCTTTCTTTAAAATCCCTGACAATTGAGACCACCGAGCGCACACTTAATCGCAATGACGGCAACTTTCCCCGCTTGTATGCGCACGTTGCCTACGTCACATCTTGAAGTCTACGTAACCGGACCATTTCCGCCTTCAACTGCATTGTGAACAAGGCTCCCGTGCGAGAGCCGAAACGTCTTTCCCTCTTATAAACTTTCGTCATCGGTGTCCGCTTTTAACTGTTGTAATTCAAGAAATGCACCGTTTACCTCTGCGTCAAGCGGGAAAAGAGACACTGTGCATTCGGTAGAGCAGCACAAACAACGGCCTCGATCAGTTACCGACGGCGTCAGAATTGGTATCCACGTTCTTGCGAGAGAACAACACGGCCTATAAATGCGCGCTTATGCGAGCAAAGTTTTCTCTTGTGATGCATTATGGCACACGCAAGCTGTAGGTATGAAGTTAAAAGAAAAGCGAGAATCTATAATCAATTAACACCCAGTAATACATGTATCTGGATCACAGCTGCCGTTGCTTAAGCGGCTCGGCCGCTCATATATTGACTCGTCTTAGGGTGGAAAAACGTGGCTCATACGCAGCGATATGCAGGTTCTGCTACGTTTTGACTTTATTTCAAATCGGCGATGCACCTTTCCCCGAGTATTTGACGCTAACAACGACATGTGGCTGTAGATGTCCGATGTCGATATAGAAAAGCGAACCGCTTTGGTACGTCCGACGCGGAAGGCTGCGCTCGAAGACTTCTTGAATTTGCGAAATGTCTGAAGCATGTGTAAAGGGATACAAAAAAGGCCAGGCACAAGTGCAGAAACTAGCGACAACAAACTGCAAGGCAGCCGTGTCCGCAGACGGAACTGGGAGTGCTTTTATCGGCCGGACTACTGTTAAGCACAACAGCGCAGTCAGACCACACCACCTGGAATTCTAAAAGTCTATAGTAGGATACAACTTAAAAAGCAGCAGTTGGCAACCAAGGCACACGGACAGCGAGGTTGTGTTACTCCGGTAGCCAATCACAGAAGCAAACGAAGTCGTCATCACGCGACGTTTTCAAAATAGCCTCATACTTGATACCTCCGAAGCGTCTGCTGTTCGCGAAGACTCTTTTCATCAGCGTTGGTGGTGGTGGTAAACTTTATTGATAGGGGGAAGGGGAAAGGGGGAGGTGGCTGAGAGATCGGGCTCAAGTAAGGCCCTGGGCCTGCTTGGCCTTCTCCGCCAGCTCCACCAGTTCAAGCTGTCGGTCGACGTCCCCGGACCTGAGCCAGGCTGTCCAGTCAGTCTCACTGCTGACTGGGGGATGAGATGGGGTAACTCGAAATAATGTATCTATTAGGGGAAATGATAATAACAAGTCGGCTAGTACTCTAAATAGAGTTTAACAGCACGGAAAGCCGTAACACACCACTGTGGCACTTACAATTGATTGATTGACTTTATTTCCTTCTTTGGCTCTGCTTTCCTTCGACAAACCGTCGCAGCCGCTGCAACCACTCCGAATGCGGCAGCTTGGTGCGCAGCCTCTTCTCTTCTGCAGTCTTGAGCGGGCAGTCTCTTTATTATAAAGTCATACCTAGTTCGGCGCCTCCGTGTGACACATTGCTAAAGCAATAAATATCTCAAAAACAGATGGTGTTACATGATGAGTAATTTCAAAATCCTACAAGTTCTAGTTTTTACAAAAAGGAAAAAAAAATAGACAAAGGAAATCACATCGATGCTGTACTTTTTGACTGGTGTCTGATCACAACATTCATTCTTAATTTCTTGGGCTTTACATTGCGAAAACCACAATCTGATTATGAGGCACGCCGTAGTGATGACACTGGGTTAATTTAGACCACCCGGGATTAGCCCCAGGTGTTCCGAGCATTGGGTGCACGCGAAAGAGTTCTTTAAAGGGGTTGAGACACCAAATTTTGAGGCTATAAAAAGCATGTTGTAGGCTGCTTCCGTATGCAAGGACACCCAGAACGAGGTATTGGACGCTGCAAACATTTCAAAATAATTTTAATTGAGCTCCAAAGAGTCATTAAAAACTCCTTCTCGTAGTCGAGACCCATCGCTAGCGCGGCAGTTACTACGTCACAGAGGAGGAACGAAAATATTGACGTCATGGCACACCAGCACAACAACGTGACGTATGATGAGTAGCGATGAAATGACGATTACGGAGCCTGCTGAGCCGAGCATAGCCTCCACTATGAGCGAGCTACAGGCATATAGAAATCCTTTCTTAATGCAAAGAAGGGGTAAGGCGTGCAGACACGGACACAAGAGGAGAGAAGTGGACAACACGAACGCCGCACGCCGGCCCGCGAACGGCAAACTGCGTGCGGCGAGTTGCCCTGCGGACGGGCTACACGTTTGAGCGTAACACTAGCCGGCCGACTCCGAAAGGGACCAGGATATGCGGCGTTCGTGTTGTCTGCTTCTCTCCTCGCATAGTCGCGTAGTTCGGCAGCTCGGAGCGGACTCTCCTTCGCTTGGCCTTTCCACGTTACCGGCACGGAAACTCGCCGCACTCCGTTTGCCGTTCGCGGGCCCCTGTGCGACGGCGGTTTTGCTCGCGAACGGCGAGATTTCCTTGCCGTAGAGAGGACGGGCCCGGGACCCATTTGTGCGGCAGCCGTACGGCGAAACGGCCAATCAGCGACCGAGGAGTGGTCGCTCTGGCATCGACGGCAGCTTCACCGCCTCGGATCGTTCGGCGCCGCCGATATCGTCGCTAGGCCTTTTCCGGTTCACTTCAAAGCTAAAGCTTACGGCGCTTCGGAATGAATCACCGACTCTCACAAGCCGCAATATTTTCTTACCGTTGTTGTCGCTCTTCGCAATAATTATAATAATCGCGACATGCACTTCGAATCGCCAGTGGTTGACCTCTGCTGGCAGAGCACGCGTATGCGCGAGCAGACGACGCAGCATAGTTTTACGTCACTATTTTTTGTGGGCCACGTGACCAAGCCATGTTGCGTTTCCTCCTCTGTGACGTCATAGCATCCCCCAGAGCCCAGAAACCGAAACCGAAATCGCTCGGTATAATAATGCTATCATTAAATTATTTATCGGATATATATGAATCCCGCTGTGTGTATCGTGCTCTCTGAAGCATGACGCAACGTTTGAATCAACAAACGCATGAACGAAAATGTTGATGTCTCCACCCCTTTAACGTGCACCCAAAACACGATGCCCACGGCCGGTTTTGCATTTTACCTCTATAGAAATTCGGCCTCTGTGGCCGTGATTTGATCCCGCGACCTCTTGTTTATGAGCGAAGCGCGGAAGCCACTAAGCGACTTTGGCGGCTTTGTCATGGCATCGAGATTAATCAATGAGAAAATCCCCGTGATAGAAATGTGTAGCCGGTATTCGAAAAAAGCTAGAACTTAGACCTCAGCCGGAGGTTGTACTGTATATCACATGTGTACAATTTTGCGAATCCCATATACGCATACACAAGGCCGCATCCGCGTGGAGACAGCGTGCTGCGACAGTGTGTTGTGTTTCAAGGTCCACTCGAAGCACAATTCACTACAGGTCCACTATTGCATCTATATATTCGGAAGATAAGCAGGAGATGCCGCCAGGCCTCCGTGAGTGCTTCCTGTCATAGCCTTTTCTGAGGGCCTAAAGGTAGGGGATTCCTACCGTAGTCAACGTGTCGCATACTTTAGCCCACGACAACACAAGAGAGAGAGAGAGATAGAGGAAAGGGGAAAGGCAGGGAGGTTAACCAAAGGGGGAGATCCCGTTTGCTACCCTACGCTGGGGAAAGAGGGGAGGGGGAGGTAAAGTGATTACAAAGTAGAGATAAAGAAAAAAAAAGGAGCACAGACATACAATCACAGTTGGCCACTGTCGCCGCACACTGTCACCGCACAGCACAGTAGCACTTGCAGCACTATGAACATCTGTTCATGCTACAGCCGCTTGTCCAATTCTGTAGCCCTTAAAAACTGCAACAGCGCCCTCGTCGCCCTCTGCTGCGATACGACAACACAAAATGTCCGGGTAAGTACATGTAAAGAACGCTGCTCTAGATATATTTACTGTATGCTTGTGTTTTAGTCACCCGGCGCTGAAAATCGTCTTTGGGCTTGCAGTTTCCATTCCGGTGAACTTTATTAACACCCCCCCCCTCTCCCTTCCTTCTACAGCCCCGGGCTTGAGTTCAAATCCGAGCCATTAGGGCAAAACTTTTTTCCTTGTTCTAACGATGTTTTGCAGAATTTTGGACAATGTTTTGCAGAACACGTTCTCGGCGGTGGCTACATATATATATATGGGCCAAGGAGAAATCATCCATTATCGCTAGTTCACTGTAACGGAAAGAATGAATGAATGAAGAGATGCAACACCTTTCGCAAGTGAAAGTCGAGCCTCTGTCCCTCCCCATGGCTGAGTCAGCGCTCGTCCCAACGTGGGGTGTAGCCTATATTGTTGGTCATCATCACGCCGTGCGAACAAAACGCCGTCTCCATTACCGCAGTGGTTCTCTTGTTCGATCACTCATAGCTGAACTCACTTCTGGGGAGCCATTCCTCACAGAGCGCGAAATAAAACTCGAAAGGGCGAAGCATAATACATATAGCCTATAACTGATCACCATTGTACACCGTTGTACTGATGGAGCAGCAAAATGTAGTAAGATGGACGCAAAATGACGCATTTATATTTTAAAGTTTTACGCAACTTTTAATAATTGCCGGTTGCAGATAACGCAATTCTCGTCCTTGAGCTGGATTAATCGAAGAGGTGGACATTACTATCACAGGAAATCGAAACACATAATCAGGTAATTAGCATCAGCTCAGTAATTATCTTCTGAATTACCTTACGACACACATTGCAATTTGCGAATTGTAGCCGGTGAGCTTGCAAGACGTATCCACTTGAAATGAACTTCCAGCATGACACCAGTGTATAAAGCGGTCCCGCAACAAGCGAAAGCAAAATTGATGTTTCCAGGAGCAATAAAAACACATACGTACGATTATATTTTGCATGATTTACACATGCACGGTAACAAAGGAAACGGGGAAAAACGAAAAGAAAAGCAAGAACAACAGGTCATTAAATAAAACAAAATTGTCACAATTAATAATCACTGCAATTCTTAACATAACTTGTCTATAGTCGGATACAACTTAAGCCTGCAGTGAAGTCCCATTCACGCCCCCATAACCGCCAGCCACTGTTCCTCCGCGAGGCTGCAAATAGTTCGTACTTCAAACTTTTCCTGTCGCCTAAATAAGGCGGCAACCACAAAAGTAAAGTTATAAGCGCGCAATTTTATACGTTTTTACTCGTCTATGATAGTGAAACGACGGAAGCTTAATCCCTTATTGAACAGAAATAAAACGCTTGCTTCGCCCCAACTATTTACTGTCAAGTTTAACTTCAGTTGGCAGTGAAGTTTCACGAGTAAAACGGGCTCAGCAATGAAATGAACTGTACCGAGGACTTTTAAAAAGTGAAATGCTCAGACTCTATACACTTTGACCATGTCTGTTGCACACCTCATCGATTCCACCGATGAAAAGACTCTTCAAGAACAGCAGACGCTCCGGTGGTATCAAGTGCGACGAGGGACGACGACTTTGTTTGGTTTTGTGATTGGCTAGCGCAATAGCACAACGCCGCGCGGTCTGTGTGCTTCGGTTGCCAACTGCTGTTTTTTTTCAAGTTGTATCCTACTGTAGCAGATGTTGCTTGTGGAGGTATAGAAACATATGTACCGATGATGATGATTTAATTTCGTATGGTATGAATGATGTCCCAGAGAAGACGGCCGTTAAATTTCCGTATTTTTTTTTCGAACGCAGGGAAGTAGTAAATTATCGTTTGCAGAAAACCTGGCGATGTTAGTATTTTTGAGGAAATAATTTAGAAAAACCGAGATTAAGGTGTCATAACGTTGAAGCTTGAAGATAAATAGTGATAGCCTTTGTTTCAACAGTTCGGTTAGCGGTAAAATATTGAGGCTTCGGTACTGTGGTTTCGAGTGCGTGAAAATATTATTAAAAATCATTAGTCGGAGCGCTTGTTTTGAAGGCGTTGAAAGGCGTCTAGGTGACAGTAATAAGTGTTACCTCAAGACGATATACAACAGGAAAGATGGCTGTGAAAGTTGGAGTAACATAATGACAGAATAATGTGCCTCTGGATATAGTCACGGGATTGAATGATTACATGGATGCCAAAAGAAACTTTCTGCATGAATGAATGAACGAGACGATTATATTTTAAGTGTTCGTCCAAGGTCACACCTAAATACTTGGTGCACTTAGTAGCCGGTATTTCTTCTTGCCCTATCGTGAGCACCACGGGAGACACATTTAATAATTGGGAATGAAATATTACAAATGTAGTTTTTGAGGGTTAATGTATAGAAAGCTATTCTTGCACAAAACACTGGCATTATTTAAATAAACATTGAGCTTTTCTTGCAATACAATGATGTTTATGTGAGAGTAATATATATTTGTATCATCAGCATATAGTAAGCAGTCAGTGTGGCGAAGTATTAGGGGCAAGTCATTGATAAATAATAGAAAAAGCAAAGGGCCTATAAAATATCCCCGAGGTACTCCTTGGTTAGTAATCTTGGCACTGGAGATGCTACCATAGACTACGACAACTTGCGACCTATTTTTAAATAAGCTTCTATAAGATTCAAAGCTGGGCCAGTAATTCCGTAAGACTCGACTTTATGAAAGAGAATGGTGCGATTAATAGTGTCAAAAGCTATAGTAAGGTCAACAAAAACTGCAAGAAATAGTGATGCATCATCTATAGCAAGTTTAATTTTTTTCGTGGAACTAATGAGTGCCCGTTCGGTCGACAACCCTGGACAGAAGCCAAACTGATGGGAAGATAGTAAGTCTAATTTTTTAAATATGACACTAGGGGTCGGTACAAAACTTTTCGATTACTTTACTAAAGAATGGAAGAATGCAAATTGGACGGTAATTATTGATACATTCGCGATCACCTTTCTCGAAAACGGGAGTTATCGTTCTGTTTTTTTAGGGAGGTTGGAAACGTACCGTTCCTAAACGTTTTATTGATGATGTTAGCAAGAACAAGTGAAACTGTATCGTTAATTAGTTTTATTCTTGAAGGGCAAATGGAATCTAAAGCCGCCCCGGTTGTTTTAAGTGATGATATGAGAGAATGAACTTATGCACTAGGAGTTGGGTGTAAAGTAAAAAGAATGTAGACACCGACCGAGTAAGTGTCCATTCACTTTATGCAACTCACCGATAATTTTTGGCAGTCTCTGTGCTCCCTAACGTTATGTAAACGCACTCGTCGGCTCTGACTTACGTTCCTACGAGCATCAAGTCATACAAACGCTCACTCGCGTTCACAGTAGCTTCCAGTGGCATTACAGGCATCAACTCACGCTCACACTCGCGCCCACTCCAAGTCATCGGCACTCTGTCACGTAACTACTCGCGTACATTCGCGCTCGCCCGCAGTCGCTCATCTTCATACGCCCGCTCGAACTCACAACCACTGAATTTCGTTCATACTCACGCTAAGCGACACTCAATCCTGAGGCGCTGTAACGTTAAGCTATTCCAAGCTTTTCTATTCCATTTCTGCAATCGGCCATCCTAAATTGGTAAAATATTTTTCGGGTAAACCCAAGTTCGCTTGTATGTCTCGCGGCGTCAGGAAAGCCGCGAAAACTCCTCATCTGATATTATCTGTGTACACCGATTATGCATGATTAGACCGAAGAAAAGAAAAAAAAAACATAATTATTTCTGATTTTACAACTTTTTCATCACCACCCCTTCGCCATTGGTCAAAAGCGCTCGGGCTGCGTCCACTTCGCCTGTCTTTCACACACCGTCACAAAACTGCAAAAACTCACCACGTAGAAGTGACGTAGGCGCACCAAAGATGCATTAATATGACGAACAAAACTGGCATTTTCTTTCGCAATCACCGGACACTGCCCCGTTCCGATATGAATAGAAGATGGCAGCCAGCCGATCGTTCTGGCACTGACTACTCCGAGCTGGAGGCGAGAATTAATTTATTTGCGTATAATAAAATTTATGCGTGACAGCATAACGTTGTCGAGTCCTTTCGGCACGTACACAACATCACTTTGCCAACTTTTATTCGCTGAAGATTAGTTTCAAAGGTAAATTTGTTTCAAGTCACCACGATCTTCTACCGGCCACGGAAGCGAAGCAATGAGAAGCGGGCCAATCGCCGACGCCGGCAACGCCTCCTAGATATCAGACCTGTGCGCTCTGCTTTATTAAGTCCCACTGTCAAGCCCGGCGTGACGAAAGTGGTGACGCCAAAATCACTGCGGCTTGCTCGGGAGGATCCCAATTAGATTCTAGGGCAGTCAGGCAAGCATGAAGTCATGGATAGAGATGCACAGGCCGTGTGCTATCTAAGAGGCGTTGCATTGGTACCACTCTCCTCACCCTGTCATCTACTTTCACTGCGCTAGCCTGGCGCAATCAAAACCCTTCCACTTCGGTGAGCCCATCCCCTCTTGTCCGCCATTCAGACAAGACGAACCTGTCAAGGTAGGCAATGCGATTCACTCTGAAAGCAAACAAAGGTGACCTTATATAAACGAGGAGGGCGTTTTATTGGCTTGTTCAAACAACGCTGCGGGTCACCGCTCGATGCATGCGTCGGCGTCGGTGTCGTCAGGAGACCGGAATAAAAACATACTGAAATAGTTTTACGTTATAGGGCTCCTGTTGACACACATTCCCATTCAAACTGGCAGTCACTTACTCCTGTTGTAATTGGCGTCCACTCGTGCCTGGTAAATAAGTGGAGTGACCTGAGTGCGTCTAGTCTTATTTGCGCTAAACAGCTCACATCAAGAGGACTGAGTATGAGCGGGCGTACTCGTGAGTGAGAGTGCCTACTTATTCCGCTGTGACACAAGCTTGCAGGCGCCGTCTTGGCACACAGAGCGAGAAACAAGCTTTATTAAAATAAAGATCGGCTGACCATTACCGCTCGCCAGGTTGGTGCAGGGTCGCCAATTGGTTTTGCGAGTCCCGTTCGGAGGGTCATGCCTCCCACGACAAATTGCTGAGTATGTCGTTATGCAATGGCGAGACGGCGTCTGCCGGACGCTGCGTGCATTAGTAAGTTAAGTGTATACGCGTTTCGGTTGGAGACGCACCGTGGACATCTATCACTGTGTTTGTCGGAAAAAGAAATTGTTGAGTCTATGTAAGTGTGTAAGTGTCTGTATTAGGCGCCAGTCACTCGCCTGTCACCTGTTGAAGTTGGGGTGAGGTGAAGCTTTGGTTCTTCTGCCCAGTCATTGTGCTTCAAGTCTCTCGGTGTGCCTTCGGATGTCGGAGAAGCGTCCGTTCGAGCAGTAAGTACACAAAAATATCGAGAAGGATGCGGGGGGAGGCACGTGGTTTCGTTTCCCTGGCTACGTCCCAGCACTTCCCACTTCTTTCACCTCCTCCACACCCACAGCTGAGTGACTGAATCAGGCCGCCGCCTATATAAAGCAAGATTACTTAGCGGAGAATAACGCCGTGGAGGCGCTGAACTGAGTGGGTTGACGTTTATTAAAAAAAAAAAATGTGCCTCCTCCTCAGATGAATGGTTGCGGAGCTCGTCTGCGGCAGAGCATTGTGCTTGATCGGATAAATTTTTGCCCCGATTATATGCTATGGCCACATCATCTACCGACAGCTATATACAACACCTTCACTTCCTGTTCGCCCGCCTGCTTCCAACCCATAGTAGGCTGTCGTCATGGGACGTTTTTGTCAGAAAAGATCTTCATACAGCGAGGCACGTCTTCCCACCCCATTAATGCATCCGACGTTCCCTTATGCCCTCTTTTGACGACCCGTTCAAAGTCCTTCATTGTAGACCGAAGACTTACGGTATCCGTCAAAGGAAGCGAAGACGTCGTGGCGATTCACGCGGTTATAAGGGCGCCTACTTGGCGAACTTGCGATCCTTATCCACCGTCTTTGGCTCTTACCCTGCGGCTGCCGCTATAGGAAGTCTATAAGACGCTTCCATTGGAGAAAGGAAGAGTCTCGTTTCTGAAATGTCGCGTGAGGTACGAGTGCTGCTGCTTATGCAGTGCATTTGCCGGGGGCTGAAGCATAATTGCAACAGTCGAGAGGGAATTATGGCGATGCCCAATCACCAGCTAAGACCGTTTCTTGGTCGCCCCCTCAGCATCTATCCGATGCCGTTCTCGTTTACACGGGAATAGAGCCACTGAGAGGGAAAGTGGGCGGGATCCCTCTAGCGATTATTATCGTCTTCATCGACTGCCTCTCGCATATGGCGGGCTCCAGTGTCGGGTCCTCATGCCGCAAGCTTGCATAAATGAAAGAGTAAGCTTTTAGTATTAAAGACAGGGCCGAGGCCCGAAGAGGAGTGGTGTTATTGAGGGGTAAGAGCCATAAAAGTGTTCTTGTGCCCGCTCATTGACCCGGTCGGTACTTCGGTACTTCGCCAAAGTACACGCGTTGCACACGCGTTCTTGGAGCCTCGGCACTACTGGCACAATGATAAATTTTCTTAACGTGAAGAACCGTTTCATCGTGGGCACTATGCTTGAGATAAACGAACCCCTGTACTGTACATTATTCATGGCTCCTCCCGTTCCGATGTTTCGCGCTCTATATATGACACACCCGAAGGAGGAAACTTCGGTCAGTGAGCCGCCCCATTAGAGGTGCAAAATTATTTTTTTGTGTCTCAAAATATACTGAGACATTCCTTTGCATTTCGCAGTCTCCGAGATGTGCCAGCAACAGAAATGAATTCCAGGGTGTCCGCCTGCATTCGTCTCCTGTGGCAGTTACATCTTCTCCAACCGCTTTTCACACTCGGGAATCAGCCACCGCAGTTCATCGTTAACCATGGCAGCTGATGACCGTTATACCGTGATCGCAGTTGTCTACTTTTCAAATCTGTTCGCAGTCGCTGCTGTGCCCTCTTTTGCCGCCAGTTTCGTCGGAAGTTTTCTGTTGAAGCACTGAGAAAGGAGAAAGTGTCTCCAATCAAATCTCACCTATTTTAAGTCAATCACTTTCCGTGACTGTGAGCGGTGAATTTACCTGCAGAATGCTCAAGGTAAACACCCATTCGCTTCAGACCTCAAGCAAATGGCTCGGAGGGAAGGTGTAACAATACTATGCAGGCCAAGCTGGCACAGTGCTTGCTAGCAAGGTGAATGAAGCGGAAAGACGAGCATCTTCAGGCAGCCAGCTTACGCAATTTTACCCCGTCATCCAATTCTTATACCAGTGCACTGGTATAGTAATTGGATGAATCAGGGTAATATACATTGGAAAGGTTGGCGGACGTTTCGACAGGTGAACATATCTTTGACAAGGGCAGCCTTGTCATTCTTTAGTCGCGTCCCGCAGCGACACGGGTGGTAGCGGCTATTAGACGGGAAGAAACTAAAAAACGAAAAAAAAAAATGCCTGTTGTTGTTCACGTTTCTGGGTAGAGTGATGGGAAGGAATATTGGCAATAAACAACCATTTTAGGACTCTCTGATTCCTAATTAAGCAAATTAAGTTACCGCAGAAGCTAATACCACTGAGTGCCACAAGAACAGTGGAAGTATTCACAAGAAAGCAAGACAACAGACGTCAGCGATCTTTTCGACCCTGAACTCATTTCTTACGACAGCATCATTCTCCCACATGGAAGACCAGCATCTTGCTTGTTTGTTTCGGTTGCCTGCTTCTTCATCAAATAATTGCGTTCACCCACTACTGGAAGCTGGTGAAGAATCCAGTGGTTATAGGTCCTTTTCACGGCGATCCAGTGGGCGCTGCTTTGTTTAATCACGTGGTGACTGGTGACGTGTCCATTGCTTGTCTCAGCCGTCTCTGTGGCTTCCGTGTTTGCGATGGGCGTGAATGACGTGCGGTGCGGCTAAACAAACCTCTGTGTCGGCGGATATCGCAGAAGGTGGATGGCACGAAGCATTGGCAGGAAGAAACAACTTCCCCTCCTATTCTGCGCCATTTTGACACGGACGCTCCGACAGAAATCCACACGGATGCTAGCTGTGTCGGCCTAGGCGCTATTGTTGCCCAATGCAAGTCTGGCTTCGACGAGTACGTCGTCTCTTTGGCCAGCCGCACCCTCACCAAGGCGGAAACAAAGTATTTTGTTACGGACAAAGAATGTCTGCCCATCATTTGGGCGATCACAAAATTTCGAGCTTATCTCTAGGCCGACCATTCGACGTCATGGCTGATCACCATACCTTGTGCTAGTTGTCTTCCCTCAAGGATCTATCCGGTCACCTGACTCGTTGGGCGCTACGTCTCCCAAACTGTGATATTCGTGTCGTCTGCGGGTCCAGACGCAAACATGCCGATGCCGACACTCTTTCCCGCTTTCCTCTCACTCGATGATAACACATCTCGCTCAATGACCACGGACGCTTGCTGTCAAAGCGCTGGAGTCCGGAAGCGCAGCAACAGCAGCGAGTGAATTGACCTCCGTGCTGAAACTCTCTTTAACGGAGACTAAGTGACGAGAACACAGAGCACACAAAGCTATAGAAAAGGAAAAAAATGACAACGCGATCAAAGAAGTGAACTCTGAGAGCTCTCGCCTGGCATCGGGGCTCCTTGTGCACTCTGGGAGGTGCGGTAAAAAACAACGCAGAGAAAAATTATATGGTATTTATTGGGACTAGGCAACACAGCCGAGACCTCACGTGCTGATGAAGGTCGCTTTATACAACCAAACCAGAGTGTCTGATGAAACACAGGCACTACTTTTGACGGTGAAGTGGTAGCACGGAACTATGCCGAGCGTATCTCAGAGGCCAAAATCTAAAATTCATACTTCGCCTCAAAGAAAAAGTATTAAGAAGTAATGACGTAAATAAACGCCATTAAGGAGACCTATCAAATGCACCTTGTCTCATATTGCCACGGGGATGAGAGTAGGCAAAAGGGATAGGGAATTATATTTACAAATTATATACAGAGAGAGACGGCTGCGGGCTAGATGGCAGAACAACAACATGAGCGCTCCTCCGATCGTCGTATTCACCGTCTTTTTGGCGCATTCTTCTATGCTCGCAGGATTCGTGCTTCAGTGGCGGGTATAGTGCGCAACAATATTTTTGCGAGAGGTACCTCATGCCGAAAACAGTGGACAAGCGTAGATCAATACCGATATTTTTTACGTATTTCGCATATTTTCCAAGTCCCAACGTTGTATTGCGACTACAATAATTCTAGTGGAATATAAATCTCTGTGACAGTTCAGTAAAACAACTACCATAAACAATGCAAGTAGTTCTGTCAGGAAAAGTGGTTGATATGGTAGAATTGCGAGAGCTGAGGACAATTAAGGGACTTTTTAGGAGGGAATTTGCCAGTAAATAAGCGCCTTTACATGTTAAACATGAATCTTTTCATGCTGAATAAACGATGTTGTGAAGCATTGGGCACAGAGTTTACTTTTACAATCATTTTTATTGCGGTAGCAATTACATATACACTCCAGGTGCATTTCCGCGGTCGCCGTCGCCGTGAGGTTCCGTATGAGTGAAAGCGTGTGAGGGTTAGCCGGCGAACGCGGTTGAATCTGTGGGGATTTGCGACTCCCACGCGTCCCCTGATATGTTGTTTTCACCGCATGTCTCGCGTTTCCTATAACCCGGCTTCTCCGCGTAGCTTAGTGCAGGCGGCGCTTGGTCGGTTTGCAGCGTATTACGAGAGATGGCGGTAGTGTGGCGCTGCTAGCGCCACCTAACGTCTGGGTTGGTCGGGCGATACAGGGGAGTAGGCTCTTTCTCTATGCTTCCTCTTTGGCTCGGGGCTGGCAAGTGGCACGGATGTGCCGCGCGCGTGCGATCCATGCTTCTGCGAGACCATTTCGCAAGGCCAGGACGGACAAACACGATCGTGCGAACGCGCCACCGTTTGGGTGACCGTACGCGCGAACGACGAGGCGTTAGTGTCCAGCATGGGGCTAACATATTCGCTCGCTATCCGGTCGTGGTGAGTCGGACATTGTCGTGCGTCCATCGGCATGTTCAGTGGCGTACCTAGGTCGTCTGGCACCTGGGGCCCATAAGTCTTCTCTTCCCCCTCTTCTTCGGGTGTAGCCGGTGGAAAGAGGGGTGCCTTCAGACGTATATGACACCCCCCCCCCCCCACTGGCCCCTTGCACCCGGGGCCCACGGCCGCCCCCCCCCCCCCTTGCTACGCCACTGGGCATGTTGTATGGATAATAATTCGGTTGGCCATAGACTGGTGCATAAAAGGTGCAATAAATGTCCTTGTGATTGTCTGCACTACTGTGTTGTCGTTCCTTTGTCCCAAGAGCACAAGTGCGCGAGCGAGGAACGCCGCCTAGATGTGTGCCCTCTCCTGTCGCGCGTGAGGCAGGGTAGTCCAGCGAGGGAGGTAGGGCTGCTAGGGTGTGTAGTGTTACCGGTTATCTCTGATCTGACCAATCACTCGTGTGCACAGGTTCTCTGACATCATCGAGGAAAAACTATAAAAAGCGGCTGTCTAATACATACGGGGGGGCTTTTTGGGTACGTGGCTACATCGGAGTGGCGTCAGTCTTTCGCTCGCATCATCGCTCCGGCAGCGGACACGACACGTTGTGCAGCAACCGAACAGAACACGTATCGAACAAAGATCTCCGATCGCGCCCCATGGGGCGCGATCGGAAGTGGGATCGGAAGTGGGGTCAGAAGTCGGATTGACCCCCCATCCTAGTTGCCTTTGCGGCGCTCACCCGGCTTTCGGTCTGCGCGATGCGGCTCCGCCAGCGGCAGCCCCGCCACCGGCAGTCATTCCGCCATCGACACCCTTCAACTTCGACCGTACTTCCGAATGGCCAGAATGGATTATGTCATTCGATGACTACCGCTACGCGTCGGGGCTCAGCGACAGAACGGAGGAAGCCCAGGTGCGAACGCTTTTGTACACCATGAGTAGGCAGGCCAGAAAAATTTTCCAGACATTCGGCCTTAGCGAAGAGGACTCCCGAAGCTACGAGAAAGTGAAGAAAGAGTTTGACGCCCATTTTGTGGCCACGAAGAATATAGTCTATGAAAGCGCAAATTTCCATCGTCGGAAGCAAGAACCTGGGGAAAGTGCGGACGACTTTGTGACAGCCCTGCACGAACTTGACGACCGCTGTGAACTTGCAGAATTCCGAGATCGAATGATCCGCGACAGATTTGTGGTCGGCCTCGAAGACGCAGAGCTGTCAGAAGCGCTCCAGATGGATGCCACCCTTACGATAGCGACTGCTCTGGCGAGGGCCAGGCTCAAGTAAACAGTTCACCGACAGCAACTGGAACTCCGGGCCGTCAGCAACGAGGCGAATACAGGAGAACTTGACATGGCCCAACGAACAACGAGAACGCCGTCCAGCAACTGGGAGGCTGGCGCCACAGCACAGCAACGGCAGTCGCTCCAGGGGTGGTCGCCGGGACAGCGACGACCGCATGGGTGCCAGTTCTGCGGACGGTCGAGCCACCCGAGAGCCCGGTGCCGTACACGTTCAGCGCGGTGTGACCGCTGTGGAATCAAGGGATTTCGCTGTGGTGTGTCACAAGAGAAGAGAAACCAGCCAGGAGGGCGTGTCTGTGTTAGAAGGCGACGGACAAAACTTTTTTGTCGGCACTTTCAACGGCTCAAATGCCAGATACGCGGAAGTGTCTATCAATGATGTACGCGTAAGCGCAAAAATTGATTCAGGAGCACAAGTCACTGTTGTTCCGCCCGATTTCCCCGGTGTACTGCCTCGTATAGACAGGCCACAAGCGCTATTGAGAAGCGCTGCAAATCGGCGCCTTGGAGTGAATGGTTGTTTTTCAGCAGATATTGTTTGGAAAGGGAAACAATGCGACAAACACTGTACGTTGTAAGTCACTGCAGTGCGCCCTGTTGGGGCTCCCAACCATTGAAGCACTTGGTGTAGTAGAGAGAGAGAGAGAGAAACAACTTTATTTAGTCGCCTGCAGAACGACACCATGACTAAATGGCGCCGCGCCGCGGGCCCTGACGTCTTCTCAGCGGGTGGTCTCTACTGAACTCCAGCGCGTGTTACTCCCGCGGTCGATCGCCCTGAAGGGCAACGTTCCGTCGGTTTCGCCCGGCCTTTGTCTTTCGAGAGCCGCCGAGACCTGCTGGATGGCCCAAGTTTGGCTTTTGTGGTCGTAGCATTCCGCCGCAGCCGCGATTCGCGGCGGAATCGTTGTACTTGTCGAAGCTTCGTCAGGAAACTTGGTGCAATCCCATAGGATGTGCGTCAAGGTAGCCCTCTCCCGCTGGCACACGCGGCACACATTACTCACATATAATTTCGGGTACATATAATTCATTAACACTGCGGTGGGTAAGGAACCAGTTTGCAATTGTCTGAACAGCACCGCCTCCCCTCGGCTCAGCCACGGGTGCGGGAGTGGGAAAGTCCTTCGAGCCAGGCGGTGAAACTGTGTAAGTTCGTTGAACGTCGTCATGCGCTCCTTGGCACTACACCACGTTGGACGGTCGGTTGGAGCGGCGCGGTTGGTTAGCGCTCGTGCCACTGCGTGTGCCGTCTCGTTGTGGTTATCGTGCTTCTCCGACGCATCGTTGCCCGCGTGCGTCGGGAACCACTTGATTCTAAAATACCTATTCTCTCGTTGCAGGTCAGCCGAGCACAGACCGTGCACAGCCTCACCACACACTTTGCCCTTGGCATAATTACGCACTGCACTTCGCGAATAACACAACACCGTCTGGCACCCGGGGTCGGCAATGGCCACCTCCTCCGCCTGACACGCCTCTCGGACCCGTAAGCTCGCCGCTTCCCTCGTCACGCCGGACGACGCCTCGATGACGGTAGCTACGAACGCCGCGCAGTCTCCCTGGTATTCTGCCACATCCATGAACCTTGCGTGCTCGTCCTTGGCGTGAAAGTCGATGAGGGTCTTGGCCTTCGCCGCTCTTCTCTTCTTGTTAAACTCTGGGTTCATGTTTCTCGGGATCAGGTCTACCCGAATCCGGCGCCGGGTCCCGTCCGGGACAGAAACGTCACTACTCGCCTTTTTCGCCCTGGGCGTGAAGCCCAAGTATCGAAGTATGCGCCTGCCGGCTTCGGGCATAGAGAACCGCTCCAGCTGGGCGGTCCGTTGCGCTGCCGTAATTTCCTCGAGGGTATTGTGTACCCCCAGGCTCAGGAACTTGTTGGTGTTCGTAAACTCGAATAGTCCGAAAGCCGCCTTGTAAGCTCGGCGTATCAGGGTGTTGACTTTATTCTTTTTATTCGGCTTGTTAAAATAAATTGTGGGGTTTTGCGTGCCAAAACCACTTTCTGATTATGAGGCACGCCGTAGTGGAGGACTCCGGAAATTTCGAACACCTGGGGTTCTTAACATGCACCTAAATCTAAGTACACGGGTGTTTTCGCATTTCGCCCCCATCGAAATGCGGCCGCCGTGGCCGGGATTCGATCCCGCGACCTCGTGCTCAGCAGCTCAACACCATGGCCACTGAGCAACCACGGCGGGTGTTATTCGGCTTGTGCACTCCTTCGCAATCAGCCACGTCACCTACGTTGCAGCCTTCCACAACTTGGTGTAGTAAAATTTCTTGGTGCGGTTGGCTATAAACAGTACGAGCACATGTATCCGCAGCTCTTATTTGGACTGGGCATGATGTCAGGCGAATACACCATTCGCATGAAAGAGGGGGCGGTCCCCTTCGCAATTTTTGCGCCGCGGCGGGGATCCATCCCGTAAAAGAACCCCATCAAACTAGACTTGGGAAAAAGGGTCAAAAACAAAGTCATTCGTAAGGTAGATGGCCCGACTACATGGTGTGCAGGAATGGCCCCAGTAGTCAAACCAAGTGGGGAAGTTCGAATCTGTGTGGATCTTACCCAGCTGAACAAGAGCGTCCTACGTGAACGGTTTGTCTTGCCAACCGTAGGCGACGCACTTGGGGAATTGGCGGGGGCCACATACTTTAAGAAATTAGATACCAATTCATGATTTCACCAGGATAAATTGGCGAAAGAAAGTCAAGAGCTAACAACATCCGTCACCCCGTTTGGTATGTACTGCTTTCAGCGACTGCCGTTCGGTATCACCTCAGCCTCGGAATACTTTCAAAAGCGAATGGCGGAAATCTTAGATGGCCTTCAAGGAGTAGTGAACGTGATGGACGACGCTCTGGATTACGGAGCTACGAAGCGTGAACATGATGAACGGCTGCATGCACTTCTCAAAAGGTTGGTTGCAGCGGGGGCAACATTCAATCGGGCAAAATGTTCTTTTTGCATCCGCAGAGTAGAGTTTTTAGGCTACGTGGTCGATGCGTCGGTAATCACGCCGGATCCCAAGAAAGTTCGAGCCATAAACGAAATGGCTACGCCATCAAGTGTTGCTGATGTCCGCAGGTTTTTGGGCATGATAAACGATCTGGCAAGGTTTGTGAACAACCTTGCCGACATGTGAGCACCGCTCTGTAGCCTCCTCTTGAAAGGCAATGAGTGGCACTGGGGCCTGCCTCAGCAAAAATCATTCGAGCTTCTGAAAGAATTGATCACCTCGGTGCAATGCGTCGCAAAATTCGACCCTAAGCTGCGCACTATTGTGTCCGCCGACGCGTCGTCATGCTGTCTTGACTGTGTGCTCATGTAAGTGCAATCAGATGGGGAAAGGAGGCCGGTTGCATATCACTCTCGTTCATTAACACCAACAGACCAACGGTACGCGCTGATAGAAAAGGAAGCGCTTGCGCTGACGTGGGCAGCAGAAAGGTTGGAACGGTTTTTGATAGGGCTGGAATTTCAATTTGAGAACGATCACAAACCGCTCGTATCGTTACTCGGTCATTCACCCCTTGATGTGCTTCACCCCTAGAATACAAAGATTCCGATTGAGGCTGATGCGATATCGCTTTTCAGTCTCCTATGTCCCAGGAAAGCAGATTGGCACCATCGACGCCCTTTCTCGGGCACCTTGCACGGAAGCGGATGTAGAGATGGGGGAGCTAGATTGCAGTGAAGTATCGAGCCATATGCACGAGGCTGTACCAGCGAACTGAAAATTTCAGCCCATTAGAACAAAATAAGGTTCACGCAAAAAAAAGACACAACCTGCCAACAACTTCGGTTGTATTGTAAGCAGGGCTGGCCACGTCGCGCTAAAGTGAGCAGTTGGCTAAGCTCTTACTGGTTGTAGAGAGCAAACCTTACAATATGTGATGGTGTGCTTCTGCATGTGTCTCGTCTCGTGGTGCCTCAGAATCTAAGAAGTGAAATATTTGGTTCATTGCATGTTGGTCGCCAGGCCATTGTGAAATGTCGCGCAAGGGCCTGCGAATCTGTGTGGTGGCCCGGTCTCAGCGCCGAGCTAGGAGCTCTGGTAAACAGTTGTCGACAGTGCGCGAGACTGCGCGTTCAAAAAGCCGAGTCCATGATGCCGTCAGAGTCCCCCAGCTTGCCTTGGCTGAAGGTAGGAGTTGACCTTTTCCATTTGCACGGGAGATCGTACAGTCACAATCAATTTGAAGGTGATCGCGCGCGAGCATCGATCGGCGGGCCTTCCAAGCAGCACAGCGGCCGATTTCGGAACTGCGAAGATAGAGATTGCGCTGCCTTCTTCCCCTTTTATGCTCTTCCAGGCTGCACCCGTCACCCCGATGACAGACTCACCATATTTTTGTGTTTGTTTCCGTTTCATGGCAATGATGTGCGTGCGTCGCTGCCTCACGCATATCTTGGCCAACAATGACGCCTCTATGCAAAACACGACACGCGCTGTGTACCACTTCCTGTTTCTTGGGGCATAAAGAAACGAAAAGCTACAAGTTGCTAGATGGGAGTGACAGCTGATCAGGGAACAGCAAGAGAGAGAGAGAGAGGGAAGCTATGTGACGTTTCCCTCTCGAGTGACGGTGATGACGTAACGTGGCGCTGCTCCTAGTTTCGGTCGCCGCTCGAGCGATCACCTTCAAATTGATCGCGACTGTACCTTGTGGTCGTAGACAATTTTTCGCGCTATCCAGAGGTTGCCCTTTTATCTTCCACGAGCTCGGTGGCGGTTATTGTGCAAATCAAGAGTATATTTACTAGGTACGGGATTCCAGAACTTGTCGTAACAGACAGCGGTCCTAAATTCGCTTGTGCAGAATTTGCATTGTTTGCGACAAGTTATGGCTTCCATCACGTCCCGTCCAGACTCAGGCACCCGCAGTCAAATGGAGCGGCCGAACGAACAGTGCAGACGGTAAAACGGATGCTGGAAAAATCGGTTGACCATTACCTGGCCCTCCTAGCTTATAGGGACTCCCCAGGTCCGTTGAGTGCAAGCCCAGCCCAGCTATTGGTGGGCTCTACGGTTGCGCTCTAGGCTTCCCATGCACCCGAAAACGCTAGTACCGTCAATGACGAGTGGTCTCAGGAGCCTCCGATACAAAGACAAGACAGTGCGGAATTAGCAAAAACTCGACTACGACCGTCGCAATGCGGTAACGCAGCTACCGCTGCTCGCCCCAGGAAACCGGGTATGGATACAAGACAGCAAAATTCCAGCAAATGTGTTGAGGCCAGCCATGCGGCCTCGGTCTTATCGGGTGCAGACAGACGACGGGGTTGAACTAGAGAGAAACAGATGCGCGTTGGTCCGGTACAGCGAGCGAACCGGCGCGCATGACCCGCGCGCATGACTTTCCTGCGACTCCGGACGCTGCAGGCCAATCTGAGGAACAAAAGGCCTCGGCAGAGCCTTCTGCGCCTAATTCAACGCCGGCTGCAGCCTCATATGAGGACGGGAAACGCGGTGGTTATATTACACGCTACGGTCGAGAAATAGGGCCGCCACAGCGATATGGCTACACTTGAGAGCTGCATACTGCAGTTCACTGCTGTTGCGATTCGCGATGCATACTGATTCTACTTGTATGTTTCCTAGTCTTTGGTTATCTTGTGGTTCATTTGTTTTCTATGTGTTAAAAAGAAGGAAGATGTAGTGTTATCGGTTGTCTCTGATCTGACCAAGCACTCGTGTGCGTAGGCTCTGTGACGTCATTGCGGAAAAGCGATAAAACGTGGCTGTCTGATAAACGCGGAGCTTTTCGGGTACGTGGCTGCATCGGAGTGGCGTCAGTCTTTCGCTCGCATCATCGCTCCGGCAGCGGACACGACAGATGTCCTCCTCGCTCGCCACTCCGTACAGTGTGTAGACACCGCGGAGTCTACTACGGCGTTGGCCACGCGGATTGCGTAGGGACGCGCTGCCGGCGCTCGTGTTTTGAAAGCTGTAGAAAACGATATGCGACGTGGCCAAAAGTGCGCGCCCGCGCGGGCCTCATCTTCAAAGGGATCTGCGATGTTTGCAGAGTAAGCGTAGTGCCGGTAGCATCGTATGCTCTGTGCTTTCGACGTTTCGTTCGCGTTGAAGCGATAGATGCCTGAAGGTCAATGCTGCTTGCTGCTGCCGCGATTCCTAACTCCAGCATTTTTACAGTGCGTTTCCGCGCTCATCGAGAGAAGCGTGTTCATGTTTACATGTGCGTGCGTGACACAGTGCTGGTTATTTAGAACACGTTGGCGGGCTAGTTGGTTTGAATCCATGATAGAATGTGTGAGCGCGGCTGAACAAGGACGTAGAAGCAGACACACAAGGACAGCGCTGTCTCCGTCTGTCTGTTTCTTTCTACTTCCTCCCTGAGTCATGCTTACACATAGTATCATTGTTAATTTAGTTAGTAAGCGAAATTTTATAAGTTTATACGGCCGATAAAGCTACTGCCCTTACTTCGTACAGCTATCTACTAATTTGCTATTGCAATTGGCGCTTCGCCTTTCGGGCGGAACTGTGAATTTTTTTGCAGCACCTTGTTTCGTGTGCTTGATTAAATATTGAAAATGCGTCACGTCAGAGAAAAACTTTTTCTAAGCAAAAGTATATTGGGAGATCACTTTGAGTAAGGATCTTAAGAGCCACGATATTTAAAGCAAAATGTGACGTTGTCGAGCCACACGTCTGGGACATTTGGCTTGGAAAATCCAAGAATGTCAGCTTCAAAGAATACGATCCGTGGCAATGGGAGCGCAACGTTTATTGAAGGTCAATGGGTTATTCAAGAGGTCTTTAGACGAAAAAGATGTTATCTGTTATTATAAAGCGTATTTCTTGTGTGACACGTTCATGGCGAAATTCAATGTGCCTGTATATCTAGGGGGAAGATAACAGTATTTTTTATGTGTAAATATTTAATGGATTATTCTTGTCCTACAGGTTTGCCAAATATTTCCTTTTTTCAGTCCAGATTAACTAGGTGCCCACCTCATCATTGAAGTATGCTCATTCATAATCCTTGCCAACTGTTTATTGTCTCATCACTCACTAGACTCGTAAGAGCCACTACTACCACTGAACTTCCGTCACCTTCCTCGTTCTACTCTTCTTCCTCTTCCGATTCACTGTCACTGGTCGATTCCTCTGCATCACTGGAGTCCTCTTCGTCGTCGTCGTCGTCGTCGTCGTCGTCGTCGTCGTCGTCGTCGTCGTCATCATCATCATCATCATCATCATCATCATCATCATCATCATCATCATCATCATCATCATCACTATCGTCATCACCACTATCATCATCACTATCACCATCATCAGCATCATCACCACCACTGTCACTATCATCATCATCATCATCATCATCATCATCGTCATCATCACTATCGTCATCACCACTAGCATCATCACTATCACTATCATCATCACCATCACTACCATTGTCACTATCATCATCATCATTATCACTATCGTTATCACCACTACCACTGTCACTATCATCATCATCGTCATCACCATTACCACTGTCACTATCATCATCATCATCATCATCATCATCATCATCATCATCATCATCATCATCATCATCATCATCATCATCATCACTGTCGTCATCACCACTACCACTGTCACTATCATCATCATCATCGTCGTCGTCATCATCATCACTATCGTCATCACCACTATCACCATCACTATCACCATCATCATCACCATCACTACCATTGTCACTATCATCATCATCATCATCATCATTATCACTATTGTCATCACCACTACCACTGTCACTATCATCATCATCATCGTCATCACCACTACCACTGTCACTTATATCATCACTGTCACTATCATCATTTCCACTATCATTACCATCATTATCTTTATAATTATCAACATTACCATTGCCATTACCATTATCATTGCCATTACCATTATCATTAGCACTAGTACTAGCAATAGTACTAGCACTATCACTAGTACTAGCACTATCGTCATCACTAGCACTAGTACTAGGACGATCGTCATTACTATCACCAGCACTAGCACTGTCTTCATCACTATCACTAGCACTATCACTATCTTCATCATTATCACTAGCACTGTCTTCATCACTGTCACTACCACTAGTACTATCTTCATCATTGTCACTAGCACTATCACTATCTTCATCACTATCATCATCATCATCATCACCACCATCATAATCATCATCATCATCATCATCACTACCATCATCATCATCATCATCATCATCATCGGATTCATCGTCTTCTGGTGCACTGCTGTCGGTCGACTCGCTTGAATTAGATGAATCTGTGTCATCTTCCTCATCCGACTCTTCCTCTTCTAATGCCCTGCCAATGGTCAAGTCGCTTTTATCATCGGAGGCACCTGCGTCAAAAGCATCGTTCTAGTTTTCGTCACGTTACTATCATCTACCCCGCTACCATATTCTACATCGTATCTGTCACTGATATTGCTTGCACTGCTAGAGTCATTCTCACCTCTTTGACTGCCAATGTCGCGTCTTTCAGTCAACTTCGCTTGCTTCTGTTCGTGCCCTTTCTCTGCCACATTATGGTCGTTTGGTATGGACCGATATGGTGCTGCGCAGGTAAGGCTAAAGAAAGAATAGAAAATTTAGCTTTATAATGTGCACACAGGAGTAATTTCTTGAGTAAAAATTCGCCAATTCCTCAGTAATGCTTGCTTAAGAAATTTTATAATTGTTCTGGTCAATTAAGGTGACATGCAAGGCAGAACGAAGGAAAACTGAGCAAAGTGCAATGTTTCATGGCTCGAAGAGCGCGGGCTTAGAAAACATACACAAGAAGAATAAACCCTTCTTGTCTTTCGTGTGTCCTTTTTCAGGTTTCTCTCTCATTTGCAAACTCACTATGACGTATATACGCCACTGCTAATGTACTGGGCGTTTCACATAAATTGAACCAAACTTAACCAAACTTAACGAGTGGTACATCTTAGGCGAATTATACTAGTGCTCTGTGGTCCCTAGTCGTGTACAAATTGATAGCTCTTCATATTGATGAGTTCTATTCTCTATCGAGAGGAAACGGTTATATTGTAGTAAAACCTCGTTGACACGATCCCGTTACGTGCGCTTTCCCGGCGCTAATGTTCTCAATCGAGAACATAAAAAAGAATGCAGAAACTCCACGGGATTTGTCTAAGTGTGCGTAAGCGTACCCCCAAATTTTCCCTGGCCCACCCACAAAGTCCACCCAGCCCTAAATTTGAGTTGGCCCACATACAAACTTGAAGTCAGCTCACCCCCAAATTTGAAGTTGATCCACCACAAATTTCACTTGGTCCTGCCGAAATTTCCAGTTGGCCGACTTACAAATTTATGTTGGCCCTCTCGAAAATTTCATTTTGACGGATCCATAATTTAAGTTAGCCCACCCACGGCTTTCAAGTTGTTCCATCCCTAAATTTCAGTTGGTCCACCCCTACTATTAGCTTTTCCTTGCATTTTCTGCGCCCTCTGTGTCCTTACGGGCATTTTCTTTCTTTATTTTGGTTTAGATTGTTTCTCATCGCTTATAAAGCTATCAGTCATCTACATTTAGACTATTATAACGTATAAATGTCTTCGCAAATTGAGCATTTTTGTGCAGATACAAGGCATTACACCTTTTGCATGATGGATCTTGTTAGGGTTGGCGTCTGACACCACGTGGCGACAGGTCATTCACCCTACTCTCTGAGTCGGAGCCCACGGGCGACCTCATCCCCTTCACCTTCTCTTGGTCGTGGCATCATGGGTGCTACCTCATCCCCTTCACCTTCTCTTGGCCGGACCCCACGGCGCCGGAGAGGTCATTCACCCGACCTTCTCCCCGGATTCGTCGAAAAGAGGATCGACTTCTGCTTCCCGTGATCGGTATTGCAGGAGGAGGGGCCCTTTCTCCGTGCCTGTCACGTGTCATCGACGGAAGCAAGATCCCGCCCACACTTGTAGAGAACCTATTTAAGGGGCTCCGAAATGTACTTTTGATAGATTTCATACTTGAAACTTGATACTTCATGCTTTTCTTATTTTCTTTCAACTACCTTTCAATAAACAGTGCAAGTTTCGCACTAGCAAATCGTCTCGCCCCTGCTTGGTCGCCATGATCTACCGATGCCTGCAGCCCGCCGACAACGCCACGCTACCCAATAAGTAATGTCGGTCGAGCTTCGATAGGCAGGCGCCGCTTCTTCTCGGCAGCAGTACGGTACGCTACCCTGGAGGACGCAACAAACTGGCTGGCAGCGATTGGGATACGGAATGCTGGAGACCCCAACTTGGACGACAACTACGAGATCGTAGCCTCTTCGTCCTGGCAACAACGTTCGGAAGGAAGGTGTCTGGATCATGACTGCATATGGTGAGTGCACGGCTTTTCATCACCGAGATATCACTTGGCTTTTACGTATTTTTTGGAAAGTACATAGCAGTGATTTTTCTTTAATCCGTTGATGGAAGTTTGAGTACGTCAAGGTTGTATAGAGTGAAGGTTTAGCAGCACTAAGGGCAGCCATGAACTTGAAGGCACTAAAGAAGCCGGAATTGTTGAGCTTGGCCAAAGAGTTGGGCCTCCAAATTGCCGAATCAAAGAGAAAGCCGGAGATCATTGAGGCGATCGAAGCGACCGGGGCAGACGACGAGGAAATGACGGAATGCCTCGAGAGCATTAAAGAAAAAGAAGAAGAGCGTAAGCGCCTTGAGAAAGAGGAAAAAGAAGAGCGTAAGCGCATAGAGGAAAAAGAAGAGCGCGAGCGCGCCGCACGTGAGGCCAAAGAAGAGCGCGACCGTGTTGCACGCGACGCACTCGAAATGAAGCGCCTAGAGATTGAGCTTCTGAAAGCACAAAATAGCGAAAGACCTAGCACAGAGGCACGTGAAAGCGAGCGCAGAATGACAGACTTGATGGCACCCTACGCAGTAGGAGGGGACATAGGTCTTTTTCTGGTGCAGTTTGAGCGCACGTGTGAGAAGGCAAAATTCGCGAGAAACACGTGGCCGCAACGCTTGCTTACGTTACTGCCACGTGAGGTAGCTGATATTATCGCCCGCATGGGGAAAGAAGAAGCAGATGACTTCGAAGAAGTCAAAACAAATCTGCCTAAAAAGTATAGATTATCAGCTGAAGCATTCAGGCGAATGTTCAGGGAAGTCGAGAAGACCAAAAGTGAGTCATATTCAGATTTTGGATACACCTTGGAGGTAAACCTTAAGGAATGGCTCAGAGAAGAGGGTGCACTCGGCGATGCCGAAAAGACAATGCAGTGCGTTGCCTTAGAACAGTTCTACCGCCGGCTGCCAGTAAACATCAAGCATTGGGTTCAGGATAGGCCAGGCGTAGACACTATGACGAGAGCAGCCAATCTCGCTGAGGAGTACGTAACCCGCCGTGCGTTCGAAGGCAACGAAGCTCCTAAGAAGGAGGCGACTAAATACAGAGCCGACAAGCCAGAACGTTGGTCGAAGTCGAATCAGTATAAATCAAAGGAAAGGTCAGATTCAGTGAAAAGTAGTGACGAGAACAGCAAGGGAAGGGAGGAGTCACCCGAACAGAGGGCAGAAAGGCAAAAGAAAAGGGCTTTCGAGGCCAAGAAACCAATAGTTTTCTAGAACTGCCAGCAAACGGGGCATATCTCCGTGGGATGCAAAAATCCCAAGTTAGTGTTGATGTCCCTAACTAGTAACGAGCAAAACCTGAAATTGCTAGAACCGTGCATTCGAGACCTCGTGGTAAACGGCAAACCGTGTAGGGTGCTTCGCGACTCAGCAGCCACTATGGATGTAGTGCACCCGTCGTACGTTGAGGAAGACGAGTTCACGGGAGAATGTGCTTGGATAAGGCAAGCCATGGAAAGCTCCAGTGTTTGTCTCCCTGTGGCCAAGATTCGTATCAAAGGACCTTTCGGAGTACTAGACACTGAAGCTGCCATCTCGGCACATCTCCCGACTCAGTATACATATTTGTTTTCTAACAAATCTGAGGATTTGCTACGACGCAGGGGAATCGGGTTTAGGGAAGGGATAGTGCAAGCCTTAACTCGTTCCAAGGCAAGGGAGCTCGCGGCCAAGGGAGTTTATGAGGGTCCAGTAGTGGAGGAAACAGGTTTAAAGGAGGATTCGTCCACCAGTACCGAACCGGACGGCCCTATAGGGGATGATGCGGAAGGTACGCCAGCTAATGAAGAAGTCAGGAAAGCAGCAGAGCCTGAAATGTCTCGCGAGGCAGAATGCAGGCAAAGGTTATTGAATATAAGCCCGGCCACATTAATCGCTGAGCAGGAAAAAGATTCCACCCTGCGTAACCTAATGGCCGGACGCTAAGGAAGGTGTGGCCAAACAGAACGTGAAGTTCCTCAAGAGGGCAGGCGTCCTCTATAGAAAGTACACCAGTCGAAAGGGTGCGCAATTCGGCCAACTCGCGGTGCCGTGTCCCTATCGTGAGCAGCTCCTGCACCTGGTTCACGGTGGCTTTTGGACAGGGCATCTGGGCATTCGTAAAACAAAGGACCGCTTATTGCAGGAATTTTAGTGGCCCGGCTGCTTTCGAGAAATAGAAGCATTTGTAAGAAGCTGCGACACATGTCAACGCATAGGCAAGCCCGGAGATAAGGCTAAAGCGCCAATGAAACTTGTTCCCATTATCACGGAGCCATTTCGCAGGCTCATAATAGACACCGTGGGACCACTTCCTGCGACGCAGTCTGGCTATCGACATATTCTTACTGCACTATGCCCCGCAACGAAATTTCCCGAGGCAGTGCCTCTCAAGGACGTAAGCTCGGCGGAGATCGTCAACGCGCTTTTATCTATCTTCGCGCGAGTAGGGTTTCCCGCAGAAATCCAGTCAGATCAAGGATCCGTCTTTACGAGCGCACTGACCTCGACGTTTCTGTAAAGGTGCGGTATTAAAATTATCCATAGCTCAGTGTACCATCCGCAGTCAAACGCGGTAGAGAAAGTCCACTCAGTCATGAAACGGCTTTTGCGAGCCCTTTGTTATGAGCACAAAGCCGATTGGGAGAGTTGCTTGCCTGCGGCAATGTTCGCGCTTCGAACTGCACCGCACGAATCAACAGGTTGTTCCCCTTCAGAGCTCGTTTACGGATGCTGCCTTTGCACCTCTCTCCGCATTGTTCGAGAAGCCTGGGAAGGCCGGGCAGACGATCCTTCGGTTGTGGCACACCTGCTAGAGCTGTTGGACCGTCTGCACGCTTCTCAGGAATTAGCAGGGCAGAAAATGCGTAAGGCACAAAGCAAGGCTAAGCGGTACTATGACAGGACGGCTCGCACGCGGCGCTTTGAAGTGGGGGAAAAGGTAATGATCCTGAAACACTCGTTGCAAAACAAACTAGAGGTTCAATGGGAAGGACCGGTTGACATAATTCAGAAATTATCTGAAACGAACTACATAATCACGGTACCGGGAAAACGAAGGACACCACAAGTGTACCATAGCAATCTACTTAAGCCCTACAGGCAGAGGGAAGCCATTGTGAACATGTCCCTTAACCAGCCTGAGGAAATGCCGGTTGACGTTTAGAGTTAGCAGCAGTGACGGAGACAAAAGACATTGACGAGACTATTGTTAAGTTAGTAGAACAGGCGAAGTTGAATCCCAATCAAAGGGGCGAGCTGAGGGAACTCGTGTTTCCTCAGCTCGTGTGAATCCCAATCAAATTCGCGCGCGATAGAGAACAGTACTAGCAGCCCGCCGTGGCAGCTGCACCGCAATACTCGCCCACCCGTCCCATGTGACAACGCCGACTCGCACTCAGTATCTTATTCCGGTACATGCAAATCTCTCGCCAGGCCAACGCACGACGCATTCCCAGCTGTCACCGCCAACCCTATTGCGATAAGCACCTTCTCCTATCTGTTATACAGCGCGCGGGGCTTAGTGCCGTTGGAAGCGTACTGCACTCATTTACCCGGCGATAGCGCAAACGCGCTGCCGTTCCCTGCTGCAGGCGATGCGAGCGTCCCGTTTCACTTCGGCGGCATCTGGCGTCGCCCAGCAGCTGTATTTCGTTTGGGCCTCCCATCGCTGTCGTAAAACACTACGCAAAGGAAAACAGCAAAACGCGCCTCGGGCCGCCGAAATCCCACCAGCTCGACGCGCGTCGTCGCCTCTCGCCTTATGCCTCGACGAATTGCATCACGTACGTGTCAACCGATGTTAGGTCTGTGAAATTTTTTAGTCACTTGTGATTGTGTGTTTCTCCGGACAGTACGTTTTTCTCGCGCTTTCTCCGAAAATGCATGAACGAGGTTCCGCTGTGCTACACATGAGGATACCCGGGCACTATGTTCTGCATGGTAACGAACTTGCCGATGCCGAAACAGTGATCTCCAGTACTTGAAGCCACTACGAAGATGGCTGGAAGAGTCGCTGGCTTACGCGCCTGTGGCAAAGCGCAGATAACCAGAAGTACAATACAATCCTACGCAACCATAACCATTCCAGGTTGAGTGCTCGACTTGACAAGATGGACCCCACACGCACATGCTCTGAACCTGCCTATGCCACTAAGATGCCAGTAATCTCCATCATGTGCCCGCAAGCGCTATGGAAAGGTGCATATTTCCGTCCGCGGTGTTCGCCAGGGCTGCCCTACCTTTTCTTTGGAACTTTGTCTACATGACCGGCACGGTCAACCGGATGTAGGCCTTCAAGGAAGAGGTGGATCTTACTGTCGGCGCCTGGAGTGGCGAAGTGCTAACGGGAGTCTGGTCTTTAGTGGCACCGCACCTCTTCTTTATACCTCCTTCCATGTTCCTGCCCCCGAGCATGAGCCACGGAGCAACTATTCCCAAATACATTTCATTCATACAATAATTCGTTCAAGACCGGACACCAACTGCCTTCTTGAACACTTTTTTTAATGCAAATATGCATGATTCAACCCTGAAGCAGATTGAGCACCATTCGGCGTTTTATTCCAGCCTGGAATCTTTCCAATATGGCAACATATGATCTCTTCGTGGATACCGCTGCAGCCGACGAGTAAACAGATAGAAAAGTTATAATTTGCAGACATATGCTCCCAAACGAAAGCCTGAATTATTTACCTCACAATGACTGTTTGTGGCTGACGTTTACCATCAAACTTCTGTGATTGAATCCAAATAAGCTGAACCAATTCAGATTCAGATTTTTCAATTGCATATCGACACTTCTGGGAAGTTCTTAGTGCGGGGAGGGGTTCAGCAACTCAAAAAGCGTATCCATACGGTCACAAATAACGTGCTGTTTCGCAATAGATGCTGCGCGAAGCTTCTTTACATACACTAGAGCCGTGATTGTCAAACTAACGGAGGCAGTGTGAATCTGTATCGCTCTGCTAACCTCCGTGTTCGAGAAATGCCCATGGGGAATTTGCCACTTGGTGATTTGTGCGTGCATTTTAAAAATGTTCAATGTCGCGGTGAGGAATACACGGCTTTGCGTCCGAAGAAATATTTGTGAGCGTGGACATTCTTGACAACGGCTCTATTCAGATATCGCACGTCAAAGATATAACGTGTACTCGTCCTTCCTTTACTTCAGAGAAAGGCGTCTCGATAGTCGCGCCTAAGTGGCGATAGTTACGTTTTATGTTCCTTGGTCGCAAATGTCAGGTTTCGAGGCAATTTCGGCAGCTTTCAGTTGCTCAGTAAGCGAGATTAGGAAGATGTGCGTGACAGTTGTCAGTGTCGATACATGTCCTACCGTAAACGCAGCTGGCTTCTCACTTGCAGGTGACAAGTTGTCACAGATGAGGAAGCTGTTACCATTTTGCGGCAAGTGCTGTCAAATATGTTGCTGTGTTAATTTTTTGTGTGAGGGACTGTGTGTGGTATATTATTTCTTTAAATGATTTATTAATTTCTGGGTGTTGTTGGCTGTCTTGGCTGTTGCAAAGTGGGTACAGATAATTTTCACATGACAGTGAAAAATATCGTAAAGGTAAACAGGACACGTACGAAAGAAATATTGCAACAGTATCTTGGAGAACATAAGTGCATACCACAATATGACAATGATAATGCGTTACCATGATATAAACAAAAACTACAGGGTGCATCGTACAACTATGTTCCTGGTTTATATTAAGAAAGTGCGTGTCCAAACGAAAGTTTTTAACATTGTCATTTAACTGGTCTTCGTGCACTGATATTTATTATCAGCTCCGACGAGCAGCCATTATTATCTGATCTTCGATTTTTCACATGCGACATGTTTTCTTACAGACGCAATAAATCTGGGGCATTGTATACAATGAAAGGTTGTCTCAGAGGCTCGACGCGACAATGCGAGAGCGAATCACTAATTTTTCAGGAAACTTAGTTCAGGTTCGAAGCGCCCACTGTTACAAAAAGGAGGCTAGGCGTAGATTTTGGTTTCAACGCAGTACGCATCTTGGAAGTGCTGTCCAGACGGATATTGAATGGTGCAAAAACCCGCGGCGTCGTTGACTCGTGGAAGCACAGCAAAGTTCGCTGCTCATTAATCGCTGTATAATGAAGATGATTCTATCATTCAAGTGTCTTGAATAGCAGCACGGCGACAATGGTCGAGTCTCGGAACGTGCAGCCGCTTTGCGATTACGCCGTCAGCAAGATGTCGGACACGGCCAGTGTTTATAACAACACATTTAGAATGTGCCCTGTTCAGTTTAATATTACGTGCCCCACCTGCCCAGCTTTAGGTTAGTGACTGTGTTCAGGCAGCATCGTAGTTGGTACGGTTTTCGACTTGTAAGCACAAGAATTGGAGAGAGAGCATGCGGTGTCTAGTATCTAGTATCTAGTGTCTCCACGCTACGCCAAGTCACGTGCACACAGGCAGAAGAGGAATGCCCATTTCTCCCCGAGCGCTGACGTAATTCCGTCGTGTTCCAGAAATTGGCACAGTAGTAAAAAAAAGAAACCTGTTGGCTTTAGAAAATTGATTCTACAGTTGTGAGTGGAGGCTTGATCAGGACAAGCAAATATGGCTTCTTTTATTGTCTTGTTTTTCTGTGACATCGTCAGTGCGTGATTTGGTGTCCGTTGAGTGCGACGATCGAGAATGCTCCAGTTCCTTGTGTTAAACATCCGATGTAGTGACTATACGTGCGAGTTTATCCTGTGTCCAGGTTTTTTTCCTGGTTCCCGGTCAACCTTAGAGTTTGTGCTAGAGGTTTGATTCGACAGAAAAGGACAGAAGCTGATAATACTCGAAATCAACCGTGCGGCAGTTCTTGATATGGATAACCTAGATCTACGTCGACTAAACTTTGAACGAAAACGGAGATTCATCGTCTGAGAATAATGTCGAGAAGTCGATCGCTTACAAATACGGGCAAACAAATGAAGTAACCTTCTAGCAAATCCACTGACATTTTTCATCATGAATTTTATCTGCAAATACGTACATGAACTACTTGACCTATCGATAATATAAGACGGCGCTCGTATGACTAATAGGCAACGGAAATTTCGTGCTCTTTCGTTATTGCGGCAAACTCGCTTTCACCAGCGCTGTTTTTTACACTCGACCCGGACGACATTTCTCACCGCCAGAGGTCAACTGAAAGTCAGCAGGAGACCTTAAGACTGCTCGAACTGAACCTTTGGTGATTTCGAATGCCATTGTCTGCAACTGGGGGCGAGCATTGGCTTTCCTAAACGGTCCCAGGGACAACATTTCACCCACTTAACTGGCAGTGGTGGACAAGGTGCAGTACTCGCAGTAATAGGGTCTGTTGGCAGGAGGTAGGTCGCATCTTATTGCTGACTGGCTGCCAAATTAAACTGCGGCTTGCTATGTTGACTTAAAAGGAGCTATCTTGCGAACACGGGAAATGCGTACTCGGGAAACAAAAACGAAGAGCCTGATTTGAAGTGTGCTGCCTATCCGCCGGGGCAATGGTGTTGGGCTGCTAAGCACGAGGTCGCGGATTTGAATCGCGGCCACGGCGGCTGCATTTCGAGGGGGGCAAAATGCGAAAACATCCGTGTACTTAGACTGAAGTACACGTTAAAGAACACCAGGTGGTGCAAATTATTCCCGAGTCCCTTACTACGACGTACCTCACACTGAGATCGTGGTTTTGGCTCGTGAAATCCCATAATTTATTTTAAGTATGTTGCCTAATGGAGTCCAGATGGCACGGATTCAAGCGCTTTACTCACAGCAGAACTATAAGCACGTTTTGCACGTCGCTGCTCTGGTACACTCACACGTTCCCGGCGCGCGAAAGTGCGCCAGTGTAAGTCGGCTACGTCGCCCCGACTACACCGAGCGATCCGAAAATTGCACTATTCATACAACCGCTCTCGTGTTGTACGAATGTGTTGTATGTGTTGTAGCGCGCAAAATTTTGGTAGATTGCGATCCGTTGACGCATGCCCACTCCTTGTGGCACCGCCAACAAAGGCGCTTGATGCATTTTGCCAAATATATGCCGATGGTCGACATCAACCCAGAATACATTCAATCTCCACTCGACCGTCACCCGGACGCGTCCACTGTGGCCGCGGACGTTGGTTATGCAGACACGGTATACTGTAGCGTGTGTCATCATCATCGACGCAACGCAGCGTTGGTGAGCTCGCGTGTTAACAAACCTTTAACGGGAAATATTAGTTGCATGTGTCATGCCCGTTTAGATGTTAACGGCGCATCACTTTAAAGTGATGCGGGCAAGAAAGTTTCATCACGTTTCGTTGTATTATCATATTGCGCGTGACCCGCCTAAAGTAACTTACCCGTGCATCGAATATGGCAAAATGGTAATACGATAGGTCTGTTGTGGAACGTATTTTTATTTATAAAAAATTCTTTAGCTGTACGTAAAAAAGTTTGGTGCATTACAGGCACGTCACCCATGTAAGAAATCGTTGCACTGATTTGGATTCGTCGTTCATTCTGTGCTGTGCGAGATTGAATTTTGGACCAGAGGTCCCGCACTGAACCCAATTTTAGTGTTATTGAAATAAAAAAAAAAGCCTCTGCTTGATTTTCATGAGCAATTAGTCAATGACGCGAGCGTTATGTCAACGACAGAACGCATGAGTACCTGCGAACTAAAGAAAAGAAAGAACCTCTACTCTAAGATGTAGGACAGAGGGCAGGGCGAGCACTTAATGCCAACCACTGTAAAAGCTATATAGAGATTTTTGCTAAAATGTACCTTTCACAAGAGTAGGTCGGCCATAATTGCAATATAGCTTGGTACCTTGCATTTACGAAGCTTAGTTCAGCTTAACTTTGAAACTTCGTTCTGTACATCAGCGTATAATGAATTATACTAATAAATAACAATAAAATTAAATTATGCGGTTTTACGGGCCAAAACCACTTTCTGATTATGAGGCTCGCCGTAGTGGAGGACCCCGGAAATTTGGACCACCTGGGGTTCTTTAACGTGCACCTAAATCTAAGTACATGGGTGTTTTCGCATTTCGCCCCCATCGAAATGCGGCCGCCGTGGCCGGGATTCGATCTCGCGACCTCGTGCTCAGCAGCCTAGCACCATAGCCACTGAGCAACCACGGCGGGTAATAAATAATAATAAACTAATATACTAATAAACTAATACTAAGCTAATAAAGTTAAACTCATAGGTCACTTTCTATATGGCTGCACTTTGGCTTACTAGTTCTGGCGGACCCTGCTTGTGAACGCGCAGAGTGTGATTAATTTGGGATCATGTGAGCTCAGCACCGCAGTTAGCTTTGGCTAACTCAGAAACACGTGACATCACATGATATTCAGGTGTGATATTATTCAAACTCACACAACGTCGCATTCAATAGGACTCGCTATAGCTCTGTCTCACGCCCTCTTAGGTTCGCCTCAGCGTACTCCACTCGGACGCCGGTTTACTCGATGAGGAATTCCGTCCTCCGGGGCTCAGCTGGGCTCACTCAAGAGTGACTCAGAACCTCATTGTGTATCACGAGTGGCTCTGAGCATGAGCGAACTCTAGAAAATCTACATCAACTGACTCACAAGGTATTTTGCAGCTTCGTCCTTCCTAATATATTTACTGCCCTCGTTATTTGCGCGCTGATTTGCAATAAATATATTTCCACGCTATAAGTGTCCGAAATTTCGGGCGTGATTACGATTTCAAACACTTTCTGGCTCAGAATTTCGCCCCGGTTTCTCCGAAACGCATTTAGGTTGTCACACACGTATGAACCTTAAGTGATGTTGCGCTATAGTTGAGTTGTCCACGTGATATCGCATAAAGTGCAGCTAACTAATATTCGTAAACTTATAAGGAATACATCAAGGAGCGCAGAGATGTGCGTCAAGATGGTCAAACGTCGACAGGCTCCTCATGTATACTGCAAGATGTACATTCGGGTCCTTGCTCTGAGAACTGTCAAGATTTTACTGCATTATGCATTATCAGCTGGACCAGTTTATTGCTGGCAATTTTGAATCATCGTGCAACAAAGAATTAATACAGCTCTTCCACTTGCAACCAATCGTTTACTTTTCTCATATGGCATACTTGCGATCAAAACTGTCCAAATCGCTGCGCTGAGCTTCATTTCGGTAGCTTAGAAGTTCGCGTAAGAATGAGAATTGTGGCTTATACTGGTGGTTAAAATGGAAGGTTCATTAGATAGCTTTGGACAACATTTGTTCAGATGTTTAGCGAACTATCGTCACTGAAAATAGTTGAGCGTCAAAGTTTTACAAGAGCTGCAACAAATTTCCCCCAAAACGAAGAGATAACTGTCGTTGGGACTATACCATAAATCAGGTTTGTAACGTTAACATTACGGATAATAAACATCGATCAAACGAAAACATAAGTTTACCTTATACAGACCGCGACAACGAGCAGCCCCAGCCATGGGCGTATAACAGCCATCCTCCAGCCTGTATCGGTGAGCCCGCTGTGCGGAGAGACGATTATTCCAGCTATCGTGTAGATAGCGCAGGCAAAGTCGTGCGCTTTTACTTGGTGCAGGATAGAAAAATTGGAAGAACAAACTTGGAGACATCAAATGCGAAGCTCTTTCCTAAAGTCTACGAGGCGATCTTTTGTGTTTATCCAGTGACCTTCCACGCCAAGGTTAGTGTTTTTTTGCATTGCCATATTCCGAAGTGCTTGACGCAGTATACATTCGTTGTCGTATTGAGTTTGGCAAGTTGTATTAAAATTCGGCAGAGTGCTTCGCCAGGAGCGCGTGATCCGGAGGCGAAGTGGTGACAGGTGATGCTTCAGCTGGAAAAACCACATAAAGTTGGCATAAGCATATGCCTCAAGAAAAATGCTTCCATTGCGATCGCTTCATAATGTTGATAACGTCATATAAATGCCTGATATCAATACCGTTTTACCACTCCTCTTTCTAATGAAAGGAAATCGCGGAATGCTAACCTTGCAAGTGTGATGGTTATTTATAACCAATGTTTTGCACTGCATGTAAGTGTCACTGCACACAGTCATGTGACACTTACATGCTCATGTGGGAGGATTTCGAAGAAGCTATAGTATTAGGTACTGTGTCAGTGGTTCCAGGGTGCCCACATAATCTCCACACTTTAATGAACAGTTTGTACAAATACAGGTGGCTTTGCCACTTGAATTCCATACTGGGAAGAACATGGGAAACGGATAATAGAAATAATTAGGCGGAAATATTTTGTAATTGGTCACATTGGGGTCACTGCACTAGATTTTGTTGTTCTTTCTAGTTGCCTTCAGTTTTGAATAATCAACTCCACTAACGGATCCCAGCAGACTCTCGCTTTATATATATATATATATATATATATATATATATATATATATATAATCTGAATGAGTCGCAACCGGAGCGTTCTAAAGGACACACAAGTAGGATGCTTCTTTACGCATGATTCTAAGCTAATTTTCATTGAGCTTCATATTTGTCTACAACCTAGAAAGGCAGCTTTGTCTTTTATCGAATTCGGTGTATCCCACGTATAAACCGGTTTGGCACTCAACGCCTATGTGGCGCCTCAATTTTAAAATAAAGTTATCGTAATGATATTATGTACTCATTTCATGATTTCTGCAGTTTCATCTCCATTTTCATGCTAATGTGCAAAGCATGTAGGTCTTCGCCAACGCTGCCAGTCTTCCTTTTAGAAACGCATAATAAAACTAGTACTGTTTGACATTAACGCTGTAAGTGTCAATTATACCGTTGTTTCTGACCTTGTGTGCTGCCAGAAGACATAGAGGTAATAGTTTCTTTAAGCATTCGAATAATGCGCATTTAAACCATCGATAGCCAACCTTCTTTATCACACAACTGTTTCTGTTTCAATCGCGGTTGTCATGCTTCCTTGCTTAGTCTTTGTATCGTGCAAAATCGAGACTTGTTTGCGTGTTTGCTATAATGCGGTAACATAGCGAATTTTTTGAAATTCGGGTTACTTCGTCTCTAACGACCAATTATTTTCTCTGTCGACAAGATCTAATTTATAGAATTTAGAGATGAGCATTTAAGATTCAAAAGAGCTCGCCTGAGCATTTCTGATGACCAAGTTATTTATCCAGCCATTCTATTTTGTCAGAAAGAACTAAAATGTCATTCTTCAAAAATTACATCATTCCGAAAATGCTTATCTGGGTACGGAGTAGCCGGCGAGAAGCACGCTCCTAAGGTCGACCGTTCCTGTGTTCTCTTTAATAAAACATCTTCCTTCCCCAGAATCGAATTATTGTCCGGAATGCTAGCAAGTGGCTTTCTTAAGTAAAACATGGGGTTGATCTTTCATCAGCAAATAGGTTATTTATTATTATTTATCTTTACGCGTCGTGCTCGCTATGCGTCATGAAAAGTTCATATCTTTCCCGGAGATAATCGAGTTTACGCGTAATTTTGTGGCTAAAGGAAGAGCAAATAATGATATCTAAAGATATCTCATGCACTTAGGAACTTTCAAGAAAGAGATTCAAAGAAAGTGGAATCGCTAAATTTAATATTAAGATGACCGAAATATCTAGACAGATGCTAGTGCATTTCGGTTTTATACTTATTTATTTTTAGGGAATTAGTAGATTGTGTAGCTCGGTAAAGCCTTAAGCTATGTCCCGAATTTTACAGCTACGCTTAAACGCATTCTGGTGTGTGTTGCTGTCACCGAAGAAGCAAAACAGGCGTCTGAAAAGTGCGAACAAATGGACAAAAACTTGACGTTTCTTTCCTAATGCCTGGAACCTAGCCTGGCTAATAGAAATAGTAAAAAATCAAATTTTCAATATTTCTACCGTTCATGGTTAACAATGACCCATTTGGAGGGACAAAACGGCGTGAAAAAGTGACCTAATAAGGTTTTGCTACCATGAAAGTAATTTCCATTCGAAGGCGAACGTACCTTTACTGCGACATCAGTATAGCGAAAATTGGGCCTGCCGCTGAGGACGACAGGTGTCGATATGGAAGGTCTACAACGACAATTCTTTGTCGTCATTAGGCCACCTCGTCATCCGCAGCATGCCATTGTACGCGGCAAGGAAACCAAACATTCTCCACAACCGCCCTTGCGAGGATTTAAGCATATTTAAGTAAAGCACGGTGTATTTGGGGGTCGAGCTCGCTAACCACTAAGCTATCGCGCAACAACAGTCCTTAGCAATTAGCGCAAGGATTTGCACTAATTCTCACAGACTTTGAGAACAGCGGCATCCGGGAATGCATTTCGTAGGCCAAAACGAGCAATGCGGTAGTGGACGGGGATTACATTGTGCACATCGCGTAAAAATGTTTCTTGAAAAGATGGTTGTGAGTTCGCTCGATGTTATTCGTTGTCATTTTAGTGAAAACTGCCTTGGTGGCATCAAAGCAGCGTCTATGACATCGTTGATGACAAGCCTCAGAGATGAGACGTACCCAAAATAGAGGACGCGCCGAGAACCAGGCTCTTGGTGAACAAAAATGCCGAAAGCATTGACAACGTCCATGCGAACAACGACGTGGAAGCGAGAGCGGCTCACAAATTCCACAGTAGCTCACAAGATTCACAGCCGCCAAGTGCCCTGTATAGGCAGCACTGCAAATGTACGGGAACAGTGAAATCGATCAAACCTCGTAGGTGGCACTGTGTCCTTTCGCTCGTGACCAGTGCAGTAGATGTTTGGCACCAGAGATGGTGAATTCCTAGGCGAGACACTTCGGTAGGTGTCATTGAGCCAGAAACTGAAGACACCTTAAAAGGAGGACTGACAGCACTTTTGCCCTGTTTTTAATGTTTTATTGGATAGTCCTGGACCCAGCATTCACGTTATGGGCTCTCAGTTACCCGAGAGCACAGCAAATAATCCATTGCGGCACTTTTTTAATACGACCATTTCAAAACGCGCACCAAGAGCAGCGCGGCTTCGAACGTGAAAGTGTTGCCTATTTCGTCACAGAACCCTGTTGCGACGCTCTCGCGGTACCAAGTACCACTGACGCGTACGCACACACTGTTATAGTGGTGCCTATATAAAAAGCTGAGCCCATGCAGTACTCGACGGGACAATCGGGGAGAGAGCGGCCCTCTGGGTTTCCAAGAGAAGCGACACGATCGGAGGGGCCACTTTAGCAGCTTTCTGCAACACAGTCATTATATCCCCTTCCACAACCACACCCCGCCACTTCCGCTTTCAGTGACGCGAGAGGTACTTTCTTACGTCAGAGGTGCCGCTGCGTTTGGCGTGCGTTCTGGGCAGGCCATTCAAAATGTCCTGTAATTATTCATTAACGGTGGTCTCGAGGAATTAAGACATCATACGATAACTATAGAGTCGACAGCTACCTTAAATGGGCAGAAAAGGGGGACACTAAACTTTCGTGTCAGTATTCCTTTAACACAACAATTGCCTCCTCACCGGTCATCTAAGTGCTGATTTACACAAAACTTGAATGTAAGGAAGCCTTCAAATCTGAAGTTCAACTCAAATGCCACAATGTAGTCACGTCGCTCAGGTAGGCTCTTGAAAGTGGTCCTGCTGAGTGGTGTAACAAAAAAAAAAAAACGGGAGAGTTTTGCACAAGTTTTAGAAACTTGCCACACTGACCAGAACGCCACCTCACCTTGCTTGCGCGAAAAAGAAACAAACATAAACCTAATGCCCCGAGATTATCTTCATGGAATGTATTCAAATAGTAAAATTGTAGTAAATAGTAAAATAGTAAACTGGAACCGGCTCGAAAAAAAAATGAATTACCAGAAGCATTGGCCAAACAGCTGCGAATAAAATGTTCCAAGAACTATATATTTTAACTAAATAAATCTAGCCTACATAGAAGGGGCGCCTGAGAGTGCTAAAGTCTGTCCATTTACGTAGTTAGAGTTCCACAACACGCTTACTATGTCATACAGAAAGAAAGCTGCGTACATAACCAAAAAAGCTGAACATATTTATACAGTGCACACCATTAATTCTGTACTGCAAGCATGAATATTACCTTCTAAATAGTATTACAATTTCTTTTATGTTTTGCTTTAAATTTAAATTGAAATATTTCCATACGACCGCAGCCTTCCCCCAAGAAAACCACTCTAAAACAGTTGTCTTCTTGTCCAGTTTGCCCTAGCGGGTAAAAACAGTTATTTGAAGAAAGGACAGCCAACCGAAAATAAGAGGCTGATCTTCAATGTGAGAGAATGCTGCAGTCGCAGTAAATGAATTCACAGTCGAAGGAATGACTGAAGGCTGCTGTATTTGACGGCATCACAGATAAAGCTCTTGTGTTTTCGCTTGCGGCACAGTCGGACATATAATCATCTGATGGTAACTAATTGCAGTTGTAATCGTTATCTATTCTGAACACTTCGGACAATTCCCCATCTCGTTGCGTCCCGAAATTTAGATGTTCTTGAGAGACCTTTGAAACAGTTCTCTGGAAAAATTTGTATGCAGGCTAATTTGACGAAAAATAACATGTCCCAATTTTCAGTTTTCGTTGTTTGTGCCACAAAAGTAGTTTAATTTGCTTTTGTAAAGCCTAACGTAATTTTGTTTGACAAGTTTAGCATATGTAAGTGAAATGCAATGCATGAACGTTCCAACGCTACTGAGCATTTCACAAAATATTTATCGTTCTTCTGTAAAGACCCTAAAAAAGCCAACGGCTGTTTCTGATTGTGAAGCTTCGTCGATTCTCCTATTATACAGATTACTATTCCCATGTGCTTCAGAGACATCTCTCTTTTGCGGTTAAGAAAAAAAAAAACTGCCACCGTGCTATTTGTAGCAGCAAAGTCCCATACCATGTTTTGAGCAAGCAAGCTTTAGGAAAGCTGCGACTAGCAATACGTTCTTTGTCTTTTGACATTTATTGGTGTGCTCATTGGTAAACATCTGCAACTGCTAGAACATTAAGTGACACAAGCTGCAACTTTGAGGCTGGCCATGTGGTTACCCCGTATTTGGTTGAAGAGAACGTAAACGGAAAAATGTGTGTAGATCGTGTCGAATGTTTACGAGCACGTGTACGTAATCTTGCATACTTGTCCTTCCTTCATATACTCCGCCGTTTCATTGCTCGTTAGCCTCACTTCAACGCGGCTTACGACAAAAAGTACAGGTACTTGCCTAATTATTAGCACGTCTTCTAATCAGCTTTTCATTACAGCGTCGTGCAATAGAGGCAGCTGGCGCCCCTTTCTATTCGTATATTCAGGGTGACTCACCCATGTGCACGGGCCTCACACACATACGCACGGATGTGTGTTTCGAAGTCTTTGAGACAGGAATGTGTAGGACAGGGTGGGACAAAAGATGTCAACCCTGGGGTGTCTTGTCCGGCCTCTGAGCTACTTGTGCACTCTGGGAAGTGCCACGGAAAGGCGGCACAAAGAAAAATCTTACGATAAGTAATAGAACTAGGCCACACAGTCGGGTCCTCCCGGGCTGAGGAAGGTCGCGCCGCACGGGAAAAGTGCGTGCGACGGCTGTCTCCAAGCAAGACAGCCACTGCGCTAAGCTGCGAAGGAGTGGCATGGAACTATGCGGAGCGCAGCGCAGGCGCGAAATTAAAAAAGAAAAAGAAAAAAAAATCACGTCTCGCCTAAAACGAAATTCACAATAAAATAACGACGGAGATAAAACGCGAATAAGCAGGCTCGTCTAATGCATTTTATGTCGAGGAGTAGCAGCTGACTGCGAGAACTGTAAATCGAAAATGTTTTGCATGTTTTGGATGTCATCACGGAACATTCTTGATGTGTATTGGCGCTTAAATAATTTTTGTGAAATTTAAAGCTGCAAAAAAATTCAGTAAATATTTTTTGTAAGGAAATGGATAGTACCTCTGCCAAAAAATGGCTAAATTGAAAAAAATTCCGTTAGTCTTCGCGTCTTCTAAAATATATTTTCTGTCCGCAGTTGTCAATAAGCGCATTTAGGTATTAAATACAAATCTCTGTGGACTCAATGAGCGAAGCTGTGAAGCGTAAGGCAGTCAGCAACTGTTACGTTTACTTTCTTATAGTATCATGTTTCGGGTACTTGAGCCAACGTTGAAAGCTTGTAACGTTATAGGAAAGTTTTTTTCGGCAAGAATATTTTGGAAAATCCCTCTGAACAATGGAGTAAATAGTCATAATTTTTAAAGCAATATCCGGGACGGTTGAGCGACATATCTGTGACAGGCGGCTTGGAATGACTACTTAAACATTGCAGTTATGCTTTTTAATAAAGAAGTTCGAAAATAACGGGAATGTAATGTCTTGCTTCTCACGAATATTTCTTTCTTAAGGCTGCAGCTGATGACTTAAATCAGAGACAATTTCGAGAGATGTTTTTAGAATTATATTCAGTTAATTTTTCCCCTTATTGTGTACGAGCGTATAAAACACATTTTAAGGTCTACATACCCGCATCTGTCGAGGACATTGCTGGCATAATATACTGCTTCATTCCTCAACTCGTTATCGCCATGCGGTGTTTCCTCTAAATTTTGCAAAATGACTCACGTATTTTCGATAGTATCTGAACCTCACTCTAAGAACAGTTTACACCCTTTGGCTTGCCCCTTCTGCCACACAAAAATAATCATCATCTGCCTTGATGCGTTTCCTTTCTTTATCGCTGCGAGCCCAGAACTTTCCAGTAACGAATGGCACGCGTGTTATCAGCATAGAACAGTTTACACCCTTTGGAGTGCCCCTTCTGATAACGCGCGTGCCGTTCGTCACTGGAAAGTTCCGGGCTTGCAGCGATAAAGAAAGGAAACGCATCCAGGCAGATGACGATTATTTTTGTGTGGCAGAAGGGGCAAGCCAAAGGGTGTAAACTGTTCTTAGAGTGCTCTTACAGCCACTAACTCTGGATGGTACTGCTACTAATGCCACGATGAAGGTCACAGTGCATTGCATGTTTGAACGGGCGAAATATATTTTACAATGTTTTCCGTGCAGTACACACATGTCAAATATGGCGAAAGTCCAACGATCCTGCAATGAAGCTAATATTTCTTTGTGCTCTTCAGCCAAAAGAGCGTTGCGCGCTTTCAAGAGTTGAATAATTCCTGCCATAAACGCCATGCACATGAATGCGATTAAGTTTGCGTGGCTGGTAACGATGGTACCGGAGGAGGAGGAAAGAGAAAAGTAGAAGGCAGGGACGTTAACAAGAATAACGTCCGGTTGGCTACCCTACACCGGGGGAATGGGAAAGGGGAAAATAAAGATCACAGGGAGAGAGAGGAGGGAAGGAAAGAAGGAAATTCTGGCAAGTTCGCTGACGCGTGTGGTTTTACAGAAATTCCAATAATAGTCACAGATGGTCGCACAAACCCGTCGCCCTTAAGAAACACAAAAGCGCCTTCACCACTTTATGGGCCGACGGGCGATGGGGGCGGTACCGAGAAAGCATTAACCTCTATTAGGTGAGGAGAACGCATTGAACGCCGAACAGTCTAAAAACCGGATAAACTTTCTGGAAAGTCCAGATTTTAGAAAAAAAAAATGTGCTGGAAGACTCGCTGTACATGCTTGCGTATCAGATATGTAGGCTCAATTTGACACCCATAAGTATTTTGCCTATGTGCCCTCACTTCGACACTCTCGATCGCGCGCCTCGCTTGTAGTCTCGTGCATTCAAGAAGCACGAGGGATCAGGCGTCATTTGGACTTGCACGAAGTCAGCCTGGGTCGCGTAGGCTCCATATTTCTGGAAATCACTTTTATTTAGACGCACGGCCAACGTAACTCTCTTTGAACAACAGGTAAACCACAGACGTGTTTCTTCGCACTCGTTTTCTGACAGAAAGCATACTGTCGGTCGTTGTCTCTTCTTTTTTCGCGCTTGGTGCTCGTTTCTGTTTATACACAATCAATTACGAATGCCCAATGGTTTCACGAAATATTTCTCCACCCATCAATAATAATATGTTGCAATAGACAGCAGAACCTATACGCTATAAAAATGGCAGCGATCGTTCCTAAATCATGAGAACGGTATTCAAAACGTGTGAAAGGCTACTTTAGAGTCCCAATGCCTCAAGATACCAGATTGGTGCAGCCATAATGCTTGTATTTAAAATAAGGAAGACATGCACGTGACGCGATTATCATATGAACAGCAAGCCAATGCTCCTGCTGAGACATTCAAAATAACGGCCCGCCGTGTGCTCGAAGTCTGCGTACATACGTGCTCATTAATAATTGTCACTACGCATGCAGTGGATTCCAGACTACAAATGATTGCGAGGAAATCAGAAAGCGCACCAGCTCCGACGTGCACAGTGTTGCCGACATCCTATCCTTACGCAGTGTCCCAGACTGTTACAACGCCAGGAAAGAGCGGAAGATACAGTCAAAGCCAGTCAGCAGGTATTAAAGTCGCTCAGGGAAGCTTCCCCACTTCTAGATGTACGACCTCACAGGCATTTAAGAGAGCATGTCTCGCCTATAGGAAAAATACGAATACAAACATTTCTGGTACCACATTATTCCCATTATGTTAACGCGGGTGCAATCTACTCAACATGTAAAACTGCATAGAACTTTCCCTCGAATTAAATTGCCTAATGGGATTGCACTGCCACCTCCACTTTCAAAAACATAATATTACGTTATGAGAGTAAGCTACAAACAAGCGCACCGCAAACTGGGAAAGGTGGACCACTCCAACACGAACCAAGGAAAAAAAACATATATTGGCTGCTTTTACTGCAGCAGACCAAGAATTTGCTGAGCCAGAATGCGTGAGCCTATCAAAGAGGCCTGGACTGGGGCATTTGTTCCTGTAATACTAACAAATGTTATTTCCTCCACTTTCTGCTACATAGGGATGAATCAATTTATGAGCTATCAGTCTGAACAAGGAAATGAAAATTTAAACTTGGTATTGATTAAGTACAGTTTAGGCAATGTGGGTGTTGAAAAACACTTCATAAAACTTTAAATATTTATTCAGACGTGGTAAACTGTACATAATTCATGTATTGGCGCCAGCGGAGGAGGAGAGATTATGTGAGCAGCATGTGTCGTTGCAATAGAATAGTGTCTTGCGGGCACGGTGCGCCATGTGGCAACCATGTGCGACGTAGAATCACGGACGTTTTGGGGATACATGCGAAGGAACTAATACCTCAGTTTGGAGATCTAAAAAACGATTCTCTTAAAGTTGTAGGCATCTGACCAGTTCTTCAGCATTTACATTGACGTGCTGAGAGAGCAACTAAAAGAATAAAAAAAAGACAACGTTATTAAGAGGCGGTTTTTTGAGAGAACTCTACATTTCAAATCTTTAGTTTGGTACAGTGCCAAATACGCAGCGTACGCAGTGTCAGTCCACCGACACGTATGATAACCTTTCAATGGCCGATTGTGAAGTATTTTAAAGATGTCAAAGCGCATCTGTAACGTAGATTTTGTAATTCGTTCAACCAGCATAGGACACTTAATTTTTTGTGTATTTAAGCGAGCCGCACAATATGGTTTTCACTGTGGCTGAGCATCTGACCGGTGCTTGAAATCAGCAGAAAGCCATCCTTTGACTTTTTCGACGGTCACTCAAAGCCGAAAAGGGCAGTTAACACGTCTCCAATAAAGTCGTTATTCACTTATCAGAGACTTTAGAACTGCTGAGAACGTCACGGACATAAGGCGTACTTGAAATTGGAAGAGCAAAACCTTTTGAAAACGGTGCAGTGGAGAACATGATCTCTTTTATATACCATCAATTGACTAGCACCCGTGTAGAGATCCAAATGTGTAATAATCAGAGACTAACTAGAGAATTACCAAAGCTGTCGACTAAGTTTTCAATTCGTTAGTTTACGGAGTTGTTGCAAATGCAAATTTGAAGTGGTCTGTACGCGTAAGGGATGTACACTTAAACATTTCGAGTATAGCACCAGACATGCGGCATTACTCCCCAAATGTTGGCAGAATAGCGATGGCGCTCCAAGTAATGCTTTTGCAATAAGCGTCCCTAACGAAAAGCAGGAAAGTAGTAAGCGTTACACCAGTGCCCAATATGGCAAAAGTTGAGGACACTTACTAAATGAACACGCGTCGAGTACTGGCTCGTTTCGATTTCTTAGTTGGAGCACATAGCCGAAAGTAATTATTTGACACTGATTTAGTGAATATTACCTGCATATTTAGTCTACTCATGATTACGACACATGCAACGAGGTATGACGGATCTACGCTAATAACAAATGGCATGGACAGGCATCCATAATTTCATATGATCATACGCAGTCCTGCACAAAAAAAAAACCACAAATTCCTCCTAGAGCTATGTGATCACATGACATTACAAGTACAGAACACAAGGGGCGTATTTATTACGGAAGCAGTGAGCTGCAGAAGAAACGTATTATTAGCTCCGTGTATCAGTCCTTAAATATTTTGGATCTTCCTATTCGAAGAAGGTGGCAGGTTTCATCCATGAGCTCGTTCTTATATCCATGCCTTAAAGCTATCATTGTAGGGATTAATATTTCCAGGTCTACCTGCGAGATTAGTTTTCTCTGCGTCGACGCCTTTTCCTAAAATCTAGAATGTACCCACCTTAGTTGCCAAGTGGCTAGGGCGTCGCGGTGCTGATCTCTAGGTACCGGGTTCTATCGCGGCCGCACCATTCGCATTTCATTGAGAGCGAAATGCAGGAACCCTCCAGTACTTCGATTTAGGTGGACGTTAAAGACTTTCAGGCAGTAAAAATTATTCCGGAGCCTCCCACTGCGACATGCTGAATAATGATATTGTTGTTTGCGTACGTAAAAGTCTACAATAATGATATTGTTGTTTGCGTACGTAAAAGTCTACAATATATTTAATTATCAATTCGACGTCGTGGAAAGGCTGAGAGCCTCTTACCTACGCCTGCGATAATTTGAACACAGTCGATGTAATCGCACTCAGTTGGTGCAGATGCTGTCATATTCGTTCATTGTAAATAGTTGTTGGCTTTCCTTTCCAACTAAAATAACTAACGCTGAGCGGTGTTTTGCTGCAGTTTGTGCCGAAATTTTGTGAATGGCGTACACTTGAGAATGTTGACGTCCTTACGTATATGTGGGAGGGCACACCTGGCATTATTGTAGGCCGATGGGGACGTAGCGCGCATCGTGAAGACTACGATGATTGTTAAAAAAACCATCATCTCTATCAAAATTGTTTTAGAGTGCATTGTGGTGTTGGACATGCGCCCTTGTCTTGTTATAGCTGGGGCGATACTGTGCCGTTATAGAATGCGCTCGCCCTTCACTAGCACGACTAGCACAATTTTATGCGCAGCTGTCATTTTCGGCGTTCCTTTTGCCTAGATGACCCTTTGTTGCCTTAGGTATCAGTAAACGAAGTGTCATCATCTTTGTGAGGTGCAGTTCGAGCACGTGGGACCGAGTTACAGAAATTTCGCAATAAGCGGAAAGCGATGTGGATAACCGAGGGAGTAATTGCTGCTGCTCTAAATGAGTTTAGAGGTGCAGGCGTCGTTATATATGCTGACTTCGTTTTATTCACGGAGGAGATTGATTTAAACTTGCTTGCTCATTGTTAAGCACACAGTTTCTCAATAAGTATGGTGTGTTGGCCCAAATTTAGGGAAATGCTATGGGGTATTGTTTAGTTCCCCACAATAATATTGGCCGTGCAAATTAAAGCACATATCCTGCGATCGACATCGTTGAAGATACGACGAATAAAATAAACTTTTTGAGTTCTATTATTTACTTTCACAAGCACTTTACATCATGACAAGAGCGACCTCCTGAAATAAAGGCAAGCACATTGTTAGCAATTTGCGAAGAGAACTTCGGGAGAATATATTTAACATTGAGTAAATATTTACCGTAAAACATTCAATATCGTCATTAAAGGTGCTATAACGTAAAGCTATTCCAAACTTTTCTATTTGAATTTCGCAATCAGCCCTTCGTGATTGGTCGAAAACTTCTTTGGTTCACCCCCCCTTCACCTGTCTGCCACATGACGTCACGGAAACTGCAATAGCTCTCCATATGATATGACGTGTGCACACTGATTCCGCATGGTTAAACCAAACAAAAGAAAAATAACTATTTATGCTAGCCCTTTGCTATTCGTCAAAAGTTTTCGGGCTGCACCCACTTCACCTGTGTGTCACGCGACCTCATACATCCGCAGAAACTCACGCCGTCAAAGTGACATGGACGCGTGAAAGATACATTAATACGCCAAACAATACTTAATTTTTTTTCTGAAAAGCCGGAGAGTGCTGGGCATTCCGAAAGGAATAGAGGATGGCTGCCGCCTATCACTCAGGCACTGGCTACTCGCTGCTGCCGGAGAGCGGGGGTTTATTTGCGTTTAATAAGATGTTTTGCGTAGCTGTCTAACGTTATCGAGCCTTGTCAGCGTGTTTGCGACATCGTTCTGCCAACTCTTTTTGGCTGAGTAACCGCTTTTGCGGTATTCCTAACCTTCTGTTGCACGCCGCCACGATTTTCGACCAGCCATCGCAAGCTAATTAAGGGAAAGCGCACCAATTGCCACGCCGGCATCACCCTCTTCATCTGGTTATCTACTTTCAGTGCGGTGGCTCGGTCCTGTCGAAACCCTCTGCACTTCAGCGTGTTCCGCGCATTAGGCCAGCCTATTAGATAAGAAAAACTGCTTAATGTAGGCAATGTTATTCGTTTTGAAAGCAGCAAACGTGACCTCCTATAAACGAAGAGAGAATTTGATTGGGTTGTTCAGGCAAAGTTGCGGGTCACCGCCCGATGATTGCATCGGCGGTTGCGTTAATTTGACGTCAGGAAATTGGAATAAAAACATATTGGAATAGTTTCACGTTATAGGTCTCTAGGAAGTTTCACTGATAACCACATAGCCGCTGTTCTGGCTTGAAATATGAAATTGAAGATACAAGCAAGACAGCTTCTTTGCACTCTGGCCCAACCATAGCCTACCAGGGTTAAATTAGCATTCTTAGGGTACTTCACGCACTTTTCGGGTGCGGTCTATGTATGTTTGTCTCTAGCCGTTTTCCCGCTTTGTTGGGTCACTAGGAAGTCCATGGCCGAATTGGTAGCGCATCGGGCTTCTCTGCCGATGGAACAGGGTTCAAAACCAACCGTCTGACAAACTTCGGCCACTGCACATGTGGCAAACTTTACGTATGTGCCGTTCTTCAAAGAACCTCTAAGGATCACTGTAGATGCCGGACTCGGTAGGTGCCACTGTTCAATGAAACTCTTTGACGCAGACCTGGGGCACTGGGTATGCCCCATTCCGTCTGTGCTAGTCTTCACTTCTTGACAGTTCTTTTAGCAACTCCGACGTCCCTTATGTGAGCCGCAGCCCTTTTTAGGGCTCTCGGCTGACCGTCTCGCTGCTGGGCCTAGCTCCGCCTAGCATGGGCGCAGGAACGGAGCGCGATGGCGCGCGCACCTGGCGCGAGATCCACGATAACCTCTCAAGACAGCGTCAGCATCCTTCGCCACCAGCATACCCCACAGTGGCTCATAGGACTCAATCAAGAGCAGACCCGAAGCCCCCGCCGCTGCCGCGCAGCGATTATAAAATCATCCTAAGAGTTCGTGGGGGCCTCAACGGCGCTGGAATCCATGCATGCATCCTCAGACAAGTCATCCTCAAGGCTGCGGGGCTCGCCATCACCGACCGCACCAGTTCTGACCAAATTCGTGTCAACGCCATCAACAATACCGTTCTAATTAGCACACCAGACATGGGACGTGCAGATCTCTACCACAACGTCCAGAGTCTGCAATTCAATGGTAACCCTTACGAAGTCGCCACCCATGTGGCCGATCCCATCGATACCTGCAGAGGATGCATTCACTTGTCCCAGATTGCTCAGAAGATGACATAGCCTCAACCCTCCGCAGATGCAACCCAACATTGATTATTGGGGGTTCACGACGCCTGGGCAAGACTGAAACCATCATGGTCATATTCCGAGGCAAAATCATCCCTTTCTACGTCAACTACGACGGCTGTTCACTTCGATGCCGCCCCTTCAAGCAGAAGGTAGAAGCCTGCACCCGAGGCCGCGGGATTGGTCATCGCCAGGACGTCTGCACTAATGCCTCCGACACACTCTGCCCCAAGTGTGGAATGAAAGACGCACCCGTGGACCACGAATGTGACCCGATATGTGTGGTGTGCAACGGAAACCATCAAACCGGCTCCTCACTGTGCAAACAAAGGTTCAAACCGCGCCCTACACGTCCCAGGCAGGAACAAGACACTTCACCATCCAACCGAACTCCCAGTCTCGACCGCACTCGCGACTCAAGCCGGCGAAGAAGTCGCAGCAAAAGCAAGGACCGCCGGCCTGGCTATGCAACCCAAGACATCGCCTGGCCAGCTCTACCATCAAGCCTTACCCTCGCCAACTCCTCGCGCAACCCACCCCAGGTAAGCTGGGCTAAGGTAGCCTCTTCCAGCTGCTCCTCAAACCATATTGCTAATAATGAATCCCTCCTTCAAGAAAATACCATTCGAAAAGCCGAAATTCAAACACTTAAACTAGAACTCCAATCTCGTCACCCCTCTACTTCAACCTCTGAAGCCTCTCTCTCTAATACGACCCTTTCGACTCATCATCCATCAGCGCTACCTGAAACCTCTTCACACCGCCCCATGGACACTAGCCCCTCCACTGAACGGGAACCGCTTCACCCTCCCCACAGCAAACGCAAAACTCCGAGCACTCCGCGATCAGAGGACACCCTGGACGAGACAATCTTAAGTTATAACTCAGGCTAACCGCTTTGGAGACTAAATTCCATAATATACTCACTGCAATTGAAAAAAATCAATACAGATTACACAGCCAGGAATGAAAAGCTTGACAAATTTGTTGAATTCGTACAAGCACTCATCCAACAAACTACAAGTTGGATAGCTGGAGTCACCGGGAATCATCCTAACATAGTTGCACCTGCTCGATCCGCCTCCCACCAGCTCCGCTTAACAGTCGCCAATAACCCGACACGCTCCGAGTTTGAAGTGTGGCAGTGGAACTGTAGGGGGTTTCGAAAAAAGAAAGCACACCTCCAGCAGTTTCTAGCCTCCTCTTCTAATCTCCCAGGTGTCATTGCGCTTCAGGAAAATCACGGACTAATCAGCTTCCCAGGTTATAATGTCTATCAGAACAATAAGGTCTCCCGGCCCGATATGGCAATTCTTATGCAAAAACACCTAATTGCCAATCACTCCCAATTCGACAGCGTCGATATAGAGCACGATTTTCTAGAAATTATTCCTCCCAAATATAATGCATCTGGCCTTTACATTCTCAATATCTATAGTCGTCCACAAGACAAACATCACCGCTTTGACTCCATTTTCGCTCAAGCTATTGCCGCTGCCACCCACCACCCTCTCCAAATTCTTGGAGATTTCAACGCATCCAACCATTTGTGGGGTCACTCTGTTTCTACTCCTAAGGGCAGAGCCCTATGGATCCACATACAAGACCACAGACTCACATACATAAGGACATCGATGCACCAACCAGGCTAGGCAATAGCGTAGCTAAGGACACTTCCCCCGATCTTACGCTTACACACAGAATCCAACACGTCACATGGCACAACTCACAAGTTAACCTCGGTAGCGACCATTACATCATTAGCATCACACTACAATTCAAACACAAACCCTTTGCACCCAAACGCCTCAGCCTTACCAATTGGGACAATTTTCGATAGGCCCGCCAGATATCAGCTCCCACAAACATTCAAGACATTTCCCAATGGGTTCAGCAACTACACTCAGACGCCCATTTGCACACTACCGCTCTGCCCCCCCCCCCGAAACCGCTCTCACTACGGTTGATTCCAAGCTTCTACACATGTGGGAAGCCAAACAGTCTCCTCTCAAACGGTGGAAGAGGCAACGGTTCAACCGAAAGCTAAGACTCAGAATTGCCAAATTATACCTCCAGATCCAGGAGTACGCCACACAACTGGCCTGCCAGCAGTGGGGCCAGGTATGTGAAAGCATGCATGACAACCTCGATAACAAGCGCACATGGCAACTCTTGCGACAGTTATTAGACCCTACCACATCGCGCACACACCACAACCATAGCATAAACAAACTGCTACATGCACACAAAAACAATCTCAACGGATTATTCGACGACCTCCGCCATAAACATCTGCCTCCCGCTCAGAAGTATGACATGCCAAAATATACTGGCGAACCCTACTTAGCGCCGCTATCACGGAGGCAGAGGCTCGCCATGCCCTCGCCACCCTGCGCACAATGTCAGCACCAGGCCCCGACCTTATTAACAATAAAATACTCCGCAATCTAGACGAGAACTCTGTCATAGCCATCACGGCGTACTTCAATCACTACTTTGATACTGGCACCCTCCATAGTTCATGGAAAGATGCCAGGGTAATTTTTATCCCAAAGCCAAACAAACCACTCAACACTTCTAATCTCAGGCCTATATCACTAACCTCTTGTCTAGGTAAAACACTCGAACACGTCATCCTCAACCGACTCAGTAAATACATGGAGGACAACAATCTTTATCCATCAGAAATGGTAGGTTTTTCGAAAATCTCTCTCATGCCAAGATATCATGCTTCGAATGAAGCATGACATTACACCCAATAGCAGTCTAGATACGCAAGCAATTCTCAGTCTGGACCTCCACGGAGCCTTCAATAACATTTCACATTCCGCCATCCTCCGCGAGCTTAATCTCATTGGGGTTGGCGGAAAGACATATGACTGCATATGTACCTTCTTATCCAACCGTACCGCAACGATACACATAGGCACAGAGCAATCCCTTTCATACGCTTTAGGTAGCTACAGCACGCCCCAAGGCTCAGTGCTGTCCCCTTTTCTTTTTAATCTTTCTATGATGCCGATGGCGCAAGCATTGCGGTCTATTCACGATCTGAAGTTTTCATTCTACGCCGATGACATCACTCTTTGGGCGACTGGCGGCTCCGATGGAGAGATTCAAGACACCCTGCAGGCCCCAGCAGACGCCGTCGTGGCTCATGCCGGGGCTATGAATCTCACATGCTCCCCTCAAAAATCCGAGCTACTACTTCTGCCATCCCACCGGGGGGGCCGGAAAACACATGTCTAGTATACAGGTCATCCTAAACCACATCCCCCTTGCTAGAGTGGACAGGCTCCGGGTGCTCGGTTTACACATTCAAAGCAACCGGCTCAACACATATACCCTACATACACTCCACACCACTGTCGATCACACCCTGCGCCTTCTAGGGCGAGTCTCTAATAAACATGGTGGACTAAAGGAGGCCGAACTTCTCCGCTTGATTCAGGCCTTCGTTATCAGTAACATTACATTCGCAACACCATATCTACATTTCCTTTAATCCGAATCAGATAAGATCGACACTCTTTCACGCAAAATATATAAATTCGCTCTGGGGGTCCCCATACGTACATCCACTCAAAGGCTAATGCTTACTGGAACTTTCAACACACTTACTGAACTCACAGAAGCCCACCTCACATCCCAATATAGCAGACTTTCTAACACCGCAACAGGTCGACACATTCTAAAAACTCTTTCTATCACTCCGGCACCCATCATCAAGACTAAATACACCATTCCACATCACATACGCCAAAACCTCTGCAACCCCCCACTTCCTAAAAACATGCACCCCGTGTATCACAAATAGCGCAGGAGGCAGCGAGCAAAGGCTCTCCAAAAACAATTCTCCACCTCTAAAGACGTGCTCTATGTTGATGCCGCCGAATGTGGGAACAGAAATCATTACGCAATATCAGTCATTAACTTTCACGGCCAGGTCACTGCGGCCGCCTCCATTCCTGGCTCTTCCTCGGAGGAGGCGGAGGAAGCGGCTATAGCCCTGGCCCTCACAATCCCAAATTCATCAGTTATTGTTAGCGACTCCAAAGCAGCCATACATAACTTCGGAGCGGGTAGGGTCTTTAAGCCGGCCCTTTCTCTCCTCTTGGCCCATCCTTTCCATCAAACTGTGGCATTAATTTGGACTCCCGCGCATGCGGGCCTTGCCGGAAACGAGGCGGCTCATGCCAGTGCCCGAGGATTTACAGTCCGGGCTCAGGCATCAGATGTGTCGGACCTCGCCACGGAGGAGGCGCCGTTTACAGCGCGGGATCGACTTATTACTTACCACGACATCTGCACACACTACAGATTAGACCGCTTAACCTTTCCCCACTCATGGGCAAATCCCCGCCTAGGTGTGAAATTTTGTGGCGACAGCTGCAGACTCGCACCTTTCCATCCCCTTACCTCCTCCAACGCATTCATCCCGCCATTTACCTTTCTCCCTCTTGTAAATTCTGTGTCTCTCCCAAAGCAGACTTAAACCACATCATGTGGGGTGCCCTAAGCAACCCCTTCCCCCTTTCCTCAAGCAATGAATATCTAGTGAGGAGCAGTAGGAGGCTGCCTTGCGCAGCTCCAGGCCCGATCTTCAGGAGGCCATCCTGGAGTGGGCTGAGAGGATAAAGGAGGCCTACTTCAAGTAGTTCCTCCCCGCACCCTCTATTCCATTGCCCCTTCCCTTTAAAGAGGGATAAATAAAGTTTTTCATCATCATCATCAAATAACCTGTTTGGTGCCAACTGGAGTCACTAGGTACGTGCCGGTAGATGTGTGTCACTCTTGATTGAACGCCCTTGACAACGACATCAGTAACTAGGTATCGTAAGAGCTGGGATCGGGTATGGGAAATGGGGTAGCTGGCCCATGCCGTCGTCCAACTCATCCAAGCTACGGACGTTGCTGAAGGGAGGAACATGTTCTCATCGAGAACGAGGATACCGGGTTTATTTACAATATCTACATGAAGAGTGGTGAACGTTACAGCTCATCAGTCTAGCATGACTGAAATGAAGCACACTGAGGAGCCGAAAAAGTTCGTTTAAACCCCCTCTGTGCTTCCTAGATCACTAGGCCAGAGAAAACTGCCACCCCACCTACGTTCAATTGGAGCGTCCAAAGTGGTAGAAGGACCCGCGTTGAGGGCACGGTTTCACACAATCACTCCCGCACCTTTGTTCACTGAACGCACACAAAGAGGGAATCTTCGTAGATGGGGATTGCTACGCGTGACTCAAGCTGGTGCGTCTAGGTTCTTGGGATGACCCAGAAGTTAGCTGGGGCGTCTGTCAAACGACTGTGGTGGTTACCGGAGTCCGCGAGGAAACGCTGTAGAACACATTTTCCCTGGAGTTTCCTGCTTCCATTGGTCCTTGACGGTGACAGTGAAAGAACAAATAACAATCAATCCACCAAACGCGTCTCGCCTTGCTGGCGCCACAGGACTGTTCGATGGGGACGCATTGTTAGCTTTGCGAAGCAATTCGCCCCAGCGGTGCAGGACAGGCTAGAAGGCCACCGCCTCCGTTGGCCGATCGTAACAGTATGTGCCACTATGAATGTGCCGCTCTATAATGACGAAAGAGATCCCTTAATTCATCCGATGCTAGGCAAACCCGCGTCACAAGTATTCCTCAAGGACAGTCACCCGACGCATTAACAGGCTGCGCCACATGTACACTGGGTTCGTGCCGCCTATCAATGAACGCCTTTCACGCCAATGATACACTGATACGCTGATACATATACTGGCTATGCACCGCTCTTCCATGAGCCACTCGCGCGCTTGCATTACTGAGTATGCGCCACTGGGTCTGCAGCCAGTGAGAGAACAATTATGAGCCTTAACACGCACCGGCGCGCCGCAGTTCTCGTCTCGGAGGCAATGCACGGATTTCTCAGAAGCGCCACTAGATGGCGCAGCGTGCACATAATGCAATGTGAGTGAGGAGTCCAGTTGCCGCACGACGCCTTTCGCAGCGGTCATTTCGCAGGCTACGCGCAGGCTTCGTGGTGGCGCCGCTAGATGGCATTAAGCGTTCTTATGAAAACGCGAAAGAGGAGACTTACTGCAATACAAGCCTCAAACATTACTTTTTTGACGGTGGAGATATGCTGTTTTGCAATTCAATGCTAAACTCATTGCCGTCAACAGTAATCGTGAGGTGGTTTTGCCGAATTTGTTCTCTCGCAACTTACACATGTGCACAAGCGTCGGGTAAAGGCGGCGCAGATCTATCTATCTATCTATCTATCTATCTATCTATCTATCTATCTATCTATCTATCTATCTATCTATCTATCTATCTATCTATCTATCTATCTATCTATCTATCTATCTATCTATCTATCTATCTATCTATCTATCTATCTATCTATCTATCTATCTTCGCCGACCCGGTAGCCTGAGTTGCCTACCAGCTTGAGCCATTAGGTATGGGCTCATGGTCGTGATGCCATCATGGTCGTCATTGCGGCTGTGTGGTGTGGCACTGGTCTAGCCGTCGTCGTCACAGCTTCTACGCCGGCCCAGTGAGCCATACTGTCTAGTAGCTTGGGTCACTAGGTGTGTGCTCGTGGTCGTGATGCCACGTGGCACGACCACGATGGGGTGGTCTACGCAGCGTCGTCATGCTAGCTTGGTCAGTCGGATCTCATCAAGTTGTCGTTGTCATGCTATCGTGGTCATGCAGGCTTCGTGGTACAGTAGCATACAATAGCCGTTACACAGTTGTCCTTGTACCCTTCTCGTCGTGCGATTGTCATGCCAAAATCGTCATTGTGTTGTCTTAGTCGCCGTCATGTATTCGTTATCATACCGTCGTCGCGATTTCAACTTCGTTATCCCACCTTTATTATGCCGTCGCCATCGTGCCATCGTCGCCACACAGTCGTCGTCATATCGTCGCCATCGTGCCGTCGTCATAAAGCTGTCGTTTTACAATCGCCATAACTTCAGTAACGTTATCCCATTGTTATCATGCTTTCGCTGTCATACAGGCTTCATCCTCCCATCGAAGTCAACCCTTCGTCATTCTATCGCTATTATGCTGTCCTCATTCAATCGTGATTGTGCGGCCGAGGTTATGCCACCTCCATCATTGCGACATCGTCAGACAGTCGCTATCATGTATCCGTTGTTATAGCGTCATCATCATGCCGTCGTGGTCACTCAGCAATCGTAGTATCTCGAGCTATTCTCGTTCTACCGTCATCATCACGCCACCTTTGTTATAGAGGCTTCGGTATACAGTCCTCTTGACGCCATTGTCCTCATACCGTTGTCTTGTTACTTCGTCGTAACGCATTCGTTTTCATGTACTCGTAGTGACGCATCGTCGTCATTCAAACTTCTATATCTGACTCTCGTCATGGAGTCGTCGTCACGCCAGGTTTGTGCGCACGTGCGAGTAAGAGTGGGTGCGAGAGAGAAAAAGTTGCAGTTTCGCCCGAAAGACGAAGCGTCGATTGCTATAGCAAATTAGTAGACAGCTATGCGAAGTAAGGATAGAAGTTTCAAAGGCGATATAAACTTGGAAACACACACTAACTGCATTAATAAGAATGGTGTCAGAGCGCACAAGCAAACTTGAGCACATCACACTCGAGCGCGGACACTCGCTGTCAAAGCCCTCGTGTGAGCAAACACGGCAGCAGCGGCGAGCGAAGTGACCTTCGTGCTCTCTATTGCTTCAATTCAAGAGCAGCTAGAACACAGCGCGCCCGAAAGTTAAGCCGTCTGCAGATCCTTATTAGATACGGCGCACGCGACCGCGCGCGGCCGTTAAAGTATAAACCCCATGCAAGTGATCTTGCTCGCGACAGCGACAAGCGACGCGATGGAGATGGCTGTCGCGTTCGCTCGTCGCCTACAAGTCGTACCCCATGCGAGCGATGACTTCGAGCGACGTCTCCCCAGTGTTGGCGGTATCAGGGCAGCAATATAGGCGCCGAAGCTAGCGTGACGCGTGCTTTATTAACTTAGGTTGACGTGGTTTACTGTAAAAAGCCGCATAAAAGATTTTTGAAAGTCTTCTAGTAGGTTCTTATCCTTGCGCTATAAAAATTCAATCGTTTGTACGTTCCGTACTTGATTGAATTGAAGTACTTGAGTGATGTACATAAAGTTCTGCTTTCGCGCTATTGGCTAGTCACTCGTAGCACTTCCGGGCGACGAGCGACGAATTCTAGACTTGCAGAACCGAGCGATCGCGCGACAAGACCGAGCCATCTGTTCAAGCAACGTCCCGATCCGTCGCTCGAAGCTGCCGCTCGTCGCTGTCACGCACAAAATCGCGCTCCCTCCCTCCCTCCCTCCCGCGCGGCGTCCCCACTTTCCTTCACATATCGCGAGCGCGAGTGAGCCGTGATTGTCAGTTCCCCTTGCGATCAGTCGCGAAATGCGCAGTTGCTGCCGGAGCCACAAGCCGCCCCCCCTTCCTCCCTCCCTCCCATTCCCGCACAGGCTTTCGCGCGACGGAAAACGGGGCGTTTGTCTTACGCTTTCTTCGCTCGCACGCGGCAGATTGAGCCGCGGTCGTCGGCTTCCATCGCGTGCTTTCACTCTCGCATACAGCATGCGACGCGCGGCCACAGTGTTATCGCCCTTGGACTTTATGGGTAATATCACGGCACCGACGAATGCGACGGCAAGAATGCGTCTCGAGTGTCCCTGCAATTGCTATATCAATAAATTGTTCGGACTTCTGCACCTTGAATTTCTGACTGTGCCTAGGTACCACGGAGAAGTTTCTTTGCTCGTTTTGTATGCGTTTCTGTCTAGGTGTGCCGGCATTGCGGAGTGAGGTTAAACACTGGTCATCGGCATGCTCGAGTTTGTTTACGCTGACAGGCTGGCTGCGGCGCAGTGAACCAGGTGAAGCAGAGGGCACTAACGCCCCATTTGGTGATCGCTGTGTGAAAGGTATGTCGAACCGACTCTCTCGCGCCTGCGGCGCTCGTGCTGAGTCATCAATGTCTGATTATACCTTTCGCGCGCCTTACGGCGCTCTACCTTCAAAACAACATCACTGATTTTCCTGGGCGAGCAGTAGGGACCGTAGTAGAGGCCGGGCCTGCTCTCCTGGAGCAGTATCTTTGCTCGCGCCAGGCTAAAAATATGTCGGACATACCCGCTTTGCTTCCGTTTCGCTAGCTCCGCTGCTTCCGCCTACTGATTTCACCGCCGTGTTTGTGTGCAAATGCATTTATTTCACTCAAATGGGACCATTGAAAGATGCTCAAGCAGGCCCGGCCTCTACCAAGGCACCTACTGCTCCTTCAGGAAAATCAGTGATGTTTTTTTGAACGTAGAGCGCCGTAAGACGTGAGAAAGGTCTAATCCGACATGACTGACTTTGCACGAGCACCGCAGGCGCGATGGAGTCTGTCCAGCGTACCTTTAGCTTCTGAGATTTGCGTATGTCCGACGCAGTTTTCGACACAGAAATCACCAAATAAGGCGTTAGTGTCCACTGCTTCACCTGGTCCTCCGCGCCGGCAGCCAGCGTCGGAGCGTACACAAACTCTGACCACACGCTTAGGGATAAATGCATACAACATGAAGAAAGAAACTTGTCCTCCGCGGTACCTAGGCAAAGTCAGATATGCAAGGAACAAGAGCCCGCAGATTTTCTCTCTCACATCTGGTCTTACTCGAGCCTGCGCAGAAAATTCGGGAGCCTCCGGAAATGCCACGCCATGCTGTACTTACTAGCGAACGTAAAGTGGCGCGCTGGCAAATCAAGCAGGAGTGTTCGCAGCACACCGCCCATGATATCGCATCAACTTGCTGGTCTACGCCTCTGATGTTGTGCAATCACCCACACATACAACGCAACCTTGAGGCAATCAGGAGTCAGAAGTCCACGCTTTTCCCGTGGAAGTCGTCGACCTTGGCCCTTGTCTCAATTAGTGGAGTCTCTGTGAAGGTCAGCTTGTAATGATTTGAGAAGACTGGCCTTTGCAGTCGTTACCAGCTCCACAGAAAGTGGCAGTTGCGGTCACCTCGACGGAATCCTCTTTGTTGGTCCACCAGTGATCAGCGCCGGGCTAGGAAGGCCCCCGACTTCATCTAAGAGAAAACTAGCGAAGCTGTCGCTTCGTGGGTAGCACCAAAAAATGTTCATGGCCGTTTGGATACGTAGCACCACACATAACAAAATTTTAATGTGGAAGTGCAATCTCTGAATTCACCACCCACGTTCCTTAAGTTTGACTGCTATGCGGAGTTGAAAGTCAACCAATAAAAAAATTAGAATAGATTTTCCTCATAGGTTTCGTTTGAGCAAAGAACTCCACGGCTATGATACAGTCACTATACCACCGCTACAGAACTGCGCTGCATTCGTTGTGAAAAGAGTTGTGTTGCAACATTACTCTCATGGATTAGATATACTCAGAGTGTCCAGGTTGAAGCGGTTGGAAGCACTTGCTTACATCTGTGCCAGTTCCCTTCTATGTAGGCTAAACATTTGGGTGGCAAAAATCAATCGAAACACATGCTGACGCACATGAAGAATATTCGCGCGCTCATCCTGCACATGTTTTTTTGCGCGCGTTCTGTTTATATGACCAGTCAAATATGCTGGCACAAGATTTTATAACTGGTCACATAAAAGATAACATCTCAAAAATATAAAATTTCCTTTTTCTTAAGATAAATTATACTTGTTACTTATAGACCCACTGCAATAAAATTTCGGCATTTCGAGCATTTTATTTCTGCAAATACACTCTCCTTTAAAAAGGATTGCTCAGACCAGTAAAAACGCCAGCTCCTGGACAGCATGCGGTCCTTTCTTTCTATGTATTTCCTTTGTACCAACTAGACCCAGTTCACCGTTCTTTTACATTCACCTTTCTGTCACTTTAACTAAACTATTGATAAATGAGTAGTATACAACAGCGAAACAATCTTCCCAAAGCAGTAGTATTAGTAATTGCGTCACGTATTTCCTTAATTACAGTGCACTAACAGTACCGAAGCAGACATTTAGAACACGTCTTAGATAATGGATATGACGAATATGGTTAGTAGGTACAGCGCAAGGGAATAGGAGCAGGAGGGCAGAAATAGTTTACGAGTGACCATGAGCAGAGGAGAGATTCGGTACATAGTTATCGAGTGGTAGAGGCTGCCACAATGCTATTACAATAGAATCACTCAGGTATATCGTTAGAACCTGTGAGATTTTTCTCCATTCCATTGTAAATGTTAATTTCAGATGAATGAGCGAGATTTTTACTGGCAAGGCGATAACCTAAACACCTTTCCTGGAAGTTTTTTGACACACAAATCAATGACGTCATATAGAGCGGTGTGGTAGCGTACCGCTAGAGTAAGACTGTTGTGGAATGCTTCATTGTAATGGGCCTTACAATTTTCTCGTGGGGAAGTTAAGAGACGCACAGAGATAACAGCTCAGAAATATTGGCAATGCAGCCCTGTCATCTTTATGTCGTTGTCATGGTGGTTGTCATCAGCATGCCGCCGTCATCGTCATGCCACTGTAGTCGTCATGTTATCGTGTCTGTGGTTGTCGTGCTGTCGCGTTGTGCTGTGAGCTGATTTGCAGAGTAAATGATTTAGGGCTGCGAAAACTGTCGACGTCGGTGCCTTTCTCGTCACGCTATAATAACAGCTTTGCTGTAACTGACATATGTTCGCGCACAATTCGTTTGCTATCTCTAGACCTTTAGAGTCGACATGACCATATAATCGAAAATGAGACCACGGTATTTTCATTACATGCCAAGATCATGGGCTTGCCCGGACAAAAATATCTGTTTGCGTGTAGGTACAGGTGATATGTTAGAATAATAATTTATATTCTGTGTTGGTGTCAAGAAGCTTGCTCAGAAGTATTGCTGGCACCAACAATATTTCTGAACAAAAGGTGAGCAGCAGCTGTTTGTTCACCTTTTCTGCCGCTTTTCATGGCTTTATAGACGAAGAGACAAGTTCCACGCACGCATTCGAAGTTTCTTCAAAATGCGACCGACCATTCATAGGGATGCGTGGAAAGAAATCTTTAAGCTCATAAGGTCATGAGAAGATAATATCAATCCGTGCAGTGTTTTATTGCCGTTGCCGGAATATCAAGTAAATGGCAACATGTGACCAGTGCTTTTAAACGTGTAGCAGCCATATTCTTTTAAAATTTATGAGGAAGCTGTTTGCTGAAGTTTTCGCAGAATTTGGCAAAACGAATTATTTATATAGATATTTGTATGTGTATCTGTATTTGTATAGGCATGCATGTATGTGGGCACAGGTTTCTTTTCGTGGAAAGGGTCCGTAAACCACCATCACCACCACCAGGAACGAGGAAATATACATGAAAAGTGGACCTGCTAAGGCGCATATGGCTTAGGCGATTAAGTTCGGCAGCTATATAACCTTGGTTTAAACAGCCAACACCTGAAACGAGTACCGAGACATTTCCGACTATTTTTATTTCTCCGCTACCTGAAAGTTGCAGACCTCTAAATCCCATGAACAATACTACGAAGCTTGAGAGTTCCTTACACAACAGAATATATTAGATGTTCAACAGCTGTTTTTAATTTCAGTTACGAAGAGCTAGCTCAATCATGACGTCATGACGCAAAGAATGGTCTCGTGAGAGAAGAACATCGCGGTGTCTTAACGCTCACTCCAGCTGGCTCTGTCATGCGGTATGCTGCTACGTCATGACTCACGTCAAGGGGCGAGAGAGACGGCGACGGAGCGAGTCGCAGCGGATGCTAGAATATCGCGATGTCCTTCAACGTGACCACCTTCCGCGTCAAGACGTCAGGGCACACACACTTCCTGGCAAACGAAACCGAAACTGGCTTTACGAAACTATCTTTTTATATATTTAGGGCCATCGTAGAACTTGCCAGTGTTTTAACGCGATGCGTTTTAGTCGAAGGAAACCTTATTCTCTGCAAAGACCATGTGGCCGATACCTGGTATCTGGCACTTTCGCGGGGTGATTCCGAAAATAGTACAGTCTAGAAATGCGGGTCATTAAAGGGACACTAAAGTGAGAAATGATTTCGTCTGCATCAGTAAATTACCGTTCTACAACACCAAAAACACCCCTCTTACAACGATAAGACGTTTGGTAAGCCAGAAAAAGCGCAAGAACAAAATTCGGGTGGCGAAACCTACTTAAATTCCCGCATCTGGGGGCTTTGACGTCTTGGATTTTGATGGCATCTTCTAGGGCCTGATAATTATATATAGCGGTACAGATTGACTACATTGTGTTCTAAAGGACCTAAATATGAAACATGGCAAGTTTCGGGAACCTTTATTCAGCCAACGCGGCCCAAATGCGAAAACATACTTTGGAATCCCTGACGTCACGCTGACGTACCGGCGCTGGGATTTCGGCGCGAAATTTAAATACCAATACTTGGACCTTCATTTTCTCATCTAATAATCAAACAATTTTTTTGAAATGACTGCCTGCAGGGTTGTCAAACAATGCTTCATTAGTCTAAACTGATTGATGGTTTCGCTTTAGTGTCCTTTTAAGCATGTGCAGTTGTTTCGCATGTGCCACTCTTCAGTGAGCCCCTTCGACGCCAAGTTAGGCGTGTTCCAGCGGGTATGTGCCACAAGGCATTGGGACCATTTGTACTGTGCCAGTTTTCAATAAACATCTTCGACTCAAATTTGGGTTTGCGCCGCTGAGATCTTGTCACTGGGTATGCACCGCCAGCAGTGGAGTAGCCCGAAATTTTGTTAGGGGGGGGGGGGGGGGCTCACGTTGAATTTGTCGTTATGAATTTCCTCCTCGTTATCAATTTGTCGAGGGATCAAACACATGAATAATAATTGCATTGCCATTGCTAAAGCTGCTGGAAACGAATTCTAGAACGCTACAGACTATGAAGACAAGTAAAATATGTTTTTCTTCATGAAAGAATATGCTCGCATGTCCCAAAAATTGTACCCGAAATAACTGATATCAATGCTTCCATCTTCTTTTTGTCTTTTTAATAAGTAAAGAAAATATCAGACGAACTTTAGAACTCTATCAGCTCGATACCAGCAAAGCAGTGCATATCGCTGATATAAAATCTAAAGGCAATGAAATGAACAAGTTGAGGACACATAATTTAATGAAACTTTGTGATTCAAGAACCTTGTTTACATTTCTGTACAAATGCAGCGGCCAGGGAAAATCTCGATGACGCTTTCCTTCGTACCAATGTAATGCCGGGCAGCAGCTGTCACCGGTCGTGTATTGTGAGTAATTGCACCGAAGTTATAGTCTCAAAACAGAGCATGTGAAAAAGCAGCAGTTCTGCAAAATATACGAGGGCGAGTCAAATGAAAGTGAGCCGATGCGAATATATGGGAAACAGCGTGCATTATTTAAAAGTAGTCTCCATGACCATTCAGACATTTGTCCCACTGAATAATGAGTCGCGTGATTCCCGCTCCATAAAATTCCTTCGATTGCTGCTTCAAAATGTTTGTAAGTGAGTCTTTCACGTCATCATCCGACACGAAGCTGGTTCCCCTGAGCTGTTCCTTCATGTTTTTTCAATTGCCCCAAAATGTGGAGATCGCAAGACAGCAGGCCTGGGCTGTACGGCCGATGTTGCAGCGTTTCCCACTTGAACTTTGCCGGTTTTGTATTAAAGGGACCCTGAAACGATTTTGACTATATTGTGCAAACATACTGAGTCGTTATAGTAGGTCCTTCTGATCATTAATTGACGCATCTAAGTGCTCCACGTAAAGCGTGTAATTTATTATAAGGTTATAAAAATGTTCATTACTGCCTATCGCAGCCCACTGGTCGGCAGAATTTTTAGCCGCCCTTACCCATATGACTTAAATCACCCAGTTGATGTCAGTAGGGCGAGCTATCCGATTGGCTGCCCTGAGCGCGTCTAAGATATTTTTTCCACCTTTATGATGAACAAATGTTGTTCGTAAAAGTTGGAATGTTAGTTAATTTGTTTCTATAAAATGAAAGTAACAGAAAGAGAATGCACAAGAACAATTTCTCACTACACTTAAGCACTTCCGGCACACAGCAAGCGTCGTCTGCTTGTGTTACAACGTGCTCCATTTTGACGAGAGCTCCTTGGTCAGAGTCAGTCTCAGTCTTTTCGCGAGCGCTATCATTCGATTTTGTTGCGTTGTGGACTGCAAACGTAGCAACTGGAAATATGTCAAGCTGCGACATCGTGTCCCTCTGCAAGGCAGCAGACGAGCGCACTGGCTGCAGCGCATCGGACTGCCCCTGACCGATCGGCGCACAGGATTTGCGCGTTTGCGGCCGTCACTTTAAGCCGCAAGATTACTAACGCAACAGCATTCGATCGCGAATCCGGTATTAGGGCAAACGCAAGCGCAAGGGGACCGGGCCTGGTCATTTGACCGTGTCGTTTCACGGTATGAGCAGAAGCGCAAATTTGAATGGTCGGCATGGTGCAGCCACCCGGTGGGACGGAGCTCAGCCACACACAGTAGGAATGACGAAATGTATTTTACTTGCTGCTGGTGTAAATTTTTCGCAGGAGTGTAATCATTAACGCGTTGCTTTTTATAAATGTTTAAAATGTTTTACACTTGGTTAGAGAAATATTAGCTCTTTGTTTGGCTGGTTAAGCTCTGCGCCAACAGGTGGCTGTACCACGGAGACCGATCAGGCAGCTCACGTACGTCTACGCTAAAGTTCCTGCATCAGTTTGAGTTTGTGCCTCCACCATTCCGTCGAAACTTCCAGCTCGCCTGTGGTTACCGGAATACCAGACACGTTCGGCGCTGCGACAGAATGCTCGCAACGCACGCTGCATTGATAGCTCTCGCTTAGGGTCGACTGCCAAGCACCTAGCGGAGAGTTTGGAGAGGCTTCGCGCGCTCGCTCCTAGAGAACCGGAAGTCGACAACACGACGTGGCATCATGACGCAGAGCCAGGGAAGGCGGAGCTTAGGGCCAATCACTCGACGAACGAGTTGAGGAGAAAATACATGACTATGGAGGAGGGTAACTTGTAAGCGTCCGTAGCTCTCGAAATATGAGACGTTTCACACTAATTGTGGTGCGAATGATTAACTGTCGCTGTACCCTACGCGTCTACAAAATTTGTCCGAACTGTTTCAGGGGGCCCTTTAACCACATCAGCGACGTGGGGACCGGGATTGTCATGGAGTAAGATTACCCTATTGGTCAATTTTCCGCGTCGTTTGTTGCTGATTGGGACACGCAGAAGATCCGGTGTCTCACAATATTGGAAACGATTGCTAGTCTCTCCAGGTTTAGCAAATTCGATCAGTAATTACCCCTGGCGATTGGAAAAAAAGTCAGCAACACGTTTCCGGCGGTAATGACGGCCGTTGTTTTCTTTGGGATGGTGAATTTGAAGGTTTCTACTCTAAGCCTTGCCGTCGTGTTTCGAGCTCGTAGTAGTGGCACCATGATTCATACCCTGTCGCAATTGCAGGCAAGAAATCGTGACGGTCATTGTGATACCGGGTCTGATGAGTCAAGGCAACACCGAACCTTTCAGTCTTCTGGCGGTGGTTCAAAATCTTGGGCATCCATTGCACACACAAGAGCCGATAATCGAGATGTTCATGAATTATGGTGTGAATCGAACCGTGGCTGATGTTCACACGCTCTGCCAGTTCATCGATGCTTATCCTACGTTTTTGTCTAAACAGCTCATCAACCTTTACAATTTTGTTGGGGGTGATTACATGGCGCCTTTGGACCGGTCTTAGATTTATATTTGCGTTTTCCCTGTCCTTCTTTGAACAGTTTGCTCCAATGCTCCACAGTGGCCAATGAAATTCAATGTTCAACGTATACACGGCAGCCATACAGCAACCAATTTCTTTTTGGGAAACACCTTCAGCTGTCAAAAGCATCACGACACCACGCTGTTCAACTTTTGGAGTGTCCATTATGTTAGGCAACCATGTTCAACCCAGTGTATGAGAGCATTAAAGAACCCTTAGCTCACACCTGCGTGTCACTTTTGGAAATGAGAGATGCCTGTGGGTTACGCGCATGCCTCGTAGATACTGAACCGAACGATTATTGCGCGGGACGGGCTGGCTTACTTTCATTTGACTCGCCCTCGTATATTAGAAATGCGAAGATACAATGAAATATACATATACGAAGATACAGCTTGATAAATGGTAGAAAATGTCACTGGAAAGAAAGTTCACTGCACGTATACACAAACCTCCGCAAAAAGATATATAGATATACGTATGTCTCCAACAAATCAACGTAGCTAAGAAAAAGTCACTGTATATAATGCGTCAAACAAGGCAAATAAACATGATGTGCAATCACAGATCACAGAATCCTAAAGCCTGCCCGTCCTCCCTCCACCACTGACCCTGACACATGGCGGCGACGGCGACTGCAGGAATGTGCCTCGAATATGCATATATTTGATATCGCAATTAAATAGTAAAAGTATCCTGCTAATGAAGAAACTCGTTTCCCATTACTTTCTAGAAAAGAAGTAACAAAATTCAGCTTTCACCATGCGACAACTCATTGCGGCGCAAGAATGACTTTCTTTTGTGGGGCGGGGGCACCGAAATGACAAAACCTGAAGAAAAGCATGTTGCCCTCAATCGAATGCCTACTTTAGGCACCTAATGGGGCGACCGAAGGAATATCGAAGAAAACGTGAGACGCTTGGTCCACATAGAACAATGCGCATACCGCTCGGTATCCTACACCGGCGGGACAATACTTTTCGGAGAGGTTGCGGTCAAGCCAACGCGTTGCAATCCGTCGAGCGGCAACAGTGATGACAACGAGCAACTAGCCGGAAAGCGACTAAAACTCTGCCAGGCGAAAATCCACTCCACCAGAGAAAGGTGAACGCGTATTAAAGTGCACCGCTCAGTGGTCCGGGTAACACGAGAACAAAGCATGCGCTCTGGCTGGCTCTGGGAGCTCGCGGGTAGCCAGAACAAGAAAATTGAAGAGGCTTAAAGTGTTTTCGCGAGTAAAAGTCAAAGTAGAAAAAATAAATCAGAACGTAGTTACCTTTGCTGGCTTTAGTACCTTGACATAAATGCTTTGGCGCAGGTGAAAAAACTGTTCAAATTCTTTTCTTTGACTTGATGGCACAAATGAACGACCACAACGCCTCGCCTCATCGGACCTCACTGCGCCCTTTGTCAAGTTGTGTGATAGTGTGTCGATTTGGCTTGTCTCGTTCTATGGTCCGTTGTTCGACATCAGAAAATTCAATGCACCTTTCGCTTCCAATGTTTGTAACAACATTAATCCCACAAAGTTACGGAATTTAAAATCTAAAGCACGACTTTGGAAATGTCAATGCACCTTTTGCGTCAAAAGTTTATGAGAACTGTGTACCCATAAAGTTTAAGAATTCCAATCCTTGCACTCCGTGGATTCGGCGGCCTCCGCGAGATGCCGCGATCAGCCTGCTGGCCATCAAAACTCGCTTCAAACTTCGTGCTTAGATGGGGCTCCTTGCGTTATGTGACTCGCGGTGCATGGGCGTTGAAGCGAAATCTAGCCGGAGTTCACAATGTTCGCGCTTAAATGTATTTTCGAGCGTGAAAAAGACATTCTAGACAAAACCCAGAATCATTTCCTGCGCCGGGGTTGTTTTGGTCGGTGGTGCATGACAGCACGAAAAAATTTCGGGGGGGGGGGAGGCTGAAGCCGATGGATAAGTTGACGATGGATAAGTTGATTCACTGATTCAACGCCAATAAAATGCACAGGTCCTCGACGAAGATGGTGTGCCTTTACAATAGCATAAAAAATCTGCTATGGTGGCTGAATGGCCATGGCGATTTGCTGCTGAGCACAAGATACTGAGTTTGATTCGTTACAATGGCGACAGAATCTAAAAACAGTTGCGTACTGGGGTGTACAAGACACTAGGCTTGTCGAAATTAATGCGCATACACACGACACTCCTGACAGATAGAACATGGCTTTCCAGCTTGACAGCACACATTATGATTTTACATTAAGTATATTACAACTATACGACAGAAATACGGCAGATGAATAGAGATGTCGCAATAAAAACGACATCACCTCGGCTCGCTTGCAGACAGGATGACCTCTTTGTGCTAGCTTTGCGAGAGGCATTTGACAGACAGCCAGTGCTGCCCGGAAATGCTATGTAAGAGCAGCTGAGTTGTTTATGTGGTATATTACCAGACGGACCTCTTAGCGCTTCCGTCCGTATCTTTCAGGCAAGTGAAGCATGTGGTTTGACAAGAAGCCATCGAAGGCAGGGTCTCATTTACGCCTCTTGCACTTCACAGTTACCGACGTACTGCCAACGCCATCTGTGTGTGCGAATGCTTAACGCGCCGTTACTTCCGAGATGCCTGCCCGGATAGTGCAGCTGTGAGTCTGCGCTGTGCATGCTGTCCGTTTTGCGGTAGTGTCGCTTTATATACACACTAGGATAACGGCACAGGTGAAGACTCATCTCTGCTTTCGTTGATGGGGTCCTTATAACGAAAGGAGCTGCCATACGCACTGACATTTTTCAAAGTTAATCGTAAGTGTATCTATTTTGGGTGTTAATAGGGTTGAAACCTTCTTTTCGGAGCTCCACAGGGGTTACAGCGTGTACATTCTCCGTTGAAGCAACACGAATCGGACTTTTCTCCGGTGATTATTTTAATTTAAGCATTTTAATGTCTTTCAGTTCGCCGTACTTTCTGTTAATTGCATTGTTATTGCGTTGTATTACCTGTTGACCGTCCAGGAAAATCTTCTTTCGTACATATTTCCTTTCATTTCGGCAGCGTTCACGTTTTGGGCCCACGTGATAGAAAGGCGGGTATAATATGCGGATGCGGCCCGTACTATCGACGGGAAAAGAGTGACGCTAAACGCATGTGAAACTAATCTTCGTAAATGTCCCATCATTGACTGCGTAAGCAATATAAATTTTTTTCCAAAAGATAGCCCAGCGGAATTTGCTCTTGCGTTCTTCGTTAAAATAAGGTGTGGAAATGTGGCACTTTTGTTATTATTATTATTATTATTATTATTATTTTGCTTTCCATTCTACGGTTGCTATAGTAATCTCAAACTGATACATTTGTTTTGCTGGAATGGAGAAATAGAGATAGACGAAAAAGGTGCGTTTATTGAGAGGAAAGGCACAGACGTAGACCGGAGAAAAAACCACGTCTCGGACTCGCTGCTACACTCTGCAGTCCCACTAATTAGCATTTGCTTTTGAAGTATGGGGAAATTCCTGCAACAAACAAACAACACACGTGCAGAAATTATGGCCACATGATATAAAAATTTGTTGTTCGCAATCCTGCACCAGGTATGTCTGCGTAAATTAGAAGGTGACAATTTATGCGTGCGTTTCCCGGCCTTTTAGAGGGACGCCGCTTGAGGTCTGAGCGCTGGTGCACAGAGAAACAAACATAAAAACAACTACAACGAGAAGTTATGGGATAAAAATAGAAAACGAGAAATAACCAGGATGAGAAACAATAAAGCAATAACTATATCAATCAATCAATCAATCAATCAATCAATCAATCAATCAATCAATCAATCAATCAATCAATCAATCAATCAATCTAATTATTCAACAACAACAATAATAATAATAACAATAATAATGACAATAATAATAATAATAAGAGCAATAATAATAATACCACTAAATAATAATATTGTTATTATTATTATTAATAGCATGTCCTCGCCGGTCCCAGCTCCTTTCGCCCAGCCGCCCGCAATCGAATCTCGGCACGCGCTCTCCTCGAGTGCCACGCCACTGCGCACACTTCTTTTACTCCGTCGTGCTGTGGCCACTCGTCACACTAACATAAGCAACCTCGCTCGATTAGTGCTCACCCGACGGTGAGTATTCAGCATTCAAGTCGCTCATAGCTGTTTCTTTAGGGCGGGACAATAGCACTGTTCGGTAATTAGGTTTGACCTTGCGTTGCAAAAATTACTAACGCCAGCTTTTCGTGCATAGAAATTCTGATAACCTTCTCTGGTGGCGAGCTTCAGTGCTTGCGTTAGAAAGAATTGGCTGACTTTGGTTGATAAAATATTGCCTAATCTTCGTAATTACTTGCGTAATACTACGTCGAGTAATTCTATAATGTGCGAATCTGTAGAAAAATCAACGCCGAGAAAAAAAAATTATTTCATTATCGCCGAAGAGACTGCAACGTTTCTTCGCCGGAGTAAACAGATCCGTCGTCGTGCCATCATCGTCGCCATCGACGTTGTTCATTTGTCGCTGCTTTAATCTCCAAGTCACACTCATCGGCGACGCTGTAAATAGACTGGAGTCAACCAACTATTCTTCTCGAAGGCAGTAATTTACTTTGTTTGCAGAAATCTCCCGGGGCTTAGCGTAGAGAAGAGAACTATAGAGTCGGATCTCTGATTAATAAGGATCTAGCTGGTAACATACAGGAATTCTATAGCATTAACGATAGCTGGCAGGTCCTGTTGTGAAACCTAATAAGAGGTACAAATTGAAGGTCGTAAAGGCCTACGCACCTACATCCAGTCATGATGGCCAGCGAGTCGAAAGCTTCTATGAAGACGTGCAATCGGTGATGGGTAAAGTCAAAACAAAATACACTATACTGATGGGCGACTTCAATGCTAGGGCAGGCAAGAAGCAGGCTGGAGACAAGTCAGTGGGGGAATATGGCATAGGTTATAGGAATAGCAGGAGAGAGTTATTAGAAGAGTTTACAGAACAGAATAATATGCGGACAATGAATACCTTCTTCTGCAAGTGAGGTAGCAAAAAGTGGACGTGGAGGAGCCCCAATGGCGAGACTACAAATGAAATAGACCTCATACTCTGCGCTAACCCTGACATCATACAGGATGTGGACGGGCTCGCCAAGGTGCGCGGCAGTGACCATAGGATGGTAAGAACTCGAATTGTTCTAGACCTGAGGAGGGAACGGAAGAAACTGGTACATAAGAAGCCAATCAATGAGTTAGCGGTAAGAGGGAAAATAAAGGAATTCCGGATCAAGCTACAGAACTGGTATTCGGCTTCAACTCAGGAGGAGGATCTTAGTGTTGAAGCAATGAACGACAATCTTATGGGCATCATTAAGGAGTGTGCAATAGAAGTCGGTGGTAACTTCGTCAGACAGGATACCGGTAAGCTATCGCAGGAAATGAAGGATATGATTAAGAAACGCCAATGAATGAAAGCCTCTAACCCTACAGCTAGAATAGAACAGGCAGAACCTTCGAAGTTAATCAACAAGCGTAAGATAGCTGACATAAGGAAGCATAATACGGATAGAATTGAGCATGTTCTCAGCAACAGAGGAAGCCTATAAGTAGTGAAGAAGAAACTAGGAATAGGCAAGAATCAGATGTATGCGTTAAGATATAAAGCCGGCAATATCATTACTAATATGTATAAGACACTTCAAGTGGCTGAGGAGTTCTATAGAGATTTATATAGTACCAGTAGTACAAACGACGATAATGGAAGAGGGAAGAGTCTAGATGAATTTCGCAACCTACAAGTAATGCCGGAATGAGTAAAGAAAGCCTCGGGAACTATGCAAAAAGGGAAGGCAGCTGGGGAGGATGAGGTAACAGCAGATTTGTTGAAGGATGGTGGGCGCATTGTTCTAGAAAAACTGTCCAGCCTGTATACGCAAGGCCTCATGACCTCGAGCGTACCGGAATCTTGGAAGAACGCCAACATAATCCATAAGAGAGGGGACGCGAAAGACTTGAAAAATTATAGACAGATCAGTGTACTGTCAGCTGCCTACAAAGTATTTACTAAGGTAATCGAAAATGGAATCAGGAACACATTAGACTTTTGTCAACCAAAGGACCAGGCAGGATTTGGTGAAGGCCACTCAACAATAGACCATATTCGCACTATCAATCAGGTGAAAGAGAAATGTGCGAAATAAAACCAACCCTTATAAATAGCTTTCATTGATTACGAGAAAGCGTTTGATTCAGTCGAAACCTCAGCAGTCATGCAGGTATTACGGAATCATGGTGTAGACGAGCCGTATGTAACAGTAATGAAAGATATCGATAGTGTCGCCACACTCACCGTAGTCCTCCATAAAGAAAGCAACAAAATACCAACAAAGAAGGGCGTGAGGCAGGGACATACGATCTCTCCAACGCTATTCACAGCATGTTTACAGGAGGTATTCAGAGTCCAGGATTGGGAAAAATTGGGGATAAGAATTAATGAAGAATACCTTAGTAACTTGCGATTCGCTGATGATATTGCCTTGCTTGATAACTCAGGGGACCAGTTGCAGTGCATGCTCACTGACCTGGACAGGCAGAGCAGAAGGGCGGGTCTAAAAATTATCTGCAGAAAACTAATGTTTAACAGTCTCGGAAGACAACAGCAGTTGGCAATAGGTAGCGATGCACTGGAAGTGGTAAGAGAATACATCTAGTTTGGGCAGGTAGTGACCATGGATCTGGATCGTGAGACTGAAATAATCAGAAGAATAAGATTGGGCTGGGGGTGCGTTTGGCAGGTATTCTCAGATCACGAACAGCAGGTTGCCATTATCCCTCAAGGAAAAGTGTGTAATTACTGCGTCTTACCAGTACTCACCTACGGGGCCGACACCTGGAGGCTTACGAAAAGGGTTCTACTTGAATTGTGGACGGCGCAACGAGCTATGGAAAGAAGGATGGGTCTAACGTTAAGGGATAAGAAGAGAGGAGATTGGGTGGGGGAAGAAACGCGAATTAGTGGCAGGGCATGTAATGAGGAGGGAAGATAACCGATGGTAATTAAGGGTTACGGGCTGGATTACAAGAGAAGGGAAGCGTAGCAGGGGGCGGCATAAAGTTAGGTTGGCGGATGAGATTAAGAAGTTTGCAGGGACAACATGGCCACAATTAGCATATGACCGGGGTAGTTGGAGAAGTGTGGGCGAGGCCCTTTTCCTGCAGTGGGCGTAGCCAGGCTGATGATGATGATGATGATGATCGCGGCAATAATAACAGCTTTATGTTTGCTTGGTTGCGCTTTGTGACCGCAGGTATTTGCAGCGTGCAGGCTGCTCACGCGTACGCCTCCAACCATACATCAAAACGCCGAGCTCTCCTGCCTGCATTTACTAGTGTTCCGGTCACGCTTAACGCTGCAATAGAACGCTGTCCACCCTCTCTCCAATGCAGATCCAATGCTCTGCAGAACTCGGTGTGCGTGAAGATGTCGTGAACCACCAAGGCAAAATTACATATCGGGAGAAATGTGGTCCAGATGCCAATGAAAAGTGAGTCTTTAACCCGCCATGATAAAAATAGAGATTGCAGAGCGAATAGACCTTTTGTACAGCTTTAGAGCAATGATTACACAAACTGTGACATGCTCAAACGTGTAAAAGCTTGCCGCAGTGCCAAAGTAGGATGAGCGATATGCAGCATATTTTGGCATTGAACTTGTCTTGTAAATGCTATTTTTATTGTAAGCCTCGCTGTCAAGCCTTTCCCTCCGGCACTCCCTTTACTGAAATGCAGCACTGTCTTTCTATTGGTGTCATGATGATGATGGTAATGACAGCAGTAAGGCTGGTTAATGCTTGTCCCTTTGATTCCTGTGAGTTTAGTGGTACAGAATATGGCACTTGCATACACCTGTGCAGCGAAATTTTATGCTTGTGGTGATTTGTAGGAGAGCTAATTCGTGTTGGGACATTTCAAAGACGTGCGCCATTGTGGCTTAATAACTAGATCATTGGTGAGGTTGAAGACTCGTTGTATTACTATAGAAGCTTGAAGCTGAATTGCACAACAATTCGACGGGACACAAAGAAGAGAAATACACACAGCAGAACGCTCTGCTGTGTGTCTTACTCTTTTTTGTGTGCCGTCGAATTGTGCGATCCAACTTCAAATAGAGCATTAGGCCTCTTTGGTGCAGGACCAAGGAAGAGAAATACACACAGCAGAACGCTCTGCCGTGTGTGTTACTCTTCTTTGTGTGCTGTCGAATTGTTGCGCGATCCAACTTCAAATAGAGCATTGGGCCTCTTCTGTGCATGACCGAGGAAGTGTGAGCTATTCGACACCATGCCAGTGCCTTGCCACACAATTATGGAAGTCTGAAGGTTTGCAAACAAAGCTTTGCTTTCAAATCCACCTGCTCATGTAATACAAGCATTGATTGAAAGAACCGTCATACAAAAATAATGGTGAAATGAGTGGCCTTTGAAAATTTGTATGTTGACACTAATGACATAATAGGTGCCACAGCGAACTCGACAATTGTACTGGACAGAGAACTTTGTTTCCTGTGTGAAGCACAAGCTTCCATTACATGCTGTGCAGATAACCAAGCTCAGTTTGTTTTAACGTGGTACACAACATTAACTGTAATCTGTTTTTGATTCAAGTGCCAAGCACCACCTCTTTTTCAAGGATATCATGGGAATATTTGGTGAGAACTGTTTACAGCCCTTCATAATGGAAGTGTGGCCAGCCAGCTTTGCTTGGGTGCCTTTATAGATTTCTGTTCCTGATCATTGTGTGCTATCAAGTTGCTAAAGTCTATGCAACCAGTGCAAGGCATTACGTGATTCTATAGTCGGATACAACTTTAGGAGGCTGCAGAACCTGCACTTCACCGGCAGGTGAACACAAGCCTGCACCAATCTGCACCTGCACACCTGCACACACTGTACACTGACGTCGTGCCGCTGGATGCACTAATACCCGCTCATTGGAGAGGGACTATTTCTTTAGACGTGGAGGCAATAGGCTGCTGCGCGTTGGTCATCATGGCGGGGCCTCTCCTGTCTTATGAAGTTGTATCCGGCTAGATGATGCCGCTTTTTATACAACACAAAAGGACCAAGTGTACAATTATTTGGCCTATCAAATGTATACATCCCAAGTGAGCTATGCATGGGCTTAAGCTGTGTGAAAATTAATACATGCAAATATATGACATTGTTAAAGAATATGTGGTATCGAACCTGCATGTAATGGCACATTTAAATCGGGGAGTGTTGCATTCATGTGCACAGTCTATAGGTGATAGCATTATTAAGGTCATGCCGTTTCCTGTCTTTTCATTGTGAAATACACGCACCGTTCATCTTGTGGCTAATCAACACCCACTATATTCTTGCACATAGACAGAACAAACAGCAGCACAATGACGTATATGCTGCATTAGTGTCTTTTTCATTTACACGGTCCAATAGTGGCACAGGTTGTCTTACGTTTTTGCCCATTTTGAAGAGACATCAAGTGCATGTTACAAGTGTCCCAATATGCACAGCACAATGTTTACTGTAATACTGTTATTCATGCTCTTGAATAATAAACAAAATAATAAACTGAAAGCTCCTTTATAAGGTGTGTTCTGGGATTTCGACTGGAAATCAGTGAGGGCACTGATCCTACTGTTGCAGAGCAGCCCTCTGGACCTTGCCACACTCTCAAGAGCATGTGCCTGGCGCTCGCCTACTGCCACCAAGCGGTTGAGTGCCTCCAGCAGCAGAATGTTTTGCTGCAAAACAAGTGGATTGTTGGAATGAATCAATCGCATATAAACCATTAATTGTAAATAAAAATGCTCATTGCACTATTGGTACTAACTGCCCTTAACTGTGCAAGCCTTTAGTGTATGCATAATGAAACAATTTGTCGGGACAACATTGCTTTATTTTTCATAAGAGGTTGTTTTTTTCAGAGCCAATTGTAATGTTTATTACTGTGCCAACAGCTGAGGTGCCCTCGCACCTTCACGAGTCTCGACTGTCAGCACCAGAAACCATTTCTGTTCACTGCAAAATCAATGGCGCTCCCTACAATACCGTCTTATGCGAGCTGATTGCATCCTATGCCTGCAAACATCATATTTTTGTCCCAATACGCAATTTTCTACCATCCTCGGCTGCAGTTCTCTCTCCTTGACATCCATTCTGTCACGCTTATGTAATCACCTGTTATAAATTGGCGACAAGTGATTGAAGACGTGCATGGCCTGCCCACCGATTCCATTTTTTTTCTTAATCTCAACTAGCATAACAGTTGCCACGGTTTACTACGCCACTGTCTTCCTGCCTTAATGCTATCTCCAACAATTTTTGTTACTTCGCTTTCTGCACAGTCCTCGACTTCTCAAGTTTATTTGTTAACCTCCAGGTTTATGTCCCATATTGCATAACCGGTAGAATGCAACGATTCTAAATATTTTTCAGGGATATTGGTAACGTGGCGATCACGATTCGAAAATGCCTCCCATGTGCTGTTCAACCCATGAAATTTTTGTATAAGTTTGCTGCTTTATATCAGTACCTGCTATTGATATTTCACCTGGATAAAGATACTCTTTCCTAGATTCTGCCGGCTGAATGTCACTGATGAATTTCTGTTATATCACTAAGTTATTGAAGGTTACCTTTATCTTTTCTATATTTTCGCGGGCCCACGTACATGTAAAAGCACGAACACTCATTGGCTCTCAATGCCTTTTTTAAACTGCTGGACATTCAGTTCGTTACAACGAAAGTGACTTAATCCGTGCACTATTATTATGCTAAATATGAAACTAGAAATATACTTATTTGCAGTTTGTCGATGCCTCCTTCACTGTGTTGGTTGCGAGATCCATCGTCGGCACCACCTCCTTGTCGCATCGTAGCTATATCGGCTGTCTTCCTTTTGCACACACTATGCAATATTCTTGACGCTCGCCGTCACGCAGAGTGGAGGAACTCAGCGCACTCACAGAAGCAGCACCGGATAAGTTGTTTGTTCAGGATTGTGCCGTGAACAGTAGGTGCGCGTTGCGATCTGTAAAATCGCCTAAGCTATTCGCAGTCTTTCGGGGTGCACGGAAAGATTGCTCACGGAGGAACAGAACTATACAAGAAATAATGGTCATCGTCGAGCCTGATCACTACGCCGCGCACTGCAAGCTCGTTGTACGAGTTTGTTCACACTGGGCCTCTCCGATGCTTAGCCGCCATGCTCGCCCGATGAATGTATGTGATGACGCCACCACAGCGTTCCCTCGTGGTATAATGGAAAGCGTACTAAGTTACAAATTAGTCGAATATACATTCAGTGTACATCTTGTAAGCTTTAAAATGCTTTTAAACCACGTTAAGCTAACTAATAATATTGTACGAAATGCATTTGTTTTATAATTCGCTTGGGCGTGTAATGCACTCGGTGGAACAACAAACAAGTGAAAGAAGGCGCGACCATGCACCGACGGTATGATCTCGTGAGCCCCAGTTTGTCGACCGCCCAGAAGGCAACGCCCAAGGAATGATAGCCACCCAGAGTGAATCTAGATAAACCAATGAAACTGGAGGCTTGTCGAAAGATAAACTGTGTCTCGGTACCATTTGTGCTTTCATCTTGGGGTGTCGCCAGAGCTCGTGCAGATGCCGAGTTTCGCCAAACTCGGCGCATCCTGCATAGCACCCCTGGTTGCCTATTTTAAGATATTTGGTGGGACAGTGGCTGTGGCATCATACTGTTGAAGCAGATGAAGAGGGCGTCGCGGTAGCATAAGGAGGAAGGCGGAGGAGGAGAGTATGGCTAAACGGTGAGGAGCAAAGTGGAGTGCCGCACGAGACGTGCTGATGGCAGCATCCAGACATGCGGCTAGTGCGTCCACCGATACCATATAGATTCACGCTGGAACTACTGAGCACACAACACAACCACCACGTTTAGAGAAAACGCGCGAACTGAGTGTGTGAGAGCGCGGAGCGCACCATCCCAGCAGCCTTCAAGCATTCCGAGCCTACAGAGAAGGACTAAGTGATGAAAATAATGGCGGCGTTAAATTATATGACCGACTACGCACAAATAAGCGGAAAGCGTGCATGAAACAGACATTGTCGATTCGACTGGTTAAAGGAAGCCACTGCTCTGTTCTACGGCACGGGTTGTAGCCGTTGCAGATGTTGCAGTACTCGGCTTTCTCGACATGGTCGGAGAGCATAGGACACGATTGATTCGGTTACGCCTAGAGGTGGGTGGTAATGCGAAGCTGTTCCGGTTTTCTTCCTACAGCTTTCTGACGTTTTCTCCCGATATGCTGGTGCAGTTTCGGTCATTGATGGCAACTTCTGCATTTATCGCCTACATTGGAAGTTTGATTCTTAGTGCAGCAGCTTCACGTTGCTGGTCGACATGTCTTTTCGGAAAAGCGTGCGCTGAAGACAGCCGTGAAAGAGGTTTAACATTCCGTGATATGATCACGTAGTACGTGTTGGATTGTGTGTGTTGGTCCCACATATGGCCAGTATAGGACGTCCCGTTGCAAACATCCTTCGGACATTCATATATGAATATTGGCTGTTTGACATAACTTACGGCAAAGCAGCGCACAGCCTTTGCTGTGTTTTCGAGAAACTTTTTTCTTGACATCGATGTATCCAAACCAAAGTGTGCCGCACGTCGTTTCATTGCTCCCACAAAGGTCATTTTGGTACGCATGTATAGGGGCCCTACTCGGGAATTGTTTGTGACACACAAGTTCAGTCTATGTGACTATCTCAGTGCCCGTTCTGAAGGCAGATTGCCTGTACGTATATAACTGTGGATTTGCAATTTTTGTAACGGAGAGAAATAAATGAGAACCTCCTTGAAGGTGATCTTTGTACGTCTATGCAATATGCATAATTCAAAAGAGCGCTCTCGTTTGTTTATTCCGCATAGAATAATTGCTAATGAAGAGAAAATCAGACATCCACCCGTTCCTAGCAATTGCTACAAAGGAAACCCGTACGGGTTCCTCGGAAGAAAAGCCTCACAGTTGAAGAAAAATTCGTCCGTGTCGGGGACTCGAACCCGGGACCACCGCCTTTCGGGCAGCCGCTCTACCATCTGAGCTAACCAGGCGGCCAGCAGATGGTAAGGCGAAGTCGACTTTGTCGACAACTCGAAGCACAGGCAAGAGTTTTGACGTAATAGTTCTGCGGAAACCCGCTTGGGGGAGAAAAGTAATTAATAAAGAGAAAATCAGACATCCACCCGTTCGTAGGAATTGCTACAAAGGAAACCAGTACGGGTTTCTCGGACGAAAAGCCTTACAATTGAAGAAAAAGGCGGTGGTCCCGGGTTCGAGTCCCGGACCAGGACGAATTTTCCTTCAACTGTGAGGCTTTTCTTCCGAGGACACGTACGGCTTTCCTTTGTAGCAATTGCTACGAACGGGTGGATGTCTGATTTTCTCTTTATTAATTACTTATCTCCCTCTTGCAGGTTTCCGCAGAACTATTACGTCAAAACTCTTGCCTGTGCTTCGAGTTGTCGACAAATTCGACTTCGCCCTACCATCTCCTGGCTGCCTGGTTAGCTCAGATGGTAGGGCGGCTGCCCCGGAAAGGCGGTGGTCCTGGGTTCGAGTCCCGGGCAAGGACGAATTTTTCTTCAACTGTGAGGCTTTTCTTCCGAGGAACCCGTACGGGTTTCTTTTGTAGCAATTGCTACGAACGGGTGGATGTTTCATTTTCTCTTTATTAATTACTTCTTTCCGCCTTGCGGGTTTCCGCAGAACAATTACGATAGAATAATTGTGTTTTCATGCGGTATAGTATTGCAGTCGCAAGCTCTCTGAGGACGGTCCTCAATGAAATGGACATATGTCATGTGATATTTGTACCACTCATGTCAACTGCGCGTAAATGCATGATTATTTAATGCCTGATGCATGCAAACAACCTATATGAATAGTTTTAATGCTGCATAATACACCCTTGAGTAAAAAGGGCGTTATGCCTCTAAGGAGAACCTTGATAAACCTGGGGTGAAATTATGACAGAACACCCATTCGTCGGAAAGGGTATAACGTTGGCTTAACACCCATTGGTGAAGACGATATAATTCCAACTAAACACCCTTTCATATGGGTGTATTAGTTCACTAAGCACCCTTCTCTAAAGGTGCAAGGGGGTGAGTAACAGATACGAAAAAACACCCTTATGGGTGCAGCTTTCTTTAATCCTATATAATTAAAGTTCTGGGTTGTTTTCAATCCAAGAAATTGAATCTGGTGGATGGCCGAAGGATGTCTTAAATGGGATATCCCGAATTTAATGTCCTGATGTTGTCCACTATAGACGTTGTTACGTTTCGCCTCCGACGTGCGGTATAGCCGGCGCGGATGCAACGGACGCCGGGGCTTTGTTCCCAGCGGCGGACATTTTGGCCAGTTCAGCGCTGTCCCAACGCCTCCTGCTGAGTGCATCCAGGCATGTTTCAATGCCACGTGTCTTCGTGTGTGTGTGTGTGTGTGTGTGTGTGTGTGTGTGTGTGTGTGTGCGTGTGTGTGTGTGTGTGCATGTTGGTGCCCACGCTTGTCAAAGCGGGGCAGCCGGGGAGAGGAGCTCCCCAACTATGAAGCGAGGAGGTCTGACCGGCGCCGGCCCGGCGGATACGTCACTTCTTGTCACAACGTGTCCGTGCGCCGCCGTCACGAGCGCCTCTTCCGAGCCGTTCCTTCTTGCCCTCGCCTCCGAGAGTATAAAAGCAGCTGCCCCCGGACGCCAAGAGAGAAGCTTCGATTTATTCAGTCGAGTAACGTGGGCTCCCGTTTTTCTACTTCGGTCGACCTGACCGGCCGCTCTTTTGCGATGCTAGAATAAACAAGTTGTTCTGTTAGCAGTCGACTCATCCTTTGCCAGGACTTTCGGATGCTTCCAGCCATGCCCCAGGCCGCCAGGCCAACGCTACTCTTGGGGCTTGCGACCCATTTGCAACAACTGGTTGCCAGCGGTGAGATCGCGACAACGGAGGCCAGCAGCGAAGATATGCGGTCGACTGTATGCTGAGCAGCACAACGACCATCCGGGAGCAGTGCAACGAGCCCTGTGTGATGACTGGTTGCCTGCAGCGGAACGACTGCGCTGAATTCTTGGCTGCGAGATTTGGTGAGTGCGGGACTTTCTTCTTCTGAGTTTTGCCAGCCTTTGTTAGTGTCAGAAACAGAGCTGGTAATTGTGGTTGTCGTTTCTGCCGGGTTAGTTTGCGGCAAGACAATAGTAGGCAGTAGAGAAAGCAGCATTCAGAGCAGCCATGGATTTGAAGTCGTTGCGCAAACCGAAATTGCTGGAGCTTGCAAGAGAGTTGGGCCTGGATGTTTCAGACAAACTCAGAAAACCAGAACTGCTAAGCGCCATTCTTGAGTTAGAAGCTGAGGATGACGAGCTGTCGGAATGCCTTGAGACCATGGAGGAGAGGGAGACGGCAAAAAGAGGTAGACAGGAGCGCGAACGTAAAGAGAAAAAGAGAAAGAAAAAGAGGAGCGCGAATGTATAGAGCAAAAAGAGAAAGAGAAAGAGGAGAGCCACCGTCAACACGCTTTGGAAATGAAGCGTCTCGAGGTAGAGATTGAACGCGCTCGTAATGGAAGTCAGGCACACGGTGCAGGAGAACGAGTATCGTTCAACATGACTTACCTGATGCGGCCGTTTAAGCTTGGAGAGGACATTGGTTTGTTCCTGGTTAATTTTGAGCTCACGTGCGAGAAGCAGGGGTTTTCTCGGGAAACGTGGCCACAGCGCTTGCTCACTTTGTTACCCGGAGAGGCGGCCGACGTAGTCGCTCGCTTGAAGAGAGAGGAGACAGAGGATTTCGACGAAGTGAAATCGAGTCTGCCAAAAAGTACAGGCTGTCAGCGGAGGCGTTCCGTCGGAAGTTTCGGGAAAATGAGAAAGGCAGAAGTGAGTCATATACAGAGTTTGCCTAGAGGCTTATGTCAAACATACAAGAGTGGCTCAAAGAAGAGAAGGCGTTTGGGGACCAAGAGAAAGTTCTGCAGTGTTTCGGGCTTGAATAGTTTTATAGTAGGTTACCTGAGAACGTGCGGTACTGGGTCTGGGATGGGCCAGCCGTTAGTACGGTGGCTAAAGCCGCCGAGCTAGCCGAGGAGTTTGTGACGCGTCGGGCTCGCGGAGCTAAGGACAGTCAAAAGGGTGAATTTGGCTCCAAGTTTGAGAGGCCGAAGTTCACGCCCATGAGAGCAAGGGGGGACACACGTAGTGCGGATGCGAGTGAAAGCAGTCCGACGGAACGTAAGGAGACGGCGCCAGCCGAAGCCGAACGCAGAAAGCGGTTCGAGATGAGGCAAGCGCGCGTGTGTTATACGTGCCAGAAGCCGGGTCACTTGTCGGCGCAGTGTCCAGAAACATAAACAAAAGTCGTGTTTTTGTCATTATGCAGCACTGACGAGAACATGAAGCTTCTCGAGGCTTGCAAGCGAGACATCCTCGTGAACGCGAAAGAGTGCCGAATGCTTCGTCATTCCGCAGCTACAATGGATGTAGTTCACCCCTCTTACGTAGAGCATGATATGTTCATGGGCGAGTGCGCATTGATCAAGCAAGCCGTGGAAGCTCATAGCGTCTGTCTGCCCGTAGCAAAAGTGCTTATTGAAGGACCTTTCAGAGCCCTTGAGACGGAGGCCGCAGTGTCATCTATGCTGCCCCCCCCCCCCCCCAGTACCCATACCTATTTTCGAACAGGTCAGATCACCTCCTGCGCGAGAAGGGGCTTTTGTTTGGTGAGGCTAGCGTTCAGGCCTTAACCAGATCGAGAGTTCGGGAGCTCGCTGCAAAGGTGGTAGTTGCGGGGCCGACGTTGTCGAACAATGAGAAAGGGTCGCAGGGGCAGCAAGCTGATATTCAGAGCACGTCCGAACTGAATAAGATTGAGCCTGTAGCGTTGAAGGCACCAGATACTGGAGAGGAAATGCCCGACACGGGAAAGTTAGAAGAGCTATCTGCAGATTTGCTCATCACGCCTACGTCAGATGGACTTAATAGGTTGCTAAAAGTCAGCCGGTCAGCTTTGATAGCCGAGCAAAAGAAAGATGGCAGCCTAGAAAACATGCGCTGCAATGTCAAGGAAGGTATCAACAAGAAGAATGCTCGTTTTGTGGAAGGAAGTGGGGTCCTGTACCGGAAGTATCTGGACCGCAGGGGAGTGGAGTTCGATCAACTGATCGTGCCTCAGTGCTACCGTCAGGATCTGTTGCGCTTGTCGCATGGAGGTTCGTGGTCCGGACACCTAGGAGTTAAGAAGACTAAGGACCGTCTCTTGCAAGAGTACTATTGGCCAGGGTGTTTTTGTGACGCAGAACACTTTGTGAGGACATGTGACACCTGTCAGCGGGTGGGCAAACCAGGGGACAAATCGAGGGCGCCGTTGAAGTTGGTACCTAACATTACGGAGCCTTTTAGACGGCTCGTTATTGATACAGTGGGACCTCTGCCGGTAACAACCACGGGGTACAGACACATTTTGACTGTGATCTGCCCAGCGACGTAGTTTCCTGAAGCAGTGTCGCTTAAAAAACTCAGCTCAGTTGAGATAGCCAATGCACTACTGTCCATATTTGCGCGAGTTGGTTTTCCTGCTGAAATCCAGTCAGATCAGGGCACAGTGTTTAGTAGCGCTTTGACGACAGCCTTTCTCGAAAGGTGTGGGGTAAAGCTGTTACACAGCTCAGTGTACCACCCACAGTCGAATTCCGTTGAGAAGCTCCACTCCATCATGAAGCGCGTGTTGAGAGCATTGTGTTTTGAACAACAAACTGACTGGGAGCTGTGTCAGCCTGGGGTGATGTTTGCATTAAGGACCGCACCGCATGCGGCTACGGGGTTTTTGCCAGCTGAGCTGGTGTACGGTCGCTCGCTGCGGTCTCCGCTTCGCATGCTTCGAGACTCGTGGGAAGGCAGGGGCGACGACCCAGTTGTGGTGAAGTGCGTGCTTAGGCTCCTCGAACGCTTAAGAAGGGCACAGGAGTTGTCAGGTGGAGCAATGGCAAAGGCCCAGCAGAGGGCCAAGGTTTATTATGATCGGACAGCCAGGGCCCGTCGTTTTGAGGTGGGCGATGAGGTAATGATATTGCGCACATCGCTAAAAAACAAACCCGACGCGCAGTGGGAGGGCCCAGCACGGGTTGTTCAAAAACTGTCGGACGTTAACTACGTGGTGAGTCTGGCAGGAAAACGGAAAGCACAGCAAGTTTACCACTGTAATCTGCCCAAACCCAATAGACAACGGGAAGCAGTGGTGTGTAGGATAGTAAACGTTCCCGAAGGGCTTCCGGTCGAGCTTCCGGGACTAGGCTCAGTGACGAACAGGGAAGACACCGATCAAGTCATTAGTGACTTAATCAGTAAAGCACCGCTGTCCGCTGAGCAGAAAACCGAACTACACCAGCTCTTACAAGAGTTTCAAGGTCAGTTCTCTCAGAGGCCAGGTAGGACTTCTGTCCTTACTCATGAAATAGAACTTACCTCCCCAGAGCCAGTACGATCCAAGGCGTACCGGGTGCCACCCCGCCAGTGCGATATTATGGAGGCTGAGGTAAAGAAAATGCTACAGCTCGGTGTTATTGAGGCAGGTGAGAGTGATTATACCTCCCCTTTGATTTTAGTTGAGGTACCGGGCAAGGAACCTCGTCCTTGCGTCGACTACCGCAGGCTTAATTCCATCACTAAGGATCAAATTTATCCGATCCCTAACATCGAGGAGCGCCCTGAGAAAGTTAGTAGCGCTCAGTTTATTTCCACCCTAGATCTTGTCAGGGGTTATTGGCAGGTTCCACTCACAGAAGAAGCTAGTAGGTATGCGGCGTTCATTTCACCAAAGGGAACATTGCGCCCTAAAGTTTTGAGTTTTGGTTTGAAGAACGCGCCATACTGCTTTTCAAGCCTCATGGACACAGTGTTGCGGGAACAGGAAGAATTCGCTTTACCGTATTTAGACGACGTAGCGATATTCTCCGCATCCTGGTCTGAGCATATGGCACACTTGCGGGCAGTGCTAACCCGCCTGCGCGAAGCGGGCTTGACAGTCAAGGCTCCCAAGTGCCAGTTAGCACAGGCCGAGGTTGTCTACCTCGGTCACGTGATTGGACAGGGTCGTCGCCGCCCCTCTTAAATAAAGGTGGCCGCAGTGCGAGACTTCCCGCAACCTCGCACGAAGACCGATATTCGGCCGTTCTTAGGTGTCGCCGGCTACTATCAGAGCTACATCCCCAGGCACTCTGATATCGCGGCTCCCCTGACGGATGCTCTAAGAAAAACAGAGCTCCAAACAGTCGTCTGGGACGAGACAAGGGAAAGAGCTTTTAGCGCCCTAAAGAGCGCCCTAACAAGCCAGCCTGTGCTACGATCGCTAGACTACACAAAAGGGTTCGTTGTTCAGTGCGATGCTAGTGAACGAGGCCTTCTCTGTGCGCTGCGCTCAAGAAACGCCGAGGGACGACCGACTTCGGTTATGAGTATCATCGAGCGACATCCCTCTGGACAGCGGATGCAGTCCCCTGACCATCGGGATCTCTTTCTCCCGGCGGGGCGGTCTGTTACGTTTCGCCTCCGACGTGCGGTATAGCCGGCGCGGATGCAACGGACGCCGGGGCTTCGTTCACAGCGGCGGACATTTTGGCCAGTTCAGTGCTGTCCAAACGCCTCCTGCTGAGCGCGTCCAGGCATGTTTTAATGCCAGTGTGTGTGCCTGTGTGTGTGTGTGCATGTTGGTGCCCACGCTTGTCAAAGCGCGGCAGCCGGGGAGAGGAGCTCCCCGACTGTGGAGCGAAGAGGTCTGACCGGCGCCGGCCCGGCGGATACGTCACTTGTTGTCACAACGTGTACGTGCGCCGCCGTCACGAGCGCCTCTACCGAGCCGTTCCTTCTTGCCCTCGCCTCCGAGAGTATAAAAGCAGCTGCCCCCGGACGCCAAGAGAGAAGCTTCGATTTATTCAGTCGAGTAACGTGGGCTCCCGTTTCTCCACTTCGGTCGACCTGACCGGCCGCTCTTTTGCGATGCTAGAATAAACAAGTTGTTCTGTTAGCAGCCGACTCATCCTTTGCCAGGACTTTCGGATGCTTCCAGCTGTGCCCAGGACGCCAGGCCAACGCTACCCGTGGGCCTTGCGACCCATTTGCAACAACGTCCTAGCACGGAGTTGGACGTTCGGATCTAATCGGAATATCCCCAGGATATTCGTGGTCTAATGGGCTCGGTGACTGGGTAGTCCGTGGTAGAGTGGATGGAGTACTGGTCTGTTGTGCTGAGAGATTCAGCCTCGCAAACAGCCATCGGACCAACTTGGATCACGGGTATGTGAAAGTGTATACGGGAAGCTGTTCAATGAACTTCTTTGACGCCTACTTGGTCACTGGTTATTTTCCAATTGCTATGTGGTGCTCTTCCATGAAAACAATACATTAAAACTTATTCAGTGCTATGCGCAATCAAACCCGTAACATATATATTAGGACAACCTAATTTGAATTTATATTTATACAGGTGCCACACGCAAATGTTTTGGTGGTGCCGCCAGATGACGGAACGTGTTTAGTGGGAATTATGCCGGGAGAACGCGGCTGTATACACGTCTCATACATGGCGTTTTTCGGTGGTTGCAATACTCTGTGTCGCTATAGCGCTAAAAGACAAACGTATTAAAACTGACATTCAACGAGAAATGGGTTGTACCGTAACTTTATTACGTATTTGAAACACCTAGCTCGTTACCAAATTACGGGTGTTTCATATGAAGGTGCGTACGCGTGGACGATATACAACAATAAATTTACAATTAGGTGAAAGCTGGCTGCTTAATTTGTTGTATCGTATGTGCACTATGGGAATTCTTGGGGAGCTGGTAATAGCTCTGTTGCTGCCCACCGCTGAGAAAAAACACAAAAGAAACGCAATCTCTCTCAGTGGGGAGCAGCAGTGCAGCTTTTAACAGTTCCGCCTACTTTTGAAAAGTTATCCTATATGCAAATGCTACGTAGTATAAGGGCGTGTTTCCTGTTGAAACTCTTGCTTTTGAATGTGAAATGAGCGCACTGAGTGCCAAATTTAATGATCCGTATCTCGAAACCGAAGCGCTCTAAAACACACAACAGAATATTGTGCTACAATAAAATTGTCAGCAAGTTCCAAAAAGAAGCGCACATTATATTGTCGAAATATTGGACATTAGGAATTTCTCTATTTTAGAGCGCAGCTCTTAGACGCGCGTTCCTGCACTGAGCGTCGGCGTCTCTCAGCGTCACCCAGCGGACGAGCACAGGGAAGGATGACAGAGCGAACGGAGAGCACAGCGGGGGATGTAAGACAGCGAGAGTGAAGAGTGCACGAGAAGGAAAGCGGAGGAGGAGGGCGCAGTGGTAGCATGAGAAGGAAAGCGGAAGAGGACAGTATGGCTAAACGGTGAGGATGAAAGAGGAAGGCCGCACGAGACGTGTTCAATGGCGGCTTCCAGGCATGCGGCTAGCGGGTCCACCGATACCGTATACGAAAACAACGCGCTGGCGTGGACTTCGGGCCCACTGGGCATGCGCTTCTTCGCCTGCGCTGCCGCCCCTAGAGATTGAGCTCCAGGCGAGCCACGCGTTCTCGCGTTGACGCTTTCTTTCTGAACAATGAGCGACGCAACCGTTGGAACATGGTAGGACATGACAAGAACTTTATTGAGGTCCTGAAGAGCTACGTCCGGGGGGACCCGGGATGAGCAGATGGCTTCACTCATGACGGGACTGGCAGGCTGAGACCCACGGTAAAATCATAGGCCTTCTGGATAGCCTGAAGTTGGTGTAGATGTTCTGGACAGTTGAGGGCGGATTTCCAGTAGTCCTTAGTTTGAAGTGAAGATGCTTCTAAGGCTCGTGCCAGCCAGAGAACGTGTTCAAAATTAGAACATTCGTATCCGCAATTGCGGCATTCCTGTGAGTTTGCCTGTTTGATTAAGTGCATTAAGCGAGGAGTAGGGTAAGATCTAGTCTGTAGCATTCTAAGCTTAGAGGCCTGGGCCCTGTCAAGCTTGGGGTACGGCAGGGGGAAGATTCTACGGCTAAGCATATCAATCAATCAATCAATCAATCAATCAATCAATCAATCAATCAATCAATCAATCAATCAATCAATCAATCAATCAATCAAAGTTTTATTTCATCTCTCAACAAAGAGAGAAACTGGGTGGCGGGAAAAGCTACATTACAGCAGCTTGAAGGTAATCTCATGATATGTATCGACGGGTCTTTTCCTAGATTTATGAGAATTTCTGAGGCCATAGGTTTGGCTGCGCGGTTCATGAGGTCACGCGCAAACCTAGGGGCAGCATCATTCGGGTTAATCCCATTCTGTCCACTGAGGTCCTTTAAGTGGGCAGGGAACCACAAAATGTTGTGATATCCCTGCTCTTCCCTTCTGACAGTGAAGTCCTGATCCCGAAGGGTCTTACTTGTTATTTCCGCTACCAATCCGGACGAGAAGGAGTGAATAGCCGAGCTTGAGTCTGAGTATATAAAGGCTTGCTTAGTAACTCAGTGGACCAATTGCAATGCATGCTCACTGACCTGGAGAGGCAAAGCAGAAGGGTTTGCTAAAAGTTAATCTGCAGAAAACTAGAGTAATGTTTAACAGTCTCGGAAGAAAACAGCACTTTACCATAGGTAGCGAGACACGGGAAGTGGTAAGGGAATACATCTACTTAGGGCAGGTAGTGACCGCAGATCCGGACCATGAGACTGAAATAACAAGAAGAGTAAGGATGGGCGTGAATGCGTTTGGCAGGCGTTCTCAGATCATGAACAGCAGGTTGCCATTAGCCCTCAAGAGAAAAGTGTATAACAGCTGTGTCTTACTAGTACTCATATACGGGGCAGAAAGCTGGAGACTTGCAAAAAGGGTTCTACTTAAATTGAGGACGACGCAGCGAGCTATGGAAAGAAGAATGATTGGTGTAACGTTAAGGCATAAGAAAAGAGCAGATTGGGTGAGGGAACAAACGCGAGGTAATGACATCTTAGTTGAAATCAAGAAAAAGAAATAAGCATAGGCAGGCAGTGGCGTAGCAACGGGGGGGGGGGGCTGTGGGCCCCGTGTGCACGGGGCCAGTAGGGGGGGGGGTGTCATATACGTCTGAAGACACCAGAAAATTGTCGATATCCTCGCCTTCCTCGACAACATCCGGGGGGGGGGGAGTGACAGCAGAGCTATCGGCGCCGATTGCCAGACGACCTACCTACGCCACTGTAGGAAGGGCATGTAATGAGGAGGGAAGATAGCAGGTGGTCATTAAGGGTTACGGACTGGATTCCAATGGAAGGGAAGCGTAGCAGGGGGCGGCAGCAAGTTAGGTGGGCGGATGAGATTAAGAAGTTTGCAGGGACGATATGACCACAATTAGTACATGACCGGGGTAGTTGTAGAAGTATGGGCGTAACCAGGCTGATGATGATGATGATCATATAAAGGCTGGCTTATTACGACTATGAATAGCTAAAGCGATAGCAGCCTCTTCCGCCACATGGGACGTCTTGACCCTTACAGAGGCTGCGTTAATGATTTTTCCCTCTACGTCCACCACTGTTATTGAAAATCTTTCCCCTGCGGAATACTGTGCTGCGTCGACAAAAAGCGCATCTAGCTTGTGTTGATGTAAATTTTGTAGGATATTCTTGCTGGTGCGTTTCTCCGGCCCACGTTACACACAGTGTGTATGTTAGGGGACGCAGAGTAGACCTGGTGTCCTTGCTGAGAGATTTAATGGATTCCAGGCTATACCGGGGTTCAATGCCGGCCTCCTTCAGGACTTTAAGGCCAGGTTTCGTGGCAGAGAAACGAGTGATTTGGGCTATGCAATGTGCTTCAATAATCTCATCAATAGTGTTGTGTATTCCAGGGCAAGCAGCTCTTCCGTACTAGCAGACTGTGGCAGTCCGATGGCCCTTTTGAGTACCGCTTGAATGAGAACGTCAAACTTAGTTTTTTCAGCTCGTGTCCATTCTAAATAAGGTGTAGTGTAAGATACGTGACTTAGGAAGAACGCCTGAAAGGCCCGGATAAGATTGTCCTCCTTCAATCCTTTCCTTCGGCTAGCTACCTTAGCAATGACTTTCAGAAAACTGTTTGCCTATCCTGTTAGACGACTCAGAGCTTCTCTGTTATGCCATTTGGAATTATGATTAGCCCAAAGGTTTTAACAGAATCAACTCTGGGTATGCAGGTGCCCACTTTAATTTGTACCTGAATAGAAAACGAGGCCAGTGGCGCTAATCCTTCAGTGTTGCCTCTTTGTCTCACTTTCCTGTACAGGAGTAGCTCTGACTTTGTGGGAGAGAGCGTCAACCCCGTGCTAGCGAGGAAATCCTCGGTGATGTTAACAGCTTCTTGTAAGCTTTCCTCTAATCTGGCTAGTGACCCTCCTGGGAACCAGATGGTGATGTCGTCCGCATAGATGAGATGCAAGACATCTGTGATGCCAGCCAACCTCTCGGAGAGTCTCTTCATAGCGATAATGGAGAGCAGGGGTGACAGCACAGATTCCAGGGGTATGCCGAGACAATCTAGTGGGAAAGGCCCTTCGGTAACCGCCCCAACTCTGGTAAACGCCTTGCGTTTACCAAGGAAGGATTTAGTAAAGTCAAAAAACTGTGCTGCCAAGATTGTGCTGGGATATCTCACACAGGATGTGTTGGTGTCTGACCCTGTCAAAGCCCTTAGACATGCCTAGGGCCAGAACACCCACCACGTCTTTAGTGCAGTTATCAAAAATCGATTTCTTCAATAGGAGCATCGCATCCTGTGTGGAGAAGGAAGGTCGAAATCCAATCAAGTTGTGAGGAAAGAGACAATGTCGCTCGATGTGACTTGATATGCGATTATGAACTAGTCGCTCATCAGGCTGGAGGTGGTTTGTGAAATGTACGTCGTGTTTCAGTCAAATGAACAGAAGAAAGCTGCCAAGGTGTATTGGCCGTTGCTGTGTACAGATGCATGCGGATGAGTGCACGTAGGGAAAGATGTGCTGATTTCCGCTTCCGCCCTATAGCTTTTGCTTATATGTATGAGTCATAAACTTGCGCTGTGCGAGAGCAAATTGAGCTAGGGATGCCAGTTGCATGTAAGACATTTTTTTTGCTTTCCGACACTTCGCTAACAGCTGTAGTATTTTAATCCTTGTCTGAATAAACAATGAACATGTTCACATGGGCAAAACAGGGTGATGCTTATGACCGTTTCTATGGCTATACTAGGACTAGTTTTTACATCCTTCCAAGAGCTATGCTTCAACAAACCACACCAAATATGATTTCTGCTAATGCGTGGCTGGTGAAAGGCAAGCTGAGGTGTAGTGCATCAAAAGCAAATTATGTTCATAGAAGCTCGAAATATCGTCGTGAGTTTTGTGACGTTTACGCTCTATCATGCCGCTACGAAGGAAACCCATGCGGGTTTCTCAAAAAGAAAGCTTCGCAGTTGAAGAAAACAGTTGTTCCGGTCTGGTTCCCTAAACTTTTTTTAAACTGCGAAGCTTTACTTCTGAGAAACCCGTGGGTGTTTCTCTAGTAGTTTCATGGTACAGTCGTGTGAATGGAAATTTTTCCCTTTCATGAACTTTCGTCTACGTTGCGGGCTACCACGGAACTGACTTATAATGCAGACGCTTACTATTATTTTTTGAGCACTGTGTACGTATATGTCAAAGAGACATGATACATGTTTAGATAAATATTATAATTCTTTAATTTTACACATATAAGCTGTAGGCGAGTTATAATACATGTTTCTTCATGTTGCACATCTTCAACTGCCGCTGTCATTTACATAATGAAACGCACCTATCAGGACTGTATATTAAGCTGACAAGTAGGTTTGCTACGAATCTAATTGCCGAATACCAATTGCAGACCGTAAGCTGTTAAAAGGCCAAAACAGCATAGCCTGCGTGACGTAATATTGGTAGTGCAACGTTGCGCGAATGATTCTCTAATGACTTCTATGCATTGTATACGTAGTGAAATGCTGTTTATACATATACATATATATATATATATATATATATATACATACATATATATATATATATATATATATATATATATATATATATATATATATATATATAATGAGGGAAAGGCAGGAGACCAATAGGCCGGTTGTTATTCGAAGAAATGATTGCACAACTCTTTTCCTCAGGACAGTTTCAAAGTTTGTAACACAACTTTTGAACCTGGCCTGAGGAAGAGAGTTCCAGTCTTGAAGCTGTTGACATAAATAATGTTTTTCTTTGCTATGGCGCCTCCCTTGTGCCCTCATTTATATTGACACGTGTACTTATCTTTATCGGGCAACCATGTTTCGCCGCTTAACAAATGTAATCGCACAGCGTGGTACGCGCCTGCATGTATCCGAAGTTTCTGGAAAGTTATCGATGCTTCTATCCGCTGTTTGTTGTCGCCGAACCTTATGTTATCTGATTTCGTCACCTGACCCGAATGGTGTAGAACTTTGTGGAAGGCACGCGGGTCCGAACGATTAGTCTGGAACATTCGATGACTGTTTTTTAAAAGCCGACGCGCTTGACCCGCTGATCAGATATCCGACGATCGCCGACCGTGTTCGCCGCTATCGTTGTGCTATAACTGTAGCCTGTTTTTGTGGGCACAGGTTCGCCCAATAAAAGCTAGTCTTGTATTCCACCGTATTGCTGCTTTCTTCACCGTCACTACCACGTGACATCTGGTGGAGGTGCTGGGTATCGATCCCAGTACCTCTCGCACCAGATGTCACGTGGTAGTGACGGTGAAGAAAGCAGCAATACGGTGGAATACAAGACTAGCTTTTATTGGGCGAACCTGTGCCCACATGCTAGCGATATACGTCGACGTTGAGCACAAGACGTGGGACGCGGTCCTGCCGTATGTAACCTTCGCTTACAACACGGCGGTGCAAGAAACAACACACATCACACCATTTAAGCTGGTTTACGGCAGGAACCCGACGACGACGCTCGACGCCATGCTGCCGCACGTCACTGACGAGGAAAATCTTGGCGTCGCTACCTATCTCCAGCGCGCCGAAGAAGCCCGACAGCTCGCCCGCCTGCGGATCAAGAACCAGCAGAGGACCGACAGCCGACACTACAACCTCCGACGACGCTTCGTCGAGTACCAGCCCGGTGACCGCGTTTGGGTTTGGACCCCTATACGCCGACGAGGACTGAGCGAGAAGCTTTTGCGTCGCTATTTCGGACCGTACAAGATCACCCGACGTATTGGTGCACTGGACTATGAGGTCGTGCCAGACGGCATTTCGCTATCACCGCGGCGCCGCTCATGACCTGAAATAGTCCACGTTGTGCGCCTCAAGCCGTACTACCAGCGTTAATGAACCTTGGGGCTTCGCGTAACTGACCTTTGGACTTTGTTTCTTTTCGTTGTTTTTTTTACTTATGTTTAATAAGTGTCCTTTTGTGTTTCGCTCTCTTATATTTGTAGCATCGGGACGATGCTTCTTAAGAGGGGGGTATTGACACGTGTACTTATCTTTATCGGGCAACCACGTTTCGCCGCTTAACAAATGTAATCGCACAGTGTGGGACGCGCCTGCATGTATCCGAAGTTTCTGGAAAGTTATCGATGCTTCTATCCGCTGTTTGTTGTCGCCGAACCTTATGTTATCTGATTTCGTCACCTGACCCGAATGGTGTAGAACTTTGTGGAAGGCACGCGGGTCCGAACAATTAGTCTGGAACATTCGACGACTGTTCTTTAAAAGCCGACGCGCTTGACCCGCTGATCAGATTTCCGACGATCGCCGACCGTGTTCGCCGCTATCGTTGTGCTATAACTGTAGCCTGTTTTTGTGGGCACAGGTTCGCCCAATAAAAGCTAGTCTTGTATTCCACCGTATTGCTGCTTTCTTCACCGTCACTATCACGTGACAATATTGTCAGAACACGCCTGGTACGAAGACAGAGCCATTGCATTGCAACGCAACCACGCCAGCCAGTCAGTCAGGCCCAGCAGACGAAACGATGATGACGATTATGAGGATGGGTATATACATGTGAAGACGATGATAAACTGCACAGTTTGCACTCACACTAATTTCCCCCATTCACGAATGCGGTCAGCAAGTCAGAAACGGTACGAACGCTGAAGATGCTGCTTCGGGCGAGAGACGTGAATGATTTTGATACTGCAACAACGGCGGTTAGTAGCCGGACTAACAGAAGCGATGCGGTAGTTGACGGTAGATGTTCTTTCAAGCACGATGTACGGGCCGAGATACCTGGGAATAAATTTTTCATAGGGCCTCGGTAGTCGAACAGGAGGACACAGGATGACTTCGTGGCCTGGGCGGAACAAGATGACACGACGCGTCGCATCACAGTGACTTTCTTTTTGTCCTGAACGGTCGCGGTTTCGGCGCGTGCAATTTCATGGCAGTGAACGATGCTGGTGGCGAACTCTTCGCGAAGAGATGCGGATGGTACAGAAGGCGTAGACAGAAAGGTGGTGTCCAAAACAAAAGACAGTGCACGGCCGTACACGATAAAGAAAGAGCTGTAGTTTGTTGTTCATTGAACAGCTGTGTTAGAAGCAAACGTGACGAAAGGAAGTATAGTGTCCTCGTTTTTGTGGTCGGGTTTAACGTACAGGCGGTCATGTCAGACAGAGTTGTTGTAAACGCTCGGTAAGACCATTAAATGGGTGTCATGCGCTGATGTAGTCGTATGGATGGTGTTAGAGGCTTTCAGGGCTTCAGCAAGGACATGGGAAAGAAATGTCTTGCCACGGCCACTCAGAAGAACACGAGGCACACCGTGGCGGAAGATAGCGTGCAGGAGAAACTCAGTGACTTGAGAGGCAGCACCAGAAGGAAGAGCTGCCCTCTCAGCGTAGCAAGTTAGACGGTCCACGGCGGTGACGATCCAGCGGTAACCCGCGGATATGAGCGGAAGGGGTCCGTATCATTGTATCCCCACGTATTTGAAGGGAACGGACTGGCACGGCAATGGTTGTAAACGGCCGGCGGCAAATGTGGAATGCTTTCGATGTTGGCATGGCGCACACGAACCGACGTAGTTGGCAACGTAAGTCGACAGGCCAGGTCAAAAACAGCAAGTCTTAAGGTGGTTGTAGGTTTTGTGAAACCCCATGTGGCCAGCCATGGCGTTTTTGTGAAACGCTTGTAAAACTTGTAGCCGAAGTGAGCGAGGGACGACCGGCACCCATGGGTTACCGCTATGGTGGTAAACTTGCCGAAATAATGATCCAATATGTAGTTTAAAACAAGTGAGTTGTCTTAAGCGGCTCTTGCTAGGACGGGATAAGCCAGCGAGCTGGTCGATAATGATGTGGCAGTATCTACCTGCACGTTGGAGGGAGGCGAGGTCCCTAATTAAATAATGTCTACCGAGTTCATGAAACGTATCGGGCTAGCAGCCATAGTCTTGGTCTGCTGGGTGGGCGGTGCCGAACAGATGGAAGGTGCAACGTGGGCATCTGGCGACAGCGGGCAGCGAGACAAAGCGTCAAGGTCTTGTTGCTGCCTGCCAGACCTATATGCTTCAGCGTAGTCGTACTCCTGTAGAAGCAGCACCCTGCAGCCGAGGCGTCCGGACAAATTCTGCAGGGAGGATAACCAAAACAGCATGATGGTCAGTCACAATTGTGAAATGGCGGCCATATATATAGGGGCAAAACTTTTGTATGGATCATACGATGGGAATACATTTTTTTTCAGTGATGGTATAATTTCGCTTAGCAGGAGAAAGAGCACGGCTCACGCAAACCACGACTTGCTCTTTACACGCGTAGTTCCGCTGCAGTAGGACAGCGCCTGTGCAATGCTCACTTGCTTCAGTGTGCAGGATAGTAGAGGTTGTGGGATAAAAGTGACGAAGAACTAGTCCTAATGCGAGAAAGCTCTGGAGGGCCCGAAAGGTGGCTTCACAGACATACGTCCAGGTAAAGGGTGTGGTCGTGGTCAGAAGTTTGTAAAGAGGAGCTGCGATAGTAACGGAGTCATGGACGAAGTGGCGGAAGTACGACGCTAATCCGAGAGAGCTGCGAATGTCTTTAGGTGTGGTTGGTTTTGGGAAATGCAGTACAGCAGCGATTTTGTCGGGATCAGGCGTGATGGCGTGACCTAACACTTTGATGCTGCGGCTCGGAAATCGACACTTCTTAGTACTGAGCTAGAGACCGGCCTGGGCTAGGCACGTGAGAACGTGCCTAGCCCAGGCACGTTCTGGAATCTAAACATTCCAGGTGCTGGGAGAAGCTGAACGAAAAGATTACAATGACGCCCAGGTAACAAAGGCAGGTTTTCCATTTGTGGCCGCACGGTACGGTATAGATCATTCGCTGAAATGTGGGTAGGACATTGCACAGTACAAAAGCCACCACATTCAATTCGAAAAGGTCATCAGGTGTTGCAAACGCCGTCTTCTCTTTGTCTGGTTCATGCATCGGGATCTGCCAGTAGCCAGAGAGCAAGTCGAGGCTCGAAAAGTATTCGACACCTTGTAAAGTATCCAAAGCATGGTCAATACGAGGCATAGGATAAACGTCCTTACGGGTAATATTGTTAGGGCTCTATAATCGACGCTAAAGCGTACCGAGCCGCCCTTTTTAACCAGGACGGCCGGAGAAGATCAAGGGCTTGCGGAAGGCCATATAACGTTCTGCGCAAGCAGGTTGCTGATTTGGTCTTCAATAACCTTGCGTTCAGAAAGCGATACATGGTAAGGACGGCAGCGAATGACGCGGTATGCGTTTGTCTGGATGCGATGAGCGGCCACCGTTGTTTAACCCAAACCATCCGAACAAACGTCAAGGCAAGTTTGGTGTTTCCTTAAGATGGTCAGCAAGGCACCAGTCTACGTTGAGCTGAGTTCTGAACTGAAAAGGGACCTGAGAGCACTGGGTGACCCGTCCGCAGGCGTAAACTGTACGGGTGACAAACAAGTGAAGCAGTGATGACACATACTGGTGCGGCGTCTATAAGGATGGCTACAGTAGATCCCTCCAGCAGCACAAGTGGCTCTGGTGTCGTCTTGTAGGTGGTGAGACTGGCGCCGTTGTGTGAAAAACGCACTAGACAAGAGGCAATGGCAATTCCCCGGAAAATGCAGCGTGGAGAAACGACTGCGTCGCCGTCTATATTGTCACTTGATCAAACAGTAAAAATATGTGCACGGCCGGGTGGAAGGACAAAATCTGCCGCTGTAACAAGGTGTGGCGGCGAGCAAACAGCAGCATCAGAGAGCGCGGTGTCCCTAATAGGTATAAGTGGTTTTCCGCATGGACTGACAGCAGACGCCGCAGACAGCAAATCATTGCCTAGGCTGATCGGATGAGCGCGTGACGAAATCACAGTAAGATGGATATGATGGCGAATTCCGTCGCTGACGACACGAGCGGTACAATGTCCGGTAGTGTTAATTAGACTGTCATTGGCGCCACATAAGACTGGGACAACATACGGAGTTTGCACTTTAAGGAGTCGCCAGCATAGGTCGCGAGGTATAACAGAATGAGGCACTAATGCCTATAAGCGCGACGACGGAAACGCCTTCCACACAAACAGCGACTAAATTTTCCAGAGGAGCTGGAAGAACTGTGATAGTTCTCGAACAAGGAGTTTCGTTTCCGAAAACTGCAGCTTCTAGTTTTCCGAATGGTTCGCGAGAGAACTGGATGCACGACGCATGAACGATGAAGTGCGTCGGAACAGTGACGGAGAACGAAGACGGGATGAGCGAGATGACCGAGACATTCCTTGAGACAGCGGATGTGAGGGTGAATGATGGGACGATGATCTATAGGGTGCCGGGACGTAGGCGTCGGATCTGGGAACATAGTCTTTCTCATAGTCGGAATTACCACGGCGTTCTTCTTGCTGGCGCCGGCGGCAGAAACGGGATGTGTACTTGCGAATGCCACAGTATAAGCACACTGGGTGGGCGGAACGCCAGTTAGAGCAGCAGTATAGTGCAGGGGCTAGCGCTGCCACCGAGGCCAGATGGTCGTATGCAACGTCAGTAGGTGCAGATGGTAGTGGTACCGGAGACTGCGCAACAACTTCTGCATAAGAAGACGCACAAACAGGCACAAAATACTGGGCACGTGGGACACATGTCAAGGATGCCATTTCTTATTTAACGATCTCGCGCAAATTGGGAAGGGGAGCGCGCAGAGACCCAATGGCTGTGTTGGCGGGAAGCAGGGCCATGAAGCTCCTCTCTCACAATGATGTTTGTGAGCGTTCGCAATTCATCATTGTCTATAAGGCGAGCAACGCAGGATGCGCGGGGTTGACTAAAGGAGGAGAGCGTGGCAAGGCACTGGCATTTCGTCATAATATCGCGAACTGTAATAGTGCTCTGAACGACAAGAGCGTTAAAGGCAGCGGAGTTGATGCCCTTCAGGAGATGGCGAATACGCTCGTCTTCTGACATGTCACTGTCAGCGCAACAGCAGAGAGCGAGGACGTCTTCAGTGTAGGAGGTATAAGATTCGTCAGCTCCCGGAATACGGGTAGCGAGCTTCTGTTTGACTTCTTCGGAATGCCCAGGAGACGTGCTGAATATCTGACGCAGCTTCTCAGTAAATGTTGACCACTCAGGAAAGTCGCATTCATGGTTGAAAAACCATGTTTTAGCGACGTTCCTAAGGTAGAAAGCACCATGGCTAAGCTTGTATGCCTCGTCCCAATTGTTGCAGGCGCTCACCCTTTCGTAACGGTCTAGCCAGTCTTCCACGTCTTTACCGCAAACACCAGAAAAAACCTAAGGGTCGCGGTGCTGTGCGTTAACGGAACAAGTAGATCCAGCTCGTTGAGCAGCGGTGGGTGCAGAAGTGGAAGCGTCCGTTAGTGCCATGACTGTTGATGGCGAGCACAACCGGCAACCAGAGCAGAGCTCCAGGGTGACAGGTAGAGCATGAAGACGGGGAAATCAACACACGCTCCACCATTTGTAAAATGACGCCTGGTACGAAGACAGAGCCCTTGTATAGCAACGCAACCGCGGGAGGCAGTCAACCAGTCCCATCCAGACAGAACGATATGGATTATGAGGTTTGGTATATACAGATGAAGACGATGATGAACTACATAGTTCGCGCTCACGATCTATCTATCTATCTATCTATCTATCTATCTATCTATCTATCTATCTATCTATCTATCTATCTATCTATCTATCTATCTATCTATCTATCTATCTATCTATCTATCTATCTATCTATCTATCTATCTATCTATCTATCTATCTATCTATCTATCTGTCTATCTATCTATCTATCTATCTATCTATCTATCTATCTATCTATCTATCTATCTATCTATCTATCTATCTATCTATCTATCTATCTATCTATCTATCTATCTGTCGGTCTGTCCGCCTGTCTGTCTATCTATCTATCTATCTATCTATCTATCTATCTATCTATCTATCTATCTATCTATCTATCTATCTATCTATCTATCTATCTATCTATCTATCTATCTATCTATCTATCTGTCTGTCTGTCTGTCTGTCTGTCTGTCTGTCTGTCTGTCTATCTATCTATCTATCTATCTATCTATCTATCTATCTATCTATCTATCTATCTATCTATCTATCTATCTATATATATATATATATATATATATATATATATATATATATATATATATATACACATTGTTATGGATGAAAATCAAGGAGTGAAGTCCCAATCATCATGATCATAAATTACGGGGCCATCTGTGGATGCAAGGAAAACACGACACATCATGGGTAGCGAAAGCGTAATAAAATAGTATTTTATTTTGGCTTGCTGTGCCCGCTATAAGAAATCTATGTCTCTAAATTTTATAGTAGCAGGAATTTTATTATTTTCTAATGTGGCCTGTGGTGCAATTCTACTTATTGAGCCAGGTTGCTCTCCGAGGCGTACAATATTTGCACGAAAAATAAAACTGAATATTTGGCTATCAATACAATATCGCAAATAAATTTTTAAGCTAATTAGGTTAAAGCAAAAGTTACATTTTGCAAATTCTCGCCAGTCGCATCGAAAGTCATATCCACATACATCGAATTTTGAGGCTGATACCAGTTTCAAAACATGCTTCCCAAAATTTGCGAGGAAATGCTTAGTGTTCCTGTAACTTTCGAGTTCCAGTGGCCTCAAAAATCACATCGAGCTCAATATGGGGTTTTGTTAAGAAAGTGGCATTTTTATCGAAAGTTTGACAGTGCGTTTCTCGAAACTGCTGTGAGCTTCAAAATTCGTAAGATGGCTGCTACCACGCCGGTCAAGTTGCCTAATCATTTTCCGACTCAGGATTTAAAACTCAGGAACCTTTGCGCAGCGCGCAGAAGGGCGGAGCGACAACTGATGCGGAAGAAGGACGACAGATCCATGAAGACGACCTTCGACAGGCTTAACTCTGCCATTCGACGCCATACCAACAAGCTCTGTAGATCGCAGTGGGCGTCCTTCTGCGCTAGCTTGACTGTTTTTGCACCAATAACTAGAATTTGGCGAGTCATTGGTAGCCTTGCTGGTGATTGTCGTCCTAGTAAGCCTTTTAAATCGCTTGCACTGCTCAAGCAGAAAGCTCTCGCGTGCTTGGCAAAGGAATTTGTAGATGCATTTGTACGTGCAAGCTCAGGAATTCATCCATGTGCCCGGCCTGCAACATCTACGTCTGTTATGAACGCCCCGTTCATACTTCGAGAGCTACAGACAGCACTCAGCAGCCTGCTGCGTCGATGTGCACCAGGTCCTGACGGCATTATCAACCAGATGATGCAGAACCTACCTCTAGAACACCGGAAGATGCTCCTAAGCTATCTCAATCGAGTATGGGAGACTGGCGACGTTCCTCCTTCATGGAAGGTGGCTTGTGTTGTCCAAGTGCTGAAGCCCGGCAAAGAAATGACAGACTTGGCCTCGTATCGTCCTGTATCACTGACGTCACATGTGGCTAAGCTCATGGAGAAGCTGGCAAGTAAGCGTTTATCATGATGGCTCGAAGATAGAAGGGCTCTGCCAGCATGCATGACTGGATTCCGCACAGGTTTAAGCGCGCAAGATAGCGTCTTGGACTTGATAAGCCACATTGAACATCAAAGAGCTTTCGGCCTCTCAACACTAGCTATTTTCCTAGACGTATCAAAGGCTTATGATAGCGTCCTTCAGAGCTCAATACTAAATAGCTTGCAGGCCATAGGCGTACAGGGCTATCTTCTGCGATTCATTCACTCACTTATCAGTGATCGTAAAATTCAGGTGCGGTTAGGAAGTACCTTAAGCACCGAAAGGGCGGTATCACGAGGTGTACCTCAGGGAAGTGTCTTTCCCCGACGCTGTTTAATGTTATAATGGCTGGTCTTCCCGCTGAAGTGCAAAAACATTGCAGGCATATCCATATGTCGATATATGTGGACGACATTTGTATTTGGTTAAGCGGATATCAACACAAGCGTTTAGCTCTGATAGCTCGACAGGCATTACTGTAAGTTCAAAATTACCTTCAAGGTGCTGGGTGGAATCTCTCGGTGGAAAAATCTGGCTTCATCATGTTTCCAGGTAGAGGAAGATGGTATGCGCGGCTGTAGATAGACCTTGATCCATCTTGCCTTCGTCAACTGAAGCACAAGCGCTTTTTGGGCGTCATTATTGACTACCGTCTACAGTGACGACGAGCTGTGGACTCTATTGTGTTAGCGTTGGCGTCTGACACCACGTGGCGACAGGTCATTAACCCTACACTCCTAAGCCGGAGCCCACGGGCGACCTCATCCCCTCCACCTTCTCTTGGTCGTGGCATCGTGTGTACTACCTCATCCCCTCCACCTTCTCTTGGCCGAACCCCACGGCGCCGGAGAGGTCATTCACCCGACCTTCTCCCCGGATTCGTCGAAAAGAGGATCGACTTCTCTTTCCCGTGCGCGGTATTGCAGGAGGAGGGGCCCTCTCTCCGTGCCTGTCACGTGTCATCGACGGAAGCAAGATCCCGCCCACACTTGTAGAGAGCCTATTTAAGGGGCCTCGAAATGTAATTTGTGAGACTTCATACTTGTTACTTCATCCTTCATGCTCTTCTTATTTTCTTTCAACTACCTTTGAATAAACAGTGCAAGTTTCGCACTACCAAATCATCTCGCCCCTGCTTGGTCGCCATGATCTACCGGATGCCTGCAGCCCGCCGACAACGCCACGCTACCCAATAAGTAATGTCGGTCGAGCTTCGATAGGCAGGCGCCGCTACTTCTCGGCAGGAGTGCGGTACGCTACCCTGGAGTACGCAACAATTGTGACATCACTATCTCCGCGTCTCAATGTGATCCGTAGAGTTGCGAGTGAGCAATGGGGAAATCACCCTTTTTCAATGATCAGGCTGCACGATACACTAGTGACGAGTCGAATAATGTACCAGCTCCCTTTATATTTCACCCTCACTATCACAGCTGGAACGACTTGAGGTTTTGCACAGAAAGGGCCAAAGGAGGGCTCTTGGCGTTCCGTAGACTGCTCCTAACAATGCTGTACTTTATGAGTCTCTATCCAGACCTCTTGGCCTAGTCGCTTCACAAAGGTTATTGATGCAAATTGGCCGCCTCGAACAGACGATAGCCGGTCGAGCCCTTCTACAGAGCCTTCGCAAGAGATCTGAGTCCCGAGCGTACTTGGCCCTTAATACTCTTGGTTAGCTGGGCCTTGACGCTAGAGGTCGAACTAAGAAGCTGAAACCACCTTGGTCTTTCGCGAGCCTCGATTGTTCGTTGACAATTCCTCACGTTCGTGCTAAGCGGAGTTCTCCTTTGGCGGCAATGCGTTCGCTCTTGAAACTGAATATGCACGTCATCTTCAAATTTTTACTGATGGCTCTGTGGACAAGGTGAGAGGATCTAGTGCAGCTGCTTTTCACATTCCTTCTTTGAAATATGATCGGTCGGTCCGCTTCATTGCAGTCGTGTCCTCTCAACGGCCGAAAGCGTTGCCATTGAGGCAGCTCTAAGGAAGCTATGGTTTTGTATGCCTCAACCTTTTGTCATTCTTACAGATTAGAAATCCGCCCTTCAAAGGTTACAGCACGGGTTCCCTACTGATGCTTTATGTCTAGGCTTCCTACGCTCGGTGCACAATCTCCACATCAAAGGCTTCTCCATAGGATTCCAATGGGTGCCCTCTCACATAGGTATCATAGGCAACGAGATGGCGGACAGCCTCGCCCATAGAGCGCTGTCTGGGAATCCTTTGAGAAAAGTGCCTCAAGAGGACAAGAGACTCTTCAGAGAAGCGGTGTCGTGCCACTTCAGCTCTTTGTGGAGCTCACCTTCGCAAGCCATGTGTGACCAAGAGTCTCAAAAGAAACCAAGCCACTTTACTACTCCGCGTTCGCACGGGCTCTGCTCGTACCCCTGCGTGGATGTATAAGACTGGCCTGGCGTTGTCTCATAATGTTCAACGTGTGGTGTGTGTGGTGATATAGAACATTACCTTATGTGCTGTACTCTGTATAACGCGGAAAGGAGTGTGTTATTCGGGTCCCTCAAGAAGACAGGAATTCCCCACAGTTCTCTTCAGGACATTGTTTTCCTGCGCGCGAACCAGTTAGAAAGGAAGGAGGTTTCTCCCCTTCTTTTAAATTACCTGCAGGACACGGATCAGGCCTCCACATGGGGACCTTACGAGTGACTATGTGTAGTTGTGAGGTCTGTGTCTGATTTATATGATTTATGTATTTTAAGTGTCGCTACGGTGAAGCAATTGTCGGCATCTACTGCAAGGCTAATCCCACCAGTAGCCTACAACCACTCAACTCAACTCAACTCGTTCGAAGTGGATGTACCTTATGGAATGGCTGGCTTCGATTCGGTTATTGCTGTATGTGCGCTAAAGTAATTTGTGAACAAGCTGAATAGCTAGATTTTTTAGTTTGATAATTATGAATTTGGATTTCTTGTAGAAGTAATATCCGCTCCTCAGAGTAATCTACCGCAGTGAGTGCAATTCCGCCATATGCCACAGGCTGTATTTAAATGTTGTAATGCCATTAAAAAACAAAAGGAAACATTCTGTATATTATTAACAAAAATGCTAAAATGAAAAATCTTCAGAAAAGCCTCCTACTTATCACTTTTGCACGAAATGTACGCTGACCATCTTCGTGTTATACGCATGTTTGGGTGATTTCTACCAATTCTCAATTTAATTTGCAGCCCTCCCCCCAAAAAAAGAAAATAAAGAAATCTTTCATAGCAAGAGAGCCTGTATTTAATTTCGCTTTCCAGTCCTATTAGCATTCACTGTTTCCATTACAATTAGCTATGTGCCAAATAGATCACGAGCGAACTCGTTAGATACAATCTGCTTGCTCCTGCATAAATATTTACGTGACCCACAGAAACAATTTAAAATTCCCAATGAAAAAATCGCTCCGAGCGGCTGCTGCTTATTCGGTGAGATATTGCTTTCTGTTTTCTTCAAGAATCAGTGCTGTGTTGAGACTTCGCTGTTGTCCAGAAAGAACGGACATACCGTGGGATACCTGCCTGCTGGAGATAGCGCGCAGTATAGCGTGGTTTTGCTGCGCTCCGCAGCGCATCTACGCCTGCCACGGCGGTGGGCAGCAAAGAACACCCGCACGAGCCCTATGTCCGACAGCGCGTTCCTAGGCGCATGAGTGCCGCAGAATCGGCGCCGCACTCGGAAGAGCCACAACACGCGTCTAATGTCATCAAGCCGGCGACGCTAGTTTTCAACGCTGCCCTACCTTCCAGCGCAGCTTCAGTGAATATGGCTGAGACAAGCGAAAGTGAAGCCGAGAAACCATGGGTTGACGACGACAAGACATCTACCTATGAGCTAAGTGAAGATGAAGACATAGACTGCGATGAAACCCCGTTCTCCTTGGTAACGTATAAAAAGAAGCGGCCTGAGGGAATTCCAGTTGTTTTTCGACTCTCACAAGAAGGACCCAACTTCTGGCAAGGGAATCCAAACCGCGCTGCATCGGAAATTGTCTCCGCGGCAAAGGAAAAAGTACAGTCATTTCGCGTGAATAGAGATGGAAGTTTCCCTGTCAACGTTACTTTAGTCTCATCTGCAAGACATCTACTGTCGATGAGCGAAGTGGCTGGTTTGGGAGTCAAACCATTAATTCCTTCTTCTTATACCAAGAATGTTGGCAAGATACGTCATGTGCCGGTTGAGTATACAGAAGAGCAACTGGCTGACTTCCTGAAGGACTTTGGCGTGACATCTGCCCGTCGTCCGGCACGCTACAATCGCCAAGAAGACGGAGCGGTAGAATCACGCCCTCTGAGAACTGTCATTCTCCATTTCAGAGAAGATAAACCAATGCCGCAACGTGTGCATTTCGGTTTCACGAGTCATCCAGTAGAAGAATATCACGGCCCTGCTCTGATATGCTACAACTGCAAGAGATTTGGACATTTATCAAAGAACTGCCGCAGTCCACGTCGCTGGAAGATATGCTCAGAAGACCACGACCATTCAGAGTGCAAGTCTGTGTGTCAGCCAAAATGGGCCAACTGTGGCGGAAACCATACAGCTTCCTTCTCCGGGTGCCCTCAGAGCAGAGCTGCCTCAAGGCTGCGCAGACATGAGTTGAAATACGGAAGGCTGCCTCTTCGTAATGCGCCCCTACCCAACCTTGATGCTGTAAGATGCGCACCTCCAACTGCCAACAAAGAAAAAGAGCAAGTGGTCAATATGAACTATTCTGCAGCTATAAAGCACTCAGGTCGACAACGTTCCGACAGCGAGCGACACGATCCACCTCCAAAGAACACTACTCATCTTGCCCAGGCTTCGAGTGAACTTCGCTGACCTTCTAAACAACGCCCTCGGCCATTGACACAGCAACCTCACCTAACATCTGAGCGTCTACCTCAATATTCGCCTCAACCACGCCAGTCATTCCAGCGACCATCTCAGTCAGCTCTTTAGTGATCTGCTTCGAGCACACATGGAGCTTCAGCGTCGTTTGGTGATTACTCGTCTTTACCCGTGGCACAGATGATCCTGCCCATGCTATTTACAGCTCTGCGTGCAATTCTCAGTGCCATTACACACGCAAACAAACTTCCAGAGGTAAAAGCACTGCTTTCTATGGATTCGTTGGTGCTTTCACAACTACCAACAGCTCCACTGCAGGCTTACAATAAATAATCGTTATAACAATGTTTTCATATTTCAGTGCAATGCTAATAGCCTTCGAAATAAGTCAGCTGATTTTCGCAAACTACTAGCTCAACATAACGTTCCTGTTTTATGTATACAGGAGGCAGGCGTACGAGATGACTTTCGTTTTTCAAACTATGTTATATATAAATCATCGCGCGTGGCTGGAAGTAGCAGAGCGATGCTATGCGTGAGAAAAGACCTGCCGTCCTATTTAAGGAAGTCGAGCGATTTAAATATACCGGAGTTAGTAGCATGCAAGATATCTTTTCGAAATACAAGCGTCACAGTGTCAGCATTTATCTACAATGTTCTAGCAAAATATGAGTAGACAGCTTGGTGAATGCATTTGGTATCGCAAACTCACATGTGCTGGTTTGTGGGGACTTCAACGCACATAACGTCATCTGGGGCAGTGAATATAATGATTCCCGTGGAAGCATTATAAGTCTGCCGCAGAAGAAAGTAACCTGATCGTGTTAAACGACAGCTCTCCAACGTTCTTCCGGGGATTTCGTTACTCAAGCTGTATAGATGTTACGTTCTACTCACAAGACCTTCTTGATGGCGTTGAATGGTCAACGGACATAGAAACACACGGTAGTGATCATCTTCAGATCCTGGTAAAACGTCGCCTTATACGCAGTGAGGGAACCCGACGCTACTCAAAATATACTAATTGGCAAAGTTTTCGGCACCATTTAAGTAACTCATTGGGCGAAAATGCGAACTTTCAATATTTCGCAAATATATTGTGTCAGTCTTACAAGATCTGCACGAAGCAACTCATTGTTCCAAATGAATACGCTGCAGTCGACGGCGAATATGAATGCCTAAGAGCAATTAGAAGATGCGCAGAACGGGCTTACCGCCGCAGTGGAAAGCTGGATGACTACAAGATGGCACAGAAAGTTCAGTGAACTTCGCGCAGACGTTCACAAAAATTAGGTACGAGAAGATGGCGAGAATACTGCGCGTCGTTGTCTCCGTTTACTCCACTTCCCAGAATATGGTCCGTTGCCCGATCTTTTAGTGGTCCAGTTACCCAGAGCCATCCCTTCCGAGCTCTTGCCGTAGCTCGAAGCACTCCGGAAACATCTGTTGCTGAAGAATTCTGTCAACTTATATCCAGACCAGGAATTCCGTTTGCTTGCCTACAATTTGCAAGTTCGACAACACTAGCAGAACCGAAGGTTCATGCGTGCTTTATGTCACAACATCCTCAACTTGGCCATGAGTTTAGTTTAAATGAATTGAAAAGTGCTCTTTCGTCATGCCGTACAAAGACAACCGCAGGCCCAGATGGTGTTACGTATGTGTTGTTAAAGAACCTAGGTCCAGTAGGAAGAATGACTCTTTTGGAAATATTCAATGATATCTGGATAAGGGAGAATCTTCTGGATTCATGGAAATTAGCTCGGGTAATTTTAGTGCTAAAACCAGGAAAGACTCCACTTTGTCTTGACTCCTACCGGCCCGTCAGTCTCACAAGCTGTTTTTCCAAACTAATGGAAAAGATGATAGACAGTCGACTGCAATGGTGGTGGCAACACACAAATGTGTTTTCCGACCACATGACCGGTTTTCGACAAAATCGGTGTACAATGGATGCGGTATTTTCCACATGCGTCGAACATGAATGAATTTGCTGAAATGTGACAGTAGCAGTATTCTTAGACATTCAAAGAGCATTCGACACTGTAAGTCACATACACGTCATTGCTGGTATGTTAGAGCTTGGCCTACATGGTCGAACGCTGCGATGGGTATCAAATTTCTTGAAAGATAGAAAACAGATTTATGAAAACCATTGAAGGAGAAAGTAATTATCACAGCATAACGCAGGGCGTTCCGCAGGGCGTTCCGCAGGGCAGTGTTCTCAGTCCGTTTTTATTCAACTGTGTCATGGCAGCCTTGCCACAAAAACTCACGTTTGGTCTCCAGTATTCTCTGTACGCAGATGTCATCTGCATTTGGGCCTCTGTATCTAATATACAAGACAGTCAAACAACACTGCAAGAGGGTCTTGATAGTATCGACACCTTTTTAAAAGAAAGAGGCATGAGTCTTTCATAAGCAAAGACAGCCGTACTCCCTTTCACTAGACGACAGTCGATGAATTTCCAACTTAGGCTTAATGGGCAAACTTTGATGTTTGTGAAAGAGCATAAATTTCTTGGACTTATTCTTGACCGCCAGCTAACATGGGCTTCACACATCTGCGAAATTGAAAAGCAGACCAATGCAGTAATAAACGTACTTGGGCGACTCGCAGGCACAACGTGGTGGGGAGGGGGGATCAGTCTCTTCGCTACTACAAGTTCATAATGCACTCATAAAAGAAAAACATTGCTTACTCGGCACCTATTCTCCATGGTTTATCGCAAACTTCTGAGGAACGTTTTCAACGTTTACTAGCAAGGGGGCTACGAGCGTGTCTTGGAGTTCCGCAGGCTACCTCGAGTTCGTTAGTAATTGCTGACGCTCGTAACCCCCCATTTCCAGTCATACGAACGGTTGAAACACGCCGACATATTTATCGCATCTTAACCCAACACGAGAAGCATCCATTAAGCCTCGCGCTCACCGAAAGAAACAAAAGCAAAATTCACGATGTTGTTCGAGAACATAAAGTATTATTACCAAAATTTGAATTATGCAACGTGGATGTTAGTTAGCCTCCCTGGATGTTAACATGCCCTGCAATAGAATTATAGGTTCACGGGATTATATCTAAGAGATATATGTTCATAGTAGCCGCACAGCAACTGGCACTCTTCCAAATTTACTCATTATATCCCCAATACATCCACGTTTATACAGATGGTTCGTGTCATAAAAATTCCTCGACTTCAGCATTCGTCATTCCACGTTTAGCGCTAGAGCAAATATTTAAATTATCCCGGGAGTTATCTTCCACCATGGCAGAACTATTTGCAATCCTGTGTGCTTTGCCTTTCATAACATCAGAAAAACATTAGCAAATATGGGTTATCTTTAGCGACTCCCAAGCCGCTCTCGGATTACTACAGAGCAATAAGAGAAATTGTTTGAACACTTCGCTACAGTATGAGACGCTCAAAGTACTTACAAAAGCAAGCGCAATGAACCACGTAATTGCACTTCAGTGGATACCTGGGTACTGCAATATTCCTGGTAATACTGCAGCGGACGCAGCTGCGAATCGAGCGCACAATAACGCAGAGACAACCAATCTTCCCCTATTGCGTAGTGAAGTCCGTCTGATCCTGAGACAGATTTCTTGTCGCCTCAGCAAAACTACCTGATTTGACCAGCAACCTAAGAAGTCGGAGTTATACTCTATAGACCTATGTATAAACTGACTAATGCCGGAAACTCTAAAAGACAACAGAAAATTAGAAACATTGGTACACCGACTGCGTCTGGGTACTGCATTTACGAAACACTTCTTTTACAGGATAAAACGTGTGTCTAGTCCGCAGTGTTCTTGTGGCCATCCAGATGAAGATGTGCATCAGCTCCTTCTCGAGTGCACGAAATACGATACATAAAGAACGGTACTGCAAGCTAATTTCTTTATGTTAGACAGAAGACCATTCATTCTAAAAAAGATATTTGGCCCATGGCCAACTGCGGGCCTTCAAAAAAGAGCGCTTCTTGCTCTGAAAATTTTTTTAGAGGACACCAACATTTTGGGAAATTATTAAGTGTCAGATGATCCGAATGCGCTAAATGAGTTACATAAACGTTGTTCGTGGTTCATAATTGGTTTATGTTGGTTGTCATAATTGGTGGGTATAATTGGTTGTCATAATGATAACAACTTTTACGCAACATGCATAATTCTGTTCTCTAATTGCAGTGTATTACATGTGTTGTGTGTATTGGCTGTTCGAAACAGCTGATTTTATACATGCGTACGTGTACTGAACTAATGCACAGAACTTTGCGACTCATGTACTGTTGGACTGTATATTTTTTATTGATCCGGTGTTCTACTGAGTGTTATATATTGTGTCGCTATTCTCCCTTTTTACGCAAATTTGTTTCGTTTGCCAAGTGACAAGGAGTAGCCGGTGCCGCCATAAAGGCGCCAACCTCTCCTAACATTCACTTCAATAAAAAAACTCACAACTGGTATAGATGTCTAGGACACGGACGAGTAGGAGCTCTCTTTGAAAAAGAAATATACGCAGGTAAAGGGAAGAAATCATAAAGTAAGCTATCAATAGGTCTCAAAGCCCTATAATAGGAAGGGTAGAATAAATAAAAAAACATAACGAACCATTTTAGGAACGGAAGAATGATATAAGGATTTATGTTGCAAAAGAACCAACTTAAGAAGTGAGCGCAAGTTTTATTGAATATTATTCATCCTGAATAAATATGCAGAAGCGGTTATTGGTGCCACTCACTCCCAAACATTTGCAGTAGCCACAATCACCGTCGTCATGGCAGTCCTATTGAGGGAGAGAAAGAAAGAGGCTTTCATTAGCAGAAAAGCTGCGGTCAGAAAAGTTCAAAACTGCGACTGATAATGAGGTCCTCGATATGAAGGTCAGTACATGATTAAAGATGAAGGCGAGCAAAAGAGTCCTTGCCCCTATTTTTTAGAGCCAAACTATCACTAAATACGCCAAAGGTGACACTGTGGAGGAATCTTTAAGCAGTCAACAAAAATTAAGAATTTCCGAAGACAGACACCTATGTTGTTGACTAGTTAATGGAGTGGCAAAGATGTTCACAAATGACACTCATCACCAAAACTTGCCGCCAGGCTAAAAGCTGTGAATTTTAGGATAGCCCGCAATTACAACTCTCCGTAAAAAACTATATAAGGTGCTTGCGGTGATGTCATTAGGGGAAGCACCTTATCTTATACTTTTGTATGCGATGTCCAACATATACAGAGGCATGGACAGTGTAATTAGGTATGCTAAAATTTAAAAGGTGATAGAAAATTGCAGTTTGTTGTTTCTTGTTACCCCCGCCTGCTAGTTATCAACATCACAGCACACCTTCAGAGCTAACAGAAATATTTTAGAAACGCAGGAGGAGCAACTTTTGAACAAGCAGCATATAACCTGCTACTATCTTATTTACACCTAAATATCATATCAAAACTTTACATTTGCGATCAGCTAAATTTTATTATTAAATTTGTCCACTTATTTATGGCTTAAAGCGAGTAACCAGAGTTAATTGAACATTACTGTAGAACGGATTTACTGAACTGAAAGAAAACCTTTTGAGTAAGTGGTCAGATGCCAGACCGTTATCTAAAATGTGGTCAGTTTTTCCAATAGTCAAAGCCTGGTATTTTTTGCCCAGAATCACACAGCGTATTTTTTTATTAAACACTCTTGGTGTAACATGTAAATGTAAGTGTGAGTCGTAGAAACATGGCGTGTACGTGAGCTTCTCGCTGCTAGCCACACATTATGGCAATTGGAAATGTAGTAAACGCGCTACATGCCGCCGAAAACATTACTTACCTCCACGGACGGGCACTGATTTTGCAGATACCTTTGTTCCGGAAATCCGGCCTTACTACTGCCCACATGGCGGGCTCTGTAATGGGAATGTTAAAATATGTGATGGTGGTTGGTATGGTTCATGGATCTTCAGCCGCAAAACTTGTTCTCCTAACAATTCCAACAAAACCAATGCCGAACCTTATGAATTGATACTGCGCCAAAATACTGACATATTATCGGGGCTCTCATTCCCAGCTGATACTTGTACCAATTATGTGGCACAAATCGTGTGCTCAGCTATAAAGTTCAGATGTAGACCATGCGAAACCACGCCTATACAAGGACGCGTTGGCAGCTGAGTGCTGGTCTGGTTGGTTGAATACTTATGTATTTATTTGGCAGATATATCGTATTAACTGAGCCGAAGCGCGGTGACAACAAATTTATTTCAATAAACCACAGCATGTTTTATTTTATTTTTATTTCACTCTTTTGTTCCGACCTTGACATGGTGATGGCGACACAACCAGTTTTCCTTCTAACGCTACGAATAATCTCACCAGTACACTGTTATAACAATTACACGTATTAAGTTGACCAAAGATGCATTTATTTTGCCGTTATCAGGCGTCACGGGACGGACAGATATTGCTGGGCTACTCATCAAAGAATGTCTACGCATTACTGTACGACTGTAGAAAACTTTGGAAACGGAGAGAAATCCCTCGATATAGTGAGGCTAAAGCAGCTTTCACTGTCATGAATGCAATGCAGCTTGCACAGACATCTGTTTTCCGCGCTGCGGTTCATGGTTTGAACCCCGGTAAGAATGGATTTTTTTTCTAACGCTACCAATAATTTGCTATTGCACTAGTATAACAATTTGATCTGTTAACCTGATGAAGTGTGCACTTATTTTGCACATGTGAGGCGTCACAGGAGAGACAGACTTTGCCAAAGAAAGCCTACTTACGCTGCGGTCGATGCTTCCAATGCTGGTCAGATTTTTTTTCTAACGCTACCTATCATCGACTATTACACCATTATAAGGATCTCATGTGTTAACTTCAGCAATTACGCATTTATATTATGGATATAAGGCATCAAGGACGGACAGATTTTGCAGGGGTGCTCGCCAAGGAATGCTTACGCATTAAAAAAGAAAAGCTGGAAGGCCACAAAGGCATGGCTGTCTCTCAGATCAGGGAACAGGTAGTCGCTGATGCATTGACTTTGTATTACCAGCCTTGTCGTGTATACGTTATAAGCCATCCACAACCTACCTAAACACTGCTCAAAAATTCAAGTGGTCAAGTAAAAACAGAAGCAAGCCGCCCAACGCACAATCTATACTTGGCGCTTGCTCCACAAAACACCACATTCATCATCATCGTCCAGCACGCCATCGTATGCCTTCTGAAGGTCTACTTGCAGCCTGGCAACATTGAGTTTCAGACATGTTACAGCAGGAGTGACCACGGCGTGTGTGTATTTGTCACTTTTGATTTTCCCTTTATTGAGCAGGATCAAGCGAAACAAGTGATTTTTTCATTAATATCTTGATTATCTTGGCGCCTAATTTCAATAATACTTAGCATTTTTATATAGCACTGTCCCAGACTCAAGGCTTTCAACGGACCATTTGAACAAGAACGTCACTCTGATGATCGCATCATACAATGTATCCTCATTATCACTCTTCGTACTCCTATTTTTCTACCGTTTCCCTGCCCTGTAAGCAGAGTTGTAGGCTAGAGGGCAGTACCGCAGGCGATCCTCCCCGCATTTTCTTTAATAAATGCTCATCTCTCTCTGCTTGTAGAGATTTATAAGAAAACTTAATATATTCTAGGCGAACTAACACTACGTAATCTCACCGGACACCGGTTTCGAGTATTATTTCCGTATGGGCTGCCATAAAGAATGGCGAAAGTTCTTGCTGCTCATAAGTCTCAGTTATCACCACACTCAAAATGTCTGCAATAACACCATTGAATTATCTTACACTGCAGCGCTTAGACCACCCGGTATCTGAGATCTGACATTATTTAAATTATTAGAAACCGTCTTATATTCTTCCATTAAATACGAACTTGTATTATTTTCTTACTTTCAGCAACTAATGCTGACATCAAGTGAATGAAAATAATTCTAACCCGCTCAGCCTTAACGTGAACATGGGGTAAAGCCTTTGTAATACTCGCGATATTTTTGGTATTAATTCTTTTTTGTATACAATGCTACGTTGTCTTTTATTTACCCTCATTTCATTCAAGAAGCATACTTGGTTTCTTTTCTTGCATCCAAAGCTCCAATTGTTGGGAATTCCCTTGCGCACAGTTTCTAAGCCATGGCGGCGAACTTTATCAATCGTTGCCTGATAAGTCATGCTAATGCGTTATGGTGAGCTTTATGCTAGACCAGCTGCAGTAATAAGAATGTCTTTTTATATGGCATGCGATATCTACAAGTTTAAACCCTTCGAGCAAAATCTAGGCAACACAATTAAATAAACTACATAGAACGCACACAAACAATTTACCCGCTGTAGCGAAGAAGACAGGCGTGTGCTTCAGGCGCATCGCCAACGTCTCGCTCGAGAACAAAGCTCGCGCGCTCGGTGTAGGACGCTTGAAGAACATACCTGCCTGTGTATCGGTCAACGCTCTGGCTTGTTAATTAAATCACCTTACATATCTGGTCGAGGTTGCTAGGTTTTCCCCAACCTTGGAACTCCGAAGCCGGAAGTTGCCGCCCACCATGCCTGAAGACGCAAGCCACCGGCCTCGCTCAGCCTTCTTTGTTCCGGCTCGCTGCGCCAGGAGGACCCAGACATCTTCAGCGGCTCCGACAAAAACGGCGTCGAAGGCTGGCTCTCATCCTATGAACGCGTGAGTGCCCACAACAAATGGGACGATACTCACAAGTTGAGCAGCGCGGTCTTCTATCTCACGGGCGTCGCGAACGTGTGGTTCCGCAACCGCGAATCTGATCTTCGCACTTGTTTAGACTTCAAGAAGAGCTTCACGCAAGTTTTCGGTCCGCCCGCAGTGCGAAAGCTTCGTGCCGAAGAGCGCTTGCGCAACCGCTCCCAGCAGCCCGTTGAGAACATCACCAACTACATAGAAGACGCCGTCGACCTTTGCAAGCGCGTCAATGCATCAATGACCGAATCGGACAAGATACGCCATATCTTGAAGGGCATCGAAGACGACGCCTTTCAAATGCTCCTATCGAAAAACACGCAAACCTACGTCGAAGTCGCTGATCTTTGTCAGAGTTACGATGAACTCCGCAGACAACGTATCCTGACCCGTCGTTTTTCCGAGCAGGCTATTTCTGTTTCGAGCTTAACTGCAGTTCCCGACCACGGCCCCCTGCTCTGTGAGATCAGAGAGTTCAACCGTGCCGAAGTCGTTCGGCAGCCGTCTCTGCTCACTGCCGTTCCAAGTTCTACGCCATCTTTGACTCCAAACCTGCGGCAAATGATACAAGAGCAAGCGTCTGACGCTATTCCGTTTCCGCGTGCACCGCCGCCCGCGCCTGCACATATAACATACGCTGATGTTCTCGCCACCACAGCTCACTGTACTGTCACGCCCGCCCGCGTTTCCCACCAGGATACAAGCCAACACTGGACCATGGCGCACGCCCGACAAGCGCTCAATATACTTCTATTGCGGCATCGCCGGTCATGTGGCACGGTTCTGTTACAGTCGCTTGTGGCTTCCCCGAACTGACCAACCCGCGCCCCTCCAGTCCCGTTCTTGTCGTCGCCTCGAGAATCACGCACCTCCGACCCTCGGCACGAGTGCCGCTAGCCACCTCACCAACGCCGTTCGCTTTCGCCAATGCGTCACCGTCCGACTCCTACCAAGCAGAGAAACTGGTCACCGCAGTTCCCTAGGCAGCGATTGCGTCTGTGTCGAACAGCACAATGCGTCACTATTCACCGAAGAACATTATTGAAGTATCTGCAGATGGAATTGGTTGCACTTGCGCTAGTAGACACAGGAGCCGCCGTTTCTGTAATTACCAAAGTACTTTGTCGCTCGCTCAGAAAAGTAATAACAACCTTGTCTGCCCTGCCGCTCCATGCAGCAGGCGCACAGCACATTACCTCTGTTGATGGGGGCACTACGGCGCACCTGCACCAATTACGCAAGGCGGTTTAATTGACAAGCCAGAACGTTACACGATGCACAGGCAGGTCTGTTGATCAAGCGTCCGGCACCGATCGCGAGAGCTCTGGGCCGCTATATTGTAGCGATGCCTTACGCCTCATTACATGCTATTCTTATCATCCACCACACACGGCCGCCTGATCCCCTTGATAATGTGGGCAGACCGTCGCTCTGACCATTGGCCAAGCACGAAATGCCTGAAAAAGCATAGAATCGGAAAAGGCATCGCTACAAAATACCTGCCCTGTTCTCGAGCGAGGCGAGCAACAACAACAAGAAAACAAACTCAGAAATTAGGCAGAAACGGAGCGTTACATATAGACAACTTGCTACTACATACTTTGTTTCCAACACACAGGCAGCGACAAGAGCGATAAGAATCAGGAGCTTAGCCTTCATGTTTGCGCAGCCCTTCTGTTCTTTGGGCAGCACTTTCCGAATTTATACTATACTGACAGTCTTCCTACGATGACGTTACTTGACGGCAGTACGATGATCAATCAAGATGATAGGGTATAGTTCCCGGATATGCGTCTACGACATTTCTTTCGAGAAGTCAAGGTTTACTGCTTTAATGTTTGCGTTTCTGCGCACTTGTCAAAAATGAATGATGCGCTGAAAAGATCTTGCTCGCTGTACTCGGAATGGAAACTGTTTAAGCAACCGTAAAAGTAAAAGAACTTATTGATTAAAATATAATATTTTAAAAGGAGGTTCCACAAAAACGGGGGGAAGAGGGGGCGTAGTCAAACTGCGCTAGCACTAGCGAATCCGCTGTGCCGCTGCTTTGATTCTGCCGCAACCCACTTTCCGTATGCCACCCATCACCTGCGTCAGCACCCAACCTATAGCTGAAAGCATATGCTGCGATATCGATTGCAAGTCATCGTATGACTAACCAAATAGGCTGCCGGTAGATCTACCGCTAGCATATCGCGAATAAGGATACGTGGTACGAACAGCAAGCGGTAACTAAACATTTATTACGGGCGTTCGGTATTCTGCTTTAAGCGGACGTCGTCTATTGTCTCCAAAATCAAGAACGACAACAACAAAGCAATCATTTTTTTTTCACAGCCATTTTTAGTCACGCCTAAACCAGATCTATAGATCAAAGTTCTTGCAGCGGCCGACTACCCGCAATATCGGCTCCGATGATAACCTCCAATTGCCGGGGGCCTGTAGACGTATATCGGTGATCATTAGAGCCACGGCCAACCACGACTGTTGTGAATCTGTTCCACCTTGTGAAGTTCTTGTTAAGTGAGGCTTTGTTAGCGAGCCCTCTTAGACGTCGTTAACCGTGGCTAGTGCTGGGTGCTGTTGTTGCTTTCCTGCCAAGCAGCGAAACATAGGAAAACAGACAAATGTCTTCGATATTAAAAATTACAAAAAAATAAACGATACTAACATATCGTATCGTATAACCTCAGCAGTCATGGAGGCATTACGGAATCAGGGCCGTATGTAAAAATACTGAAAGATATCTATAGCGGCTCTACAGCCACCGTAGTCCTCCATAAAGAAAGCAACAAAATCCCAATAAAGAAAGGTGTCAGGCAGGGAGATACGATCTCTCCAATGCTATTCACAGCGTGTTTACAGGAGGTGTTCAGAGACCTGGATTGGGAAGAATTGGGGATAAAAGTTAATGGAGAATACCTTAGTAACTTGCGATTCGCTGATGATATTTCCTTGCTTAGTAACTCAGGGGACCAACTGCAATGCATGCTCACTGACCTGGAGAGGCAAAGCCGAAGGGTGGGTCTAAAAATTAATCTGCAGACAACTAAAGTAATGTTTAACAGTCTCGGAAGAGAACAGCAGTTTACGATAGGTAGTGAGGCGCTGGAAGTGGTAAGGGAATGCATCTACTTAGGACAGCTAGTGACTGCGGATTCGGATCATGAGACTGAAATAATCAGAAGAATAAGAATGGGCTGGGGTGCGTTTGGCAGGCAATCTCAGATCATGAACAGCAGATTGCCATTATCCCTCAAGATAAAAGTTTATAACAGCTGTGTCTTACCAGTACTCACGTACGGGTTAGAAACCTGGAGGCTTACGAAAAGGGTTCTACTTAAATTGAGGACGACGCAACGAGCTATGGAAAGAAGAATGATAGGTGTAACGTTAAGGGATAAGAAAAGGGCAGACTGGGTGAGGAAACAAACGCGAGTTAATGATATCTTAGTTGAAATCAAGAAAAAGAAATGGGCGTGGGCAGGACACGTAATGAGGAGGGAAGATAACCGATGGTCATTAAGAGTTACGGAATGGATTCCAAGGGAAGGGAAGCGTAGCAGAAGGCGGCAGAAAGTTAGGTGGGCGGATGAGATTAAGAAGTTTGCAGGGACAACATGGCCACAATTAGTACATGACCGGGTTAGTTGGAGAAGTATGGGAGAGGCCTGTGCCCTGCAAAAGGGCATAACCAGGCTGCTGCTGCTGCTGCTGCTGCTGCTGCTGCTGCTGCTGCTGCTGCTGCTGCTGCTGCTGCTGCTGCTGATGATGATGATGATGAACTGCTAGCCTTAGTTGCGAAGCGCTGTTGAAGGTGCATGTCGTTCGCATAGCACCAGAATCAAATGCCCCCATTGGCGGTTCCGTTGCTGGTTCCTACATTCGCTGATGACCTTATGCGGCAGGGAAGGGGACTCAAACAAGGCATAGCACGCTCAAGAGCGTACATAAAATATATGTCGCATGCGCGTCCTCGTTAGTTTAGGCAAGGGAAAGGTGCAAATTGAGATTTTCTAGGACAGCAGAAGAAGAAACAATAAAAGAAAATACCACGCTGAGAGATAAATTTCCCTTATTTTCTTGCATTTCAAAACCATCGCGCGTGAATGCTGTTCTAACGTAGTAACTGTATTAAGAAATCAAAAGCGCTATCAGGCTCTGCCTGACTACTTGGTGCAGTACCACAAGTGTAGAACGTCGCCCCCCCCCCCCCCCCCGCCTAGCTATCCATAGAGTTCGACCTTTACCGGGAATTTGAGTTGAACTTTCTTGGGTATTTATGTTTCCTACTAGAACCATGGAAGTGTTAGCCAGCGCCACCACTCACATTGGTAGAGCATCGCACGCGTAATGCGAAGACGTAGGATCGTTCCCGACCTGCGGCAAGTTTTTTTCCTCCAGTTTCCTTTCGATTAATTTATAATTCCTTCAATTAATTTAATAACTACAAGTAACTTCCCCTGTGTTGTCCTCGGTGTCAATGTTTGTTGGCTACTTATGATTTGATTAATAAAAAATCGGGCCCCTTAGTTGACCCCCTTTCTTCTGGTTTATTACATGACGAGGGTCTCGAATCCGGCAACATTGATGCCGTCAGGTAGCACGCGTGGGTTTATTGACCAGCTGCCTGGAGCGCCCCCCCCTCCCCCCCCAAAATAACGAAGAAGATCACGTGATCGTGAAACCTACGGCAGAAAGGATGTTCCACATCAGCCGCCAAAGTTTGTGAGTGGTGGCGCTGGTTAACACTCCCAGGGTTCTAATAGGAAACATAAATACCCAAGAAAGTAGATGAAGAAACGTCGCCGCGGAAGCTCAATTGGTATAGCATCGCACACATAATACGAAGACGTGGGATCGTTTCCCACCGGCGGCAAGCTGTTTTTTCATCCACTTTCATTCCCATTTTTTAAAATAATTTCTTGAAGTGATCTAGTACGTACAAGTAATTTTCCCTATGTTGTCCTAGGCGTCGTTGGTTGTCGGTTTCTTGTGATGTGATTAATAAAGATAAGGCCCCTCGGTTAACACCATTTTTTCTCGTTTACTTGAAACGAAAGCATTTAGGGCCATACCGCATAAATTTAAATTCAAGATGCGTTTCTATTATTTCTGAAAGATGAACACCGTGAAAACTTGTAAAGCGGACAACTGTGGCAGGGTGTGAAGAAGCTTAACGACATTAAAGCACGGCCGCGTCTAGAGGACACTACTTATAGCTGCTGCCCATCAGATGAACAGTTTCGTACCAGCCGCATTAGCTACGTGGCCGTGACGTTGCTCGGGCTCACGGGTTCCAACCCTACCGCGTCATCCAGCTATCAACAGGGGCGAAATGCAAGAAGGCTCGTGTACTTAGATTTAGGAGAATATTAAGTTATTCGAGCTGGTCAAAATTAATGATGAATCCGCGATAACCGCCTTTATCATAATAAGGCTGTCGCGTGGCCTACATAGAGCTCCGTAGTTCAATTATGGTTTAACACTTCTCCCACAGTGGCATGCATCGTGTCAGGCAACGATGGTACTAACCTTCTCGCAGGCAACGGTGCACAGCAACGCCTGTATCACAGACGTCCCAATGCGTGTTCAGTGTACTTTATTGACAAATACAGGGGGCGCACGCAAGATAACATTCACCATCAACTCACCACTATCGCGTTGTCTTAAACATTCTATAACTTAGACAGTGACCGTCGACATCACCGCCAATTATCGTCCAACAGCAAAAAGAGCAAAGAAAGCTTCGCTGACATTGGTTCTGATGGTGCGTGGGCTCTACACACGTTTTTAAAGACAAAGTATTTTTTAGCGAAATACCGCCACCTTTACCAAGCGGGTATATTTCTAGCCCCTTATCGTGTGCCTATCCCGGAGATGCCGCAGCCCAGAAATGTAGGCTGATAGGTACGCATGTAGGTGATGTTCCGATAAAAAGTTTATATCTGCAAATTGTCCGACTGTAGGAATCGAACATATGACCGCTAGCACAGCAACCCGATGCTCTAACCAGCAGAACACGGGTGCATGCACCAGCAACGGGAATAGAACATCCCTAGGCACTTCCCGCGTGCAATCCAGCGCGTTGAAGCGCTCAGCGCGTTTTACTGCGATATAATTTATAGATACATTCCGACGTCGTCGATAATTACACGTTAAAGTACTGATTTGTTTAGCTTTTATTCATCTTCTGAAGAAGATTACTCACATTAACTTTCGCTTTCCCCCTGCTTCCGAGTTGCAATGCCAGGTGACGAAATATGTCTAGGCGCCTTCGTGTTCTAATCACACAGACTTGTGCACAAAGGCGGGTGTATATTAGGACCCGAAGTTAAACAGCTTTGCTTGACAGAACTAATTTGAACACAGCTATGCAAACCCCGGCAGATTGTATCCTTCTTTTCTCACACGTAGTAGCCATGCTATTATCTGTTGTTGCGGGATTTCCGCAGCAAAGGAACACATTCCTCATACCGAACAAACATGCCTCCACATGTTGGTTATCGTAGTTTATTCGGATCGGGGTTGTGACACGTGAACTCCAGGAAATCCCCTTGGAGGCGCAGATGCGACTGTCTACATAACTGCCAGATGGCGCAACGCATGCTCAACATGCGGCCATCTGCTTCGGTGCCCACGCTCCCGTCTCTTCGCTGAACCTTCGCTATTTCCAACAGTCGCCAATGATCCGCATACGCAGGCCAGCTTAACCCCTACCTTCCACTGATGCGGATGAAGTACTTTGGGGCATTGCTCCTTGACGACGCCACTGTCTCTCTGCTGATGGTGAGTTAGCCGGTGAGAACTCGCGACAGGCGGCACAATGCAGGTGGCAGCCACCGCCAGCGATAGAGGCGCAGGGGGGTTCACAAGGGAACCTTCGCATTAAAAATTATAGTAGGATGCTCCTTTTACTCTCCGCACGCGGAAACTAACGCGAAAAGTGCGGTGCGCAGTGACTGCACCCAACTCCCACCCCCAACTCTCTCAGGAAAAGATTGTGTATCGTGGACTTCAACTGCAGGTGCAATCACCTGCGAACTTTCTGTAAATGCTTGTTTCAGCTTAAGAACAAGGCGTGTTAATGAAGAGGCCTTGTCGGCGTTCTTTAAATATTTACTAGTATTTGTTTTCACCAGATTATGGTAGTTATTAAGATGTCGCTTGGTGGAAGACGTGGCTACTATATTTGAAGTCTCTTGAAAGCTGTTGCGAATTGTGTACATTAAAAAGCGTGTCTGATCCCGCCTTTGCCGACCCCAAGGAAGTGAGAAAGAGGCTACTCCCATTTGCGCCCTAGTAACCCCAACGTCAGCTGGCGTATGCAGCACAATATTCGCGCCATCTGTCGCACTCATTCGCATCTACACCGGTCGAACCACGTGCCTCAGCTTGATTACAGAATATGCGATAGCCATGCAGGGAAAAAGAATATCAGGGGACGCGTGAAAGTCTAGCGTCCCCACAATTGAACTGCTTAGAATACCTCGTGATACGTTCATAAAAAAGCTCCTTCACTTGACCCGTGAGATTCCTCCCTTCGCCATCTCTCCCATGTGCATGAAGCTTGTTTTGCGCAAGTTTGTTCTCACGCCTTGCATTCTTATTTCACAAACACATTTCTCAGAAACAGCGTGTGCGTTAGCAATCCAGATTTTGTAGGCGGAAAACAGACTGTATTTCTCTGTAAAAAGAACTAACAAAAAATAACGTACTGAAGCCTTCACAAGAACGTGGCATTAGCACTATCGCGTCCCAAGGGCTATGCAGTCTCGACCTTTGAGTAGCTTCAAGCTTGGCGGTGAGATCCGGCAATGGCCTTTACAGCAAAGCGTCTTAAGCACTCTCTGCCTGCGTTCCTTGAAACAAGACATCCAGGCACTTTCGAAAATGAACACGCAGGCAAGTTCAATAACATAACTCACTGACAGCTTATCCGTATTTCGAAAGCTGTAAAATAAATATCTAAGCATCCACCGTTTCTATTTAATATATGCCTCGTTCGTCAACACGAATGTGAAGTATGCACATACGTCACCAGAAAACTCCCGACGGATTTGGAATTGCAGCTTGGCAGTTGGGATTTTACCGCAAAACCAATGATCTCAGAAACACGTGTTCTTCTCGATCGCTGTACTTTCATGAATGTAAAATAAAAAGAAACTTCGAAATGTCAAACAAGGGCTTCTTTGCTAACTGGTGAGCTGGATAATGTAAGCAGTTGCCATGTGGCTTCCAGTGCGACGTTTCTTTCCTTGCCAGCGGAAAAGCGTCAGAAATATTTACGTACGTAAGCTTGCTGTCCCGCTTGCACTGTTTACTGCAAGGGCGAGTTAAATGCGTGGAAGATCTAGCCATACTTTTTATTCAAGCAGAAAACAATAAATAAATTTGTGGCAATAGCGCTATTTTGCAGGGGCAATAAGGGTTTTTTTTTCATTTAGATTTCTGTTAACGAAACCACGTCTCGTCGTTCAAATAAAATGAAAAGAGGAACGTTCTACTTCTGAAAATTGACTTGCTACAGTTTGCACTTCGTTATGCTACCATCTTTCATTGTTAATGGCCCTAATATTTCTACTGCAGTTTAAATTTTTTACTTAATCACTGAAAGCATTTTTTACATCGGCTACCTTTCAGCTGGTCGTCTGCCCAGCTAACATTGCAGGCATTTGAGGTGTTCTTTAATGAACCATAATTTTTTTCAAATCCGATAGAAAATTATTCAAGAATTAAGATTAAAAAGAGCTCAGTCCCACCACGAGGTTTTCCTCAGACGATGTTATTCATTTCTTTACTCAGCCAATCAGTAAAGCGTTACAGTAGAACACGTTGTGGGGCTTGTTGGTTGATAGCTTTGTTCTTTCTTAGTAGGCAGTCTATGCTGGTACTTCTTTTTTTGAAACATTACAGCCCTTAAAGGGAAGCTGAAGAGTCTCTCGAACTCAATAAGACGCTCATATACGGATGCGGGAACCTTATAAACCATGAAGGGAAAATTTTGGGGGCGATTTTTTACTTAGGAGCGACGCAATCGTCGGTTAAAATTGCGCTGTAGCTCCACCCCCCGTCGAGCGCCGCGCGCTGCTGCTGACGCTGACGATGCGAGCGGAGACCGGAAACCGCGCCTTAGTGACGTCAACACTGGTGTTCCGCTCGTTCGCAGTCTCCGCGACCGTGCCTGACCGGGCTTATTTCTGCGTGCGTGCCGTCCTAATCTGCTTCGCTCGAGCCTACATTCCTTTATTTGTGTGTATATAGGAGTGGTAGTTGACGTGCGCAGCATCAATTGAACTTGTAGGGCGATCATGCCGGCGTTCTGTGCAGCCTACGCTTGCACGAACACCAGCGGCCGCGACGATGTTCCGATGTTCCATTAGTTCCTGCAAGGCAAGAAGCTTTCATCTAAGTGGGAGGCTGCTGTTAAGCGAAACAACTTCAAGCGCTCAAGAACAACAGTGTTGGGCTCTAACCACTTCTGTGACGATTACTACCGGAGTTTATCAATAATGCGTGCCTTGCGTTCTCCTAAAAGAAAGATAGCACGCTGAACGAAAGGTGCATGTTTATCGCCCACCCTTGACGCAGGTTTTATCGCCAAGCGCCGCGAATTTTCTATTCGCACGTGTGTTGTGAAACAGCCTGCATGAAGCTACCATAACGCAGCGCAAGTGTGAAGTTTGCATGTGTTGGAAAGCCTGGTCACGCCAAGATGCTGCGCTCCGCCTTCTCTCGCACACATAAGAAACCGACCGTCTCACGCAGCCGACGGAATTCGCCGGTTACGAGTAGCGTGCGGTTGGCGCGCTGTTGAAGGTTCTATACTACACGTGCTACAACAGCCGGTAAACTTTTCCCGTGTTTAAACCGTCTGTGTAGATTGCCAACAGCTTTGGGGCCGCGCGCAAATGCTGAAGATCGCATCACCGCTTACGTTCTACGAGGACGCATGCATGAACGTAGGACTACAGTTGCTTGCCCGGAAACGTACTCACTGGAACGCTGAATGCAGCTTAGCAAAAAACATACTCACCAAAGAACATTTCCAACACAAGGAGATGCTAACACTTCGCCTTCGTTCGCGTGGAAAGCAGTGCTTGCACCAGCATCTTTTGCTTCTTGGAGAGGCCGGCTCTTCGCAGTCGGCTCGTACATGTAGTATGTACAACTATGTACGTACGTGTAGTATGTACAAGTATAAACCCCTTACAAGTGATCTTGCACGCTACAGCGACAGCACTACAGGCGAGGCGATGGCTGTTGCGTGTTCTCGTCGTCTCCAAGCCGAACGCCACGCGAGCGACGGCTTTTGGCGACGACTTCCCGGTATGAGGGCAGCAATACACGCGCCGAAACTAGCGTGATGCATGCTTTATCAATTTAAGTTGATGCATTTTACTGAAGAAGCAGCACAAGATATTTCTGAAGGTCTTGCACTAGGTTCTTATTCTTGCACGTCTAAAATTCAATAGTTTGCTAGTTCCGTGCGACAAACAGAAGTATTTAAGTTATGTACATCCAGTGTCGGCTTCGCACAATTGGCTAGTCGCTCATAGCATTTCCGGGCGACGAGCGAGGAGTTCTAGATTTCTAGAAACGAGCGATCGAGCGACAACACCTAGCGATTTGTTCAAGCGACGACCCGTTTTGTCGCTCGAAGCCATCGCCCGTCACCGTCGCGCGCTAAATCGCTCTCGTAGAGTTTGCACTTAACGCCGAACTCCTCAGACAAACGCAAGCTCTCGAAAATTTCCATGACCGTCTCAGCAAAACACCACCAAACTACTTTGCACCGTGCTTCGTGTGTAGCGACAGCAGTCGGTCCGGACGAACACCATTGTTGACGTCACGAGGCGTCCGACCAATCACAGGCGGAAACGAGGCGCGCGAGCTGGCCGTGTCTGCTGCTGCACTTTTCGTCGAAATAAAATATGTTTGCGCTTTCTTTCGCTCAATTTCGATGCGATATTCGAATTCAGAGGGTTGAAAACCACGGCGTACTGCTCTTCACTCATTTTTTCTGGAAAATCTTTCAGCTTCCCTTTAATCACTGGAAAAGTTTTTTTACATCTGCTGCATTTCAGCTGGTCGTCTGCCCAAAGGCAATTCAGGCATTTGTGGTGCCCTTTAGTGAACAATTGTTTTTCAAATCTGATAGAACATTTCTCAAGAAATAAGAATAAAAACAGTTCAGTCCCATGACGATGTTTGCCGCAGGTGATGCTAATCATTTATTTACTCAGCCAATCAGTAAAGCATTACAACCCTTAAAAACAGGCACAAAAAGGTAATGGCTCACATGCCATTCATACGTTCATCTGCATTTCTCCTCAGACAACTCATATTTATTACTGACATATAGCAGGAAAACTCGTACCCTACATATATGCAATCGTTCATAGAACATGTCACGGTTACCTGCTAGCCTAAGTCGCGAAACGCTGTCGACGGTGCTTGTGATTTGCACAGCACCCGAATCAAATGCCCTCGTTGGAGGTTCCAGTGGTGCTTCCTATACTCCATGATGACTTTCTGCGGCAGTGAAGGGAAACGAAACGAGGCAAACGGCGCACAAGAGCGTACATAAACATATCTCACATTCGCATCCTCGTTATTTTAGACAATGGAAAATGCGAAAAGTGTGATTTCATACAACAGCAAAATAGAACAATGAAACAATATACCCCGCTGAGAGATAAATTTATTACTTTCTTGCATTTCTCTTCTGCGTGTTGTCAAACGCAAAACCATGACACGTGACCACTGATCTACCATAGTACCTGTTTCAAGAAAGAGAAGAAGTGATGTCAAGCTATGCCTTCATTACGCAATACCACAAGTGTAGGACCCCCACCCCAGTAGCTTTCCCTGAAGACAACACATCGGTATAGTGCAACTAACCTGGGTCCCTACACACACTGATGCCCGTGAGCATAAGTCACACTTATGGACTTGCCGTGGAGATAAGTATTCTCGTATATAAAAGAAACATAAGAATATTCCAGCATTTGCACTGACGTTGAAAGCTTTATTTCGGCCGTTGACTTTGACTGAATGAATTTCCTTTGAAGAAGCCCGCTACAATACCATATAGTTTACAATTATTTTCCCGCTTTACTCCGTGACAACCATTTCAAGCTAGTTAGTAAAAGCCAAATAGGCAGAGCCTGTAAAAACATTGCCACTAGTATGATTTCGATGCATATGGAAGGCATACACTTTGTTCACAATTGTTGAAAACATCTGCTAGCCAGACATTCAAAGCGAAATTATCAGACCGCGCTGCATGTTTGCATCTATGTTACCATGATCCAAAGATGCTTGCTGCGCACTTTTGAAAAACATGGGGAATAACGAGAATCACGAAGCGCTTCGTCCTTATTCGCCCTTCTTGTGTGTTTCAAATGTGCGCTGCGACCTTCCCAATGGATTGTTACCAAGATACCCACACGCACTTACTCTGAATTTTTCCGTTTGAAATGTGCATTCTGAATTTAAATGTACTATTGATAATGGGATATGAGCATTACCAAGAACATATTAGCTCCGAATGCAGCTAGCAACCTGCTTCTCTTCAAACGAACAGTGTTTCATGGCTGGTACGCAAATATTTAATGCAGATAAAACAAAGGAGGTGGCTGATTGTAACGTCAGTGGATTGAGAAAAACTGGCCTCAAGCACCAACGGGGTGCTTGCAAGGCTATATAGCTACATCCACAATGCAATTTAAAGCACAACTGCGTCTTCAAAAGTAATGGCGAATGCATCTAACAACACCAGGTGAAAATTAATATCGAATTGCTGGCAGTCCTTGCTGTCTCGTGGCACTTTCGTCCTCCTCTTTTTCACTCTGAGAGTTGCTCCAGGCTGCTGATGGGTGTCTGCGCCTCTTCTGTGGGGCAATTTCAGTTTAACTGGCCAGGTCTGTATGGAACGTACTGTCATTTAGCTTTTTCAGGAATGTTCATAGGTAACTGAATAAAAGAGTGCAAAAGGTGACTTATATCAACACGCCTGGCTTAAGACGTAAGGTGACTAAAATGAGCTTACCAAATGAACCCTTTTGCAGCAATCTTAAGCACTTCAACCATGACTACAGTGGATGCTGCTTCTTTGCCATTTTCCCAGCCTTTTACACGTTTACATTTGGCGGCCAGAAGGACACCCTCTCGGTAACCCAAGTGGTCAGCACAACTTGAATTTCTTTTAAGGCAGTCAAGTCTACAGCAGCATAGCTCATCTGGAAAACGAATTCAGAATTCTAGCGCTAACATTGCACAAAACAGCCCTTCATAATTTTTTGTTGCGCATTTTAACTTTGGGACAATAGTAATTAAAATGAGGTTTATTTTATGGATCAGGCGGCTAGTACAGTTTAGTCGCGGAGCGCTGTGACTCATAACTTCAGCGTCGTCTTTCGTAAAACGATCCCTATGGTGCTGGTGCTAAGGATGGTGTGTATTACCTTCCGTTCCTGGTTTTAGTCTACTTCATCACAATCCCCCCGGGCGAAGATGCTCCTCTTTTTACGAGCCACGTTTTGAGGGAAGAACAATAACAAAAGGAAACATCCTGGCGTCTCATGCATTAGTGTCCACGAGCGGCTCACGATAATGCTTCACGCCATCTACATGAAGAATGCGACGCCCAAGACGACGGAGGTCATAGGCATGTGAAGCCATGCAGAGCAGTGTCGATCATTCACTAAAACATTCAGGGGGAATTACACAGGCTAAAAGCATCGCGTCGAACCCATAAAGCCTATCAGGAGTAACAAATGCAGTTTTGGGCTTGTCTGCGTCGGCGATGGGTACGTGCGAATATATTGAGCGGAGACTGTTTCGCGTGGCTTCAAATGGCAAAGGTGTCTTCTTTAGCTCGACGATATTGCCGTCATGGCTGCAATTTTACGACGCATCTCCACCGTGCCAGACACTTTCTGACCTGCCTAATCAAAGCTGAGACCCAAATCAATCTCAAGAAATGCCACTTTGTCGCTCGACACTTAACAATTCTGGGCCACGTCGTGTCTAAGCACGGTGGAGTATGATCCCGCGAAATTGCTGCTTATTGCAGCCGTACACTCACTAGAGCATAGACCAACTACAATGTAACTGAAAAAGAATGCTTAGCTATGGGCCCTTAGCAAGTTGCGTCCTTACTTTTGAGTTCTCCCTTTTTACGTCGTCATGGATGATCACGCCTTTTGTTTGCTATGAAATTTCAAACCTACGTGGCCGCCTTGCCTCTTCGACTTCAAAAGTTCAACATTTACGTCGGTTACCGCTTGAGCCGCAAGCATTCTGATACTGATGCTTTGCCACGGTCTCCTATGCCTGCCGACTTTAGTTGCCTGTCAACACCTATGCCCGCCGTCTCGCCTCTCAATATCTACAGAATTGCTTCAGAGCAGGACCACGAACCCAGGATGGCGGCCCTCCTTGGCACGCTTTCCGACACGCCGACGCTTCCAGCCTCTTGATCCCTCCGCGCCACGCTGTTCACTTCGCCATTCGCGACTACCTTCTGCATCGACGCAACTACGCAACGGACGGCCGCAAATGGCTACTAGTCATCCCGCGCAGTCTGCATTTTACTATGTGCGCATACCTTCCCGCTGACCCGCAGTGCGGCCACGCCGGATTCTTCAAAAAATATGAACGACTTCGGCAGCGCTACTACCAGCGAGAAATGTTTATATACGTATGAAAATTCATTCGTTTATGTAAGCTGGGCCAACGTCGCAAATCTACGCCTCGCCATTCAGCTGAAGCTTTGCACCCTTGCCTGACCTCCTTCCCCCCGACATTTGATGATGTGGGCATTGATCCCCATGGTCCGCTTCCAATGACACCCGCCGGTGACCGCTCGATTATCGTCAATGTTGACCACCTTGCACGCTACTCTGAAACTGTAGCATGCCCTGCTGCCTCAGCATGCAACGTTATCTCCTTCCCGCTCTACTGTTTGATCCTCCGTCACAGCGCGCCTCCCGAACTCCCCAGGGAGAGAGGGCGCGTCTTTATTTCTGAGGTTGTCGATGCTCTTGTTGCTCAGTGCCACGTTACTAAAAATTAGTTATGGGGTTTTACGTGGCAACCCAAAAACCTGTTGACAAAACACGCCGTTGCGGTGGCTGCGGAATAATTCAGACAAATTGCGGTTTTTTACCGTGCACGCATATTTAAGTACACGGGTGTTGTCACATTTCTCCGCCATTGAAATGCGGCCCCGGTGGCCGGGATTCAAACCCACGACTTCGTGTTTAGACCCAACACCATAGCCACTAAGCAACCATAGTGGCTCGGTTCCGTTATTCATCGAACCACCACCTACTAGCCCCAGATCGATGGACTCACCGAACATTTGAACTGGCATTTTAAGGCATATCGGACCTCAGAGATTGGGACTTTATTCTACCATTTGTTACATACGTCTACAACACTGCAACCCGGACTATCACTGGCTTTTCTTCCTACTTCCTATTCTACGGCCGTCATTCATCCCACACCATGGAACCCCTACTGTGCTCACAGCTGGATGCTTCGGAGTGTGTGCCCGTTTCAACTGCAGCACGTCATGCCGAGGACTGCTGCTGGTTAGCGCGCCACTTCAATACCGCTGAGTAACAGTGCGATAAAAGGCGCCTTGACATCCGCTATGTGCAGTCTGTCTTCTTCCCAGGTAATCTCGTCTGGCTGTCAGCACGTTAGCACACTACTGGCTTCTCTTCAACATCTCTTCTCCGCTTCGATGAACCTTATCGCATTATCCAGCGCACGTATTCGGTGAATTATCTCATCTAACTATTCACGTGTCCCATATGACCTCCATCGTCTTGTGCGTTACAGTCTTCAAGTAGATGGCTGAAGCTTTGGTCGTGAGGCGCTCGTGGTCACTTCTGCTTGAGACGCCAGTATGGCTACTCTTGTTGTCGCCTCAAAACATGGCTCGTAAAAAGAGAAGCTTCTTCTCCCGGGAGCGATTGTGATCAAGCAGACAAACACCACGAACTAAACATCTTACACGCCATCACCAACAGCTGCAGCATCGTGATCGCTTTACGAAAGACGACGCTGAAGTTATGGGTCACAGCGCTCAGCGACGCAACTGTACTAGCAGCCTAATCCAGAAAATAAACCTCATTTTAATTACTATTGTACCAAAGTTAAAATGCGTAATAGAAAATTATGAAGTACTGTTTTGTGCAATGTTAGCCCTAGAATTCTGAATTCATTTTCCCGATGAGCTATGCTGCTGTGGACTTTACTGCCTCAAAAGAAAATTATGTTGCGCCGACTACTTGGGTCACCGAGAGGGTGTGCTTCTGGTCGCCAAATGTAAAAGTGGAAAAGGGTGGGAAAGTGGCAAAGAAGCATCATCCACTGTAGTCATGGTGGAAGTAGTTAAATTGCTGCGAAAGGTTTCATTTGGTAAGCGAATTTGTCAACTTAAGTCTTAGGCCAGACGTGTTTATATAGGTCACATTTTGCACCATTTTTTTACAGTTACCTGTGAGCATGCCTAGAAAAAGCTAAATGACATTCAGTTCCATACACACCTGACCAGTTAAACTGAAATCACCCCAGAGGAGAGGCGCAGACGCCCACTAGCAGGCTGGAGCAATTTTCACAGTGAAGAAGATGAGGAAGAAAGTGCCACAGGACAGCAAGGACTGCAAGCACTTCAATATTATTTTCACCTGGTATTGATAAATTCATTTGCCATTACTTTTGAAGATGCAGCTGTGCTTTGTATTGCGTTGTGGACGTAGCTATTTAGCCTTGCAAGCACTCAGTGTTGGTGCTTGACGCCAGTTTTTTCGCAATCCACTGATGTTACAATCGTCAACCTCCTTTGTTTCATCTGCATTAAATATTTGTGTACCGGCCATGCACAACTGTTCGTTTGAAGAGGAGCAGGTTGCTAGGGGCATTTGGAGTTATTCTGTTCTCGGTAAGGCTCATGTCCCATTATCAATAGTACGTTTAAATTTAGAAAGCACATTTGAAAACCGTAAAATTCAAAGTAAGTGCGAGTGGGTGTGTCGGTAATAATAGTGCAATTGGCAGTGCACATTTTAAACGCAAAAGAAGAGCGAATGAGGACGAAGCGCTTCGTGCATCTCGTTCTTCCCTATGTTTTTCAACAGAGTGCGGCCAGCCTCCCTTTGGATCATGGTAAAATAGATGCAAACATGGAATGCTTTCTGATAATTTCGCTTTTATTGTCTGGCGAGTACATGTAATCACCGAGTGTGAACGGGTTGTTTGTCTTCCATACACTTCAAAACCATGCTAGTTGCCATGTGTTTACAGGCTCTGCTCATTTGGCTTTTACTACCTCGCCAGAAATGGTTATCATGGAGCATAGCGTGAATAGAATTGTAAAATCCATGCAACTGTTGCGGATTTATACAAAGGAAGTTCATTCAGTAAAAGTCAGCTGCGCTATTGAAGCTTTAAAGTTTAGATTAAGAACTGGAGCTTTCTCAATTGGGCTTTATATAGGAGTATGCTTATCTCCACGGCCAGTGTATAAATGTGATCTATGCTCCCATGGATCAATGTGATATGCTCCCATGGACTCCCTGCGTCCTTTCCTTCACAGGAGTGAAGGAAAGGACGCAGTAAGATGTGTTATGTGTAATTTGCCAACGGTCTCACCACTGATTACCTAGATGAAGGTAATTTTGCAAAGTTAGATGGTGATCATGACAGTTAACGGTTTTGTAAATTACGCAATCAACCACAAAAATTCGTATGCAGGAGAAAATGTTGCTCGGAAAATCGTTGATAAAAAGTAGGAAAAGAAGAGGTCCTAACACACTGCCCTGGGGTACACCTGACGTTACTACAGATGTGGTGGAGCTAAAGTTATTCAAAGATATGAACTGTTCCCGATTAGAGAAGAAATTGCGAAGCCAGGATAATGTCACTGAGTGAATCTTAAGAGCAGTTAATTTAGCTATTAGACGACAGTGAGCAACTCTGTGGGCGGCTTTTGCATGGTCGAGAAAGACGCAATCAATTATTTTGCTATTATTCATGCCGTAATGTAAATCTGACGTAAATTCGAATACTTGAGTGTCACAATACAACGCTTCACAGAAACCATGTTGATTTTGAAAGAAAAAGTTAATAGATTCACGATGGTTGGGTATTTGGGAGAGACTGATGTGCTCGAGAAGCTTGCAACAAATAGATGTTAGTGAAATGGGTGAGGTGAGTGTTTGTTTGCATCTTTGAATATAGGGATAACTTACGCTGTCTTCAAGTCAGCAGGAGGAAGACCTGTTGATAAAAACTGCTGAAAAATGCAGTACAAAACCTGACTGGATATGGCTGACGTGTTTTTTAGAATTCTCGAATAAATATTGTGAATGTCACATGATGTAGGCACCTTTAGATTGCGTATTAGTTTTGAAATGCCTTCAACACCTATATTTACAGAGGACATGAAGCGATAATCCAGGTCGCAGACGCAGGGAACGGAGCAGCAGCCTTCATTAGTGAATACAGAGCAAAAAAAAAAACGAATTTAAAGTTGAAGCACACTCAGAGGCAGAGACTGGAACATATTTAGCGTTATGCAATGTAACAGTATTACTGTCACGATCAGGAGAGACAGCTCGCCAAACATTTCCAGGGTTAGTGTGTAGAAGTGAGGACATGCCTTTGGAAAAATACTTATTTTTCGCTTCAGATATTGCAAGACTTTAAGGTTTTAAGTAATCCTTATATTTAGAACATGATGAGGGACATGATATCCATTTAGCAGAAGCGTATAGCCTTTTCTTTTTATTTCGAGTGAGCTAAGCGATTTACTAAACCAGGAGTTACGTTTCACATTAAATATAGTGACTAGTGGAACATATTTATCTACTAGAAGTGACATATTATTTCTAAATGAATTCCAATTTGCTTCAACAGGATTGTTTGTGAATGATGGAAGAAATGTTTTCTGAAAGAAAACCTGACGTTCATTGTTCATTTGTTACTAATTTGCCTTATAATCCCTGATAACCTTCCGTTCAGCACCAGCAAATTGAGAACTGCAGTAGGTTATGGTCACTAAAGCCATCAAGCTGCGCGACAGGGTTTATGCTATGTCGCCGTGTTGCGAGAAGAATATCTAATATATTAGTGCCGGGAGTAGGCTCAGAAACAATCTGGGCAAGATTGAACTCTAAACACAGCTCAATAAAGGTAACTGAATCAATTCTAGATGAAGATAAGCGACACCAATTAATATCAGGGCAATAAAATCCCCAAATAGCCAGATTTTGTTAGTGGGAAACTGTTCAAGGGTCCTGGAAATACTTTTATGAATATCAGACACGAACAAGCGGTCAGCGGCAGGTGGGCGATAACAAACGCCCATCAGTAACTTCCCGTATTATGTAGGACAAGCCACCCAAATTACCTCAAGATCAGTATAAGTGTCAGCAACGAAAGAATATACAGTTTTGTTGATGGCCCCCAACGCGTCGCCACCCTTCTTATGTGAAATATCATGGCGATAAATGGCGTACCGATTAGAAGTCCAAAATCAAGAAAGGGGCTGACAGATGGAATAGCACACTGTGGTATGTAGTTTGTAAACAGGGATAAGGTGCCTCAGAAAGGCTGGTCAACGTTTGGATAGGAGGACCTATCTTCGTCAAAGGCGGCCTCGTCATCCTCGGCATGTTAGTTTTATACAGTTAGTGCAGTGACGTTACGTGCGGGTGTTGTCGCTGGCGGCTGGTTTTAAAGGGAGAGACTTCAGAGGAAACGAGCGCTGTCGTCCGACGTCTGTGAACTTCGTTCCCAACACGGGGGGAGAAGAGCGGAAGAGTAGGAGCGTAGGGAGAAAAGAAAAGAAAGAAACGAAGAGAGAAAAAGAAAAAACGGGGGAGGGGAAGCCAGGGCTACACCAAGACAGAAAAAAAGAGAGAGAGAAAGAACAAGAAAGAGGAAAAATTTTTTAAGAAAGACGGGGGCCTGGGGGCGCGTTGGGGATGCGGGAAGTTAGGAAGCATTTAGGGGTATCGTTTGTGGCATGTTCTTGTGCCATTAGAAGAGGCGGTCAGGCGTCCAGTGCGCGAGTAACACACAAAACATACCTGAGTTGAAAGAGTGACTTGAGTAGCATAGCAGCAACACGTCTAGTAATTTTGAAGTAGTTAAGATGGCAAGGAGGAGTCTGCGGTGCAATGTATGCGGTGACTGAAAGGCTTCGGCACGGTCTTTCAAAGGGCATTGCCTCTGTCGCTCAGCGTAGGTGTCGTTAGGGCGGCATCTAGGAATGGCGATACCCTGGGTTGAGGCGCCGAGGAAAGGCATATTGTCTTCGGAATGTGTTGGTGAGGGGGTTTCAAAAAATATATATAAAGAAAGAAGAAGGGAAAAGAGAGGGGGTACCGAAACCGGAATGATAAACAGGAGGGTGACGTGCGCAGAAGCGGGCGGGGGCAAGTGTACATGGGATAAGGGGTTCGTACAGTTGATATAGGCGTGAAAACCTGAAAGGGTATACTAAATCGAGTAGTAGGCAGGAAAAAACATTGTCCAAATGGAAGAGTAGGTGAAGTTAAGAATTGAGGTGGCATAATGTGTTTTGTGTCCTGGTTGATGATATGAGAATTTCAGATTTAATTTACCGCTTTTAAAGATTCTAATTTGCCGCGTGCCAAATTAATTCCCGTCGGGTGTAGGCAATTAAACTTGTGTATGAGGTATGATTCCCCATACTTCCTTTCGGGAGGGGAACGGAAATTTGTTTGTAGTATATAGAGCCTTGCTTTGTCAAATATATGACCATGTTCATTAAAGTGGCTGGCTACTGCTTTAGGTAAGTTGTGTTTTGTGTCCGCGCGGTAACCATTGAGTCTTGTGTGAATTTGTTGTCTAGTTTCACCTATGTATTGTTTGCTACAAGCGGCGCATTCTAGACAGTAGACTACGTTGCTTGATGTGCAGGTGAAAGCCGAAGTTACATTTTGTGCGTAATTCGACGCTGTACTTTTTACTGTAGCAGTAGATTGAATATGTTTGCATCTAGAGCACCTGGGGCGGCCACAGCGATCGGCTCCCAACTTCGTCTTTGTCTTTTGTTTGGCGTGTACAAGAACACCATTAAAATTAGTGTTCCGTCTGTAGGCTACTCTGGGAGGGTCGGGAGAAATGTTAAGTTTCTGGTTGCTGGTGAGAATTGGGTAGTATTTACTGAGGATGTTATTCACGTTTGGGAGTGCGTTTGAGAATTTAGTAGTAAGAAGAGGCGTTGTTGTTCCTGTGATCCTCGGGCGGGGCTAGAGGACCTCGGCTCGATAAAGTTTGGTTGCAGCGGTGTAGGCTATTTGAAGGTCACTGTTTGGGTGGTTCCTGTTTGATAGGGTTTCTTTAAGGTGATCTAGTCTATCTATGTAGTCTTGGTTTTCAGCGCAAATGCGACGTAGTCGTGTGGCTCGGCCTTTAAAGATGCCTTGTTTGCAATGTCAGGGATGGTGGCTGGTATATTCTAGGGACTGTAGTTTGTCGAAAGGTTTCCTATACAGCGTTGTCTTTAGCTCCCCATTGTCAATGTATATTGTTGTGTCCAGAAAGTTGATGCGCTTAGTTGAGGATTCTGATGTGAATTTTATTGTTTGGTTAACAGAGTTTAGAAATGCTACATATTTACCTTGACGGTCTTGAACATGTATGTCGTCTATGTATCGTAGGTATGTGTGGGGCTTGGCAGTGCACCGCGCTAGGAAATCTGTTTCTAGAATCCCCATAAATATGTTCGCGTATGTTGTTGCAAAAGGCGTACCCATTCTTGTACAATGTATCTGTAGGTAGTAACTCTCCTCAAATTCGAAGTAGTTATGTGTTAAAAGTAATTCAAGGAGAGACAAGTAGAGTGTAGAGACAAGTAGAGACAAGCGTGTGGCCATAGCACGCTGTCATTCTGATAGCGTCCAGACTGTCAACACGTGACGTCTACGTCACCCCTTTCCAAGTGTACATATATCGCTCCCTCCCATGAATAAAGCACTTTCGTTACCGGACCACCGGCCGGCCTACATGGTGGCAGCGGAGCCCAGTTGAGGTGTCGACGACACCGCCCCCGCCTACGGCGCTGCCAGTTCCATCGACTCTACTACCGACGCCGAAACCCCTGGATACGTCAGACGACGCTTGGCTTGGTTGGAGAACATGGAAGAGTGAGTTCGAACTGTTTGCCACTGCTACTCAATTGACTAAGCAGCCAACCGATGTGCAGGCAGCAACTTTTCTCGTGAGCATAGGCGAAGAAGGCAGGAAAGCATTCAGCACTTTCAAGTTTGACGCGGACGAGGACAGAAATGACGTCAAAGTTTTGATTAAGATATTCGAGGACTACTATAAGCCAGCAAACAACGTAACTCTCCACGAATTTCTCTTTGGTTCAAGGGACCAGAAAGAAGGCGAACCATTTAATGACTGGTTGATCGAATTGAAAATTTTAGCCAAGAACTGTGAATTTGGACTTCTAGAAGACCGCATGCTACGCAGCCGTATCGTTCTAGGCGTCCGAGACAAGCGTTTGCAGCAGAAACTGTTAGCGGAAAACCCTTCTTACCAAAAAACGGTAGAAATTTGCCGCATTGAAGAGCAAGGAAAGCAGCACTTCCAAGAGATAAGCGCAGCAATGGGCGGAGAGCACACTACGATAGTGAACTCGGTTGCGACAGAAAGGAAGGTGTACAGTAGGTGTGGCTACCAGATGCATCCTGGTGGAAATCGTCCAGCGAGAGGAAATAATTGCAGGAAGTGCGGCGCACAGAACAACTTTGCCCAGGTTTGCAAATCAGTCGGTGCCACGCATAACGCCAGCCGTCAAGGAAAAGAGCTGCGGGAGGTACGGGCCGAGACAGACGATTTTTTTCTTGCGGGGCTAGCGATAAACTCGCTTGAATTTGATAAATGGACAGCAGCAGTTTACATCGAAGGCCAACCTTTCACGTGCAAACTGTACACAGGAGCAAACTGTTGCGTTATCTCTAAAAACGAGCTGGAAAGATTACCTGCTAAGCCAAAGGAAGCCTGCTAGATGACTCTAACAGCGTTCTTTGGTCACAGGACTACGGCACAAGCAAAAATCAAGCTTCTGCTTAGTGCTAACAACAAAAAATGCGAAGAACAATTTTTCGTCGTCGAGCACGATGTTCCAGTCACGCTCAGCGTGGCAGTCGCAGAACGCCTGGGGTTTATATACCGCATACAGAAAGTCGCCATTGAAGAACTATATCCCCCAGCCCTACCTTTCGCAGATGTTTTCAGTGGGCTAGGACAACTGAAAGGCGTGCAGTACTCGATGAAGCTGAAACCCCGCAGTGCGGGAACCGTCGTGCCTGCTAGGAGGGTCCCCGTCGCCCTGCGAGACAAAGTTCTGGCAGAACTGCAGCGCATGGAGCAGCAGGGCGTCATTACTAAGGTAAATGAACCAACCGAATGGTCTAGCCACACGGTGACCGTGGTGAAAAAAGAAAAAATGCGTATTTGCCTCGATCCAACCGCCCTGAAGAAACAGTTGCTTCGAGAAAATTACCCCATGCCAACTTTAGAAGACATAGTTCCGCGGCTGTCCGGGGCAAGATTTTTTTTCCACGCTTGATGCAGCATCGGGATTTTGGCAGATTAAACTAGCGGAAGAAAGTTCAAAAATCTGCACTCTGAGTACGCCATACTGGCGCTATCGATTCCTCCGAATGCCCTTTGGGATATCGTCAGCCCCAGAAATTTTTCAAGCTGCAATGCATCGTTTGTTAGACGGTTTACCCGGTGTCGCAGTTGTAATGGATGATATACTAGTCTGGGGCAAGACAAAAGATGAGCCTGACTGCAACCTGACACTTGTACGGACGCGCTGCCGTTAGCACAATCTGCGACTTAACCTCAAAAAATGCACCTTCCTGCAGGCGAGGTTCGCTACTTGGGACACATCCTCACTACGGAAGGCCTGCGCATCGACCCGGAGCGTGTTCAAGACATTCTGGAAATACCCAAGCCTAAGACCAGTAAGCAACTGCAAATTTTTCGGAGCTCCTTCTCTACAGCCCAAGTAGAAAGGGCCGCAAGCCACAGAACTGGAAACCCCCCACTGAAATTGACATTAATCTCTACACCAATTGCGGAGATCCCATTCCCAAAGTCGCGTCCATTCGAATCTTGGGAATGACACTCGAAGGGGTGGGCACGAATAGCATCACCATTCACAAACTAGCAAAAAAGACGGATAACGTCATCGGTCTAATCATGCGGGTAGCTAACAGAAGGAGAGGCCTGAGCGAAGAGAATCTGTTAAGGCTAGTCCACGCTTTCTTGTTGTGCCATTTTACGTACGTAGCGACCATGCACGTCTGGAAGAGAACCGAGTGAGACAAGCTAAATGCCATGATAAGGAGGGGGATCAAGAGCGCGCTCGGACTACCGAACTACACACGCACAGACCGACTCCTGCCGTTGGGTATTCATAATACCCTGGAAAAGATTGCAGAAGCACAAGAAAGGGCACAGATTCTCAGGCTCTCCGGCACCAGGGCGGGCAGACGACTCCTAACTGAGATGGGCGTCCCCCCGGCCACTGTCGAAGACGCCTACCAGGGCCTACCGAAAGAGCAGAAAGATAACATCATCATATCGCCCGCCCCGCGCAATATGCATCCCCAACGCAAGGTAGAAAGGAAGGCCAGAGCGGTGGCGCTCCTACGCCACGCAACAGAACTCCCTGGCGGCAGCTGCTTCGTTGACGCGGCCCAGTATGGCAACAGCAACAATTTCACGGTAGTGTCAATCAACCACAGGGGTTCGACCGTTAACGCCGCTTCGGTACGAAACACGTCGTCGCGCGCGGCCGAGCAAGTGGTCATTGCCTTGGCCCTCCTGGACGACGGACATGCCCATATCTTTAGCGACTCCAGGGCAGCCATCCGCGCCTTCAGCGTTGGAGCCGTGTGTAAGGAAGCCTGTCGCATCCTCGACGGCAAAAGCATCGCCACCCACACTCTCACGTGGTTCCCCGCTTACATGGGATCCAGCATGGGAGGCCCCACAAAGCTCAACGAGCTGGCCCACTCCAAGGCGCGAGGTCTCGCTTTCAGCGACCATGGAAAACTCCAACGCCGGCCCGCAGTGGTGGAGAACAGAGATCAACCGACCACATACAATGAAATTGCGCAGCACGTTTATCTCGGCAGGAGAGACTTTCCCCTTCCACACAAGAAGTTAAATAGAGCGCAGGCATTGACCCTCAGATTAGTGCAAACAGGCTCATATCCCAAACCGGCTTTATTCCACAAAATTTATCCCGATACCTATGCGACTATTTCTTGCAGGCACTGCAATGATATCGCTAGCCTAAACCATATGCTCTGGCGTTGCGCCTCGTTACGAGGCACAGAACAAATCAATGAGCACTATTGGCTCTTCGCTATCAAGAGCGCCGATGCCGGGGCGCAACTATGGGCTGTCAAGAGGGCCCACGATGCGGCGGTCGGGCAAGGCCTGACTGTCCCAACGTGGGAGCGGCCCGCAGCGCTCTGAGTCGCGTACCTCAGGACCTTATTAAAGTTTTGCATCCATCCATCCAGATGAAACAAAGGAGGTTGACGATTGTAACATCAGTGGATTGCGAAAAAAGTTGCGTCAAGCACCAATTGAGTGCTTGCAAGGCTAAATAGCTACGTCCACAATGCAATAAAAAGCACAGCTGCATCTTCAAAAGTATTGGCAAATACATTTATCAATACCAGGTGAAAATTAGTTTGGAATTGCTGGCAGTCGTTGCTGTCTTGTGGCACGTTCTTCCTCCTCTTCTTCACTGTGAAAATTGCTCCAGGCTGCTAGTGGGCGTCCCCGCCTCTCCCCTGGGGTGATTTCAGTTTAACTGGTCAGGTGTGTATGGAACTGACTGCCATTTAGCTTTTTCTAGGCATGCTCACAGGTAACTGTAAAAAAGGGTGCAAAATGTGACCTATATAAAGACGTCTGGCTTAAGACGTAAGGCGACAAAAGCGCTTACCAAATAAAACCTTTCGCAGCAATTTAACTACTTCCACCCTGACTACAGTGGATGATGCTTCTTTGCCATTTTCCCAGCCTTTCCCACTTTTACATTTGGCGGCCAGAAGCACACCCTCTCGGTGACCCAAGTAGTCGGCACAACATCAATTTCTTTTGAGGCAGTAAAGTCCACAGCAGCATAGCTCATCTGGAAAACGAATTCAGAATTCTAGCGCTAACATTGCGCAAAACCGTACTTCATAATTTTTTATTACGCATTTTAACATTGGGACAATAGTAAAAAAAATGAGGTTTATTTTCTGGATCAGGCTGCTAGTACATTTGCGTCGGTGAGCGCTGTGACCCATAACTTCAGCGTTGCCTTTCGTAAAGCGATCACGATGCTGCAGCTGTTGGTGATGGTGTTTAAGATCTTTTGTTCGTAGTGTTTATCTTCTTGATCACAATCGCTCCCGGGAGAAGAAGCTTCTCATTTTACGAGCCATGTTTTGAGGCAACAACAAGAGCAGCCATACTGGCCTCTCAAGCAGTAGTGACCACGAGCGGCTAACGGCAAAGCTTCAGCCATCTACTTGAATACTGTAACGCACGAGACGACGGAGGTCATAGGGGAGGCGGGAATAGTTAGATGAGATAATCCACCGAATACGTGCGCTGGATAATGCGATAAGGTCCATCGAAGCGGAGAAGAGATTTTGAAGAGAAGCCAGTAGTGTGCTAAGGTGCTGACAGCCAGACGAGATCACGGGTGTGAAGGCAGATTGCACATAGAGGATGTCATGGAGCCTTTTATCACACTCTTACTCAGCGGTAGTGAAGTGGCACGCTAACTAGCAGCAGTCCTCGGCATGACGTGCTGCAGTTGAAACGGACAAACACTCCGAAGCATCGAACTATGAGGGCAGTAGGGGTTCCATGGTGTTGGATAGATGACGGCCGTAGAACAGAAAGTAGGAAGAAAAGCCACTAATAGTCCGGCTTGCAGTGTTGTAGGCCAATGCAATAAATGGTAGTATAAAGTCCGAATCTCTGTGGTCCAGTGTGACGTAGAATGCCAGTTCAAATGTTCGGTGAGTCATTTGATGTGGGGCTGGTGGGTGGTGGTAATTCGATGGATAACGTAACCGCCCCACTATGGTCGCTTAGTGACTGTGGTTTTCGCTTGCTAAACACGAGGTCGTGGGTTTGAATCCTGGCCACCGGGACCGCACTTCAATGGGGGAGAAATGCGACAACACCTGTGTACTTAAATATGCCTGCACGGTAAAGAACCCAAAGTTCTCTGAATTATTCCGCAGCTACCACAACGGCGTGTTTGTCAAAAGGTTTTTGTGTTGCCACGTAAAACCCCATAACTAATTTTTTAGCAACGTGCCACTGCCTGTCTCCCTGGGGAGTTTGGGAGGCGCGCTGTGACGGAGGATCATACAGTAGAGCCGGAAGGAGACAACGTTGCATGCTGAGGCAGCAGGGAATGCTACAGTTTCAGAGTAGCGTGCAAGGTGGTCAACGGTGACGATAATCAAGCGGTCAGCGGCGTATGTCATTGGAAGCGGACAATGAAGATCAATGCCCACATCATCAAATGTCGGGGGGAAGGAGGTCAGGCAAGGGTGCAAAGCTTGCTAAGGGCCCATAGCTAAGCATTCTTTTTCAATTACATTGTAGTTGGTCTCTGCTCTAGTGAGTGTACGGCTGCAATAAGCAACAATTTCGCGGGATTATAGTCCGCTGTGCTTAGACACGACGTGGCCCAGAATTGTTAAGTCTTGAGCGACAAAGTGGCGTTTCTTGAGATTGATTTGGGTCTCAGCTTTGATTAGGCAGGTCAGAAAGTGTCTGGCACGGTGGAGATCCGTCGTAAAATTGCAGCCATGACGGCAATATCCTCGAGCTAAAGAAGACGCGCTTGCCATTTGAAGCCACGCGAAAGTCTCCGCTCAATATATTCGCATGTACCCATCGCCGACGCAGACAAGCCCAAAACTGCGTTTGTTACTCCTGATAGGCTTTATGGGTTCGACGCGATGCTTTTAGCCAGTGTAATTCCCCCTCAGTGTTTTAGTGAATGATCGACACTGCTCTGCGTGGCTTCAAATGCCTATGACCTCCATCGTCTTGGGCATCACATTCTTCATGTAGATGGAGTGAAGCATTACCGTGAGCCGCTCGTGGACACTACTGCATGAGACGCCAGGATGTTTGCTCTAGTTATTGTTCTTACCTTAAAACGTGGCTCGTAAAAAGAGAACCATCTTCTCCCGTGGGGATTGTGATGAAGTAGACTAACACCAGGAACGGAAGCTAATACACACCATCCTTAGCACCAGAACCATAGGGATCGTTGTACGATAGACAACGCTGAAGTTATGGGTCACAGCGCTCAGCGACGTAACTATAGTAGCCACATGATCCAGAAAATAAACCTCATTTTATTTCTATTGTCCCAAAGTTAAAATGCGCAATAGAAAATTATGAAGTGCTGTTATGTGCAATCTTAGAGCTAGAATTAGACTTGACTGCCTGAAAAGAAATTCATGTTGTGGCGACTACTTGGGTCACCGAGAGGGTGTGCTTCTGGCCGCGAAATGTTGAAGTGTAAAAGGCTGGGAAAATGCCAAAGAAGCAGCATCCACTGTAGTCATGGTGGAAGTAGTTAAAATTGATGCAAAAGGGTTCATTTGGTGAGTGCATTTTAGTCACCTTACGTCTTAAGCCAGGCGTGTTGATATAAGTCACATTTCGCACTCTTTTATTCAGTTACCTAAGAACACGCTAGAAAAAACCTCAATGATAGTCAGTTCAATACATACCTGACCAGTTAAACTGAAATTACCCCACAGAAAGGCGAAGACGCCCATCAGCAGCCTGGAGCCACTGCTAGAGTGAAGATGAGGAGGTTGAAAGTGCCACAAGACAGCAAGGACTGCCAGAAATTTGACAATGATTTTCACCTGGTATTGTTAAATGCATTCGCCATTACTTTTGAAGATGCAGTTGTGCTTTATATTGCATTGTGGACGTAGCTATTTAGCCTTGCAATCACCCCGTTGCAAGAACTCTGGCCTCAAGCACTACGTTGGTGCTTGAGGCCAGTTTTTCTGAATCTACTGACGTTACAATTGGTCACCTGCTTTGCTTCATCAAAAATCATTAAATATTTGCGTACCAGCCATGTAAAACTGTTCGTTTGAAGAGCAGCAGGTTGCTAGCTGCATTCGGAGCTAATGTGTTCATGGTAATGTTCATGTCCCAGTATCGATAGTATATTTAAATTTAGAATCCATATTTCCAAACAGTAAAATTCACAGTAAGTGCAAGTGGGTATGTTGGTAATAATCCATAGTGAAGGTCACAGCGCACATTTGAAACACACAAGAAGGGCGAATCAGGACGAAGCGCTTGGTGATTCTCGTTATTCCCTGTGTTTTTCAACAATGCGTTGCAAACTTCTTTGGATCATGGTAAAATAGATGAAAACATGCAACGCGGTCTGATAATTTCGCTTTGAATGTCAGGCTAGCACATGTTTTCAACAAGTGTGAGCAAGGTGTTTGCTTTCATATACATCGAAATCATACTAGTGGCAATGTGTTTACAGGCTCTGCTCATTTGGCTTTTACTAACTCGCTTGAAATAGTTGTCACGGGGTGTAGCGGCAGTAGAATTGTAAAATCCATGGTATTGTAGCGCATTTCTTCAAAGAAAATTCATTGAGTAAAAGCCAACTGCGAAAATAAAGCGTTGAAGGTCATTATAAATGCTGGAACATTCTTAAGTTTGTTTTATATAGGAGTATACTTATCTCCACGGCCAGTCCATAAGTGTGATTTATGCTCACAGGCATCAGTGTGTATAGGGACCGAGGTTGCTCGCACTACACCAATGTGTTGTGCTAGACCTTAAGTGAAAGCTACGGGGGTCGAAGTCGTACACTTGTGGTATTGCGTAAAAAAAGCATAGCTTGACATCACTTTTTCTTTCTTGAAACAGGTACTACGGTAGATGAGCGTTCACGTGCAATGGTTTTGCGTTTGAGAAAACGCCGAAGAGAAATGCAAGAAAATAATAAATTTATCTCTCAGTGGAGTATTTTGTTTCGTTGATCTATTTTGCTGATGTAGAAAATCTAATTTTCGCCTTTTTCCTTGTCTAAAATAGTGAAGATGCTTATGTGAGATAAGTTTTATGTGCGCTCTTGAGCGCCGTTTGCTGCATTTCGTTTCCCTTCAGTGCCACAGAAAGTCATCAGGGAGTACAGGAACCACCACTGGAATTACCAACGAGGGCATTTCATGCTGGCGCTGTGCAAATGACAAGTCACTAAACGGCACCTCAAACGCCTGAATTGCCTTTGGGCAGACGACCAGCTGAAATGCAGCAGATGCAAAAAAAAATTTTTCAGTGATTAAGAAACTAAAAGAGCGAGGATATAGTAGGGCCAATAAAATTGAAAGATGGTAATGACCATAAAGAAGTACGAACTGTAGCAAATCAATTTTCAGAAGTAGAACGTTTCTCTTTTCATTTTGATTCTGGTGCTGTGCGAATGACATGCACCATCGGCAGCGTTTCGCGACTTAGACTAGCAGATAACCTTCACATGTTCCATGAGCGACTGCATATATAGGGAAACGTGTGTACATTTCTTGTCGCATTGTATGACTCTTACTGCTATATATCTGTAATAAACATACGTTGTGTGAGGAGACATGTAGGTGAAAGTAGGAGTTGCATGTCAGCCACTACTTTCTTCCGCGGTTTTGTTAAGGGCTGTAATGCTTCGAAAAATGAAGCGCCAACAGAGACAGCACACTAAGAAAGAACAAAGCTTTGAACCAACTAGCGCCACAACGTGTTCTACTGTAATGCTTTACTCATTGGTTGAGTAAATACATGTATAACATCACCTGTGGAAAACATCGTGATGGGAGTAAACTGTTTTTAATCTTAATTCTTGAATAATTTTCTATCAGATTTCAAAAAATTATGGTTGATTAAAGAGCACATCAAATGCCTGCAATGCTAGTTGTCAGACGACCAGCTGAAATGTAGCCAATGTAAAAAATGCTTTCAGTGATTAAATAAAAAAGTAAAAGAAAACAGACGAAATATTAGGGCCATTAACAATGACAGATGGTAGCATAAGGAAGTTCAAACTGTAGCAAGTAAATTTTCAGAAGTAGAACGTTCCTCTTTTCATTTTATTTGAACGACGAGACGCGGTTTTGTTAACAGAAATCTAAATGAAAAGAAACCTTATTACCCCTGCAAAATAGCGCTATTGCCACAAATTTATTTATTGTAGTCTGCTTGAATAAGAAGTACGGCTAGATCTTCCACGCGTTTAACTCGCCCTTGCAGTAAACAGTGCAAGCGGGACAGCAAGCTTACGTACGTAAATATTTCTGACGCTTTTCCGCTGGCAAGGAAAGAAACGTCGCACTGGAAGCCACATGGCAACTGCTTACATTATCCAGCTCACCAGTTAGCAAAGAAGCCCTTGTTTGACATTTCGAAGTTTCTTTTTATTTTGCATTCATGAAAGTACAGCGATCGAGAAGAACACGCGGTTCTGAGATCATTGGTTTTGCGGTAAAATCCCAGCTGCCAAGCTGTAATTTCAAATCCGTCGGGAGTTTTCTGGTGACGTATGTGCATACTTCACATTCGTGTTGACGCACGAGGCATATATTAAATAGAAATGGTGGATGCTTAGATATTTATTTTACACTTTTTGAAATACGGATAAGCTGTCAGTGAGTTATGGTTTTGAACTTGCGTGCGTGTTCATTTTCGAAAGTGCCTGGATGTCTTGTTTCAAGGAACACAGGCAGAGTGTGCTTAAGACGCTTTGCTGTAAAGGCCATTGCCGAATCTCACCGCCAAACTTGAAGCTACTCAAAGGTCAAAACTGCATAGCCCTTGGGACGCGATAGTGCCAATGCCACGTTCTTGTGAATGCTTCAGTACGTTATTTTTTGGTAGTTCTTTTTACAGAGAAATATCGTTTGTTTTCCGCCTACAAAATCTGGATTGCTGACGCACACGCTCTATCTGAGAAATGTGTTTGAGAAATAAGAATGCAAGGGGTGAGAACAAACTTGCGCAAAACAAGCTTCATGCACATGGGAGAGATGGCGAATGGAGTAATCTCACGGACCAAGGGAAGCAGCTTTTTATGAACGTATCACGAGGTATTCAAGGCAGTTCAATTGTGGGGACGCTAGACTTTCACGCGTCCCCTGATATTCTTTTTCCCTGCATGGCTGTCGCATATCCTGTAATAAAGATGAGGAACGTTGCCCGATCGGTGTAGATGCGAATGAGTGCGAGAGATGGCGCGAATATTGTGCTGCAAACGCCAGCTAACGTTGGGGTTACTAGGGCACAAATTGGAGTGGCCTTCTTTCTCACTTTCTTGGGGTCGGCAAAGGCGGGATCACACGCGGTTTTTAAAGTACACAATTCTCAACAGCTTTCAAGAGATTTCGAATACCGTAGCCACGTCTTCCACCAAGCGACAACTTAATCACTACGATAATCTGGTGAAAACAAATAATAGTAAATATTTAAAGAACGCCGACAAGGCCTCCTCATTAACACGCCTTGTTTTTAAGCTGAAAACAGAACACATAAACAGTTGTTAGAAAAGATAGTGTAAAAAGGCATTTACAGTAAGTCCACGATACGCAATCTTTTCTTGAGAGAGTTGGGGGTGGGAGTGGTGTGCCGTCACTGCGCACCGCACCTTTCGCGTTAGTTTCCGCGTGAGGAGAGTAGAAGGAGCATCCTACTATAATTTTTAATGCCAAGGTTTCCTTGCCAACAGCCCTGCGCCTCTCCTGCTGGCGGTGGGGGCCACCTGCATTGTGCCGCCTGTCGTAGGTTCTCACCGGCTAACTCACAATCAGCAGCGAGATAGTGGCGTCGTCAAGCGGCAAGACCCGCCTTGGTTGCTCAGTGGCTATGGTGTTGGGCTGCTGAGCACGAGGTCGCGGGATCGAATCCCGGTCATGGCGGCTGCATTTCGATGGGGGCGAAATGCGAAAACACCCGTGTACTTAGATTTAGGTGCTCGTTAAAGAACCCTAGGTGGTCGAAATTTCCGGAGTGCTCCACTACGGCGTGCCTCATAATGAGAAAGTGGTTTTGGCACATAAAACCCCATAATTCAATTCAAGGAGCAATGGCGCAAAGTACTTCATCCGCATCAGTGGAAGGTAGGGGTTAAGCTGGCCTGCGCATGCGGATCATTGGCGAATGGTGGAAAGGGCGAGGGTTCAGCGAAGAGACGGGTGCGAGGGCACGGAAGCAAATGGCCGCATGTTCATCATGTGTTGCGCCATCTGGCAATTATGTAGACAGTCGCATCTGCGCCTCCAAGGGGATTTCCTAGAGTTCACGTGTCAGAACTACGATCCGAATCAACTACGATATCAACATGCGGAGGCATGTTTGTGCGGTATGAGGAACGTGTTGCTTTGCTGCGGAAACCCCGCAACAACAGATACTAGCATGGCTACTACGTGTGACAAAACGAGGACACAATCTGGCAGGGTCTGCATAGCTGTGTTAAAATTAGCTCTGTCAAGGAAAGCAGTTTAACCTCGGGTCTTAATATACACCTGCCTCTGTGCACAAGTCCTTGCGATTAGAACACGAATGCGCCTAGACATATTTCGTCACCAGGCATTGCAATTCGGACACAAAGGGATGGCGTAAGTTAATCTGAGTAATCGTCTTCAGAAAGTCTATTAAAGCTAAACAAGTCAGTACTTTAACGTGTAATTATTGACGACACTGAAACATGCCACGCAATGTTTATATGAATTATATTGCAAGAAAACGCGCTGATAGCTTCAACGCGCTGGATTGCTCGCTGGAATTGCCTAAGGATGTTCAGTTCCCGTTGGTGAGGCATGCACCCGTGTTCTACTTGTTAGAGCTTCGGGCTGCTGTGCTAGCGGTAGTTTGTTGGATTCCTACAGTCGGACAATTTGCTTATATATGTGTGTGTGTTTTAGGAACACCACACCCGCCGTGGTTGCTCAGTGGCTATGGTGTTGGGCTGCTGAGCACGAGGTCGCGGGATGGAATCCCGGCCACGGCAGCCGCATTTCGATGGGGGCGAAATGCGAAAACACCCGTGTGCTTAGATTTAGGTGCACGTTAAAGAACCCCAGGTGGTCAAAATTTCCGGAGTCCTCCACTACGGCGTGCCTCATAATCAGAAAGTGGTTTTGGCACGTAAAACCCCAAATATTATTACTATTATTATAAGGAACATCATGGAGCCCGATGGCCGTAGTGGTCCAAAGTTCGCATTGATGGCCGCCTTTTTACCTGGGACAACGATTCAAACGATATCGTAGATTTAAAAAAAAAAAACGAAGAACACATCAGCATGCGGACGCGCAGTGCTCAAAACCGCAATCAGCTATAATCATAAATATAAACGAGCGCGGCCTGCTGAACAAATTCCACGAACTAGAAGCTGTTCTACTTGCTTACGACCCTGATATCGCCGTCGTTACAGAGACATGGCTTCACTCGAACATTTTAAACCAAGAAATTGTGCCACCGGAATATGCAATTGTACGCAAATATAGAAAGACAAGAGGTGGGGGCGTTGCACTGCTGTTTAGGCAAGGGGTAGCTTACAGTGTCATGCCCGAGGATACAGGCATCGAGGCTGTTTGGTGCACCGTCCGTTTAAAAGATGATATCTTCCATATAGATGCAGTTTATCGGCCGCCTGATGCTGAGCCACTATTCTTGGAATCTCTCTCAGAATACATGCAACAACACATTTCCTATAGCAGCAAAATAACAATGGCGGGAGTCTTTAACTTGCCTGACATAAGGGGGAATTCAATGACCCCAGGAAATGTTACGCTTGACACCATATCAGATATCCAGTTAGCATATAACCTGACACAAATTGTCGATTTCCCAACCAGGGTAGTCGGCACGGCAAGTTCGCTCTTAGACGTTGTGTTTATTAGCGACCATTTCCTTCAGAACGCTGTTCACGTTGAAGCCCTTGAAGGATTACCTGACGATAAGATAATATTTTGTTCTTTACAATTCCCAAATCCTGTAGGAACGCTCGGTCCTATAAAGCGAGTGCTCTCGTTCAAAGATGCAGACGATGCAGCTAGCATGACTGGCCTTGCCTACAAATATCAAAATTTTTTTGACCTCACTTCTGACCAGCAGTCGTGTATTGATGTGGTGCGGAATGAGTTTAAAGCCATTGTGACGCACTGTATAAACGCCTTTGTTCCACGAGTTCCAGGAAAAACTAGAAAACAGAGTCCATGGATATGTAGAGATATAATCCACCTGAAGCGCAAAATAAAGAGACTTAGGAAAAGAAGAAAGTCGCATATGTCTAAAGAAAACTGCCTCGGAAATAACACTGCTACGACATCTTTGAAAAGTAAAATACGTTGTGCCAAAAACAGTTTCCTCAAAAATTCATTACACAACTTTATCAGGAACTCGCCTCAACAATTCTGGCGCTACCTAAATGTGAAACGCTCTAACGTACCCTCCATGAATGCTCAGGAAAGTAAGCAAAAAGCTAACGTGTTTAACAAGTACTTTCAATCCATTTTCACCGTCGATAATGCTTCCCTGAAACATTTCGTCCCTAGCCACTTCCAAGAAAGGGTTTTGGGCACCCAAAAAATATCACAAGCTGGCATATTATCTATCTTGTTTAATTTAGATGAAAAGAAAAGCAATGGTCCAGATCTAATTCCGAATAGTTTCATGGAAAGGTACACAGAACCAGTAAGCAAGTTGCTTGATTTAATTTTCTTAAAGTCACTCCGTGAGAGCCGCCTTCCTGCCAGAGTGGAAGGTTGCAAAAATAATTCCCATATCAAAATCAGGTGACACATCTTGCCTGTCTAACCACCGGCCAATTTCTTTAACATGCACGTGCTGCAAAATACTAGAGCAGATAATCTTGAAACACTTAACAGAATTCACGGAATCAAACAATTTAATCCATTCAAACCAGCACGGTTTTCGAAACGGTTTATCAACAGTCACCCAAATCGTGGAAACCCTTCACGACTTAACTCAAAACATTAATGAGCAACTACAGGTAGACATAATCTTTATGGATTTCTCTAAAGCGTTTGATCGTGTTTCCCATGTTAAATCGCTTCACAATCTTAACCGCCTACTTGGTAACGGCCCTCTTGTTGGTTGGATCAATGGCTTTCTGTCAAACCGCTCCCAGCACGTAGAATACGATGATCACCTTTCTGATGCTGTCCCTGTTTTGCTCGGCGTTCCCCAGGGCTCCGTTCTGGCCCCACTTCTGTTCTTATTGTACATAGATGATATAACAAACCAAGTCGACGTCAGCATTCGCCTCTTTGCAGACGACTGCATTCTTTATCATACTGTGCGTAACCACGAAGGTCAAGCAAAACGGCACAATTCCCTAAATAAGGTAGTGCAGTGGTGTGCAGACTGGCAAATGGTGATAGATTGCGACAAAACTGTGTGCATGTCGGTCACAAACAAAAAATCAAGTGTGCAGTCCCCGTACGGTTTCAACGGCACTATTCTACAAAGCGTCACCCACTATAAATACTTACGGTTAATCATCTCATCCGACCTCAGGTGGAATGCGCACATACAGTACGTAGCTGAAAAAGCCTTGAACAAACTGTTCTACATCAAACGCCCCTTATCGCATTCCACCAGCCAGACAAAGCAGCTTGCTTACGGCAGCGTTATCAGACCGGCACTCGAATATGCCAACATACTATGGTTTCCACATTCCGAAAACCGCATTCATACGCTGGAACGCATACAAAGAAAAGCTGCCCGATTTATCTATAATCGTTTTGAACGCACAGATTCACCAACCGAACTTCTTTCTCGCGCAGGCCTCGCTACCCTCGAAATTTGAGCTAAGGTTCAACGATTAAAGTTCCTACGCTTGGTGTTACACAGTGCGCTGAAGTTGGATCCCGCCACCTTTCTAAAGTACAATCACAATTGACCGACTCGGCATCACTACGCTTTCACGCTAGAGGAATTTTGTTGTAACAGCAATACTTTTTTCTTTTCATTCTTTTCGCGAGCTGTGCGAGAGTGGAAATGCTTAAACCATGCTATAACTGCCCAGCCCACATTAGAAACATTTACAAATAATCTAGAAGAAGCAATCGCGTGTTTTGTTTATTTTTATTTTATTGCAAGAGCAATTGTGTGAAGACCACTGTGTTACTCAATAAATGTAAGTGTCCATGTTTTTCTATGCTAACTGCTTGTTTGTTCATATAGTACTTTTTTGATGACCATGTGCCCACAGCTGTAATATTCCATATCGGTATTGACAGTATTGTGAAATAAATAAATAAATAACTAAATAAATAAACAAACAAATAAATAAATAAATAAATAAATATCTGCCTACATTTACGGGCTGCGCCATCTCCGGGATCGGCACGCGAAAAGAGGCTAGAAACATACCCCACAGGTAAAAGTGGCGGTAATTCGCTAAACAAATACTTTGTCTCTAAAAACGTGTGTGGAGCTCATGCACTTTCGGAACCAATGTCAGCAAAGCTTTATTTGCTCTTTTTGCGGTTCGACGATAACGGGCGGTGATGTAGACGGTGAGTGTCTGAGTTCCACAGCGTGTAGGTCAACGCGATAGGGGTGAGCTGATGCTGAATGTTATCTTGCGTGCACCACCTGTATTTGTCAATAAAGTACACTGAACACCATTGAGACGTGTTTGATGTAGGAGTTGCTTTGCACCATTGTCTGCCATAAGGTTAGCGCCATCATTGCCTGACCCGATGCAGGCCACTGTGGAAGAAGTGTTAAGCCATAATTAAATTGCGGAGCTATATGTAGCCAACGCGACAACCTTATTATGATAAAGGTGGTTGTCGGGGATTCATCATTTATTTTGACCAGCTCGAATAACTTAATATTCTCCTAAATCTAAGTACACGAGCCTTCTTGCATTTCGCCCTTGTTGATAGCTGGATGTCGTGGTAGGGAAGGAGCCCGAGTGCCCGAGCAACGTCACGGCCACGTAGCTAGCGCGGCTGGTACAAAACTGTTGATCTGATGGGCAGCAGCTTACGTAGTGTCGTCTAGACGCGGCCGTGCTTTAATGCCGCTAAAGGTCTGCCCAGCCTGCACCAGTTGTCCGCTTTATGAGTTTGCACGGTGTTCATCTTTAAGAAATAATACAAACGCATCTTTAATTGAAATTTATCCGGTATGGCCGTGAAAGCTTTCGTGTCAAGTAAACGAGAAGAAATGGTGTTAACCGAGGGGCCCTATTTTTATTAATCACATCGTAAGAAACCAACAACCAACGACGCCTTGGACAGCATAGGGAAAATTACTTGTACGTAATAGATCACTTTAAGAATATATTAAAAGAAATGGGAATGAAAGTGGATGAAAAAACAGCTTGCCGCAGGTGGGAAACGATACCACGTCTTCGCATTACGTGTGCGACGCTCTACCGATTGAGCTGCCGCGGCGACGTTTTGTCGTCCACTTTGTTGGGTATTTATATTTCGTATTAGAACCCTCGGAGTGTTAACCAGCGCCACCACTCACAAACTTTGGCGGCTGATGTGGAACATCCTTTCTGCCGTAGGTTTCACGATCACGTGATCTTCTTCGTTATTTCGGGGGGGGGGGAGGAGGGGGGGGGCTCCAGGCAGCTGGTCAATAAACCCACGCGTGCTACCTGACGGCATCAATGTTGCCGGATTCGAGACCCTCGTCATGTAATAAACCAGAAGAAATGGGGTCAACTAAGGGGCCCGATTTTTTATTAATCAAATCATAAGTAGCCAACGAACATTGACACCGAGGACAACATTCGGGAAGTTACTTGTACTTATTAAATTAATTGAATAGATTATAAATTAATCGAAAGGAAAGTGGAGGAAAAAACAACTTGCCACAGGTCGGGAACGATCCTACTTCTTCGCATTACGCGTGCGATGTTCTACCAATGTGAGTTGAAAAAATTAAATTATGGGGCTTTACCTGCTAAAACCACTTTCTGATTATGTGGCACGTCGTAGTGGAGCTCTCCGGAAATTTCGACCACCTGGGGTTCTTTAACATGCACCTAAATCTAAGCACACGGGTGTTTTCGCATTTCGGCCACCGTGGCCGGGAATCGATCTTGCTACCTCGTGCTGAGCAGCCCAACACCATAGCCACTGAGCAACCACGGCGGGTACCAATGTGAGTTGTGGCACTGGCTAACACTCCTAGGGTTTTAGTAGGAAACATTAGTACCCAAGAATGTGGATGGGGAAATACCGCCGCGGTAGCTCAACTCAAATTCCTGTGAAAGGTCAACCTTTATGGATAGCTATGGGGTGGACGTTCTGCACTTGCGGTATTGCTCCAAGTAGTCAGCCATAGGTTGACAGAGATTTTGATTTCTTCATACATGTACAACGTTAGATCAGCATTCACGTGCGATGGTTCGGAAATGCAATAAAATACGGGAAATTCATCTCTCAGCGTGGTATTTTCTTGCATTGTTTTTTTTTCTGATGTCCTAGAAAATCTCAATTTCCACCTTTCCCTTGCCTAAACTAACGAGGACGCGCATGCGACATATAATCTATGTACGCTCCTGAGCGTGCTATGGCTTGTTTGATTCCCCTTCCCTGCCGCGTAAAGTCATCAGCGAATGTAAGAACCAGCAACGGAACAGCCAATGAGGGCATTTCATCCTGGCGCTGTGCGAACGACGTGCACCGTAGACAGCGTTTCGCGACTTAGGCTAGCAGGTAAACTTCACATGCTCAATGAGCCACTGCATACATAGGGAAGCGTATTTACGTTTCTGCTCGCGTTGTACGACTTTTACTGCTATATATCAGTAATAAACATGTGCTGTGTGAGGAGAAGGTAGGGGAAGGTGCACGTTGCATGTCAGCCACAAATTTTTTTCGCCGGTTTCTTAAGGGCTGTAATGTTTCAAAAGATGAAACGCCAACAGAGTCAGCACAATAAGAAAGAACAAAACTATGAACCAACTAGCCCCACAACGTGTTCTACTGTAATGCTTTACTGATCGGCGTGGCTCGGTTGCTGGTTTCGTTCTGGTGCTGCAGTTTTTCTCTTTATAAGTTATTTTCCTGCATCAGTGCTGATGACGTTTGTGCTGAGCCCCGAATACTCCTACTCAGCTGGGAAATCCTCTCTGCGGAGCTTGCCATGGAAGATATGGTCTTGGACTCGTCTGGCGGTCAGCATAAACCACCCGCGTCTCGCGAGCGGCTCAGTTCAGCAGTAGAATCAGACGCTTCTGATTCCGAGCTTTATAACTCAAGATCGGAAGATTCGGATACTTTCATACCTATCAAGCACCGCCGTCGAAGACGGACGTCTCCTCAAGTGAAGTGACATCGTCCTCAAGTGAAGTGACTCTCATATACATCACCGTCAAGACTACGACAGTAGCTTTCATGCCCGTCGACGCGATGGTAAGCCTGAATGCTATCTCCCGACAGTAACTTAATGATTTATTCTTCAAACTCGCCCCTGGACTAATCCAAGAGGTTCTCGTGAACCCCTGGAAAAATGTCACTGCCGTTGACACAACTGACGATAAGATGGTGCAAACTCCACTTGGTTTGTTTGAAATATGTGGGGTCCACACGCCTCCCTACATACCACAGGGTGCAAATATAGCAGCTGGTGTCGTGTCTGATGTCGACTTGGATCTCAAATGAGACCTTTTTAAGAACATGATCGTTTGCACGCCACCATGCAAAATAATTAGCGTTCGAAGACTGGGCTCGTCAAAGTGTACGAAGATACATTTTGTCTCTGGAAAACTGCCTAGTGATATAAAAGCTGGACTTGTGCGCTCTCCTGTTCGACCATTCGTACCATGGCCTTCGCAATGTCATAAGTGTTTTAATATTAGTCATGTTCAGGGCTTTTGCACCAGAGAACTGCTCTGTGCCAAATGCGGTGGGAATCGCCATGTAGATTCCTGTGAAAGTCAGGCATATCGGTGCCGTAAATGTAAGCGCGAACATCTGGCAACAGATAATGGATGTCCCTCATTGAAGAATGAACTAAAGGCACCAAAAGAAAAAGGGAAAAAGCAGGCAGCAGGAAATGAAATCTCCCATCGCTGTAGTGCTGCCCCAGCGGCTGGAAAGCACCACGTACAATTACTCACAAAGACACAACGCATCGGAAAGTAGGGGGGCGGACCTGCTGCCTATCAGACACAATGTGGCCGACGCTCCTATCGAAATCGTCCGAACAAATATCTACAAAGACTTCGACCACAGTGGATAGCACTGCAAAAACAGTACCTAAACTGGTCTCAGCCTTGTCAGTCTCCTGAAACCTGTCAATCTTCTGAAGATGCTTGTCAGCATCATCAGATCTCTAATCACCGGTCGTCAGACACCAGCAGCATCAGCAGCAGAGCAACTTCGCAGGCCCTCGCTCATGTGCTCGACGGCCTTCTGTAGTGTTTTACTGGAAACAATTTTAACAATTGTCAGCAGCCTCGCGCCTTTGTGCTGCAATGGAATGTCAGGTTGATGCGACCGCGGCACGCTGATCTAGTTCTTCGACTCATCGCTATGAAGACTCCACCAGACGTTCTAGCGCTTTAAGAAACTGAGGTAAGGAAAAGCGAATATCGATTGCCAGGCTTCGTCGGTGTGCGAAGTAACACTCGATGCGCGGAACCAGCTTGTGGCTCTTTCCAGTGTGTGGACGTGGCGCACACGCGTAATGCTTCAAAAGCATCAGTGTGTGTGCGTGCTGACTTGGATTTCGCGGTTCTTGACACAGACGGCATCTGTGACGATGAGTTTGAGTGTGCAGCTGTTACTGTGAGCCTCAGAGTCGTGTCTACGACGGTGGCAAGCATATACAACAGGCCTACACGTTCTTCCTATACCTCACTACTTGAGTGCTTAGTGTCTAGATTCGGTACATCGTTTGCGTTATGCGGAGATTTTAATGCCCACCATCCACGATGGTGTAGCCGTGCCCAACACAATCGTGGGGCTCAACGAGATCATTATCAAGAACGATCTGAAAATACTGTATCACGGTTCACCAACATTTGTAGGTAGAAGAAAGAAACATTCCACTACAGACGTAGTGAGATGCGTGTTTAGCCTGGTCATCTAAACCTGACCCGTGGGGCTCCGATCACCTACCCATTCGGTTAACACCAACACATACTGCGGGTCGCCAGGATGTTTTTTTATGAAGTGACTAATTGGGGCAAGTTGCGTCAGCTGATCTCAGAGGCACCATCTCAGACAGCCTGTTAAAACTTATGAGTGAGTGCTGACAAGAAGCTACAGTACCACGACGACGGTGTATCGGCAAACCAAACCCCGATCTAAAGCTTTTGCGGCTCCGCGCATGTCGACGGCGCTCATATAGGCGGGTACAGCTCTCTAAACGACGCACCGAGTGGACTATAATCGCACTGACGCGGCCATACGGCGGCATACAAAACAGCTTCGTCGCAAGAGCTGGACATCTTTGTGTAGTTCGTTACATACTGGAAGTGGTTTTGGAAGTGTATGGCGACGAATGAAGGATCTCCACACTCCTGAAATCTGCAAAAATCGTACGGCTGCATTGAGCATAGCGACTGGCCAGTCACCAAAAGCTATAGCGGAGGCATTTGCAGACATTTTCGTCTCTCCTGCATCTAGTGACACCACAAATGGCGACCTTCCTTTTTTGGCAGCAGGGTATGCTACAGTTTCAGAGTAGCGTGCAATGTGGTCAACGGTGACGATAATGAAGCGGTCACCGGCGGGTGTCATTGGAAGCGGACAATGAAGATCAATGCCCACATCATCAAATGTCGCGGGGGGGGGGGAGAGGTCAGGCAAGGGTGCATAGCTTCAGCTGAATGGCGAGGCGTAGATTTGCGACGTTGGCACACCGTATATAAACGAATGAATTTTCATACGTATATAAACATTTGTCGCTGGTAGTAGCGCTGTCGAAGTCGTTCATATGTTTTGAAGAATCCGGCGTGGCCGCACCGCGGGTCAGCGGGAAGGTATGCGCACATAGTAAAATGCAGACTGCGCGGGATGACTAGTAGCCATTTGCGGCCGTCCGTTGCGTAGTTGCGTCGATGCAGAAGGTAGTCGCGAATGGCGAAGTGAACAGGGCGGCGCGGAGGGATCAAGAGGCTGGAAGCGTCGGTGTGTCGGAAAGCGTGCCAAGGAGGGCCGCCATCCAGGGGTCGTGGCCCTGCTCTGAAGCAATTCTGTAGGTATTGAGAGGCGAGACTACGGGCATAGGTGTTGACAGGCAACTAAAGTCGGCAGGCATAGGAGACCGTGACAAAGCATCAGTATCCGAATGCTTGCGGCTGAAGCGGTAACCGACGTAAATGTTGAACTTTTGAAGTCGGAGAGGCAAGGCGGCCACGTGGGTTTGAAATTTCATAGCAAACAAAAGGCGTGATCATCCATGACGACGTAAAAAGGTAGAATTCAAAAGTAAGGACGCAACTTGCTAAGGGCCCATAGCTAAGCATTCTTTTTCAGTTACATTGTAGTTGGTCTCTGCTCTAGTGAGTGTACGGCTGCAATAAGCAACAATTTCGCGGGATCATAGTCCGCCCTGCTTAGACACGACGTGGCCCAGAATTGTTAAGTCTCGAGCGACAAAGTGGCATTTCTTGAGATTGATCTGGGTGTCAGCTTTGATTAGGCAGGTCAGAAAGTGTCTGGCACGGTGGAGATGCGTCGTAAAATTGCATGACGGTAATGTCGCCGAGCTAAAGAAGACGCGCTTGCCATTTGAAGCCACGCGAAACAGTCTCCGCTCAATATATTCGCACGTACCCATCGCCGACGCAGACAAGCCCAAAACTGCATTTGTTACTCCTGATAGGCTTCATGGATTCGACGCGATGCTTTTAGATTGTGTAATTCCCCCACAATGTTTTAGTGAACGATCGACACTGCTCTGCGTGGCTTCAAATGCCTATGACCTCCATCGTCTTGGGCGTCGCATTCTTCACGTAGATGGAGTGAAGCATTACCGTGAGCCGCTCGTGGACACTACTGCATGAGAGGCCAGGATGTTTGCTCTAGTTATTAGAGAGTTTTAGCCCAGCGGGTTTACGGCCAGCGGAGCGGAGCGGGCGAGCGGAGACACGACTGCGCATGCGCACAACGCTGAGGCGGCCAGCGGTTTTACGGAGCAGCGTTTACGCCCGCTGGAAAGCACTCCCCAGCGGAGGGTATACGAAGCGCGAGCGTGCGTAAGCGCGCGCGGGCGTGTATGGGAAATGCAAGATGGCAGCCGCGAACATGAACGCCGGCAGTTCTGCATCGATGACGGTGACTGCGGCGCTGACCCGTACATTAGTACTCAGTATATTATTAACAAATAATGTACTGAGAACATGTAATATATCTTTATTCAACATTTCTTGCATTATAAAAGCAAGCGTAATTCAAATTCATTTCTCAGTAACTCCTATTCGGACCACTAGGTGGGGAAGCAGAGCGCCCCGCTCTCTCCGCTCGAGCGGGTGAGTGATCCGCCGGGCTAAAATTCTTTTTTCGCGAGCCGCTCCGCTGGCGCAACGGTGGAGACCGCGAGCGGAGCGAAACGCAAACCCGCTGAGCTAAAACTCTCTATTGTTCTTCCCTTAAAACGTGGCTCGTAAAAAGAGAACCATCTTCTCCCGTGGGGATTGTGATGAAGTAGACTAACACCAGGAACGGAAGGTAATACACACCATCCTTAGCACCAAAACCATAGGGATCGTTGTACGATAGACAACGCTGAAGTTATGGGTCACAGCGCTCAGCGAGGTAACTATAGTAGCCACATGATCCAGAAAATAAACCTCATTTTATTACTATTGTCCCAAAGTTAAAATGCGCAATAGAAAATTATGAAGTGCTGTTATGTGCAATGTTAGAGCTAGAATTCTGATTTCGTTTTCCAGATAAGCTATGCTGCTGTAGACTTGACTGCCTTAAAAGAAATTCATATTGTGGCGACTACTTGGGTCACCGAGAGGGTGTGCTTCTGGCCGCCAAATGTTGAAGTGTAAAAGGCTGGGAAAATGGCAAAGAAGGAGCATCCACTGTAGTCATGGTGGAAGTAGTTAAAATTGCTGCAAAAGGGTTCATTTGGTGAGCGCATTTTAGTCACCTTACGTCTTAAGCCAGGCGTGTTGATATAAGTCACATTTCGCACTCCTTTATTCAGTTACCTAAGAACACGCTTGAAAAAACCTCAATGATAGTCAGTTCCATACATAGCTGACCAGTTAAACTTAAATTACCCCACAGAAAGGCGAAGACGCCCATCAGCAGCCTGGAGCCACTCCTAGAGTGAAGATGAGGAGGGTGAAAGTGCCACAAGACAGCAAGGACTGCCAGAAATTTGACAATGATTTTCACCTGGTATTGTTAAATGCATTCGCCATCACTTTTGAAGATGCAGTTGTGCTTTATATTGCATTGTGGACGTAGCTATTTAGCCTTGCAATCACCCCGTTGGAAGCACTCTGGCATCAAGCACTACGTTGGAGCTTGAGGCCAGTTTTTCTGAATCTACTGACGTTACAATCGGCCACCTGCTTTGGGTCATCAAAAATCATTAAATATTTGCGTACCAGCCATGTAAAACTGTTCGTTTGAAGAGGAGCAGGTTGCTAGCTGCATTCGGAGCTAATGTGTTCATGGTAATGTTCATGTCCCAGTATCGATAGTATATTTAAATTTAGAATGCATATTTCCAAGCAATAAAATTCACAGTAAGTGCAAGTGGGTATGTTGGTAATAATCCATAGTGAAGGTCGCAGCGCACATTTGAAACACACAAGAAGGGCGAATCAGGACGAAGCGCTTGGTGATTCACGTTATTCGCTGTGTTTTTCAACAATGCGTTGCAAACTTCTTTGGATCATGGTAAAATAGATGAAAACATGCAACGCGGTCTGATAATTTCGCTTTCAATGTCAGGCTAGCCCATGTTTTCAACAAGTGTGAGCAAGCTGTTTGCTTCCATATACATCGAAATCATACTAGTGGCAATGTGTTTACAGGCTCTGCTCATTTGGCTTTTACTAACTCGCTTGAAATAGTTGTCACGGGGTGTAGCGGCAATAGAATTGTAAAATCCATGGTATTGTAGCTCATTTCTTCAAAGAAAATTCATTGAGTAAAAGCCAACTGCGGAAATAAAGCGTTCAAGGTCATTATAAATGCTGGAACATTCTTAAGTTTGTTTTATATAGGAGTATACTTATCTCCACGGCCAGTCCATAAGTGTGATTTATGCTCACAGGCATCAGTGTGTATAGGGACCGAGGTTACTCGCACTACACCAATGTGTTGTGCTAGACCTTAAGTGAAAGCTACGGGGGTCGAAGTCGTACACTTGTGGTATTGCGTAAAAAAAGCATAGCTTGACATCACTTTTTCTTTCTTGAAACAGGTACTACGGTAGATGAGCATTCACGTGCAATGGTTTTGCGTTTGAGAAAACGCCGAAGAGAAATGCAAGAAAATAATAAATTTATCTCTCAGTGGAGTATTTTGTTTCGTTGATCTATTTTGCTGATGTAGAAAATCTAATTTCCGCCTTTTTCCTTGTCAAAACAATGAAGATGCTTATGTGAGATAAGTTTTATGTGCGCTCTTGAGCGCCGTTTGCTTCATTTCGTTTCCCTTCAGTGCCACAGAAAGTCATTAGGGAGTACAGGAACCACCACTGGAATTACCAACGAGGGCATTTCATGCTGGCGCTGTGCAAATGACAAGCACCGTCGACAGCGTTTCGTGACTTAGACTAGCACGTAACCTTGACATCTATGGACGAGCGCATATATATATATATATATATATATATATATATATATATATATATATATATATATATATATATATCAGTAATAAATATGAGTTGTCTGAGAAGGGATGCAGATGAACTTACGAGTAGCAAGTCAGCCATTACTTCTTTGTGCCTGTCTTTAAGGGCTGTAATACTTTACTGACTGGCTGAGTAAACAAATGATTAGTTCGCCTGCGGAAAACATCGTCATGGGACTGAACTGTTTTTCATCTTAATTCTTGAGAAATTTTCTGTCAGATTTCTAAAATTATGGGTCACTAAAGGGCACCTGAAACGCCTGAATTGCCTTTGGGCAGACGACCAGCCGAAATGCAGCAGATGCAAAAAAAATTTTTCAGTGATTAAGAAACTAAAAGAGCGAGGATATAGTAGGGCCAATAAAATTGAAAGATGGTAATGACCATAAAGAAGTACGAACTGTAGCAAATCAATTTTCAGAAGTAGAACGTTTCTCTTTTCATTTTGATTCTGGTGCTGTGCTAATGACATGCACCATCGGCAGCGTTTCGCGACTTAGACTAGCAGATAACCTTCACATGTTCCATGAGCGACTGCATATATAGGGAAACGTGTGTACATTTCTTGTCGCATTGTACGACTCTTACTGCTATATATCTGTAATAAACATACGTTGTGTGAGGAGACATGTAGGTGAAAGTAGGAGTTGCATGTCAGCCACTACTTTCTTCCGCGGTTTTGTTAAGGGCTGTAATGTTTCAAAAAATGAAGCGCCAACAGAGACAGCACACTAAGAAAGAACATAGCTTTGAACCAACTAGCGCCGCAACGTGTTCTACTGTAATGCTTTACTCATTGGTTGAGTAAATACATGTATAACATCACCTGCGGAAAACATCGTGATGGGAGTAAACTGTTTTTAATCTTAATTCTTGAATAATTTTCTATCAGATTTCAAAAAATTATGGTTGATTAAAGAGCACATCAAATGCCTGCAATGCTAGTTGTCAGACGACCAGCTGAAATGTAGCCAATGTAAAAAATGCTTTCAGTGATTAAATAAAAAAGTAAAAGAAAACAGACGAAATATTAGGGCCATTAACAATGACAGATGGTAGCATAAGGAAGTTCAAACTGTAGCAAGTCAATTTTCAGAAGTAGAACGTTCCTCTTTTCATTTTATTTGAACGACGAGACGCGGTTTTGTTAACAGAAATCTAAATGAAAAGAAACCTTATTACCCCTGCAAAATAGCGCTATTGCCACAAATTTATTTATTGTAGTCTGCTTGAATAAGAAGTACGGCTAGATCTTCCACGCGTTTAACTCGCCCTTGCAGTAAACAGTGCAAGCGGCACAGCAAGCTTACGTACGTAAATATTTCTGACGCTTTTCCGCTGGCAAGGAAAGAAACGTCGCACTGGAAGCCACATGGCAACTGCTTACATTATCCAGCTCACCAGTTAGCAAAGAAGCCCTTGTTTGACATTTCGAAGTTTCTTTTTATTTTGCATTCATGAAAGTACAGCGATCGAGAAGAACACGCGGTTCTGAGATCATTGGTTTTGCGGTAAAATCCCAGCTGCCAAGCTGTAATTTCAAATCCGTCGGGAGTTTTCTGGTGACGTATGTGCATACTTCACATTCGTGTTGACGCACGAGGCATATATTAAATAGAAATGGTGGATGCTTAGATATTTATTTTACACTTTTTGAAATACGGATAAGCTGTCAGTGAGTTATGGTTTTGAACTTGCGTGCGTGTTCATTTTCGAAAGTGCCTGGATGTCTTGTTTCAAGGAACACAGGCAGAGTGTGCTTAAGACGCTTTGCTGTAAAGGCCATTGCCGAATCTCACCGCCAAACTTGAAGCTACTCAAAGGTCAAAACTGCATAGCCCTTGGGACGCGATAGTGCCAATGCCACGTTCTTGTGAATGCTTCAGTACGTTATTTTTTGGTAGTTCTTTTTACAGAGATATATCGTTTGTTTTCCGCCTACAAAATCTGGATTGCTGACGCACACGCTCTATCTGAGAAATGTGTTTGTGAAATAAGAATGCAAGGGGTGAGAACAAACTTGCGCAAAACAAGCTTCATGCACATGGTAGAGATGGCGAAGGGAGGAATCTCACGGGTCAAGTGAGGCATCTTTTTACGAACCTATCACGAGGTATTCAAGGCAGTTCAATTGTGGGGACGCTAGACTTTCACGCGTCCCCTGATATTCTTTTTCCCTGCATGGCTGTCGCATATCCTGTAATAAAGATGAGGAACGTTGCCCGATCGGTGTAGATGCGAATGAGTGCGAGAGATGGCGCGAATATTGTGCTGCAAACGCCAGCTAACGTTGGGGTTACTAGGGCACAAATGGGAGTGGCCTTCTTTCTAACTTTCTTGGGGTCGGCAAAGGCGGGATCACACGCGTTTTTTAAAGTACACAATTCTCAACAGCTTTCAAGAGATTTCAAATACCGTAGCCACGTCTTCCACCAAGCGACAACTTAATCACTACGATAATCTGGTGAAAACAAATAATAGTAAATATTTAAAGAACGCCGACAAGGCCTCCTCATTAACACGCCTTGTTTTTAAGCTGAAAACAGAACACATAAACAGTTGTTAGAAAAGATAGTGTAAACAGGCATTTACAGTAAGTCCACGATACGCAATCTTTTCTTGAGAGAGTTGGGGGTGGGAGTGGTGTGCCGTCCCTGCGCACCGCACCTTTCGCGTTAGTTTCTGCGTGAGGAGAGTAGAAGGAGCATCCTACTATAATTTTTAATGCCAAGGTTTCCTTGCGAACAGCCCTGCGCCTCTCCTGCTGGCGGTGGGGGCCACCTGCATTGTGCCGCCTGTCGTAGGTTCTCACCGGCTAACTCACAATCAGCAGCGAGATAGTGGCGTCGTCAAGCGGCAAGACCCGCCTTGGTTGCTCAGTGGCTATGGTGTTGGGCTGCTGAGCACGAGGTCGCGGGATCGAATCCCGGTCATGGCGGCTGCATTTCGATGGGGGCGAAATGCGAAAACACCCGTGTACTTAGATTTAGGTGCTCGTTAAAGAACCCTAGGTGGTCGAAATTTCCGGAGTGCTCCACTACGGCGTGCCTCATAAGAAAGTGGTTTTGGCACATAAAACCCCATAATTCAATTCAAGGAGCAATGGCGCAAAGTACTTCATCCGCATCGGTGGAAGGTAGGGGTTAAGCTGGCCTTCGCATGCGGATCATTGGCGAATGGTGGAAAGGGCGAGGGTTCAGCGAAGAGACGGCTGCGAGGGCACGGAAGCAAATGGCCGCATGTTCATCATGTGTTGCGCCATCTGGCAAATATGTAGACAGTCGCATCTGCGCCTCCAAGGGGATTTCCTAGAGTTCACGTGTCAGAACTACGATCCGAATCAACTACGATATCAACATGCGGAGGCATGTTTGTGCGGTATGAGGAACGTGTTGCTTTGCTGCGGAAACCCCGCAACAACAGATACTAGCATGGCTACTACGTGTGACAAAACGAGGACACAATCTGGCAGGGTCTGCATAGCTGTGTTAAAATTAGCTCTGTCAAGGAAAGCAGTTTAACCTCGGGTCTTAATATACACCTGCCTCTGTGCACAAGTCCTTGCGATTAGAACACGAATGCGCCTAGACATATTTCGTCACCAGGCATTGCAATTCGGACACAAAGGGATGGCGTAAGTTAATCTGAGTAATCGTCTTCAGAAAGTCTATTAAAACTAAACAAGTCAGTACTTTAACGTGTAATTATTGACGACACTGAAACATGCCACGCAATGTTTATATGAATTATATTGCAAGAAAACGCGCTGATAGCTTCAACGCGCTGGATTGCTCGCGGGAATTGCCTAAGGATGTTCAGTTCCCGTTGGTGAGGCATGCACCCGTGTTCTACTTGTTAGAGCTTCGGGCTGCTGTGCTAGCGGTAGTATGTTGGATTCCTACAGTCGGACAATTTGCTTATATATGTGTGTGTGTTTTAGGAACACCACACCCGCCGTGGTTGCTCAGTGGCTATGGTGTTGGGCTGCTGAGCACGAGGTCGCGGGATGGAATCCCGGCCACGGCAGCCGCATTTCGATGGGGGCGAAATGCGAAAACACCCGTGTGCTTAGATTTAGGTGCACGTTAAAGAACCCCAGGTGGTCAAAATTTCCGGAGTCCTCCAATACGGCGTGCCTCATAATCAGAAAGTGGTTTTGGCACGTAAAACCCCAAATATTATTACTATTATTATAAGGAACATCATGGAGCCCGATGGCCCTAGTGGTCCAAAGTTCGCATTGATGGCCGCCTTTTTACCTGGGACAACGATTCAAACGATATCGTAGATTGTAAAAAAAAAAACGAAGAACACATCAGCATGCGGACGCGCAGTGCTCAAAACCGCAATCAGCTATAATCATAAATATAAACGAGCGCGGCCTGCTGAACAAATTCCACGAACTAGAAGCTGTTCTACTTGCTTACGACCCTGATATCGCCGTCGTTACAGAGACATGGCTTCACTCGAACATTTTAAACCAAGAAATTGTGCCACCGGAATATGCAATTGTACGCAAATATAGAAAGACAAGAGGTGGGGGCGTTGCACTGCTGTTTAGGCAAGGGGTAGCTTACACTGTCATGCCCGAGGATACAGGCATCTAGGCTGTTTGGTGCACCGTCCGTTTAAAAGATGATATCTTCCATATAGATGCAGTTTATCGGCCGCCTGATGCTGAGCCACTATTCTTGGAATCTCTCTCAGAATACATGCAACAACACATTTCCTATAGCAGCAAAATAACAATGGCGGGAGTCTTTAACTTGCCTGACATAAGGGGGAATTCAATGACCCCAGGAAATGTTACGCTTGACACCATATCAGATATCCAGTTAGCATATAACCTGACACAAATTGTCGATTTCCCAACCAGGGTAGTCGGCACGGCAAGTTCGCTCTTAGACGTTGTGTTTATTAGCGAGCATTTCCTTGAGAACGCTGTTCACGTTGAAGCCCTTGAAGGATTACCTGACCACAAGATAATATTTTGTTCTTTACAATTCCCAAATCCTGTAGGAACGCTCGGTCCTATAAAGCGAGTGCTCTCGTTCAAAGATGCAGACGATGCAGCTATCATGACTGGCCTTGCCTACAAATATCAAAATTTTTTTGACCTCACTTCTGACCAGCAGTCGTGTATTGATGTGGTGCGGAATGAGTTTAAAGCCATTGTGACGCACTGCATAAACGCCTTTGTTCTACGAGTTCCAGGAAAAACTAGAAAACAGAGTCCATGGATATGTAGAGATATAATCCACCTGAAGCGCAAAATAAAGAGACTTAGGAAAAGAAGAAAGTCGCATATGTGTAAAGAAAACTGGCTCGGAAATAACACTGCTACGACATCTTTGAAAAGTAAAATACGTTGTGCCAAAAACAGTTTCCTCAAAAATTCATTACACAACTTTATCAGGAACTCGCCTCAACAATTCTGGCGCTACCTAAATGTGAAACGCTCTAACGTACCTTCCATGAATGCTCAGGAAAGTAAGCAAAAAGCTAACGTGTTTAACAAGTACTTTCAATCCATTTTCACCGTCGATAATGCTTCCCTGAAACATTTCGTCCCTAGCCACTTCCAAGAAAGGGTTTTGGGCACCCAAAAAATATCACAAGCTGGCATATTATCTCTCTTGTTTAATTTAGATGAAAAGAAAAGCAATGGTCCAGATCTAATTCCGAATAGTTTCATGGAAAGGTACACAGAACCAGTAAGCAAGTTGCTTCATTTAATTTTCTTAAAGTCACTCCGTGAGAGCCGCCTTCCTGCCAGAGTGGAAGGTTGCAAAAAAAATTCCCATATCAAAATCAGGTGACACATCTTGCCTGTCTAACCACCGGCCAATTTCTTTAACATGCACGTGCTGCAAAATACTAGAGCAGATAATCTTGAAACACTTAACAGAATTCACGAAATCAAACAATTTAATCCATTCAAACCAGCACGGTTTTCGCATTGGTTTATCAACAGTCACCCAAATCGTGGAAACCCTTCATGACTTAACTCAAAACATTAATGAGCAACTACAGGTAGACATAATCTTTATGGATTTCTCTAAAGCGTTTGATCGTGTTTCCCATGTCAAATCGCTTCACAATCTTAACCGCCTACTTGGTAACGGCCCTCTTGTTGGTTGGATCAATGGCTTTCTGTCAAACCGCTCCGAGCACGTAGAATACAATGATCACCTTTCTGATGCTGTCCCTGTTTTGCTCGGCGTTCCCCAGGGCTCCGTTCTCGCCCCACTTCTGTTCTTATTGTACATAGATGATATAACAAACCAAGTCGACGTCAGCATTCGCCTCTTTGCAGACGACTGCATTCTTTATCATACTGTGCGTAACCACGAAGGTCAAGCAAAACGGCACAATTCCCTAAATAAGGTAGTGCAGTGGTGTGCAGACTGGCAAATGGTGATATATTGCGACAAAACTGTGTGCATGTCGGTCACAAACAAAAAATCAAGTGTGCAGTCCCCGTACGGTTTCAACGGCACTATTCTACAAAGCGTCACCCACTATAAATACTTACGGTTAATCATCTCATCCGACCTCAGGTGGAATGCGCACATACAGTACGTAGCTGAAAAAGCCTTGAACAAACTGTTCTACATCAAATGCCCCTTATCGCATTCCACCAGCCAGACAAAGCAGCTTGCTTACGTCAGCGTTATCAGACCGGCACTCGAATATGCCAACATACTATGGTTTCCACATTCCGAAAACCGCATTCATACGCTGGAACGCATACAAAGAAAAGCTGCCCGATTTATCTATAATCGTTTTGAACGCACAGATTCACCAACCGAACTTCTTTCTCGCGCATGCCTCGCTACCCTCGAAATTTGAGCTAAGGTTCAACGATTAAAGTTCCTACGCTTGGTGTTACACAGTGCGCTGAAGTTGGATCCCGCCACCTTTCTAAAGTACAATCACAATTGACCGACTCGGCATCACTACGCTTTCACACGAGAGGAATTTTTTTGTAACAGCAATACTTTTTTCTTTTCATTCTTTCCGCGAGCTGTGCGAGAGTGGAAATGCTTAAACCATGCTATAACTGCCCAGCCCACATTAGAAACATTTACAAATAATCTAGAAGAAGCAATCGCGTGTTTTGTTTATTTTTATTTTATGGCAAGAGCAATTGTGTGAAGACCAGTGTGTTACTCAATAAATGTAAGTGTCCATGTTTTTCTATGCTAACTGCTTGTTTGTTCATATAGTACTTTTTTGATGACCATGTGCCCACGGCTGTAATATTCCATATCGGTATTGACAGTATTGTGAAATAAATAAATAAATAAATAAATAAATAAATAAATAAATAAATAAATAAATAAATATCTGCCTACATTTACGGGCTGCGCCATCTCCGGGATCGGCACGCGAAAAGAGGCTAGAAACATACCCCACAGGTAAAAGTGGCGGTAATTCGCTAAACAAATACTTTGTCTCTAAAAACGTGTGTGGAGCTCATGCACTTTCGGAACCAATGTCAGCAAAGCTTTATTTGCTCTTCTTGCGGTTCGACGATAACGGGCGGTGATGTAGACGGTGAGTGTCTGAGTTCCACAGCGTTTAGGTCAACGCGATAGGGGTGAGCTGATGCTGAATGTTATCTTGCGTGCACCACCTGTATTTGTCAATAAAGTACACTGAACACCATTGAGACGTGTTTGATGTAGGAGTTGCTTTGCACCATTGTCTGCCATAAGGTTAGCGCCATCATTGCCTGACCCGATGCAGGCCACTGTGGAAGAAGTGTTAAGCCATAATTAAATTGCGGAGCTATATGTAGCCAACGCGACAACCTTATTATGATAAAGGTGGTTGTCGGGGATTCATCATTTATTTTGACCAGCTCGAATAACTTAATATTCTCCTAAATCTAAGTACACGAGCCTTCTTGCATTTCGCCCTTGTTGATAGCTGGATGTCGTGGTAGGGAAGGAGCCCGAGTGCCCGAGCAACGTCACGGCCACGTAGCTAGCGCGGCTGGTACAAAACTGTTGATCTGATGGGCAGCAGCTTACGTAGTGTCGTCTAGACGCGGCCGTGCTTTAATGCCGCTAAAGGTCTGCCCAGCCTGCACCAGTTGTCCGCTTTATGAGTTTGCACGGTGTTCATCTTTAAGAAATAATACAAACGCATCTTTAATTGAAATTTATCCGGTATGGCCGTGAAAGCTTTCGTGTCAAGTAAACGAGAAGAAATGGTGTTAACCGAGGGGCCCTATTTTTATTAATCACATCGTAATAAACCAGCAACCAACGACGCCTTGGACAGCATAGGAAAAATTACTTGAACGTAATAGATCACTTTAAGAATATATTAAAAGAAATGGGAATGAAAGTGGATGAAAAAACAGCTTGCCGCAGGTGGGAAACGATACCACGTCTTCGCATTACGTGTGCGACGCTCTACCGATTGAGCTGCCGCGGCGACGTTTTGTCGTCCACTTTGTTGGGTATTTATATTTCGTATTATAACCCTCGGAGTGTTAACCAGCGCCACCACTCACAAACTTTGGCGGCTGATGTGGAACATCCTTTCTGCCGTAGGTTTCACGATCACGTGATCTTCTTCGTTATTTCGGGGGGGGGGGAGGAGGGGGGGGGCTCCAGGCAGCTGGTCAATAAACCCACGCGTGCTACCTGACGGCATCAATGTTGCCGGATTCGAGACCCTCGTCATGTAATAAACCAGAAGAAATGGGGTCAACTAAGGGGCCCGATTTTTTATTAATCAAATCATAAGTAGCCAACGAACATTGACACCGAGGACAACATTCGGGAAGTTACTTGTACTTATTAAATTAATTGAATAGATTATAAATTAATCGAAAGGAAAGTGGAGGAAAAAACAACTTGCCACAGGTCGGGAACGATCCTACTTCTTCGCATTACGCGTGCGATGTTCTACCAATGTGAGTTGAAAAAATTAAATTATGGGGCTTTACCTGCTAAAACCACTTTCTGATTATGTGGCACGTCGTAGTGGAGCTCTCCGGAAATTTCGACCACCTGGGGTTCTTTAACATGCACCTAAATCTAAGCACACGGGTGTTTTCGCATTTCGGCCACCGTGGCCGGGAATCGATCTCGCTACCTCGTGCTGAGCAGCCCAACACCATAGCCACTGAGCAACCACGGCGGGTACGAATGTGAGTTGTGGCACTGGCTAACACTCCTAGGGTTTTAGTAGGAAACATTAGTACCCAAGAATGTGGATGGGGAAATACCGCCGCGGTAGCTCAACTCAAATTCCTGTGAAAGGTCAACCTTTATGGATAGCTATGGGGTGGACGTTCTGCACTTGCGGTATTGCTCCAAGTAGTCAGCCATAGGTTGACAGAGATTTTGATTTCTTCATACATGTACAACGTTAGATCAGCATTCACGTGCGATGGTTCTGAAATGCAATAAAATACGGGAAATTCATCTCTCAGCGTGGTATTTTCTTGCATTGTTTTTTTTTTCTGATGTCCTAGAAAATCTCAATTTCCACCTTTCCCTTGCCTAAACTAACGAGGACGCGCATGCGACATATAATCTATGTACGCTCCTGAGCGTGCTATGGCTTGTTTGATTCCCCTTCCCTGCCGCGTAAAGTCATCAGCGAATGTAAGAACCAGCAACGGAACAGCCAATGAGGGCATTTCATCCTGGCGCTGTGCGAACGACATGCACCGTAGACAGCGTTTCGCGACTTAGGCTAGCAGGTAAACTTCACATGCTCAATGAGCCACTGCATACATAGGGAAGCGTATTTACGTTTCTGCTCGCGTTGTACGACTTTTACAGCTATATATCAGTAATAAACATGTGCTGTGTGAGGAGAAGGTAGGGGAAGGTGCACGTTGCATGTCAGCCACAAATTTTTTTCGCCGGTTTCTTAAGGGCTGTAATGTTTCAAAAGATGAAACGCCAACAGAGTCAGCACAATAAGAAAGAACAAAACTATGAACCAACTAGCCCCACAACGTGTTCTACTGTAATGCTTTACTGATCGGCGGGGCTCGGTTGCTGGTTTCGTTCTGGTGCTGCAGTTTTTCTCTATATAAGTTATTTTCCTGTATCAGTGCTGATGACGTTTGTGCTGAACCCCGAATACTCCTATTCAGCTGGGAAATCCTCTCTGCGGAGCTTGCCATGGAAGATATGGTCTTGGACTCGTCTGGCGGTCAGCATAAACCACCCGCGTCTCGCAACCGGCTCAGTTCAGCAGTAGAATCAGACGCTTCTGATTCCGAGCTTTATAACTCAAGATCGGAAGATTCGGATACTTTCATACCTATCACGCACCGCCGTCGAAGTATGGAAGAGAATTATGGGGTTTTACGTGCCAAAACCACTTTCTGATTATGAGGCACGCCGTAGTGGAGGATTGCGGAAATTTTGACCACCTGGGGTTCTTTAACGCGCACCTAAATATAAGCACTAGGGTGTTTTTAGCATTTCGAACCCATCAAAATGCAGCCGCCGTGGCCGGGATTCGATCCCGCGACCTCGTGCTCAGCAGCCCTACACCACAGCCACTGAGTAACCACGGCGGGTCAGCAGTAGGATCCGTTCCTCGTGATTCCGAGCTTTCTGACTCAAGATCGGAAGATTCGGATGCTTTCATACCTATCAAGCACCGCCGTCCAAGACTGATGTCTCCTACATCGTCCTCAAGTGAAATGACTATCATATACAGCACCATCAACACCACGACAGTAGCGTTCATGCCCGTCGACGCGATGGTAAGCCTGAATGCTATCTCCCGACAGAAACTTAATGATTTCTTCTTCAAACTTGTCCCTTGACAAATCCAACAGGTTCGCGTGAACCGCTGGAAAAATGTCATATCCGTTGGCACAACTGATGATAAGATGGTGGAAACTCTACTTGGTTTGTCTGAAATCTGTGGGGTCCACACGCGTCTCTACCTACCACAGGGTGCAAATAAAGCAGCTGGTGTCGTGTCTAATGTCGACTTGAATCTCAAATACGACTTTTTAAGAACATGATCGTTTGCACGCCACCATGAAAAATAATTAGCGTTCGAAGGCTGGGCTCGTCAAAGTGTATAAAGATACTTTTTGTCTCTGGAAAACTGCCTAGTCATGCAAAGGCTGGACTTGTGCGCTATCCTGTTCGACCATTCGTACCATGGCCTTTGCAATGCCATAAGTGTTTTAATATTAGTCATGTTCAGGGCTTTTGCACCAGAGAACTCTGTGCCAAATGCGGTGGGAATCGCCATGTAGATTCCTGTGAAAGTCAGGCATATCGGTGCCGTAAATGTAAGCGCGAACATCTGGCAACAGATAATGGATGTCCCTCATTGAAGAATGAACTAAAGGCACCAAAATAAAAAGGGAAAAAGCAGGCAGCAGGAAATGAAAGCTCCCATCGCTGTAGTGCTGCCCCAGCGGCTGGAAAGCACCACGTACAATTACTCACAACGACACAACGCATCGGAAAGTAGGGGGGCGGACCTGCTGCCTATCAGACACATTGTGGCCGACGCTCCTATCGAAATCGTCCGAACAAATATCTACAAAGACTTCGACCACAGTGGATAGCACTGCAAAAACAGTACCTAAACTGGTCTCAGCCTTGCCAGTCTTCTGAAACTTGTCAATCTTCTGAAGATGCTTGTCAGCATCATCAGATCTCTAATCACCGGTCGTCAGACACCAGCAGCATCAGCAGCAGAGCAACTTCGGAGGCCCTCGCTCATGTGCTCGACGGCCTTCTGTAGTGTTTTACCGGAAACAATTTTAACAATTGTCAGCAGCCTCGCGGCTTTGTGCTGCAATGGAATGTCAGGTTGATGCGACCGCGGCACGCTGATCTAGTTCTTCGACTCATCGCTATGAAGACTCCACCAGACGTTCTAGCGCTTTAAGAAACTAAGGTAAGGAAAAGCGAATATCGATTGCCAGGCTTCGTCGGTGTGCGAACTAACACTCGATGCGCGGAACCAGCTTGTGGCTCTTTCCAGTGTGTGGACGTGGCGCACACGCGTAATGCTTCAAAAGCATCAGTGTATGTGCGTGCTGACTTGGATTTCGCGGTTCTTGACACAGACGGCATCTGTGACGATGAGTTGTAGTGTGCAGCTGTTACTGTGAGCCTCAGAGTCGTGTCTACGACGGTGGCAAGCATATACAACAGGCCTACACGTTCTTCCTATACCTCACTACTTGAGTGCTTAGTTCTAGATGCGGTACATCGTTTGTGTTATGCGGAGATTTTAATGCCCACCATCCACGATGGTGTAGCCGTGCCCAACACAATCGTGGGGCTCAACGAGATCATTATCAAGAACGATCTGAAAATACTGAATCACGGTTCACCAACATTTGTAGGTAGAAGAAAGAAACATTCCACTACAGACGTAGTGAGATGCGTGTTTAGCCTGGTCATCTAAACCTGACCCGTGGGGCTCCGATCACCTACCCATTCGGTTAACACCAACACATACTGCGGGTCGCCAGGATGTCTTTTATGAAGTGACTAATTGGGGCAAGTTGCGTCAGCTGATCTCAGAGGCACCATCTCAGACAGCCTGTTAAAACTTATGAGTGAGTGCTTACGAGAAGCTACAGTACCACGACGACGGTGTATCGGCAAACCAAACCCCGATCTAAAGCTTTTGCGGCTCTGCGCATGTCGACAGCGCGTATATAGGCGGGTACAGCTCTCTAAACGACGCACCGAGTGGACTATAATCGCATTGACGCAGCCATACGGCGGCATACAAAACAGCTTCGTCGCAAGAGCTGGACATCTTTGTGTAGTTCGTTGGATACTGGAAGTGGTTTTGGAAGTGTATGGCGACTAATGAAGGATCTCCACACTCCTGAAATCTGCAAAAATCCTACGGCTGCATTGAGCATAGCGACTGGCCAGTCACCAAAAGCTATAGCGGAGGCATTTGCAGACATTTCCGTCTCTCCTGCATCTAGTGACACCACAAATGGCGACCTTCCTTTTTTTTCAGCTCACAGCACCATAATCGCTTCCTACGGTCCAGCCAGTAATATTGACGAGGCAGATTTAACTTTTGAGGAGCTCCGACTCGCGCTTAGCCTCTCGAAATGCCGCACTTCTCCAGGTGAAGATGGTGCGACGTATCAAGCATTGCGGAACGTGGATAAGAGTTTTCGTGACCCTATTTTGGACGACTTTAATGAAGTGTGGAGAACCGGTATAAACCCTGCTGAATGGAAATCGTCCATGGTGATACCAATTTGAAAGCCCGGGCGCTCTGGAAGACACCTTAAGTCCTACCAGCAAATATATCTAACTTCAGATGTCATCAAGTTAATGGAGCGAATGGTCTTGTTTTGCTTAGATGTCAGACTAGAGCAGCCGAATTTTTTTCCTGATGTCATGAGTGGCTTCCGTTGCCGCCATTCAGCCCTGGACAGCATATCAGACTGGCCTCATTGCTCGAATTTGCTAAAGGAAACAAGCATTCCGCCTACATGCTCTTCCTAGACATACAGCAAGCTTTCGATTGAGTTCCGCATAAGGCAATTATTTTCGCTCTTGGAACAGCGGTAATTTCGGGCTGCCTGCTCCGATTTGTGCATAATTTTCTATCGGAGTGCCGGATGAACCCAGTACTTGATGCGCTTTTCGGGGCCGGTGTATGTATGTTTGTCTCTAACCGTTTTACCACTTGTCTGGGTGACTAGGAAGTCAGTGGCCGAATGGGTAGCGTATCAGGATGCTCTGCTCACGGAACAGGGTTCAAAACCAACCGCCTGACAAACTTCGGCCACTGCGCATGTGGCACACTTTACGTATTTGCTGCTCTTCAACGAAACCCTAAGGGTCACTGTAGATGGCCGACTCGGTAGGTGCCACTGTTCAATGAAACTCTTTGACACAGACCTGGGGCACTGGGTATGCGCGACTCCGTCTGCTCTAGTCTTCAAATAACCTCTTGGTGCCAGCTGGAGTCACCGGGTAAGTGCCGGTAGGGGAATGTCACTCTTGAATGAACGCCCTTGACGCCGACATCGGTAACTAGGTATTGTAAAAGTTGGGGTCGGGCATGTGAAATGGCGTGGCTGGCCCATGCCGTCCTCCAACTCATCCAAGCTAAGGACATTGTTGAAGGGAGGAACATGTTTCATTGAGAGCGAGTAGTACTGGGTTTATTTACAATACCTACAAGAGTGGAGAACGTTACATCTCCTCAGTCTAGCGTGGCGGAAATGAAGCACAGTGAGGAGCCGAAAAAGTTTTGAGCAAGCCCCCTCGGTACTTCTAGATCCCTAGGCCAGGGAAAACTGCAGCAATCAGAGCGTCCAAAGTGGTCGAAGGACCCGCGTTGAGAGCGCTGCTTCCCAGAATCACTCTGGCACCTTTGTTTACTAAACAGACAGAAAGGACGGGAGCTTCGTAGACAGTGTTGTCACGCTTGAGTCAGGCTGGTGCGTCTTAGTTCTTGGGATTACCCAGCAGTTAACTGGAGCGTCTGTCAAACAACCATGGCGGTTACCGGAGTCTTGAGGAAATGCCGTAGAACGGCCTTTTCCTTGAGCTTCTTTCTCCCATTGGTCCGTGACGGCGGTAGTGAACCAACAAACAACAATCGATCTTCCAATTGGCGCTACAGGACTATTCGATGGGGATGCATTGTTAGCTTTGCAGAGCGATTCGTCGCAGCGGTGCAGGTGAGGCTAGAAAGTCACTAACTCCGCTGACCGATCGTAACAGTATGCGCCACTGGGGATGGGACGATCTATAATGACGAAAAAGATCCCTTAAATTTCTCCGATGCTAGATGTGCCCGAGTCACAAGGATTCCGCAAGAACAGCAACCCGACGCATTAACAAGCTGCGCCACCTGTACACTGGGTTCGTGCCGCCTTTCAATGAACGTCTTTCATGCCAATGATACACTGATACATTGATACATGCACTGGGTATGCACCGCTCTTCCACGAGCCACTCGCGCGTTTGCATCACTAAGTGTGCCCCACTGTGTGTGCGGCCAGTGAGCGAACATTTATGAGCGTTGGCACGCACCGGTGCGCCGCGCTTTTTTTCTCGGAGGCAACGCGCGGATTTCTCGGCAGCGCCACTAGATGGCACAGCGTGCACAGAAAGAAATGCGAGAGAGGAGTCCGGTTGCCGCGTGACGCTTTCGCAGCGTTGACACGCACCGGCGTACCTTGCATTTCGCAGGCAACGTGCAGGCTTCGTGGTGGCGCCGCTAGATGGCATTGCGTGTTCTTAGGGATGCGCGAAAGTGTAGCGTCGCGGCAGTACAAGCCTGATACATAACTCGTGTTGACAATGGTAATATGTTGTTTTGCAATTTTTATTCGACGCTAAACGCATTGCTATCGAAAGCAACTTACACATTCGCACAAGCATCTGGCAAAGGCAGCGCAACGCTCGCGTATCTATCTATCTATCTATCTATCTATCTATCTATCTATCTATCTATCTATCTATCTATCTATCTATCTATCTATCCATCTATCCATCTATCCATCTATCTATCTATCTATCTATCTATCTATCTATCTATCTATCTATCTATCTATCTATCTATCTATCTATCTATCTATCCATCTATCCATCTATCTATCTATCTATCCATCTATCCATCTATCCATCTATCTATCTATCTATCTATCCATCTATCCATCTATCTATCTATCTATCTATCTATCTATCTTCGCCGACCCGGTAGCCCAAGTTGCCTACCAGCTTGGGCCACTAGGTATGGGCTCATGGGCGAGATGCCGGCATGGCCTTTGCGGCATCGTCATTCCAGCTATGTGATGTGACACTCGTCTAGCCGTCGTCGTCACAGCTTCTACGCCGGTACAGTGAGACAAACTAGCTAGTAGCTAGGGCCAGTAGGTGTGGTCGTGATTCCACATCGCACGACCACCATGTGGTGGTCTATGCATCGTCGTCGTTCTAGCTTCGTCAATCGGACCTCATCAAGCCGTCGACGTCATGGTATCGTGGTCATGCAGACTTTGTGATATAGTAGCCTGCAATAGCCGTTACGACGTTATCCTTCTACCCTCGTCGTCATGCGATTGTCTTCAAACCGTTGTCATGCCAAAGTCGTGATTGTGTTATCTTAGTCACCGTCACGTATTTGTTATCATACCGTCATCGTGATTTTAACTTCGTTGTTCCACGTATATTACGCCATCGTCATCGTTTCGTTGTCGCCACACAGTCTTCTTCATATTTTTACGTGTAGAAAGACACAGACGGAAGAAACTATTAATGCACTATTTACACTGGAGCCAGAGCATCAGGCCAACATTCCCGTGCGCCATGGGCACAGGCCCACTTCGTTGTTCTCGGGGTGGCTCGTCTCTTCAGCATCTCGCGATAATATTGTATCATTACGCCCCCCCCCCCCGCCGCCGGCAAAAGCGCCGTCACAGTGCTGTTAAATATCCAAGGTGCGTGAAGAGTTGTAAAGCTTTTGTCGGGCGACGTGGACAATGTCACTGGTTGTCACAGCGGAGGACGTAGTGGGCGTGGCTAGAACGATTTTCGTAGGTGACATCGGTCACTTGGTGGAGCACGCGATATGGGCCTGTGTAACAAGAAAGTAGTTTTTCACGAAGGCCAACTTTACGTGATGGAGATGAAAGCAACACGAGGGTGCCAGATGCAACATTGACGTCACGGTGACGGAGGTCGTAGCGTTGCTTCTGTTTGTCTTGAGAGACTTCTAGACGAGCGCGCGGAAGTTGGCGAGCATGGTCAGCATGGGCGATTGCAGTAGGGGCATAATCAGTAGTTGAAGACGTGGTGGAGGGAAGCACAGTGTGCAGTGGTAGCGTCGCTTCTCGGCCATACAAGAGATAAAACGGGGAAAAGCCAGCAGTTTCGAGACGGGAAGAGTTGCACGCAAAGGTAATGTAAGGGAGAGTCAGGTCCCAGTCACGATGGTCGTCTGAAACGTATTTGGATAGCATATCTGTAAGGGTGCGGTTCAAACGCTCAGTGAAGCCATTCGTTTGAGGGTTGTGGGAGGTGGTGAATTTATGTTGTATTGAGCAGGCACGCATGATGTCGTCAATGACGTTGGTTAAAATTTTCGGCCATGGTCTGTTAGCAATTGACGCGGAGCACCATGCATCAAAATGATATCATGTAGGAGGAAGTCCGCAACATCAGTTGCACAGCTGCTTGGAAGAGCGCGGGTTACGGAATAGTGAGTCGCGTATTCCACCGCGACTGCAACCCACTTGTTTCCTTATGTAGATTCCGGAAATGGGCCGAGAATGTCCAAGCCGACACGATGGAAGGGCTCGGAAGGGATGTCGAGCGGCTGCAGGTAACCAGCGGGGAGATGGAAAGGCTTCTTGCGTCGTTGGCAAAATTCACAAGCGGCGACGTAACGTCGTACGGAACGGGCAAGGCCCGGCCAGGAAAAACGGCGACGTACACGGTCAAAGATTCGAGATATACCGAGATGGCGTGCCGTTGGCGCGTCGTGAAGCTCTTCTAAAACGGTGAAGCGGAGGTGTTTAAGTATTACAAGTAGGAACTCAGATCCGTCCGGATGAAGGTTACGACGGTACAGAATACCGTCGCGGAGGACGAAGAGGCGTAGAGTAGCATCGGCCGGAGAATTTTTAAAACGGTCGATGAGTGCTGTGATGTAGGCGTCATGACGTTGCTCGTCTACGAAATGAAGCAGCTGTAATACAGAGAATACGCAAGCAGCACTGGTAATATTGGAGGAGTCAGAGTCGTCAACAGGGTAACGCGACAAGCTGTCAACGTCTTCGTGCAGGCCGCCAGACTTTACAGCACGGAATATGAAAATTTATGTAGCCTCAAAGCCCATCAACCAAGCCAGCCTGTAGGATCTTTTAGCGATGAGAGCTAGCAAAGAGCATGATGGTCAGTGACTACGGAAAAAGGGCGACCGTACAGGTAACGACGGAACTTCGTAACCGCCCAGACAACAGTAAAGCATTCTCGTTCCGTAATGGAATAGTTGAGCTCCGATGGTGCTAGGAGGCGGCCCGCATAAGCAGTAAAGCGATCTTGGCCATGCTTACGCTGGGCTAAGACGCCACCTATGCCATGACCGCTGGTATCTGTACGCAATTCTGTAGGGGCATCAGGGTCGATGTGAGCGAGAATGGGTGGTGACGTACAAAGCGGGACGAGACGAGACAAGGCGGCGGCTTCGGAAGTATTTACGCCTTTCTTCAAAAGATAAGTTAGGGGTCTAGCAATTCCCGCAAAATCTTGAGCAAAACGACGAAAGTACGAGCATAGCCCTATCAAACTTCGAACGTCTTCGGCTCTCTTCGGAACCGGAAAGTCTAGGACAGCACGTGTTTTGTCCGGATCAGGCTGTACTCCGGAAGCGTCAACGAGATGACCCAGAAGAGTAATTTGGCTGTAGCCAAAACGACATCTGGATGATTTAAGTTGCAGCTTCGCCTTTCGAAATACATCAAGTATACTTGTTAGACGCTCAAGGTGAGCGTCCAACGTTGGAGGGAAGACGATGACGTCGTCGAGGTAGCAGAGGCATGTGGACCATTTGAAACGTTGGAGCAAGGAGTCCATCAAATGATCGAAGGTGGCAGGGGCGTTGCCTAATCCAAACAGCATTACGTTGAATTCGTATAGGCCATCAGGTGTGATAAACGCGGTTGTTCTCTGTCCATATCGTCAGCAGCAATCTGCCAGTATCCAGAACGAAGATCAATAGAAGAGAAATAGCTGGAATTGTGCAGGCAGTCAAGGGCGTCGTGTATACGTGGGAGCGGGTAGACGTCTTTCTTAGTAAAGTTGTTCAGATGACGTTAGTCTACACAGAAGCGTCACGTGCCGTCCTTCTTCTTAAGGAACACCACAGGTGACGCCCAGGGACTTGAAGAAGGCTCAATGATGTTCTTATCTAGCATTTTCTTCATTTCTTTTGAATTACTTGGCGTTGCGACGCAGAAACTCGACACGGTCTTCGGCGAATAGGCGTAGCATCGCCAGTAAGAATCCGATGCTTGACCGCGAGCGTCTGGCCTAAAGGGCGATCGTCTGAGCCGAAAATATCTCGGTAGGACGATAATACTTGGGAAAGGCCTTCAGTTTGCGCGGAGAACAGCTCCGTCGCAACGATTTTCTTTATGTTGGTATCGGCGCCCGAGGGTTGCGCGGGGCGCCTGCTGAGCTCGCAGGAACCGTCGGTCAATGACGCTGCCACGTGATGGTCGCCGAGACAATCAATGTTGGCAAGGCAAATACTTTGCGGTAGAATTTGCTTTGCCACTCCAAAGTTAAAGATAGGCATACGAGTGCGGGTCGCAGTAATAGTAAGTATTCTGTGAGGCACGGTAACGTCAAACTGCAATGGAATGTCGGGCAGAGGAGTGACGAGGTACTCGCCATCAGGAACTGATAGGGAAGACAACTGTTCAATATAGGCTATTGAGTTTGGCGGCAGGCGAAGAAAGCCGGTGGGGTATAAGCGGCACTGGGGTGCGTCAGAAGGTTCTGCAAGAATCGATAACTCAAGGCAAAGGGTACTTGCAGAGCAGTGAATAAGAGCAGAATGCGCGGAGAGAAAATTGAGGCCGAGAATTAGGTCGTGGGTTCAATGAGCAATCACGGTGAAGAGCACAATAGTGTGGCGGCCGGCGATGCTGACGCGTGCCGTACACATTCCCATGATAGGCAAAGTACCGCCATCCGCAACGCGGACGACGCGTGCTGGGTTGGGGAGCTTGTTCAGTCATCGTAAGACGGCAGCACTCATAACAGAAAGATGTGCTGCTGTATTGATGAGTGCCGTGCCAGTATAGCCGTCAACGTCAACGTCAAGATGGTTTTGGTTCGTAGGTAACGTGAGCAGAGGATTTGAGTGCATGGTCGACAACGCAGCTTCACCTCCAGAAGCTGCAGTGCCTATCTTTCCGACTGGATCCGGGAGGGGATAGGCGGCGAAGAGAAGCGACGGGGTTGGGGCGAACGAGACTGATGGCGTCGAGGTGAGGGCGAGCGGCTGTAACGAATGTTCGGAGCAGGAGCATCAGCGGCAGTGGGTTCATGGCGGGTGGTATAGGGAACAGAATTAAGGTCCAAAGGTGCGGGGCTAAGCGGCGGCGTATGTCCGAGGAGGTGGTGGCCGTCGGCTGCGGCAGTGACGAGTGAGGTGGCCTATGCGACAGCAGTGGAAGCAGATCGGCCTGTCATCAGGGGTACGTCTAGTAAAGCAATGAAGGGGGCTAGTTGGTGAACGTTCAAGGTAATATTGCGCTCAGTTTTACAAACACGATATTAAGGAAGGACAGGACGTGGACGGTCGTAGCGCAATTTAGGTATGTAGAAGCCCGATGTACTCTAAATAACATTTAGTAAAGCAATGAAGGGGGCTAGTTGGTGAACGTTCATGGTTATATTGCGCTCAGTTTTACAAACACGATATTAAGGAAGGACAGGACGTGGACGTAGGGGTACGTCATTCGGAAGCGCAACGTAGGGGTACGTCATTCGGACGGGTTGCGGCGAGATGTGGCAGAAAAAGACTGCCGGGGACGAGGAGGGCCGCTAGAGAACTGGGGAACGCTGGGTTGAGAAGTTGAACACAAGGAGTTCAGACCCATGTTCTCAAATTCCTGTCTGTCGACGGCCTGAATCATCGCAATTGTGGTTGCTGGTGGATCGGGAGGCGTCGCTGAGAAAGCTGGCGAATAGACGGCCTCCAGTTCGCGGCGAACAATACAGGTTACGTTGTCGTAGGTGGTAGTCTGACGCGGTCGACCCTCACATGTCTACGTAGCAGCAGTTTTGGGTAGCCGCGTGATGTGGTGTGAGATGCGGTGGCTCTTAGCTTGTTCAAGGCGACGGCATTCTTTTATGATGGCGTCGATTGTTGATACGTTGCCGAAAACAAGCAAATTGAAAGCGTCGACGGCGATGCCTTTAAGCATATGCGCCACTTTATCTGCTTCAGACATAGCGTGGTCAGCTTTGCGGCAGAGAGACAAGACGTCGAGGATATATAAAACATATGGCTCTGTAGGTGTGTGAACGAGACGCAAGATCTTTTCTCGCCGTAACCTTGCGCCCAGTGGGCTCACCGAACAGTTCCCGTAGCTTTTCTTTGAAACTGTCCCAACTGGTTATCTCGTCCTCATGCGTTTGGTGCCACACGCGTGAGGTTCCGCCGAGATGAAAGATGACATTGGCGACCATAATGGTTGGGTCCCACCTGTTATTAGCGCTGGCATGTTCATATAGCTTGATGCAGTCGTCAGTGTCCTGTCCCTCCACGCCAGAGAACACACCAGGGTCGCGATGTTTGGCAACCGTGACGATTAGAGCAGTCGGACCAGCCGTAGCCGTTGCAGAGGTGGGCTCGTCACCGGGCGGCATGATGACAAGGTCGATATACCAACCACTCCGGAGTTCCGTGGCGCGGACGGAGATCGGTCACCTCCACCAGAATGTTACGTGTAGAAGGACACAGACGGAAGATACTATTTACAGGCTATTTACATGGGACTGGAGCCAGAGCGCCAGGCTGACATTCGCTCGCGCAAAGAGCGCAGACCCAGATCGTCGTTCTCGTGGCGGCTCGTCCCTTGAGCATCTCGCGATAATATTGTAATGATATCAATGTCATCATGCCGTCCTCATGAAGCTGTCGTTTTACAATCGCCATCACTTCAGTAACGTTATCCTATTGTTATCATGCCTTCGTTGTCATACAGACTTCGTCCTCCCATTGAAGTCAACCCTTCGTCATGCTATCGCAATTATGCTGTCCTCATTAAATCGTGATTTTGCAGCTGCAGTTACGCCATCTCCATCATTGCGACATCATCAGGCAGTCGCTATCATGCATCTCATGTTATAGCGTCGTCATCATGCCATCAGGGTCCCTCAGCAATAGTAGTCCCTCCAGCTATTCTCGTCCTACCGTCATCGTCACGTTAACTTCATTATAGAGGCTTCGTTATAAACTCGTCTTCACGCCATTGTCCTCATACCGTTGTCTTGCTATCTTCGTCGTCGCTACGTCGTAATGCATTCATTGTCATGCACTCGCAGTGAAGCAGGCGTGGTCGTTCTACCGTCGTCATTCTAACTTCGATATCTGACTCTTGTCATGCAGTCGTCGTCACGCCAGGTTTGTGCCCAGGCGCGAGTAAGAGCGGGTGCGAGAGAGAAAAAGTCGCAGTTTTGCCCGAAAGACAACGCATCGATTGCTATAGAAAATTAGTAGACCGCTATGCGAAGTAAGGATAGAAATTTCAAAGGCGTTATAAACTTGGAAACCCACACTTACGAATTGAACTAAGAAGTATGGTGTAAGCACGCACAAGCAAACATGAGCACATCACACTCGATGAGCGCGGACCCTCACTGTCAAAGCCCTCGTGTGAGCAAGCATGGCAGCAGCAGCAGCAGCGAACAAAGTGACCTTCGTGCTGTCTATCGCTTTAATGCAAGAGCGCCTAGAACACAGCGCGCACAAAGGTTAGGCCGTCTGAAGATACCTTTCAAGACACGGCGCACGCGATCGCGCGTGGCCGTTAGAAGAACGCACTTGTTGGCGGAGTCGAAGCCACCGCCTTTCTCACTCCCGCACGGCGTCCCCACTTCCTCCACATATCGCGCGCGAGAGTGAGCCGCGATCGTCAGTTCCCCTTGCGATCAGTCGCGAAATGCGCACTTGCTGCCGGAGCGCAACGCCGCCCCTCTTACTCCCTTCCTTGCTCCCTCCCATTCCACCACAGCCTTTCGCGCGACGGAAAACGGGCGCGTTGGCTCTACGCTTTCTTCGCTCGCGCGCACCAGATGGAGCCGCGGTTGTCGGATTCGCTTGCGTGCGCTCACTTTTACATACAGCATGCGACGCGCGGCGATGGTGTTATTGCCCTTGGACTTTATGCGGAACATCACGGCGCCGACGACTGCGACGGCAAGAATGCATCTCGAGTGCCCATGCAATGGCTGCATCAATGAAATGCTGGGGCTTCTGCTCGTTGAATATCTGACTGTGCCTAGGCACCACTGAGAAGTTCCTTTGCTCGTTTTGTATGCGTTTGTGTCAAGGTGTCTCGGCATTGCATAGAGAGATTAAACGCTGGTCACGGCCATGCTCGAGTTTGTTTACGCTCAGATGCTGGCTGCCGGCGCTGTGAACCAGGTGAAGCAGAGGGCACTAACGCCCCATTTGGTGATCGCTGTGTGAAAGGTATGTCGAACAGACTCTCTCGCGCCTGCGTCGCTCGTGCTGAGTCTTTAATGTCAGATTATACCTTTCTCGCGCCTTACGGCCCTCTACCTTCAAAACAACATCACTGATTTTCCCGGGGGGCAGTAAAGACCGTAGTAGAAGCCGGGCCTGCCCTCCTGGAGCCGCATCGTTGCTCGCGCCAGGCTAAAAATATGTCGGGTATACCTGATTTGCTTCCGTTTCGCTACCTCCGCTGCTTCCGCCTACTGATTGTGCGCGAATACATTTATTTCACTTAAATGGGACCATTGAAAAATGCTCTTTAAAGTCACGGACAACAGCATACGAAAAGCCTAGCACGAACGAAGATAGTGTTCTAGGAGGGCAGGCCCGGTCTCTACCAAGGCACCTAGTGCTCCCCCGAAAAAATGTGTTTTTTTTTACATAGAGCGCCGTAAGACGCGAGTAAGGCCTAATCCGACATGACTGACTCTGCCCGTGCGCTGCAGGCGCTGTGGAGCTTCTAAGATTTGCGCACTTCCGACTTGCCTTTATAAACAGAGATCACCAAATGGGGCGTCAGTGTCCAGTGCTTCACCTGGTTCGGCGCGCCGGCAGCCAGAGTCGGAGAGTACACAAACTCGACCACACGCATAGGGACAAACGCGTACAACATGAAGAAAGAAACTTGTACTCCGTAGTACCTAGGCAATGTCAGATATGCAAGGAGCAAGAGCCCGCAGATTTCCTCTCTCATATCCGTTGGATAAAGTTGTCTATAAACATGTTCGACTCAAATTTGGCTATGTGCCGCGGAGATCTTGCCACTGGCTATGCGCCGCCAGCAGTGGCGTAGCCAGAAATGTTGTTTGAGAGGGAGGGGGGGGGGCGGGGCTCACGTTGCAGCTCGGCCTCCTCGTTCTGAATTTATCGAGGGATCAAACACCGGAATAATAACTGCATTGCCATTGCTAAAGATGCTGCAAATGAATTCTTGAACGCTACAGACTATGAAGACAAGTAAAACATGTATTTTTTTCATGAAAGAATATGCTCGCATGTCCCGGAAATTGTACCCGAAATAACTCATATGAATGCTTCCATGTTTTTGTTTGTCTATTTAATAAGTAAGGAAAATATCACAAGAACTTTAGAACTATAACAGTTCGTAATCAGAGAAGCAGTGCATATCACTGATATAAAAAATAAAAAAGGTCATGAAATGAACAAGTTGAGGAGAAATATTTTAATGAAATTTTTTTTATTCAAGATCCTTGTCTAAATTTCTGTACAAATGCAGTTGCCAGGGAAAATCTCAATGACGCTATCCTTCGTTCCAGAATATTGCCCAGCAGCAGCTGTCACCAGTCGGGTATTGTGAGTAATTGCACCGAAATTATAGTCGCAACAAAGAGCCCGTGTAAAAAGCAGGACTTCTGCAATATATACGAGGGCGAGTCAAATGAAAGTGAGCCGATGCGAATATATGAGAAACAGCGTACTTTATTTAAAGGTAGTCTCCCTGAACATTCCGGCATTTGCCCCACTGACCAAAGAGTCGCGTGACTCCTGTTTAATAAAACTCCTTGCGTGCTGCTTCAAAATGGCTGTAAGTGACTCTTTCACGTCATCATGCGACAGGAATCCGGCTCCCCTGGGCTCTACTTTCATGTTTCTTCAATTGCCCCAAAATGTGGAAATCTCAAGGCAGCAGACCTGGGCTGCACGGCCGATGTTGTAGTGTTTCCCTCTTGAACTCTGCCGGTTTTGTATTAAAGGGACCCTGAAACGATTTTGACGATTTTGTGCAAACACACTGAGTCGTTAGAGTAGATCCTTCTGATCTTTAATTGACGCATCTAAGTGCTCCACGTAAAGCGTGTAATTCATTATAAGGTTTTAAAAATGTACATTGCTGCCGATCGCCGCCCACTGCTCGGCAGAATTTGCAGGCGGCTCTACTCATATGACGTAACTCACCGAATTGACGTCAGTAGGGCGAGCTATCCGATTGGCTGCCCAGGCCGCGTCAAAGATATGTTTTCCACCTTTATGATGAACAAATGACGTTCGCAATATTTCGAATGTTAGTTAATTTGTTTCTATAAAACGAAATTAACAGAAAGAGAATGCACAAGAACAATTTTTCACTACACTTAAGCACTTCCGGCACACAGCAAGCGTCGTCTGCTTGTGTTACAGCGAGCTCCATTTGGACGAGAGCTCCTCGGTCAGAGTCGGTCTCAGTCTTTTCGCGTGCACTATGATTCGACTTTGTTGCGTTGTGGACTGCAAACGCAGCAACTGGCAATATGTGAAGCTGCGACATCGTGTCCCTCTGCAAGGCAGCAGACGAGCGGACTGGCTGCAGCGCATCGGACTGCCGCTAACCGATCGGCGCACAAGACTTGCGCGTTTGTGGCCGTCACTTTAAACCGGAAGATTACTAACGCAACAGCGTTTCGCGAGTCCGGTATTAGGGCAAACGCAAGAGCAATGGGACCGGGCCTTGCCATTTGACCGTGTCTGTTTCACGGGATGAGCAAAAACTGTGGTTACCGGAATACGAGATACATTCGGCGCTGCGACAGAATGCTCGCAACGCACGCTGCATCGATAGCTCTCGCTTAGGGTCGACTGCCAAGCAGCTGGCGGAGAGTTTGGGGAGGTTTCGCGCGCTCGCTCCTAGAGAACAAGAAGCCGACGACACGACGGGGCATCATGACGCAGAGCCAGTGAAGGTGGAGCTTAGCCCCGATCACTCGGCGAACGAGTTGAGGAGAAAATACATGACTATGGAGGAGGGTAACTTGAAGTCGTTCGTAGCTTTCTAAATATGAGACGTTTCACACTAACTGTGGTGTGAATGATTAACTTTCGCTGTACCCTAAGCGTCTACAAAATTTGTCCCAACCGTTTCAGGGCCCCTTTAACCATATCAGCGACGTGGGCACCGGGATTGTCATGGAGTAAGATTACCCTATTGGTGAATTTTCCATGTCGTTTGTTCCTGATTGGGACAGGCAGATGATCTGGCATCTCACAATATTGGAAACGATTGATAGTCTCTCCAGGTTTAGCAAATTTGATCAGTAATTGCCCCTGGCGATTGAAAATGTCAACAACACGTTTGCGGCAGAAATTACGGCCGTTGTTTTCTTTGGGGTGGTGAATTTGAATGCTTCTGCTCTAAGCTTTGCCGTCCTATTTCGGGCTCGTAGTAGTGGCACCATGATTCATCCATGGTCGTAATTGCAGACAAGAAATCGTCACCCTCATTGTGATACCGGATCAGATGAGTCAAGGCAGCACCGAACCTTTCAGTCTTCTGGCGGTGGTTCAAAATCTTGGGCATCCATTGGGCACAGAAGAGCCGATAACGGAGATGTTCATGAATTATGGTGTGAACTGAACCGTGGCTGATGTTCACAAGCTCTGCCAGTTCATCGATGCTTTTCCTGCGTTTTTGTCTAATCAGCTCACCAACCTTTGCAATTGTGTTGGAAATTGTCTTGGCCCGGTCTTAGATCATATTTGCCCGTCCTTCTTTGAACAGTTTGCTCCAATGCTCCACAGTGGCCAATGAAATTCAATGTTCAACGCATACACGGCAGCCATACAGCAACGAATGTCTTTTTGGGAAACACCTTCAGCTGTCAAAAACTTCACGACACCACGCTGTTCAACTTTTGAAGTGTCCATTATGTTAGGCAACCCGGTGTATGAAATCATTAAGGAATCTTTAGCCTCACACCTGCTTGTCCCTTTTGGAAATGAAAGATGCCTGTGCGCTACGCGCATGGCTCGCAGATACTGAACCAAACCATTATTGCGCAGGATGGGTTGGCTCACTTTTATTTGACTCGCCCTCGTATATTAGTAACGTGAAGATAGAATGAAACATACAGGTGCGAATATACAGCTTGATAAATGGTGAAAAATATCACTGGAAACAAAGTTCACTGCACGTATACACAAACACTCGCAAAAAGATCTTTAGATATATGTACGTCTCCAATAAATCAACGTAGCTAAGAAAGAGTCACTCTATATAATGCGTCAAACAAGGCAAATAAACATGATGCGCAATGACAGATTCACAGATCCCAGAATCTTAAGGCCTGCCCCTCCTCCCTCACCCACTCCCCCTGGCGTATCGTGTGCGATAGAAAGCGGCGCAGTTTTTCCTCGCTTTTGCTTTGCGCACACAAGACTGAGCCACCACGTCGGCTAACTCATGACCCATTTGGCTTGTCTCGTTGTATGGTACGTTGTTCGACATTAGAAAAGTCAATGCAACTTTCGAGTCCAATGTTTATAACAACATTAAACCCACAATGTTCCGTAATATAAAATCTAAAGCATGACTTTGGAAATGTCAATGCACCTTTTGCACCATAAGTTTATCAGAACTTTATACCCATAAAGTTTAAGAATTCCAATCCTTGCACTCCGTAGATTCGGCGGCCTCCGCGAGATGCCACGACCAGCCTGCTGGCCATCAAAACTCCCTTCAAACTTTGTGCTTAGATGGGGCTCCTTGCGTTATGTGACTCGCGGTGCATGGGCGTTGAAGCTAAATCCAGCCTGATTTCGCAATGTTCGCGCTGGAATGTTTTTTCGAGCGTGAAAAAGACATTCTAGGCAAAATCCAAAATAATTTCCTGCGTCGAAGGTTGTTTTTGGTCGGTGGTGCATGACAGCACGAAAAAATTTTGGGGGGGGGCTGAAGCCTCATAAGCACCCCCCCTCTCCCTGGCTACGCCGCTGGCCGCCAGGTATGCGCCAGACCACTGCACGGTTTGAAGCCCGGTTCCGCCGTATGGGCCCACCGTACTGCGCGTACCTCCTCAAGTATGAATAATATTTACTGACGCAAAATCGGCCCTGCATACTTCCTCGACAATCCCGCCGTGGTTGCTGTGTGATTATGGTGATGGGCTGCTGATCACTAGGTCGCGGGAGGGAATCTCGGCCACGGTGGCTGCATTTCGATGGAAGCGAAATGCGAAAATACCCGTGTACTATAGATTTAGGTGCACGTGAAAGAACCCCAGGTGGTCACAATTCTGGGAGTCCTCCGCTACGGCGTACCTGATAATCAGAAAGTGGTTTGGGCACGTAAAACCCCATAACATTTTCTTCCACCACACGGGATTCTGCAGAACTGATTTGCAATATTCTACGTCTCTGTGTCGTTTCATTCGCCTTCACGCTGCGATCTGCTAGCCTTCTGGTTAGGTTAGATTGTAGAGCGACCGCCCCGGTAAGGCGTTGGTTCCAGGTTAGAATCCCCGACCAAGACGAATCACTTTTGCAACTGCAAAGCGCTTGTAGTTTCGCTCTACGTTCAGGTGGAGGACAATATTTTCCGTTTCATGATACTTCCTCTACCTTAAGGGATTCCGAAGAATTGATTTGACGTTAGAGCTTAGCCAGTTGGCTACATGCATTAACCACCGCGCATGCTTCAGAAAACAATCCCTCAGAGTTCAATTGTTCTGGATTAAGCATAACAAGCACTTCCATTTTTGTTTACATGCGCCCAAAACTCTTGTCGTCAAGAATTAAAGCCGACCTTCAAGAAAGCTGAGCGTACCGAGGGTGGAGGTATTCGTCCGATGTGCTGTACGCATTGATCTTTACGCCGAAGAGCAGACTAGTGCTTGTCGGTTTTGATCGTTGCTCATATCTTTCTGCTATCAACCTGCGTTGAATTTATAGAAATGGCACTTACCGTTGAGGATTGTCTTGCATTAACACGTTTACTTTGGGCAACTTTCACTGCTTGCAAGGAACTCTGCAGACATCCCCTTTATAACGACGGAAGCACCCTCAAGATGAATTGAATTTACGAGTTGGGTTCCGCTCACGTTAAACAAAAATAAGGCGATTATTGGGACACTGGGGGGCCTCGTCAGGTAATGGTAAGTTGATTCACTGATTCAATGCCAATAAAATGTATAAGTCCTCGAGGAAGATGGTGTGGCTTTACAGTAGTATAAAAAATCTGCTATGGTGGCTGAATAGCTATGGCGCTTTCCTGCTGAGCACAAGATACTGCGTTTGATTGCGAGCACTAGCCGCCAGGGGCGTAGCCAGGGGGGGGGGCTTATGGGGCTTCAGCCCCCCCCCCCAAATTTTTTCGCGCTGTCCATGCACCGCCGACCAAAGCAACCCCCGGCGCAGAAACTCATTCTGGATTTTGTCTAGAACGTATTTTTCATGCTCGAAAAGCCATTTCACCGAAAAATTGCAAACTGGGGCTGGATTTCGCGGCAACGCCCATGTACCGGGAGTCACATAACGCAAGCAGCCCCATCCCAGCACTAAGTTTCAAGGACGTTTTGATGGCGAAAGGGCTCGCCGCGGGATCTCGGGGAGGCCGCGGAATCTACACTCTATAATGGAATCTACGGAGCGCGTGGCTGTCAATTCCGAAACTTTATGGGTATAAAGTTCTCATAAACTTTTGATCTGAAAGGTGCATTGACATTTACAGATGTGTGTTTTAGATTTTCAATTGCGGAACTTTGTAAGTTTAATGTTCCCATAAATATTTGACGTCAAAGGTGCATTAACTTTTCCAAAGTCGCACATTGGGCCATACAACGAGACTAGCCAAATCAACCCACTATCAGACAAGTTGACAAAGCCCGCAGCGAGGCCCGATGAGACGAAGCGTTGTGGTGGTCCATTCGTGCCGTCATGTCACATAAAAATATCAATTTTTTTTTTCACCTGCGCCAAAGCATCCAGTGAAGACACTAAAGTCAGCCAAGGTAACTAGGTTCTTTTTATTTTTTTTCTACTATGAGTTTTAATCGCGAGGACCGCATTGAGCCTCTTCAATTTCTTTGTTCTCGCTCCCCTACCCGGGAGCTGCCAGAGCCAGCCAGAGCGCATGCGTTTTTCTCGTGTTGTCCCGACCACCGCGCGGCGCACTTCTGTGCGCCTTCGGTTTTCTCTGGCCGAGTGCATTGGCAGAGTTTTGGACGCTTTCTAGCTAGCAGACGAGAAAAAGAAACAATGGTCGCTCGCCGTCATCAATGTGGGGACTCGACGGATTGCACCGCGTTCGCTTGAGCGCAACCTCTCCAGAAAGTCTTGTCACACCAGTGTAGCATACCGAGCAGTATTTACATGGTTCTTGGTGGACCAAGCGTCTCGTGTTTTCTTCGATATTCCTTTAATAGCCACATTAGTTGCCCAAAGTAGGCATTCGATTGTGACCAACATACTTTCCTTTGCGTATTTTTTTTCGATACGGTTCCCCCGCCCCACAAAAGGAAAAAAAAACGTTGTGGCGCAGCGAATTGTCGCATGGTGAAAGTTCTATTTTGTTACTTCTTTTGCGGAAAGTAATGGACCATGGGACGCTTCAGCTGCCGGATGCTCATTATATTATTGCGATAGCAAATAAATGGAGACTCTAGACGCATTCCTGCCGTCGCCCTCATATTCCGCCTAAAGTCTAAGGGCGATAACATCGTGACCGCGCGCCGCATGCTGTATGTGCGAGTGAAAGCGTGTGTGTGTGTGTGTGGGGGGGAATGGGTGAGCCGATGATGGTGGCTCAGTCTTGTGTGCGCAAAGAAGAAAAGCGGGGAGCAAGCGCGCCGCGCCTTCCGTCGCGCGTGATACATCGGGGGGAGTGGATAGAATTGGGGCGGGATCTAGGATTCTGTGAATCTGTGATTGCGCAACATGTTTATTTGCCTTGTTTGACCCATTATATACCATGAATTTTTCTTAGATACGTAGATTTATTGGAGACTTATACGTATGTTTATATATCTTGTTGCGAGGTATTGTGTATACGTGCAGTGAACTTTGTTTCTAGTGGCAATTTTTAGCCCTTTATCAAGCTGTACCTTAGCATTTGTATATCCCATTGTATCTTCGCATTTCTAATGTACGAGGGCGAGTCAAATGAAAGTGAGCCTACCCACCCCGCGCAATGATGGTTCTGTTCATTATCTGCGAGGCATGCGTGTAGCACGCAGGCATCTCTCATTTACAAAAGTGGAACACAGGTGTGAGCATAAATGTTCTTTAATGCCCTCATACACTTGGTTGAACGTGGTTGCGTGGCGTAATGGACGCTCCAGAAGTTGAGCAGCGTGGTGCCGTGAGCTTTTTGACAGCTGAAGGTGTTTCGAGAAAAGAAATTACTCATCGTATGGCTGCCGTGTAGATTGAACATTGCATTTCATTGGCCACTGTGAAGCATTAGAACAAACGCTTCAAAGAAGGACGTGAAAGTTGCAAAGACGATCTCAGACTGGGACAAACCATCGTGCAATCACCCCTAATAAAATTTTAAAGGTTGATGAGCTGATGACACAAGAACGGAGGATAAGCATCGATGAACTGGCAGAGCGTGTTGTTGCAAATGGGTCGCAAGCCCCAAGGGTAGCGTTCGCCTGGCGGCCTGGGGCACAACTGGAAGCATCCGAAGGTCCTGGCAAAGCATGAGTCGACTGCTAACAGAACAACTTGTTTATTCTAGCATCGCGAAAGAGCGGCCGGTCAGGTCGACCGAAGTGGAGAGACGGGAGACCACGTTACTCGACGGAAGAAATCGGAGCCTCTCTCTTGGCGTGCGGGGGCAGCTGCTTTTATACTCTCGGAGCTGAGGGCAAGAAGGAACGGCTCTGGATGGGGCGCACGTGACGGCGGGGCCCGGACACGCGGAGAGGCACGTTGAGACAAGAAGGGACGCATCCGCCGGACCGGCGCCGGTCAGACCTCCTCGCTTCACAGTTGGGGAGCTCCTCTCCCCGGCTGCCGCGCTTTGACAAGCGTGGGCACCAACATGCGCGCGCACACACACACACACACACACACACACACACACACACACACACACACACACACACACACACACACACACGCACGCACGCACGCACGCACGCACGCACGCACGCACGCACGCACGCACGCACGCACGCACGCACGCACGCACGCACGCACGCACGCACGCACGCACACACACACACACACACACACACACACGCACGCACGCACGCACGCACGCACGCACGCACGCACGCACGCACACACGAAGGCACGTGGCATTGAAACATGCCTGGACGCGCTTGGCAGGAAGCGTTACGGCAGCGCTGAACGGGCCAAAATGTCCGCCGCTTTGAATGAAGCCCCGGCGTCCGTTGCATCCGCGCCGGCTATACCGCGCGTCGTAGGCGAAACGTAACAGACCACCCCGCCGGGAGAAGGAGATCCCGATGGACAGGGGACTGCATCCGCTGTCCGGAGGGATGTCGCTCGATGATGCTCATAACCGAAGTCGGTCGTCCTTCGGCGTTTCTTGAGCGCAGCGCACAGAGAAGGCCTCGTTCTCATGTTCAGGTTGACACAGGACACTGCAAAGTGACTTCGGGACAGTTGCCATTTTTGTTTCTCGTTCCCAGCAAGCGTTAGAACTACGCCGAAACTCAACCGCTCAGTCAGCAAGCACGACACAACCCTCACTAAGCCCCGCCAGGCTCTTTCCCCTTTTATACTACTGCCTAGTTCCTTACAGTAGTCTAGCAGCACCCAGAACGCGTCCACAAATTGGAAAATTGCACTAGAAAGCACGTCATGACTTTGAAACACTAAACAAAAGCAATATGTTAAAAATCCTGCCTCAGGAAGAAAAACATCAGTAACAAATAACTTTGAGGCTGATTCCTACGTTAGGGGCCTCGACTTAAGCCATGGGCATTACCGTTGAGACTCCCCTTTTTGTAACGCACCTCAAAGGAATATTGTTGCAAAGCGAGGCTCCAGCGCAGGAGGCGGCCATTTATGGAAGAGATGGTCTGCAGCCATTGGCGCGGGCAGTGATCCGTCACGAAGCATGCGAAGCGGAGACCGCAGCGAGAGACCGTACACCAGCTCAGCTGGCGAAAACCCCGTAGCCGCATGCGGCGCGGTCCTCAATGCAAACATCACCCGAGGCAGACACAGCTCCCAGTCAGTTTGTTGTTCAAACCACAATGCTCTCAACACGCGCTTCATGACGGAGTGGAGCTTCTCAACGGAATTCGACTGTGGGTGGTACACTGGGCTGTGTAACAGCTTTACCCCACACCTTTCGAGAAAGGCTGTCTTCAAAGCGCTAGTAAACACTGTGCCCTGATCTGAACCAACTCGCGCAAATATGGACCGTAGTGCAGTGACTATCTCAAATGAGCTTTCTTAAAGTGGCACTGCTTCCGGGAACTTTGTCGCTGGGCAGATCACAGTCAATATGTGTCTGTACCCCGTAGTTGTTACCGGCAGAGGTGACACTGTATCAATAACGAGCCGTCTAAAAGGCTCCGTAATGATAGGTACCAACTTCAACGGCGCCCTCGATGTGTCCCCTGGTTTGCCCACCCGCTGACAGGTGTCCCATGTCCTCACAAAGTGGTTTGCGTCACGAAAACACCCTGGCCAATAGTACTCTTGCAAGAGACGGTCCTTAGTCTTCTTAACTCCTAGATGTCCGGACCATGAACCTCCATGCGACAAGCGCAACAGATCCGGACGGTAGCACTGCGGCACGATCAGCTGATCGAACTCCACTCCCCTGCGGTCTGATACTTCCGGTACAGGACCCCACCTCTTTCCACAAAACGAGCATTTTTCTTGGCGATACCTACCTTGACATTGCAGTTCATGTTTTCTAGGCAGCGATCCTTTTTTTTGCTCGGCTATCAAAGCCGACCGGCTGACTTTTAGCAACCTATTCAGTCCATCTGACGTAGGCGCGATGAGCAAATCTGCAGATAGCTCTTCTAACTTTCCCGTGTCGGGCATTTCCTCTCCAGTATCTGGTGCCTTCAACGCTACAGGCTCAATTTTATTCAGTTCGGACGTGCTCTGAATATCAGCTTGCTGCGCCTCCGACCCTTTCTCATTGTTCGACAACATCGGCCGCGCAACTACCGCCTTTGCAGCGAGCTCCCAAACTCTCGATCTGGTTAAGGCCTGAACGCTAGCCTCACCCAACAAAAGCCCCTTCTCGCGCAGGAGGTGATCGGACCTGTTCAAAAATAGGTACGGGTGCTGGGGGGGGGCAGCATAGATGACACTGCGGCCTCCGTCTCAAGTGCTACGAAAGGTCCTTCAATAAGCACTTTTGCTACGGGCAGACACACGCTATGAGCTTCCACGACTTGCTTGATCCATGCGCACTCGCCCGTGAACATATCGGTTTCTACGTAAGAGGGCTGAACTACATCCATTGTAGCTGCGGAATCACGAAGCACTCGGCACTCTTTCCCGTTCACGAGGAGGTCTCGCATGTAAGGCTCGAGAAGCTTCATGTTCTCGTCAGTGCTGCATAATGACAAAAACACGACTTTTTTGTTTCTGGACACTGCGCCGAAAAGTGACCCGGCTTCTGGCACGTATAACACACGCACGCTTGCCTCGTCTCGAACCGCTGTCTGCGTTCGGCTTCGGCTGCCGCCGTCTCCTTACGTTCGGTCGGACTGCTTTCACTCGCATCCGCACTACGTGTGTCCCCCCTCGCTCTCATGGGCGTGAACTTTGGCCTCTCAAACTTGGAGCCAAATTCACCGTTTTGACCGTCCTTAGCTCCGCGAGCCCCACGCGTCACAAACGCCTCGGCTAGCTCGGCGGCTTTAGCCACCGTACTAGCGTCTGGCTTATCCAAGACCCAGTACCGCACGTTCTCAGGTAACCGACTATAGAACTGTTCAAGCCCGAAACACTGCAGAACTTTCTCGTGGTCACCAAACGCTTTCTCTTCTTTGAGCCACTCCTGCATGTTTGACATAAGCCTGTAGGCAAACTCTGTATATGACTCGCTTCTGCCTTTCTCATTTTCCCGAAACTTCCGACGGAACGCCTCCGCTGACAGCCTGTACTTTTTTAGCAGACTCGATTTCCCTTTGTCGAAATCCTCTGCCTCCTCTCTCTTCAAGCGAGCGACTACGTCGGCCGCCTCGCCGGGTAACAAAGTGAGCAAGCGCTGTGGCCACGTTTCCCGAGAGAACCCCTGCTTCTCGCACGTTCGCTCAAAGTTAACCAGGAACAAACCAATGTCCTCTCCAAGCTTAAACGGCCGCATCAGGTCAGTCATTTTGAACAATACTCGTTCTCCTGCAACGTGTTCCTGACTTCCATTACGAGCGCGTTCCATCTGTACCTCGAGACGCTTCATTTTCAAAGCGTGTTGACGGTCGCGCTCTTTTTCTTTCTCTTGTTGCTCTCGCTCTTTCTGTTCTTTATGTTCGCGCTCATCTTTCTGTTCTTTACGTTCGCGCTCCTGTCTTTTTGCCGTCTCCCTCTCCTCAATGGTCTCAAGGCATTCCGACAGCTCGTCATCCTCAGCTTCTAACTCAAGAATAGCCCTAGCAGTTCTGGTTTTCTGAGTTTGTCTGAGACATCCAGACCCAACTCTCTTGCAAGCTCCAGCAATTTCGGTTTGCGCAATGACTTCCATTTCATGGCTGCTCTGAATGCTGCTTTCTCTACTGCCTACTATTGTCTTGCCGCAAACTAACCCGGCAGCAACGACAACCACAATTACCAGCTCTGTTTCTGGCACTAACAAAACCCTGGCAAAACTCAGAAGAATAAAGTCCCGCACTCACCAAACCTCGCAGCCAAGAATTCAGCGCAGTCGTTCCGCTGCAGGCAACCAGTCATCACACAGGGCTCGTTGCACTGCTCCCGGATGGTCGTTGTGCTGCTCAGCATACAGTCAACCGCAAAGCTTCGCTGCTGGCCTCCGTTGTCGCGATCTCACCGCTGGCAAACAGTTGTTGCAATCCCACCGCTGCCACCAGTTGTTGCAAATGGGGTCGCAAGCCCCAAGGGTAGCGTACGCGCACGCACACACGCACGCACGCACGCACACACACACACGCGCGCACACACACACACACACACACACACACACACACACACACACACACACACACACACACACACACACACACACACACACACACACACACACACACACACACACACACACACACACACACACACGCACGCACGCACGCACGCACGCACGCACGCACGCACACAGACACACACACACAAACACACACACACACACAAAGACACGTGGCATTGAAACATGCCTTGACGCGCTTGGCAGGAAGCGTTACGGCAGCGCTGAACGGGCCAAAATGTCCGCCGCTTTGAATGAAGCCCCGGCGTCCGTTGCATCCGCGCCGGCTATACCGCGCGTCGTAGGCGAAACGTAACAGTGTGAACATCAGTCACGGTTCGGATCACCGCCACCGTTGACGCCATAATTCATGAACATCTTGGTTATCGGCTCTTGTGTGTGCAATGGATGCCCAAGATTTTGAATCTCCGCCAGAATACGGAGAAGTTCGCGCTGCCTTTACTCATCTGATCCGGTATTACAATAAGGGTGACGATTTCTTGTCTGCAAGTGTCATCGAGGACGAACCATGGTGCCCCTACTACGAGCCTGAAACACGACGGCAAAGCTTACAATGGAAACACTTGAATTCACCACCCCACAAAGAAAGCAAAGGCCATCATTTCCGCCGGAAAGGTGTTGCTGACTTTTATTTTTCGATCGTCAGGGGCCATTGCTGATAGAATTTACTGAATCTTGAGAGACTATGACTTGTTTCCAATATTGTGAAACGCCAGATCGGCTGCGTGTCGCAGTCAAGAACAAACTACGTGAAAAATTGACGAATGGGTTCATCTTGTTCCACGACAATGCCCATTTCCAAGTCCCTGATGTGGTTAATATAAATCTGGCGAAGTTCAAGTGGGAAATGCTGCAATATCTGCCATACAACTCAGATCTGTCGCCTTGCGACTTCCACATTTTGGGGCAATCGAAAAAACATCTCATGGTAACCAGATTCGTCTCGGACGATGACGTGAAAGTCAGTTGCAGACGTTTTGAAGCAGCAAACCAAGTAGCTTTATGAGACGGGAATTACGCAACTCGTTAGTCAATCAGAGAAATGTCTAAATGTCTAAATGCTCATGGAGGCTACTTTAAATAAAGTACCCCGTTTGTCACATATTTGCATTGGCTCACTTTCATTTGACTCGCCCTCGTAACTCTGCAGAACTCCTGCTTCTGATACGTGCTCTCTGCTGCCACTATAATTTCGGTGCAATTACTCACGATACACGACCGGTGATAGATGCTTCTGCGTAATACATTGGAACAAATGACAGCGTCATTGAGATTTTTTACTGGCCGTTGCATACGTACAAGGATGTAAACAAGGACCTTGAATGAAAAAGTTTCATCAACATAGTCGTCCTCAACTTGTTCATTTCATGGCCTTTACATTTTTCATATCAGCGACATGCACTGCTTTGCTGATTTCGAACTGATGTAGTTCTAAAGTTCATGTGATATTTTCTTTATTAATAAATAGACAAAAAACATGGAAGCATTGACACGAGTTACGTTGGGCACGATATTTGGCACATACGAATATATCATTTTACGTAAAAAATACATATTTTACTTGTATTTACAGTGCGTAGCGCTCAAGAATTCGTTTGCAGCATTTTGGCAATGCAATGAGGTTATTATTCCTGTATTCCTGTATTTGGTCCCTAGGCAAGTTGTTTAAGAGGAAGCTTAGCTTGGGCGCAACTCCTACGCGGCCTATGCAGATACATGTAAAACGCAGAAACGCTTTTCTGAGATAACTCCTGAATCGCTTTTAATGAAATTTGTTGCATTTGAGAGAGTAAGTTAAATTCTAGTGCCTGTTGAAAGCGGAATTTCGATTTAGGGCCGGAACTTTAAAATATTTTGAAAATTTCGAAACTTCGAAAGAAAAAATAGGACGAAGTTTACAAATTAAGAGCTCTGCATCAAGAATAGATATCGCGGTTCTGTACACGGCATCCATTACACCATTCAAAGCGTACAAATAGGATATGTCTATTTGTATCTTACATGAATTGGTTATGTTATGTACAAGGGTTCTGCAAGAGCCGTATTTCCCTAATACTTAATTTTTTGAGACTCATGTGTAACATATCAATTTTGTCCGCTGTAGACGTACTATTATGTGCAATTCACGGAATTGTGATATCAATTTTCATTGCTGATTTACAGATTTATAAACTTAATTGTTTTTCCTGAAAATTTTCGATTTGTGCCACTTTTGAATAAAATATTGACGACACAAATCGAAAATTCGAAACAAACAGGCACCAGAATTTAAGTTTTTGTTTTAAATGCAACAAATATAATCAAATTTGGTGCAGTGTTTGCCGAGAAAAACAAATTTTCCTTCTACGTGTATTTAGATAGGAGCATCCGACCTAATTTGTCCTCTTAGGAGGAGGCCGAGCTGCAATGTGAGCCCCCCCCTCCCCGAACGAAATTTCTGGCTACGTCACTGCTAGCCGCCATGTTACGATGGCGACAGAACCTAAAAATGGTCGCGTACTATGGTGTACATGACACTAGCTTTGTCGAAATTAATGCGCATACACATGTCACTCCTCACAGCTAGACCATGGCTTTCCAGCTTGACAACACACATTATGATTTTATATTAAATATATTACATCTATCCGACAGAAATACGGCAGGTGAATAGAGATGTAGCAATAAAGACATGACCTCGGCTCGCTTACAAACAGGATGACCTCTTTGTGGTTACTTTAGGAGAGGCATTTGACAGACAGCCCATGCGGCCCGGAAATGCTATGTGAAAGCAGCTGTGTTGTTTATGTGTTATATTACCAGACAGAGCACTTAGCGTTTCCGTCCATAGTGTCTTTCAGGCAAGTGAAGCATGCGGCCTGACAAGAAGCCGTCGAAGACAGGGTATCATTTGCGCCTCTTGCACTTCACAATTACCGACGTACTGCCAACGCCATCTGTGTGTGCGAAAGCTTAATGCTCCGTTACTTCCGAGATGACAGCCCGGATAGTGCAGCTGTGAGTCTGTGCTGTGCATGCTGTCCGTTTTACGGTAGTGGCTCTTTATAAACGCGCTAGGATAACGGTACAGGTGAATACTAATTTCAGCTTTAGTTGATGGGGTCCGCATAACGAAAGGAGCTGCCATACGCACGGACATTTTTCAAAGTTAATCGTAAGTGTCTCTATTTTGGGTGTTAAAAGGGTTGAAAACTTCTTTTCGGAGCTCCACAGGGGTTACAGCATGTAAATTCTCCGTTGTAGCTACGCGAATCGGAGCTTTCTCCGGTGAAATGTTTAGGGATATTAATGTCTTCGTGTTCGCCATACCCTCGGTTAATTATTTTATTTATTTATTTAGAAATACTGTCAACCCTCAGTTGAGGGTCATAACAGGGAGGGATGTTACATATACGTTAATACAAGACAGCCAGATACAAAAGAAATATGCACATGCACTACAGTGTCCTACGGATACAATAAAAGATACGATATACAGACTGTAAGACATGTATTCAAATGTTCAACCAGCTACCGCACGCACACAAACAGAAAAAAAGGAAGAGGAGGAAAAAAAAAGAAAGGAAAAACACGTTACAATATCCACATGGTACATCTTTAGTTACATTGGTATTGTGTTGTATTACCCGTTGATCGTCTAGGAAGATCTGCATCCGTACAGATTTCCTTTCATTTCTGCAGCATTCACGTTTTGGGCCTACATGATAGAAATGCGGGTATAACATGCGGACGCGGCCCGTACTATAGACGGGATAAGAGTGACGATAAACGCATGTGAAAGCAATCTTCATAAATGTCCCATCATTCGCTGCGTAAGCAATAGAACTTCTATCAAAAACTAGTCCCAGCTGCGGAACTGCTGCTTGCATTCTTCATTAAAATGAGGTGTGGAAATGGGGCACGCTTTTGTTATTAATATTATTATTTTGCTTTCCATTCTACGGTTGCTTATAGCGATCTCAAGCCGATGCTTTTGTTTTTTGCTGGAGTGGAGAAAAAGAGATAGACAAAAAAAGGTAAGTTTATTGAGAGGAAAGGCAGAGACGTAGGCCGGAGAAGAAGCACGCCTCGGTCTCGCTTCTCCACTCTGGAGTCCCGTTAATTATCATTTGCTATTGAAGTATGCGGCAATTCCTGCAACAAACAAAGAAAACACGCGCAGAACTTATAGCCACATGATATAAAAATTTGTTGTTCGCAATCACGCACCAGATATGTCTGCGTAAATTAGAAGGTGACAGTTTATACGTGTGTTTCCTGGCCTTTTAGAGGGGCGTTGTTTGACGCCTGAGTACTGGTGCAGAGAAACAAACATAAAAACTACTACAACGAGAAGTTATGGGATAAAAATAGAAAAAGAAAAGCAGGATGAGAAACAATAAATCAATAGCTGTATCAATAAATAAATAAATAAATAAATAAATAAATAAATAAATAAATCAATGTAATTGTTCAACAACAACAACAACAACAACAACAACAACAACAACAACAAAAACACTAATAATAATAATACCGCTAAGAAGGTAGAAGTGTAAAACAACTACAACAAGGAGTTATGGTGTAAAAATGGAAAAAAGAAAGATAAGCAGGAGGAGCAACAATAAAGGAAAAACTATATCGATCAATCAATCAATCAATCAACCAATCAATCAATCAATCAATCAATCAATCAATCAATCAATCAATCAATCAGTCAATAATTCAATCAATTCATTTAATTATTCAACAACAGCAACAACAACAACAATAACAATGTAATATTATTATTATTAATAGGTGGTCCTCGCCGGTCCGAGCTCCTTTCGCCGAGCCGACAGCAATCGAATCTCGGCACGCGCTCTCCTGGCGTGTACACTTCTTTTACTCCGTCGAGCTGTCTCCGCGCATTGTAACTTTTCCAGTCCCCTCGTCCCACTAAGATAAGCGACCTCGCTCGATTAGTGCTCCCCCGAAGGTGAGTTGTCATCATTCAAGTCGCTCACGGATGTTTCTCTATAGGGCGGGAGAATAGCACTGTTCGGCAATTAGGTTTGGCCTTGCGTTGCAAAAATTACGAATGCCAGCTTTCCATGTATAGAAATTCTAATAACCTTCTCGGGTGGCGAGCTTCAATACTTGCGTTAGAAAGAATTGGCTGACCTCCATTGAAAAAATTTTGCCTAATCTTCATAATTACTAGCGTAATTACTACGTCGAGTAATTCTAAAATGTGCGAATCTGTAGGAAAATGAACGCCGAGAAAAAAATAATTTCGTTATCGTGGCTTCCCAACTTCACAGAAATTTCAAAAGCGTTTTCCGAACACATTGTAAATATTAGTATAGACTTCGTTTTAGATGCGAAACCATCTTTGTCTGGTGCCAGGCATTTTTCTCATAACTAGCTAGGGTTTTGCCTCAGGTCCTTTGCGGCTTCTTCAATAAGTTTATTACGAGTACGACGGCGGAATTTCAACCAAGATTCTACTGCACAAGAGGCCGGTGCTATCCCATTTTGTCACAGAAGCACGCATGGTACGACATAACTGCCTTGCTACTTTATTTCTTTTCTGAAAGCTAGCATTCTGAGACGGTTGACTGGCGGTTCAAGGTCACTTAACGACAATTCACTAAATAAAATAGAAAGCACACCATTTCCTCCCTTAATTTCGTCAAGGAAGCAAGCGATTTGGCGCCTCATGTGATATTGCACTGCTTTCACGATTGGTCCAGGTCACCGAACTACGTAAATAAGCAGAGGAATCATCCTACCGGGCCAGCGCGGGCGAGCGGCATTTTAGCGTTGCTCATATGGCGAGATCCAAACAGATTTCAAGCTCACTAGGGTTGAGGATTGGGCGAGTTGGTATTGCATTCTGTACCAGTTGGTATTGCATGTTGCACTGGTACAGCGCAACATGCAAAGGAAGAAACTAGCTGAGTCGGCCAGATAAAGGAACAGAGCGCTGAAGTAAGCGCTCTGTTCCTTATGTGGCCGGCTCGGCCTGGTTCTTCCTTTGTATGTTGCGCTGTACCAGTTCTAGATTTCAAGCGCCGTGCGGTAAACGGCTCCGCCGTTTGGCTGACCGGTAAATGGCTGACCGCCGGTGCAGCGCAACCGGCGGTCAGCGTCCACAAAGTTAGACACCGAGCGCGCCGCCGAACTTGGTCTGCTCACCCGGTCAGCTGTTCATGCACGTACAGATGTGCATCGAAGCCACGGTGCTACTTATCTTGTGCCATGTTCGTGACCGCAGCGGTTTGCACGTGCTTCGGCAGACGAAACTGACGCGCCAGCGTGGAAGCCCCAGCCTCCGAGATCGTGACGGCCCACCATGCAATCTCGGGGCCCCTCCTGAGTTATCTTGCGCCATGGCCCAGGTCAACGCCGCAGGACTGCAAAGTTTCTTCGCCGGAGTAAAAGATCCGGCGTCGTGCCATCATAGTCGCCATCAACGTTGTTCAGTTGTCGTTGGTTTAATCTCCAAGCCACACTCATAGGCGACGCTGTAAATAGATTGGAGTGAACCAACTTTTCTTTCCGAAGGCTTTAATTTACTATGTTTGCAGAACTTTCCCGTGGCTTAGCGGAGACACGAGGACTAGGAGTCGGGTCCCTGATTAATAAAGATCTAGCTGGTAACATACAGGAATTCTATAGCATTAACGAGAGACTGGCAGTTCTTGTTGTGAAACCTAATAAGAGGTACAAATTCAAGGGCGTAAAGGTCTATGCGCCTACATCCAGTCATGATGACCAGCAAGTCGAAAGCTTCTATGAAGACGTGGAATCGGTGATGGGTAAAGTCAAAACAAAATACACTATACTGATGGGTGACTTCAATGCTAGGACAGGCAAGAAGTAGGCTGGAGACAAGTCAGTGGGGGAATATGGCATAGGTTATAGGAATAGCAGGAGAGAGTTATTAGAAGAGTTTGCAGAACGGAATAATTTGCGGATAATGAATACCTTCTTCCGCAGGCGGGATAACCGAAAGACGATGTGGAGGAGCCCGAATGGCGAGACCAGAAATGACATAGACCTCATACTCTGCACTAACCCTGGCATCATACAAGATGTGGACGGGCTCGGCAAGGTGCACGGCAGTGACCATAGGATGGTAAGAACTCGAATTACTCTAGACCTGAGGAGGGAACGGAAGAGACTGGTAAATAAGAAGCCGATCAATGAGTTAGCGGTAAGAGAGAAAATAGACGAATTCCGGATGAAGCTACAGAACTGGTATTCGGCTTTAACTGAGGAAGAGCACATTAGTGTTGAAGCAACAAACGACAATCTTATGGCAATCATTAAGGAGTGTGCAATAGGAGTCGGTGGTAACTCCGTCAGACAGGATACCGGTAAGCTATCGCAGGAAACGAAGGATCTGATTAAGAAACGTCAATGTATGAAAGCCACTAACCCTACAGGTAAAATAGAAGAGGCAGAACCTTCGAAGTTAATCAACAACCGTAAGATAGCTGACATAAGGAAGTTTAATATGGATGGAATTGAGCATGCTCTCAGTAACGGAGGAAGCCTACAAGCAGTGAAGAAGAAACTAGGAATAGGCAAGAATCACATGTATGCGTTAAGAGATAAAGCCGGCAATATCATTATAAATATGGATAAGATACTTCAAGTGGCTGAGGAGTTCTATAGAGACTTATACAGTACCAGAGTTAAACACGACGATAATGTAAGAGAGAATAATCTAGAGGAATTTCGCAACCTTCAAGTAACGCCGGAAGAAGTAAAGAAAGCTTCGGGAACTATGCAAAAAGGGAAGGCAGCTGGGGAGGATCAGGTAACAGCAGATTTGTTGAAGGATGGTTGGCAGATTGTTCTTGAAAAACTGGCAACCCTGTACACGCAATGCCTCATGACCACGAGTGTCCACAACTGACCGGCCTGCCGCTTCTGAGACCGCACCGGGGAGCGAGGAGGGCGTAGTGGTTCTTGAAGGGGGAGGAATGGAGATGGCGGGCTGGTGGCCTATCGTTCCGCTTTGCGGCCCTACCTGTGTATTGTTGTTTACTTTGCTTAGCAATGTTTATAAGCACTGTATGCGTTGATTTAGGTCGTTAACCTACGCTTTGAGTTTTTTTATTTTCTTCCCTGATGCGCGTACATTCTGGGGAGCATTTATTATTGTCAGTGGTATTTTGAGCGGAGGAGGTACTAGACTGATTCCGGCTCACCTTGTTGTTGTTGGCTTGGTTCTTTTAGCCCGATTGGTTCTTCTGCTTCGACGTGGATGTCGAGGTAGAAGGCTGCCGCTGCCCTTGCTTCTCTCCTGGCCTTGGCCACTTCAAGCGTAATGGGGACCTGGGCCTGGACTGGGATCGGGACCGGGACCTTGACCTGGACTGGGACCGGGACCTTGAGCGGTTCGCCGATGACTCCGAGCTGAACCATCGCAGGCGGCTTCGCCTTGGGCTTCCTCCATCATTGTCGTCGTCTTCCTTCCTCCTTCCGGGTGGAGGGTGATTTTTGGTGGTAGGGCTGTTTTTGAGCTTTTGCTTGCACTCACTAGACCCCGTGGCGTGGACTTCGGCGCAGACGGCGCACTTGAGATAGCGCTCGTGGTCGTCCGTCGGATCGTGCGTTCAGCAAACGAGACCGATCTTGATGTTCGGGGTAGGACAAACGTCCGATCGGTGTCCCATGTGCTGGTACACTAGCAGATTTGTTTTGTGGGCTTGTAGGGCAAATTAATAAAAAAAGACCTGCTGTGAGTACCCACCTAAGGGGAAAAATAATATGCGGAAAGGTGGTGGTGGTAACAACTTTATTGAGATTCTGCTCAGTTATGATCTGGCAGGCCCGAGTCCTAGAATGGCCGCTCACGAGGAGTGACCCTTTTGGCCCAGGCAACAAGGGCTTTTTGTAGTTTTTTATCCGGCGTTCTGAGCAGCTCCTCCCACGTCTGTTGTGAGGGAGCCGGCAGGAGCGACCGGGGAGGGCGTAAGCCCTCGCACCCCCAAAGAATGTGATTTTGGGTAGCCAATGTTTGATTTGTGCAGTTTCGACATATTGATTTCCATTGCCCGTTGGTAATTACGGTTAGCAAATGTGGGCTGGGGAACGACTTAGTTTGGATTCGACGCAGGATCGAGGTTTGCGTTCGCGTGAGGCTTGCGTTTGGAAGCGGGTAGATTCGCCTTTTTTGCTTGTAGTAGTTTGTTATTTCGTGGTATGTCGTCGGTACCTCATCCATGGGATCCGAGTCTGAGAGGCATACCTCCCGGTTGATTAGACCTCGGGCTATGCAGTGCGCCTCCTCATTCCCTTGATTCCCCGAATGGGCAGGGACCCATACGAGTTCAACAGTATTTTCATTTGTAAGGTCCCGTAGGACTCGCGCTGCACAGACGCCTATGCTGCCTCTCGAAAAGTTGACTATTGCCCTTTTGGAGTCGCTTATGATAGTTTGCACGGAGGGATTCATGATGGCCAAAGCAATGGTAGTCTCTTCCGCTTCCACGGTGGACGCTGTTTTTATGGTCACGGCGTTGAGGATACTTCCCTCTCCGGTCACGACGCTCACTACGTAAGTTTGGTGATTTTGCTTTGCTGCATCGACATAAGCGGTGTGCTGGTTGCTTTGGTACTTTTCGTGGAGGACCTTGGCTCTGGCAGACCGCCTCTTCTCGTGTCTTCCAGGGAGCATGTTCTTGAGTAATGGTTTTATAACCAAACGGCGTTTGTCCGCACCGAATAATGTTGTTCTTCCTGCTGAATTCATAACGGGATTCAGCCCGAGTTTACTTAGAATGACCCTGCCAGTTGCGGTGCGGGAGAGTCGTTCACGTTGGGCTGTTTTATGGGCCTCCACGAGTTCGTCTAGGGTATTGTATATACTTAGCTCAAGTAATCGTTCGGTGTTCGCATACCTCGGGAGACCAAGGGCAGCTTAATGAGCTGTGCGAATGACGCTGTTAACCTTTTCCTTGTCAGAAAGGCGTAGGTGGTAGTAAGGGAAGGAATACACGACGCGACTGATCAGGAAAGACTGCGTCAGATGGCAGATATCAGCCTCCTTCATACCGCGGTGTCGTGTGGCTACTCGTCTGATTAGGCCACATATATGACGGACTGTCGTCCGTAGTCGGACAATCGCCTCAGTATTATGGGTGTTATGTTGAGTTAGCATGCCCATGACTTTTATAGTCAGTACGGGCGGAACTGAGCCGTCTTCCATACTGACTCGTATAGGTCAGGTGGCGTCCCTTTCGGTGGCGTGTTTGGTTGATTTATCTCGGGTGACGAGAAGCTCCGATTTTGTCGGCGAGCACGCTAGGCCATTCTGTCGCACAAAATTTTGTACGGTATCCGTGGCCGCTTGTAATGCTTCCGTGGTTTCTCCATCGGAACCACTATTGGTCCAGATGGTGATATCATCGGCATAGATGGAGTGTTTGATATGCGGGATCCTTTCCAATTATGCAGGCAGGTTTCGCCTGGTCACATTGAAAAGGAAGGGGGAGAGGACTGCGCCCTGAGGGGTGCCCCTCGTACCTAATTGAAATTGTCCGCTTTTAATGACGCCAAAATATATTTCTGCAGTGCGGTCCTTGAGAAAGCTTGTATTATAGCTATAAGTGCGCTTCCCGACATTAATTTGGGCTAGATTTGTGAGTATTGAAGCATGTGACACATTGTCGAACGCTTTACTCACGTCCAGCCCTAGAATTGCACGGGTGGCTCTTATAGGGCTCGGATGTAGGATATCCTGCCGAATTTTCCACATAATGTCTTGAGTTGACAGATTTGATCTGAAGCCTATGAACGTATGGGGCAGCAGCCCATTGCTTTCAGCGTACTCGTTTAACCTGTTAAGAATGACGTGTTCCATAACCTTCCCCAGGCAAGAGGTTAAGGAGATAGGGCGGAGATTCTCTAGCTCCAGCTTCTTTATGATAACCCAAGGACATCTTATTAGGGCAGAGGCATGGGCGAGTTGGTCGTGGATCATAACGGTGGTGCTTGCGTAGCGCACGAAAGTAGGAAAGGAAGGACCGAGACGAGTAAAGGGCGTTAACTTCCAATTGATCTTTATTGGCGGATTTGATTACCTGGCCGAGCGCAGGGCAATCGCGGGCACGCGAAGCCACTAATCAGTGATGTGCCGGCTCTGAGTATCCCCCTTTTCTGTGTGTTTTCCTGTTTGCCGCACATGTATGTTATGCTCGTCCTCAAATAAAGATCAGTTGGAAGTTAGCGCCGTTTACTGGTCTCTGTCCTTCCTTTCCTACTTTCGTGCGCTACGAAAACGCCGCCGTTATAAACATCTTACTTTTCGAAGCTGATCAGGATGCCTTAGAACGCGTAGCTATAGGACGAGGCGCACCAAGAAAGAAAAAGCATGTGATTGCTACGGCAAAGCTAAAGAAACGATGGAACATATTTAATAGAATGTGAAGCTATCTACCCAGCTGCTGGTTTAGGCTCATTTGGACTCCTTGAAGCCCTTGGGTTCAAAGATAGCAGAGGGAAAGTAAACATGTCCGCAATTAGTAGGAGACGATTGGAGGTTTTGTGGAAGAAAGATAGGCAGACCACAAACAACGAAAGCGTGCAAAAAGCAAAGTTCCCAATGGTGGTTCAGAGAGTTTGATGGTGGGAATTATTTGTGTGCCTTCTTTCTTTCAAAAAAGACAGGTAGGACATTAGGAAAAAATAAGGAAAGAGCTTTGTGGCGCCGCCCACCATTCCGTTTCAAAGGGAGCGCTATAGAATCCATCCATCCATCCATCCATCCATCCATCCATCCATCCATCCATCCATGTGTTGCAGCGGTGGCGCCGGCCTTTTTTTGGGGAAGGGAGAGAGGGAGAATGCAAAAAAAAGAAAAAGATATTTTGCCTTCAAACGTCCGCGTCAAGGGCCGCAGCAGTGCAATAGTTTTTCTAGAATGCCCGAATAAAACATTCCGCGTCACTTTGTGTGAGCGTTCCAAGAACGGAAACTCGTGTTTAAACTCTTCGTGAGCTCAAACAAAGCTTCGCTGACTATAGATTGCAAGTGGGTGGAGCTGCTGCATTTCTTATTAGATTGTGGCCAAGACGTTTCCACAGGGAAGTCAGCAGTGATGGCGGTAAGAAAGTGGCGTCTTGATGCTCTGTGCTTGCAGTCAACGAAATATCGGAACGTTTTGCGTAATTTCACGTGTATTCTGGAAATATTTTTATAGATAAAGTGTCTTGAGGCATTCAAACGTTGTTTTTTAAGAGCCCGATAATCGCACAATAAATATCATGTGATGCACTACAGGCTTGGAGTACCACATCTAAACTGCATAGAGTACCGCATAGAGTACCACACAGAGCATAGAGACGAAGAAACTAGAAAGCAGATTAGCACATCTTCATGGCATCAACTTCCAACAAGACCAGCAGCCTGGCCTGTCAGAAAACGTGTGCATTATCGTATTCACTTCTGTAACAGCAAAAAAAAAAAAAAACCCAGAAAGAACCAACAGCAATTCCAGAAATAGAATGGTGTCACTAAGATCATTCCAGGCCAATATAATGGAGCTCCATTTATGAGAGTGTTAGCATTCTCCTAATTTCTAAAGATTTACGTAAATACTTCGGAGGTTTCGGGCAATGGTTTGAACACTGGCCGTACAAAAAGTTCAGTGCACGTTGGAGCCGCACTGCTCAAACTCCAAAACCAGCAAATATCGTGATTGCACCGTATAAGTTGGACTTAAATCGCCATCCCTGGGTTTCGTTCTTCTCAGATGACTCTTTGCTGACCTAGCTGTTGGAATTTCTTTATACATGCAAAGCTCAGTATTTCACATTCATTCCGCGAAAATTTGCCACCACAGAAAACAGTATCGTGACATTCGTCGTGTGCATATATACGCGTGACATTCGTTTCTTCGACTAACTTGTAGCTGGTTGCCTATTTTAACATAATTCGTGGCACAGTTGCTATGGAGTCATACTCTGCAAGCGGAGGGGGAGGGCGCAGGGGTAGCATGAAGAGGAAAGCGGAGTGCCGCACGAGACGGGCTCAATGGCGGGGTCCTGGTATGCGGCTAGGGGGTACACCGATAGCATATACATCTCGCTTCAACTTATGAACGCATAACACAACCACCACGTTCAGAAAAAATGTGTGAACTGAGCGTGTAAGAGCACGGGGTGCACCAACTCAGCAACCTTCAGGCATTCCGAGCCAACAGAGAAGGGCGAAGAGCAAAAAAATGGCGGCGTTCAATCATGTGACCGATTACGCGCAAATCAGAGCAAAGTGTGCATGCACCAGACAGTGGCTAATCGACTGGGTAAAAGCACTAACTGCTCTGTTCTACGGCAGGCGTTGCAGCCGTCGCAGATGTTGCAGTACTCTGCTTTCTCGACATGTTCGGAGAGCATAGGACACGATTGATTCGGTTGCGCCTTGCTGTTCTGGCGCTTTGCCTACCGTTTTGTGACGTTTCCTCCCTATATGCTTCTGCAGTTTCGGTCTTTAATTGCAACTTCTCCATTTATCGATTACATTGGAAGTTTGGTCCTTAGTGCAGCAGCTTTATGTTGCTAGTTGACATGTCTTTTCTGAGGAGCGTGCTGAAGGCAGCCGTGGAAGAGATTTAAAATTCCGGGATGTTATTCCGTAGTACGCGTTGGATTGTGTGTGTTGGTCTTACATATGACCAGTATAGGACATCCAGTTGAAAACATCCTTCGGACATCTATATGATTAAGGTTGTAAGTTTTCTTTAAAATCCCAGAAATTCAATCGGGCCGATGTCCAAAGGATGTCTTAAATGAGACATCCCGAATTTATTGTCCTCATGTTGTCCACTAGAGGTCCTAACCGGGAGTTGGACATTCGGATCTAATCTGGTTGTCCACAGGATATTGGTGGTACAACATGTTCGCTCATTGGATAGTATATGGTCTTGTGGATAGAGTAGTGGTCTGTTGTGCTTAGAGAACCGGCCCAAGCACCCATCGGACCAACTTAGATCACAGGGTATGTGAAAGTGGGTACCTGAATTTCTTCAATGGGAACTTCTTTGACGCCAACATGGTCACTGGTTATTTTCCACTTGGTATGTGGCGCTCTTCCATGGAAGACAAATTCTTTAAGATTTATTCAATGGCATGTGGAGTGAAACCCTTTAGCATATATATTAGGACAACGTAGTTTGAATTTATGTTTATACAGGTGCCACGTGCAAATGTTTCGGTGGTGCAGCTAGATGGCGGAACGTGTTTAGTGGGAAGTATGCGGGAAGAGCGCGGCTGTATACACGTCCCATATATGGCGCGTTTCGGTGGTCGCAATAGTATGCGTCTCTACAGTGCTGACATGCAAACGCATTAAAATCGACATTTACCGAGAGATGGGCTGCGCCGTAATTTTATTACGTATTTGAAACACCCAGCTTGTTACGAAATTACAGGTGTTACATATGACGTCGCGTACGCGTGGGCGCTATACAAATATAAGTGCACAATTAGGTGAAAGCTGGCTGCTTAAGTCGTTGTATCGTGTTTGCACTGTAGAATCCTCGGGGAGCTGGTAATAGCTCTGTTACTGCCCACAGCTGAAAAAAAAAACAGAAAAAACGAAAAAACAGAAAAAGTGGGGGGCAGCAATGCAGCGTTCAACAGCTCCGCCTACTTTTAGAAGGTTATGCTATATGGAACTGCTGCGTAGTATAGGGGTATGTTCCCTGTTAAAGCTCTTGCTTTCTATGTGAAATGAGCGCACTGAGTGCCAAATTTGATGATCCCTATCTCGAAAACGAAGCGCTCTAAACCTTAAACCAGAATGTTGTGTCACAATATATTTGTCAGCAAGTTTCAAAGAGAAACGTATACTACTTCGACGAAATATAAGAGACTGGGAACTTCTCTATTTTAGAGCGTAGCCCTTAGGCACCCGTTTCTGTATTGAGCGTCGGCGTCCCTCAGCGTAACCAAGTGGACGAGCACAGCGAAGAATGACAGAGCGAACGCGGAGCATAGTGGAGGATGAAAGACGGTGAGAGTGAAGAGTGCGCAAGAAGGAAAGCGAAGGAGGAGGGCACAGGGGCAGCCTGAGGAGGAAAGCAGTGTGCCGCACGAGACATGCTCAATGGCGGCGTCCAGGCATGTGGCAAGCGAGTCCACCGATACCATATACGGAAACAAAGCGCTGACGTGGACTTCGGGCCCACTGGGCATGCGCTTCTTTGCCTGCGCCATCGCCGCTAGAGAGTGGGCTCCGCTCGAGCCACGCGTTCCGCTGTTGAACTTTCTTTCTGAACAATGAGCGACGAGACCAGGGGAACATAACATGACATGGCAAGAACTTTATTGAGGTCCTGAAGAGTTCACGTGCGGGAGGACCCGGGATGAGCCGATGGCTTCACCCATGACGGGACTTCTAGGCCGAGACCCACCTGTTATATAAGGCGTCGCTGCCTACCGCAGCGCCATGAGCAGGCGCGCGCTTGGAGCCGCCCGAGGGGGAGGAAGAAGATGGAATAAATGCAGAGGATGAGTAATGTCTTCATTTCTGGCGTACTGAATAATATGCACGATATAACATAATTGGCGACGAGGATTTAACAACCCATGTGCTACCGGCTTCCCGTTCATCTGTGCCGTCGTTTGCTGCATATCATCCTCTACGATGAGTATTTCCGGGCTACATCCGCCACCCCCGTTCCTGTCCTCACCTGGAGACCCAGTCATCCCATGGGAGCAATGGATTCAAGCGTTCAAGAACTACATGGTGGCGTCGGGCGCCTCCGACCTACCTGCCTTGCGTCGGAAGGCGATTCTGCTCAACTGCCTGGGCTTGGAAGGACAACGCATCTTCCAGACCCTCACGTCAGAGGACGATCCGCGCTTTTTGGCTTCGAGCGCCACCGGAGGGACGTTGACGACTCCTGCCCCAGATGAGTTTGCCTGCGCTGTTGCGACACTTGAAAGTCACTACAAGAGCTCTGTCAATGTCACCGCAGCGCGTCACCGTTTCCGTCGGCGTGCACAAGCCCCAGGTGAGACTGCGCTCGATTACGTCACCGCGCTACGAGGTCTCGTAGGAGCTTGCAACTTCGGTGACTTGGCGGACGACATGATGCGCGACCAGCTTATAGAAAAAACTCAGAGCGAATACTTGCGTGAACGTCTTTTACTGGAAGAGTCTCTTACGCTTTCTCGGGCCCTTACCATTGCGAGACAGCATGATCAGGCGACTAGAGAAGCGAGAGAACTTGCACGACATGCAGCACAAGTGCATCACGTTGAAAACACAAACACGTCAAATATGCGAGAAAAGCACTGTGGCACGTGCACGTGCTATAAGACGCCAACTGAAAGTCGTCGAGCTCTGAAAGAGCAAGAATGTTATCGTTGTGGCTATTTGGGCCATCTGGCGAATAGCCCTCACTGCAAAGCTAAGACACATAAGTGCCGCAGATGTGGAAAGACTGGCCATCTGGAAAAGGTGTGCAAGTCTTCCGGAAAGTCTGACAAGAAAATTCAGCATGTCACAGAAGGCGACGCAGATACAGCTGACACGGACGATCACATAAGTGTTTGTCACATCTGGAGCCGTAAGAAGGGCATTTATGCAGTGTTGGAAATTGCAGGAATTTCCGTATCGTTCCTGATTGACACGGGATCATCGGTTTCAATCCTAGCCGAAGAACTTTACCGACGTCATTTCGATACTGTATTTCCTCTGACATCAACCTCCGTCCAGCTGCTCGATTATTCTAAGTCGGCCATTCCTATAAAAGGATGTTTCATTGCTCCAGTTTCATTTCATGGCCGCTGCGCTTCTGTCCTTCTGTACGTTGTGTCGGGAGGAACAACAATTCTTGGTTTAGATGGCATCGCGGCTCTAGATATGAAGATTCAAGGGTCACCTCTCAGGTGTCTGCTAATGACGCAAGAAACTCCTGTGCTCCCTCCTGAATTACGTTCCGAGTTCGAGCACTTGTTTGAAAAGCAGCTAGGAACTGTCAAAGGTTTCACTCACAAGGTCAGAGTTCGCGCATCTGTGCAACCAGTGGCCAGCAAACTGAGACGACTACCACTCGTCATTCGTGAGCAAGTCTCGGCAGAACTACAAAAATTAGAAGCTCAGGACATCATTGAGCGCGTCGATTCTTCAGAGTGGGTCTCGCCAATTGTCGTAGCCAGAAAAAAGGATGGCTCGATTCGCATGTGCGTAGACCTACGGGAGCCAAACAAAGCTATAGTAGTGGACAGTTTTCCCCTGCCACAAACTGAGGAACTTTTGAACAGCTTGGCTGGTGCACAGCGATTCTCCAAGCTAGATTTAGCTTCTGCATACCACCAGTTACCACTAAGTCCAGAGAGTCGTGATCTCACGACGTTTATAACGCACGACGGACTATTTCGCTTTAAGAGGGTGTGCTTCGGACTGGCATCGGCACCGTCAGCGTTTCAGAAGATGATGCACATGATTCTCCAAGGATGCAAATGCGTCTTGTTCTACATTGACGACATAATCGTGTACGGACGCTCCAGAGAGGATCACTTGGTCAATTTGCGCACTGTTTTGAAACGGATCTCTGACGCTGGTCTCAGGCTCAACTATAAATGTGTTTTTGACGTCACTGAGTTGACTTTCCTGGGCCATGTTGTCAGCGCAAAAGGGTTATTCCCACTGATGTCATCTATCGAGGCGATAACCAAGGCACCATCACCTACAAATATTAATGAACTTCGCTCGCTGCTGGGCCTCGCAGGCTTCTACTCCAAGTTCATCCCGCATTTTTCTGATGTTGTGGAGCCAATGCGTGTTTTGCTTCGAGGAAACGCGCCTTTCGCTTGGACTGCGGCAGCCCAAACCGGCTTGGAGCAGCTGAAAACGTTGATAGCATCTTGCGAAGTTCTTCACCTTTTTGATCCTGAGTTACCCGTGTACGTTACAACTGATGCCTCGGGATACGGATTAGGTGCTGTACTGCAGCAGGATAACGGAACATCACTGCAAACTGTCGCGTTCGCCTCACGCACTCTTCAACCGCATGAACGGAAGTACTCCGTCGGTGAACGTGAGGCCCTTGCCTGCGTCTGGGCTTGCGAGCACTGGCACGTTTACCTGTGGGGCCGACCTTTCACCTTGCGGACAGACCACGCTGCTTTGGTTACGCTCCTCTCAACGAAAGGCACAGGTCACCGTCCGTTAAGGATTGCGCGCTGGTCATCACGGTTGCTGTGCTACAACTACACCATGGAATACAGGAAGGGTAGCGAAAATGTCGTGGCTGACGCACTCTCCCGGCTGCCCGTACAGAGTTTCATCCAGGATGCACCCGACGAAGAATTTATATGTCTCTTGTCCCCAGTAGTTACCATGCAAGAGCTTCAAGAAGCAAGTGCCGCCGATCAGGCTATCTCTCAAGTTAAGCAGTTTCACACTACTTCTTGGCCTGACAAGAAATCCTTGTCAAAAGAGCTGCTACCTTACTTTCACGTGCGATCTGAACTCTCTGTTGTTAGCGACATTCTTTGCCGTGGTGACAGGATTGTCGTGCCTTCCGCTTTGACCCGCCGTCTTATGGATCTGGCTCATGAGTCACACCCAGGAATTAGTCGTACCAAAGCTCGTCTTAGGGAGTCATATTGGTGGCCGTGCATGGATAATCACGTTGAAGAACTTGTACGCACATGTGTAGCCTGCCAGTCATGTGACAAATCAGCGCGTACATCTGCAGCACCAATGCAACCCGTGACTTTTCCCGAGAAAGCCTGGGACAAAGTTGCTATCGACATTGTGGGACCTTTCACGCAAGCTCCAGCTGACTGTCGATTTGCCATTACGCTTATTGATTATCACAGCAAGTGGCCAGAGGTGACTTTCGTACGCGATGCGACCACGTCTACAGTGACCAAATTCCTACTTGAACTTTTCGCAAGAGAAGGATATCCACGTGGTGTCGTATCCGACCATGGACCGCAATTTTCTTCAGCGAGTTTTGAAGATTTTCTGACAGAGCGCGGAATCGCCCATTACTACTCTTCTGTGTATTACCCGCAAGCTAACGGCTTAGTGGAAAGATTTAACAGGGTATTAAAGTCCTATATTCAATTAGCCCTGTTAGAACGTCGTGAGATAAGAACAGCGATGTTCGATTACCTACAAACATATCGCTGTACGCCTCATGCGACTACTGGTGTTGCACCCGCTATTCTTCTTCATGGACGCCAACCTCGCACCAGACTTGACATTGTGGGATTTCCTGCCAAATGTTTCACCGATGACCCTTCAAAAGCACTACAGCAGTTGAGAGAGCGCATCAAGAACAAGCAACTGACGTCGAAGCGCTACACCGATCAAAAACGCGGTGCCAAGGAACCCAACTTCGCCGTGGGTGACTACGTGCGGGTTAAATTACCTGCAGTTCATGGAAAGTTATCTTCACAGTTTTCTGCGCCCAAGAAAATTATTGGAAAGCGCGGACCCGCCTCTTACCTATTGGAGGATGGGCGGGTGTGCAATGCTTCCAAATTAGCGGCCGTTCACCCTGAAGCTATCAGCAGAATGAAATTAGGTACCACTGCTGTCATGACCTGGTCACCGGCATCCGATCACTCAACTAGTGCGGCTGTAAGCAATTCATCACAACCTGGCACATCAAGCGCAGATGAGGCACCCCTGATTCCTGAACCACCTGCTGCAGGGCGCACGCAAAAAGCTTCAGGTAATTTGCCAAGTTGCGAAGAGCGCGTGAGGAGAAGCGCCCGCAACAAGAAGACACCAAAGAAGCTGCATGATTACATCAGGAAGTAACGGACAATTTTTTTTTCTTTTTTTTTTCTTTCACGAGGGGATATGTTATATAAGGCGTCGCTGCCTACCGCAGCGCCATGAGCAGGCGCGCGCTTGGAGCCGCCCGAGGGGGAGGAAGAAGATGTAATAAATGCAGAGGATGAGTAATGTCTTCATTTCTGGCGTACTGAATAATATGCACGATATAACACCACCCTAATATCATAGGCCTTCTGGATGGCCTGGAGTTGGTGTAGATGTTCTGGACACTTGAGGGTTGATATCCAGGAGTCCTTGGTTTGAAGTGAAGATGCCTCTTAGGCTGGGCACAGCCAGAGCACGCGTTGAAAATTATCGTTTCCGCAATTTCGGCATTCCTGTGACTTTTCCTGATCGATTAAATGCATTAAGCGAAGAGTAGGGTAAGATCTAGTCTGTATTATTGTAAGCATAGAGGTCTGAACCCTGTCAAGCTGGGGGTATGGCAGGGGGAAGGTTCTACGGCTAAGCTTATAATGAATGGTAATCTCATGATACGTACGCAGCGGTTCTTTTCCTAAATCTATAGAAATTTCTGAGGCCCCAGGTTCGGCTGCACGGTTCGTGAGGTAACGCGCAGATCTATGGGCCGCCTCATTCGGGTTAATTCGATTCGGTCTACTGAGGTCCCTTAAGTGGGCAGGGAAACAAACAGATGTGGTGATATCCCGTCTCAACTTCGGATAGTGAAGTCCTGATCCCGAAGGGGCTTGCTTGTTGTTTCCACTACCAATCCGGACGAGAAGGGGTGGATGGCTGACCTTGAGTCCGAGTATATAAAGGCCGGCTTCTTACGACTATTAATACCTAAAGAGATAGCAGCCTCTTCCGCCACATGGGACCTCTTGACCCTTACAGAAGCTGCGTTAATCGTTTTTCCCTCTACTTCCACCACTGTTATCGAGAATATTTCCCCTGTGGGATACTGTGCTGCGTCGACAAAAAGCGTATTTAGCTTGTGTTGATGTACATATTGTAGGATTGCCCTTGCTCGTGCGCTCCTCCGGCCCACGTTATACACAGGATGGATGTTACGGGGTACAATGTCTGCTACGAAGTGAGATCTGCTATCTTTGCTGAGAGATTTAGTGGGTTCGAGGCTATAACGGGGTTATACGCCAGCCTCCTCCAGGATTTTAAGGCCAGGTTTAGCGGCAGAGAGCCGAGTGACTCGGGCTATGCAGTGTGCTTAAATAATCTCATCAATAGTATTGTGGATTCTCAAGGCCAGCAGCTTTTCTGTGCTAGCAGACTGTGGCAGTTCGATGGCCCTTTTCTGTACCGCTTGAATAAGAACGTAAAGCTTAGCTTTTTTAGATCCTCTCCATTATAAATAAGGTGTAGTGTAAGATACGTGACTTAGGAAGAACGCCTGAAAGGCCCGGATGAGATTGTACTCCTTCAATCCTTTCCTTATATAAGCTACCCTAGCAGTGAGTTTAAGAACACATTTTGGCTATCCTGTGAGACGGCTCATAGCTTCTCTATTATGCCCTTTGGAATTACAGTTAGCGCAAACATTTCAACAGAATACACTCTGGGTATGCAGATGCCCACTTTAGTTTGTATCTCAATAGGAAGCCAGGCCAGTGGCGCTAAACCTTTAGTTACGGCTCCTTGTCTCAATTTTCTGTACAGGAGTAGCTCTGACTTGTACATTAGGCTGGATATGGTATGCGAAATGTACGTCGTGTTTCTGTCAAAGGAGTAGAATAAAGATGCCGAGGTGTATTGGCCATTGCTTTATACAGATACATTCGGATGCGGATGAGTGTACATAGGGAAAGATGTGCTGATTTCCGCTTCCGCCCTACAGCTTTTGCTGATATGTGTGATTCATAAACTTGCGTTGTGTGACAGGAAATTGAGCTAGAAATGCAAGTTAGGCATGTGAGGCATTTTCTTTGCTTTCCGCCGCTTCCCTAACAGCTGTGGTATTTTAATCCTTGTCTGAATAAACAGTGAACATGTTCACTTGGGCAAAACAGGGTGATGCGTATGACCTTTCTATGGCTATAGTGGGACTAGTTCTTACCCCCTTTGAAGAGCTATGCTTCAATAAACCACACCATGTATGATTTCCACTAATGCGCGGCTGGTGAAAGGCAAGCTGAGATGTGGTGCATCAAAAGCAAATTAGCTTCACAGAAGCTCGAAATATTGTCTTGAGTTTTGTGAGATACGCATGCTTTACAAAGGGAACATTGTCATCCACCCGACTCTGTCATGAAGCTACGAAGGAAACCCATGCGGGTTTCTCAAAAAGAAAGCTACGCAGTTTAGGAAAACAGTTGCTCCGGTCCGGTCCACTAAATCATTTTTTAAACTGCGAAGCTTTATTTCTGAGAAACCCTTTGGTGTTTCTCATGTAGTTTCATAATACAGTCGAGTGAATGACAATTTCCCCCTTTCATGAAGCTTCTTCTACGTTGCGGTCTACCACAGAACTGACTTACAATGCACACGCTTCCCATTATTTTTGGAGCACTGTATACGTATATGCGAAATAGACGTGGTACGTGTTTAGATAAATATTTTAATTCTTTAATATTACACATATAAGCAGTGGTCGGGTTATATGTCTTTCTTCATGTTGCACATCTTCAAGTGCCACTGTTATGTACATAATGAAACGCACCTACCAGGAGTGTACATGTAACTATGACAAGTAGGTTTGCTACGAATCTAATTGCCGAACACCAATGCCAAACCGTAAGCTGTTAAGAGGCCAAAGCAGCATAGCCTGCGTGGTGTAATATTGGTAATGCAACGTTGCGTGAATTATTCTCTAATTGGTTCTATGCATTGTAGGTGTAGTGAAATGCTGCTATATATATATATATATATATATATATATATATATATATATATATATATATATAAATACAGTTCTCTTTACGCGCTCTGAGGTGTTCATTCACCACCGACGTTCACCACTGCCCTTTGCTCTCCTGATTCTTTGCTGTGGCGTCACGATATAGTCGTCGACAATATATATATATATATATATATATATATATATATATATATATATATATATATATATATATATATATATATATATATATATATATATATATATATATATATATATATATTGTCGACGACTATATCGTGACGCCACAGCAAAGAATCAGGAGAGCAAAGGGCAGTGGTGAACGTCGGTGGTGAATGAACACCTCAGAGCGCGTAAAGAGAACTGTGCCATCAGAAATAGCGGCGCACGACACAGGCGCAAGCAGGGAAGAGCGTGGAGGGACGGGATTGTCTTTGGACACAAACAGTTTAGCACAAGAATGGCGGTTTTCGATAGTCTCAAAGTCGGCAAGTGCAGAAAGTGTGAGTTCGGCGTGACAACAGTCAAGAATGGCGTTATTATTTACAAGGAAGTCCCAGCCTAATATAATGTCATGCGAACACGAGGGCAGCACGACGAATTCGTCGGTACACAGTTGACCTTGAATGAAGACGCGAGCAGTACAGGCAGCGAGGGGTGTTATATTTTGAGCGTTCGCGGTTGGAAGGGAGAAGTCGGAGACAGGCTTCAAAACCTTTCGTAGTGTGCGGCAGAGTTCGGCGGAAATTACAGATACGGCGGCTTCTGTATCTACAAGTGCCAGGACAGCGATTCCTTCGGCAGAGACTTCAATTACGTTGGCTGGAGAGGGACCAGGACTTGGGCATTGCGACGTGGACGCAGTTCGTGCCTCAGGAACTGCGGCCATCAGTTTTCCTGCTCGGTGGACACGGGACGGCGCGGCATCGGAGAAATCGAGCGGCGGCGGGGAGATGGTGAATGGCGAGTGGATACGGTTGGGCGGTCAGAGGAAGAGGAAGAGGTAGGAAGACTGGAAGGCGAAGAAGAAAACGGAGCTGGGAAAGGTGGCGCTCGCCAGATGCTCCGATGAGGAAGCATGCAACGACGGCAATGGCGCGCCACGTGACCAGCACCACCACAAGCAAAACATATTGGGCGGTCATCGAAGGTGTGCCATTGGGGGGGAGGTAAGGTCCGAGTCGTTGTTGAGGAGTCGGAAAATGGCGTCGGTCGGGTAGCGGCATGAGAGGAAAATGCTGTCGGTCGCGAAGCAGCATAGATGGCGGCAAAAAAATGTCTGCGGTCGGTGCATAGAGGGCGGCAAGAGCGTTTGTGGACGTGAGAGGTGCGGTGACTGGTGTCTGCTAAGCGGATGGAGGAATCACTTGAAATTCTTGCTCTTGAATGAAGTCGCGGATCGTATCAGGCAAAGCGGGTGATGGTTCCGGGACAGAAGATATCAAAGACAGCTGGCGGGCGACTTCTGCGCGAACGAATTCCTGAATTTTTATGAACAGATAAGCGTGGTTGTCGTCGACTCCAAGGCTTGGCAGAGAGTCGGCGGGCGGAGTGGGGCGTCGAGTGTGAAGCCGTTGCCTGCGCAACTCGTCGTCACTCTGGCACAGTTCTGTGACTTCAGCGACGGTGTGAGGACTCTTCGTTAATAACATTTGGAAGGCGTCGTCCTGAATACCCTTCATTATATGTTTGATCTTCTCCTCCTCTGACATCGACGCGTTCACCCGTTTGCAAAGGTCAACAACGTCCTCAATGTAGCTCGTGAAGTTCTCTGCGGCCTCTTGAGATCGTGTGCGCAGGCGTTGTTCTGCACTAAGCTTTCGTACTGCTGGCCGACCAAAAACTTCGGTAAAGTTGGTCTTGAAGACCAACCACGAAGTGAGGTCGGCTTCATGGTTTAGAAACCATAGTTTCGCAACGTCCGTAAGGACTCGGTGACTTGAGAGACGTCACCAAAAGGAAGAGCTGCCGTCTCAATGTAGCAAGTGAGATGGTCCACGGTGGTGACAGTCCACCGGTGACCCGCTGATGTAAGCGGAAGGGGTCCATATGATTCTATCCCCACGGATTCGAAGGGAACGGACGGGAACGGCAATGGTCGTAAATGGCCGGCGGGAAATGTGGAACGCTTTCAGTGTTAGCATGGCGCACACGAACCGACGTACTTTGCAACACAAGTGGACAGGCCAGGACAAAAACAGCAAGTCTTAAGGCAGTCCTAGGTTTTGTGAAACCCCATGTGGCCTACCGTGGCGTTTTCGTGAAACGCTTGTAAAATTTGTAGTTGAAGTTAGCCCGGCACGACCGGCACCCATCGGTTACCGGTATGGTGATAAAGTTGCCGAAATAATGATCCACCATATAGTTTAAAACGTGTACGTTGTCTTAGCGGCGGTTCTAAGGACGGGATAAGCCAGTGAGACGGTGGATAATGATGCAGCAGTAGGTACCTGCACGTTGGAGGGAGGCGAGGTGCCTTATTAAATAATTTCGAGTGAGGTCACGAGCCGTATCGGGCTTGTAGCCATCGTCTTGGTCGGCTGGGTGGGCGGTGTCGAACAGATGGAAGGTGCAACATGGGCATCTGGCGACAGCGGGCAGCGAGACAAAGCGTCATGGTCTCGCATATACATAGGGGTGAAAATTTTGTATGGACCATACGATGGCAAGGCATTTTTGTTCAGTGATGGCATAATTTCGCTCAGCAGGAAAAAGAACACGGCTCACGTAAACCACGACTTGCTCTTCAGACGCGTGGTTCCGCTGCAGGAGGACAGCGCCTATACACTGCCCACTTGCGTCAGTGTGCAGCATAGTAGAGGCGGTGGCATCAAAGTGACGAAGCACTAGTCCTAATCTGAGATAACTCTGGAGGGTCCGAAAGGTGGCTTCACAGACATCCGTCCAGGTAAAAAAGTGTGGTGGTGGTCAAAAGTTTGTGAAGAGGAGCTGCGATAGTAGCGAAGTCCCGGACAAAGCGGCGGAAGTACGACGCTAATCCGAGAGGGCTGCGAAGGTCTTTAGGTGTGGTTGGTTTTGGGAAATGAAGTACAGCAGCGATTTTGTCCGTATCGGGCTGAATGTCGTGCTTGCTGACGACGTGACCTAACACTTTGATGCAGCGGCTAGCAAATTGACATTTCTTAGTACTGGGTTGGAGACTGGCCTCGGCTAGACACGTGACAACGTTGTCTAAACATTCCATGTGCTGGGAGAAGCTGAACGAAAATATAACAATGTCGTCGAGGTAACAAAGGGAGCTTTTCTATTTGTGGCCGCACATTATGGTATCGATCATTCGTTGAAATGTGGCTAGAGCATTGTACAGTCCAAAAGGCACGACATTCAGTTCGAAAAGGCCATTAGGTGTTTCAAACACCTTCTTTTTCTTGTCGTCTTCATGCATCGGAATCTGCCAGTAGCCAGAACGCAAGTCGAGGCTCGAAAAGTATTCGACACCTTGTAAAGTATCCAAAGCAGTGTTAATACGAGGCATAGGATAGACATCGTTATGAATAATTTTGTTTAGTGCATTATAATCGACGGTAAAGCGTACCGAGCCGCCCCTTTTCTTAACTAGGACTACTGGATGTGGACAAGAGCTTGCGGAAGGCCATATAACGCTTCGCGCAAGCAGGTCGTTGACTTGGTCTTCAATAACATTGCGTTCAGAAGCTGATACACAGTAAGAACGGCAGCGAACGACGCGGGATCCGTCTGTCTCGATGCGATGAGCGGATACCGTTGTTTGACCCAAGCCGTCCGAACAAACGTCAAGGCAAGTTTTGTGTTCCCTTAAGATGGTCAGCAAGGCATTAGTCTGCGTTGAGCTGAGGTCTGAAGTCAAAGTGGACCTGAGAGCACTGGGTGAACCTTCCGGGAGCGTACACTGTGTGGGGGACAAAGCAGGTAAAGCAGTAACGACGCATACTGGTGCCGCATCGATAAGAATGGCCACAGTGGACTCCTCCAGCATAAGACGTGGCTCCGGGGTCGCGTTGTAGGCGGTCAGACTGGCGCCGTTGTGTGAAAAACGCACTAGACATGAGGCAATGGCGATTCAGAGGCAATGGCAAAACGCAGCGTGGGGAAACGACTGCGTCGCTGCCTATATTGTCTCTTGATGGAACAGTAAGAATACTTTTATGGCCTGGTGGAAGGACTAAATCTAACGCGGTAAAAGGTAGGGCGGTGAGGAATCAGCAGCGTCAGAGAGCTTGGTGTCCGTAATGTGCATAAGTTGTTGTCCGCACGAAATGACACCAGACGCAGCAGACAATAAATCCCTGCCTAAGATGATCGGATGAGCACACGATGAAAGCACAGTAAGCTGGATAAGATGGCGATTTCCGTGGATGAGTGGTACACTACACGGTAGTGCACACGAGTGTACACGATAGTGTACACGAGTGGTACACTATCCGGTAGTGTTATTCAGACTGCCATTGGCTTCACGTAAGATCGGGCCAAGATGCGGAATTTGCACTTTGCGGAGACGGAAGCATAGGTCGCGACGAATAACAGAGAGGGTGGCACCAGTGCCTATAAGCGCGTCGATGGAAGCACCTTCCACACAAACAGCGAGTAAGTTTCCTGGGCGAGCAGTAAGAATTGTGAGTCTGCGAACAAGCAGTTCCTTCTCCAAAAACGGCAGCTTCTAGTTTTCTGAATGGTTGGCGACAGAATTACAGGCAGGACGCAAGGGTGATGAACTACAGCGGAACGGTGACGGAGAACGACGACGGGGTGAGCGAGAAGGCTAAGACGTGCCTTGGGACAGCGGAGGTGAGGGTGGGCGATGTGACGATGATCTATAGGGTTCTGGAACGTAGGCGTCGGATCTGGGAACACAGTCTTTCTTTAGACGGGAGAACCACGTCGTTCGTCTGGCTTGGTGGATCTGGGAACATAGTCTCTCATATAGTCGGAATAACCGCGGAGTTCACCTTGCGGGCGCTGGCGACAGAAACGCGACATATGCCCACGAATGCCGGAGTAAAAGCACACTGGGCGGACAGGACCCCAGGTAGAGTAGCAGGATTGGGCAGGGGCAGGCGCTGGGGGCCACCGAGACCAAGTGGTCGTTTACAACGCCAGCAGCTACAGATGGTAGTGGTACCGGAGATTGCGTAGCAACCTCTGCTTAAAAAGGCGCACAAACAGGCGCAAAAGACTGAGTACAACGGACACTTTTCAAGGACGCTTTAATTCCCCGATCTATTCTTTAATGATCTCGCGCAAATTGGAAAGAGGAGTACGCAAAGACGCAATGGCTGTGTTGGCTAGAGCGTAGCCGTGAAGCTCGTTTTTCGTAATGAAGCGGATGTCTATAAGGCGAGCGTGGCAGGATGCGCGGGGAAGACAAAAGGAGGAGAGTGTGGCAAGGCGTTGGGCATGTAGAGATATCACGAAGTGTAATAGAGCCCTGAACGACAAGAGCGTTAAAGGCAACGACTTGATGGCCTTCAGGATATGGCGAATACGCTCCTCTTCGGACATGTCACTGTGAGCGCCACGGCAGAGAGCCAGGGCGTCTTCAATGTAGGAGGTATAACATTCGTCGGCTACCGGGGTACGGCAAGCGAGCTTCTGTTTGGCTACTTCGGAATGCCCAGGAGACGTGCCGAATGTCTGGCGCATCTGCTCGGTAAATGTTTACCGATCAGGAAAGTCTCGTTCCTGGTTGAAAAACCACGCTTTAACGACCTCCCTAAGGTAGAAAGCAACATTGCGGAGCTGGTGTGCCTCGTCCCAATTGTTGTAGGCGCTGATACTTTCGTTATGGTCTAGTCAGTCTTCGACGTTTTCGCTGCAAATACCAGAAAATCCTAAGGGTCACGGAGCGGTGCATTAACGAACCAAGTAGGCCCAGCTGGTTGAGCCGGGGTGAGTGCAGAAGTGGAAGCGGCTGTTAGTGCCCCGACTGTTGATGGCGGGCACAACCGACCACCAGAGCAGAGCTCCAGGAGTCATCGGTAGAGCATGAGGACGAGGGAATCAACGCATGCTCCACCATTTGTAAGATACCACCTTTTAGGACGACAGCGGCCTTCTATTGCAACGCAACCGCGCGAGCCAGTCTTTCGATCCCATTCAGACAAAACGATGATGATGATTATGAGGTTGGGTATATACAGATGAAGACGATGATGAACTACACAGCGCACACACACACACACACACACACACACATATATATATAGTTATATCACAAGAAGCCAACAAACACTGACACCAAGGACAACATAGGGGAAGTTACTTGTGCTTAATAAATGAAATAAAGAAACGATAAATCAATGGAAATTAAAGCGGATGAAAAAACAACTAACAACTTGCCGCAGGTGGGAACCGAACCCACAACCTTCGCATTTCGCGTGCGATGCTCTACCAATTGAGCTACCGCGGCGCTGTTTCCCCATTCACTTTCTTGGGTATTTATGTGCACTAGTAGAACCCAGGGAGTGTTAGCCAGCGCCACCACTCACAGACCTTGGCGGCGGACGTGGAACGCCCTTTTTGCCGCAGGCGTCACGAGAACGTGATCTTTTTGGGTGAAGGCAACTGGTCAATAAACCCACACATGCTACCTGAAGGCATCAATGTTGCCGGATTCGAGACCCTCGAATATATATATATATATATATATATATATATATATATATTGTGATTACGAGAAAGCGGTTGATTCAGTCGAAACCTCAGCAGCCATGGATTCATTATGGAATCAAGGTGTAGCCGAGCCGTATGTAAAAATACTGAAAGATCGTGGATGGTGGACGATAGTGGCTCCACAGCCACCATCGTCCTCCGTACATAAAGCAACAAAATCACAATAAAGAAAGCAGTCAGGCAGCGAGATACGATCTCTCCAATGCTGTTCACAGCGTGTTTACAGGAGGTATTCAGAGACCTGGATTGGGAAGAATTGGGGATATGAGTTAATAGAGAATACCTTAGTAACTTGCGATTCGCTGATGGTACTGCCTTGGTACTCAGGGGACCAATCACAATGAATGATCACTGACCTGGAGAGGTAAAGCAGAAGGTTGGGTCAAAAAATTAATCTGCAGAAATCTAAAGTAATGTTTAACAGTCTCGGAAGAGAACAGCACTTTACAATAGGTAGCGAGACACTGGAAGTGGTAAGGGAATAACATCTACTTAGGATAAGTAGTGACCGCAGATCCGGATCATGAGACTGAAATAACCAGAAGGATAAGAATGTGCTGGGTCGCGTCTGGCAGGCATCCTCTGATCATGAACAACAGGTTGCCATTATCCCTGAAGAGAAAAGTGTATAACAGCTGTGTCTTACCAGTACTCACGTACGAGGCAGAAACCTGGAGGCTTACGAAAAGGGGTTTTGCTTAAATTGAGGACGACGCAACGAGCTATGGAAGGAAGAATGATAGGTGTAACATTAAGCGATAAGAAAGGAGCAGATTGGGTGAGGGAACAAACGCGAGTTAATGACATCTTAGTTGAAATCAAGAAAAAGAAATGGGCATGGGCAGGGTATGTAACGAGGAAGGAGCATAACCGATGGTCATTAAGGGTTACGGACTGGATTCCAAGGGAAGGGAAGCGTAGCAGGGGACGGCAGAAAGTCAGGTGGGCGGATGAGACTAAGAAGCTTGCAGGGACAACGTGGCCGCGATTAGTACATGACCGGGGTAGTTGGAGTACGAGAGAGCCCTTTGCCCTGCAGTGGGCGTAACCAGGCTGTTGATGATGATATATTGTTACGGACGAAAGTCGATCATCATCAATTACGGGGTCATCTGTGGATGCACGGAGAAGACGAGACATCATGCGTGGCTACGTTAGTAGTGGCGGCGGTGTAATAAAATAATATTTTATCTTGGCTTGACGTGCCCGCTACAACAAATCTGTCTCTAAATTTTATAGTTACAGGACTTCTTAATTTTCTAATGTGGCTTGTAGTGCAATTCTACGTACTGAGCCGGATTGGTCTCAGAGGCGTACAATACTTGCACAAAAAATGAAACTGAATATGGCTTCGAAAGTCATATCGACATAGATCGAATTCCGAGGATGATGCCAGTTTCAAAACGTGCTTCGTAAATTTCACGAGGAAATGTTAAGTGTTCCAGTAGCTTTGGAGCTCCAGTGGGCTCAAAAAGCTCCTTGAGCTCGAAAAGGGATTTCGTTGGGAAAGTGGCATGTTTATGGAAAATTTGGCAGCGCGTTTCTCAAAACAGCTGTTACCTTCAAAATTCGTTCGACGTGGATGTGCCTTATGGAATGGCTGGCTTCGATTCGTTTATTGCTGTATGTGCGCTAAGGTAATTGGTGAACAAGCCGAATAGCGAGATTTCTTTTAGTTAGAGAATTATGAATTTGGATTTCTAGTTCAAGTAATATCCGCCCCTTTGAATAATCTACCTCAGGGAGTACGATTCCGCCATATGCCACAGGCTGTATTTGAACATTGTAATGCCTGTTACAAAACAAAAACAAAAGAAACATCCTGTATATTATAAACAAAAATTCAAAAATGAAAAATATTCAGAAATGCTCCCAACTGATCATTTTTACACGAAATGCATGCAGACCGTGTTCATGTTACACGCATGTTTTGGTGACTTCTACCAATTCTGAATGTAATTTGCAGAGCGAAAAAAAGATAATCTTTCGTAGCAAGTGAACCTGTATTTTAATTCACTTTCTAGCCCCATTAGCGTTCACTGTTTCCATTACAAGTAGCTATGTGCCAACTAAACCATGAGCAAACTCGTTAGATACAATGTGGTTGCTCCTGGATGAATATTTACGTGATCCACGGAACAAACTTAAAATTCACAATTGGAATAGAAGTATAAGACACGGACGAGTAGCAGCTCTGTTTGAAAAAAACGCAAGTAAAGGAAAGCGATCATAAAGTACGCTATCAATAGGTTTAAAGCGCCCTATAATAGAAAGGGTAGAATAAAAGAAAAATAACGAATAATTTTAGGAAAGGAAGAATGATGCAATAACGTATGTTGCAAAAGAACCGACTTGAGAAATCAGCACAAGTTTTATTGAATATTATTCGTTCGGAAGAAATACACAGTAGCCTTTATTGGTGCCGCTCTTCGGCACACGTGTGCACTTGCCACAGTCAGCCTCGCTTGTGCAGTCCTTTGGGACGAGAGAGAGAGAGAGAGAAAGAGGCTTTCATTACCACAAAAGCGGCTGTCAAAAAAGTTCAGAAATGTGACTGATGATGAGGTCCTCTATATGAAGGTAAGTAGATGATTAACGACGAGAGCGAGTGAAAGAGCCTTTGCCCCAATTTTTTTTATCCAAGCTACGGCTGTATATGCTGAGTCAACACACCCATTCCCAGCGGTGGACCATTCTTCGAACCGGCCCGGCCTTATCTGCCGGTAGCACCGCGGCACGGCGATGCGGTCGAGTGTTAAATACGGTGGTTGTTCTTCACACGTGCACAGCATACGGGCAAGGAAGTGCGATTCGTTTTCTGTGGAGCGAGGGGACGAAAACCAATCGAAATGCGCAGGGAAATGCAGCCCATGTATAGGGAAAGGTGTCTCGCTTCGATAAGTGTCAGGCGGTGTTGTTGTGAGTTCGCAAAAGGCCGTGAGCATCACATTTGCATGGCAATTTCACGACAGTTAGCGTTCAGGGAGGCTGCTTGCGTCGCTGACCATAGACAAGGTCTGGTCATTTCACTGGGAGAGTATGGACCACCCACCATACCAGTCCGGACCTCGCCCCTAGTAACTGCCCCGTTGTCGGTCCGCTGAAGAAGTTCCTGGCAGAACAGCGATTCACGTGCAACGATGAAGCCAAGGTTGAAGTCCAGTGGTGATTCCCATAGTCAGCCGAACAAATTCTACCACAGGGGCTCCTCAAGATTAATGCTGCGATGGGACAAATGTCTGAACCGGTGTGGGGACTATGCGGAAAAATAGTGTCAGCTACGTAGAATAGTACGTATATGCCTGATTACCTGTATGTACCTTATTTTGGCTAATACGAAATAGGGACGAAGGCTCTCTGACTGGCCCTCGTAAACGGATAAAAAGTGCAAATAAATTACTCATACTGCAGCTATATTCTTGCTTTACGTTTGTGTTCTGGCTAATAGTTCGGCCAACACTGCAAATGCAGTGTCTCGACAACTTAATGATAAATATTAGTTACAAAAGATGGAAAAACTTACGAATAGCTGACGCGATAGTGATATCTGAACGAAGCAAGGCTTCTTTTGTGTGCTACTATTTCTGAAGGTAACGGATGGTGACATTGAAGGGGCAAATGAGTTACCACCACTGAAACGCAAAAACCCATTTCCTTGCTTTCTCGTCTGTTTTTCGGCCAGGCGGTGTATTCAAAAGTACTGGTGGCTTTCATACGGCTTATAATAGGGAATATGCGCTATATATGGGCTTTCCAGTGGACCCATTATCGTGGGTGCAAGCAGTCTTACATGCTGAGGCAGCGACCGAGGGCAATACAAGATAACACAATGGTTCCACACACTTTCACGGTATCCTTCTCGTCTTTCCGCAAAAAGTAGCGTGCGTGGCGATCGGCAGGGCGCTCAAGATGACCCGATGCATGCAAAGGTACTGACGTACATGTACGCCATTAGTACCGATGTCACAAGCACTGACGTAGTTGTAGGCCGCATGTACGGTACATTCACGGTATCCAACCTACCAGCAGAGATGTCGATTGCGCTCCCACTGCAAGGCGTGTTGTCTCACTGGTTTGGGATCGTGTCATAAGAGGAAATCGACATGACTGCGTAGGTTTCCTTCAAGACCCTGGTGCAGCTTCTTGTGTGGTCTATTGTCGTTGCCCGGAATCACACTTATGGGGACAAACTACGCTAAAATACGCTCACTGGAACTACATGTTACAGGTTCTTTCGAGCGCCTCTGGCAAACCGCAAATACTCGCTTGTACACCAAACCCACGCGTTCCCGGAAATATCTGGAAACGTTTTGCTTCTGTCGAACCCTGGAATGCCGCTATTTTTTGCAGTTCTTTTCTCAAACTAGGACTTTGATTTGAGCCCTATAGCACAGCAAAATCAATCAATCAATCAATCAATCAATCAATCAATCTATCTATCTATCTATCTATCTATCTATCTATCTATCTATCTATCTATCTATCTATCTATCTATCTATCTATCTATCTATCTATCTATCTATCTATCTATCTATCTATCTATCTATGATTACAGCTAACCGTTTTCCCCCTAGCGGGGTCACCGGGTAACCCATGGCCGAATAGTTAGCGCGTTCGGCTGCGGTACAGAGGTGACAAGGTTCGAAACTTACCATCAGACTTCAGACCCCGGAGTCGCCGAGCAAGCCGCCATCGCCCTCGCCCTGCTAGACGGTCGTGGGTACGAGATATATAGCCATTCCAAAACGACAGACAGACAGACAGACAGACAGACAGACAGACAATGAACTTTATTTGATCCTGAGGAGCTTCAGTGGGGGCCCCTATCGGGGACCCGCGGAGGCCGCTGGCCGCGTCCGACTCGGGGCAGGAATATAGTGATGTTCCACCCTTACTTGGGCCCTCTGGATTGCCTCTAGTTGTGTCCGGAGCGATGGGCTCTGGAGTGCCTCTTCCCAGTCGGCTTCGCTGGATAGAGGGCCGTTGTAATGCGGGTCACTGCCAGAGCATGCGGGCTAAGGAACAATAAATCTCATTACAGCCAGGACAGCCTGAATCGACGTTTGTGTACATGCGGCTGAGAAATCCCTGCGAGGGGAATGAGCCCGTCTGGAGCATTCTAAGTGAAACTGTCTGAGACCTGTCTATCTTCGGGTGAGGAAGAGGATAGGTCCGTCTACTAAGCCGATAGGGAGATGTTATCTCGTGAAAACTAAGGACCGGGTCGTTCTGCTGGATTTCATCCGGTCCCCATAAGGCCTCCATGCCACCGCGGCGCGTTAGATCTCGCGCACGGTCATGGGCAAGCTCGTTGAGGTTAGTTATGTTCTGATGAACGTCCGCACCCATATGGGCGGGAAACCAAGAGATGAAGTGAGTGCCAGGGTTTGTTCTCTTTTCCAGAATGGAGGGAGCCTCTTAGGCTAGGTTAAATGATTCGAAAGCTTTGATGGCCGCTCGCGAGTCGGTGAAAACGTTCGTGCACGAGGGGTGGGTCATGGCCAGGGCTATGGCGACCTTTTCCGCGACTCCGCTCGTAGCTAACCTAACCGAGGCCGAGGAGCGTCAATAATTGCCAATGGAAACGTGCTAGAGTTGCCGTACTGAGCCGCGTCGACAAAGGCAGTCGAATCTTGATTCCCGCTGGCCTTCTGTAAAATCGCCCGTGCTCGGGCTTTTCGTCTCCCTACATTGTATTGCGGTTGCATATTCCGAGGGAATGGGCTGACCACAAAGGTTTCCCGTGCCTCCCTCGATAAGGTGATTTTCCGTTCATCGAGAATTCTTCGAGCCACGCTGGCGTCGTCTAGGATGCGTCTCCCTGCCCTGGTTGACGAGAGCCTAACTATCTGAGCGGTGACTTGTGCTTCGATCACTTCATCAATGTCGTTGTGCATACCGAGTTCGCTCAACCTGTCCGAGAAAGTGGTTACTGGTAACCCTAGTGCCTTTTTGAGGCTCTTGCGCATGAGAATGTTAAGCTTATTCTTTTCGGTTTTGGTCCAGTTAAGGGGCGAGGCTATATAGTTGATGTGGCTCATTAGGAAAGCGTGATGGATCCTGAGGAGGTTGGTTAGGGCTTTTCAGAAGGGTTGCATCGCCAAGCAAGCTGCTCGTCTTCTTAGCAGGTCGAATCGATATGCTCTCACGCATCATTCAATCCACTGGTTTCCCGCTCACTTGGGTCGGTCGAGGGGCTCGCCCGAACCTCAATGAGTGTGCTCACGAGGCTGCGGGTGACCTCACCGACCGCACTTCCTCTGCAAGAAGCACCGACTCCCCTCCTTTCTACGGCCACAGGGACGCTCCCGCTACTCACAACACGATTGTTAAATTCTTCTACATGTCTAGAAGGGTCTTTCCACCCCCTCACCCCAAGTTGAATAGGGCGCAAGCCGTTTCGCTTAGGCTTCTGCAGACCAGCACGTATCAGTGTCTGTCCGTTCTCCACGAGGCTTACCCGGACGTGTATCGCGACGACGCCTGCCCCTCCTGCAGGTAGACCTCCACTGTAGCGCGCATGCTCTGGGAGTGCGGGTTGACATGCCCCATGTTCATCAAGGAGGAGTGGGACTCGCTTCTGCGTAAAAAACAAATCCTGGCTGTCCGGCGTGCCCGCGACCGGGCCGGTGGGCCAGACCTGCGGGTCCCGACGTGGGACTAGTCGGGTGCGCGACAAGTTAGCGTCGTCGATGGACCTGCAATAAAGTTTATTCAATCACTCACTCACTCACCACCTTGTGTCATTGGGTTGGTGCCGATGTGTACATACGTGCCACTCTTCAATGAACCTCTATGACGCCGACGTGGGTCGCTGTAGATGAGGGACTAGGTAGGCACCGCTGTTCGAAAGAAACTCTTTGACGCTGGCTGTAGCAATGGGTATTTGCAACTCTGTATCTGCTAGTCTTCAGTGAACCACTTCGATGTCAACTCATGTCACTCGTTAGGTGCCAGTAGGTGTGTGCCGCCCTTCAATAAACGTATTTCACGCCAAATTGGGTAACTACGTATATACCACTGGGAATTCACCGCTCTACAACGACAAAAAATATTTTTGAAGCTTCTCCGATGTGAAGGGAAATTTAATCCACGTGATGACGGTTTCACAAGGACTGAAACCCGTTGAACTGCCAAGCTGCGCCACAAATACACTGGGTGTGTGCCACTTTCTACGAACGTCTTTTAGGCAAACGCTTTAGCGAGCTGTGCCATGAACGCCATCGGTATGTGCCGCTCTTCAATGTACCTCCCCCCAACTTCCTTTGTTGAATATGGAGCACGGAGTGTCTGGAAAGTGAGGGCACAATTCTGAGAATTCACAGGCACATGCGCCCATGCTTCGCGTCCTGGAGGTCACACGCGGACTTTTCGGGAGTGACACTAAATGGCGCATTGTGCCCAAAAGAAGCACGATAGAAGAACTTGGTTGCCGCATGACGCGTTTCTCAGCGTTCGCACGGACCCATACGCCAATGATTTCAGGGGCAATGCGCAGGCTTCGCGGTGATGGCGCTACATGGCGCCAGGTGCTACACTGTAGTACAGGCCTCATACAAAACTTGCTTCGAGGGTGTCAGTTACGTTGTCGCTATATTGAATAATGCTAAGCGCATTACCGTCCACAATCATTGTGAGATGGGCCCTGCCGCTTTTATTAGGAGGCGGGGTCCTTGAGCTCAGAAATTCTGAGCCCTGTGTGGTGAAAGTATTCTATGACAGCGAATTCGGAATAGCTGGAAAATACATTTATGGTTTAGAAGCCTCCAGTGCTATGCACGCGTTCGCATAACATGCCAAACTGAATCTCCCACCGTGGTTTCTTAGTGGCTTTCGTGTCGCGCTGCTAAGCACGAGGTCGTGGGATCAAATGCCGGCCGCGGCTACTGCATTTGGATGTGGGCGAAATGGAAAAAGAACACCCCCACTCAGATTTAGGCGCATGTTACAGAACCCCAAGTTTTCAAAACTAATCCAGTGTCTCCCACTACGGCATGTCTCATCATAAGAGCGTGGTTACGACACGCAAAACCCCTTAATTAAATAGCAGTTAAACGCAGTCGATGTTTACCGTAGCAATGTTTCACATTGCTCTGTGCTTGTCCATCTCTTTAAACTGCTTGCGATTTGTTAACTTGTAGCTCTGCAAGCAGGTGAATTTTTCCACGGAGTGAAAGGATTGTTTGAGACAGGGTGATATTTGTCGCTCCTTGCTGCATCATAGGTATGAGACAGGTTCAGATTGTGAACGGCGAGAACCCGATGGGTGGTGATTGGGACGTCCTCGGAGCGTGAGTAATGAACTGGAGGTTGAACGAATGTAGGATGTGTGTGCGCCCGCCAAGTACTGAGGAGGTTGGAGACGCCACCATCGAGGAGACCTAGAATGCAGCGTAGCATAACCATGATGTATGGAATTATGGAATTTTCTTGTCTCCATTGAATGCCCTATAATATAGCTTGCAGACCACATGCTTTGGCAAATTTTGTTCATTTAGGACTAGGTTTTCGGTTTATTTCTAAGCACACAAAAATTGAGTTTGTCTCTGTATGACCCACTTATAGTCACATGGTAAATTCATCTGGTAGATATGTGAACCTAGCTTTGTTTATTTTGAGGCGAAATGGAATACCGGTAGGGGATAGAAATAAAAGGTAGTGTCACTTCATGAGAAGTGGGGCTTAAAACCAACCGAGGAGAGTATTGTTTGCCTAATAATTTTCTCATGATGTCGAGGCTTCGAGTGTAAAGTGCTGTGATATTGCACATAGGATGCGGTGAATAGCTCATCAGTTCTATACTTACCCTAGTATGTACGAGGTAAGTATACAACAATTTCACCGTATTCTGTCATATTTCTAACTAATAGGGGAACTACGAGCTGAAGAAAGAAATTAACAGCCAGCCTTTTAAAAAGAGAACAAATACGTGATGCCCACCGGCAGGCCCATCATCACTTTACCGTTGTCCAATGTGACGGCGCCGAACGACCGGCATCCTTGCTAGGCAGTTCAGGGAGCAGGGAAATGCAGCAAGTGTTAATTACGACCTTCTACTGTGTAGCTAGTAATAGATAAGGGCATATTTTATTTAACGCAGCTGGAGCCTGGAATTTCTCGTGATTGTTTGTCTGACATTTTTTCCCGTATTCATCCAGCAAGAGTGGTATTGTAGCAACTCGAACACTGGCTACGATTGAGACAGCACCAACCACGATCTGAAAGCTTGTTAAGCTTCTAGAGGAACTATCACCAAAGGTTGACTCGCATGGTTCTGGTCTTCGACAAGAAGTAGAGGAGATCAAGTAATCATGAGTTTTGGAGCTCCAATTTAAGTAATTACAACTCTTCCTCAAGTAATACAAAAGTGAACAAGAACAAAAAAAAACAGTTAATTCGGGAATTCTCTTGCGACTCGCAATGAAATTATGGAGCTCCAGCAGTACTCCTGGCAGCAAAACTAAGAAATAAATCAATTTCTTTCTAAAGAGAATCAGAACCTCGTTGAGGTGGTGCAGTGCTTCGAATAGAAGCATGTCATTCTTTTTTCCTGGTAGAGATCGATTGAGCGCCAAGCAGGTGCCAGAAGACGCCAAGCGAAGTGAGGTGCTCGTCTGATATTGTACGACACAGCATGATAGCAGAAGTCAAGGAGAAAAAAGAAGTGACTCCTGATGATCTTGGCTATCATTATCTTGGTGTCCTTTATATTAATGAGTATGTGTCCTGTACTGAAAGCTCTCCATGGCAAAGTGACTGAGGAATAGCTAGGAACAACTGGAAATTTGTATCTGTCTCACATGGAAACGTGCTTTCAAGGAAAGCAGTGACTGCAAGGCTTGTCGACATTGGGAATGAAAATTACCTTTATCATATATGTTAATATCTGACTGATCCAAATCATGCGTATTATGCAATCGGATGACAATTTTCTTAACAGCTGCTGTTGCACTCTCATCCACTGTAGCGTTCGCAGCTTGTGCTAGAAAAAAAAATGAGAGGGCGCTTAAGCTTCCCCTTTAAGAGTGGAACGCCGATAGCATTCAAAGATCCCTGACTGCTTCTCACGCTTCCCGGCAACTTCAGCGTATGTAACCGTTATGTTTACCGGCAAACGCTGAGTAGAATCGATTCTCAATTAAGGAAATGTGCAGTGCGAGCGGGGGCGAACATTTATCCAGCTTGAAACACCCCTGCTGAAAAACCTTAGGGCAAAGCTTTGAATTGTCTGAATACAAAATAAAAATTAATAGAGAACTTGTCAATTTAAAAGACAATTTATATTCCTCTCTCTTCACGACACTTCCTATGTGTTTTTCCGGGTAGACGCCACTCAACGTTCCCTTCAGCCGCTGTGTACCGGACCTAATCTCGTCTTCGCAACTAGAAAACATTCACAATCTCTGTCAACGGTTGCGGCACTGTCACATCCGTTGACCACCTCAAGCTGCTTTTCGTTGAAAGCCATCTTCCTGCATCGTCTTTCGTCACCCCTCCTCCTGCCTTTAATCTTACAAGCTCACCTTCAAGGACTTCACGTTATGGTCCAACTTCTCTTTGCACTGCACAGGCGCGACTCCGTCTATAAAGGCATGTTCTTTGTAATGACGTTCTTGGACAATGAAAGGTGAAGCCACTCGAGCAGCAGTGGAAATACAGCAGGCTGAATTTGACCCTAGCAAGAATTTGTGTCCTGTGAACCTCGTCGCTACACCATGTTCGAAGATTGCCAGGTTCTCGACGGCACCCAGGCTCACGATATGCTTGTCAGATCGTCTACTTCCCTGCGCCTTCCATGATCTGACAGGTCATTGCCTTCGCTGAGGGCACGTGCGGTGTGCCTATTGGTGTTGTTTTAGCAGTACGGTATCATCATCTCGAACATTTCCACCTGGTCGACGCTTGATTGCACAAGAGCGCCGCAACTAGTCCCTGCTTCCCGCCCGGCGCATGAAGAGCCGTGTCATTCACAGTTACCTCGTTGTTTGCATTTGTGTCAACAGCTTGCACGTGCTGTCATGCTCACTCGCCACGTCATCTAGAACGACGCTTCACTTCGCTCGCTTGGGTTTACTGGCCGTATCCATTACCACGCAAAGAAGACATGGGGAGCCTATAACGTAAAACTGTTCCAAACTTTTTAATTTCGATTCTGCAGTCAGCCCTCCGCGATTGGTCAAAAACGTTTTTGGACTACCCCCACGCCGCCTCTCTGTGACGCGAGGTCACGAAAACGACGATAGGCCTCCTTCCGATATAACGTGTACACACTGATTGTGCATGATTCCGAGCGTAAGAAAAAATAGTTCTTTCTGATTCGATGCCTTTCGCAACTGGACCTCGGCTATTGGCAAAAAGCTTTTGGGCTGCGCCCACTTCACCTGCCTGTCAAGCGACGTCACAAAGCCGTGAAAACTGACCGCGTCAGCACGCGTTAAAGATGCATTAATATGCCGAAAGAAACGGTTTTTTTCTGAATAGACGCAGGCTGCCCCGTTCGGAAAGGAATAAAAGATGGCTGCCGCCGATCGCTCAGTTACTAGCTGCTCACACCTGCCGCTGAGCACGGGTTTATTTGCGTACAAAAATATTTGCGTGGGCGTGTAACGATTTCGAGCACTTTCGGTACGTTTACGACCTCGATGTGGCGACTCTTCTTTGCTGAGGATTCATTTTAGCAGCATTCTCAACCTTCCGTTGCGTGCCGTCGTGATTTCGTACCAGCCATCCCAAGCTAAGTAAGGGAAAGCGGACCAGTCCCAGACGCCTACACCACTCTCTTCATCCGTTTATCTATTTTCAGTGCGCTGGCTTGGCCCCATCGAAACCCTCCCAACTTGAGTGTTCTCCATGCCTCTTGTCAGCCAATTAGATAAGAGAAGCCGTTCGGTGGAGGCAATGTATTTTGCTTTTAAAGCAAACAATAGTGACCTCCCATAAATCAGGAGAGCGCTTGATTGGTCTCTTGAGACAACCCTGTTGGTCGCCGCCCGATGCTTGCGTCTGCGGTTGCACAAATTTGACGGCAGGAGATTGGAATAAACGTATATTGGAATAGTTATACGTTATAGGGCCCATGTACAGTTTTGGTCAAATGCTCTCAGGCCGCAGCAACCGTGCGTGGAGCAGCCATGCTCCGCGATCGCGGGCTGCCATCAACGGCGATCGCAGGCGCTCGCTGGCTGCGGGGATAAAATAGAGCCAGAAGGAACATCGCTCTGGCTTTATCACTACCGTACTCTCAGTGTTCATAAAGTGGCCGTTCAGCTAGTGGGACATTCAGCTGCGCTTTTACCTTTCGTGCTCCCGCCGCGTGAGTGTGATGCGGACAAAAAAGAACTGCCGCCAAGGTGACACCGGGGTGGTCCGTACCCTACTGTTTGGTATCGCGAAGGTTAACCGCAGTGTTCTGGCGGGGCGAAGTTTCGTGTTTAAAACGCGATAGCAATTGTAATGGGAACTACCCTCCGCGTTTGTATCGGTCTGCCTGTTGTCGTTGTGTATGGGGGTGGTGGTGCCCCGGGTTTATTTCTTTAGTTACCTTCAACTTGCGCGGATTTGTTTACCGAACCAACCGCCGTAGTGGCTCATTGGATAAGACGTTGTGATGCTAAGTCCAAGGACCTGGGTTCTATCCCGGTTGCGGCGGCTGCTTCTCTGACGGAGGCGAAAAACGCCCGCGTGTCGAGATCTCAGCGCGCGTTAGAAATCGTCAGGATCGCCAGACATTTGAACACGTAGCCCTTCCCTACGGCGTGCTTCATAGCCCCGGCCTCCCACACCTCGCCTCCTCAGCATTTCCCCAACCACACACCAAAGACTGTGAATTCAATATCGGTGCATGTTATGAAGTAGCTCTCCGACTTTTCGAGCTAAAAAGATTTTATGCAATAAAGCCAAACTCAAAACATTGGCTGGGTGAGGCGACACAACTGGCGTGAAAAAGCTTTAGAGCGCTCAGTCGAGAGCACGAAGTTATTGAGAAAACGATCCCGGCGAAGCACCACATCTCCAGGATCTCCGCGCTCTACCGCGCAGAGCGCCCTCAGTGAGGGCAAAATTTGCAAATGAACATGCGGTTGAAATCACTAGTTATTGCCGCACCACAACATGACAGCAAGAAGGACAGCCTCCTTCATCGCCGATGCACTCTGTAGCTCCGTCGTCAGCATAGATGATGAATACGCATCACAATCCTGGGTACCTCTTATTGAAAACCAGGAGCATTAGGACGCGCTCTCGTCCTCGGCTGAGCTCGAAGTTGGAGCCGCTGCTTCGCTAGCTTTTTTGCCATCAGCATATGTGAGAAATGGGAGAACGCTTCATAAACTGTATCAAATGGGTGCTCGTATCATGCCAAATAAGCAGTGGTTCTGTGGGCGTGAGTGGGTAAGCTTACGGCGAAGATCGTGTGTCAGAATTTATACATGTGCGGCAGATATCGCGCAATTCTCGTCTTTGAGCTGGGCACTACTTGCCTGACGATTCGAAACGCTTAATCGACATATTAACAGATATTTATTGATTAGGTTTATCCTTACTTTAAGGAACATATTGCTATTAGGAAATTGTAACCGGTGAACTTGCAGAGAATATCCGCACGAGATGATTCTATGGATGACTTCGTTTTCAAAATGTTCAAGTTAGCCATAAACATACAATGCTGTTCCACGTACTTAAAGAAAGCATGTTTCATCGCTCTTTCATAGGAATCGGTGGAACACAAAGTTAAACGTGCCTTCACAGAAGCTGTTGTACGTTTGCTTCGTGAACTCCAACGGCCCGGTGCAGCGAAAGTCGGATAATTTGCGGCTGGCCGGCCGTGTTGCAGATTTGCTTGGCGAGCGGCGTCCCGCTAACGAGTCGCTTCGGCGAAGGTGCGAGCATTTAGGTACGGCTTCGCAGTGTCTAGGGCTAGCCAGTTTAGTTGCGACGCGCTCAGCTTCAGGAATGCGAGTGGCTCAGTTCGAGCGAAGGCGTTCCCATTCACGCTGGCGTTCTGCTTCACGCTGGGTTGTCTCTCGCCGTACCAAACGGAGATTCGCCCGTCGAGGCCATTGCCTTTCTGCGCAGCTTAGGGCCGCAGTTTTCAGAGTTGGTGCCATCGCATGCGAAGTATTGGGCAGCGTATAAGCACTGTTGATGCATGTTGAAGCTCAATATCGTAGGCGACGAGGCGTCACAGGCTCAGCGGACGCGAAAGAGAAAGCACACGAGGAAACTGCGTTGAAACCTCCGCAGAAAGCCTGTAATGCTTACACTAGGTTGCACCAAGTTGGAGACGTCTCTGCGAAGCTCTGGCTGTCGACGCCGGTTAGTGTCATGATGCAGTACTTCGCTTCACGGCTACTAGATGGCGGCACCATCCCTGTGAAGAGAGAGTCTATTTTCTGTGTTCGCGTCGACGTCACATCCGTTACAGGAAGTTGATGGTGGACCCCGGCATAAAACGCTATCGTCTTAATATAAACGAAAGCAAGGTTTTATACCTTTGAACATGATAGGAACTGGACCAACAAGGAATTTCTTCGCAATGTTTAGGAATTAACATCTGAAACGGATGTCATCCTGAGAACAGGTTACAAATGAGTCCGCCTTGCTGTCTCCTTGCCTAGAATTTGTAAATCGGAGTGTGCGCAGTAAGGAAACCAGTTCATAATTTAATTAGTTGATGATTGTTCATTGTTGTAATATTCATTTCAATTTCTCGTTTAAATAAAAACTGCCTCTTTGAGTAATACAGTTGGACTGCAATTATGCTTCCTGCCACGCGTGATTTTTATTTATTACTTAAAGCCTTCGGAGAAACACGCGTTATATTTGTGGAAATGATTTCACAACAGAGGTGGTGTGGTCAATACGCAGAATCTCACTATAAAAGAGCAAGTACTCCGAATGGGCACACATTTTATTTAAGTCGAACGTAGGAGCTATTCGCATGAAAAGCCCAAATTTTCGTTAAAACTTTCTTAACCTTTTCTTGCTACAAAACTCTCTGTGTCGACTCTTTGGAATAAAGGTATATTACATTAGCGTGCGCAATTTCAGCATTCCATAGAATCGGCTTCGCAGATGTGGCAGGCTTGTTTTGTTGTAATACATTATTTTCCGCTTGGAGGATATATGCAGGATCCTGTGCCTGTGTTGGTCTGCGTATCACACGTACATGTGGGGCCGCACTCCTCGTTAGTCGTACACTGAAAGAGACAAATGCGAGTTGTAGGCCAAAGGTAAAAAATAATGTTACGTTATCGTTTAGATACATCTTCTACTTGTTTGATACATATATATGATTGCGTATTGCGAAATAATGGCTATTTCTATCTACCAGCGACTGCAGGCGCCACGAATCTACATCAGGCACGTACCCAGGATTTTTTTCGGGGGGGGGGGCAACCCAAGGTAAATTTTCTATGCAAATGAGGGGGAAGGTACTTTTACTAGCACAAATGTGAATAATGCCCACCATTCGTAATAAAGACGCGTAAACCCGCAAAAGAAAATTGAAATAACGTGTATCTCACAGGTATACGCTTATGAGATACACCTCTTCTTTACTTGGCAAACAAAGAACCACATCAAATGGACTCGCGCATGAAAGATATGCAGGAAGAACCTTGCCAAGAAAAAGGTAACCAGCGAAAGCGCAAAATAAATATTTGTGGTAGCGTCTTTTGAAATATCTCTGGAAGAAATATGGATGATGATGATGATGATGAAAACGTTTTATTTAAAGAAATATGGGAGGGGAATTAGGAGAAGGGTGGTCGGATTCTAATTCCAAGAATTATAGAGAAAAGTTTATTTGCGGAACAACCACAGTTCTTTGGGATCCCTCCTTTACTGCTCTTGTTATTTGGGAAGCTGCGTAACGACGCGTAGTCACCAGTCCCGTACAACCGCGTAGAACGCAGGACGCTGTGGTTCTAGTCGTACCACGAACTTAGCGGAAGGTTAGAAAAACACCCCTATTAGCACAGCATGGAAGTGGCTACGTCAGGCGGCTCGACTGATAAATGCAGAAGAGTCATTCAAAACACGCGGAATTATTCTCCACTTCCGGGAGCGTTTTCTCTACTTCCTTTTTAAAGAAAAAGGTGATCCATAAATATTTTCACAAACAATTCCCGCTTTTCCTCCCTGTTTGGCTGTTGCCTTGGCTTTCTCCCTTAGTAGATCGCTTAATTTCTTATCGCCTAGTGACTCGTGTTTCCAGTTGCCGATTTTGCGCCGAAAGTGCTCTAGAATTAAGGAAAAACCAGACAAGGTAAGGGGTGACAGTCATATTGCTTATGGGTTGAACGGCTATTGCTGGGTCTGATGCTGAACGCTGTTTCGCATTATCTTATTTTCCACCTTATCTAAGCCATATCGCGGATATATGGTTCCGAGGATCTGCGAGCGTCGCGGCGAGCCGTTACTCGAGGAAATAATGAAGAAAAAGGAAAAATTAAACGCAACTGGCGTTTTCTCCGGCCGCTACTCGTTCCATGAGCATACAGACCAGCTCACTACGAACCGAGTCCCTTTCCTACCCACCCCTGGATGAAACAAAGAAGGTGGAACTAACGAAGCAACAGCGATGCACGTGAACGTTGAATATATCGTGACAAAAAATTGTGTTGGGCGTTATAAATAAAATAAGAAATTCTAATTAAAACAATCAACTACGCCCTCCCTGGTGCAATAGGTGGTGACAACTGAATTCATCTTGAGTTAATCGCGCGAGCACCGAATCGATGAGAAAACTGGCCTCCCCACCCCAGGTGATGCCGATAACTACCGCCATCCAAAAGGAGTGAAAAACTTGACAACTATTCCACTCTGTGAAGATGGAATGGCAGCGAACGCTGACGAGAGTCAAAGCTCTCAAACGAAAAGCAAAGTATTACCTCCGGTGCGGGTCGGCCTGAAGATAGTGCAACACCGGGCTGACCCCCGACGGAGAAGTAGTGGTTAATCACCCCGCATACGCGAGCCAATCCCGAAAGCAGTGCAACGCGTGGCCGACCCGTGGTAAAGGTGAAGCAGGCGTTAAGCACTCCCCATACGGCGGTCCATCCTGAAGATAGTGGAACACCAGGCCGACACCCTGCGGAGGTGCAGCAAGCATTAAGAACTCCCCATGCGTAGGCAGATCCCAAATACATTGTAATACCGGGCACGCCCGCGGGGGTGGTTAAGCATGCGTTAAGCACTCCCCATACGTGGGTCCATCCCGATGGCGCTCTTTGGCCATACCTGGCCCTTGCGCCATAAAACTCCATACGTCATCATCATCCCGAAGATAGTGCAACACCAGGCCAATTCCTGGCGGAGGTGCAGCAGGCATTAAGAACTCCCTATACGTAGGCCGATCCCGAAGATATTGCAATACCGGGCCCACCCGCGGTGGAGGTGACCGAGGCGTTAAGCTCTCCCCATACGTGGGTCCATCCCGAAGGTAGTGCAACACTAGGCCGACCCTCGGTGGAGGTGAAGCATGCATTAAGAACTCCCCATACGCAGGCCGATCGCGAAGATAGTGCAATACCGGGCTCTATCGCGGGGGAGGTTAAGCAGGCGTTAAGCACCCCGCAAACGTGGGCCAATCCCGAAGATTCCGAAGGGCGAGTTATAGGTTCCCGAGTCCACAGGCGTATGTGCCAGTGATCTTGGACCCTTTTTGCACTGTCACCAGGATCGGCCCACATTGTGATTTTTTCTGTTAACGGACGCCGAAAAAAGCTACGGAAGATAGTCTTACACTGCTTTCGCTGTAAAAGGCAGCAACATGTTGACTGTTGAGTAGAGTGATCTGTCGGCGCTTTAGGAATGTGTGTTAGGAGTGGTGGCGTGGGAGGATAGGGGTCGAGGTATGCAGGTTGATTTCGCCCCCCCCTCCCCTGGGGACGTGCCTGGCTGTCACGTTAAAAACTTTACATGCGCTGCTAACTGCGCTACTTCCATGTATTTTCGTTTGACTATTAAACAAGGGTACGACAAGATGAGTCGCTGCGGAAATCAGCATGCGCCTTTCTTTGTCTGTTCCTCGGCAAGAACATAGCAGAGGTGGTGAACAAACACTACTTATGCAATCATCTATAGCTTGATCTATTTTGTCTAATATACATTTTCTTGATAAATGTGCTAGATCTTATAACAAAGTGTCTAAGATTTATCGTAGTGGTCTCTGATTGTCAACGCCAATCCAGCGATAGCTGTATTTGGGTACAAAGTTGAGAGTTGTAAATTTCCTTTGCGAATCTTGATGTTCGAACAGTATTATGCGGCAATTTCAGTATAGATACCATGAAGAATCTTCACAGTGAATAATGAATTGGCATTAGGTAACATACAATTCATAACGTATTTAAAGTAGCCACCGTGTCAAAGCAGTACCACCTACTGTAATAGATGAAATTTTGTGCAATTTTTGACTCCGACACGTTCGCAACACCTCGATATTTGTGTGACTTTGGAATATACTGGTATCACCAAATACGCCAAAGATGACACTGTGAAGGAATCTTTAGCAGTCAACAAAAATTAAGAATTTCTGAATGCAGATATCTATGATGTTGGCTAGTTAGCGGAGTGGCAAAGATGTTACCAAATGACACTCATCAGAAAAACTTGCCGCCAGGCTGAAAGCTGGGAATATTATTGTACCCAGCAATTACAACTGTCAGTAAAGAACCCATATAAGGTGCTTGCGGTGATGTAATCAGGGCAAACGCCTTATCTTAGACATATATATGCAATGTCCAACTTATACAGAGGCATGGACAGTGTAATTAGGTATTCTGAAATTTAAAAGATGGTTGAACATTGCAGTTTGTTGTTACTCCCGCCTGCTAGTTATCAACATCGCAGCACACCTTCGTAGCTCACAGAAATATTTTAGAAACGCAGGAGCAGCTTTTGAGCGACCAACATGTAATCTGCTACTTTCTTATTTACACCAACATATGTGTCAATATAGCTAGGTTGCCGAAGCCTAATGGTCATATCAAAACCTTGCATTTGCGATCAGCTAAATTTCTTTATTTAATTTGTCCGCTTATTTATGGGCAAAAGAGATTAACCGGATTTAATTGAGCGCTACTGTAGAAAGGATCTACTACACTGAAAGAAAACCTTTTGAGTAATTAAGTGGTCAGATGCCGGACCGGTGTCTAAAACGTCGTCAATTTTCCGAATAGAGAAAGCCTGGTATTGTTTCCCTAGAATGACACAGTGTATATTTATTTAATAAATACTTTGGGTGCAACATTTATGTATAAGTGTGAGTCGTAGAAATATGGCGCGTACGTGAGCTTCTCGCTGCGAGTCACAGATTGCGGCAAATGAAACCGTAGAAAACTCGTTACATGCCGTCGAAAACAATACTTACATTGACGGACGGGCACCCTTCTTCCAGAGACCTTCCTCATAGCAGTGGATACGTCAGGCAGGCTCTGTAATGGGAATGTTAAAAAATGTGATGGTGGTCGGTATGCTTCATGGATCTTCAGCCGCAAAACTGGTTCTCGTAACAATTCGAACAAAACCAATGCAAAACATTGTGAATGGATACTGCGCCAAATACTGACATATTATCGGGGCTGTCATTCCAAGCTGATCCTTGTACCAATTATGTGGCTCGGCTCGAACGGTGTGCTCAGCTATAAATTTGAGATGTAGACATGCGAAACTACACCTATACAAGGACGAGGCGAAGATCAAGTTACCCATGGCAGCTGGGTGCTGGTCTCATGTGCAGACACACCCGCCAGCTGTGGACGCCTGCCTTGCACTGCAGACCGCCATGCCAGTGCTACTCGCACCCGCATTGCACCAAATCCTCGACGCAGGTGAAACTACGTTTCAGAAGCCAGAACTAGCGTTGTTACTGAAAATGCCCTACCTCGAAGCTGGAACAATAGGCCGCTGATTGTCGGAATGATCACCGCCATCGAAAGTTTTACTAGCGTGATTTCTTGTGGCAAAAACAACGGCGCTGCATGCTGTATATTTCCGTCACCTAAATGCTGCTGTGATTAGGAATGCTTGCCTTTCCTTCAACTGAAGTAGGTACTGTCCCTCTTGGAGAGGATATGTGTATCCACAGCACTTAACGATGCTCGTGTATTTGACTAAGGGGGCGGGGCTACGGCGGGGGAGTGGCTGGCGAATATTACCACTGTCTATAAATGTTCTGGAAGCTTTATTTTAGCTTTAACGCCAACACGTTTATTTGGCGCTTTCAAATTTACTGTGATTGGCGGCCAGACATTCGCGCTGAGGTCACGTGCTCTCGCTGAACGATATTGAGGAGCAAGTTCGTCGCCAAACGTGAACCTTAAAATTGAGACGTACGGGATGTCAAAAGAGAGTTTTGTGGCGTCTGAAATGTTAGATGTTGGGGTCTGTGATGGCAGTGTGTACGTTCTCCGTATCCTGATCTGATGGTCGAGGGACGCTTACGCTGCCGAAACCACGAAGGTAACGTCAAGGACAGGTAAGGCAATACAACACAAATTCAGCACCTCTGAGGGATGGATCATAAGAGCCGAAATAAAATCAGGACACTAGTCAAAGGCTATTTAGGCTCGCGTTAGATTTTGTCAGCAGCTGTGAAAAATGCGAAGGCTGAAAAGAGAGATAGAGAGACAGAGCGAAGGCTGAAGGTTTTAGAAAAACTGATGAGGACGGTGTCGACGTGATTCAGTAAATGCAAATTAAGGGTGATCTCACGTGCAAGTTGAGTTACAAGTGCTTGAGTACTGAATTCGAATTACGTCCTTCAAACTTGTTCACATATTGTTTCTTTAAAAAAAGACTGCGATTTCTTTGTGAATAAAGTGTTCAAGATTTTACGCAGGTTTTATTGTAAAGCAGTTTGTGAGCAATTCTATGCCAAGTTTCTGTCGCCCGCATTGCTCAGTGGACAGACTTTTGCCAATCTCCTTGAATATGGGGCGGTGTGTGTCTTCAATGAGGTAAAAATAATGAAACATCAGGTGATATCAATAAAGAGTAGGGAACTAACGCTTTTCAAGGATGAAAGCAGGTCCAGTGCAATTTTTTTTCGCATCTACGTTGAAAACAAGTTTGAGTACATCTTCTTTATGAGTGCTGACACCATTGGTTAATTAGGTGGCGTATCATTTAAGATGGAATACAATATTTGTAGATTATAAGAAACAAAGTCATAGTGTATAAGTTAAAGGCCTTGGTAGTGCATTAAGTTATACGATCGGACGGGTAATACTTCTTGGAAGACAGACCGAGCCGCATTGTGAAGTACACGTGTGGCGGACTTAGTCGACTTCCTCAAAGACACATGCGAACACCTAATGCACTACCTAAAGGTTCTTTTGTTCTCACACCTCAAACGCATATCGGTTGCACTTCTCGTGGGTGTGGAAAACGCCTATGATAACGTAGCGCATCAAGCCATCCCTGATTCCCTAGAAATTAATGGAATTGGCGGACGAGTCTTTCGGTGGATTCGTAGCTACCTATTTAAAAGATCCTCCTTCGTGCAACGAGCGCACTGTCGAACTGTTGACCACTACAGATGTCGTGGCCTCTCGCAGGGCGTGATTTTTAGCCCCAGTTTGTTAAATCTTGCAATCCTTGGACTTACCCGCGTTCTGTCCCATACAGTCAACCTTCCCATGTATGCTGAAGACTTATGAATATGGGCCTCGGCAGTCACACGTGTATAGGTGCATGCACGGCTCCAAGAAGCCGTCACCCTGGCATTGTCGTAGCTGCATGCTCAAGGCCTCAGCATTCCGACCGAGAAGTGCGAGATTTTGCTGGGGCACCCACTAAAGAAAGCTTACTTACGCATTGGTCCATGCTTCGAATCCTGGTCAGATTTTTTTCTAACGCTACCTATAATCGACTATTACACTATTATAACAATTACATATGTTAACTTCAGTAATTATGGATTTATTTTATAGATATAAGGCACCACAGGACGGAAGATTTTGCGGGGGAGCTTGCGAAAGAATGCGTACGGATTAAAACAAACAAACAAACAAACAAACAAACAACAACAACAACAACAACAAGGCGACAAGGGCATCGCTGTCTCATAGATCGCAGAACAGGTAGTCGCTGATGCATTGATTTTTTTATTACCAGCCTTGTCGTGCATACGTTGTAAGCGATCCGCAACCTACTTAAATGCCGCCGAAAAATTCGCGTGCTCAAGTATAAACAGAAGCAAGTCGTCCTGCACACGATCTATACTTGGAGCTTGCTCCACAAAACACCACTTTAATCATCATCGTCCAGCACGCCATCTTTAGCTGTACTTGCAGCCTGGCAACATTGAGTTTCATATATGTTACAACAGGAGTGACCACGGCGTGTGTACGTTTGTCACTTCTTATCCTCCCCTTATTGAGCACGATCAAGCGAAACAAGTAATTCTTTTGAATAATATCTTGATGTTAGTGACGCATAATTTCATTTATACTTAGAATTTTTAATTACCAATGTCCTAGATTCAAGGTTTTCAATTCACCATTTCAATAAGAACGTTACTCTGATGATCGCATTATACAATGTATCCTGATTATCACTCCTCGTACTCCTATTTTTCTACCGTTTCCCTTACCTCTAAGCATAGTTGCTCACGAGAGGGTATTACCTCAGGCGAACCTCTCTGGATCTCCTTTAGTAAATTGTCACCCCTCTCTCGTTGCAGACATTTCTAAGAATACCTAAAATAGTCTAGGCAAAATAACACTAAGGAATCTCGACGGATATCGGTTTCGATGCCGTATGGGCTGTCATAAACAGTGGCGGAAGTTCTTACTGCTCATAAGTCTCAGTCATCACCACAGTAAAAATGTCTGCAATAACACTCTTGAATTATATTACACTGCAGCGCTTAGACCACCCGGTATCTGAGACTTGACATTGTTCAAATGATTAAAAACCCTCTTATATTCTTCCATTAAATACAAACATGTATTATTTTCTTACTTTCAGCAACTAATGCTGACATCAAGTGAATGAAAATAATTCTAACCTGCTCAGGCTTAACCTGAACACGGGGTAAAGCCTTTGTAATACTCGCGATATTTTTGGTAATATTTCTTTTTTGTATACGATGCTCCGTTGTGTTTTATTTAACCTCATTTCATTCAAGAAGCATACTTGGTTTCTTTTCTTGCATCCAAAGCTCCTATTATTGGACATTCTCTTGCGCACAGTTTCTAAGCCATGGTGGCGAAGTTTTTCAATGGTTGCCAGATAACTCAAGCTAATGCATTGTGCAGAGCTTTATGCTAGCCCAGCTGCAGTTATAAGAATGTTTTTTTATACGGCATGCGATATCTACAAGTTTAAACCCTTTGAGCAAAATCTATGCAACACAAATAATTAAAGTACATGGCACGCACACAAACAATTTACCCGCCGTAGCGAAGAAAACAGGCGTGTGCTTCAGGTGCATCGCCAACGCCTCACTCGAGAACCGAGCTCACACGCTCGGTGTCGGACGCTTGATCAACAGACCTGCCTATGTATCGGTCAACGCTCTGGCTTGTGAAACTGCCTTACATCTTTGGTGAAGGAACCCTGGAACTCCGCAGTCGGAAGTTGCCGCCTATCATGCCTGAAGTTGCAAGCCAAACACAACCGCCGGCCTCACCCACCCTTCTGTGTTCCGCTGATTGCGTCAGCGGGACCCAGCCATCTTCAGCGGCTCCGACGAAAAGGACGTCGAAGAGTGGCTCTCATACTATGAACGCGTGAGTGCCCACAAAAAAGGGGACGATGCTCACAAGCTGAACAACGTGGTCTTCTACCTCACGGGTGTCGCGAACGTGTTGTTCCGCAACCACGAATCTGATCTTGACCTTGGCATCTGGTCGGACTTCAATACGAGCTTCACGCAAGTTCTCGGTCGGCCCGCAGTGCGAAAGCTTTGTGCCGAAGAGCACTTGCGCAACCGTTTCCAGCAGCCCGGTGAGAACTTCACCAAACTCATGGAAGACGTCCTCGACCTTTGCAAGAACGTCGATGCATCAATGACCGAATAAGATAAGATCCGCCGTATTTTGAAGGGCATCGAAGACGACGCCTTTCAAATACTCCTATCTAAATATACGCAAACCTTCGTCGCTGATCTCTGTCAGAGTTACGATGAACTCCGCAGACAACTGACCCCGCTTTCTTCCACGCAGGATATCTTGGTTTCGAGCTTCACTGCAGTTCCCGACTACGGCCCCCTGTTCTGTGAGATCAAAGAGTTCATCCGTGCCAAAGTGGCTCGGCAGCTGTCTCTACTGACGGCCGTTCTAAGTGCTACGCCATCTTTGACTCCAAACCTGCGATAAATGATACAGGAGGAAGTATCTGAGGCTATTCCGTCTCCGCGTGCACCGCCGCCTGCTCCTGCACCTATAACATACGCTGATGTTGTACCGCGGACCATGCCACCGGCGTTTTTGTCACCACAGCCCGATGTACTATCCCTTCCGCCCACGTTTCCCGCCAGGATACCAGCCAACACTGGAACATGGCCCACGCCCGACAACCGCGCAATGTGCTTCAATTGCGGCATCCCCGATCACGTGGCACGGTTCTGTCACCATCGCTCATGGCTTCCTTGAGCTGACCACCCTGCGCCATCATACGCACCTCCGGCTACGTTATTGTCGTCGCCTCGTTAATCACGTCCGACTTTTCTACGCACCGCGAAACCTGGCCTGGAGTGGCGCTCGCCACCTCAGCGACGCCGTTCGCTTGCGCCAATGCGTCTCCGTGCGACTCCTACCAAGCAGAGAAAGTAGTCGCCGCAGTTCCCGAGGCAAGAACTGCGTCTGTGTGGAACAGCACAACGCCTCTCTATTCACCGACGAACGCTATTGAAGTATCTGCAGATGGAACTGGTTGCACTTGCGCTATAGTCTCTACACAGGAGCCACCGTTTCTGTAATTACCAAAGGAATTTTGTCACCCGTTCAGAAAAATAATGACGCCCTCGTCTGTCCTGTCGCTCCTTGCAGCAAGCGCACAGCACATTACCCCTGTTGCTGTAGACACTACCCCACACCTTCACCAAATATGTAAGGCGGTTTAATTAACAAGCCAGGACGTTGCACGATACACAGGAAGGTCTGTTGATCAAGCGTCGGGCACCGATCGCGAGAGCACTGTTCTCGAGCCAGACGTTGACGACGCGCCTGAAGCGAACAACAACTACAACAACCAAAACAACAACAACAACAACAAGATAACACGAACTCAGAAATCAGGCAGAAATGGGCATTAGACAAAGACAAGTTGCTACTACATACTCAGTTTCCGAGACACAGGCAGCGACGAGAGCGGTAAGAATAAGGAGCTTAGTCTTCATGTTAGCGCAGCGCTTCTGTTATTCGGTCAGCACTTTCCGAATTTATACTATTGACATTCTTCCTACGATGAAGTTATTTGAAGGCAGTACGATGATCAATCAAGATGATAGGGTATTGTTCCCTTCAATGGCAACATAACCAGTAACGCATTAGAAACGTTTAGCAAGTGGTGTTGTGGCATTCGCTGCTGCAAGGATCTAAGTGAGAATGCACTAGCGATTCCGGCTCTGCCGCTTATTTGAGTCTGCCACAACCAACATTCCGTGTGCCGCCTGCCACCTGCGTCCGCACTCAACATATAGCTGAAGGCATATGCTGCGACATCGCTCGCAAGTGGTCGTATGACTAATCGAAAAGGCTGCCGGCAGATTTGCCGCAAGCACATCACGAATAAGGACATGTGGTACGAACAGCAAGCGGTGAATAAAAATATATTACGGGCGTTCGGTCTTCTGCTTTAAGCGGAGGTCGTCTATTGTCTCCAAAATCAAGAACGACAACAAAAAGCAATCATTTTTTTTCACAACGATTTTTAATTCCACATAAACCAGATCTATATATCAGAGCTCTTGCAACGGCCGACCACCTGCAATATCGGCTCCAATGATAACCTCTAATGGCCGAGGGCCTGTACGCGTATATCTGCGATCATTAGAGCCGAGGCCAACCACGATTGTTGTGAATCTGTTTCACATTGTGAAGTGCTTATTAAGTGAGGTTTTATTAGCGAGCCCTCCTAAACCTCGTTAACTGTGGCTAGTGCTGGATGCTGTTCTTGCTTTCCTGCCGAGCAGCGCAACATAGAAAAACACATGTTAAAACATCATATTACAAAATTACAAAAAAATAAACGATACTATCATATCGTAACTCCGACAAGTATAAGCCCTCCAGTGCATCATTTCTTTATTAAAGTAAATAGCGTTTCCTGCCTATTTGTTCGGTTTTAAAGGTTGCAGAAGTTGGGGGCTCTAATTGCGCACATATATTAATTATGCCAATAAGATGTTTGAGAACCACGGGCTCCCGCGCGACGCCTTTGTGGCGTCTAACGTTTTAGACGAAACTTGGTTGGTTGAGGCGTTATGTCGCATTCCTCCGCCATCTCCCCTGACGGTGGCGGGGTGCGCTCGTTGCTGACATCCGCTGCCCATCTCCTGAGTAATACGCTGCTTCGTCTTGCGCGCCCTCCACAGCTTCGCGCAGAAGCGAAGCTGTAGTCAAGTTCCACAATGTGTGTAATCTGCTTGATTCTTTCTATCATTACTTCCGCCATGGAATTCTTATGAAGCGCCTAAAAGAAACACCAATTATGAGGCAATATGCATAAAGGCTACGCATAGTTAGGACTTCCGAAGAGCAGCTTGAACAGGATTAGCGGCGACGCGAACAGCAACGTCAGTATGCACAGGGGCATCTCGTTCAGGCAAGGCATGACGCAGCGGTTCCTGCCCAAAGCGAGCTGCGCGCGGTTATGATGCCTCAAGTGAAACGCGAATATGATGAGCAACGAAAAGAACAGCAACGTCATTATGCACAACGCCGTCGTGCACAGGCTCGGCAGGACCAAGTTCAAGCCTACGTCACATAGATCTCTCTGCACAGGTGATAACACAGCTTCTCTGGCCAAGCACCTTCACAGTTTGTACCTGCGACCATTTGTTGTGTCGGCGTCGTCTACCGCGCTTTTTCGAAGAATGGAAGAATTACAAATTACATACTGAGATAAACACGCCTGGCTGCGTTGCTGTCTGTTCGAGTGAGGTATAGGCAAAGTAGGCGTTATTCTGTAACTCAAGATAATTATGTTTCCGGGTTAACAAGCAAACCAAGGTTACCTCCAGAACCCGGAGGGGGGGGGGGGGTTCACAAGGAAACCTTTGATTTGAAAATTATAGTGCGACGCTCCTCCTACTCACTTCACGCGAGGAGTGAGCGAAAGGTGCGGTGGGCAATGACTGCACCCGAATCTAACCCCCAACTCCCTCAGGAAAACTTTGTGTATCGTGGACTTCACCTGCAGGCCTAATCACCCTGGGCTTAATCATATGGCTGTTTACACTCTCGTTTTAAATACTGTTTATGTGTTTTCTTTAGCCTCAAAACAATTAGTGTTAAAAAGGAGGAATTGTCGGCGTTCCATCAATCTTTGCTATCATTTTTTTTCACCGGATTATGGCAGTTATTAGGTTGTCGCTTCGTGGAAGACGCGGCTTCATTAGTTTAAATCTCTTGAAACCGTTACGAATTGCGTACTTTAAAAGGCTTGTCTGACCATGCCTCTGCCGACCCCAAGAAGGCGTGGAAGAGGCTACTCCCATTTAGCCCGAGTAACCCCAACGTTGACAGGCGTTTGCACCACAACATTCGTGCCATGGTAGCACTAACCCTCATCTACACCGATCGAGCCACGTCACTCAGCTTGATTACAGAATATGCGACAGCCATGCATCAAAGAACAATATCAGGGACGCGTGAGAGTCCAGCGTCCCCACACATTGAACAGCCTAGCATATCCCGTGATACGTCGATAAAAAGCGGTTTAACTCGACCCGTGAGATTCCTCCTTTCGCCATCTCTCCCATGTGCATGAGGCTTGTCGTGCGCAAATCTGTTCTCAATGGTATTTTCATTTCTGAAACACATTTCTCAGAAAGAGCGTGTGCGTCAGCTATGCAGATATTGTAGGCGCAAAACTAAGACTATTTCTCTGTAGAAAGCGCTAAAAGAAATAAAATACTAAAGCATTGGCAAGAACGTGGCATTAGCACTATGCACAAAGCACAAAGGCTATGCAGTTTTAACCTTTGAGTAGCTTCAAGTTTGGCGGTGATATTGGGCAGTGATATTCAAAAAGGCAAAGCGTACGCCTTAAGCACACTGTGTGCGTTCTTTGAAATCAAACTTCCAGGCACTTTATAAATTGAGCGCGCAGGCAAGTTCAATAGGAGAATTCATTGATAGCTTATATGAATTTCGAAAGGTGTAAAATAAATATCTAAACATGTACCGTTTCTATTTGACTCCAGAAAGCGCAACGTATAATTTTTGAAACGCTGAATTTCATGCCTGGGAAATCTGATTTAGTGCTGTAAACCTGATGCACAGCCCCTACAAAAGTTTTTGATATTTTGGAGGGAGTTGTTAGTTGTGGCTAGTTCAGGAAATGAATTACTGATTAAATAATAACCATGTTAATTTATTTTTATTCAATTATATTTTAGCTGTTTTTTCATAGTAATATACTCTCCGAGGCAAGAAATACGTTTGAGAAAGTTGTTTTAATATTCTTTGACTTGGAATTGTGATCAAGCATTCCAGGGTTATTTTATGACTCGCGCTTCAACATGAAAGGGAAGCATGTACAACCGTCACCACAAAACTACCGACGCACTTGACATTGCAGCCTGGCAGCTGGGATGGTGCCGCGGAACCGATGATGGAAAGGTGTTCTGAGAAGCACACGTTCTTTTCGCGCGCTCTGCTTTTAGTAATGGAAAATAAGAAGAAACTTCGAAATGTCGAAATAGGGCATCTTCGTCAACTGGTGAGATAGATAATGTACGCAGTTGCCATTTGGCTTCAAGCACGACGTGTTTTTGCTAGGCAGCGGAAAGGCGTCAAAAATATTTAGGTGCGTCAACATGCTCTCCCGCTTGCTTTCTTTTCTGCAAGGGCGAGGTAAATGCGTGGAAGATTTAGCCGCACTTGTTATTCAAGGAGACAACAATAAATACATTTGTGGAAATAACGCTACTTTGCAGGGATAATAAGATTTTTTTTTCATTTACAATTCTTGTTACAAAAACACCTCTCGTCGTTGAAATAAAATGGAAAGAGGAACGTCCTACTTCTGAAAATTGACTTGCTACAGTTTGCACTTCTTTATGCTACCATCATTTATTGTTAATGGTCCTAATATTTCGTCTGTTCTTTCTTAATTTCTTACTTAATCACTGAAAGAATTTCTTACATCTGTTACATTTCAGCTGGTCGTATGCCTGACAAGCATTGCCGGCATTTCAAGGGCCATTTAGTCAACCATAATTTTTTGAAATCTGATAGAAAATCATTGAAGAATTAAGATTAAAAACAGTTCAGTCCCATGACGATGTTTTCCGCAGGCGATGTTATACATTTATTTACTCAGGCAATCAGTATTATTATTTGTTTTGAACACATATATACAATTAACAGGAAAGGGAAAGCTAGGGGCAGGCTGTCAACTGCCACCGGAAAGGGCACAACGCCTGCCTACTCTTCAGAAGGGAGGTGGCAGTAACACAGAAATGCAAGATATTAAGGACGGGAGGAAAGAGGAAAGGAAGAGCAACAGGACAAATCTAAAGAATAAAGTAGAACACACAGTGCAGATGACACAAAGTAGGGCCGGTCATTGGTCGTCACGCTACATAGAATGTTGAATCAAATAGTTTCGACGCTACAAACGTGAACCTAAGTTACTTAACTCTAAAAAAGTAAGTGGAGCGCGATGAGCATGATCACGTTTATACGCACAACCACTGGGGTACAAACATTCGTCGAATGCCATACACCGTAGGCCAAGGAGATGATAGTCTCTCACTAGCGACATGCTCTGCGCACTGAGAGCGGGACACTGAAATATAAGATGCTGAAATGTCTCCCAACGGCCACAAGACGTACACGATGGACTCACCACACGTCCTTGTCTGCACAAACGTTCGTGCACATTCACACAGACCACCCTCAGCTTGAGTAATTGTGCTCTAGTGCGTCGAGGCAAGCTTCGACCGCGAACACGGGGCGGGAACGTTCCATTTTCGACGCGCTGGCCTGGATGCTGCTTGTGCAGGTGGCGACGAATCAGTAGACGAGCGTCATCAAGCTTGCACAAAATTTCTCACCAGTCACAGTTGTGATGAGCGCAAGTTGAAGCGAGCCGATCAGCCTCTTCATTTCCCGCGATTCCTACGTGGGAAAGTATCCATTGAGCAACGAGAGACACCCCACGTGATGAAATTTTGCTCGCAGAGTCAGCAATGCTGCGTACAAGTGAACAATCAATCTCACTGCATTATAACCTGCTGAGAGCAGCGCGGGAGTCCGTAAAGATGACAGTCTTCGATGTAGTTAACTCCTCTTGCACGTATTTCAGTGCAACATTAATCGCTGCTAGCTCAGCAGTTGTTGACGTAGTTGGATGAAGTATTTGCTATGGCGGGACTTGCTGAGAAACTAGGGCAGACCCACGGGCTCGAGCATACCATATACGCAGATGACATCACCATGTGGGTGTCCAAAGGAACCCCGGGCATGGTGCAGGACATCTTGCAAGAAGCAGTGAACGCCATAGAAGAATTTCTAATTCCCACAGGACTCAGATGCTCGCCTACCAAGTCGGAGCTGCTCGTACGCAGACCCACGCAGAAGGGCCGCAGGCCATACTCGTCAGACTTCGATTATAATCAAGAAATTACCGTACGAACCACTTCGGGACACGCCATACCGTGCGTCGACAAAATCAGAGTCCTGGGTATGATCGTAGAGACTAAAGACGTCAATGCCTCTACGGTTCAGAAGCTCATCACGAAAACCAACAACGCTATTGGGCTCATCAGGAGAATTGCCAATAGACACAGGGGCCTCAAGGAACATAATCTCATCAAACTCATACACGCGTTCGTCACCTGTCACTTCGCATACGTTGCGGCAATGCTCAATTGGACACGATCTGAAAAAGACAGACTGAATGCCCAAATCAGAAAGGTCACCAAGCAAGCCCTCGGCATTCCAACCAGCACCAGCAACGAGAAGCTGGGCCACCTGGGCATGCACAACACCCTGGAAGAAATTGCCGAAGCCCAGCAGCGCGCCCAGCTTGCTAGGCTTTCGACGACGCCTCCGGGGCGCACGATCCTAGAGAAGCTAGGCTTTGCACAAGGAAACATAGAAAAAGACTTTGCGGACCTCCCACGGGACATCCGTGCCAAGATCATGGTCCGCCCTATACCCAGAAACGTACACCCCGAAAACAACAGGGGCAGACGACAAGCGAGAGGACAATTCCTTCTTAACCAAGCCTTGGCGAACCGTGAACGCTCAGCTTTTGTCGACACGGCGGCATACACGGGAAACAAAGCTTTCGCAGTGGCGGTTGTGGACGGCCGTGGATCCACAAGATATGCAGCCACGGTAATTGCAAGGAAGCCTGAACAGGCCGAACAGGTTGCGATCGCTGTTGCGCTCACCGACGACAATCTTTCCCATATCTACAGCGACTCCATAGCCGCTATCAGAGCTTTCCAAAAGGGCACGGTCTGCGCACAGGCTCTCCGAATTGTTTCAAAGAAAGACATTAAGAACCACTTCATATACTGGTTCCCGGCGCACTTAGGACCAAAGATCGGCGACGTCCCCAACCTTAACGAGGCGGCACACGAGGCTGCGCGCGCGCTTACAGACCGCGCGGCTTCACCCAACCACTCGGAGAATAAGGACGCGCCCACTACATACAATGAAATCACTAAACACTACTATCTACAACGCAGACAGTATAGCACGCCACACCGCACGCTCACTCGAGCTCAAGGGGTTACACTCAGAATGCTACAAACAGACACATACCCCACTCAAAACAGATTACACCATTACATGCCTGAGCTCTACGACAAGTCTCATTGCACCAATTGCAACACATCCCTTAACGTATATCATTTACTCGGGCCGTGCTCGCAAGCTCACGTAAACTACGAACAGGACAAGCGCAAGTTTGAAGAAGCAATCCGAAGCGAAGAACTCGCTCCCCAACTCTGGGCCGTCCAGCAGGTCCACGACGCCGCCAGGAAACTCAACCTCCCGGTTCCGTCGTGGGAGACGCCCACTCCATGAGAGCCCAAAGCTCTCGTGGCCTGCAGGACCTGAATAAAGTTGATTTCCTTCCTTCCTTGAAAGATACGCCGTACTTGAGTCGAAGGGTAGAAAAAAGATGCAGAGGCGCCTTGACAGTCGCTGTGTACAGATGCATCTGTGAATACTTGAACATAATCTGGAAACATTTCGAACATGTGAGACTGAGCCAATTGGAATATTGCCGAAACAGGCGTATCAGACTTTTTGCGCATGTCAGGGATTGTGAGGTAAATGGGGAATGTATGTTTCATGACATCTTTTGGAGGCGGAGGCGTAATTGAAGCAGCATGTTCAGAAATGTCAGTGATAGTCATAAATAATGCCGCCATTTTTCCCATGCGAGATAACGGGTGGTGAATGAGATGATCAAGGAGCGAATGAGCGTTCGATGCACGGTGCAGGCGCTCAATATGACATAGAGCTGTCTGGTCAGCTTGCAGCCTCATGGGTAACGTAAACACGCTTCCCTATGCATGCAGTGGTTTATGGAACATGTGAAGCTTACCTGCTAGCCTAAGTCGCGAAACGCTGTCGACGGTGCATGTCATTCGCATAGCACCAGAATGAAATGCCCTCATTGGTGGTTCCGTTGCTGGTTCCTACATTCGCTGATGACTTTATGCGGCAGGGAAGGGGACTAAAACAAGGCATAGCACGCTCAACAACGTACGTAAAATATATGGCACATGCGCGTCCTCGTTAGTTTAGGCAAGGGAAAGGTGGAAATTGAGATTTTCTTGGACAACAGAAAAAAAAAGGCAATGAAAGAAAATACCACGCTGAGAGATAAATTTCCCTTGTTTTCTTGCATTTCAAAACCATCGCACGAGAATGCTGATCTAACGTAGCACCTGCATTAAGAAATCAAAATCGCTGTCAGGCTACGCCTGACTACTTGGAGAGATACCACAAGTGCAGAACGTGCACCCCAAAGCTATCCATAAAGGTTGTACTTTAACAGGAACTTGAGTTGAGCTACCGCGTCGTTATTTCCCTGTCACTTTCTTGGGTATGGTAAAATCACAATGATAGAACATCGCCCGCGTAATGCGAAGACGTAGGATCGTTCCCGACTTGCTGCAAGTTGTTTTTTCGTCCCCTTTCCTTTCGATTTATTTAAAATTTCTTCAATTAATTTAATAAGTACAAGTAACTTCCTCTATGTTGCCCTCGGTGTCAGTGTTTGTTGGCTACTTATGATCTGATTAATAAAAAATTGGGCCCCTTGGTTGACCCAATTTCTTCTGGTTTATTACATGACGAGGGTCTCGAATCTGGCTACATTGATGCCTCCAGGTAGCATATGTGGGTTTATTGACCAGTTGCCTTCACCCAAAAAGATCACGTTCTCGTGACGCCTGTGGCAAAAAGGATGTTCCACGTCCGCCGCCAAGGTCTGTGAGTGGTGGCACTGGCTAACACTCCCAGGGTTCTACTAGGGCACATAAATACCTTAGTAAGTTGGTGGGGAAACAGCGCCGCGGTAGCTGAATCGGTAGAGCATCGCACACGTAATGCGAAGACGTGGGATCGTTTCCCACCTGCGGCAAGCTGTTTTTTCATCCACTTTCATTCCGATTTTTCAAAATAGTTTCTTCAAGTGACCTAGTACGTACAAGTAATTTTCGCTATGTTGTCCTGGGCGTTGTTGGTTGTTGGTTTCTTGTGATGTGATTAATAAAAATAGGGCCCCTCGGCTAACACCATTTCTTCTCGTTTGCTTGACAAGAAAGCACTTACGGCCATACCGTATAAATTTAGATTGAAGAAACGTTTCTCTTATTTCTTAAAGATGAACACCGCTCAAACTCGTAAAGCGGACGACTGTTCCAGGGTGTGCAGAAGCTTAGCAGCATTAAAGCCCCGCCGCGTCTAGACGACACTACGTAAGCTGCTGCCGATCAGATCAAGTTTTGTACCAGCCGCGTTAGCTACGTGGCCGTGACGTTGCTCGGGCTCACGGGTTCCATCCCTACCGCGTCATCCAGCTATCAACAGGGGCGAAATGCAAGAAGGCTCGCGGTACTTAGATTTAGGAGAATGTTAAGTTATTCGAGCTGGTCAAAATAAATGATGATTCCGTGATAACCGCCTTTATCATATTAAGGCTGTTGCGTTGGCTACATAGAGCTCCGTAGTTTAATTATGGCTTAACACTTCTTCCACAGTGGCATGCATCGTGTCAGGCAACGATGGTACTAACCTTCTCGCAGGCAACGGTGTACAGCAGCGTCTCCATCAAACACGTCTCAATGTGTGTTCAGTGTACTTTATTGACAAATACAGGGGGCGCACGCAAGATAACATTCAGCATCAACTCACCACTATCGCGTTGTCCTAAGAGTTGTAGAATTTAGACAGTCACCGTCGAAATCACCGCCAATTATCGTCGAAAAGCAAGAAGAGCAAACAAAGCTTTGCTGACAATGGTTCTGATAGCGCGCGGGCTCTACAGACGTTTTTAAAGACAAAGTATTTTTTAGTGAATTGCCGCCACTCTAACCTAGCGCGTATATTTCTAGCCTCTTAACACGGGCCGATCCCGGAGATGGCGCAGCCCAAAATGTAGGCTGATAGGTACGAATGCAGGTGATGTTCCGAAAAAAAAAATATATATATATCTGCAAATTGTCCGACTGTAGGTATTGAACACACGACCACTAGCACTAGCACAGCAAGCGGATGCTCTAACCAGTAGAACACGGGTGCATGGCCCAGCAACGGGAATAGAACATCCTTAGGCTTTTCTCACGTGAAATCCAGCGCGCTGAAGCGCTCAGCGCGTTTTATTGCGATATAATTTATATAAACATTCCGTGGGATGTTTCGGCGTCCTTGATTATTAAAGGTTAAAGTACTGATTTGTTTAGCTTTTATTCGTCTTCTGAAGAAGATTACTCACGTTAACTTATGCTTTCCCTTTGCATCCCAATTGCAAGACCAGGTGACGAAATACGTCTAGGCGCCTTCGTGTTCTAATCGTAAGGACTAGTGCACAGAAGCGGGTGTATATTAAGACCCGCATTTAAACAGCTTTGCTTGTAAGAACTAATTTTAACGCAGCTATGCAGACCCTGCCACATTGTGTCCTAGTTTTCTCACACGTAGTAGCCATGGTAGTATCTTTAGTTGCAGGGTCTGTGCAGCAAAGCAACACGTTCCTCATACCGCACAAACATGCCTCCGCATGTTGATTATCGCAGTTTATTCGGATCGTAGTTCTGAAACGCGATCTCCAGGAAATCCCCTTGGAAGAGCAGATGAGACCGTCTACATAATTGCCAGATGGCGCAACGCATGCTCAACATGCGGCCATCTGCTTCGGTGCCCACGCTCCCGTCTCTTCGCTGAACCCTCGCCCTTTCCACCAGTCGCCAATGATCCGCATACGCAGACCAGCTTACCGCCTACCTTCCACTGATGCGGATGAAGTACTTTGCGGCATTGCTCCTTGACGACGCCACTGTCTCGCTGCTGATTGTGAGTTAGCCGGTGAGAACTCGCGACAGGCGGCACAATGCAACTGGCAGCAACCGGCAGCAAGAGAGGCGCAGGGGGGTTCACAAGGGAACCTTCGCATTAAAAATTATAGTAGGATGTTCCTTCTACTCTCCTCCCGCGGAAACTAACGCGAAAGGTGCGGTGCGCAGTGACTGCACCCGACTCCCACCCCCTACTCTCTCAGGAAAAGATTGTGTATCGTGGACTTCAACTGCAGGCTTAATCACCTGCGAACTTTCTGTAAATGCCTATTTACGCTATCTTTTCTAACAACTGTTTGTGTTCTGTTTTGAGCTTAAAAACCAGGCGAGTTAATGAGGAGACATTGTCGGCGTTCTTTCAATTTTTACTATTATTTTTTTAACCGGAATATGGCAGTTATTAAGTAGTCGCTTGGTGGAAGACGCGGCTACTATAGTTGAAATCTCTTGAAAACTGTTGCGACTTCTGTACTTTAAAAGGCGTGTCTGATCCCGCCTCTGCCGACCCCAAGGAAGTGAGGAAGAGGCTACTCCCATTTGCGCCCTAGTAACCCCAACGTTAGCTGGCGTTTTCCGCACAATATTCGCGCCATCTTTCGCACTCATTCGCATCTAAACCGATAGACCCACGTGCCTCAGCTTGATTACAGGATATGCGACAGCCATGCAATGAAAAACAATACCAGGGGACGCGTGAAAGTCTGCCATCCCCGCACATTGAAATGCCTAGAATACCTCGTGATACGTTCATAAAAAGCTGCTTAACTTGACCCGTGAGATTCCTCCCTTCATAATTTTTGCCATGTGTATGAAGCTTGTTTTGCGGAAGTTTGTTCTCACCCCTTGCATTCTTATTTCTCAAACACATTTCTCAGGAAGAGCGTGTGCGTCAGCAATCCAGATTTTGTAGGCGGAAAACAAAAGATATTTCTCTGTGAAAAGAACTAACAAAAATAACGTACCGAAGCATTCACAAGAACGTGGCATTAGCACGATCGCGTCGCAAAGGCTATGCAGTTTCGACCTTAGAGTAGCTTCAAGTTTGGCGGTGATATCCGGCAATGGCCTTTACAGCAAAGCGTCTTAAACGCACTCTGCCTGTGTTCATTGAAACAAGACATCTAGGCACTTTCCAACATGAACACGCAGGCAAGTTGAATAGCATAACTCATTGACAGTTTATCCGTATTTCGAAAGCTGTAAAATAAATATCTAAGCATGCACCGCTTCTATTTAACATATGCTTCGTGCGTGAACACGAACGTCTAATATGCACATACGTCACCACAAAACTCCCGACGGATTTGAAATTGCAGCTTGGCAGCTTGGATTTTACAGGAGAACCAATGACCTCAGAACCACGTCTTCTCGCTCGCTGTACTTTCATGAATGTAAAATAAAAAGAAATTTCGAAATGTCAAACAAGGGCTTCTTTGCTAACTGGTGAGATGGATAATGTACGCAGTTTTCATGTGGCTTCCCGTGTGATGTTTCTTTCCTAGTCAGCGGAAAGGAGTCAGAAATATTTAGGTGCTTAAACTTGCTGTCTCGCTTGCATTGTTTTCTGCAAGGGCGAGTTAAATGCGTGAAAGATTTAGCCGCACTTCTTATTGCAGGAGACTACAATAAATAAATTTGTGGCAATAACGCTTTTTTGCAGGGGTAATAAGGTTTCTTTTCATTTACGTTTCTGGTAACAAAACCACGTCTCGTCGTTCAAATAAAATAAAAGGAGGAACGTTCAAACTTCAGGAAATTGACTTGCTACAGTTTGCACTTATTTATGCTACGCTCTTACATTGTTAATGGTCCTAATATTTCGTCTATTTTTTTTACTTAATCACTGAAAGCATTTTTTACATCGGCTGCACTTCAGCTGGTCGTCTGCCCGACTAGCGTTGCAGGCTTTTGAGGTGCTCTTTAATCAACCATAATTTTTCGAAATCAGATCAAAAATATTCAAGAATTTAGATGAAAAATGTTCAGTCCCATGACGATGTTTTCCGCAGGCGACGTTATACATTTATTTACTGAGCCAATCAGTAAAGCATTACAGTAGATCACATTGTGGTTCTACTTTGTTCATAGCTTTGTAATTTCGTAGTGTGCCGTGTCTGTTGGCGCTTCGTTTTTTGAAACATTACAGCTCTTAAGAAAACCGCGGAAAAGAAGTAGTGGCTGACATGCAACTCGTACTTTCACCTACATTTCTCCTCACACAACGCATGTTTATTACAGATATATAGCTGTAAAAGTCGTACAACGCGACAATAAATGTAAACACGTTTCCCTATATATGCAGTTGTTCATGGAACATGTGAAGGTTATCTGCTAGTCTAAGTCGCGAAACGCTGCCAACGGTCATGTCATTCGCACAGCACCAGAATCAAAATGAAAAGAGAAACGTTCTGCTTTTGAAAATTGACTTGCTACAGTTTGTACTTCTTTATACTACCATCTTTCAATGTTAATAGCCTTGCTATTTCGTCGGTATTTTAGTTTCTTATTCACTGAAAACATTTTTTGCATCTGCTGCATTTCAGCTGGTCGTCTGCCAAAAGGCAATTCAGGCATTTAAGGTGCCCTTTAGTGAACCATAGTTTTTGAACTCTGATAGGAAATTCCTCTCGAATTAAGATGAAAAACAGTTCAGTCCCATGACGATGTTTTCCGCAGGCGATGTTATACATTTATTTACTCAGGCAATCAGTATTATTATTTGTTTTGAACACATATATACAATTAACAGGAAAGGGAAAGCTAGGGGCAGGCTGTCAACTGCCACCGGAAAGGGCACAACGCCTGCCTACTCTTCAGAAGGGAGGTGGCAGTAACACAGAAATGCAAGATATTAAGGACGGGAGGAAAGAGGAATGGAAGAGCAACAGGACAAATCTAAAGAATAAAGTAGAACACACAGTGCAGATGACACAAAGTAGGGCCGGTCATTGGTCGTCACGCTACATAGAATGTTGAATCAAATAGTTTCGACGCTACAAACGTGAACCTAAGTTACTTAACTCTAAAAAAGTAAGTGGAGCGCGATGAGCATGATCACGTTTATACGCACAACCACTGGGGTACAAACATTCGTCGAATGCCATACACCGTAGGCCAAGGAGATGATAGTCTCTCACTAGCGACATGCTCTGCGCACTGAGAGCGGGACACTCAAATATAAGATGCTGAAATGTCTCCCAACGGCCACAAGACGTACACGATGGACTCACCACACGTCCTTGTCTGCACAAACGTTCGTGCACATTCACACAGACCACCCTCAGCTTGAGTAATTGTGCTCTAGTGCGTCGAGGCAAGCTTCGACCGCGAACACGGGGCGGGAACGTTCCATTTTCGACGCGCTGGCCTGGATGCTGCTTGTGCAGGTGGCGACGAATCAGTAGACGAGCGTCATCAAGCTTGCACAAAATTTCTCACCAGTCACAGTTGTGATGAGCGCAAGTTGAAGCGAGCCGATCAGCCTCTTCATTTCCCGCGATTCCTACGTGGGAAAGTATCCATTGAGCAACGAGAGACACCCCACGTGATGAAATTTTGCTCGCAGAGTCAGCAATGCTGCGTACAAGTGAACAATCAATCTCACTGCATTATAACCTGCTGAGAGCAGCGCGGGAGTCCGTAAAGATGACAGTCTTCGATGTAGTTAACTCCTCTTGCACGTATTTCAGTGCAACATTAATCGCTGCTAGCTCAGCAGTTGTTGACGTAGTTGGATGAAGTATTTGCTATGGCGGGACTTGCTGAGAAACTAGGGCAGACCCACGGGCTCGAGCATACCATATACGCAGATGACATCACCATGTGGGTGTCCAAAGGAACCCCGGGCATGGTGCAGGACATCTTGCAAGAAGCAGTGAACGCCATAGAAGAATTTCTAATTCCCACAGGACTCAGATGCTCGCCTACCAAGTCGGAGCTGCTCGTACGCAGACCCACGCAGAAGGGCCGCAGGCCATACTCGTCAGACTTCGATTATAATCAAGAAATTACCGTACGAACCACTTCGGGACACGCCATACCGTGCGTCGACAAAATCAGAGTCCTGGGTATGATCGTAGAGACTAAAGACGTCAATGCCTCTACGGTTCAGAAGCTCATCACGAAAACCAACAACGCTATTGGACTCATCAGGAGAATTGCCAATAGACACAGGGGCCTCAAGGAACATAATCTCATCAAACTCATACACGCGTTCGTCACCTGTCACTTCGCATACGTTGCGGCAATGCTCAATTGGACACGATCTGAAAAAGACAGACTGAATGCCCAAATCAGAAAGGTCACCAAGCAAGCCCTCGGCATTCCAACCAGCACCAGCAACGAGAAGCTGGGCCACCTGGGCATGCACAACACCCTGGAAGAAATTGCCGAAGCCCAGCAGCGCGCCCAGCTTGCTAGGCTTTTGACGACGCCTCCGGGGCGCACGATCCTAGAGAAGCTAGGCTTTGCACAAGGAAACATAGAAAAAGACTTTGCGGACCTCCCACGGGACATCCGTGCCAAGATCATGGTCCGCCCTATACCCAGAAACGTACACCCCGAAAACAACAGGGGCAGGCGACAAGCGAGAGGACAATTCCTTCTTAACCAAGCCTTGGCGAACCGTGAACGCTCAGCTTTTGTCGACGCGGCGGCATACACGGGAAACAAAGCTTTCGCAGTGGCGGTTGTGGACGGCCGTGGATCCACAAGATATGCAGCCACGGTAATTGCAAGGAAGCCTGAACAGGCCGAACAGGTTGCGATCGCTGTTGCGCTCACCGACGACAATCTTTCCCATATCTACAGCGACTCCATAGCCGCTATCAGAGCTTTCCAAAAGGGCACGGTCTGCGCACAGGCTCTCCGAATTGTTTCAAAGAAAGAGATTAAGAACCACTTCATATACTGGTTCCCGGCGCACTTAGGACCAAAGATCGGCGACGTCCCCAACCTTAACGAGGCGGCACACGAGGCTGCGCGCGCGCTTACAGACCGCGCGGCTTCACCCAACCACTCGGAGAATAAGGACGCGCCCACTACATACAATGAAATCACTAAACACTACTATCTACAACGCAGACAGTATAGCACGCCACACCGCACGCTCACTCGAGCTCAAGGGGTTACACTCAGAATGCTACAAACAGACACATACCCCACTCAAAACAGATTACACCATTACATGCCTGAGCTCTACGACAAGTCTCATTGCACCAATTGCAACACATCCCTTAACGTATATCATTTACTCGGGCCGTGCTCGCAAGCTCACGTAAACTACGAACAGGACAAGCGCAAGTTTGAAGAAGCAATCCGAAGCGAAGAACTCGCTCCCCAACTCTGGGCCGTCCAGCAGGTCCACGACGCCGCCAGGAAACTCAACCTCCCGGTTCCGTCGTGGGAGACGCCCACTCCATGAGAGCCCAAAGCTCTCGTGGCCTGCAGGACCTGAATAAAGTTGATTTCCTTCCTTCCTTGAAAGATACGCCGTACTTGAGTCGAAGGGTAGAAAAAAGATGCAGAGGCGCCTTGACAGTCGCTGTGTACAGATGCATCTGTGAATACTTGAACATAATCTGGAAACATTTCGAACATGTGAGACTGAGCCAATTGGAATATTGCCGAAACAGGCGTATCAGACTTTTTGCGCATGTCAGGGATTGTGAGGTAAATGGGGAATGTATGTTTCATGACATCTTTTGGAGGCGGAGGCGTAATTGAAGCAGCATGTTCAGAAATGTCAGTGATAGTCATAAATAATGCCGCCATTTTTCCCATGCGAGATAACGGGTGGTGAATGAGATGATCAAGGAGCGAATGAGCGTTCGATGCACGGTGCAGGCGCTCAATATGACATAGAGCTGTCTGGTCAGCTTGCAGCCTCATGGGTAACGTAAACACGCTTCCCTATGCATGCAGTGGTTTATGGAACATGTGAAGCTTACCTGCTAGCCTAAGTCGCGAAACGCTGTCGACGGTGCATGTCATTCGCATAGCACCAGAATGAAATGCCCTCATTGGTGGTTCCGTTGCTGGTTCCTACATTCGCTGATGACTTTATGCGGCAGGGAAGGGGACTAAAACAAGGCATAGCACGCTCAACAACGTACGTAAAATATATGGCACATGCGCGTCCTCGTTAGTTTAGGCAAGGGAAAGGTGGAAATTGAGATTTTCTTGGACAACAGAAAAAAAAAGGCAATGAAAGAAAATACCACGCTGAGAGATAAATTTCCCTTGTTTTCTTGCATTTCAAAACCATCGCACGAGAATGCTGATCTAACGTAGCACCTGCATTAAGAAATCAAAATCGCTGTCAGGCTACGCCTGACTACTTGGAGAGATACCACAAGTGCAGAACGTGCACCCCAAAGCTATCCATAAAGGTTGTACTTTAACAGGAACTTGAGTTGAGCTACCGCGTCGTTATTTCCCTGTCACTTTCTTGGGTATGGTAAAATCACAATGATAGAACATCGCCCGCGTAATGCGAAGACGTAGGATCGTTCCCGACTTGCTGCAAGTTGTTTTTTCGTCCCCTTTCCTTTCGATTTATTTAAAATTTCTTCAATTAATTTAATAAGTACAAGTAACTTCCTCTATGTTGCCCTCGGTGTCAGTGTTTGTTGGCTACTTATGATCTGATTAATAAAAAATTGGGCCCCTTGGTTGACCCAATTTCTTCTGGTTTATTACATGACGAGGGTCTCGAATCTGGCTACATTGATGCCTCCAGGTAGCATATGTGGGTTTATTGACCAGTTGCCTTCACCCAAAAAGATCACGTTCTCGTGACGCCTGTGGCAAAAAGGATGTTCCACGTCCGCCGCCAAGGTCTGTGAGTGGTGGCACTGGCTAACACTCCCAGGGTTCTACTAGGGCACATAAATACCTTAGTAAGTTGGTGGGGAAACAGCGCCGCGGTAGCTGAATCGGTAGAGCATCGCACACGTAATGCGAAGACGTGGGATCGTTTCCCACCTGCGGCAAGCTGTTTTTTCATCCACTTTCATTCCGATTTTTCAAAATAGTTTCTTCAAGTGACCTAGTACGTACAAGTAATTTTCGCTATGTTGTCCTGGGCGTTGTTGGTTGTTGGTTTCTTGTGATGTGATTAATAAAAATAGGGCCCCTCGGCTAACACCATTTCTTCTCGTTTGCTTGACAAGAAAGCACTTACGGCCATACCGTATAAATTTAGATTGAAGAAACGTTTCTCTTATTTCTTAAAGATGAACACCGCTCAAACTCGTAAAGCGGACGACTGTTCCAGGGTGTGCAGAAGCTTAGCAGCATTAAAGCCCCGCCGCGTCTAGACGACACTACGTAAGCTGCTGCCGATCAGATCAAGTTTTGTACCAGCCGCGTTAGCTACGTGGCCGTGACGTTGCTCGGGCTCACGGGTTCCATCCCTACCGCGTCATCCAGCTATCAACAGGGGCGAAATGCAAGAAGGCTCGCGGTACTTAGATTTAGGAGAATGTTAAGTTATTCGAGCTGGTCAAAATAAATGATGATTCCGTGATAACCGCCTTTATCATATTAAGGCTGTTGCGTTGGCTACATAGAGCTCCGTAGTTTAATTATGGCTTAACACTTCTTCCACAGTGGCATGCATCGTGTCAGGCAACGATGGTACTAACCTTCTCGCAGGCAACGGTGTACAGCAGCGTCTCCATCAAACACGTCTCAATGTGTGTTCAGTGTACTTTATTGACAAATACAGGGGGCGCACGCAAGATAACATTCAGCATCAACTCACCACTATCGCGTTGTCCTAAGAGTTGTAGAATTTAGACAGTCACCGTCGAAATCACCGCCAATTATCGTCGAAAAGCAAGAAGAGCAAACAAAGCTTTGCTGACAATGGTTCTGATAGCGCGCGGGCTCTACAGACGTTTTTAAAGACAAAGTATTTTTTAGTGAATTACCGCCACTCTAACCTAGCGCGTATATTTCTAGCCTCTTAACACGGGCCGATCCCGGAGATGGCGCAGCCCAAAATGTAGGCTGATAGGTACGAATGCAGGTGATGTTCCGAAAAAAAAAAATATATATATATCTGCAAATTGTCCGACTGTAGGTATTGAACACACGACCACTAGCACTAGCACAGCAAGCGGATGCTCTAACCAGTAGAACACGGGTGCATGGCCCAGCAACGGGAATAGAACATCCTTAGGCTTTTCTCACGTGAAATCCAGCGCGCTGAAGCGCTCAGCGCGTTTTATTGCGATATAATTTATATAAACATTCCGTGGGATGTTTCGGCGTCCTTGATTATTAAAGGTTAAAGTACTGATTTGTTTAGCTTTTATTCGTCTTCTGAAGAAGATTACTCACGTTAACTTATGCTTTCCCTTTGCATCCCAATTGCAAGACCAGGTGACGAAATACGTCTAGGCGCCTTCGTGTTCTAATCGTAAGGACTAGTGCACAGAAGCGGGTGTATATTAAGACCCGCATTTAAACAGCTTTGCTTGTAAGAACTAATTTTAACGCAGCTATGCATACCCTGCCACATTGTGTCCTAGTTTTCTCACACGTAGTAGCCATGGTAGTATCTTTAGTTGCAGGGTCTGTGCAGCAAAGCAACACGTTCCTCATACCGCACAAACATGCCTCCGCATGTTGATTATCGCAGTTTATTCGGATCGTAGTTCTGAAACGCGATCTCCAGGAAATCCCCTTGGAAGAGCAGATGCGACCGTCTACATAATTGCCAGATGGCGCAACGCATGCTCAACATGCGGCCATCTGCTTCGGTGCCCACGCTCCCGTCTCTTCGCTGAACCCTCGCCCTTTCCACCAGTCGCCAATGATCCGCATACGCAGACCAGCTTACCGCCTACCTTCCACTGATGCGGATGAAGTACTTTGCGGCATTGCTCCTTGACGACGCCACTGTCTCGCTGCTGATTGTGAGTTAGCCGGTGAGAACTCGCGACAGGCGGCACAATGCAACTGGCAGCAACCGGCAGCAAGAGAGGCGCAGGGGGGTTCACAAGGGAACCTTCGCATTAAAAATTATAGTAGGATGTTCCTTCTACTCTCCTCCCGCGGAAACTAACGCGAAAGGTGCGGTGCGCAGTGACTGCACCCGACTCCCACCCCCTACTCTCTCAGGAAAAGATTGTGTATCGTGGACTTCAACTGCAGGCTTAATCACCTGCGAACTTTCTGTAAATGCCTATTTACGCTATCTTTTCTAACAACTGTTTGTGTTCTGTTTTGAGCTTAAAAACCAGGCGAGTTAATGAGGAGACATTGTCGGCGTTCTTTCAATTTTAACTATTATTTTTTTAACCGGAATATGGCAGTTATTAAGTAGTCGCTTGGTGGAAGACGCGGCTACTATAGTTGAAATCTCTTGAAAACTGTTGCGACTTCTGTACTTTAAAAGGCGTGTCTGATCCCGCCTCTGCCGACCCCAAGGAAGTGAGGAAGAGGCTACTCCCATTTGCGCCCTAGTAACCCCAACGTTAGCTGGCGTTTTCCGCACAATATTCGCGCCATCTTTCGCACTCATTCGCATCTAAACCGATAGACCCACGTGCCTCAGCTTGATTACAGGATATGCGACAGCCATGCAATGAAAAACAATACCAGGAGACGCGTGAAAGTCTGCCATCCCCGCACATTGAAATGCCTAGAATACCTCGTGATACGTCCATAAAAAGCTGCTTAACTTGACCCGTGAGATTCCTCCCTTCATAATTTTTGCCATGTGTATGAAGCTTGTTTTGCGGAAGTTTGTTCTCACCCCTTGCATTCTTATTTCTCAAACACATTTCTCAGGAAGAGCGTGTGCGTCAGCAATCCAGATTTTGTAGGCGGAAAACAAAAGATATTTCTCTGTGAAAAGAACTAACAAAAATAACGTACCGAAGCATTCACAAGAACGTGGCATTAGCACGATCGCGTCGCAAAGGCTATGCAGTTTCGACCTTAGAGTAGCTTCAAGTTTGGCGGTGATATCCGGCAATGGCCTTTACAGCAAAGCGTCTTAAACGCACTCTGCCTGTGTTCATTGAAACAAGACATCTAGGCACTTTCCAACATGAACACGCAGGCAAGTTGAATAGCATAACTCATTGACAGTTTATCCGTATTTCGAAAGCTGTAAAATAAATATCTAAGCATGCACCGCTTCTATTTAACATATGCTTCGTGCGTGAACACGAACGTCTAATATGCACATACGTCACCACAAAACTCCCGACGGATTTGAAATTGCAGCTTGGCAGCTTGGATTTTACAGGAGAACCAATGACCTCAGAACCACGTCTTCTCGCTCGCTGTACTTTCATGAATGTAAAATAAAAAGAAATTTCGAAATGTCAAACAAGGGCTTCTTTGCTAACTGGTGAGATGGATAATGTACGCAGTTTTCATGTGGCTTCCCGTGTGATGTTTCTTTCCTAGTCAGCGGAAAGGAGTCAGAAATATTTAGGTGCTTAAACTTGCTGTCTCGCTTGCATTGTTTTCTGCAAGGGCGAGTTAAATGCGTGAAAGATTTAGCCGCACTTCTTATTGCAGGAGACTACAATAAATAAATTTGTGGCAATAACGCTTTTTTGCAGGGGTAATAAGGTTTCTTTTCATTTACGTTTCTGGTAACAAAACCACGTCTCGTCGTTCAAATAAAATAAAAAGAGGAACGTTCAAACTTCAGGAAATTGACTTGCTACAGTTTGCACTTATTTATGCTACGCTCTTACATTGTTAATGGTCCTAATATTTCGTCTATTTTTTTTACTTAATCACTGAAAGCATTTTTTACATCGGCTGCACTTCAGCTGGTCGTCTGCCCGACTAGCGTTGCAGGCTTTTGAGGTGCTCTTTAATCAACCATAATTTTTCGAAATCAGATCAAAAATATTCAAGAATTTAGATGAAAAATGTTCAGTCCCATGACGATGTTTTCCGCAGGCGACGTTATACATTTATTTACTGAGCCAATCAGTAAAGCATTACAGTAGATCACATTGTGGTTCTACTTTGTTCATAGCTTTGTAATTTCGTAGTGTGCCGTGTCTGTTGGCGCTTCGTTTTTTGAAACATTACAGCTCTTAAGAAAACCGCGGAAAAGAAGTAGTGGCTGACATGCAACTCGTACTTTCACCTACATTTCTCCTCACACAACGCATGTTTATTACAGATATATAGCTGTAAAAGTCGTACAACGCGACAATAAATGTAAACACGTTTCCCTATATATGCAGTTGTTCATGGAACATGTGAAGGTTATCTGCTAGTCTAAGTCGCGAAACGCTGCCAACGGTCATGTCATTCGCACAGCACCAGAATCAAAATGAAAAGAGAAACGTTCTGCTTTTGAAAATTGACTTGCTACAGTTTGTACTTCTTTATACTACCATCTTTCAATGTTAATAGCCTTGCTATTTCGTCGGTATTGTAGTTTCTTATTCACTGAAAACATTTTTTGCATCTGCTGCATTTCAGCTGGTCGTCTGCCAAAAGGCAATTCAGGCATTTAAGGTGCCCTTTAGTGAACCATAGTTTTTGAACTCTGATAGGAAATTCCTCTCGAATTAAGATGAAAAACAGTTCAGTCCCATGACGATGTTTTCTGCAGGCGATGTTATACATTTATTTACTCAGGCAATCAATATTATTATTTGTTTTGAACACATATATACAATTAACAGGAAAGGGAAAGCTAGGGGCAGGCTGTCAACTGCCACCGGAAAGGGCACAACGCCTGCCTACTCTTCAGAAGGGAGGTGGCAGTAACACAGAAATGCAAGATATTAAGGACGGGAGGAAAGAGGAAAGGAAGAGCAACAGGACAAATCTAAAGAATAAAGTAGAACACACAGTGCAGATGACACAAAGTAGGGCCGGTCATTGGTCGTCACGCTACATAGAATGTTGAATCAAATAGTTTCGACGCTACAAACGTGAACCTAAGTTACTTAACTCTAAAAAAGTAAGTGGAGCGCGATGAGCATGATCACGTTTATACGCACAACCACTGGGGTACAAACATTCGTCGAATGCCATACACCGTAGGCCAAGGAGATGATAGTCTCTCACTAGCGACATGCTCTGCGCACTGAGAGCGGGACACTCAAATATAAGATGCTGAAATGTCTCCCAACGGCCACAAGACGTACACGATGGACTCACCACACGTCCTTGTCTGCACAAACGTTCGTGCACATTCACACAGACCACCCTCAGCTTGAGTAATTGTGCTCTAGTGCGTCGAGCCAAGCTTCGACCGCGAACACGGGGCGGGAACGTTCCATTTTCGACGCGCTGGCCTGGATGCTGCTTGTGCAGGTGGCGACGAATCAGTAGACGAGCGTCATCAAGCTTGCACAAAATTTCTCACCAGTCACAGTTGTGATGAGCGCAAGTTGAAGCGAGCCGATCAGCCTCTTCATTTCCCGCGATTCCTACGTGGGAAAGTATCCATTGAGCAACGAGAGACACCCCACGTGATGAAATTTTGCTCGCAGAGTCAGCAATGCTGCGTACAAGTGAACAATCAATCTCACTGCATTATAACCTGCTGAGAGCAGCGCGGGAGTCCGTAAAGATGACAGTCTTCGATGTAGTTAACTCCTCTTGCACGTATTTCAGTGCAACATTAATCGCTGCTAGCTCAGCAGTTGTTGACGTAGTTGGATGAAGTATTTGCTATGGCGGGACTTGCTGAGAAACTAGGGCAGACCCACGGGCTCGAGCATACCATATACGCAGATGACATCACCATGTGGGTGTCCAAAGGAACCCCGGGCCTGGTGCAGGACATCTTGCAAGAAGCAGTGAACGCCATAGAAGAATTTCTAATTCCCACAGGACTCAGATGCTCGCCTACCAAGTCGGAGCTGCTCGTACGCAGACCCACGCAGAAGGTCCGCAGGCCATACTCGTCAGACTTCGATTATAATCAAGAAATTACCGTACGAACCACTTCGGGACACGCCATACCGTGCGTCGACAAAATCAGAGTCCTGGGTATGATCGTAGAGACTAAAGACGTCAATGCCTCTACGGTTCAGAAGCTCATCACGAAAACCAACAACGCTATTGGGCTCATCAGGAGAATTGCCAATAGACACAGGGGCCTCAAGGAACATAATCTCATCAAACTCATACACGCGTTCGTCACCTGTCACTTCGCATACGTTGCGGCAATGCTCAATTGGACACGATCTGAAAAAGACAGACTGAATGCCCAAATCAGAAAGGCCACCAAGCAAGCCCTCGGCATTCCAACCAGCACCAGCAACGAGAAGCTGGGCCACCTGGGCATGCACAACACCCTGGAAGAAATTGCCGAAGCCCAGCAGCGCGCCCAGCTTGCTAGGCTTTCGACGACGCCTCCGGGGCGCACGATCCTAGAGAAGCTAGGCTTTGCACAAGGAAACATAGAAAAAGACTTTGCGGACCTCCCACGGGACATCCGTGCCAAGATCATGGTCCGCCCTATACCCAGAAACGTACACCCCGAAAACAACAGGGGCAGACGACAAGCGAGAGGACAATTCCTTCTTAACCAAGCCTTGGCGAACCGTGAACGCTCAGCTTTTGTCGACGCGGCGGCATACACGGGAAACAAAGCTTTCGCAGTGGCGGTTGTGGACGGCCGTGGATCCACAAGATATGCAGCCACGGTAATTGCAAGGAAGCCTGAACAGGCCGAACAGGTTGCGATCGCTGTTGCGCTCACCGACGACAATCTTTCCCATATCTACAGCGACTCCATAGCCGCTATCAGAGCTTTCCAAAAGGGCACGGTCTGCGCACAGGCTCTCCGAATTGTTTCAAAGAAAGAGATTAAGAACCACTTCATATACTGGATCCCGGCGCACTTAGGACCAAAGATCGGCGACGTCCCCAACCTTAACGAGGCGGCACACGAGGCTGCGCGCGCGCTTACAGACCGCGCGGCTTCACCCAACCACTCGGAGAATAAGGACGCGCCCACTACATACAATGAAATCACTAAACACTACTATCTACAACGCAGACAGTATAGCACGCCACACCGCACGCTCACTCGAGCTCAAGGGGTTACACTCAGAATGCTACAAACAGACACATACCCCACTCAAAACAGATTACACCATTACATGCCTGAGCTCTACGACAAGTCTCATTGCACCAATTGCAACACATCCCTTAACGTATATCATTTACTCGGGCCGTGCTCGCAAGCTCACGTAAACTACGAACAGGACAAGCGCAAGTTTGAAGAAGCAATCCGAAGCGAAGAACTCGCTCCCCAACTCTGGGCCGTCCAGCAGGTCCACGACGCCGCCAGGAAACTCAACCTCCCGGTTCCGTCGTGGGAGACGCCCACTCCATGAGAGCCCAAAGCTCTCGTGGCCTGCTGGACCTGAATAAAGTTGATTTCCTTCCTTCCTTGAAAGATACGCCGTACTTGAGTCGAAGGGTAGAAAAAAGATGCAGAGGCGCCTTGACAGTCGCTGTGTACAGATGCATCTGTGAATACTTGAACATAATCTGGAAACATTTCGAACATGTGAGACTGAGCCAATTGGAATATTGCCGAAACAGGCGTATCAGACTTTTTGCGCATGTCAGGGATTGTGAGGTAAATGGGGAATGTATGTTTCATGACATCTTTTGGAGGCGGAGGCGTAATTGAAGCAGCATGTTCAGAAATGTCAGTGATAGTCATAAATAATGCCGCCATTTTTCCCATGCGAGATAACGGGTGGTGAATGAGATGATCAAGGAGCGAATGAGCGTTCGATGCACGGTGCAGGCGCTCAATATGACATAGAGCTGTCTGGTCAGCTTGCAGCCTCATGGGTAACGTAAACACGCTTCCCTATGCATGCAGTGGTTTATGGAACATGTGAAGCTTACCTGCTAGCCTAAGTCGCGAAACGCTGTCGACGGTGCATGTCATTCGCATAGCACCAGAATGAAATGCCCTCATTGGTGGTTTCGTTGCTGGTTCCTACATTCGCTGATGACTTTATGCGGCAGGGAAGGGGACTAAAACAAGGCATAGCACGCTCAACAACGTACGTAAAATATATGGCACATGCGCGTCCTCGTTAGTTTAGGCAAGGGAAAGGTGGAAATTGAGATTTTCTTGGACAACAGAAAAAAAAAGGCAATGAAAGAAAATACCACGCTGAGAGATAAATTTCCCTTGTTTTCTTGCATTTCAAAACCATCGCACGAGAATGCTGATCTAACGTAGCACCTGCATTAAGAAATCAAAATCGCTGTCAGGCTACGCCTGACTACTTGGAGAGATACCACAAGTGCAGAACGTGCACCCCAAAGCTATCCATAAAGGTTGTACTTTAACAGGAACTTGAGTTGAGCTACCGCGTCGTTATTTCCCTGTCACTTTCTTGGGTATGGTAAAATCACAATGATAGAACATCGCCCGCGTAATGCGAAGACGTAGGATCGTTCCCGACTTGCTGCAAGTTGTTTTTTCGTCCCCTTTCCTTTCGATTTATTTAAAATTTCTTCAATTAATTTAATAAGTACAAGTAACTTCCTCTATGTTGCCCTCGGTGTCAGTGTTTGTTGGCTACTTATGATCTGATTAATAAAAAATTGGGCCCCTTGGTTGACCCAATTTCTTCTGGTTTATTACATGACGAGGGTCTCGAATCTGGCTACATTGATGCCTCCAGGTAGCATATGTGGGTTTATTGACCAGTTGCCTTCACCCAAAAAGATCACGTTCTCGTGACGCCTGTGGCAAAAAGGATGTTCCACGTCCGCCGCCAAGGTCTGTGAGTGGTGGCACTGGCTAACACTCCCAGGGTTCTACTAGGACACATAAATACCTTAGTAAGTTGGTGGGGAAACAGCGCCGCGGTAGCTGAATCGGTAGAGCATCGCACACGTAATGCGAAGACGTGGGATCGTTTCCCACCTGCGGCAAGCTGTTTTTTCATCCACTTTCATTCCGATTTTTCAAAATAGTTTCTTCAAGTGACCTAGTACGTACAAGTAATTTTCGCTATGTTGTCCTGGGCGTTGTTGGTTGTTGGTTTCTTGTGATGTGATTAATAAAAATAGGGCCCCTCGGCTAACACCATTTCTTCTCGTTTGCTTGCCAAGAAAGCACTTACGGCCATACCGTATAAATTTAGATTGAAGAAACGTTTCTCTTATTTCTTAAAGATGAACACCGCTCAAACTCGTAAAGCGGACGACTGTTCCAGGGTGTGCAGAAGCTTAGCAGCATTAAAGCCCCGCCGCGTCTAGACGACACTACGTAAGCTGCTGCCGATCAGATCAAGTTTTGTACCAGCCGCGTTAGCTACGTGGCCGTGACGTTGCTCGGGCTCACGGGTTCCATCCCTACCGCGTCATCCAGCTATCAACAGGGGCGAAATGCAAGAAGGCTCGCGGTACTTAGATTTAGGAGAATGTTAAGTTATTCGAGCTGGTCAAAATAAATGATGATTCCGTGATAACCGCCTTTATCATATTAAGGCTGTTGCGTTGGCTACATAGAGCTCCGTAGTTTAATTATGGCTTAACACTTCTTCCACAGTGGCATGCATCGTGTCAGGCAACGATGGTACTAACCTTCTCGCAGGCAACGGTGTACAGCAGCGTCTCCATCAAACACGTCTCAATGTGTGTTCAGTGTACTTTATTGACAAATACAGGGGGCGCACGCAAGATAACATTCAGCATCAACTCACCACTATCGCGTTGTCCTAAGAGTTGTAGAATTTAGACAGTCACCGTCGAAATCACCGCCAATTATCGTCGAAAAGCAAGAAGAGCAAACAAAGCTTTGCTGACAATGGTTCTGATAGCGCGCGGGCTCTACAGACGTTTTTAAAGACAAAGTATTTTTTAGTGAATTACCGCCACTCTAACCTAGCGCGTATATTTCTAGCCTCTTAACACGGGCCGATCCCGGAGATGGCGCAGCCCAAAATGTAGGCTGATAGGTACGAATGCAGGTGATGTTCCGATGGATGGATGGATGCAAAACTTTAATAAGGTCCTGAGGTACGCGACTCAGCGCGCTGCGGGCCGCTCCCACGTTGGGACAGTCAGGCCTTGCCCGACCGCCGCATCGTGGGCCCTCTGGACAGCCCATAGTTGCGCCCCGGCATCGGGGCTCTTGATAGCGGAGAGCCACTTGTCCACATTGATTTGTTCCGTGCCTCGTAACGAGGGGCAACGCCAGAGCATATGGTTTAGGCTAGCGATGTCATTGCAGTGCCTGCAAGAACTAGTGGCATAGGTGTCGGGATAAATTTTGTGGAATAAAGCCGGGTTGGGATATGAACCTGTTTGCAATAATCTGAGGGTCAATGCCTGCGCTCTATTTAACTTCTTGTGGGGAAGGGGAAAGTCTCTCCTGCCGAGATAAAAGTGCTGCGCAATTTCGTTGTATGTGGTCGGTTGATCTCTATTCTCCACCACTGCGGGCCGGCGTTGGAGTTCTCCATGGTCGCGGAAAGCGAGACCTCGCGCCTTGGAGTGGGCCAGCTCGTTGAGGTTTGTGGGGCCTCCCATGATGGATCCCTTGTGAGCGGGGAACCACGTGAGAGTGTGGGTGGCGATGCTTTTGCCTTCGAGGATGCGACAGGCTTCCTTACACACGGCGCCAACGCTGAAGGCGCGGATGGCTGCCCTGGAGTCGCTAAAGATATTGGCATGTCCGTCGTCCAGGAGGGCCAAGGCAATGGCCACTTGCTCGGCCGCATGCGACGACGTGCTTCGTACCGAAGCGGCGTTAACGGTCGAACCTCTGTGGTTGATTGAAACTACCGTGAAATTGTTGCTGTTTGCACACTGGGCCGCGTCAACGAAGCAGCTGCCGCCAGGGAGTTCGGCTGCGCGGCGTAGGAGCGCTACCGCTCTGGCCTTCCTTCTTTCCGCGTTGCGCTGGGGATGCATATTGCGCGGGGCGGGCGATATGATGATGTTATCTTTCTGCTCTTTCGGAAGGCCCTGGTAGGCATCTTCGACAGTGGCCGGGGGGACGCCCATCTCAGTTAGGAGTCGTCTGCCCGCCCTGGTGCCCGAGAGCCTGAGAATCTGTGCCCTTTCTTGTGCTTCTGCAATATATATATATATATATCTGCAAATTGTCCGACTGTAGGTATTGAACACACGACCACTAGCACTAGCACAGCAAGCGGATGCTCTAACCAGTAGAACACGGGTGCATGGCCCAGCAACGGGAATAGAACATCCTTAGGCTTTTCTCACGTGAAATCCAGCGCGCTGAAGCGCTCAGCGCGTTTTATTGCGATATAATTTATATAAACATTCCGTGGGATGTTTCGGCGTCCTTGATTATTAAAGGTTAAAGTACTGATTTGTTTAGCTTTTATTCGTCTTCTGAAGAAGATTACTCACGTTAACTTATGCTTTCCCTTTGCATCCCAATTGCAAGACCAGGTGACGAAATACGTCTAGGCGCCTTCGTGTTCTAATCGTAAGGACTAGTGCACAGAAGCGGGTGTATATTAAGACCCGCATTTAAACAGCTTTGCTTGTAAGAACTAATTTTAACGCAGCTATGCAGACCCTGCCACATTGTGTCCTAGTTTTCTCACACGTAGTAGCCATGGTAGTATCTTTAGTTGCAGGGTCTGTGCAGCAAAGCAACACGTTCCTCATACCGCACAAACATGCCTCCGCATGTTGATTATCGCAGTTTATTCGGATCGTAGTTCTGAAACGCGATCTCCAGGAAATCCCCTTGGAAGAGCAGATGCGACCGTCTACATAATTGCCAGATGGCGCAACGCATGCTCAACATGCGGCCATCTGCTTCGGTGCCCACGCTCCCGTCTCTTCGCTGAACCCTCGCCCTTTCCACCAGTCGCCAATGATCCGCATACGCAGACCAGCTTACCGCCTACCTTCCACTGATGCGGATGAAGTACTTTGCGGCATTGCTCCTTGACGACGCCACTGTCTCGCTGCTGATTGTGAGTTAGCCGGTGAGAACTCGCGACAGGCGGCACAATGCAACTGGCAGCAACCGGCAGCAAGAGAGGCGCAGGGGGGTTCACAAGGGAACCTTCGCATTAAAAATTATAGTAGGATGTTCCTTCTACTCTCCTCCCGCGGAAACTAACGCGAAAGGTGCGGTGCGCAGTGACTGCACCCGACTCCCACCCCCTACTCTCTCAGGAAAAGATTGTGTATCGTGGACTTCAACTGCAGGCTTAATCACCTGCGAACTTTCTGTAAATGCCTATTTACGCTATCTTTTCTAACAACTGTTTGTGTTCTGTTTTGAGCTTAAAAACCAGGCGAGTTAATGAGGAGACATTGTCGGCGTTCTTTCAATTTTAACTATTATTTTTTTAACCGGAATATGGCAGTTATTAAGTAGTCGCTTGGTGGAAGACGCGGCTACTATAGTTGAAATCTCTTGAAAACTGTTGCGACTTCTGTACTTTAAAAGGCGTGTCTGATCCCGCCTCTGCCGACCCCAAGAAAGTGAGGAAGAGGCTACTCCCATTTGCGCCCTAGTAACCCCAACGTTAGCTGGCGTTTTTCGCACAATATTCGCGCCATCTTTCGCACTCATTCGCATCTAAACCGATAGACCCACGTGCCTCAGCTTGATTACAGGATATGCGACAGCCATGCAATGAAAAACAATACCAGGGGACGCGTGAAAGTCTGCCATCCCCGCACATTGAAATGCCTAGAATACCTCGTGATACGTTCATAAAAAGCTGCTTAACTTGACCCGTGAGATTCCTCCCTTCATAATTTTTGCCATGTGTATGAAGCTTGTTTTGCGGAAGTTTGTTCTCACCCCTTGCATTCTTATTTCTCAAACACATTTCTCAGGAAGAGCGTGTGCGTCAGCAATCCAGATTTTGTAGGCGGAAAACAAAAGATATTTCTCTGTGAAAAGAACTAACAAAAATAACGTACCGAAGCATTCACAAGAACGTGGCATTAGCACGATCGCGTCGCAAAGGCTATGCAGTTTCGACCTTAGAGTAGCTTCAAGTTTGGCGGTGATATCCGGCAATGGCCTTTACAGCAAAGCGTCTTAAACGCACTCTGCCTGTGTTCATTGAAACAAGACATCTAGGCACTTTCCAACATGAACACGCAGGCAAGTTGAATAGCATAACTCATTGACAGTTTATCCGTATTTCGAAAGCTGTAAAATAAATATCTAAGCATGCACCGCTTCTATTTAACATATGCTTCGTGCGTGAACACGAACGTCTAATATGCACATACGTCACCACAAAACTCCCGACGGATTTGAAATTGCAGCTTGGCAGCTTGGATTTTACAGGAGAACCAATGACCTCAGAACCACGTCTTCTCGCTCGCTGTACTTTCATGAATGTAAAATAAAAAGAAATTTCGAAATGTCAAACAAGGGCTTCTTTGCTAACTGGTGAGATGGATAATGTACGCAGTTTTCATGTGGCTTCCCGTGTGATGTTTCTTTCCTAGTCAGCGGAAAGGAGTCAGAAATATTTAGGTGCTTAAACTTGCTGTCTCGCTTGCATTGTTTTCTGCAAGGGCGAGTTAAATGCGTGAAAGATTTAGCCGCACTTCTTATTGCAGGAGACTACAATAAATAAATTTGTGGCAATAACGCTTTTTTGCAGGGGTAATAAGGTTTCTTTTCATTTACGTTTCTGGTAACAAAACCACGTCTCGTCGTTCAAATAAAATAAAAAGAGGAACGTTCAAACTTCAGGAAATTGACTTGCTACAGTTTGCACTTATTTATGCTACGCTCTTACATTGTTAATGGTCCTAATATTTCGTCTATTTTTTTTACATAATCACTGAAAGCATTTTTTACATCGGCTGCACTTCAGCTGGTCGTCTGCCCGACTAGCGTTGCAGGCTTTTGAGGTGCTCTTTAATCAACCATAATTTTTTCGAAATCAGATCAAAAATATTCAAGAATTTAGATGAAAAATGTTCAGTCCCATGACGATGTTTTCCGCAGGCGACGTTATACATTTATTTACTGAGCCAATCAGTAAAGCATTACAGTAGATCACATTGTGGTTCTACTTTGTTCATAGCTTTGTAATTTCGTAGTGTGCCGTGTCTGTTGGCGCTTCGTTTTTTGAAACATTACAGCTCTTAAGAAAACCGCGGAAAAGAAGTAGTGGCTGACATGCAACTCGTACTTTCACCTACATTTCTCCTCACACAACGCATGTTTATTACAGATATATAGCTGTAAAAGTCGTACAACGCGACAATAAATGTAAACACGTTTCCCTATATATGCAGTTGTTCATGGAACATGTGAAGGTTATCTGCTAGTCTAAGTCGCGAAACGCTGCCAACGGTCATGTCATTCGCACAGCACCAGAATCAAAATGAAAAGAGAAACGTTCTGCTTCTGAAAATTGACTTGCTACAGTTTGTACTTCTTTATACTACCATCTTTCAATGTTAATAGCCTTGCTATTTCGTCGGTATTTTAGTTTCTTATTCACTGAAAACATTTTTTGCATCTGCTGCATTTCAGCTGGTCGTCTGCCAAAAGGCAATTCAGGCATTTAAGGTGCCCTTTAGTGAACCATAGTTTTTGAACTCTGATAGGAAATTCCTCTCGAATTAAGATGAAAAACAGTTCAGTCCCATGACGATGTTTTCCACAGGTGATGCTAATCATTCATTTACTCAGCCAATCAGTAAAGCATTACAATCCTTAAAACAGGTACAAAAAGTAATGGCTGACTTGCCACTAGTACGTTCATCTGCATTTCTCCTCGGACAACTCATATTTATTACGGATATATAACCGGGAAACTCGTACCCTATATATATATATATATATATATATATATATATATATATATGTATGATATGCAATCGTTCATCGAACGTGTCATGGTTACCTGCTAGTCTAAGTCGCGAAATGCTGTCGGCGGTGCTTGTCATTTGTACAGCACCAGAATCAAATGCCCTCGTTGGTGATTCCAGTGGTGGTTCCTATACTCTCTGATGACTTTCTGCGGCAGTGCAGGGAAACGAAACGAGGCAAACGGCGCACTGGAGCGTACATAAACATATCTCGCATTCGCATCCTCGTTATTTTAGACAAGAGAAAAGGCGAAAAGTGAGATTTTCTACGAGAGCAAAATAGAACAATGAAAAAAATACCCCGCTGAGAGATAAATTTAATATTTTCTTGCATTTCTCTTCAGCGTGTTGCCAAACGCAAAATCATGGCATGTGAACGCTGATCTACCGTAGTACCTGTTTCAAGAAATAAAAAGTGATGTCAAGCTATGCCTTCTTTACGCAATACCACAAGTGTAGGACCCCCACCCCTGTAGCTTTCCCTGCAGACAACACATTGGTGCAGTGCAACTAACCTCGGTCCCTATACACACTGATGGCATAAATCACACTTATGGACTTGCCGTGTAGATAAGTATACTCCTATATAAAAGAAACTTAAGAATGTTCCACCATGTTTACTGACCTTGAAAGCTTTATTCCCGCAGTTTACGTTTACTAAATGAATTTCCTTTGAAGAAGTCCGCTTTAATACCATGTCTTTTAAAATTATTTTCCCGCTTTACTCCGTGACACCCATTTCAAGCGTGTTAGTAAAAGCCAAATGGGCAGAGCCTGTAAACACATTGCCAGTAGTATGATTTCGATGGATATGGAAGGCAAACACCTTGTTCACACTTGTTGAAATGATGTGCTAGCCAGACATTAAAAGCGAAATTATCAGACCGCGTTGCATGTTTGTATCTATGTTACCGTGATCCAAAGATGTTTGCAGCGCAGTCTTGAAAAACGGGAGGAATAACGAGAATCACGAAGCGCTTCGTCCTAATTCACCCTTCTTGTGTGTTTCAAATGTGCGCTGCGACCTTCACAATGGATTATTACCAACATACCCACTCGCACTTACTGTGAATTTTACTGTTTGGAAATGTGCATTCTAAATTCACATGTACTATTGATAATGGGACATGAGCATCACTTAGAACAGAATAGTTCCGAATGCAGCTAGCGACCTGCTCTTCTTCAAACAAACATTTGTTCATGGCTGGCACACACATATTTAATGCAGATGAAAGAAATGAGGTGGCCGATTGTAATGTTAGTGCATTGAGAAAAAACTGGCCTCAAGGACCAACGGAGTGCTGGCAAGGCTAAATGGCTACGTCCACAAAGCAACATAAACCACAGCTGCGTCTTCAAAAGTAATGGCAAATGCATTTAACAATACCAGATGAAAATTAATTTCGAGTTGATAACAGTCCTTGCTGTCTTGTGATACTTTCATCCACCTCTTCTTCACTCTGAAAGTTGCTCCAGGGCGCTGGTGGGCGTCTGCTACACTTCTGTGGGGTAAGTCCAGTTTAACTGGTCAGGTCTGTAGGGAACCGACCGTCATTTAGCTTTTCCATGACATGTTCATAAATAAATAAATAAAGGAGTGCAAAATATGACCTATATAAACGCACCTGGCTTAACAGGTAAGGTGAGTGAAATGCACTTGTCAAATTAACTCTTCGGCAGCAATTTGAACTACTTCCACCATGACTACAGTGGATGCTGCTTCTTTGCCATTTTCCCAGCCTTTACCACTTTTACATTTGGCGGCCAGAAGCACACCCTCTCGATGACCCAAGTGGTCGGCCGAACTTAATTTCCTTTGAGGCAGTAAAGTCCACAGCAGCATAGCTAATCTGGAAAACGAATTCAGAATTCTAGCGCTAACATTGTACAAAACAGCACTCCATAATATTATATCACGCGTTTTAACCTTGGGACAATAGTAACTAAAGTCAGGTTTACTTTCTGGTTGAGGCGGCTAGTACGGTTACGTCGCTGAGCGCTGTGACCCATAACTTCAGCGTCGTCTTTCGTAAAATGATCACGATGCTGCTACTGTTAGTGATGGTGTGTATTATCTTCCGTTCCTGGTGTTAGTCTACTTCATTACAATCCGCTATAAGGTTTCGCTGTCTGGCTTGGAACCACGCATAAGGTTAGCATAGGGACGAAATAAATATAGTGATTAGTTCTATAAACTTTGCAAACGAAGGCTTTGGTTTGAAAAGTCAAGGTGCGAAAAAATGGGAGCGTCAACAAGGTTACGGCATTGTGATCATATGGTATCTATTATGGGGCTATTCAAATGTTGACCGCCGTAAATTATTTCTGTGCGAGGTAGTTTCTAGCATGAAATGGCCGCATATATTTTCCAGAAGCGTTCCAGCAGCACCATAGCTCAGCACTCAGGTATTTTCTATGCAACAATGGGGGCTCGATACGTACACTCGCATGTCGACAACAAATATAAATATGAGGGTGAACCGTAGACGTCAAGCATTTTCACCTCATTTCTTCTATTACAATAAGGCTGCCCTCATTTACTCGGCATTCCAATAAAGTGTTGCCCAAGGCATTCTGATGAAGTATTCTACACGAAGCATTAGTATAGCATTCTCTTTTTTTCTGACAAACTTGTATGGGTTTTCGTTGTAGCTTCGCGCAACAATTGGGGTGGATGCCCCCAATTTGTGCCTTTCATGCACCTTCCTCCACCTTGCGGGCTTCCGCAGAACTGATTTTTCATTCTCTACGAAATGAAAATGTTCAGATATGTGCATTGCAGAAAACGCGAAATAAAGAAAAGTGTTTATTTTAAAAAATCTCATCACACGAAAAACGCTTGCGGACCAGCAGAAGCATACCGAAGACAAATTAAAATTCTTTCACTTTTAAGAAGCAATTGTGGCAATTTTTCGGGCCTGCGGATCTCAGTGAAGTTTGCATTCCGGCTGGCACTTTGTTGAAGTGCGCGTAAGGGCACCACTAACCTCGGTGTGCTGAAACAACCCTCGGCTATATAGAAGATTTTCCCTGCGCACCAGCGACTCAAGTCAAGCCCCGCCTTTCGATTGAGGCAACTGCGCTTCTCGAGTCGGCTGCTTGGTTGCCAGCGCCCCCACTCGGAAGGCGAGGTATTCACGCGCCCTGTTACTAAGAATTGCCACAGAATGTTACGAAAACGCAGTGACCACAGCCGTCGAAGGGGAGCGCTTCCCTCAACTTTCGTGAGATGAAGTGGAATGCTGAGCGGAGGGACGTTCTGGAATCGGTCATACATAATTCTTTGACTCTTCTGCTGCGTTTGGCGTTCGTGGTAGTTTACTCGTCAAATATATTCAGTTTTCGTCGTCATCGCGTGACACCTGTTCATGTTTACCCGTACAGGGCCGGGGACAGCATGCTTAGTAATTCATTTAGTAGGCGAATGTTCACTGCAATTTGTACGGCCAATAAAACTATTAACATTGCTTCCTGTAGTTGTTTAATACCTTGCTACCACTATCAGTGCTTCGCATTTTCGTCGAAAGGGCCACTCTCTTTTATTAAATGCGTTCCTAATCACGCCCCGACCCATGCCCTCAAAAGAGTAATTCCGATCATCTACTCCGTGATTGCCGTTTGTGATGCTAACACAGGAGGGGCATCACTGACGCCAGCATTCTCAGTTGTCTTATAACAAGATTTGCAAGGCTGTTCTACTAAGAGCGGCTCTGTTCAAATTATCTACTGAAGTAAAAGCGTGAGCACGAATTATGACAGACAGGAGCACCGACTCCCCTGTCTGGCAATTCATATGGTGTGGACAACAAATCCCTCAGCGATACAAGGCGACCAGTAATTCAGTTTGCTCTGGACAGGATAGGATAGGATAAGATATCCTTCTTCGATGGCGCGTACACACAGTAGGGGATTGGCCAAGATTTGGATGGCATTAGGAAGACGTTTGTATTACAAAAAGTCACAAAAGTTTTATGCGGAATGGGATAAAAATAATGTATGATGACCTTGAGAAAATTGTCTTGAAGGAACTATGAATTCCTCCACGGCTGAGCAGACATCCATCTGTTAGTTTCCAAGAGGGGAGGCTCCCACAGAAAGGATATTTAAAATGAAAAAAAGAAATCAAACGAAGTTGCATGAACGTTGATCATGAAATGTTTTTCCTGAAGTAAGAAAAACACCGCTGGATTAAGAAGATATGGTTTATGGTCTCATCTACTGCACAGATTGGCCACAGAGGGGAAGGTGCCAGACCAGCCCTTTCACGATTAAAGTTTTATAATGGTGTTCGACAACGTAACCTGGTAAAAATTACTTCAGTTTTCGGGTGTGAAAGCAATTTTTGGTTCAAGGGAATAGGAGGTGTTGATATTCTGAAAAATTTGCTGTCACTAGGTTCAAAAGTCTAGAGCAATTGCATATCTTCTGGATCTAAGTAGTTAGGTAAGCTGATGCCGGAAGTAATGATAGTATAGAGACATTGACGGCCGCTCTCGCGAGACTGTCAGCCATTTCGTTCTTGTATAATCCCCTATGACCAGGCACCCAATGTAATCTAATTAAATATATGTGGGGCGGCGCTAAAAGATGAAGCGTACGCAAAAGGCTACTACCACTATTTGTTGTGAGCGATGTACGTAAAGGCAAAGAATCCGTTATTACGACTACCGCCGATATCGATGACTTTAGTTTACGTAAGGATAACACTACGGCTAGAAATTCAGCCAGAAATATGGATAAGTAGTCCGGTATCCTGATTGAGAATGACCAGTCTAGAGCAGGAGCGAAAACGCCAATTCCAGATTTTTCTCCACCCTGTGAGGAGTGTGTTACAAAGAACGTATTTACACCTAAACTGAATAAATGATCTTGTAATAATGCATCTCATATATTATGAGAGAGAAAGTTTGCATTGTATGCGTAGATGTCATCATAGATGATTTGTACTCTCTCGCACATGACAAATAGGTGGCACCTCCCAAATACGTACATTTAAGGGGTTAATGAAAGTTTGTACAAAAAGCACCTGTGGTTTATCAAACCGGGGCCAGTATACTTCGAAAAGTAATGCAGCCTCGGAAATGAGTATGTTTCCCAGTCTTCCAAATGGGAATTCGTAAATATTTAAGAATGTTTGCACCGTCAGCAACGGAAATCTGCACAATATTAGGGGCAACCTGACTTCTTGTTGTAACACGCTATTAGCCACAAACTTCGGTAATCCGCAGCACAATCGCAGGGCTTCCCGCTCAGTCAGAATGAGGAGGCGTAATTTATAAGCTGGTGCTCCAGAACACATCCGGTACACATCCCTATTCTAAAATGGACCGCACATGCAATTTACATATCATTAGTAGTGGGTCTCGCCGCATCCCCGACCGACTGTTGGGTAGCTTGCGTAGCATTCCAACAGATCTCACTCCTTTTTAAATATAGGGTCAATATGGCCCAGCCAACTAAGGGAAGCGTCATAGACTACACCTAAGTACACCGCCGACTCCACTTGAGCTATAGTCTCGAGACGATAGGATAACAATATGTTAACGTATTACTAGGAAGAAAGCCAATATCAAGCCTTTTCGCACGTTAACTGAAAGTCAAATCTCGTTTAACCAGGCTTCTGTGGCCTAGAGATACTTCTGCAGTAGATAACAGGGAGTGAGTATCACTGTCTCATGATTAGAAAACAAGGCCCGGCACAGAAGTTGGGGCTTCTGCCATGGAATCTTTTGGACACTTCACGTCGTCACTTTATTTGCGTAGTGCAGGTGCGGGAACATGTCAGAGATAATTCACCTATTTTATTCCTGGCTACGAAGCGTGGGAACGGCGCGGTCCCTCAGTCCACGCCAGCGGGCCCCAGTACTGGCCTGCCGCGCCCAATAACGTCCCGCCGAGCCTCGAACCCCTGCTCGCGCTCACGAGTCACGTTAATTGTCCTCCACTTCTTTGAATACTGGCTTCGATTGCGGATTTCCCATAAAAGCTATTGGCCGCGAGACAAGGTTATGCGGGAAACGCGCTAGCTGCATGCCGGAACACCCGAACGAACTCGAATAGACCTGTAGCAGGGCTATGCACACGCGTGCTGCGTTCGCATGCACCTTTATTCTTCACAACGGTGGCGCAAATCTAACGTTGCTTTGCATGTTTTCATGGTTGCTGGCAATATGTAAAAGGTCTCTAGAGTTTCGATTATTTGTAGTCGAGAAAAAAGCTTCCACACTACAAGGCATTCAGACCGCAGCGTCGACGGACAAGAGCACAAACGAGGGTTGCTTTAGAGGTAATGCGCACACACATTTTAGATACGCACAAATTCTCGTATAACATCTCATTAACGTTCTTGCCTGCCTTTATGAATAACAAATCACATTTATGTTAATAGCGGCAGTTAAAGACTTCAAAGCGGCTAAACTGCGGAGTTTGTCATTTTTTCATTTTAGATATGACAAAATTTCGCAGAATTCACAGCATACTTAAGCATTTATGCTTCCCACAGTTGCCAGATATTAACATTTATCAATGCAGTACAGTTCACCAATCACAGTGGTGCGGAAACCAGAGAAAATAATTTCTTCGTTGACACGTACTCACGTGGGAGGTCGGGAAGTAGCCTTTGATTGAATATAAAATGTGTCGTATACGTTCTGAACTGCCAAGGAAAGCGGGCTTGAACATGAATTCCGTAAAGGTGAGCATGCGCACTTTCTGCAGGAACAATATTTCTTCAAGGCATTTCTTTTCCACGGACAGTCTGATATTTAATTTCGCTTGCGTTATTGTGATATTTAGAGGTGTTTTGCAAGTGGTCTGTGGCATTAGTGCTTGTACATAAGCGCGGGCTGACGCTCACAGTTCGGTAAATAGCGCTGGCTCGAAAATACCTGGACATGAAAGTCTATTGTTTTGCATTGTTTTTCCTTGTGGCTGCTGTTATCTCATATTCCATGTAAGTAGACGGTGTTTTAATTACTTAGGATATTTGTTGCGAAAAAGATATTTTTTTTTCAGTCTGGGACTACTTATGCACTATTGGTTTATAAATATACGTATTAGTTCTTTGAAACCGTTCCATGATATTAACCTCTGTGACAATGGGGGCGAACTGCAACAAAGTAGAAAAAAAGATAAACATGTGCCGTGCATTGTGTGCGCGTTAAATGTCCCTAGTTAGTGAAACATATTCCAGAATGCCTCACTACGGAGTGTCTCATAACCAGATAGTGGTTTTGGCCCGGAATGCGCCAGCATTATTTTAATTCATTTTAACCTTCTTTCTTAGTATCTTTAAGCAAACACTCCTGTTTTTGCTGAGTTAGCTAGTTAACTTGCGCTGTTGGTGATAGAAGGCAGTTCTACTTGCCTCTCCGAACTCCGAAGCCAAAACTACTTAGTTACCACTTTTCGCCGTCAGCATGGAGCGCTAATTAAGTGCAAGTTGAATCAGAGAAATTTCTTTGTTTCCTTCATTGTAAAAGATTTGCGCGAAATGCTGATGACTAACGCCTTGTACAAACTGTCATATGCGCAGCTTGAGGGATAGCGAAGTGCGTTCTTTAATAGGCACAGTACTGCATCTAGGTCTCATTGTTCGGAGAACTGAAAACATGTGACTCTCTTGAGCTCAATATCACTGATTTTAGTCTTCATTCACCAACGTTAATTTGCGATTAGGCTAACAATTTCTTCCATTTCATGATGTCGCACGGCGCTTGCGCAATACCGCTACCGCGATTCCTTGAGCGGGAAGAAGAAGAAGAGGAGGTGGAGAAGCTGACGGTCTACTTTACTACTTGATGCCACTGTATACATTGAGTAAATACACTGTTGCTTTTCGTTTACCTGCACATAATCCCCGTGCCCATTTGGTGGAGATACGCTGCTTCGGACAGCTTACATAGGATCCGCGCAGCTGTCGTCACTTTGGTATTTTCGCGATGAAGGACGAATCGAAGAGCGCACAATCAACGGCACCGGAAACGTCAACGATCGCCCTTTGACGTGCTCGCCATCCTTTACATTATGTGGTACAAGTGACATTCACATTCAAAATTTGCTGGACTGCTAAGAAGAGCTGAGTCAGCACAACGACTACAATCGGACCGTCATGCTCGGGAACAAGGGAAGTGCAAAGGTATCGTTTAAGAGCCAGGAGGGAGCACTGGAAGGCTGGAATGCCTGCAAGAAAAATAAAAATTTGAGGACGCTTAATCTTCGCCTTTAAAAGTGGAACGCGATAGCATCCAAAATCCATCACTGCCGCTCACGCTTCCCGGCAAGAGGAGCGTATGCAATCGTAATGTTTACCGGGAAAGGCTGACCACGAACACTATGCACGAAAGCGGGCTTTCTGGTAGAAACGCGGCCTCTTGCATGGGTTGCGATGCGGCGGAGGCGAGCGCCAGCTGAAACTATTGCAAGAAACCAGACGTGCCGCTCCGTGGCCCCCGAGACACCCGTGCGCCGGCATGCGCAAATGGCGGACGCCTTGGCTGGTTTGTGAATAGTAGAAAGGCTGCAAAAGGGGTTCCTTTGAGTTTTCGCGTAACGGAATTACGTTTTCTCGTATAGTAAAATTACAGTGGGAGAGCTATCATGTTTGTAGGTTGTTTGTAGTCACAGTTCACGGTTTTGCCACGTATTATAGCTTGAGAAATTCAATTAGTTCAGTAAATTCTTTGCGTCACATAGAGGACCTGGGTATGGGTGGTTGGAAAACGTTTTCCCGAAACCACGTCCCACACCGACGCCAGATTTTCTGCGACACGGTCTCCTTAACGCTATCGCGTTAAAATGCGCAAAATGTTTGGAAAGGCCATCGGTTAAAGTGACGCGGCAAAGGAAACGCTAGCCACCCAGTTCCCGATTCTTCGGAACCGTACCTGTCCTATGTTCAGAGCATTGCTTTTTATAAGGTATGATGGCATTTACGAATCCGACAAGGTTGCACACGCGCGGAAGAGCCTACCGGAGAACGCGGTCCACCGCTTCATGAGCTGAAATTGTACGAACGTAAAAGGCGTACCTGAGGAATACCGGCACATTGGGCAGGCGCCAGAGCCGCTGTATTGAGAAGCCATTTACACGGCTGCCAAACGCAGCTGCAACGCCCTTGCGCGACGACTGTCGCCCTGCTTAGAACTGTCGCTCTGGAACCAGAGATCATTAGCGTGGAAGTCTTGCGAGCTCAATAGTAACGCGAGCCTTTTGTTGTGAACTCTCGCAGACTTTCCGGACCGTGGCTGCTGCTGCTGCTGTCTCACTGAATTTCTCATAAAAAAATGTTACGTTGTCAATGGTGGGACGCAACTGTTTTCGCTAGCGCAGCAGACCAGTAATTAACCGTTTGGTCATAATCGCGCGCATACTTCTATCATGCCAACGCCAACTATTTCATTGAGGTGGTCGCTACGTTTCACAGCATACGTAGCACGGGTGCACGGGAGCACATGCTAGCGCGGTAGTTTTGTTTAGGCGAATAGCGCAGGAATGAAATGAGAAAATTTAAAGCATTGGATTAACAGCTTCACAAAAGTTTCGCTATACATCGTTTCCGAGATGCGCGTTGGATCTGCGTAATTCTTTACAAGATTGTGTGTGCAATAATAAAGAAAATCAAGCTTTCCCAGTCGAAAGCACAAATCTTGTTGACGGACATAAAAACCACCACTGCAACACAAATAAAAACACTAGTAGGCTTATTTAACTACTAGTATGCATATACCTGTGGTGTTAGGCTGCTGAGCACGAGGTCGCGGGATCGAATCCCGGTCACGGCGGCCGCATTTCGATGGGGGCGAAACGCGAAAACACCCGTGTACTTAGATTTAGGTGCACGTTAAAGAACCCCACGTGGTCAAAATTTCTGGAGTCCTCCACTACGGCGTGCCTCATCATCGGAAAGTGGTTTTGGCACGTAAAACCCCATAATTTAATTTAGTATGCATATACCGAACACAGCCACAACCGTGTGCCAAGGCAAGCCCACGTTTCGACATGCGGCTACGGCGACCGTGCGCTCAAGAGACCGTCGCTATTAGGCCAGATTTCCAAGCCAGTAAGAAGCGCACCTAATCACTCCTTTCATCGATATACCACCGCATTTCTTATCCCCAAAGAGCGTTCTGTAATGATAACTACTAAGGTAGCAGTGGTATAGACGACGACTTGATGGCGGCGTTGACGATAACTACCTTATTTGCTCTCTTTGATCTCCTGTAGCCACCTTCGAAGAGTCAAATAGGTACTACAAATATTACTACAGTTTTCTTAGAATTTTGAAAAATTTCAATTCAGGTTTATCCTTACTGACAAATGATTTTAGCTGGTTCCAGTAGTACGCAGCATTTTCTGAGCTCACGTTGATGACAGCTGAACATCGACGCAAATAAGTGGTGATACCTTCTAAGTTATACGGAATTAAAAAAAATCGCCTGTTCCTTATAACATAATTTTAGGCCTTGAGTAAGGCTATACAGATAGGCGGACACAACTCGCATGAGAAATCGAAAGAGATCCTCCTCTAATTAAAAAATGCTAATTATCTTCTGAATTAATAACATTACAGCATATATTGCAATTTACGAATTGTACCTGATAAGATTGTAAGGCGTGTCCGCTTAGAATGAATTTCCAGAATGACGCCAGTTTGGACGCCATTCGCCGTAGAAATGCACTCTTGTTCGACTTACTTTTTAAAGTAAACGCCATAGTATGCATCGAAGCACAAAAGTAACTGGAAGGCCTATGTATTTCGTCCCACACTTTGGTAAATATTATGTCGAAACTGGAGGGCTCGTGGAAATTCAAGTGGATCGGTCTTGCAAGCTCACCAGCTACAATTCGTAATTTACAATAGGTGCCGTAAAGTTATGAATTAGGAAGGTAATTACTGATTTTGTGTTAATTACCTGCACATGTGTTGCTATTTCTCGTACTACTACTGTCCGCCTCTTCGAACAATCCAGCTCAAGGACACGACATTTGTTACCTGCAGCAGCCGATTTTTAAAAATTCTGTAAAACGTAAAAATGATCACGCGGTATAGTCATGAATGTTGCTGCCTATATGTTAAGAATGATAATTATTGTTTCGAGACATTGGTTTCAGCCTTACGCGAAGCAATCGATGCCATTTCAATTACTTTACACGCCGGAGTTTCTTTCGCATGACTCATTCCATTTTTCTGCGACATAGGTGAAAACGTCGCGCCCGCTACTTTCCTGTCCGCAATGCTATGTCATGCTGATAACGCGCATGCCGTTTGTTACCGGGAAGTACCGGCCTCGCAGCGTTAAAGAAAGGAAATGCAGGCAAGACAGATGACGTTTATCGATGTGTGGCAAGATACGACTCAAAGGGTGTAAACTTATCTTAGAGTGCAGCTTTGTCTAGAGTTTCTTTCTTCTAAAGTCGTGCTCAAAGGCGATGCAGACTACCCTTAATGACTGGACGGCATTGCTAATGTTCGCTGACTTGGCTTGCCTGTTTCTACCGACTGTTAATGAAGTGCTTCTTTCCGAGCAAAAAGGCACACAAAGCAGCCCGAACTATACTTTGTGCGAAAGCTTCAAGTCCGTAAGACAGTTGCGTAAACTACAGTTCTAAATATATGAAAGCATTTGCAAATAGCTGGGTGCTGAATGCCTGTGTCCGTTTTTTTTCTTTTCTAAGATTGAGTGAGCAAATGTTTGGGCAAAACACGGACTAAGGTGTAGGGCAAAAAACACTTCAATACACTGCGGAATACACTGCGCACCAGCTCCTCTTAAGCATTCTTTTCACGTTATAAAATAATTAGTACTAGCATATCCTTTATTCTAGTTTACTTTATTTTTATTTGTTTGCTCATGAACAACTGAAAATGCTTTATAAAGTATTATGTGACATACGCATTCAACACAGTGGCTCACAACCCGCAGTGCCGACAGGTTTGTTCTTTGTTGGCGTACGGACTGTTTTCTACAATATCTAAAGTATACATTGTCATCTTTGCTGAACAAATGTGAACATAGAGACCATGGCTTCGCTAAAATAAAGCAAAAGACAAGTCCGGAAGTATTTGGGACTCTTGGTTAATGTCGTTATGTTATGTTGTCATATTACCTTTAAAATGATAACTGCCAGCTTTATTTAATGTGTTTATATTTATTTGCCTTACATCGCGTTCGTGTTTAACATCTGACGGTGGCTGAATGTGCTGAACATTCTCTGAACGTAAGTATTTACTGAATAATTGCCTTCGATGCTTCTCATTATTCATTCATTTTGTTAAGTATGATCGTTTATTTGATTTTGTTTGCACATTTGTGCAAATCTGGCTTGTAAAAGCGCTGCCATGCACGTGTGCCTTCAAGCACTTTCAAGTGACTTGGAAACGCTTTTTTCTTGAGGGACACGCAACAGCTGTTGAAAATAAAGAAATGATTGATTGAAATATGCCACTGGGCGCATGACGTTCCGCTGACAAGTGGTGGGTGATATATCTGCCAAGCCTACGAATTGTTCACAACAATGTGTGGCAGCAGGATCTTTCAATAAACAATAGTTGTTATGTGTGTTTATTCTCGCATTACTGCAGATACATGGGCTCGTTGCGGCTTTGAGAGATGAACTTTCCGGTAAAAAAGAGGGCAGAATTCATTAAGCTGCGCTGTTCATACGCGTTTTGTATGCATACGCTAAGATTAGGTTGCCACCGAAGGGGCAGCATACTTATCTTACGGCGTCGTATGAGAGCGAGAGGGAAATAGAGCACGGATTAAAAGGCAAGGAAAAAGAAGCGTCGTCAACTGATAGCGCGATTGCACATCAGGCGTCTGTAGCTGAGGTTACAGTCTAGCGACCAATTTCTGCGCACTCGTTTCCGGCAGCTTCTTTTTCCTGGCGTCTGATACAGCGCCGACAAGGGCAATAGCGCTCCTGCGTTCGTCGCACCACCGTTAAGAGAATGACAGTGGAAGCGTCACCAGTTTTTCTCACATTTATATGAGATACAGGACTGATTAACACATGGTGACATATTTGGCATAGAAAAAAAAGGTCCGTCAGCAATTGCAGGCTCATCTGCCAGGCTAACCCCGACTGTAGCAACATAAACACAACCGCCATACTACAAAGCGACCAAATGTCTTTATTTGGATACTAATTAGGGAAGGGAAAAGTCACCGGCTATTACGATACTCTCTAATAGGAAATTAGAGTGCAGCTCTATACATGTTTTCATTTCGCGATATATTGGCTGGCGCGGACAATCTGTCTCGTGCGGTGCGTTGCAAACGGAGCGAAGTGTGGCGCGACTGCCTCACTAATCGGGAGATCGCGAGAGGCAGCGGTTGGGCGACGCGTGGGCGCGCTTCACAGCAGCCGCTGCAGACAGAACTCCGCTCATGCAGCGCTTTATTTTCATATATGGTACCAGTGACGTTATCGGTGAACAGACGATGCACTCTACTCTGGTGCCATCTCGTAGCCATCATCGCTGCAGAGCCCGCCTTTCGCAGTAATACACTTTTTGTCTCACGCTTTCATCATGCCCTCCTCCTTCACTTTCCTTTCGTGCTCTTTTCGTTACTGCCGTATTTCATTCCCCGCTGCGCTTGTTCGTTCGGTTAGGCCGAGGACGCCAAGGGACGCCGACGCCATGCGAAATGCAGGAACGGGTGCCTGAGAGCTGCACTAAAAAATCTACATAAGAATTATTTCATATGGCCTAAGGCTGGCCTACATAAGGCCATCCGCACACGCGCGTTCAACGGGATGATAGGTGATTGCGCTGCACACGGTTCCAGGTACGGTTATAATGTCGCATACAGGCTCAATGTCAGCTCCCTGGAACACCGTCAAGGTGTCAGTGAACGTTTTCTGTCGTGCACCAACCCACGACAAAACGCGCGCCGCCTTCACATAGAATCTCTGTCGAGGGCAACTGGGTCTGCGAAAGGCACAATGAAATACAAATGTAGAAAGAATCCTTGGCTACCTACACACCGACTTACTTCATACGCACTAAACATTTTAACACCCTTAAGGGTTTAAATCAGTTTGTTGCCAGACGGACACCCTAAAGGTTGCTGTTGCCTACACCCTACAGTTGGGGTGCACTTATCGCACCCTAGAGGAAGGGTGCATAAGCAAAATGAATTTAGGGTGTAACGGTGCTAGTCCACATTGAGACCCATCTGTGTGAGTCTTGGAAGGGTGTACACACTTTTATTTCTGGGGTGCATGGAAGGCAGGTTAGGCATTACACGCTTTCAATTACTACTATGTACAGCGATCCACGCGTAACTCTCGTGTGTGCCAGAAGATTCAAGTTGAGCTACCAAACGCACCGTCCAACAGCCGGCCTTGAAGCTTCGATGGGCATACACAATACCTATACGGGTGGATCACATTACATTTAGTAATTCATGGTGTATATTGCAAAACCTGTCTTCGCTGCACAAATACAGCCTTGCAAATTTGACACTTTTGAGCATATATATCAACACCAACTGTTACCACGATTTCCAGGTCCGTATAACATGCAACACACTAGTAAGACATGCTGCATTTTCATTAAAAATATAAATGTACTTATTGCATGCTACAATACAGAGTACAAGATGTACAGAAATCATATGATATCTAAACATGCACAATCACCAAACACATTGGTAAGTACAAGAACATGTATATTTCGCACAAACTTAATTAAAAATATATGTATTGATCAAATCTGTTTTTATTATAGAAGAAGCTATGTGTAGCAGCATTGAAAGAGCCTGAGTTGACTTCACAGTGTTTTGGGCCATATGAAATCATAAATTTTCACTATTAAGCTCCAATGGACGAAAATTCAAGTTTTGATGCCATGAAAAAAAAAAGGATATTGCAGAGGTCAATTAGGGAAGTAAATGAAATGCTGAGCAAGCACACAAGAAACACACCTGTTACTTTGTACACCAATCTCATGGCAAAGCATTATGAAAAGTTTGGAAAGTCGATGTAAGGCATAACTGGCCAACATTTTTGAGATTGAAACAATATCTTCAAAGCATAGACGTGCTTTCAGTAAGGTTTAAGCCAAGAGCATTACTGCTCATTTTCACTTTCCAACAAGATTACTTGAGCACAAATAATATGTAGAATTTTTTAGTGCCCAAATAGTTTTCTTTCTTTTGTGAAACGATAGCTCTCTTGGCTAAAAGTGCTGTGTAGCAGATTTTCTAATTGCAATGCCGGTTTCTTTCAATTTTTGTTTTCTAACCTGAAGACACTGGCCTGTTATACAATATGTGACTTGAAAATGTGTTCTTTTCTTACTGTAAAACGAAATACTGAACATGCCACATTTACTACTGTTTCTGTCCGAAGTGCAGTATTAATGGAGGCCGGATAAAAACAAACTACTGTTGATTAAACTATTTCGCTGAGCACAAAAGGTAGACAGTGTTTTAATATACATTGTAAATTTCTAAATTATTTGCACTTAGATGCGGTAATGCAAGATTAGGGCTAGCTGTAGCATATGAGCATGCAAATGAGCCCATGTGGTTTATTAAATCAGCCATACTCTGGTTACTAAAAACACCAGACGCAGGCACTTATGCATGAGCTCAAGTTAAATACCGCACTGTTAACATTTGCCAGCAAGAAATGGTTGTATCAAACAGTATAAATTTACTGAACAGTGTATATTGATTGATTGAAAATGAGAAAAGATACGGTACACATTTTAGCTGCAAAAATGCAATTTATGCAGCAAGTGCAGTTTAGCTTTCAAAAAGAAAAAATACTGTTCACGTTTAACCAGGAGGTTCAGGGACTCCATTCTGTGAGCATCTTGACCAATAAGTGCAGCACATGGCTATGCTGAAATATTGCATCCTGCATTAGCAAAATAAGAAGCGAATAATGAGAGCTCAGTCTGTGCAATTACCCGTGTACACTGCGGAAAATTTCACAAGGCAACAATCTTAACTATGGTACCGGGCACATTGCACAACTTAGGTAAACGGGCAAGACAAGTGAAAGGTAGGAGAAATTGATATTTTGCAAATTTAGGAATTACATGTTACCATGAACACTAAACCACTATGTTACTGTGAATACAACATGACACATACAACAGCAAAAGCAAATAAATTTACAATAGCCTTTTCACAATAGAAAATAATAGTGAATTCAATTTATACACTACCAACGACATCTCTTAACAGCAGACATTTGTCCAGGAGCGTGTATGTGACGTTAGTATAAAACTGTCATTATGAAATGGGCAATATATCTGTTCATTACACTTTATAAGCACTGAAGCTCACAACCTTATGGGATATGGCGCATTAGGACTGAGATGCACAAGACATGAAAAAATAATTGTGTTTACCCAACATTATTACACTAGGAGAGAAAGAGTACTGTTTTACAGAGAGTACACACAAAATGAAAATGAGGAAACCCCCACTGGCATTCTCGCTTGCCATGCAATACACGCAACCAGCCCAAAGATCTCCAATGCAGTTTATTGGGCCCTTTCTGTATCCTAAAATTTATTGTGTATTTCTTATTTACTAATTTAATAAGAATTGGCAATTTGGCATACTTCCCTGGAAAATTTAGAATGTGTTGTCAACTATTTTCTTTAGAGCACGCCCCCTTCTTTCAATGGGTTAGCTTGGCAATACGCTGACAAGCAGTATTCCTTTCTTAAAACTTATGATCCTTCCTCATGCTCCCAATTTCTACTGTATGCTCTAAACTGTGACGTCCCTCCTATGCAGTTTATGTTGGTCTGCGACTATTTACATGGTCCATCTTTCTGTAGCCTCTCAACTATAGCCCGAAACTTCTTGTCTCCTAAAACAACCCTCTTTAACGCCCAAAACATATTGCACAGCTACCCTTCACTGAGGGGATATATATAAGTGTTCACATATTCAATGAACCGCAGAGCCACAACCATTTCTCATCCTGTGTTGCCACTACCCGCATGAGTCGCAATGGTGGTGTATTGGCTACCCGCCCTCTCTCGCTTAAAAGTACATTTTGCCGTGTGGAAAATAACCACAAGCATTGAATTTGATTGAATGAGTGCTCCTGCGCATGTTTTTTTTTCTCGTCTAGTAATGGCTAGGTTCAACATGGTAAAGTTGTCTGAATGCTGTCTAGCCCCAACCAATACTTCGTGTAGTTTCAAAATTATGAAACATTAATTTTTCAAGACTTGTCCCAAATTAAGCACGAGACAGATTTTCATGATGCAAATGAGGAAAGGTTGTGCTTAGAGACAATGATAGGCCTGCTATTTGCTGCAAAACTGTGTGAAATCAAATATGCCTGAACTTTTCATGAGCAGCTATTTCAGCACAAGAAACAGGCACATTGCCCGCTGAAACGTTTCTCAACGCCCACGAGAGGTCCTGGTTTCTTGTGACTTTTTCAAGTCCCTTGCACTCTAGATTGCAATCTGGCGCATTTTGATTATGATACTTTATTCAAAATAAAAACAGCTCAAATTTGAAGGTTTTGAGATTTATATGGGAATAAATTAATGGTAGAAGAGTGTAATGGAATAAGGAAATAACAAGCTCATTGCAGACAGTAAACAAATATTCCTGTCCTGTAAATAAATTGGTAGCAGGAAGGTTATCCGAAATTAGCACTGAATGCACAACGAAGAATATGATGCTGCCATGCCCCATTCCGCAAATATTCGTGCATCCTCATTCCTCATCAGAAAAGAAAATCCTCATTATGAAAGGCCATCAAAAAATGCAAGTGTGTACTTTGGATGAGCAGTCATACCTGTACTATGCACTGTACCACCGGCAATATTGAAAACCACACAAAACTGCGCATGATATCAAGCTGAGGCCGCCAAGGAACCCCAGAGTTTTAAATTATAACTTGACTTATTATATTGCACTGCAACCTATATCTGCTTACAATATTATCTTCACAACTGTGTCCAAGACATCAACCATCTGTGCGAAGGCGAACGCAAGTGGTTCGCTCATGATGGAGGGCACCAAGGCTGGCATTGGTAAACTGCTGCTATCACCTGCATGAACTGCGAGAAACGATGCTTTAAGTTCAAGGTAAACAAATACTATTCGAACAAAAGACAAGATCACTGGCAATGAGCCTCGTTTGGTTTGGACGACAAAAGCGAAAATATGGACTTTGTGCTGCTTACTGAAAAAGAAGCAAGCCTCCTTCCATATGCTGCAGTCATGCATTAAGATTGTCACACAGCTGCATGTTTATATGCTCATATTCAGCTGACACTACTGTGCCAGCATGCTTTGCATAGTTGATTATTTCAAGTGAAATTGATTATTGTGTTTTCTTCCCGATTCCTGGCAAAAAGCACCAGCAACGAAGTAGCTTACTTTGCAAACATACTCACTTTTGAGGAGCGAATTCACACACACACGCGCGCCCGCACACACACACACACACACACACACACACACACACACACACACACACACACACACACACACACACACACACACACACACACACACACACACACACACACACACACACACACACACACACACGCACACACACACACACACACACACACACACACGCACGCACGCACACGCACGCACACGCACACACACACAGGCACACAAACACACACACACAAACACACACACACACGCGCACACACACGCACACATAAGCCTCTACCACATGAGCAGCTTCCCACGCTTGACACACTGCACTTCTTTTTATCCTTTGACACTTCTACTTCTACGGCATAAAAAAGCATTTGTTTGACCAACCCCAAACTCCTGAACCTACACTTCCAGATTAAACACTTTCTCTAGAGCCAGGGCAAGCCTTCTTGTTTCCACAATGCTCCAAACTGTAGGTGCAAATTTCAATAGGGCTATAGGCGACAGCTCTAGAAGGGCGAAGAAACTACCCATAGAGACCTAAAGCTTGTATGATACCTCTTAAGCACAACACAAATTTTCAAAATTAATGAAAGCTCCTGAAGCCAACTGCTATATGCGTAGAACATCTCGAATAACCTACTATTCACAATTTCAGCGAATGTCTACATCAACGAAAATGTAGGCTAATTGGAAATTCACGTTTTTAAGATCAGAATTAGTATACTGGCGAAACACACTACCAGATTTATTATTTATGCTCTGGATGTATCGTTCCTTTCACAATAACAATCAAGGATATGGATTCATCAGGGCAGAGGAGGGGAAAAGGAGGAAGCGTATACCTGACGCCTTCCGAGTGGTCCTCCCGAGGAACGGCGCCTCATACAGCAGTTGTCCAGCGTGGCTTGAAACCAAACTCGGCTTTCAGACGGGAACACTCGCTGCACCAAATTGGAAGTTTTATTGCGAGTAAAACTCTACCGACCTTGTGCAATACATACGAACGCACACAAAACGCACTAGCACAAACACACAAATATACGTACTCTCAAAGCGCATACACAAGAGCATGCACGCGCACATTGATAAACACAAACAAGCACACATACATGCAGGCAGACACGCTAACACGTGCACGCACACACAGCGACCCACACAAAACATGCGCGCACACGCACGCACACACCAACACGCTCACAAAACACGTACGCACGAGACACACGCAAGCACGCCGGCCCATACAAATCGGCATTACACGCGCGCACACACACACACACACACACACACACACACACACACACACACACACACACACACACACACACACACACACACACACACACACACACACACACACACACACACACACACACACACACACACACACACACACACACACACACACACACACAACGCGAGCTGAGCTGAGCGCACGCACGCACACACACAGACAAAGTTAGCCGAAAGCATGCTGAAGGCGCCCGGCAAGCAGCAGCAGCACGTGACCGCATCAGGGAGAGTCAATAACGCGCCGATTCTTTCGAAAGGTGGCAAAGCCAGTCGTCCTTTTTCTATGCGACGCCAAAAGTAGTCGACCAGATTTCACTTAAGTGCGAACGACCGTACTTCAAGAAGCCGCACTGAACGCACAAGAGAATCACATCTGTGAACGTTCAAGCGCTAAGAAACAAAGCGTAACTATGCACGCGCACCACGCTCGCATTGTGGAACAATATGAAAAACTCCCGATGCAGCTTTCTGTTGCTCAATACATGCTAGATAGGTGTTTTTGCGAGTATGAAAGAAGCCCACGAATGCATGCAAAATTCCCCGCGCAACCGGTAGCGCGAGGCACTTTGCGTGTATTCGCGGGCTTCTTTCACGCTCGGAAAAACACCTATCTAGCATGTATTGAGCAACAGAAAGCTGCATCGGGAGTTTGTCATATTGTTCCACAATCTTCTCGTCGCCGTGATGGTTTAGCAGCTATGGTGTTGCGCTGCGAAGCATGAGGCCGCGGGATCAAAACCCGGCTGCGGTGGTCGCATTTCGATGGGAGCGAAATGCAAGAAAGCCCGTGTCCCCTGTGTAAGGGGCACATTAGAGATCCCCCGGTGGCTAAAATTAATCCGGCGTTCCCCATTACGGCCTGCCTCATAATCAAATCGTGGTTTTCGCACCTAAAACGCCGGAATTCAATTCAGTTAAATTCGGCAATTTCCTAATTGACACTTTTCACCTAATTATAATATTTGATAGGTTCATTACTTACTAAGACTAATAATGTAATTAGGCGCAATGCAAAAAATACTCTGAGTATCTCCGAGCGTCGGCAAACGACATTGCCTTGGCTCTGTTCAGCTACGTGGCATTTCCATATTTTTAAATGTTGGTACATTATAGTTGGGACACTCTGTAGATCTACAAAATGAAGTTATGACCGTATTTGAAATAAGTCTAAGACAATGAAAGTAGCGAGAATGTTCTTGCGTTAGCTTATATTAACAGATTTTAAAAAAAAATTGTTTGAACCGCTGACGCAATTTCCCCTTTTGGGACCTTTGAGGTATTACACAAATACAAAAAAGAAGGTAATCAAAATCATAAAACCTTTTTCGGCATACATGCGAGCTGCATGTATGCGGAAACGCAGTGTGACAGGGGTATAAATGGGAAATATACCGTGAGTAAAAATCCCTGGTTCAAATTCTGGTGCAAGCAAAGATAGAAGGTGAAAGTGAACGTTGGTTTTCAGAAATACGTCTGAAAAAGAAGGCCGCACGTAGCATATTTTGGAACCACATAAAATTATTAGGAAGAAGGTCAACAACCATACAAAAACATATCCTAGACGAAGATGGAACAAACTGGAAGGGGAAGAGGCAATACATTACATCCGAGAAATAACAGCTGAATCTTTCCAAGGCAGTGACGAGGATGTACTTGCAGAAAAAAGACCATGAAAGAGACCCAGGTGGAAAAGAAGCTGGTTCTGACAAATTCTTAAGTGCACAGCCACAGGGCTAGACGACGTTCCCGTTAGGCTGTATAATGAACTAGGACAAAAAGTGAGGAAGCTCCGGCGAAAGCAGTGGAGAAAGCTTTAAAAATATACGAATACCAGACAGTTGGCGATAAAGTAGAATGAGCGTAATTTATGAAGGTAAGGGGAAAGAGATAGAATTCACTCCAATAGACATTTGGCCATTACATAGGTAATGTACAGGCTAGCAATGCAGGCAATCAAATTAAAGCTGCAAGCATGGGCAGATAACAATGGCATTTTGCGAGAACTTCAGAATGACTTCAGAATAGGAAAGGCGTTTGGATCATAACGTATTTGTTCTTACTCAGTGTATTGAAATATCAAAAGTGTTCTACACAAGTGTTCTACGCAAGTGTTCCACAACGTTCAACGCCATTCGTGTCGCGCATACATGCGATCAGATTACACAAGGTTCGGTGGCAAGAGACACGGGATAGAACCATCGATAACATTACAGAAACTTGATCTTGTAGGGTGCGAAATAGCGTCGCAATAGTTTCTCACTGATTGCTCGTCGGCGTATCGGGATCCAAACCCAAACGCGGTCCCCAGGCTGGTACTCGACGTAGGGTCGTCGGAGGTTGTGGTATCGGCTGTCGGTACGCTGCTGTTTCTTGATCCGTAGGCGGGCGAGCTTTCGGGCTTCTTCGGCGCGCTGGAGATAGGTAGTGACGGGAAGATTCTCTTTGTCGGTCACGTGCTGCAGCATGGCGTCGAGAGTCGCCGTCGGGTTCCTGCCGTAAACCAGCTTGAGTGGCGTGATCTGTGTTGTTCTTGCACCGCCGTGCTGTAAACGAAGGTTACGTACGGCAGGACGGCTTCCCACGTCTTGTGATCGACGTCGACGTGCACTGCTAGCATGTCGGCGAGGGTCTTGTTCAGGCACTCCGTGAGACTATTCGTCTGCGTGTGGTAGGCAGTTGTCCTCCTGTGGTTTGTCTGGCTGTATGGCAGAACGGCTTCAGTGAGCTCTGCTATAAAAGCCGTTCCTCTGTCGGTAATGATGACTTCTGGAGGATCCTGTCGCAGTAGGATGTTCTCGGCGAAAATTTCGTCACTTCGGATCCGCTGCCTTTCGGTAGAGCTGTAGTTTAAGCGAAGCGGGTGAGATAGTCCGTCGGCACGACAATTCACTTATTTCCGGAAGTTGATGTCGGAAACGGTCCCAACTAGTACATCCCATCTGATGAGAAGGTCGGTAAGGAGGCTTGATTAGCTGTTGTAATCCCGCTGGCCTTGTTGGCGGTGTCTTGCGTCGCTGACAGTCTCGGCATGTCTTGACGTAACGGTCGACATCGGCGGTTACGTGCGGCCAGTAATACTTTTCTTGTATCCTCTATAGCGTCCGGGAAAAACCGAGGTGCCCAGCGGTCGGATCGTCATGTAGGGCACGTAGTACTTCTGGACGCAGCGCCAACGGAAGAACAAGAAGGTAGTTGGCGCGGACTGGTGAGAAGTTCATATTCACGAGTAGGTTGCTTTGAAGCGTGAGCGAAGACAATACACGCTTAAATGCCCTAGGCAAAACATCGGTGTGCCCTTCCAAATACTCGACGAGGCCTTTTAGCTCCGGGTCTGCTCGTTGCTGTTCAGCGAAGTCTTCCGCTCTTATTATTTCAAGGAAGCCCTCGTCATCGTCGTCATCTTGCGGTGGTAGGTCAATGGGGGCACGTGATAGGCAAACGCATAAGTGTGTTTTCATCCAAACTTGTAGGTTACAGTGATGTCGTATTCTTGTAGTCTGAGACTCCACCGTGCCAGCCGTCCTGAAGGGTCCCTTAAGTTAGCTAGCAGCACAACGCGTGATGGTCGCTGACCACTTTGTATGGCCTCCCATACAAAGTGGTCAGCGACCATCACGGACCATCACGGTAAGGGCGGAATTTCGCTTGTAGCCCAAATGATGGTGAGGCATTCGTTTTCAGTCGTAGAATAATTGTCTTCCAATTTTGACAGCGATCGGGTAGCATAATATATCAACCGTTCAAATCCGTCTTTCCTCAGGACTAGGACGGCACCGAGGTGTCAGTGTGGATTTTGGTATCGGCGTTCTCTTCGAAATGTGCAAGTACCGGCGCCGACTGCATGCGTCGTTTGAGTTCTTGAAATGCATCGGCATGCGGCGTTCCCCACTTGAACTCGACATCACATTTCGTTAGATATGTTAGCGGCTCCGCGATGCGTGAAAAGTCCTTGACAAAGCGCCTGTATTAGGCACGCATGCCAAGAAATCTACGCACTGCCTTCTTGTCGATGGGCCGCGGGAAGTTTGCGATAGCAGCTGTCTTCTGCGGGTCGGGGGGACTCGAGATTTGCTGATGACGTAGCCTATAAACAGAAGCTCATCGTATGCGAAGCGGCAATTTTCTAGCTTCAGAGTAAGCCCTGATGACCTCATGGACTCTAGTACTGCTGCGGGCCGCCTAAAGTGATCGTCGAAATTTTCGGCGAAGACAACGACGTCTTCCAAGTAAACGAGAGAGGTCTGCCACTTCAATCCTGCTAAAATCGTGTCCATCACGCACTGGAACGTTGCAGGCTCCCAGCACAGTCCAAATGGCTTAACCTTGAACTCGTAGAGGCCGCCTGGAGTGATGAAGGCGTTCTTTTCGCGATCTCTTTCGTCGACTTCTATTAGCCAATAGAAAGACTTCAGGGCCATCTACGAGAAGTATTTAGCGTTGCAGAGCCGATCCAATGTGTTCACGAGACGTCGCTCTCGGTATGGACTTCCCGAACGAACACGGCGCAATCATCGACGTGAAGTGGAAGTCAATAACTCTGTCGGAAGATCAAGCGATACCGCCGGAGAGCCCTCATAGTCACCACGCCTTGATGTGCTCGAAGATCAAGTGAGCATCCCGCCCCGCTCCAGCATTGTTATTTCGGTTGGCACCAAAACACCCGCTGACGTAGAAGGCGTCATCAAAGGCGACCAAAGTCTACTGCTTGATTGGGAAATTTGCATCGCAAGAGGGATCGCCTGACTGCACGGAGGAAAGACGACAGTGTTGCTGACAAACTGCAGCCAGGAGTTCAAGCACATCAACAAGGGCACGACGATCGCATACGTCGAGGAAATACTGGAAACCAGCAATGCGTTTGTCCTCTCGGATTCTGCCGCATCTACCCCGACGACCGTAGTTCCCGAACCAGACTTCGACATAACTCCAAGTCTCCCGATGATTAAGCAACAACAGCTCAGAAGTCTACTTCGACGATACAAAGAGAGCTTTTCGACGTCATCAAGGATTCGACAAACACCAGTCGTAAAGCATCGCATAATAACCGGAATGTGTGCTCGACCACTCCGCCAGAGCCTTTATCGAGTTTCTACGCGAGAACGTGAAACTATAACGCACCAAGTCGACGAATTGTTGCGCGACGAGATCATCCAGCCGTCAAAAAACCCGTGGGCATCTCCTGCAGTCTTGGTGAAGAAAAAGGACAGAACCCTACCGGATAACGTGGATAACGAAGGTGGCAGTGTAAGTCCGCTCAAGAATGGTAATTCTTGCTGTGCACATTCCAGCCGGCGTTATGAAGTATCCTCCAGCGGTCCGTATTTGCGGCCTTCCCACGCAGTCGTAACTTTCTTCAACTGGGCGAAGATGGGTCCACTCATGACGGAGTAATCGGCTCCTGTGTCTACTAAGGTGGTGTCTGCGTGGCCGTCGAGAAGCACGTCGAGGTCGGGGGTTCTTTATTTTGCGTTACAATTATGCCCTGCCGTCGGACCATGGCTGCGTCGCGTTGACCTGTGGCTGGTACGTGGCGTCGTCAGATCGTCTTTCGCCGGCGTATTCTTTCCTTCCAGACTACGTCGGTATGGCGGCGTCTCGTTGAGATGTCGCCTAATCAGGATTTTCAGCGTATTCTTCAGTGACGGAGGATCTTCGTCAGTTTGACGAACAGCAACCGCACCACCATGGGTTGCTGCTTTTAGTTTTCCGGATATGGGCTCGCAGAGCGGCCCCGTGCTGGGCGAGCGTATGGACGGCGCTGTGGCGACAAGTAGCGGCCTGGTGACGGCGAACGGGACCGTCGTCGAGGGCTCCACTGAGTAGCGGCGTGGTAATCAGCGATGTCACGAGGGCCTTCACCTTCCAGAGGGCGCGGTGCGTTGGCGGCGAACCCTCGCAATCCCAGGTCGCGGTATGGGCATCGGCGGTACACATGGCCGGCTTCGACGCAGTGATAGCAGAGCGGGCGGTGGTTAGGGGCTCGCCAAATGTCCGTCTTCCTCGCGTAGCTGCGCTGAGTGACGGGTGGGCGTGCTCGTCGCCGTGGCCGTAGACGACGGAATTGCAGCGTTGCAGAGCCCTGGCGTTGTCGCGGAGGGGGACCATGACGGCGGGCGACGGCGGCGTAGGCATCACTTCCGGTTGAGGTTGCGGTGATCGTGGTTGCACCTCAGGGACATCAAGCGATCGTTGAACCTCTTCTTTGACGATTTCAGCGATTGAATCCACTTGGGACTGCGTCCCTGGGTAGAACTTCTGTAGCTCCTCCCGCAGGACCGCTCTGATAGTCTCGCGCAGATCGTCTGGAGCCAGTGATCAACTCCGGCGTAGCTTGTAGAGTTCGTGCGGCGGTCGAATTGCCGGTTTCCTATCTCAAGTGTCTACTCGATGCTGGTGACCTCGCGAAGAAACTCGTCGACGGTCTTCGGTGGGCATCGTACCGTTCTTGCAAAAAGTTCCTAAGACCACGCATGAGTAGGTGGACTTCCTTCTCCTCGGGCATTTCAGGGTCGTCGTGGCGGAATAGACCGCTCATTTGCTCCGTGAACGTCGCGGTTGCGATCGTTCTCGGTGTACGACGCTTGCGAATGTCTGCAGGAAGCGGCTTCGCAACAAATCCCAGGTCGTCAAGGCGGCTTCTCGGTTGTCAAACCACGTCCTGGCAGCGTCGTCCAATGCGAAGAAGACATGTCGCAGTTTCTCGTCGCTGTTCCAGCTGTTAAATGTAGCGACTCTCTCATACGTCTCAAGCCAGGTTTCCGGGTCCTCGAACGTTGAACCACGGAACGTCTGAGGCTTCCTGGGCTGCTGCAGCACGCTGGTGGACGCTGGGGCCGCCATTGGGGTGGACTTGCTCACAATCTTCCTGCCCGTCTCAGGTAAAAGTCCGCGCTCCGGGGGCAGTCCTTGACGCTTGCGGCTACCGCACTGGTTCTTGTTAAAGTTGGTGATGTCTCCACCAGATGTTACGTGGTAGTAACGGTGAAGAAAGCAGCCAAATTGGGAAAGACGAAACTAGCGTTTTATTGGGCGAACTTGTGCCCTCACAAACAGGCTACCCCCAAAGAGCGGTCAACAGCGGCGAACACAGTCGGTGATCGTGGAAAATCTGACCAGCGCGTCAAGCTCGTCGGCTTTTGTAGATCAGTTGTCGAATGTTCCACAGTAATCGCTGGGACCCGCATGCCTTTTACAAAGTTTTACGCCATTCGCGTCGCGCATACATGCAATCAAGGTTCGGCGACAACCGACAGCGGATAGAGGCATCGATAACATTCTAGAAACTTCCGATACATGTAGACGCGTCTTGCGCTGAGCGATAACATTTCGTGAACGGTAAAAGCGCCAACCCCTGAAAGACAAACGAGTTCGCCTGTCAATATGTGGCCTTCTTAGACATTACAGGAGCGTATGACAACGTAGACTGCAACATTTTGCGGAATATTCTGGAAGTTGAAGGCTGAGAGGAGGATTCTCTGCAGCTTTTGAGTGAGATTTACCTAGAAAATACCGTCTGCGTTGAATGGGAAGGAATGAGGATTGAGGAGAAAGTTGATATCAACAAAGGAATGATGCAGGGGTGCCCTTTATCCCCACTGCTGTTTATGATGTACATGGTGAGGATGGAGAGGGCGCTAGAAGGAAGTAATATCGGGTTTAATCTCTCATACACACACGAGGGTACAGTAGTAGACCAGAAGTTTCCAGGTTTATTTTATGCGGACGGCATTGTGTTACTAGATAACAAGCAAATTGATTTGCAACGTCTGGCTTATATCTGTGGACAGGAAGGCGATAAGTTAGGTTTGAAATTTAGCGTTAAAAGTCAGGTGTTATGTTATTCAATGAGAGCACGGGACAGTGACAATACAGGGACAGGAAATACCTCGGGCAAAAGAATATGAATACCTTGGTATGCGTATGAACGAAGGCAATAGATATATGAAAGCGCAGGAAGAAACCATAACAGTAAAGGGGAAGATAAATGCAGCCATAATGGATCACAGAGAGCTATGGGTATACAATAGGTATAAGGTACTCCGGGGTGTGTGGAAAGGTGTAATGGTTCCAGGACATACTTTTGGAAATGCCGTTTGCTTGAAATTGGGGGTACAATCAGGACTTGATAGTAACCAAAAGTCAGTGGTACGCCCCACATTGCGCACTCACGGGAAGACTGCAAATGAAGCTGTGCAGGGTGATATCGGCTGGACTAGTTTTGAAGTGAGGGAAGCTCACAGTAAAATCGATTATGAAGAACGACTGAGGAATATCATCATCGTCATCATCAACAGCAGCAGCAGCAGCCTGGTTACGCCCACTGCAGGGCAAAGGCCTCTCCCATACTTCTCCAACTAGCCCGGACATGTACTAATTGTGGCCATGTTGTCCCTGCAAACTTCTTAATCTCATCCGCCCACATAACTTTCGGCCACCCCTGCTACGCTTCCCTTCCCTTGGAATCCAGTTTGTAACCCTTAATGACCATCAGTTATCTTCCCTCCTCATTTCATGTCCGGTCCATGCCAACTTTCTTTTTTGATTTCAACTAAGACGTCATTAACTCGCGTTTGTTCCCTCACCCAATCTGCTCTTTTCTTATCCCTTAACGTTACACCCATCATTATTCTTTCCATAGCTCGTTGCGTCGTCCTCAATTTAAGTAGAACCGTTTTCGTAAGCCTCCAGGTTTCTGCCCCGCACGTGAGTACTGGTAAGACACAGCTGTTATACACTTTTCTCTTGAAGGATAATGCCAAGCTGCTGTTCATGATCTCAGAATGCCTGCGAAGCGCACTCCAGCACATTCTTCTGATTATTTCAGTCTCATGATCCGGATCCGCGGTCACTACCTGTCCTAAGTAGATGTATTCCCTTACCACTTCCAGTGCATCGCTACCTATCGTAAACTACTGTTCTCTTCAGAGACTATTAAACATTACTTTAATTTTCTGCAGATACATTTTTTAGACCCACCATTCTCCTTTGCCTCTCCAGGTCTGTGAGCATGCATTGCAATTGGTCCCCTGAGTAACTAAGCAAGGCAATATCATCAGCGAATCGCAAGTTACTAAGTTATTGTCCATTAACTCTTATCCCCAATTCTTCGCAATCCAGGTCTCTGAATACCCCCTGTAATCACGCTGTGAATAGCATTGAAGAGATCGTATCTCCCGGTCTGACGCCTTTCTTTATTGATAGTTTGTTGCTTTCTTTACGGAGGACTACGGTGGCTGTGGAGCGGCTATAGATATCTTTCGGTATATTTACATACGGCTCGTCTACACCCTGATTCCGTAATGCCTCCATGATTGCTGAGGTTTCGACAGAATCAAACGCTTTGTCGTAATCAATGAACGCTATATATGAGGGTTGGTTATATTCCGTACATTTCTCTATCACCTGATTGATAGTGTGAATACGGTCTATTGTTGAGTAGCCTTTACGGAATCCTGCCTGGTCCTTTGGTTGACACAAGTGTAAGGTGTTCCTGATTCTATTTGCGATTACCTTCGTAAATATTTTGTAGGCACGGACAGTAAGATGATCGGTCTATATTTTTGAATTCTTTGGCGTTTCATTTCTTATGGATTAGGATTATGTTGGCGTCCTTCCAATATTCCGGTACGCTCGAGGTCATGAGGCATTGCGTATACAGGGTGGCCAGTTTTTCTAGAACAACCTGCCCAACATCTTACAACAAATCTGCTGTTACCTAATCCTCCCCAGCTGCCTTCATACTTTGCGTAGCTCCCAAGGCTTTCTTTACTTCTTCCAGCGTTACTTGTGGGCTTTCAAATTCCTCTAGGCTATTCTCTCTTTCATTATCGTCGAGGGTGCCACTATAGAAGTCTTCAGCCACTTGAACTATCTCATCCATATTAGTAATGATATTGCCGGCTTTGTCTCTTAACGCATACATGGACTTCTTTCCTATTCCCAGTTGCTTCTTGACTGCTTTTAGGCTTCGTCCGTTTCTGAGAGCAAGTTCAATTCTATCCATATTATACTTGCTTATGTAAGCTGTCTTACGCTTTTTGATTAACTTTTAAAGTTGTGCCAGTTATATTCTAGCTGTAGGGTTAGAGGCTTTCATACATTGGTGTTTCTTGATCAGATATTTTGTCTGCTTCGATAGCTTACTGGCATCCTGTCTAATGGAGTTACCCCCGACTTCTATCGCACAATCCTTAATGATGCCCATAAGATTGTCCTTTATATCTTCAGCACTAAGGTCCTCTTCCTGAGTTAAAGCCGAATACCTGTTCTGTAGCTTGATCCCGAATTCCTCTATTTTCCATCTTACCGCTAACTCATGGATCGGCTTCTTATGTACCAGTTTCTCCCGTTCCTTCCTGAGGTCTAGGCTAATTCTAGTTCTTACCATCCTATGGTCACTGCAGCGCACGTTGCCGAGCACGTCCACATCATGTATGATGCAGGGTTAGCGCAGAGTATAAAGTCTATTTCATTTCTAGTCTCGCTATTCGGGCTCCTCCACGTCCAGTTTGGAATATGGAACAAAGTAAATGGGCTGGGAGAGTGTTGAGGTATCTGTACAGGAAAAAACTTTATTCACAGTGGAGGAAAAGAACTACCAAGCTTACCAGCATGTATGCGGCCTGTAAGGTGGGCGACACAGCAAAACGATCCTCAAGCAGAAGCTCAGAGAGGCTGAAATAAACTCATGGGCGGCGACAATGGAAATGAAACCTGCCATGAATAACTGCTTAGGATGAAAAGCGAAATCAGAAAAGAAACAACTCATGCTAACTCTAAAGGAAGCTCATTACTTTTCAAAATGAGATCGCGATGCCTTAGAACACGCACCTATAAAGCGAGATATAAGAAGGAAGAAGCATGTGCTTGCTGCGGTAAAGCTACGGAAACTATGGAGCATGTTTTATTGGAATGTGAAGACGTCTGCCTAGCGGTCTATTTAGCCGCCACTGGACTCCTTGAAGCGCTTGGGTTCAGCGAAAGTAGGGAGAACGTAAACATATCCGCAATAGAGATTAGTAAGAGACGATTGGAAGAATGGTGGATGAACAGTAGGGAAACCACAAAAAAGGGAGACGTACAAAAGCAATGATCGCCATAGGGGGTCAAAAAATTTGGTTGTGAGAGTTCATAGTGTTTTTTTTTTCTTTTGAGCCTAGGTAGAACATTAGGCAGCACAATAGCAAGAGCTTGGTGGCGCAACCCACTCCGCTTTTCCGAAGAGGGCGCTCATATCATCCATCCATCCATACATCCATCCATCCATCTTCTCTTGCTAGGCTTTTACGCCATGGAAACGTGGCGCGATCACGAATGCTCCACAAGGTTATCCGGAATACTCTGTCGTCAAAGCTGTCTGAGACGAACCGAAAGCCATATTGCGTAATTATTTTCGACGAACAATGTGAATTGCATAAAATCAGTGCCAAGTTTTGGTTGAAGCGAGCGTCGGGAACCGCTAACATGTTTTACGTAAACTACGTAAACCACACGAAGATCGTACCCTTAAAGGTGAGAAATGGCGTGCGCACGCTAAACATTACGGGTCATTCAGCGTGCTCCGCATGCGCATTTCGATCCCGGTATTCGGCTAAGCCCGCTATTACACCAAACACGCTAAACTAAAACTGTTTAGTGCCGTCTTAAGAAGCTCAGGGGGATGACAGCAGGTGCTTGCGCAATTGATATACCAGTGGCGCATCCTCTCGTTTTCAGTCCTTTTTAGTAGCGTTCCGTTGTCAGTGATCGGGTGGATACGAGAGTGACCCATACTGCTTGCTATCCATCTTTTTGCATAGGTTTAGATAGCTCCGGCCTACATGTAATGCCCCCTTTCTAAGTATGGCGTATGGAGTACGGCAAACGTGGACAGGCTCACAGAATGTGTTGCGTCTGCGCACCTACTGTTATCGGGGACAATTGGTCGCAATGGTCACCGTACACCCGATGGCAGTGGTCAACCACTCGCGGAATGGACTTAAACTGGGCATTGTCGCCCTGTATTGGGAACGCGGTCTACCGGCTTCACATGGAATTTCTTGATCAACACTCATAGAATGCTGCGCATTAAAAATGGACATTACTGCCTGAACCACAGCAGGTGATCTTTGTCGCTTCACCTGATGTCATAATTTATGAGCAAGAAAAAAAGCGGCACTATTGGTCCATCTAAGCAAAGTGAGCGCAAATTCAACCACCGCAAGTGTGACGCTATGGTGCAGATTTCCAAGCTACCATCTCGCACACGCGATAGCGGGTGCATGAAATTGAGACTGAAGCGCAAATAAAGTTTGACCTGCCTCTCCAGGCGTTGTCTTATTTCATCAGCTAAAATCTGCATTTGCCATTTCTGTGTATGTATCTACTGATTCCATTACGGCAACGGAAGTCATAGATATCATGAAGTCATCATCAGGCAACTTTCCAAGCCTCTTCATCGCCGCAAGTCCTATCACAACCTGTGCTACCGCCACACGATGCAGTGCCAAAGGCATAAAGTGGGCTGCGCCGTTTCACTCGACAATAACCATCCAAGCGATACGTCGCCCTGCAGCGAATACTCGTGGGAGGCAACCTATCTATATAACACCCGTAATATAGTGCCTATAAGAGCACTCCTGCGCTGTGTAATCAATAAAAATTTACAATATGATACTTGCCTGATACATTTTCCCTATATGGAAATCTCAAAACAGAGACATGTTAATAGAAGAGCACCCGATTGTATTAATTTCACTACCTAGAGGCTATATTTAAAAGATACAAATGTTGGACACCCGCGCAGGCTAACGAAATAAGCACTTCCTTATTATTTTTCAATATTAATTGAAACATAATTATAATTACTTATTAATTTGGTATGCGCAATTGTTGTACATATTTTTTATTGTTATTAGTTAGACCGTAGTCTTTCCTTACAAAAAGTGTTGCATAATATAAGATACAAAAATCAAGTATGTTGACAACGCTATAACAAATCACAGAAAGATATCACCATTCAGTAAACGCCATCTGATAATGCATTTGAAGCGTACAAAATTGATTGTTTATGCACCACTCTGAAATCTATCGAATACGTGTGTATGACTCTGGCAAAACATTTGTAAACATTCTAACGAATTCGCGTAAGCCGTATATTCTTATAATAACTTTGTGCACTTTAAAGGTTCAACAGATGGAGTTTGCAGAACTGCCGCATCTTTATTTGTTGCTGACAGATGGATTTGTCAATTTCGTGCATAGAGTGCTTTTCTTCTTCTTCTTTCAATGTAATCAGAACGTTTCAAAAAATTGTCAGCTTTCAAGAACATTGCTCTTTTGTAAGCGTTCCTACAATTTAGCTTTCGCTCTCAAATGCAGGAAATGTCATTCAAATGCGTTCAGGGGTTGCTTCATCAATCAAATCTGTTATTAGACATATTTTATTATGCATATGGGAGTTCTCGCCGAGCTACAGCTTTCTCTCCAATGAAAAGTATGGCACTGACGCAACTGTGATTCGAGCATACTTTGGTGGGGCAGAATGTGTACTACGCAGTGAGACGCAATAAGCACTGCCCCTTCGCGCACCCTTCGCGCTTCGCAATTTCGGGAAAGCATTCTTGCCAGCACAGACTGTGATAGTTGTGCCGTCTGCGCACATATTTCGGAAGTCGCAAGCAACGCAGCGGAAGTGAACAATGATGACATTAACTGCATTGAAAAAGGCGCTATGTTCTTCTTGAGATGGTTGTGATTTTCGAGGCTAGAACAAAAAACGGTATGCGTGCTTTTGTCTAGATATTGCAGCTGTCGCAACGTGTGAGTTGAGCGGTTACAAACTTAATAAAACCAGCAGATAACTTTTGTTAGGAGTTTTATTTTTTTGTAGTGGAGGATATTCACTGTTTGGAAGAACTCGAAGGAACTAGAAGAACTGTCGTTGACTTTTGAGTGTGTGACGTATCCGCTAGTTGTAAATGCACTGAATATTTTATTCATTCTTTCTTCTCTTAACTTTCAAACAAAAATTATATGAATTTTTGTCCTTTCATTCCAGGGCACTCCCACAGAGAATTGTCAATATCTCAGCGAGATTCCATGATGATAGTAACTGGTGTCGAAGAGGAACAGTCAGTGTTTTTTTTCACATGCTGTCCAGCACGGCGCTTGCTCTTATCCTACAGCATTTTTCCCGTCTCTCACAGCTTGTTTTTACTCGCAAGGACACGCTATAAAACCACGCTGACGCAGTAGTAGAGGACGGTGTAATAACTTTGAGGACATGGTGCACTGGTGGCAATTTCTATTAACACATGACAAACAGAAAAGTGATAGCACTGTGACAGCAAGCGTACAGGTTGCAAATGCTTTATTTTCAGCGTTCATCGTTTCTTTCATTTCATATATTTTATGTATTATGTCATGCAAACTGGCACTGACGATTATTCTTAACACGAACATGGGTCCACTATTATTTATTAATTTTGCCTGCGTCCATACCACACATATTCCAAACCAAATATCGTGTTTTCGCGATCGTTATATTATGTGGTTCATCATGCGCCACCACATGATGCGCACCTGTATGAAAATATTTCCTACAGAAGCGTTTCTCCTCGAAAGAACTGTCACTTTGCTACGCAGTTTAATTGTCAAAGTATTAATTTTCTATATGTGACACTTCGACCTAATATTCATAAAGCTGCGGTAAATTTTGCGCAAGAAATATGCACCGCGACTCAGTTACCACTACAATTTTAGCAGGCGCTTCGGAGGCGCGTAAAATAATTAGAAAAGTACGCGTACCAAGTTACTACAGTATAAGATTATGAGCTACCGTTGCGCTTTCAAACTAGCAACTGCTAATCCAACATTTCTTTTTAAATGTATAAAACACCCCATTTTCTTTAGGTGTGTTTATCGCTTTGTTTATGCAATAAATCTTACACGTGATACAAGCATCCTCGAACCAGGATCAATTAATTCTGAAATGAAGCAATAAACATCAAGAAAATAACAAAGCGGTATGAATCAAAGACCGTATAAATATTCCGCAAATAGGTTGCGGAAAGAACGCACAGAGGCGGATTTGAATACAGGAAGTTCACGTGGAAGCAAGAAACTCTGCGCACTGGGCCACGTATAGGAGACATGTTGGAGTTCCGCAAACTATTTATATTCACACGTATAATTTCTCGAGAAACGTTCGTGATGTTCTATTGCAACGTCTACACTGTTCAAACCGAGCAAATATTTTGCTTATACTCAAGTTGCTCATAAATGGTCAGAAAGGAAACGTAAATTTGCTTTGAGTGACGGCAGCGGAACCTGAAACGTATCATTGCCATTTTTGATTTAATACTCCATTTGTATGCTATATCACAGTGTGAACGTTAATGTCGATGTCAGAAATATATATATATATATATATATATATATATATATATATATATATATATATATATATATATATATATATATATATATATATATATATATATATATATACCCCTTGAAAAAAGAATATATGCTGAGACGCAAAATAATTTACAGATAGAATTGCTATTCATTGTAATTTTTACGTTACCTTCATATTGATAAACCGTTCAATCAACCTGCTCTTGTTCATTAGAAACATACACCTCGCATAACAGAGAAAATTTTTATTTCGCCCGGAACTCTCTTTGACAAGCAATATATCGTTGACGGTATAGGAAGATCCTTGTTATAGGGTACTCAAGGGGCGCTGAACACCCGCTCACGACCATTACGAGTGGTAATCTTTCTTTACATTTTTTTGATGGTCTCACCCGTACCCCTAATAGTGGACAGTATCAGCTCAATGGTGGCTAAACAAGTTTGAAGGAAGGTGTAATGGCAGAGGAAGCGCTTTTAAAATCCGTTGAGGGTAATTTTGCTAGCATCTAGAAAAAGTCTTGACCCCTTCGAAGTGCACACTGTCCCCAAACAATAACATCCATCTGTCTAGTCTGCGTTTTCTTTTTTGAAAACTCTCGGATTGCTTTGTGTCTGTCAAAAGCGATATGTCATGCTAATGCTTATGATGCCGTTCCTCACCTGAAAGTACCGGGCGGGCAGCGTTAAAGAGAGGCGGGCAAAATGAATGACTATAATTGTTTGGAGACAAGATGAGCTTCAAAAGTTGCAAATTCTTCATACAACGCTTGCATAACAGCATGTCCATGTCACTACGGTCGTGTTTTGCTCTTGGTAAGAATACTTTTCGTGCGGCAGCCGTTGGAACACCACTAGTTGCGGCTGTCCCTGACAGATTGTGCCGGGCAGTCAGTCACTTGCCACATTCGGGACACGAACGCAGCGCGCAAAGGACGCGCTTCATACGTTACACGCTTAACGCGGCCTTATGCAACTCAAATTAGTTTTATCGACGAACAACTGAGAGCTTATGCAGTTTAAAAAATGATTTCAGTGGCAGGTATAGCAAGAGCCACAAATTGCGCTCTGTTCCGAGATGCCTATTTCGGCAACTGCCGGTGCTACGATCTTCCGTTTTTCAATTTTACATGTCGAGTCGCGGTGGCTGCAGCCGCTGGCGGAAATAAATAGTCATGATTTCGTAAAACGCAATCATAGATATAAAATAATTAGAAGATGTATCTAAGCAATAACTTAACATTCCTTTTTTACCTTTGGCCTACAACTCGCATTTGTCTCTTACAGTGCCGGAATGACAGAGACTGCGGCCTCATATGTGTGTGTGTTACGGAGACCAACAATGGCAGAAGATTCTGCGTATATCCTCCCAGCGGAAAATAATGTATTACAACAAAACAAGCCTGCCACATTTGCGAAGCCGATCCTATCGAATGCTGAAATTACGCATGCTCCTATAACACACCGTTATTGCAAAGACTCGACACGACCAGTTTTGTGCCGTGAAACGGTCAAGAAAGTTTTAAAGAAAATTCTGGCTTTTCATGCAAATAGCTCCTACGTTCGACCTAAATAAAATGTGTGCACATTCCGGGTACTTGCTCTTATATAGTGAGATTCTGCGTATTGACCACACCACCTTTGTTGTGAAATCGTTTCTACAAATATAACGGCGTGTTTTTCCGAAGGCTTTAAGTAATATATAAAAATCACGCGTGGCAGGAAGCACAATTCCAATGCTTCAATTGTATTAGTCAAAGAGGCAGATATTATTTAAACGGCAAATCGAAATGAATAATGTAACAATGAACAATCATCTGCTAATTAAATTACGAACTAGTTACCTTACTGCGCACACTGCAATTTACAAATTGTAGCCAGGGAGAAAGCAAGGCGGATTCAGTTGTAACCTGTTCTAAGATATCAATTCCAGATGCTAATGCCTTAACGCTGCGACGAAATTCATTGTTTGTACAGTTCCTATCGCGCTAAAATGTGTAAAACCCTGTTGTCGTTTCATTTAGGACGAAAGTGTTTTATGCCGATGTCAAACATCAACTTCCTGTAACAGATGTGACGTCGGCGCGAACACGTGAAATAGGCATGCTCACAGGCATGGTGCCTCCATCTAGTAGCGGTGAAGCGAAGTACTGCGTCATGGCACTAACGAGCGCCGATGGTGAGGGCTTCGCAGCGCAGGCTCCAATGTGATGCAACCTAGTGCAGGCAGTGCAGGCCTTCTGCTGAGGTTGCCACGTTGTTTCCGCATATGCTTTGTCTTTCGCGTTCGCTTAGCCTGCGACGCCTCGTCGCCTACGAAGTGGAGCTTCAACATGCACCAGCAGTGCAGCTCCAACATGCATCAACAGTGCAGTTTCAACAAGCATCAACAGTGCTTATACGCTGCCCACTTCTTCACGTGAGATGCAACGAACACTGAAAATTGCAGCTCTAAGCTGCGCAGAAAGCAATGACGTGAACGGGCGAATCTCTCTTTGGTATGGCGAGAGACAACCCAGCTTGAAACAGAACCCTAGCGTGAAGCAGAACGCCTTCGCGCGTTCCCGGTGCATGCTGCGAATTGAGCCACTCGCATTCCTGAAGCCCTGCGCGTCGCAACTAAACTGGCTGTCCTACACACTACGGAGCCGCACCAAAATCTTTGTACATTCGCCGAAGTGACTCGTTAGCAGAACGCCGCTCGCCAACAGGAAGTCGCGCGCCAAGCAAAGCTGCAGCGCTGTCGCCGACACGCAAATCGTTCGCCTTTCGTTGCAGCGGATCGTGGTTTCACGAAGCAAACATGCAACAGCTTCTGTGAAGACACGTTTCACTTCCGTATTCTACCGATTCCTATGAAAGAGGGATGAACCACTTTTTTTAAGTACATGGAACAGCATTGCATTTTATGGCAAACTTGAAGGCAGGCACATTTTGAAAACGATGTCATCCATAAAATCATGTCACGGGAATATTCTATCCCGGTTCACCGGTTACAGTTACCTAATTCTAATATGTTCCTGAAAGTAATGATAAACCTAATTAGTGAATATTTGTTAATATGCCGATTAGGTATTTCGATTCCTCATCCACGTAGTGCCCAGCTCAAGGACGAGAATTGCACGATATCTGCTGCAGATGTATAAATTCTGACACACGATCTTCGTCATAAGCTTACCCGACTCACCCCCACAGAACCACTGCTTATTCGGCATGATACGACGACCCATTTGATACAGTTTATGAAGCGTTCTCCCATTTCTCACATTTGTTGCAGGCAAAAAAGCTAGCGAAGCGGCGGCTCCGACTTCGAGCTCAGCCGAGGACGAGAGCGCGTCCTAATGCTCGTGGTTCGCAATAAGAGGTACCCAGGATTGTGATGCATATTAATAACCTATGCTCATGTCGGAGCTACAGAGTGCTTTGCTAATAAAAGAGGGTGTCCTTCTCGCTGTCATATTGTGGAGCGGCAAGAAGTAGTGATGTGAACCGCATGCCCCTTTGCAAATCTTGCACTCATTGAGGGCGCTCCGCGCAGTAGAGAGCGGTGATCCTGGGGATGTCGCGCTTCGCGAGGATGGTTTTCTCGGTGTCTCCCTGCTCCCGACTGAGCGCCCCAGAACTTTTTCACGCCAGTTGGGTCGCCTCGCCGAGCCCACGTCCTAGGTTTGGCTTTAATACATAACATGTTTTTAGCTCGAAAAATCGGAGAGCTACTTCCAAACATGCTGCGATATTGACATCACAATCTCTGGTCTGTCGTTGGGGAAACGTTCAGGGACCGATGTGTGGGCGGCCAGGGATTTGAATCATGCCGTAGTGGAGGGCTACGGATTCAAATGTCCGACGATCCCGAGGATCTCTGACGCGCGCGTAAATCTCGACACGCGGGCGTTTTCGTTTTTCGTCTCCATCAGAAAAACAGCCGCCGCAACAGGCATTGAACTCACGTCCTTAGGCTTAGCATGACAGCGTCTTATCCAATGAGTCACCACGGCGGGTGATTCGGTAAACACATCCACGCGCGTTGAGTTCCCATTACAATTGCTATCGTCTTTTAAAACCGATACATTAACCAGCGAGAACACCTCGGGGGTGCACTTAAGCTGCCCGGTACCAAGCAGCACGCTAAGGACCAGCCCGGCGTTAGTATATCGGCAGTCATTTCTTGTCCGCAGCGCACTCGCGCGGCGGGAGCACGAAAGGCACAATTGCAGCTGAATATAACACTAGCTGAACTGCCACTTTATGATCACTGAGTGTACGACAGCGATAAAGCCAAAGGGATGTTCCTTCTCGCTCTCTTTTATTCCCGCAAGCAATGAGTGTGTGCCACCGCCATTGATGGCAACCCGCGATAGCGGAACGCAGCTGCTTCGGGCACTGTCGCTGCGGCCTGGGAACTCTTGGCCAATACTGTACATAACTTCCTTGTGTGGGTATGGATACGGCCAGTAAACCCAATTGAGTGAAGTGATGCGTCGTTCCCGACGACAAAACGTGCGAAAATGACAGCACATGCAAGCTGTTGGCACCGAGGAAATGCAAACAGCGGGGTAACTGGAAATGACAGGGCTTTTAATGCACCGGGCGGGAAGCAGGGACTGGACGTGGCACTCTTGTGCAGTCAGGCGTGGAACAGGTGGAAATATTCGAGATTACGATACCGCACTGCCAAAACAATACCGGTAGGCGGACGGCACCTGCCCTCAGCGAAGGCAATGTCCTGTCAGATCACGGAAGGCGCAGGGACGTAGACGATCTGACAAGCATATCTTGAGCCTGAGTGCCATCGAGAACCTGGCAGTGTGCGGATAGGGTCTAGAGACGAGGCTCACAGGAGACAAATTCTCGTCAGGGTCAAATCCAGCCTGCTATATTCCCACTGCTGCTCGAGAGACTTCGTATTTCATTGTCTAAGAAAGTCACCACAAAGAACCTGCCTTTATAGACGGAGTTGTGCCACTGTACAGTGCAAAGAGAAAAACGGTGGCGTGAAGTCCTTGAAGGTGAGCTTGTGAGATGAAAGGCAGGAGAAGTGGTGGCGAAATACTATGTAGAAGGTGGCTTTCAACGAAAACCGGCTTGGGGTGGTGAACGGACGTGACAGTGCCGTAACTGTCGGCAAAGAGGGTGAATGTTTTCTAGCTGAGAAGCTGAGATTAGGTCCGGTGCACGGCGGCTGAGGAGAACGTTGAGTGGCGTCTACCCGGAGATACACATAGGCAGAGTCGTGAAGATAGAAGGATATAAATTGCGTTTTATATTGACAAGTTCTCTCTTTATTTTTTATTTTGTATTCATACATTTCAACGCTTTGCCCACAGGTTTTTCAGCAGGGGTGTTTCAAGTTGAAGAATGTTCGCCCCCACTCATACTGCAAAGTTGCATAATTGACGGTCAATTCCACTGAGCTATAGTTTTTCTTCAATTTATACAGATTCGTTCTCACCTGGTATTCCCTAATTTTGCACACGTGATCAGTACTTGGAAATGTAATTGCATGGTCCTAAATAACAGAGTGGGTGCTGTGGAAAGGGAAGCACAGTCAAGGATAGCAGGAAATTAGGTGTACTGATGAGTAAGTGAATCATCTTTACTTTGGAGACCAAGCTGTTGATGCCCCAAGGTGGGCGGCCACGCTATTCCAGGTGACCGTGGCCCTGTACTGATAATCTGGCCCTGTTCACCTGCCGAAGTTGGTCCTCAGGTTTTGGGTTTGTCAGCCGTGCCTCCCACTGGTCTTCTGTTGATTCTTGGATAGGCGTTCACCACGGGTTCTTTTTGCATTCCCAGAGCATGTGGTAAAGGGTGTTCGGCGTATTGCAAAATTGGCAGTCTCTTGTAAATGTTGAAAGGTACATTGCATGTGGTAGAGTGCCGTGGAGTTAATTGCCCATCTGAAGTCGGCGCAGTATGACGGCTTCTTCTCTGTTAAGCTAGATGTCTGACGTCGGATATTCCCTCCTGTTCTTGAAATGTTCTAGTATGTTGTAGTGTTTTCTTTGCATCATTTCGTCTTGTTCTTACGGTAGACGATGTCAGGTGGGGTGACAAAATTAGGAAATTTGCAGGCCCAAGTTATAATCAGCTAGAAAGACCAGTGTAAATGAAAATCACTATGAGAGGTCTTTGTTCTAAAATGGACAAAGAAAGAGGCTGATGGTGATAATAATTAGGTAGTTCTCGCTATATGTTTAAATTATATTATTGAATATGTGTTGCAACAACCTTAAAATAATCTTTTTTCAAGAACACGGAAGTATATCTTAAATACACTTCTTTCTTCTCAGTAACACTGTACTTCCTTCCATACCTACCCAAGACGAATCTGGCTCTTTGTACTGAACTTCAACCTTATTGATTAGATATACTTGAGACGGGTCGCACAGTGTACTAGCATATTCCCAAATATGTCTATTACATGTTGGCTACGCATTGTCTTTATGGTTATAATTTGCAGGTTTTAAATTCTTTTATTAGAATAAAATTTGGTATTGCATCAGCATATGCAGCCACAGAGATTGCATCAGCATTCAAAGAACAATCACTCGACAACAGCTCACCTAAATATTTATTCATGAATTCCTTGCCTAACATCTTAGTGTGTATATAGGAAGAAGTAACAATTATTTTCTTCTTTTCAGTAAAACATATATCTTATTCGTATTCCATTGCATTTTGGAACAACATGTAAGAATACGATCTAGAGCTGCCTGGAGTTTATTGACATCACGTCCACTATTTGTCATTCTACATATATGGCTGTCATCTGCAGACAGATATGTCTTAGAACTAATGTCTGTGGTAATGCTAGATATGTAAACAACAAATAAAAGAGGTGCTTGAGAAGACTCTTGGGGTACTCCTAACATCAACTCCAGGTAATATGAAGTAGCACCAATGAGCACAACACGCTGCAAGCTCTGCGACAAGTAATCCCCAGTCCATCTAAAAGCGCTAAAATCTATATTTATCAACCGAAATTTGTCAAGAAGCAAGAGACGGGAAACAGTGCAAAATCCTGTACGGAAAAAAATACTGACCGTTTTCCGAGCCAAATTAAGTTGATACGATAATTCGTGATGGCACTTGGGAAAGATGAGTCGTACATCCAAAACCCCACGAGCAAACCGTGCTGACTGTTCATTAGTAACATGTAGTTCATTTATTATTACAATGTGGATGCTAGATACCACATGTCAAGTGTATTCTGCCGCTCTGTCATGCAAGAAATCACCCGCCGTCGCAACCTCATCACAATGTTCTTGGGCAAGCCAGCGGGGTTTGTTTACCCAACGTCGTCGCACTTCGCGCGATTCATCTTCAGCAACCTGTGCTATGATGCCACGTGCGATTTTTATATATTACTTAAAGCCTTCGGAGAAACATCCGCTATATTCGTAGAAATGATTCTACGAATATAACGGATTCTGTTTATTGTGGTCAATACACAGAATCTCACTATAAGAGAGCAAGTACCCGGAATGTGAACACATTTTATTTAGGTCGAATGTAGGAGCTATTCGCACTAAAAGCCCAAATTTTCGTTAAAACTTTCTTGAGCGTTTCTCGGTAAAAGACTGGCTTTGCCGAGTCTTTGCAATAACGGTGTATTATACTAGCATGCGCAATTTCAGCATTCCATAGGATTGGCTAGACAAGTGTGGCAGGCTTGTTGGGTTGTAATACATTATATTCCGCTAGGAGGAAATACACAGAATCTTCTGCCGTTGTTCTCCGTAGCACACACACACATGCCGCCGCACTCGCCGTCATTATTACACTGTAAGAGACAAATGCGAGTTGTAGGCCAAAGATAAAAAAGGAACGTTGTGTTATTGTTTAGATACACCTTCTACTTGTTTGATATATATGGCTGCGTATTATGAAATCATGGCTATTTATAGCTGCCAGCGGCTGCAGCCGCCGCGACTCGACATGCAAAATTGAAAAATGAAAGATCGCGGCGCCGGCCGCCACTGAAACAGTCATCTCGGAATAGAGCGCAATTTGCGGCTGTTGGTATTCCTGTAAGTGAAATTATTTTTAAGCTGCATAAGCTGCCAGTTGTGCGTAGATAAAAATAAGTTATATAAGGGCTCGCGAAGTGTCTATCGTATGACGCGCATCCTTTGCGTGCTTCGTTCGTGTCCCGAATGTGGCAATTGACTGCCCGGCACAACCTGTCCGGGACAGCGTCGACGAGTGATGTTGCAGCGGCTGCCGCACAATAAAATAATCTCACCTTAAGCATAGTCCCACATTGATGATATGGACGTTTAGTTATGCAAGTTTGTAGGAAAAAATTGCACCGCTTGCAGCTTATCGTGTATCCAAACAATATTAGACCATTAACTTGCTCGTCCCTTTTTAACGCTGCACGCCCTGTGCAATAAGGTCAGCAACGGCATCATAGGCATGAAATATAAGTCTTGATGGAAATAAAGCATGCAGAGAGTTTTCAAAAAGGAAAACGTCGACTTGATAGATGGATATTACTGTTTGGTAACATAATCCATACCGAAGGCTGCAAGATTTTTCTAGAGGGTAGTAAAATTATTCTTAAGCGTTGTTAAAATGGTTTCTTTTGTCTTTGCACGCTGCCTTAAACCTTTAAACGGATACGATATAATAGTATGGGTGTGGGCGAAACCGTCACAAAAAGTAAAAAAAAAACAATTGCCACTCGTAATGGTGGAGAGCTAGTGTTCAGCGCCCCTTGATTACCCTACAGGCAGGATCTTCCTATACCATCAATGGCATATTGTGTGTCAAGGGGAGTTCCAAGCGTAATAAACATTTTCCTTGTGATGCAAAACACAATGAAATGTATGTTTTTTAATGAACTGAAGCAAGTTGATCAAAAAGTTTACTAACGTAAGAATATTCTACAAAATATAATAAATAGAAATTTTATCTGTGAATCATCGTCCGTCTCAGCGTATTCCTTCAGTTCATGGTTTATATATGTGTATTATTTCCCAACGACATTACCTTTCCCACGCTGATATAACACTGCAATGGAGTAATAAATCATAAATGACAATGATAGGTCTCAGGATGGTATCCAGTCATTCGGCTGCGGTCGCTCAAAGCAAATCTACGTTTCCTTTTCGACCATTTATGAGCAACTTCAGCATTAGCAAAATATTCACTGGGCTTGGACACTGTAAGAGTTGTAATAGAACAACACGAAGGTTTCTGGAGAAATTATATGTATAAATATCTATATGCGCAGAACTCCAACTTGTCTCCTATGTGGATCAGTGGGTAGAATTTTTCACTTCTACGTGAACTTCCTGGATTCATATCCGCCTCTGCTCGCTCTTTCTGCAACCTATTTGCAAATGAACTTATGTTTGTTGTTCATTCATTATGTTTTGTTATTTTCTTGCGGTGTTACTGCTTCATTTAAGCAATGATTGAAATGTTTATTACGCTCGAAACTCCCCTTGACACACAATATACCATTAATGGTATAGGAAGATCCTTTCCTGTAGGGTAATCAAGGGGCGTTGACCATCCGCGCCTGTCTTGTGTGTTTCCTTTTTGTCCCTTGTTGTTTGCGCGGTTACATGATGCATTTCAGTGTGAAGGAGGAACTGTGACATGTAGAAAATTATTAGTTTTGGCAATAATACCGCGTAACTGAGTAACACTTGTTTCGAGAAGAAAAGCTTCTCTAGAAAACATTTTTGTGCAGGTGCGCATCAGATGGTTCTCTTTTGTGGCGCCTAATCAACTGCATGATATAACGATCCTTAAACACGATCTTTGGCTTCGCAAACGCGTGACATGCACGCACGGACAAATAATGAAATAACAATGAATCCACGTTGTTGTTAAGGATAATCGTCAGTGCCAGTTTGCAGGACAAAACATAGGACACATGGATTTCGAGAAACGATTAACGCTGCAAATAAAGTGTGTGCGACCTGGAAGCTGGCAGCAATCTGCTATCTATAACTTTGCTGTCGATGTGTTATTAGAAGATGTTACCAGTGCACCATGTTGTCAAAAATTATACATTGTTTTATACTACTGCGTTAGCCTGGTTTTACAGCGTGTCCTAGCAAATTAAGAAAAAAGGTGCGAGAAATAGAAAAAAAAATGTACGATAAAAGCGAGCGCCGTGCTGAGCAGCAGAAGGAAAGAACATCACTGACTGTTTCTGTTGGACACCAGTGATTATAGTCATTCCATCTCGCTGAGACTGATAAATTGCCTATTCCCTGTGGGAGTGTCCTGGAATGAAAGGACAAAGAATTACAATTTTATTTCATTGAAAACTAAGTGAAGAAAAAGGTGACGAGCATGAATAATATATTCAATGCAGTTACTACTAGCACCGCATCAAATACTCAAAAGCCAATGATAGTTTCTTTCGTTCCAGGCAGTTTTTTTTGATCCGGCAATATCCTCTGTCACTACGAAACATTCGAAACAAAAGATATTTGCTGATTTTATTAAGTTTGTAAGCGCGCAACTCATCTATTGCGACCGCCGCAATATTTGGATTAAAGCACAGATATTGTTCTTGTGGCCTCGAAAATCCCCACCATATGGAGAAGAATATAGCGCCTTTTTAAATGCAGTTATTGCCATCATTGTTCACTCCTGTTGTGTTGCCCGTGACCTTCGAAATATATGCACAGACGCCACAGCTATCAGAGTCTGGGTCGGGCACAGTGCTTTCCCCAAATTTCTAAGCGCGAACGTTGCGCGATGGGGCAGTGCTTAGTGCGTCTCACTGCGCAGTGCGCATTGTGCCCCAACAGAATGTGCTGGATTCTGTGTGGCATCAGTGGCATGCTTTTGCTTGGAGAGGAAACTGTAGCTGGGTGAGAACTGCCATAATAAAATGCGTCTAATACAGAGATTTGTTTTATGAGGCGACCGCTCAACATATTTCAGTAAAATTTGCTGCATTGGATGGCAAAAGCAAAATTGTCAAATCGTTGCGCGCACCCACGCTCTCGGCAATGTATGCCCTATATACCGGAAATGGCCGTAGTAATGTTGTACCAGTACTCTAGGAACCTTTCATTTACGCAACAGGGCACGGAAAACAAGAAGCTATGTTTTAACGCGATAGGATTAGGAGCCCCCTGTCGCAAAAAATTCAGATGTCGGCGTCAGTACATCGCTTCGCGAGAAGTCTTTCCGACCCACAACCACGCAGGCCACCCTAAAGGCGCAGAGGCGCTAGTCAACCAATAATTTCCTCAAATTGCCATGTGTCAGAAAAAATCATAAGATACAATCTAATAACAATCTGCAGACAGGATAGCATAGGATCGTAATTTCAGAGTACAAGAGAACATAATTCTGTAATGTGGAAACTGAAACAGAAACCCCTTTTCCAGCATTTCTACCATTCATACGGCCGGGCTCCCGTTTTCTTGCAACACCTCCAGATGGCGCCTAATAATTGCCGAGAGAAGAATGAAGAGTTAGTGAAATGCCTACATACTAAATTAAGAGATTCGGGAATGATGCCCAAATTATCCTATTAGGTGACAAGGATGGCCACATACAGGATCTAGATGGCTATATCGACAACAACGGGGAGTCAACGCTAGATCTTTGTGAGCAACATAATCTCTTTATCGTGAATACAGGGCCTAAGTGTGACGGGCAGACCACGTGGGAAGTGGGAAAGCGGCAATTGACCATTCATTACTGTCTGATGAAAGAAGGAATTCATGATAAGCTGAAATAAATGGTCATTGACGAGGAAGGGTATATCAGGTTATGGAGTGACCATAAACGCACAATTTTAGAAATGGGATATGTAGTTGGGAAAGAGGGAAAAGACTGCAAAATGACCACTAATAATTTGAGTGCTGAACAAATAGCAAATACAGTAACAAGAGTCGAGGAAGAAGTTGGACAAATGACCAAGCAAAGAGGGGACATATAATAAACTTCTAAGTGTAATAATGACCGAAATACGGAAAGAGAAGCAACATAGTCGTTGGAACGGGAAAAAAAAAGAAACCGGAAAGCTGGATGAAGTGGCCAGTAAATAGGAAATATACCGGGAGAAGTCTATGGTTCCAATGCTGGTGCAATCAAAGATAAAAGGTGAAAGTGAACGTTGGTTGTCAAAAGTACGTGAGAAATAGAAGGACCTGCTTAGGATATTTTGTAACCTCATAAACTTATTAGGCAGCTGGTCTGGCACAATACAACAACATATCCTAGAGGGAATTAAATTGAAAGGGGACGCGGACATTAAATAAATCCGAAAACTAACAGCCGAATCTTTCCAAGGGAATGATATGTTTGTATTTCAGGAATAAAGAGCATGAAAAAGAACCAGACGGAAAACGAGCTGGTGCTGACAAATTTCAACTGGAGGAAAGCCGAGGAGAAAATTTCTAAGCGCACAGCTACAGGGTTGGACGAGCTTTCCGTTAGGTTTATTAATGAACTACGACCAAAAAGTAAGGAAGCTTTGTTGAAAAGAGTAGAAAAAACTTTAAAAGATAGACGAACACTAGACAGTTGGGGACAAAGTATAATGAATTTAATTTATAATGGTAAGGCGGAGAGAGATAGAATTCGCTCATATAGACCGGTGGCAATTACATCGGTAATAGACAGGTTAGCAACGCAGGCAATCAAATTAAAGCTGCAAGCATGGGCAGAGAAAAATGGCATTTTGGGAGAACTTCAGTATGGCTTCAGAATAGGTAGGCGTCAGGATAATAACTTATTTATCCTTATTAAGTGTATTGAAATATCCAGAGTAGGAAGAGGACTGTTATATGTGGCATTTTTAGACATTACAGGAGCGTATGACTACGTAGACCACAACATTTTGTGGGACATTCTAGAAGGGGAAGGCTTAGGCGACAATTGCATACAGCTTTTGAGAGAGATTTACCTAGAAAATACTGTGTGCGTTGATTGGGAAGGGATGAGGAGCCAGCAGAAAGTTGATATTAACAAGGGGCTGAGGCAGAGGTGCCTGTTATCCCCACTGCTGTTTATGATGTACATGGTGAGGATGAAAAGGGCGCGAGAGAGAAGTAATATCGGGTTTAATCTCTTATATAAACAGACCGGTACATTAGTAGAGTAGCAACATCCAGGTTGGTTTTATGCAGACGACGTTGTGTTGCTAGCTAACAGCCAAAGTGATATGCAATGTCTTGCTGATATCTGTGGACAGCAAGGCGGGAATGTAGTCTTAAATTTAGCGTTAAAAATTCAGTTATGATATACAGTCAAAACACTGAACAGAAAGTGCCAATACAGGGTCAGGAAGTAGCTCGCGTGAAAGAATATAAATAACCTAGCATATGGATAAACGAAGGTAATAGAGTTATGGAAGCACAGGAAAAAACCATAACCGTACAGCGGAAGAGAAATGTGGCCATAATGAAACACACAGCGCTATGGGGATACAGTAGATACGAAGTGCTTCGGGGTGTTTGGATAGGTGTGATGGTTCCAGGACTCACATGTGGAAATGCGGTTGTTTGCTTGAAATCAGGGGTACAATCATGATTCGGTGGCAACCAAAGCTCAGTGGGGCACCTCGCATTGGGCGCTCACAGAAAGGCTACATACAAGTGAAGTTGTGCAGGGTGATGAAGGCTGGACAAGTTTTGAAGTGAGGGAAGTTCATATTAAATTGATTATGAAGAACAACTGAGGAATATGGAAGAAAGCAAATGGGCAGGGAGAGTGTTCAAGTATTTGTACAGGAAAAACATTAATTCACAGTGGCAGAAAAGAACTACGAAGTTTACCAGCAAGTATACGACCTGTATGATGAGGAAGATGGCAACAACGAACGTCAAGCGGAGAATCAGAGAGGCTGAGATAATCTCATGGGTGGCGGCAATGGAAAAGAAACATGCTGTGAGGAACTACTTAATAGGAAAAAAAACCAGGAATAAAGGAATTGATTATTACCCAAAGGCAAGCTCTTTACTTGTCCAAGCGAGATCAGGATGCTTCAGAACACGCACTTATAAAGCGAGATATGAGAAGGAAGAAGAAGCATGTGCTTAGCTGTGGTAAATCTAGGGAAACAATGGATCATGTTTCATTAGAAGGTGATGGTTTCTGCACAGCGATCGATTTAAGCACCTCTGGCCTCCTTGAAGCCCTTGAGTTCAGCAAGAGCAGGGGAAAAGTAAACATATCCGCAATAGAGATAAGCAAGAGGTGATTTAACGGTTGCAGGAAGAATAGCAGAAACACGACAAACAATTGAGGCGGACAAGAACAAAGTTCCCATAGGGGTTCAGAACGTTTGGTTATCGAAATTCGTGTTTCTTTTCCCTTTTATTCTGTCTTTTTGACATAGGTAGGACATTAGGAAATATAGTAACAAGGGCTCGGTGGCGCAACCCAGCACCCTTTTCAAGAGGGGACGCTCATAGCATCCATTCATCGCATGCCGTTTTACCAGAAAGTTAACCTTCGCGCATAGCGTTCGGCGACAGAGCTTCCAGGTAAACATTACGGTTATATAAGCTGCAGTTTCCGGGAAACGTTAGATGCTGTCAGGGATCTTAGAACACTATCGCGTTCCAGTTTTAAAGGCGAAGCTTAATCGTCCTGCCAATTTTTCTGCATATGGAGCCTATTTACGCCTACAAACAGACTTCCCAGAATACTTCCGATTAAGCCCTCCGGAAGAAAACAAGTTACAATATCCTATAAATTTATAGAATGCTCCAGCTGTCCCCAGTTCTGCTGTAGACATGGATAGTTTGACAAGTGACTTTTTTTGTTAGTACAACAACGACAAAAAGACATGTTTTTTGCCGCAATTGAACACTCACAAAAGGAAGACACATAAAGACAACACGGGCGGCATGTGTCTTCCTTTTGTGAGTGTTCAATTGCGGCAAAAAAAAGTGTCTTTTAGCAAGCACCAACTAGGCCAACAAGCAGTTCTGTTTCAACAACGACAAAAAGCGCATACATGAGCTGGACGCATTGTGCACGTTCTTTATATCTGAAGAGATGAATATGTACCTACAATATACTATGCGACAAAAATACTTCCTTTTCGTTGGGTAACTTGACAATCAAAAATGCATGACCGGAAGTTTTCTGGGGTGATGAATGCACTGCGGTCACAGCGTTGACAGAAAATATCTATACCATATGACGCCTGCGATGCACAGTAGAAGAAACGTCCGACGCCCTTTGGAAGCTGTTTATGCGTAGCCTGTGCTGTCATTATCGCAGTTCGCTAAAACTATCATCACCAGCAATGGTTCGAGCGATATCGTATTTTTCACAGCTGGCTCGTTGGCGCCTTTCGGTGATTGCGCGGGAACGCAATCGTGCGGCTGTTCTCCCACGTTCGATGTCGTCGTCGTCTTTCTTCGCAGCTGGCTCCTGCGCGGCTCGCCATTCCAGCGTAGAATTTCACTTTTCTTTTCTCGCCGTAATGGGGAGGCCGCGCTAATGAGGGTATGAGCCATTGCTTAAGATGGTAAAGTCATTCACTGTCTTACGGGACGGACAGGGTTATTTTGACGCAATTTATTTTGAAGAATCGCAAGCGGAGATGCCGGGCGGATGCTGCTAACCACGCCACCGCGCAAACTTTAAACATCGAATGCGAGCGACAACAGCAGACTGCGGGTGCACTGTCATTGATGTGTTGCACTCCGTAGCAGCCTAACGTATGTGTAACCTCATTAAGAAACTCAAATAAGTCAATCTACAACTAACGTAAGCAATCGTGAAAACGATTGAAGCGCCCGCATCCAGAGTGGTGGGCCTTGCGCCCGAGATACGCAGCGTTGTATTAGTAGTTCCCCACATTCCATGCCAGCTACAACTATGGGAAGACGACGGGGCGGGGCAACATGCATGCGAAAGAAAGCACGAGAAAACACAGACACAAACCTCACGCGCAAAAAAAAACTCTGAGAGAACCCCCCCCAAAAAAAGCACTCCTAAAGCATTCGCACCACGCAAAGCACGCAAAAGAGAAAATTAAGCGAAATAATCGTGAAAAAAAAAGATTTACAATATAGACTGCTTACGAAGTTGGACTTGCATGACGTAATACTCAGTCTAACTAACACAACTTCGCTGTTCGGCCATCTTCATAGACTGTTAGGGACGGTAATTTTCATGCATGAAATGCTTTTAGCTCATGTTGTCTCCGACCTGGCAGTGACGTTGAACCAGAAGCCAGGGCCGTTATCCAGACACTCAAACGAGAACATACGGGTAACCACACGAGACCGCATTACATACGCTAGTTACTTCTGAAACAAGTTACAAAAATATTGCTTCCGTGTTCTTCCAAATGTTCGTTCACAATATCACTCGAGCTGTGACTTCTATTACGCTGAAGTTTTATTTCTCATTTACAATAGGCGACGTTCAAAAGGCAGATACAGGGCACTATATACATGGCTGTGATCTTTTGGCGCTGAGACAGAGTTTCCTGTACTTTTTTCAACGCCAGCTGTCGGTGAAGTGCGCGGCGGGTGCGGCACGCCGGCAGCGTCGGTAGCGTTCGGCGCGCAGCAAATGGCTGTTTGACCGAGATGATACTTGCAATGAAGTTTTGTCTGTGAAAGGACACTATTGCGTCCATATGGACTAGTGCACATTATGGCGTGGTGCGATGGCATGTGTTGGCTGGTATCAAGATTGTGGCTAGTATCATCTCCAACCAATCTGCTTTGCCAGTAGCCACTCCGTGCTTACATCTACTATCAATTACGGGAGAGGCAACATTTTTTTCTACTTTTTTTTACACGCTTGCAAGCACTATATGTAGTGGCTAAACAGCAAAGAGCACCACCTCGTCGCACACTTTTTTGCATATCTCTTTGAGGTTATAGTAAATGGTCTTCATGTTTTGCGCAGCTATTATTCTTCTGCCGTCGAGCACATGCCGCTTCATGCCGTACTGCCACCATGCACCGCATCCCGGAACTATGCGCCACAGAGGTCAGTAGAACTAAAAGAAATAGCCAGCCCCAAGCATACGTTTACCCTGGTCCAGTGGGCTGACTACCACCGTGCGTACGAAAAAGAGTCACACTTTCATCAGAAAGGTGGAGCATTGATTGTGATAAAAAATATTACGCAGCTATATGAATTAAAGACAGTAGTTTGTATAAAATGCATAACTTGTAAACATTCGCTTGCTAATTAAATTTAGATGGATAATTGTACGCAAGCACGAAGGCATCTCAGACAATGATCGCGGAAACACTCCTTGCCAGGGCACTGGCACGATGTAGAGCAGCAGCAGCAGCGATCGAATGGCCCTTCGTGCTGCCTCTCGCTTCAACGCGAACTAGGATCGGCGGACAATAGCGCACAGGAAGTCACCAGCTTTCTTCTAGTGGGCTAGCATTCGAACCCGCAGCAACCCAAGGTTACTTCTAAGGTAGGGTGCGTGGAGCCGCCGTCCGAGTAGAACAGGAGAAGTGCGCGAACCGGCACGTCTCTCCCCCTTCCCTCTCTCACTATGGTAGCAGGCGCACATCTCCCCGTTCTCGAGTAGACGGCACGGACCCTCTCTGCTTTCCCGCTTTGCGCACGCCAGATCTACCACTTATCCTTCTCGGGACACTCCCACATGCTTACCTTTGCACCAAGAGCAGCCTGCCTGTGGCCGCGATGATATATCCCTTGGAACCTCACAGCAACAGCGACGGCTAAAATTCGCCTGGAGTGCTCATATCGTTGCTGTTAGCAATGAGAGTACTTTAGGGCATTGATAAAACGTCACAAATGGCGGCGCTTTTCCGTATTTCGGATGTGTGGAACTGAAACGAAGCACTGGCTTGTTTCTCCGCGGCTAATACTCCCCGCACATACGCCGCGTAGAGAATACATATTCAAATAAAAAATATTATTGAGGAAGCCGTTAGCAGGAACTTCATAAGTCGACTCTGAAGGTGCAAGGCGTTCAGAAAACACTGCTATAGATTTCCAAATTGATCAAATAAAATTGCGGGTGACACTACCTTAAACAATAAACTAATCAACAAATCTAAGATTCACAACAAATTAACAACTTCACGTATAATATTGTGCGGTTGACTACGAACACTCCTGGAGTGCATCTAAGCCCCGAAAATACACCTCTCAGTCTCCATATCAGGGGCGCGGCCTCACATTTCCTGGACCATCGATAATAGTTTGGATGCAGACCTCTCTGACTCCACTGTATTGAAGTTGCCGTAATCGATAGAAATTTGGCAGTTAGGTTATTATAGCAGCAAATAAAAATGTGATGATGTTTTAAAATACAACACTTGGCTCCTTGTTAGTACACATACAAATGCATTTTTGTGAATATGCACATATGTGAATTATGCATATATGCAATATCCATATGCAGATTATTGTCGCTTGGATTGTGGCTTGCAAGTGTTGAATACTCACATAGATGCGGAGATACAAAATGAAAGGAAGCAAAGTATGAAGAACGAGCTGATAGCCATCGTCAAAACGTCCTCTTGCCTCGAGATGAGCAATGTCCAAGATTCCTCTCTGTCCTTATATACAGGTAGCAGGTTGTACACAGTGTGAGTAGTGAGGCGTAGCAAGAAGAACGTACGAATACCCTTAAAAAATCAATCATGAGCGCACGTCAAAGTCCGTTGCTCTAACCTAGGATTTCTGCACTTAACGAAGAGGTGAGTTCTCGTAAACAAGGTACCCACGGAAGCGGAAGGAGCATGAAGGTCGTGCAGTTAAACTCGGTTGTTTACGCAGTGGAACTACAGGCGTTTCTAACTAACGAATATTCTAAGCGCGCTCTCGAGCCTGCAGAAGCGTATTAATAATCAAATTATAACACCTAAATAATTCATTCAAAAGAGAAAGTATGACATTTTAAGCATCTTGTAACTGAAGCAACTTCTCCAGTTTGCCGGCGATGGTTAAAGTATAAAGAGAATCGACATTTTGCTAACCGTATATTCGAAGACCGTGCGGGTGAACCCGAGCTTTAACCAAGCCGTACTGCATCAATCATGGTAGTTCAGCTGCTAACATTTGTACGCTCGGAAAGGAGTCGGCAAATTAACATTCACGATAAAAGATAAAACATTTCCGTGTTGATATTTCGTCATATCAGGAAGGAAGTTACTAACGCGTACTGTATACTGTAAAATATGGTATTCACAAGCATTTATTTGCACTTGTCATTTTATGGTGCGTTCATATTGGCGAAATGAATCGCATTTATTTACAGTTACACAAAAATAAAAAAAACACCGATTACCCAGAAAGCATAGGAGCGTCGCTTCAAACAAAGCTCAAATCTGGTTTAAAATCGTGCCAACCCTCGCCCAACGCTGGTATTTAAGCAAAGTGAAACCAAATCCGACGCGGGCACAGAGTTGGAGCCAACAATGGACAAAAATTGCGCCAGCCCGCTAACAATGTATCAGTAAAAATGGACAGGCGCAGGGCGCTGCCGCTGACATAATCAGTGCCAACTATGGGTCAGTGCCCGCTGTATGACGAGTGCTGAAATACGCTGGCAATAGAGCACGCACACCTAATAACCGCGAGCCTTCTGCTAGGGACATTTTCGATAGCAGTTGGCCCCAGAGTGTCTACATCAATTAGGCGTCAAAATGAGTGACAGCAATATACTAATCGAAAAGTGAGAGTTCCACATTGATGAAAGTAACAAGAGAATAATACTGTATAACATTACATAACAGCTTATTTGCAAATAAGTACGGTCCAAATGAACACCTTGTAATAAGCTATTAGGGGTACGCTGAGTTATTTGCAAAATATTTATTTACATGAACGCTGCTAGGGCACTGAGGACAGCACTCACCCTTCACATGGGCTCCTGCTTTAATCGAACATGAATGCGAAAAAGCCCATTAACCCCGACACCAACTACCTCATCAAAACCTGCAAGTAAAACGGTCCACGAGGACATGAAGGGGCAACCAGACATCAGGTCATGTGTGAGTGAATTTTAACCCTTCTCTGTCAAGGAAATTACCTTGGTAGCACAGACGCCTCGCCAGGCCTAACGACGAAAAAATTCTGTGCCACCGTGGCAAGGAGGGGAGGACACCATCACCTCTGCTTTCTTTTTGGAGGTTTTGGCCCTCCTTAGCTGAGAAGAACCTCCGGCATGTCTGATGGCCGGGTCCCTCGAAGGCGCAGTTGCATCGGTCCAGACGCCACTGCAAGATAAAGAAAATTGTAACTATTAAAGTTTCCCTACGTAACATCTGCAGCAAAGGCAACAAGAAACATAATAACGCCAGATAGATTGAACCGTCACAGCAGTGGCAACAGTGGAAAGGAAGGGCAGGAAGGAAATGCCAACTGCAAAAGCTGGAAGCCCTGAGATCGCAAATCAATCTTCGCAGCAAACTGACTCGGGACAGTGGTGCATCAGAGGAAGCCCACCTACGCGTCCCTCCCTATTAAAGACGCGAAGATCATATACCGGATGCAAGCCAGGCTACAACGCTCCAAGCGGCTGCAAGTTGAACTGAAATACGCTATTAGAAAAGTTAGCGGCCTCAAGCAGAGTGACTTCTATGGCAACACGCGCATTTAAGTCAAAGTTTGCCAGAACGTAATCACTGCCGCTAAAGTCAACAAAACCATGGCGTTTGAAGCAGTCAACAAGATCATATAAGTTGAATTAGGCGGAACTAAATACAAGGTCAAGACCAAGATTAAAACGCGTGAAGGTATTAGCAAAGGCATTATGTACAACACCCCGCTCAACTCTGCCAGTGTCGAAATCTTGGCAGGCCCCCGCGCACTAGCAAAATATGCCGTCCTTGAGGTGCTCGCGCTTGGACGGTCTTCCGCAATCCTCATCTATTTTGATGGACCCCATGTGTCCTTCAATGTAATCTTTCAAAGCAATGACTTCACGTGCCGCTCTTCCAAGAAGTTATTCCAATACCGCAGGTCATGCGGTAACGTCAGGCACCGACAAGACGTCTATCCCGACGCACAGCCAAGCTTGTGTGCTCTCTATGGGGAAGAAAACCAGCTCCCGGATTGTACCTACCAACGAAAAGGGAAGCTACGTCCACAACAGCATGAAACCGCTCGCCGAGTCTGCAAAGAAAAAAAAAACTCAAGTCCACTCGCTCTCTGCAAATGATGAAGCAATGCGTGGCCAATCATCACGCACAAGAACGCCGGGGGCGCTCGGACCGCGACAGTTACTTTCCTGGCATCTCAATCACACCACCGAGCATAATAATCCTTTCCCCACCAAGTACACCTTCTAGCAGAAGCACTAGAAGCCCTTCCAGATGATGCACACCCACCTCAAGGTCACGCTCGCGGCCTCGCTCTCGCCCACGTTATCCCACACAGAAGAGGGTTATTTAAGTAGATATTGTGGTTGGTGGATGGCTGTGGGCAACGTCGAGTACAAAATCCCGCAATAGATGTAAGCAAAACTACAACAAAACAAACACTCGTCGACAAAATACTGAACAAATACAAGGAACAAAAGGCTATTATAAATGGCTCAAGATTAAAAGCCGAAGCGGCTAACCCATAACATCCTGATAGAAGAACGCGCGGAGGAACTTATCTACGAAGGAATCTTAAAAGGACTGTGTGCCCGAAAATAAGGTGATGCAGAAGGTCACGTAACATATGATCCAGTTTCTATATACGAAACGCTCACTTCTATCCAAAGTTTCCGAATGCATGATCAACAAAACTACTCTACGTGGGTTTACCCCGAACCTCTTCTCTTTATACAACATATGACCCGCAAGAAAGCTTAGTATGTGGAAACCAAGCAGATGCGACCACAAAACGTAGAGAAGAAGGCGCGCAGCGATAGTAACGAAATAAAACCGCTTACGACGTCCAAAATATCATTGAATAATTTTGCGACGCAAGTAACAAACCCAAAGAGGCCGTAGACGGCACAAAACGCCCGGGAAGGTAAAATTCCAGGCCACTCTGACTTCGCCTCCAAGGTACTATCGGCATACGTAAGACATGGATCGTTCTCAAACCTGTCTTTAAAAACAGAGTCGAAATTAAATTTACGTAATAACCTGCATAAATAATTCTTGCCTACAATGGATGAAACAAGAAATACTGAACAATATAAAGAAGAAATTCATGAACAGAAGTTCGTCAAATCTAAACCAAGCTAACCTCTCACACCAAGCGAATCCCAAACGAGGCTCTAGACCGGCCTTTCGCGGAGGTAGAACAACAGGTGGACCTGGTAAAGCTCACCCGGAACACCAATCCGGGAAAGGGCCGAATAAACAAAATTATATGCTAGCTTGTCCAACAGATGACGACGTGCATTCTTAGGCATATAAACAGCTAAGAGAGAGTGAGAAAAATGGTGAAACAAAGAACAAGGTGAAAGCGGAAGCCTTCTTCAAAAAGAGAACAAGAGATCTTGTTCTCGTTTTGCTCATCGTCTTGAATTTCGACATCCCGCCTTCCCCCGGTTTTCCCAGGTAAGAGACAAGGTATACACCAGAATCGTGGAAACACAGTGAGATATTATTACTCTCAAGCGCAGCAAATCTCGAGGACTTGGGAACGTGCACCCTATATACCTCACTTCATATGGAGGGAAGTCCTCCCAGCGCATAGTCTTTCATAACCTCACAAGCCTGTTGTAAGATCAAGGGCAGATCGGAAATATGCTCCACGGCTTGCGACAACAGCTGTTCACTCAACATATCCTCCTACAGCCTAAATAGGACCTCATACGCCATGTTGGCCGACACATGAAGAGCGCCAACCGGGAATGAATGACAAGGAGTCATTTGACAATGTCCAACGCGCCGCTGTTCCCCGCAAACTGAGACACTAATTGCGGGGCTGAATTTATGACTTCCAAATATTCTTGGAGGGCTGTATGGCCGCCATCGACCCGGTAAATCTCAAGACGGCCAAATTTTTTCAATAGCGAAATAGGCACTTTCAAAGGTTCAGTTCTATCGGTTTAATATCGGTACGCGATAAGTCTGGAAGGCTCTCGATGAAATCTAGGGCGTACGACGCGCCTTCTATGTCCACAATATATCAAATTGGATTCGAAGCGACTCCCCAGGACCGCAACAAGACGCCCTCCAGGAAGCCGTAGACTACTCCAACACTACCCTAACAAAGTGCGGTTTCGTCAGCGCGCTAACGAAATGTGTACTCCGGGTACTTAAGAGCGGGACATGAGAAAGACCCCCAAGAGATGAAATTCCGAATCCGGAAATCTGTTTTGACAATGTACCGGTCCCTCGAGTTCACCCCTTCAGCATGTTTGTCATATACATCCCGAAAGACGGCCGAGGGCCTGCAACACCGCCGAAACTTAGGCTACCGTGATCCAAGTGGCGCAACTGGTACGCCCTGTGGCCAGCAGAAGACACGGCATGACATAGCAAGATATTGCCTCCTTCATTATCCAGACCTTCGTCATAAGCGGCATAATATACGGGACAACATATTTGGATCTCAAAAAAGGCAGAATGAAGAAATGTTCAGATCCGCCAAGCTGTGAGAATCGCTACCTGTATATTCAAATACCCCTCGGCACAATGTGTCCTCCACATGAGTCTTCACAACACTTCGGAGGAGCTTGCCGAGGCACACAGTGTCGACCATTTGGAACGCCTAAGGCTGACCGAAACAGGTTGTACAACCCTCGAGAAGATGGAATATAGAGAAGGCTTAGAACCAAAAGACACCAAGCACAGAATCCCGGAAGACTGTCTCGGATACACCACTGTGGCCCCAGACCGCAAAAAATGCAATGTATACTTATCTCAAAGACTGGCACCTAGCAAGAGTCCGGACCCTAACCAAGGTGCATGTCGTAAACCCAGACCCCAAATACCAGCAACATTACTGGCAAGACGAGCCCACTCCATCAGTGTCTTGGACTCAACTTTTAAGGAAAACACCTGCTCTAATATTACAACACATGCCATAGACATGCAGAAGAGTCTGCAATCTCCTTAGCTATGTCATCGTGCAAGGAAGGTGCCATCATCTTCACCGAGTCACAATCGGCATGCAGAAACTCGCAAACAATGTTGAGTGGGGTTGAGCCCTTGAGTACGTGCTCTAGCAGCACTTTCGACATGGCCCGCAACTTCTACTTCTGTCCGGTGTCGGCTGCGATCGTACTCCTGTTTGCGTTACCGACGGACACATACACCGACTTGGGATGTGTTTGCTCGCATTTTCCTGATGCAAGATTTGTGTTTACCGCTGTCGACCCGCATTTTCCTGCCGTGGTGTCATCAACAAGGATTCTTTGCCATGCGCCAACAGCATGGAAGGCTGCATTGTCCATCAAGGCAGATTTAACCACCTTCCTTGTGAACTTCAGCTTGGGTGGGCACTCTAGCAGCACGTTCGCATGGCCCTTAACGCCTTTTTTTGTCCTGTGCAGGTATGTACTAAAATTTTCTTGTACGCTACAAAAAGTAAAGACCGCTTCTTATGTTGTACCCGTGCCGAAGGGCCCTGTGTGCATTTATTGTGAATGCTTGACTTCGTTCTGTGCCTTATTGTTGATCTTCTTAGGGATTCTGGCAAGGGAGGATTTACTTTGGGATATTGAAACATCAACTGAGGACCCTGCAGAACAATTGAAGATGATGTCTCCCTTTATTAAGGTTATGCACAGCCGCTTAATTCAGACCTCGAAAGCTTTAGCCAAACAAGCCACCTATGTTGAAGCTGTCAAGAATAGGCAAAAAGTATGGAAACAAAATTCACAGTATTGAACAAACTGAAGACAGTCTGGAAGAACAACTGTATTTTGAGGCACTGGGCATAAATCTGCCTAGTATTTAGAACAATGTCCGGGCCCTAAAAGAAGAAAACGGAATCCAAAGCTCTCGCGCCAACGAACTCGAAGACACATCTGGCCGCAACAATCTTACCCTTCGCAACATTCGAGATGCCAAAAAAGAATTCTGTGCCCTTTTACTCCTCTGTGAAGAAGGATGCATGACCAACTAAGCTGTGGTATGTTGATCCCTTAATGGCTAACGGCCCTCCGCCGTGGGTTGGCCCGGCCTTTCACAATATTCAAGATCGGCCCACGTATGGGTAGTGCTTAACGTTTGCTTTACCTATACCGCGGGCCAGCCCGACGTTGCAGTATCTTTGGGATTGGCTCACGTATGGGGAGTGTTTAACGCCTGCTTCACTTTCGCCGCGAGTCGGCCTGGTACAGTACTACTTTCGGGATCCGCCCACGTATGGGGAGTGCTTACCGCCTGCGTCACTTCCGCCGTGGGTAGGCCCTTCATTACACTATCATCGGAATTCTTTTCTACACGTGTGGTATAAAGTTCGTAAACAGGGATAAGGTGCCTCAGAAAGGCTGGCCAACGTTTCGATAGGAGGACCTATCTTCATGAAAGGCGGCCTCGTCATCCTCGGCGTTTTAGTTTTAAAGGGTTAGTGCAGTGACGTCACGCGCGGGTGTTGTCTATGGCGGCAGGTTATAAAGAGAGAGACTACCAGAGGAAACAAGCGCTGTCGTCCGACGTCCGTGAGCTTCGTTCCCAAGACGAGGGGACAAGAGCGTGAAAGTGGGCACGCGGGGAGAAGAGAAAAGAAACAAGAGCAGAAAAAAAGGAAAAAAGGAAAGAAAAGGGGGGGGAAGCCAGGCCGGCACCAAGACAGAAAAAAAGGGGGTAGTGAAAAAGAACAAGAAAGCGAAAAACAAACGGGGGCTAGGGAGCGTGTTGGGGATGCGAGAGGTTACGAAGCATTCAGTGGGAGTCGTTGGCGGCATGTTTTTGTGGCATTAGAAGGGGCAGTCAGGCGGTCAGTGCGCGAGTAACACAAAAGACAAAAAAAAAAGCCACACGCACACACACAGAAAAAAAACACATGAGTTGAAAGAGAGACTTCAGTAGCATAGCAGCAATACCTCGTGTAATATTGAAATAGTTAAGATGGCGACGAGGAGTCTGCGGTGCAGTGTATGGGGTGACTGAAAGGCAGCGGCATGGTCTTTTAAGGGGCATTATCACAGTCGCTCAACGTAGGTGTCGTTACGGCGGCATCCAGAAATGGCGATACTCTGGGTTGAGGCGCCGAAAAGGGCATATTGACTTCGGAATGTTTTGATGAGGGGGTTTCAAAAAATAGAACAAAAAAAGGAAGGGAAAAGAGAAGGGGAGGGGGGACCGAAGCCTGAATAACAAACAGGAGGGTGACGCGCGTAGAAGCGGGCGGAGGCAAGTGTACATGGCAGAAGGGGGTCGTACAGTTGATATAGACGTAAAAACCTAAAAGAGTACATTAAATTGAATAGTAGGCAGGAAAAAATTTTTCGAAATGGAAGAGTAGGTGAGGTTAAGAATTAAGGTTAGCTGGTGGCCTAATGTGTTTTATGTCTTGGTTGATGATATGAGAATTTCAGATTTAAGTTACCGCTTTTAAAGATTCTAAGTTGCCGCGTGCCAAATTAATTCCTGTTGGGTGTAGGCCATTAAACTTGTGTATTAGATATGATTCCGTATACTTCCTTTCGCGAGGGGAACGGAAATTAGTTTGTAGTATATAGAGCCTTGCTTTGTCAAATATATGACCATGTTCATTAAGGTGGCTGGCTACTGCTTTGGGTAAATTGTGTTTTGTGTCCGCGTGGTGTCCGTTGAGTCTTGTATTGATTTGTTGTCCAGTCTCACCTATGTATTGTTTGCTACAAGCGGCGCATTCTAGACAGTAGACTAGCTTGCTTGATGTGCAGGTGAAAGCCGAAGTTACCTTGTGTGCGTAATTCGACGCTGTGCTTTTTACTGTAGTAGTAGATTGAATATGTTTGCATGTAGAGCACCTGGGGCGGCCACAGGGATTGGTTCCCAACTTCCTGTTTGTCTGTAGTTTGGCGTGCACAAGAACATCGTTAAGAGAGAGAGAGAGTAAGGCAAAGGAAAGACAGGGAGGTTAACCAGAGATTATCTCCGGTTGGCTATCCTGTACTGGGGGAGGGGAAAGGGGATGCAATAGGTGAGAAAGAAAGAAGGATAAAAAAGAAAGGAAAAAAAACCAAAGCACACACACGCACGTACACACGAACTATTTCTGTGGGCACTGTCACGCTGCCCACAAAGGCATTCCTACTCTTACACAGTGTCACCGTACAGTCCTATGCCACACAGTGTACTGTCACAATTTGTCAGAAAGTCCCGCGTCTTTCAAATATCGCAGCAGCGCCTTCACAGCGGGTCGCGCTGATGTTCGCGTAGGCCAGGTACCAAGTATCTTGTTTTCTGTCATTGGGCGCTTGTCCAGTTAGTCTAAGGTGGCTGAGAGGACAGTTCTTTGTGGGTTAAAACGAGAGCACTGACAAAGAAGATGCTCCATCGTTTCGTTGCACCCGCAGAAGTCACACAGTGGGCTGTTGGCCATTCCGATAAGGAAAGAGTAGGCATTTGAAAATGCTACTCCAAGCCATAGACGGACAAGAAGGGTGCAGTCACGTCGTGGAAGCTCGGGTGGAATATGGAGCTGTAAATTAGGGTCCAGGGTATGGAGGCGTGCACTTGTGAAATCGGAAGAATTCCATTGGACTAATGTCAGGTCACGCGCAAGTGCAGAAAGTTTTTTCGCCGCGTCGGCTCTCGAAAGAGGAATGGCAACGCAGTTGACGCCGTCATGGGCAGATCGGGCAGCTGCGTCTGCTCGATCATTGCCATGTATGCCACAGTGACTAGGCAACCACTGATATATTATATCGTGTCCTTCGTCAACTAGTCGATGGTGGCCTTCTCTGATCTCTGCGACAAGCTGCTCATGTGATCCATGGCGCAGTGCTGTGAGTACACTCTGTAGGGCTGCCTCGTAATCACAGAAGATTGACCATGCGTGGGATGGTTCCTCCTTAATGAAATGAAGCGCCGCACGCAGGGCTACCAGTTCAGCAGCGGTCGTTGATGATACATGTGACGTCCTTAGCTGTATCTTGACAGATCCTCGGTATCACCACAGCGGCAGCTGCGCTTTCAGATGTGACTGAACCATCGATGTAAACGTGTATGCGGCCACTGTGCACCTCATGTAATAGTTCTAATGTGGCCTGCTTAAGGGAAGACGACGACATGTCGGCTTTCTTCATGATTCCTGGGATGGTGAGGCGAATGTCAGGTCTGTGCAGGCACCATAAAGGTGAGGATGGTCTTGCTGCAGGCATGTAGTTCGATGGCAATGAGGTACGATTGGCATCAATTATACGACTGAAAGTTGTGTGTGGCCTTTCTGCGGGTAGAGCGGCAAGATGGTGAGACGGTAATCGGGCAACGTGCCGAATATGCGCCCTGAGAGCGTCGGTTGCCAAGTACGTTGATATTGGATGATCTCGAGCTATAACAATCGTTGCCGCTGTAGACGCACACCTCGGAAGACCGAGACACGTCCTTGGGGCTTGAGCTCGTAGTCCCTGGAGTACACACAGGTTTGTTTTGCAGATGTTCCCAAGCACAGGGAGGCTGTATCTTGCGAAACCGAGGACCAAGGCGTTATAAAGCTGCAGCATTGACCGCACCGAAGTGCCCCATGACTTTCCGCCAAGAAATTTGAGGTGATGTATTATTGTCAATAATCTCTTCTTCAGGCATGAAACATGCGGGCTTCCTGATAGGTCGCGGTCAATAATTACCTCTAAAAAGCGTTGTTTCCGTGCGTTTGCTGCTGCATGCCCATTGACCTTTACACTGTAACGCTTCATTTCCATCCGAGTGAATGTAACAAGGCAGCATTTCTCTGAAGACAGCTCTAAGTTCTGTTTTCGCAAGTACAGAGATGTTAGCGTAGCTGCCTTTTGTAGCCGTGCTCGTACCTGCAGTCGTGTTACGGCAGACGCCCAAATGCAGATATCATCGGCATATATTGATACCTGAACTGTGTTGGGCAAGCATCGGACTAGGCCAACGAGCACTATGTTGAATAGCGTCGGGCTCAACACTCCGCCTTGGGGTACTCCACGGCACGTTTGGTGTTGAGTCGTGGCGCCATCCTCGGTCATCACGAAGAAATGCCTGTCAGTCAAATAACTGCACAGCCACTGAAAAGTGCGGCCACCAATTCCGGCTTCAGTCAGAGCATTTGTAATGGCATAATGTGCTACATTATCATAGGCGCCTTTTATGTCTAGGAATAATGCAGCAGTGAGTCGTTTCCGGCGTTTTTGATGCTGAACAAACGCAACCAAATAGATGACATTATCTATGGATGAGCGCCCACGCCGGAAGCCAGACATAGCACCTGGGTACACGTTGTAATTTTCCAAGTACCATTCTAGGCGCGTCCAAGTCATTCGTTCCATTATTTTCCCTATGGAGCTGGCCAGAGCGATGGGGCGGTACGATGACAAGTTTAACGGTGATTTACCAGGCTTGAGAAGTGGAACCAAGCGGCTGCATTTCCATTCACGTGGAACCAAACCGTTGCGCCAATACTCGTTGTAATGGTTTAGTAGCATGAGTCGTGCTTTCTGCCCAAGATTGGCGAGCGCCGCATAGGTAACCCCGTCCGGGGCAGGTGACGAAGAGCGCCTGCAAGTCGCCAGTGCCGCTTCAAGCTCCTCCAGCGAAAAAATTACATCCATGCGGGAATCCCGTGGCCCAGGAGCAGCACATGGTGTAATTTCGCGTTGGAACTGCAAGCTGGAAAGTCTTGAGCAAAATTCTTCAGCAATGTCAATTTCACTGCGACCTTGGTGCAAAGCGAGGGATTTGAAAGGAACACGCTGTTGTGGTGATACGCGAAGCCCACGCACGGTTCTCCATATCTGAGATAATCGCTAACGTGGATCCAACGACTCACATAAACGTTTCCATCTTTGAGATTGTAGTGCATCGATCCGACGTTGAATCTTCTTTTGCATTAGCCTTGCCTCTCGGAGATCACGGATGGATTTAGTTCTCCTGTATCTTCTTTCAGCCCGCCGGCGAATTGCTCGTAGTCGCTGCAGTTCTGCTTGAAATTCTTCATATTTCGGGAAAGGCTGGAAACTACGCATAGCCTCTTGCATGGCTTTTTGAATTTCGTGTTCCAGACTTGAATAGTTCCCTTGCTGACATACTCACTCCATGTGCGATCGAAGCGCCGACCAGTCAATTCGCCGGAGCGTCATGGAGGAGCATTTCGATAGTCCCTTGATCTTCAGGTACGTCGGAATATGGTCGCTTCCACGTGATTCGATGTCTGTAAACCATTGCACGTTTCTTTCAAGACGCCGAGAAACCAGGGTCAAGTCCAGGTAGCTGCTGTACGTAGGCCCGCGTAAATATGTCGGACTACCATCGTTGAGGCAGTAAAGGTTGTGCTGTGTAGCAAAGGATGCTATTCGCCTTCCCCTGGAGTCCATCTTCAAGCTCCCCCAAAGTGGATGGCGAGCATTAAAATCTCCTGTGAGAATCGTAGGGCCGGGTGTCGCTGATAGCACGTCGTGCAGTCGTTTAGAGTCGAAGCCACTTGAAGGGGCAATGTACACAGCGACGAGTGTGAACGTGAGCTTATTTGTTTCCACGATTAAACAAACGTACTGGTTGTCGTCGTGAGGCGGAACTGGGTGCAACACGCAAATCAGATCACATCTAATATATACAATTACCTTGCTTACATCACCACAGGTAGGGGACACGAATGCCTCATAGCCAGAAATGTGTATAACATTCTGCACGTTCGGTTCGCAAATTACGAGGATGGGAAAACAGTTTTCGAAGACAAAATGTCTAAAATCTGAAATTCTTGATTTGAGACCACGGGCATTCCACTGCAGTAAAGATGCTTTCTTGACTTCCTTGTGGAAGGGCAGCGAGGGGCGGGTCATGGTGCTATGCGATGCTTTCAAGTATTGGATTCAGCGTGTCCAATACTTGCAGTGCGCTACGAGCAGCCGGAGCGTCCATATTCGTCAGTAGTAGACGCATGACATTCGTGAGCGATTTGAGCATGGCAATCACTTGTGAGTCGTTATCTTGCATTTGGGCAACTGTAGTGACATTTGACTTTAAATGGCGAGTCATTTTCTGTGGCTCTGGCGCGTGGCATGTCCTCGGCAGTGCCGGCCACGCCTCACTTGATGAAGCATGGCGACTTCTTTCGTTGACATTCGTGCTCTTACTGGAGACAGATGGAACAGGAGGTGGTGTTGCCGGACGGGACATTTCCCTTGAACCGGAAGAGGATTTCATAGACTTTCGTTTCCGGGAACGACATCGGCTTATCGCTTCAGAAGCATCCCTGTGTGACAATCCATCTCTGGCCATTTTTCTCAAGATTTTCTGCTCTTTCTTTAGGCGTGTACAGCCTTTTGAGGATGCAGCGTGCGATCTTTGACAATTTGGGCACTTGAGCTCTGTTGCACGGCAAGTGTCAGTGTCGTGTTGTTCGGAACATCGTGGGCATATCGTTGTATTTCGGCAGACAGCACTCACATGTCCAATTCTTTGACACCTTCTGCACTGTAGTGGTTTGGGTACGAAAGGTTGTACCACATGACGAAAGTGGCCGACTTTTACATGTGATGGAAGGCAGTCACCTTTAAACACGAGCCTTACTCAGGTCGACTTGGCAAGGCGCCGAGCTTTCAGTAAGGCAACACCATCTGTCGCAGGTTTGATTAAAATTGGCAGGTCGCTGTCGTTAATGGATGTGTCAATGTCATAAACAACACCAGCCGTGGTTTCGTTGTCTTGCGGAATGAGGTAGTGGACATTGATATTGCCCAGGAGCTTTACTGCCATCAAAGCATTGATTGCGCTTCGGTTGTGGACGTCAATAGCCAGGACGTTCTTTCGAGTGTTAATTCTGATATCTTTGATTTCTCCTGGGAGAAGAGCCTCCAGAGAAACGGAAATCGCTTGTCGATTAAGGGGGTTGAGGTTGTCGGCAGGTGTGTCCGGCACAAAAACGATTGTGTGCGCCGATGGCCTTCGGTGTGGAATGACGGTAGACTTACTTGACAAAGACCGTCCGCTGATGTTTCTTCTCTTGGCCTTCCGGTGTACCACTCTTTCGAAGCCTTCGTCATCTGAGGCGTCATCGCTTGAGCAGCAGTACAACACAGTGTCCTCGTTGTCAGCTTGACTCGGTGGGCAATTTGTCTTCCTCGGGCCGGTACCTGCCGAAGCAGTCCCGTCGCGTCGGCATTCTGCCGACTCCACTTCCATTGCCGTGGCAATCAGAGCGGCGTCTCCCAGTAAAACACGGGAAAAAGCCGAAAATACTGCAGCGCGAACGAATAGTGGTCTCTACGAGAATCACTTCGTCTTCGTCCCAGAACATCTTTAAAATTAGTGTTGCGTCTGTAGGCTACTCTGGGAGGGTCGGGAAAAATCTTCTTAAGTTTCTGGTTGCTGGTGAGAATTGGGTAGTATTTACTAAGAATGTTATTCACGTTTGCGAGTGCGTTTGAGAATTTAGTAGTAAGAAGAGGCGTTGTTGTTCTTGTGATCCTGGGGCGGGGCTTGAGGACCTCGGCTCGATCAAGTTTGGTTGCAGCGATGTAGGCCGTTTGATAGGGTTTCTTTAAGGTGATCGAGTCTATCTATGTAGTCTTGGTTTTGAACGCGAATGCGTCGTAGTCGTGTGGCTTGGCCTTTAAAGGTGCCGTGTTTGCAACGTCTGGGAAGGTGGCTGGTATATTGTAGGTACTGTTGTTTGTCGAAAGGTTTCCTATACAGCGTTGTCTTTAGTTCACCATTGTCGATGTACATTGTTGTGTCCAGAAAGTTTATGCGCTCAGTAGAGGATTCTGATGTGAATTTTATTGTTGGGTGAACAGAGTTTAGAAATGCTACATATTTATCTAGACTGTCATCACCATGTCCTCAGATTATGAGTATGTCGTCTATGTATCGTCGGTATGTGTGGGGCTTGGGAGTGCAGCGCGATAGGAAATCTGTTTCTAGAATCCCCATAAATATGTTCGGGTAGGTTGGTGCGAAAGGCGTACCCATGATTGTACCATGTATCTGTAGGTAGTAGCTCTCCTCAAATTCGAAGTAGTTATGTGTTAGAACTAATTGAAGGATAGACAAGTAGACTTCAGTAGAGTGTTGTGCATTGTGTTTAGACAGCGTTAGTTTTATCGAAGATAAGCCATCAGGGATGGGAATGTTGGTGTACAGCGCCGTGACGTCTAGTATTGCGAGAATTGTGTTGTGGGGTAGTGTGCCTTTAGTATTAATGTCCTCTATAATTCTTAGCAGGTGGGGCGTATCTTGTACAAATGACGGAAGTGATTTTGGCAAGTCACCAAGGTAGTGGTTAAGGAATGGAATTCCTTAATTTCATTACTTAAAAACGCAACTTCCAAGCCAGAGGTGATAAACAAGATAACAGGGCGGTAGATAAAGCATTAGCCCATATCCAAAAGAGCCGGCCTAGTAGAGATACAAAAGGCAAATGAAAATCCGGACGACATGATGACCCAAATGGCTAAGGCAATTATGAGTAGATTAGAGATCCGAGAGGCAAACCAGTCACCAGTTAATGAACTCCCCTCTGGTTCATCGGAAGCGCCACGATTCTTATCCATTCCTCAACTACATAATTATAGAGGATCAGCCTGCCTCCAACCTCCCGTCTGTTTCCCATGGTCACACCCGAAATGAAGCGCGCTAAAAAAAGATTCGGACACGGCAATAGAACTGCAGAAGTTATGAAAGGAAAAAGTCACTTTTGGAGCAGTATTTCAAAAACAAGGATACACTAGACGGCATAATTCTGCAGGTGACACGTGGGATCGGAAAGCTTACAAGATACAGATATTGTAGTTATGCCGAAGGGGAGACCAGAGCATTAACAACGTTGGTAAAAGGAAACATACCGTGCGCGCAACACAACACAGGCATAGCGCACATCGACAATATTCTATGGGATTCATGCAGCAAAAGAAGACAGGACGCAGCTCCTGTATTCTCAACATTTATAGAAACCCCAGGCTACATAAACACAAATTCAAGAACCTATTCCAGGAAACACTCAAACTAGCTGGAGAAAATCTGGTAGTTATAGCAGGAGACTTAAATGCTCCACACACCACGTGAGGATACCTCTATAGCAGACCAAAAGGATGGGTCTTATGGAACGACTCGCAAGAATTAGGCCTCACACTCGCCAGAAACCCCGGCACTCCAACAAGAGTAAGCATGGCGCTAAACAGCGACACAAGCGCAGACCTAACCTTTACCAATAATACTGAAAAGGCGACGTGACGGAACACATTGGTAGATTTGAGTAGCGACCACTGCCTAGGTACCATGAATAACGCGTTGCTGGTGGAGTTGGTGGTGACCGGCTGGCGGTGACGCGTAGTAGAGATAAGTCAGACGACGCCGCTCTAGCGATGCAGAATGGCTGACACACAGACGCATAAACAGTGGGTCACTTTCTTATCATAAATGTGTTTCGTAACAACGTGAGTTGTAGCACAATTTCACCAATAAAATGCCCCTTTCAGACTCAATTTTTCAATTCATTTTACCTAAAGCGGTCGTGGTCAACCGTAGTCAGTGCTCAGAACCCTTGCTGTGGCCATTACATTCGAAAACAACACTCCCAAGCCGCTCTGCACTCTCACGGTGAGCTCTATCATGTGTTATGAAGCGTTCGAGAATGCCTGTTCGCAGTGTATGCTGACGTCACGGGTAAACAATCGATTGATTAATTGAACTTGACGATCGCGAAACGATAGCATCGCTGAAAGTGATGCTTTCAGAATACGGCCCTTGGACTTAACCGCGCACGTTATCAAAAAAGTCACGTTGGTTAAGGGCGCCAGCTTTTCTAATAGCGTATGTGATTGCAAGTTGAATCCACTTGGGCCGCTGTAGGCTGGCTTGCGTTTGGTATATGATGTTGGCATCTTCGATAGGGAGGGGCGGGTAGGTGGGATTCCTGTGATATGCCGTTGTAACCCTTGCTGAGCCAGTTTGCTCGGAGGATTGTATTATGGTCTTAGGGCTTCTTACTTTTCTAGTCGGCTTTCCCTTCTTGCCCTTTCTTTCCACTGTTGCCACGTCTGCGGATATTCATTGTTCTGCCGTCATTAGCGGCATACATTTATGTTTCTTGTTGACTAACTTGCGAATGGTCAACAAGAAATGTTTCATAGTTGCAGTTTTTCTTATCTTGCTGTGGTGTCTGGACAGACGCAACTGCGCCTTCGAGGGACTCGGCCATCACACATGCCGGAGATTCGGCTGAGCTAAGGAGGACCAAAACCTCCAAAAAAGCAGAGGTGTTGGTGTCCTCCCCTTCTTGCCACGGTGGCATAGAGTCTTTTCGTCGTTAGGCCTAGCGATGCGTCTGTGGTATCAAGGTAGTTTCCTTGACAGAGAACGGTAAAAATTCACTCACAGATGTCCTGATGCCTCGATGCCCCTTCATGTCCTCGTGGACCGTTTTACTTGCTGGTTTTGATGAGGTTTTTGGTGTTGGGTTTAATGGCCTTTTTCACATTTATATTCGAATAAAGCAGGAGCCCTTGTAAAGGGTGACTGCTGTCCTCAGGGTCCTAGCGGCGTTCTTGTAAATAAATATTTTGGAAATAACTCAGCGTACCCCAAATAGCTTATTACAATGTGCTCGTATGGACCGTATTTATTTGCAAATAAGCTGTTATGAAATGTCATTCAGTATTATTCTCCTGTTATTTTCATCAATGTAGAACTCTCACTTTTCGTTTAATATATTTTTATCACGCATTTTGAGCGACTCATTTATGTAGACACTATGGGGACAATTGCTATCGAAAATGTCACTAGGAGAAGGTTCGCGGTTATAAGGGGTGCGTGCTCTATTGCCAGCGTATTTCAGCGCTCGTCATACAGTGGGCACTCACCCATAGTTGGCAGTGATTATGTTAGCGCTAGCACCCTGCGCCTGTCCATATTTACTGATACATTGTTAGCGGGCTGGCGCAATTTTTGTCCAATGTTGACTCCAACTCTGGGCCCGCGTCGAATTGAATTGCTCTTTGCTCAAATACCAGCGTTGGGCGAGGGCTGGCACCACTTGAAACCAGATTTGAGCTATGTTCGGTGCGAGACTCCTGTGCTGCCTGGGCAATGATTTATTTTTATTTTTTTGTAACTGTAAAAAAATGCGACTTATTTTGCCAATATTAACACACCATAATATGACAAGTGTAAATAAATGCTTGAGAATATCATATTTTGCAATAAACAATACGAGATAATATCTTCCTTCCTGGTTCGGCGAAAGACGAACACGGAAATATTTATATTTCATCGTATATGTAAATGTAAGGACTTCTGCAGAGGTAGATTGATTGGCGCAGCACGGTTTGGTTAAAGCTCAGGGTTCACGCGTACGGTCTTGGAATGTACAGTTAGCAAAATGTCGTTTGTTTTTGTAATTGAATGGTCGTCGGTAAACATGAGAAGCTATTTTACTTACGAGAGGCTCAAAAGTGTCACACGTTCAGTTTTCAACGATTTTATTATGTTCTACAATTCAGTCTTTAATACGCTTCTGCACGATCGACAGCGCGCTTAAAATATCCATTAACTTGAAGCAGCCGTGGTTCCACTGCGTAAACAACCGAGTTTAACTGCATGACCTTCATGTTCCTTCCGCTTTCATGTGTACCTTTCCCGCGAGAACTCACCTCTTCGTCAAGTGCAGAAACCCTAGGTCATGGCAATGAACTTTGACGTACCTCTTCGATTTTCTTCAATTGACATGGCAATGAACTTTGACGTGCGTCTTCGATTTTCTTCAATTGAATTGGAATGTTCATAACTTCTTCATACAAAATGTCACTGTGCACATTGTGTAGAAGCGGCCACCTGTATATGAGGTAAGACGAGGATCTTGGACATTGCTTTTCTCGCAGCAAGAGAAAGTTGTGAAGATGACCATTACCTCGTTCTTCAGGCTTAGTTTGCTTTCGATCTGTATTTCTGCGTCTTCAACTGTCAGAATAAGCTGACAATAAACTCAAAGTTTTTTATTAGGAGCACAGGTTTCCCGTAAGCAGCCACGCTTTTGCCACAATTTGTTTTCAGTGAGATAGACAGAGAACGAAAGCTGTTTAAGCTTTTAATGAAATACAAAAAAAGACTTCTGTCGTTTATATATATATATATATATATATATTATAAAGGCGATTTATTGGGGTTCGTAGCGACGCCGGTTCTACGATGCACCGAGCACAGACCCCGAGCTTGAGCCTCCGCTGCGCCCTTGATGCTGCCGATGCTGCTGACTGCGCACACGTTCGCCATCTTCCTTACAATTGCCCCGCGGAAATAAAGGAGCCATCCCGGAGACTTAGTTTTCTGGAAAGGCGGTAGAATCGTGATACGGCTTGAGACGCTGAACGTGACGACTTCGCGGTTACGACGTCGCATGTCGAACGGCGGCGTTAGCGGCTCAACCAGGTAATTAACGGGTGGTGTTCTCTCGAGAACGCGGTATGGATCGTCGTACTTCGGAAGGAGTTTTGAAGCGAGCCCAGGCGTGCGGTGTGACACTAAGAACCAGACGAGAGCACCCGGGAGAAAAGTGGGAGTCGAGTTCTGGGCATCGTGAATGGCTTTTTGGCGGTTCTGGTCGTCCGAGGTGAATCGGCGGGCAAGCTGGCGACATTCCTCTGCTTGTCTGGCGGCTTCCGAGATCGGCAGGCATTCGGATGGGTCCGGCCGGTAGAGCAGAATGGTGTCGATGGTGTGCGAAGGATGACGGCCGTAAAGAAGGTAAAAGGGCGAGAATCCGGTAGTGTCCTGGGTCGCGGTGTTGCAGGCGTAGGTGACAAACGGAAGAACAAGGTCCCAATTAGAGTCATCAGGTGAGATATACATGGCGAGCATGTCACCAAGAGTTTGATTAAAGTGTTCCGTGGTACCGTTAGTCTGTCGGTGATAAGCAGTGCATTTACGATGAACAATAGCCCATTCAGCAAGCAGTTGTTCGATGACTTCAGATAAGCAGGCGCGGCCTCTATCGCTTAAAAGTTCGCGTGGACCTCCATGACGAAGGAGAGAACGGCGAAGTAGGAAATTGGCGACCTTCTGCGCTGTAGCATTTGGTAGAGCAGCAGTCTCCGAATAACGGGTTAAGTGGTCTACCGCAACGATTATCCACCTGTTGCCGGCCGGAGTCAACGGAAGTGGCCCGTTGAGATCTATGCCCACGTGATCAAAGGGGTGGGGATGGGCATTGTAAAGGCTGGAGTTTACCGGCGGAGTTGTGTGGTGGCGCTTTCCGGCGTTGGCACTCATGACAAGAGCGGACGAACTTTCGAACGAAATTATACATTCCCCGCCCGTAATAGCGGTGTCGAAGTCTTTCGTAGGTCTTGAAGACTCCCGCATGGCCACACTGAGGGTAGACGTGGAACAAGGAGCAGAGCTCTGATCGCAAGATTCTCGGAATGACGAGTAACCAGGTGCATCCCTCTGGGGCATAGTTGCGTCGATATAGTAGCTGGTCGCGAATCGCAAACTGAGGCACTTGGCGCCGAAGCGTACGTGACGCTGGAACTTTCGACGTATCCGAGCGAAGGTCGAGCAGAGATGCAGTCCAGGGATCACTACGATGTGCAGCAGCGATAGTGTCAACGTCCAGAGAGGATAATGTGTACTCGCAGGTGGAGTCGTGACTGGCCTTCGGGGGAAGCGGTGATCGGGATAGCGCGTCAGCATCGGAGTGCTTTCGCCCGGAATGGTACACCTCGCGGATATCGTATTCTTGGATTCGCAATGCCCAGCGGGCATGGATCTTTGTGCGTCGACAGCCAACATAGTGCGTGGTGGTCAGTCACTACGTCAGAAGATCGGCCGTATAAATATGGGAGAATCTTGCCAAGCGCCCACACAATGGCCAAACACTCCTTTTCTGTAACGATGTAATTGGTCTCCGACTTGGTTAACATGCGACTCGCGTATGCGACGGCGTATTCTGGGTGGCCACGTTGACGCTGTGCCAACACAGCGCCAAGGCCTACACCGCTTGCATCGGTATGAATTTTGGTTGGCGCTTGTGGGTCAAAATGGCGAAGAATGGTTGGCGTCGTGAGAAGACGGCGCAAGGTTGCGAAGGCGTCGTCACACTCTGGAGACCATGATGAGAGATCTCTAGCGCCACCAAGGAGCTGCGTGAGAGGCCACGGTGCACCGGACCTAATCTCGTCTTTTCATCTAGAAAACATTCAGCATCTTTGTCCACAGTTACTGCACTGTCACGTCCGTTCACCAACCCAAGCCAATTTTTGTTAAAAGCCATCTTCCTGCATCGTCTTTCGTCACCACTTCTCCTGCCTTTCACCTGACAAGCTCTCATTCAAGGAATTAACGCCACTGTCCAACTTCTCTATATACTGTGCAGTGGCGCGACTCCGTCTATAAAGGCACGTTCCTTGTAGGGTCGTTCTTGGACAATTAAAGGCGAAGTCTCTTGAGCAGCAGTTGGAATAGAGCAGGCTGGATTTGATCCTGACGAGAATTCGTCTCCTGTGAGCCTCGACACTAGACCATATTCGTACACTGCCAGGTTCTCGATGGCACTCAGGCTCAAGATATGCTTGTCAGATCGTCTACGTCCCTGCACCTTCCGTGATCTGACAGGACATTGCCTTCGCTGAGGGCACGTGCCGTCCGCCTAGTGGTATTGTTTGGCAGTACGGTATCGTGATCTCGAATATTTCCCCCTGTACCACACCTGACTGCACCAGAGTGGCGCGTCCAGTCCCTGCTTCCCGCCCGGTGCATGAAAAGCCCTGTCATTCCTAGTTACCCCGCTGTTTGCATTTCCTCTGTGTCAACAGCTTGCATTTGTTGTCATTTCGGCACGTTTTGTCGTCGGGAACAACGCTTCACTTCGCTCGCTTAGGTTTACTGGCCGTATCCATCACCACCCATGGACGTTATGTACAGTATTGGCCAAAGTTCCCAGGCCGCAGCGGCCGTCCGCGGAGCAGCTGCGTTCCGCTATCGCGGGCTGCCATAAATGGCGATCGCGCACACTTATTGGTTACGGTAATAAAAGAGAGCGAGAAGGAACATAGCTTTGGCTTTATCGCTGTCGTACACTCAGTGATCATAAAGTGACCGTTCAGCTAGTGTGACATTCAGCTGCGCTTGTACCTTTCGTGCTCCGGCCGCGCGAGTGCGCTGCGGACAAGAAAGAGCTGCCGCCATAGTGACGCCGAGGTGGTCCTTAGCCTACTGCTTGGTACCGAGAAGCTTAAGTGCACGACCGGCGTGTTCTCGCTGGATAAAGCCTCGGTTTTAAAACGCGATAGCACTTGTAATGAGAACTATCTCTGCGTCTGTTTCGGTCTGCTTGTTCCTGTCGCGTGTGGGGTAGTGATGCCCCGGTTTTTTTTCGTTACCTTCAACGCGCGTGGATGTGTTTACCGAATCACCCGCCGTGGTGACTCATTGGATAAGACGCTGTGTTAATGAGCCTAAGGACGTGAGTTCAATGCCTGTTACAGCGGCTTTTTTCCTGATGGAGCCCAAAAACAAAAACGCCCGCTTGTCGAGATTTAAGGGCTGGTCAGAGATCCTCAGGATCATCGGATATTTGAATCCGTAGCCCTCCATTACGGCGTGCTTCATAGCCCTGGCCTCCCACACATCGGCTCCTGAGTGTTTCCCCAACCACACACCAAAGATTGTCAAGTCAGTATCGCAGCATGTTGTGAAGTAGCTCTTCTATTTTTCGAGCCAAAAACATGTTACGCATTAAAGCCATACCTAGGACGTGGGCTTGGCGAGGCGGCCCAACTGGCGTGAAAACCTTCTAGAGCGCTCAGTCGAAGATATCCAGAAAACGATCCTGACGAAGCGCAACTCAGTTCACATCACTATTTCTTGCCGCACCACAGCATCACAGCGAGAAGGACACCCTCTTTTATTAGCGAAGCACTCTGTAGCTCTGTCATCAGCATAGATGATGAATACGCATCACAATCCTGGGTACGTCTTATTGCGAACCACGAGCATTAGGACGCTCTTGTCCTCGGCTGAACTTGAAGCCGGAGCTGGTGCTTCGCTAGCTTTTCTGCCTTCAACGAATGTCAGAAATGGAAGAAGGCTTTATAAACTTTATCAAATGGGTGCACGTATCATGCCAAATAAGCAGTGGTTCTGTGGGCGTGAGTGGGTAGGCTTATGACGAAGATCGTGCTTCAGAATTTATACATCTGCGGCAGATATCGCGCAATTCTCGTCCTTCAGCTGGGCAATATTTGCGTGACGAATCCAAATGCTTAATGAAGATATTAACAAATATTCAGTAATTAGGTTTATTATTACTTTAAGGAAGATCTTACAATTAGGAAATTGTAACCGGTGAACCTGCAGAGAATATTCCCGCACATGATTTTATGGATGACATCATATTCAATATGTTGCCTGCCTTCAAGTTTACCATAAAAATGCGACGCTGTTCCACGTACTTAAATAAATATGGTTCATCCCTATTCCATAGCGATTGGTAGAACACGAAAGTGAAACGTGTCTTCACAGAATCTGTTTGCATGTTTGCTTCGTGAAACCACGGTCCGGTCCACTGCAGCAAATCGCGAACGATTTGCGGGTCGGCGACCGCATTGCAAGTTCTCTTGGCGAGGGACGTTCTGCTAACGAGCCGTTTCGGCGAAGGTACAAATATTTTGGTGCGGCTCCGTAGTGTCTAGGGCAGCCAGTTTAGTTGCGACGCGCAGTGCTTCAGGAATGCGAGTGGCTCAGTTCGCAGCATGCACCGGGAACGCGCGAAGGCGTTCTGCTTCACTCTGGCGTGTCTCTCGCCGTACCAAAGCGAGATTCGCCCGTCTACGTCATTGCCTTTCTGCTCAGCTCAGAGCCGCAGTTTTCCAAGTTCGTGCCATCTCATGTGAAGGAGTGGGCAGCGTTAAGCACTGTTGATGCTTGTTGAAGCTGCACTGCTGATGCATGTTGAAGCTCCACTTCGAAGACGATGAGACACCACAGGCTCATCAGACGCGAAAGACAAAGCATTATATGCGGAAACTAAGTCGTAAGCTCAGCAGAAGGCCTGCACTGCCTTCACTAGGTTGCACCAGGTTGGAGCCTCTAGAGTCACTGGAAAAAATTCACTGGAAAAAGATCGGAATTTGACTGGCAACATTGAGCGGCCACCGCCATATACCTTCCAAGCCGACTGCGTCGCGGGAAGGCTGCCGTGTTGGATGAGCTTGATATTCGGTGACACATCGGGTTGAGTATTTACTGAACTACAAATACTTTGTGCCCGGAGAGATGGTTGCTAAGAACGAAAATAAAAGTTATTTTGTGCGAAGTAATGCAGCCAGTGGTTGTTTTGCACGCCGATCGTGTTTACTGCTGGAACTGTGCTACGATTGTGGGCAGCAGCTTAGCTATGCTATGGGGAGCTTATGCACGCGTTTTTTTTTTTCCTTCCGCGGAGCGATCTACGAAGGAAAGATTTCGTCACTTCGAGCCGCAATGAGGCAAGCTTGTGCTTTTGGGCATGAACATCGTGGACCGCCGTCGGCTTCTATTGAATGTTTCCAAGCAGGACGAAACACCTGACAGTGTCACAGGCACGTACATTCATTGTATATTTTCCCAAGCTAAATCGGATACATTTACTTTCTAATCGGCTACTGCGCGTTCTCGACTCTCCCGGGCGACTTCGTCCGCCGTATACGCACGAAACTTTGCGACTGCCGTGTGCGCACCGGCGTTTGGCCTTGATGGTAAGACAATCTGTGTACAGCAGGCGTAAAAACCAACTTCGATGACTATTTTGCGCAATAAATCTTGTGGAAGGCCAATATGAGACATTTGCGTGATTAGAGCAACGTCTATGTACTTCAGTACACTGATAATGAGCGAGAGTTTGCTATATAGCGATTTATGAATGCGGCTGTCTAGTGCGTTCATGAGCGGCTACTCTTCTCAACTTATTTATGACTGTTTTCTTAGACCGCGAAGATTTGCTGCCTGTGCAAAAAAAAAAAAAAGCAGGAACGCCCGCTGGTGACACGCACTTTTTTTTTTCTAAATTGCATAAGCGATGTATAAAATTCTTGTGCTTTTAGAGCGGTTTATGTAACATGCATAGTGACAGAGTGAAACTAAAGCTACTGTGTGTTCTGTTGTTTTGTATTTCTTGTTATGCATCAAGCACAACATTATTTGGGTATGCACCGTAGCATTTCAACACAAAACATAATATGTATGCTGACTCCAGTTCATAGCATGTGCTCGGCTTACAAGCTCAAAATTTGAAGCGAGTGTTGTGAATATCACCTGGCCATTGGTTTCAAGCTCGATATGCGTATGTATAAATGGGCAAAGGACAAGTGGAAAAAAAGGAAGTATCATGGGCCTCGTATTGACCATGTTTTTATTTGCTGCGATCGTCACGATCTGCGAAAAACAAGTGCCATATGGGTCGAGTGACTCGAGGCGAGAGCGCGCTCATGTGCGCGGAGAAATCATGCGAGTACCTGGTGCACGTTAGGACGCGGAATTCTCGCGCGAAAAGTGTGCCTTCGCGGGCAACGAGCACGGAATAACCGCGTGTGTTGAGCAACAAACGCGTACACGTGTACGCGCATCAAGCGTGCAAGACGCGAACGATCCCTGCAATGAACTCCTATTTTCGTAGCATCACTAACACCGCGTGCATTTTGCTTAAATATCTTCTAAAACAGTGCCGAAAAGCACAAGTAAGGTGTACTTATACCTCGCACACGCGGGTGTTTTTTGTAGGCTTGTTCTCCCGGCCCATTCTGTGTAACCACGCAGAACGAAGCTCTCGGTCAGTTTTCCCTGTCGGAATCGAGTAAAAAGTCTTTCCACACTCGGTTCGGTTGCTGCATCCGAAGGCACAGCAGCCAGGCATGATTTCCTTGCAGTCAAACGCGAGAGCGACAATCGGAACGAAAAAAAAAAAGAAAGAAACGTATGGCACCTGCGCTGCCTGCGCTTAACTCAACCGGCCCACCCGGCGCTTGGAAGGTATAGGGCACCCCAAAGTCACGTGGTACGGTTGCGCCAATGAACGCGTCGGCGGCGCGGGAAAACGAATGCGGTACTCTGAAATTTTTTGCAGTGACTCTAGGAGCTTCTAGAGTCACTTGGAGCTTCCGCTGCGAAGCGCCCACCGTCGGCGCTCGTTAGTGCCCTGATACAGTACGTCGCTTCATCGCTACTAGATGGCGGCACCATGCCTGTGAAGAGAGTATTGAAATATAAAAAGTAGAAAGCAGACCGTTATACGTGGCCTTTTCAGACATTACAGGAGCCTATGACAACGTAGACCGCAACATTTTGCTGGATATTCTGAAAGGAAAAGGCTCAGGTGACGATTGTCTACAGATTTTGAGAGAGATTTACCTAGAAAATACCGTTTGCGTTGAATGGGAAGGGATGCGAAGCGACGAGAAAGTTCATTTCAGCAAGGAACGGAGGCTGGTGTGCCCTTTATCTCCGCTGCTGTTTATGATGTACATGGTGAGGATGGAGAGGGCGCTGGAAGGAAGTAATATCGGGTTTAATCTCTCATACAAAATGCGGGTACAGTAGTACATCAGCAGCTCCCAGGTTTATTATGTGCGAATGACATTGTGTTGCTAGCTAACAAGCAAAGTGATTTTCAACGTCTGGCTAGTATCTGTGGATAGGAAGGCAACAATTTAGGTTTGAAATATAGTGTTAGAAAATAAGGTGTTATGGCATTCAATGAAAACAGTGAACAGTCAGTGGAAATACAGGGCCAGGAAATACCTCGGGCAACAGAATATAAATACCTTGGTATATGGATAAACGAGGGCAATAGATACACGAAAACACAGGAACGACCAATGACAATAAACGAGAAGAGAAATACAGCAATAATGAAAAACCGAGCGCTATGAGGATACAGTAGGTACGAGGTCCTCCGAGGTATGTGGAAAGGTGTAACGGTTCCAGGACTTACTTTTGGAAATGCGGATGTTTGCTTTAAATCAAGGGTACAATCACGACTCGATGGGAACCAAACGTCAGTGGGTCGCCTCGCATTGGGCGCTCACGGGAGGACTACGAATAAAGCTGTGCAGGGTGATATGGGCTGGACTAGTTTTGAAGTGAGGGAAGCTCGCAGTAAAATTGTGTATGAAAAACGCCTGAGGAATATGGAAGAAAGTAAATGGGGTGGGAGAGGGTTCAGGTATCTGTGCAGGAAAAACATTGATTCACAGTGGAGGAAAAGAACTAGGAAGCTTACTAGCAAGTATGTGGCCTATAGGGTGGGCAACACAGCAACAAAGACGGTCAAGTGGAAAGTCAGAGAGGCTGAAGTGATCTCATAGGTGGCGGCAATGGAAAGGAAACCTGCCATGAGTAAACACGTAAGAGGAAACAACGAAATGAGGAAAGGAACAGTTTATGATAACTCAAAGGGAAGCTCAGTACTTTTCGAAGCGAGATCGGGATGCCTTAGAAGACGCACCCATAAAGCGAGATACAAGAAGGACCAAGAAGCATGTGCTTGCTGCGGTAAAGCTAGAGAAACTATGGAGTATGCTTTATTAGAATGTGAAGACGTCTACCCAGCGATCGATTTAGGCACCACTGGCCTCCTTGAATCCCTTGGGTTCAGCGAGAGCAGTGGAAAAGTAAACATATCCGCAATAGGCATTAGTAAGAGGCGATAGGAAGATTGGTGGACGAAAAGTAGGGAAACGACAAAAAATGGAGACGTACGAAAGCCAAGTTAGCAATAGGGGATAAGAAAATTTGTGTGTGGGAGTTCATAGTGTTTATTTTTTCAATTTTTTAATTGTTTAACTTACCTAGGACATTAGACAGTATAATAGCAAGAGCTTGGTGGCGCAACCCACCATCCCGTTCCAGAGAGGACGCTCATAACATCCATAATAAGGAAGTGCTTGTTTCGCTAGCCTGCGCGGGTGTCCAACATTTGTATCTATTAATTATAGCCTCGAGGTAGTGAAATTAATACAATCGGGTGCCCTTCTATTAACATGTCTCTGTCTTGAGATTTCCATATAGGGAAAATGTATCAGGCAAGTATCATATTGGGAATTTTTATTGATTACACAGCGCAGGAGTGCCCTTATAGGCACTATTTTACGGGTGTTATATAAATAGGTTCGCTCCCACGAGTATTGGCGGCAGGGCGACGTATCGCTTGGATGGTTGTTGTCGAGTGAAACGGCGCAGCCCACTTTCTGCCTCAGGCCCTGCATTGTGTGGCGGTAGTACAGGTTGTGATAGGACCTGGGGTGATGAAGAGGCTTGGGAAGTTGCCTGATGAAGACTTCATGATATCTACGGCTTCCGTTGCCGTAACGCAATCAGTAGATAGAGGCACAGAAATAGCAAATGCAGATTCTAGCTGATGAAGTAAAACAACGCCCGGAGAGGCAGGTCAAACTTTATTTCCGCTTCAGTCTCAATTTCAGGCATTCCCTGTCGCGTGTGCGAGATGATAGCTCGGAAATCTGCACCATAGCATCACACTATTCCGGTGGTTGAATTTGCGCTGAGACAGCTTAGATGGACCAAATGTGCCAGGTTTTTTCCCTCATTAATGATGATGCTAGCTGCAGCGTCACAGATCATCTGCTGCGCTGCAGACACTATTCTCGATTTTCAATGCGCAGCATTACATGCGCGTTGGTCAAAACATTCCATGTGAAGCCAGAAAACAGCTTTGCCAATACAGGGCCATAATGCCTAGTGTAATTCATTCTGTGAGCGGTTGACCGCTGCCATCCGGAGTACAGTGACCATTGCGACCCATTGTCCTCGATAACAATAGGTGCGCAGGCGGTGGACATTCTGTGAGCCTGTCCACCTTTCACCGTTCTCAATACGCCAAACATAGGAAGGGGGCGTTACATGTAAGCCGTAGCTATCTCAACCTATACAAAAAGAGAGGTAGCAAGCAGTATGGGTCACTATCGTATCCACCCGATTAGTGAGAATGGAAGGCGATTAAGCGCTCCAAGGAATTGTGCCTTTCCGCCCTTTTCCATGTTTAAACTGACAAGATGGGCCACCCCTTCAGAGTCATTGTTTCGGAAGTTGGATCTTGGCAGAAGTGCCTCGGGTCCTACCTTCTGTAAGGTCTCAGGCAGCTTCCGATAAATGACCCGTTTTTATTACGTAACTTAGTCCTTGGCATTTGCTCCGCGAAAATTAGGCCGCTCTAGCCTATGACTGTGGCGCTACTAAAATGGACCGTTCTGACTATCTTTCGTCGTCGCACGTATCTTCCGAGTTCGAAGCGTGTCGGATCTTCATCATAGTCAGCGTTCTCGCGGACTCCGCACACGTTGCTGCCTTGGTGTTGGCCAGTCAACTCGTCCGTCTCTGACGCCGGTGTCCCCAACTCCTTCGGTGACGGGGCACCTTGGCACCACCAATAAGGCCTAACTACGGATTCCGCCGCTTCTTGTTCGAGTGGCGACGAGATGCCCCGAGGGCTATCGTACATGCTGGTCTGCCTCTGGAGGTGGATCCTTCTTGCAGGGCCCTGCACTGCCCTGAGAGGCCACAGCAGGTCCAAGGAGCCTCGCTGAAACGTCGCCGAAGTCGACGGCCACACCCTGGACCGGCAGCGTGACCGACTTGACCGAACCTCCATGGCTCCCCTCACCAGAGCGACGCTGAAGCTACAGCCTTCCGGGCCCAGAGCCACTTCAATAGTCCTAGCTCGGCGCCACTTCTCCCTCGACTACAGCACAAAACACGTGCATCGAGGGCTCGTGCCGTTCGGACCGATACGTGCACATCGTCCTCTTCTTCCTTTCTGCACCGCATGCCTCTTACATATGACGAACACGCAAGTGAAACATGTCTTCACAGAAGCCGTTGCATGTTTGCTTCGTGAACTCACGGCCCGCTGCTGCGAAAGGCGAACGATTATCGAGTCAGCGACTGTGTTGCAGGTTCGCTTCGCGCGCGGCGTCCTGTTGGCGAGCGGCGTTTTGTTAACGAGTCACTACGGTGAAGGTACGAGCATTTCGGTACAGCTCCGTAGTGTCTAGGGCAAGCCAGTTTTGTTGCGACGCACTCAGCGTCAGGAATGCGAGCGGCTCAGTTCTCAGCGTGCGACGCGAACGCGCGAAGGCGTTCTCCTTCACGCTGGCGTGTCTCTCGTCGGACCAAAGCGAGATTCGCCTGTCTACGTGATTGCGTGTCTGCGAAGCTTAGAGCCGCAGTTTTCATAGTTCGTGCCACCGCATGCGATGAAGTAGGTGGCGTATAGGATCTTCATTTGCATGTTCAAGGAAGTCGTCACAGGCTGATCGGGCGCGAAAGCCGAACGATGTGCGGAAACTGCGTCGTATGCACAGCACAAGGCCTACACTGCCTACCCTTGGCTACACCGCGTTGGAGCCTCCGCTGCGCTGCTACTACTGAAGCGCTCAGAGTCGCCGCTCATTAGTGTGATGGTATAGTACTTGGCTTTACCGCTACTAGATGGCGGCACCATCCCGGTGATGGGAGAGCATCTTTTACCCGTTCCACCCGATGTCACATCCGCTGATCGACCATGCCCTTAAACACTCCCGTCTTAAAAAAAAAAAAAAAAACAACGCTTTATGCATTAAAGCACGATAGTAACTGGACCACCAATGTATTTCTTCCCATTGTTAAGGAATTAACATATAGAATTGATGTCATCCTGAGACTAGCTTCCGATTGAATCCGCCTTGCTGCCTCCCAGGCTACGATTTGTATATTGCAGTGTGCGCAGCAATGTAACCAGTTCGTAATTAATTTGTACGTGCTTGTTCATTGTTGTGCTATCCATTTCAATTTCTGGTTGAAATATTATCTGCCTCTTTGACTAATACAGTTCGAGGATTGGAATTGGGCTTCATGCCACGCATCATATTACTATATTACCTAAAGCCTTCGGAGAAACACCCGTTATATTCGTAGAAATGATTTCGCAACAGAGGTGTATTGGTCAATACACAGAATGTCACTATAAAACAGGAAGCACCACGAATGTGCACACATTTTATTTAAGCCGAACGTAGGAGTTATCCACATTAAAAGCCCCAATTTTCGTTAAAACTTTCTTGACTGTTGCTCGGCAGAAGACGAGTTGTGTCGAGCCTTAGCAATAGCGGCTTATTATATTAGCATGCGCAATTTCAGCACTCCACAGGATCGGCTTCACAAATGTGGCAGGCTTGTTTTGTTGTAATACATTATTTTCCGCTTGGTAGATATACGCAGAATTTTCTGCCTGTGTTGGTCTCCGTAGCACACCCACACAAGTCGCCGCAGTCGCTGTCTCTCTGACACTGTAAGAGACAAAGGCGAGTTGTATGCCAAAGGTAAAAAAAAGTTACGCTATTATATTATTGCTTTTCTTGTTTATTAGATGTTAGTGGGCATTACGAAACCATGGCAACTTTTGCCTACCAGCGTCTGCAGGTGCAGCCACTCTATGCGAACGGTCATGACACCAGCCCCCCCCCCCCCCCCCCCCTCCCCCCCCGAAATAGGCTTCTTGGAAGAGAGCGCAATTGATGGTTCTTGGGAAACATTTAACTGAAATTACTTTCAAGCTGCATAAGCAGCAAGTTTCTCGTGAATAAAACGAGTTTGAGTTATAAAAGGCCGCGTCAAGCCTGCATCACATGAAACACATGTAGCAAGTGCCTGCGTGGCGCGATTTGTGTGGGACAGCCGCGGCGAGTGGTGTTGCAATGGCTGCCGCAGGAGAAAATAATCTTACCAAATGCCAAGCACCACAGTGGTGACATCGAAATGTTGTTATGCAAGCTTTGTATGAAGAAACTGCACCTTCCGGAGCTAATCGTGTATCCAAACAATGGTAGTTATTCGTCAGTAGTTATCCATCTTGCCTGTCTCTCCTTAAACCTGCCCGCCCTGTACTTTCAGGTCATGAACAGGCATCATAAGCATCAGCTTGACATATCGATATTGACAGTAAGGAAACAAGCTGATAGTTTTCAAAAAACAAAACACAAACTAGAGAGATTAATTTTATTGCTTCGTGACCTGATACACCTCGAAAGGTTCAATATTTTTTCTAGAGGCTAGTAAAAGTTACCCTTAACCCGTTTTAAAAGCGCTTCTTTTGCCTTTACACCCTTATTTGACCTTCTTTAGCCACCATTAAGCTGATACCGTCCACTATTAGAGGTATGGGTGAGACCATCACAAAACTGTAGAAAAAAGATTACCACTCGTATTGGGGTTGAGCGGGTGCTGAGCGCCCCTTGAGTACCCCATGAGAAGGATCTTCCTATACTAACAACTGTGTACATTGTTTGTAAAGGAGAGTTTCGAGAAAAAAAAGAAATTTTTCGATGATGCCACACGTATGTTTTTTATTGAACTTGAGAAGGTTGATTGAAAGGTTTATAAATATAAAGGTAACGTAAAAATTATAAGAAATAGCAATGTTATCTGCAAGTCATTTTGAGTCCCAGGCTATCTTTTATTTCAAAGGGTATATATACATTTCTAATAGCGACATAAACGTTCGCACTCTGATCTAGCACTGCAATGCCGTGATGTCAATGATAGGTCTCAGGTTGGTTTTGAGTAATTCCGCTGCCGTGACTCAAAGCAAATCTAAGTTTCCGTTCTGACCATTTACGAGCGACTTCAGCATTAGCAAAATATTTGCTGGGTTTGCACAGTGTCAGAGCTGTAATAGCACAACAGGAAGGTTTCTGAGAAATTATACGTATATATATATATATATATATATATATATATATATATATATATATATATATATATATATATATATATATATATATATATGTCACTAGTTTGCGTGACTGCAACGTGTTTCCTATGTGGCCCAGTGGGTAGAGTTCGTCGCTTCCACGTGAATTTCCTGGATTCATAACCGCCTCTACTCATTCTTTCCGCAACCTTTATGCGAAATATTTGTGTGATCGCTGATTCATTCTGCTTTGGTATTTTCTTGATATTTAGTGCTTCATTTCAAAATTATCTGACCATGATTCGAGGACGCTACAAGCTTTTGTCACGTGTGTAACATTTATTGCATAAAAAAGCGACGAAGAAAAGTAAAGAGGGGTGTGTGTTTTTGATTAAAAAATGTTGGATTAGAGGTTGCGAGTTCGAAAGCGCAACGGCAGCTCACAATCCTATACTGGAGTACCTCAACATGTCTACTGCTCGAATTCTTTTAGGCGCCTCTGAAGTGCCTGCTGAAGTTGCAGTTCTAATTGGGTCGTGGTGCAAATATTTAACATAATATTGGCCGCAGCTTTAGGAATATTAGGACAAAGCGTGAAATATAGAAATAATAATTTGACAAATAAACTGCGTAACAAAGTCACACTTCTTTCGAGGGGAAAAGCTTCTGTAGGAAATAGTTTTATGCAGGTGCGCATCAGTTAGTGGCGCATAATTAACCACATAATATAACGATCCCAAAAACGTGACAATTGGTTAGGCAAATGTGTGGCATGGATGCAGACAAAATTAATAAATAATACTGGATCCATGTTGGTGTTAAGGATAATCGTCAGTGCCACTTTGCTGGACATAACACAATAAAAAAATGCAAGAAATATTACCGCTGAAAATAAAGCGTTTGCGACGTGTAAGCTTGCAGACACAGTGCTATCACTTTGCTGTCTGTTATGTGTTAATGGAAATTGCCACCAGTGCACGATGTCGTCAAAATCTTTGCATCGTTCTCTACAACTGCGTCAGCGTGGTTTTATAGCATGCTCTAGTGGGTAAAAAGAAGCTGTGAGCAACTGGTAAAAAAAGAAGCTGTAGGAGAAGAGCAACAGCCGTGCTTGACAGCCGGAGGAAAAAAAAATCACTGACTGTTCCACTTGGACACCAGTGATTTTCGTCATTCCATCTAGCTGAGAGATTGCCCATTCCCTGCGGGAGCGCCCTGGAATGAAAGGACAAATATTACTATATTATTTGATTGAAAATTAAGTGAAGAAAGAGGTGACGGACACCAGTACAGTATTCAGTGCATTTTCAACTAGCAACATGTCACATACTCAAAAATCAACGAGAGTTCCTCTAGTTCCTTTCAATTCTTCCAATCAGTGTATATCCTCCACTGCAAAATAATATCTAAACAAACGATATCTGCAGGTTTTATCACATTTGGAAGCGCCCAACTCATTCATTGCGACAGCCGCAATATCTAGATAAAAGCGCGCACACTATTTTTGTTGTTCCCTGGAAAATCACTACCATCTTGAGAAGAACATAGCTCCTTTTTCAACGCAGTTTTTTCCCATAATTGTTCATTCCTGTTGTGTTGCTCGTGACTTCCGAAATATATGCACAGACTCCACAAGTATCACTGTCTGTGCCGGACACAATGCTTTCCACAAATTGCGAAGCGCGAAGATTGCGCAATGGCGCCGTGCTTAGTGCGTCGCACTGCGTAGTAAATATTCTGCCCCACCAAAATGGGCTCGAACCACAGTTGCGTCACTGGCATACTTTTGATTGCAGAGAAAGCTGTAGCTCGGTGAGACCTCCCATAGGCAGCATAAGATGCGTCTAATACAGAAATTTGATTTTTGAGGCAACCGCCGAACGGATTTGAATGAAATTTGCTGCATTTGACAGCGAACGCTAAATGCTAGGGACGCTGTCAACAATCTTTTTGAAAGCTGACAATTTCTTGCAAAGTTCTGACACCATGGAAACAAGAAGAAAAGCACTCTAGGCACGAAATTGACAAATCCGTCTCTCAGCAACAAATGAAGATCATGCAGTTCTGGAAACTCCGTTGTTAAGCATCTAAAGTGGACAAAGTTGTTACATGAATGTAAGCTTAACGTCATATTGTCACAATATTTACGAATGTTTTGCAACAGTTATACGCACAGATTCGACAGATTTCAGAGCGGCGCATAAACAATCAATTTTGTCCGCTTTAGATGCATTATCAGATGGAGTTTACTAAGTGGTGATATATTTAATGATTTGTTATAGCGTTGTCAATATGCTTGATTTTTCTATATCTTATTATGCAACAATTTTTGCAAAAAGGAAACTACGACCTAATTAAAAAAATAAAAATATATGAAACATAAAGAATACCAAATGAACAAGTAATTATATTTATGTAATGTTTGATTATGAAAAATAATAAAGTGCTTATTTCGCTACGTTGTGTACATGTTGCCGATATTTGTATATATTAAATATAGTGCTGAAGTAGTGAAATTAATTGTTGACATGCCTTCTGTTGACATGTCTGTTTTTGCGATATCGATATAGGAAAAATGTGCGCCTGAGCAAGCGACGCACGCCTGAGCATTAGAAACAGCTCGTTTCTAAGGCAACACCGCGTTCACTAGAGGCGCATTTGTACCGCTTTGAAGCATCGAACTCGCGGCTGAGTGGTAACGTCTCCGTCTACCACTCCGGAGACCCTGGTTCGATTCCCACCCAGCCCATCTTGCAAGTTGTTTTTTATTCATGAAGTGCCTCTGGGATTTATCGCTCACGGCCAACGCCGCCGACGCCGACGACACCAGCTTTTGTGCGACACGAGCTCCTTAACGCTGTCGCGTTAAAATGTATTAAGCAAGTATCATGCTGTGAATTTTAATTGATTACACAGCACAGAGGTGCTCTTACGCGCACTACTTTGCGGGTCAGCACACGCCGTGCAATATGAATAGGTTGGCTCCCACCAATATTGGCAGCAGGGCCGCTGATCGCTTGGATGGTTGGCGTCGAGAGAAATGGCAAAGCCCACTTTGTGCCTTAGGCCTTGCATCTTTCGGCGGTAGTACTGGTGGTGATATGACCTATGGTGATGAAGAAGCCTGGGAAGTTGCCTGATGATGGCTTCACGATATCTACGGCTTCAATTGGCGTAGTGTAATCACGTGATAGAGGCGCAGAAATAGCAAATGCCAATTTTATCTGATGAAGTAAACCAAGGGGCAGAGAGGCAGCTAAGCTTTATTTGCCCTTCAGTCTGAATTTTAGGCGCCCGCTGTCGCGTGTGCGAGGTGACAGCTCGCAAATCCGCACTACCTTCTGGGGCACACTTGCTCAGGTTGAATTTGCGCTGAGTTTGCTTAGATGGGCCAAATTTGCCGGTTTTTTCTCGCTCATAAATGATGACATCAGCTGCAGCGACACAGATCACGTGCTGCGGTGCAGGCAGTAACCTCGATTATTAATGTGCAGCATTATTTGAGTGCGGGTGAAAAAATTGTATGTGAATCCAGAAAAACCCAATACAATACATTACATTACAAAACCCAATATATTTCCCAATACAGGGCGATAATTCCTAGTTGAAGTCCATTCCTCGAAAGGTTGAACGCTGCCATCAGGAGTACAGTGGAAATTACGACACATCTTCCCGCCGATAAAAAGAGGTGCGCCCGCGCAATATATTCTGTGAGCTTGTCCATCTTTTGCCGTTCTCCGTACGCCATACTTAGAAAGGGGGCATTACATGTAGGCCGGAGCTATCTAAACCTATACAATGAGGTGGATAGCAAGCAGTATGGGACGCTCTTGTATCCACGCGATCAGCGTCAACAGACGGCGACTGAAGTGCACTGAAAACGACAGGATCTGCCACTGATGCATCAATTGCGCAAGCACAGGTTGTCATCCGCCTCAGCTTCCCAAGACGGCATTAGACAGTGTTGGTTTAGCGTGTTTAGCGTAATAGCGGGCTTAGCCGAATACTGGGATCGAAATGCGCAAGCGCAGAATGCTAAATGACCCGCAGCGTTTAGCGTGCGCACGCTATTTCTTACATTTAACGTCACCGTCTTTGCGTGGTTTACGTATTTTACGTAAAACATGTTAACGGTCGTGGACGCTCGCTTCAAAGAAAACTTGGCGCGGCTTTTGCATAATTCGCGTTGTTCGTAGCAGATGATTGTGCAAAATGGACTTTGCTTCGCTTGAGGCTGCTTTGACGACAGAGTATTACGGATAACCTTGTGGAGCATTCGAGATCGCGTCATGTCTCCAACGCGTAAAAGCCTAACGAGAGAAACCTCCGAGATGAAAGCGCTACCTACTGGGGGGGGGGGGGTGTCAAGAGATAGGCGCGGCAGCATATTGCCTCTGAGATTGAAGAGAGTTTTGAGGCTATGGTGTAGTGGTGAACAAATTTAGTGCAAACACCCTCGACAACCTGCAAAGAAGAGACAGAGGCAAGCACTGGCAAAATAAGAAGACACAAGATAAGTTCTGGGTGCTTGCGCTGAATTAGTTGACTATAAGTATACTGTGTAGGAACTAGCCGCAATCCAAGTTTTATGGCGCACAGCTTGTACAGATTTCGGCGGGGTTTGGCAGACATGGAAAGTACAAAGAGAAGGCGCAGCCAGCGTCTACTGCGCTGCCTCTCACACGTTTCTGTCGCAAACACAAAGCTTGGCGAACAAATAGAATCACTTAAGTCGACTATGTATGGAATAGCGTCCATCACGTAATATGCGCAATCACGCTATACCAAAACTCGATTTCTGCAAAGTACGTTTGTAGAACATTAACGCTATTTCCCTTAAGCCCAATGTTGCGCTGACGCTAAACTAAAACCGTCTATTAAAGCGGTGGTTATGCCGCGTAGGGCATCGCACAAACAAATTAAGGGGAATTAAGGGGAAATTTGTTGCTGCGCTAGGTGTTTCACGCTTAAAAACTGAATACTGCTAAGCGCCACTCAAAGACGGGACTGGTAATGAGTGGTACTTGTTAGTGGAGGCATATCATGTAGGAAAGAAAAAGAAGTGCCTGTATTATCGATACGTTGGTTGTTTAGCGTAGCAAAAAAAAAGCAAAGCAGTTTTTAGAAATGGTGCTGCAATCTATTCGCATCTTGATTTGATGCATTACTTGGCTTGATTTGCAGTGCGCGTGCACAATCCTGGTCTGCTGTGTACTTAAAGGGACACTAGAGGTTAATATTAAAGGGAAGCTGAAACGGTTTTCAATTTCCATGAATGGCTGGGATGGGGAAGAACAGACCTAATAATTTACGGTTCCGAAATTTTTTTTCCGTTTTGTTAATATAAGGGGCGGAAATCGCTTTCTAAATCACCTGCGCGGACACGCCCCCATCGCTTCCAGGAGCGCCGGTTGAGGTTGTTGCCAGAGGAGAGAACCGGCGAGAGCGACGTCATGGGCGGAGACCGAGCCAACCAGCCAACCGAGCTGCGGACCGGCGTGCTGACATGTGCTGGCATGCCTCTTTCCGTCCTGCGCTTTACTGAACGGCGCTACGAGAGATCTGCCGCCGCCGCCGCCGCCGCCGCTCACGTTTGTTTTGCTATTTTCGTAAACTGTTCTTTCCTTCCGTGTTGCGTGAGTGCCTACAGCCAAGGGCGCCCAACATACCCTCGTTCTGTGCAGCATTCGGCTGCGCGAACACAGGTGGGCGAGACGATGGGGTGTTTCACAAATTCCCGAAGGAAACGAAGCTTGCAGCGCAGTGGGTAGGTGCGGTGATGAGAGATAAGTTTGTGCCGACGAAATCAACTGTGCTGTGCTCGGGCCATTTCCGCGACAGTGACTATCATCGGAGCTTGACAACGATGCTGGCAATCGGTATTCCAGTTAAATCGGCGCGACTGAAGCCCGGCGTTGTTCCGTCTATATTCTCCTACAAGAGAAACACCTCGCCACCTCCAAAAGCGGCCTTCGCCAAGAGGAGAAAGCGTGAGGTAAGGGTTTTAATGTGCACACGGGCAATTTTTTACCAGATGATCACCTTAGTGTCGAACAAACGGTCTACGACGAAGCGAGGTGGAGGCACAGCCGGGAAGATGCACCTACGTGCAAAGTGCTTGCCGTTTTCACCCTGTTTTGCCTCTCCGCTTTGTCACGGAACACTGTACTACAGCTGTGTGTTCGGCGCTGTTCTGATACGGTGAAATAACTGGCCGGGGGTACGCTTGCGTATTCAGTGATATTTGTTATTCGTCCTACCTCACGGTGCCCCCAGATTTAGCTGCTCAGCATTCGTGTTCAAATCGCACGACATGAGGCGTTACGGTAATATTTTCACGCTCGCATTAGAGCAGTTGAACTCGGCGTGTAAAAACTTCGTTCCGTAGATTTATACTTATACGGCTGCTAACACGTTCTTTAAAAAATTTCCTTTTCGGTATTTTTTAATTGCAGCCCGTCGTGGCAGCTTCACGTGCATGCTCGCGCGAGCAAACACCGCTGGCACGCTGCGAAGCATAGACGGAAACGCGCGCAGTAATAAATTTTGGTGACCGGACTTCGAGCGTAGCTTCCACAGCGTTGCACCTGAGGTATCAAATGGAGTGTAGGCTTGCCTAGTGACATTCGACGTACGGTTCAGTTGTCGTGTTTACCACACGGTGGTGCTAAAACTGCCTAATATCTTTATGTCAACACTAGCATGGAGCACGCATACCGATTCTTGATCGAGCCACACTCGCAAAGTCGTCGAACCATAGTATGAATATTGCACATATAATACCTCTGGTCATCTCTGGATGTGTATGATAAGCAACTTCCATGACTGTACCTCACAGCACTGCATGTGCGCGCTTTGAAATGCGGCACTTGTGTTCGCGATCGTGTATCAACGCTGAAAAAAACACGAAACTTTAGACAAGCAGCGGCAAGGTGCTTGACATCGCGGAATTGCACCCGTGTTTAGAATCTAATGAGAAGTTAGTGCTTCGGCTCTCTTCCAGCAGCATGTTCCCAGTGACACTTTAGCGCATTTTTTCTCCCGTCATTGCAACGTGCAGCTACATAAAAAAAAAAAAAAACATACGTACCAGCTAAGATTTCCAGCGCGCGAGAAGGTGCACACATCGCTCTCGCTGTTGGCACACTCAACATCGTCGTTGCCGCCGTTGCTGCCATCGTTTTCCGTATCGGCTGTGGGTTCAAACATGTACGGGGAAAATACAAGCTGTCGGAGACAGCGAGAACGTTCCATCTTACAACTCAGCTATGAAGCGAGAACAGCAGAACCGCGTGCTACCAGAGAGAAAAAAATGGTGCTACGCTCTGAAACGGAGACATGCGGCGGCGAAGACCGGCGACTACCGCCAACGATGTCGCAGCGGCCCCGACAAATCATGGGCAACAGCGGCGTTCGCGCGATGCCCTGAGGCGCTGGTGCGCGTTTTCTTGAAAAAACAGCCGCTTGCGTTTGTTTCCGCCCTTTTTGAACCAGATATTCGTGTTCAGGGGACTCAAAACTGTAGAACGCCGCAGAGAACTCATTTTTTTCGAAAAGTGTTTCAGCTTCCCTTTAAGTCAACGTGGACTGTCGAAATACCACCCCAGAAACCTCGAAACGCTTGTTTCATGTGAAGAAAAGACTTATTTTAAGAGAAAATGCGTTCTGAAACGTCCGCGTACCTCTAGCGCAGTCCAAATCGCCCGCCCTCCGATCGAGGAGTGGTGACGTCATGGTCTCATAGTAACGTTGCGGCGCCGGTGAGTAAAACGGCGCCCGCAGATGGCGCTACGGCTTTTCTGCGCAAAACGCAAACGCGCGGCCAGAAACAGAGCCACGACAGAGCCGACAGCAGCGCTAAAGCGGAATTATATGGTGGCTAGCGGAAGGGAAAGCGCGCGACGATAAGCTTGTTCTTTATTTCATGACGCCAACTTTGGCGCTCGTTGCATTGGACAACCCTGACAACGACATCATTGGCTCGCGGTGCTGGGCTCGACTTTAGCACTGACGATGATGATGATGATGAAACCGTTTTATTTAAAGGAAAAGGGAAGGGGAATTAGGGGAAGGGTGGTCGGATTCTTTTTCCGGAATTCCGTTGGCTAAGACCACCGCCCTAGCTCTTTCCACGAGGGCTCGCTGGTCCTTGACGGTTGAGCAGGGCAGGGCTGCCTCCCATCCTTCCCACGTCAGCTGTTTCATAGATTCTAAAGCACTATTAGCCTGGCAAGCGCATACCATATGGTACAAATCTAATCATGCGCAGACGAGAAGATGAAGCCGCGGTGAAAATTAGGGTGTACGACGTTGCGATCCCTGAAGTGGACACAGTGCCTATCCTGGAACTACTGGTTAATAACAAGGGTTTCAACGCACCAATGATTACTCAACTCCGTACATCATACGAACAAGTAATGTGAATGATCACACGTATCACCAATAAGACGAGAGGGATAATGGAGGACGACACTCTTCGTTTGGTCAAAGCCTTTATACTCAGCAGAATTGTGTACGTGGCTCCGTACCTTCGGATGAGGAGGTGCGATTGAAAGCATTTCGATGTCATGCTCAGAACAGCATATAAGAAGGCACTGGGACTGTCGGTCGAAATATCTACAGAGCCCTTGTTGCAGTTGGGGGCGCACAATACAACAGATGAGATAATTGAGGCCCACCTATTAAGTCAATATGCCAGATTGGCAGGAACGAAAACGGGACGCAAGGTACTGGAGGACCTGAATATCAGCTGTCCTTTCTATATGGCAACAAGACAGGACATTCCGAAAGAGTGGAGGGGCAAGTTCGCGACACCGCCCCTTCCTAAAAACATGCACCCTGAATATCATCAAGCAAGCAGGAGGCCAAGAGCCAAAAAGATGGACCAGATCTATTCTAAATTAGAGGAAGCCTTCTTCGTCAATGCTGCAGGTCCGGTGGAAAGAGTCTCCGCAATATCGGTGGTGCATCAAGGGCAGACGGTCAATGGACTTTCTGTTCGGCACGGGCAAATTGCAAAATTGGAAGAGGTGGCGATCGCCATGGCTGCTTCGTATCCTAGTTGCGAATACACCATTACAGACTGACAAACTGCATACAGAAATTACACGCGGGGCCGCATTGCACCGTTAGCCTGCAGGATCCTCAAAAAATCTGGTGTCTTCGCTCCGCGGAAACAGCTGATTTGGGTGCCAGGTCACGAGGGTGTAGAGGGAAATGAGTGTGCACACACTGCCGCTCGAGGTTTTCTCCCCTGGGGTCTTTCCTCCCTCCATGAAGACTCGGACTTCCCAGTGCCATTAATAAGTGATGCAGATGTATTACAGCACTTTAGTTTATCACGACGAAAATACCCGGGCCCGACTGAGGGATTAGATAAATAAGAAGAATGTGATTTACGAAGATTACAAACCATGTCATTTAATAACGCAATCAAGCTACATGCTATTGAGCTACAATCCTTTTCGGCCGAGTGTAAATTCTGCGGGCAGAAAGTAGATTTGCACCATATGGTATGGGCCGGCCAGGCTAATAGTGCTTTAGTTCTTATAAACGTGACCTGCTGCTGAGGGCTCGCGCTGCCGGCGTTTTGCGTACTACTGCGACGGCAACTGTATGTCATGGCTGTACATATTCGCACATTTGTAGCTTTTCCTTCGTGAAAACCAAATGCCGCGCTCACCGCGCCGTCTTCGACCTGCAGTTGTTATTGCTCTTCGGTGAATGCAAGCAAGACCGACGGAACAGTGATACGGGAGAACATTGCTATGAAAGGCTCTCCACACGACTTTAGTTAGCCGCCATTGAACTCGTAATTCTGAAGTGCAGCGAGCACACTATGCGATTTTTCGGCTCTTTGCCAACGCGCTGTGCCGGAGGTATGGCACTTAACCACTTCGAACGGAGAGGTTCACTCGTTGGCACACAGTGATAAGTAATGTTGGATTCGCCACTGCAACTGCCCTTGGCCAAGTTTCGCGGACCATTCGCGCATCCCACGACATCACATGGATGTGGGGTTCTTGCTGTTTATTTCAAATGCAAGTTTCCCGAGCCAGCAGAACCAGAGCACACGACGCGGTAACGAAATAACAGAAACTCCTAAGCGCACGCGGCGCAGAGTCCAGCGAAAACGAAACCTTTCGACCACCCGTACTACTGAAGGGTAACGTCAAAATGTTATTTTTGCTTAGAATCGAACAGAAGTTCGATTCCGTCTTATAACCTAATGCAATGATCTTTTTAATATGAGTAGTTGAGTACTAGTGACATAAATTATGGTGAGGAGTGCCTTCGTCATCGGGCTAGTACCGGAATGTCGCTGGGGAGTCTCAAATCGTGTCATGCATTTACCTCAATTTCTCGGTTACTAAAGCTTTGTTGGCGATTATATTGACGCTTTAGACGTTCTAGAGCATGGCTTTATCACTTTAACTTGACTTCATAGTAACCTTTAGTGTTCCTTTAAGTAGGCCAAGTCTTCAGACTAAAATTTAGTTGCGAATTAGCGCTTGCATTGGGCTTCTGTGCTATCTGCTGTCGCGTATTGGAATTGCGCTTACCAGTATTCAGTTAAGAATTAAGTGGGACCCCCTGAAAGGGAACTTGAAAAGTGTAGGAGTGTATGGTGGTCGGCATGACACTGAATGTAAATTTGTGCAGCTCTATATTCGCACCCCTCCCTCATACATAAAGAATTAACACATACTACATCAGCATAAGTTCCCCACACATAATTAGCACGGATAACGCATTCCGCACCGCGCCTGCCGGCATATAATGCTGCAGATATATTGTACAGTTTCCGTTAAGTTCCACTTCAAATTTTTGTCACTTCATGCGGGAATGGTGATAGACGACGCTAGTTGCGAATCTCGGTAGTTCGCATTTGGGCCCACTGTCTGGGACGTCCTGCTCCTGGGAAGTGGACTGCGCGACAACAGGTAGTTGTGTTCGTGTTTGTCTTAGGTCATCCTATTTTCTGCTTGGTGCAAGCAGCTTGCACTTATGCGAAAAAAAGTTTCATAATTTTGATAACTTTTTTGTGTATGGGTAATGCCTCATACGTCCAAAAAAGGGAAAATGCATTTCATTTCATTTATTTTACCCTCAAGCTACACAGTACATTAGAGAGGGTAGGGGCTAAGAGAATACAAAGAAAACATCGGTAAAAGTAACTGAAACGTGAGCGCTATGAAATTTTTTTCAAAAATCTCTGAATGTAAGCTAACGCAAGAACATTCTCACAGCTTTCACTGTCGTAGTGTGATTTAAAACACAGCCGTTACTTCGTTTTGTATATCTACAGGGTTTTCCAACTATAATACACGAACATTTAAATATAGGGATATCAGAGTATTTCTGGCATTCCACCTAATTACATCATTAGTCTTAATAAATAATGAACCTCTCAAATATTATAATTAGATGAAAAGTGTCAATGACAAAATTGTTGCATTGAACTGAATAGAATTCCGGCGTTGTAGGTACGAAAACCACGATTTGATTATGAGGCACGCCGAAGTGGGGGACTCTGGAATAATTTTATCCACTGGGGGATCTTTAACGTGCCCGCAACGCTGGGGACACAGGCGTTCTTGCATTTCGCTCCCATAGAAATGCGACCACCGCGGCCGAGGTTTGATGCCGCGGCCTTGTGCTTCGGAGCCCAACACAAACGCTGTTAAGCCATTGCAGCGGGTGGGAAAATTCTCGAGCAACATGAAAAACTGTTGATGCAGCTTTGTGTTGCTCAATACATGCTACATATAAGTGTTTTTCTGAGCGTAAAAGAAGCCAGCGAATACACGCAAAGTCCTTCGCGCTACCAGTTGCCGGGAATTAGGCGTGTATTCGTGGACTTCTTTCATGCTCGGAAAAACACCTATCTATCACGTATTGAGCAACAGAAAGCTGTATCGGAAGTTCTTTCATGTTGCTTTACACTTTTGTCATTGACACTTTTAGTCTAATTATAATAGCTGAGAAGGTGTTTATTAATTAACAATAATTCTGTAATTAGGTGGAACGCTAAATATACTCTGATCATTTCCAAGCGAGGGCAAACAAACATTACCTTGGCTCTGTCAACCTACGTGGATTTGCATATATTTAAATGTTGGTGTACGATAGTTGGCACATCCTGTATGTTTAAGAGGACGCCATTATATCACACTCTCATTATTCAGGCAGCACCATTAACACCTTCATGGGCACGCTACCCTAATTTAGAACGCATGCATGCACAACGCCAGGCAGAGATTTGACCACAAACGCTCTCAGTTTGGCATAAGCTACAGATCATGGAAAATTTGAGAAGCTTCGATGATGTAAGCTCTGTGACCATCGTGCGTCGTGGAACAACTATACTTTAAACCCATATCAATGGCACTGACCGTATATTGAGTTCCCAAAGCCCTAATGTGAATGCATGATTTTTACAGATAGCCATGCTGCCCATTGCACTAGCAACTCATAACATTGGGTCAGAATAGATCTATGAAGGTGCAAAATGCCCGTTGCTCTATAGCCACTACCATGTCCAAAATTGTGCCCAGTGAATTAAGGTTTGAAAAAGAAAACTAACTAGTAATACCGGCTCTGCGAAATTGCATGTCCGGCGAAGCTGTCGAAGACCACAACTGCAACTGCGGTAGGTGGCATGCAACATTTTGTTGCTTGCGAGCGTTGCCTGCTAGATGGTGTAGACAACCCACAGAGAGCTGCCCCCAAGGCCGGAGCTGGTCGGCCGGTGCGAATGTTGCAACGTGTGGTGTCGTTTTTCAAAGACAATGAACTCTGTCTAATGAAGTCCGATAAGGGAGGAGCTTTTGTTAGCTCTTCCTAGGCAAGCCTTTAACGAAAAAGCATCAGAGACAACCAAAAAGAATTTTAAGCCTGTAAAAGTCAGCTTATCGAAATTTAAGAAAACCATGACTTCGTTCTTTGAAGAAATTGGCTGTGAAAGGTTAGCTAAAGAGATCAAAAAGAGTTAAAGGTTCTCTTACAGCTTTCTTCAGTGCCAAGACCCATAAGGTTGATGTCCCGTTTCGAACGATTATTAGTGAACGGGACACGTGGCAATATCACGTTAGTAGTTTTTTGCTAAAATCCCTGCAGCTTCTTCAACTCAATGACCTTTTCTTGCCTAGAAACTCGGATGAAGATTTTTGAATATTTCCGTGGCAGCCAAGGAATAGGCTATGTGTTCTCCCTTAATGTAAATGACCTTTTTTATTCGGTTCCGCATCCTCAGCTTCTAAAAGCCGTTAAACAGTGTATTGATGAAAGAGGCAAAGCTAATTTTGTGTCTAAAATGGAGATTCCGGCTTCGAATTTCGTTTCCCTCTTAGAAGCTTATCTCAACCGCACCTTTGTAACTTTTGAACATGGCATAATTTTGCGGAAAGAGGGCATCTGCATTGGTTCACGTGTAGCACCCATATTATGTGACATCTTTTTATCCTACTTTGACCACGCACTACAATGCGTTTTTACTTAATCTCATCATAATGTTCTTAAAGTTTTTAGATAAGTTGATGATTTTTAGTGGCTATCGACAATAAATGCCTCTTCCATGCCATGAAATGGTTGAGCAGTTTTTAGACGTTTTTAGAGCAAACGCAAAAGGACTTACTTTTACTAATGAGCTTCCGAAGGACAGTTCGTTGCAGTTTTTAGACCTTAATCTAACACTTATGTGGGATCACGTTTGCTGTGCGTACCTCCCTCGAGGTAAAAAAAATTGTTAGTATATGACTCAGCGCACTCTAAGACTGTAAAGCGTGGAATCGCCTTACTTTGCCTGGAATCGGCTCTGCGCAAGTCAAGTGTGCATGTGCTACGGGCGAGTTTTTTCAATCAACTTCAGAGACTTTTAAAAGCAGGCTACCCTCAGTCTGTATTAAATGCCATGGTCGAGTCCTTCGTGCAGAAGCTAAAAACTACCGCTGCGAGTGGGAAAACGCAGTCGAAGGAAAGGGAACAAGTAAAACCAGAAGCAGTACCTTATGTGCACAGTGTCTTGAGGTACCTACCATATTTGGTAGGTACCTCAAGAAGGTACGTACCAAATATGGCATTCCGGTTGTCTTTTCGGCTCCCAACAAGTTAGCTCAATTGTGCCCCCGGATCACACGCCAGGGGCCGCGGCGGTGCCAGAAGCAGCACGCCAAATATTTCAGGGACTGTGTTGAAGGGGTGGTCTACGAGATACCCCTAGATACCGGCAAGTCATACGTCGGACAAATGGGACGTTGTATTAATGACAGACTGAGGGAGCATGCTAATAGTATCAGTAAGTGTGACAAGGCGCATCTTCCTGCGCGCTTTAAAGCTTGTCGTGGTACGCCATGCTTAGAACAAGTGTTGATTCTTGGCAAAAGTAGGAATCAAACTGCAAGGGAGTTGTTGGAAACATTTATATTAAAAACAAAGTGTCTGATTGTGTCAGCGATACATCTATCCTATTATATTCGGCAGAAATGTGCTTTATCCAAAGTATGTTATCATGACCACGTTGTTCAGTCAGAATTTGGCTCCCTGCGCATGAGCGGAAGTTATCTTTTCTTGTATAGGTTTTTTCAGGCTGTCATTAAACAGTTGGTAGTTTGGCGCTTCACTGTGTTTTTCTGTCTCTTTTCAAGAAATGTATTGCGCCACAAGGTATACCTAGGAAATCTAAGCACCAACGAGCCCAAGAAGGAGTTCTTTTGGAACATATCGCTTGAGGTAGTCACATGCAGACCAAGCGCAGCCTTGCCGGCTTTTCTGATTAATGCTTCTTATTTTTCTCCCCCCCCCTATTCTAATTTAGCATAGCTGCCACGTACGCGAAATGACACATAATAAATGCGTTAACTAAGTGCATCGCACCTTCTTCTCCTAAACCTCTATGCCTATTAGAGATCCTTCTTATAAGTCTTATGGCCTCCTCCGTCTTCTTGGTGATATGCTGAATGGTTCTGATGTTCGATCCATTCGCTTCAAGCAGAAAACCCAGGACCCTGGTAGCTTCAACTTTGGGTATCAGCGACCCTTCCCTAGTATGGATTCTAATGGAAGGCTGAACATCCGGTACCCAACCCTACGACCTAGCTTCTTAGATTTGAAGATCAATAACTCCGACTTTTTAGTGGAGCACTTGAGCCCCATGAGAGCCAAATATACTCCTCTGTAAGCCTTACCACCTTCGGCGGCGCAGCCTCAAGCTCTCCATCACTACCACTGACACTCCATATAGTAACGTCATCCACGTAGATAGAGTAGCCAATATCCTGGACAGTGTCCAGTGTATTAATCAACTTCGACATCGCCTGATTCAATAACATAGGCGAGAGTACGCATCAGTGCGGAGTACCAGAGCAACCCAATTTAAAGACTTCGGGCTTTATCTCCCCAAACCTGAGACATCTCCTTCTATCCATAAGGAAAGCCTTGACAAAATGGAAAAGCTGCTGCCCCATATTCGAGTCCGATAGCCGTAGAATAAAATAATGTCGGATTTTATCAAAAGCTTTTTCCACATCCAGTCCAATTAGTGCCTTAGTATCTCTTGTCCGCCGGTGAAGGAGCTGGTACTTACTCCTGATCATAGCATCCTGAGTCGAGAGGCCGGGATCATCGAGTGTGGGAAGACCCCATTTCCCTCAACATAACGCGTTAGCCTATTTAGGATGACACGCTCAGCGACTATCCCCAAACACGATGTCAGGGAAATGGGTCGGACATTTTCAAGCCCTATGGCCTTCCCCTGTTTGGGTATCAGAACACTAGTTGCAAGTTTTGACTCTTCTGGGAAAGAGCCTTCCTTTAGAAACGAATGCTGTGCTGTATTTTCTATGCGTGATACCAGAGTTTATATGCACTTCTCGCTTCAATCACTGAACGTGTTCTTTTTTTAATCACCGTAGGTGCTTTCTCTCTGTGAAGAGTCGCCGCGAAAATTGCCGAGCAACTAGAGGCTAACAGCTCCGGCTTATTAAAGGAAGGCTGACGTTAGGACCATGGTAGTGCCGAAAACACACGTAAGTGCCTGATTTCTTCTAATATATGTGATAAGGCGTAGTAAGCCAAAAAAGGAATTCGTATTCTTTTTCATGTGGTAGAGCTTTCTTCTTCTCGTTCTGTTTCTTTTTTTGCGACTTTGAATTATTTCTGGGGTGCGCATGTCTTTTGACAGTATTTTTCTCCGCGGTGAATGATCTTAAAATTCATTCGTCACCTACATAATTTGGTATGTTTGTTTTTTGAATAGCGCTTGACGGTTTAGTTATATTTTAGCGTTACTATAGTCCAGTTACAGACATTTCTACTAATATCACGTGTCTTCTGGCGAAAATTTGCAGTCATGCTGACCTCTGGTGCTTTTCCCGAAGCATGAAATTACCTCAGGCCAGCGTGGTATTCGAAGGCGGTAATGGAAATAGCCTAAACAGCAATAAACGCATGCGCACGCGTCACAGGCCAGTTTCCCACATTCTTGTATCACGAGCGCGAGCAAGTTCAGCCGCTTTTTCACACTACACAGCAATCGGGATCGGCTCATAGATACCCATTCTTTACTCACTGTGGCTAATGCTACGTAGAAGCTCTGTGACATTGTACTGACTTCATGATCGACCCAGGCTGAACATGCTTGACCATTTCTTCGCCGAGGCACAGATGCTCTCGTGGCTTTAACCAGCACCAGTGACTAGGAAAGGGGTCCGGATAATTTTCTTGTACTACAAGCAAGCTTGCTTTGCTACAAATTACTTGCATCCGACCGCTCATTCTGCCGAGTCAGGTGACAGGCCAGGTTATCGTGAGAGTAGACCACTGTAATGTAATCATGGTCCAGGTACCTATTCTGTACGTGGAACCAATCGAACACGCTCTCTAGCGTTGGCGAATTGGTGCGAGAAGGGAGCAGAAACAAAATGTTCCTTAGTTGGTTGGCCTTCACATGCTTTGGGGCCTGTTTCAAATTGGAAATTAATAACCTTATGTTTTCCGGTGCCATATTTTGATTTTGTGAACTTGAAAAGTAAGCCTATCAGACAGGCTTCTATTCTTTTCACCACAAATGCAAAGTGGTGGTGAAGCAGAGGTAGAAATACGGCTTGAAATCCGTTTATTTCGTGGTTAGAACGGAAGTGGCGGAAATTCTTTAGTCTATTTTTTGTTTTCGAGGTTTCGGCGAGTCATGTTCTAAGGAGCCTTGATGGAGAAATGATTTTACAAAGATAGCCTGTACCTGGGCCACCGATTCTTAGCGCAGTAATGTGGATTTCTTTAATAATATTGGTGAGCTCCAACTTATGTTATGGCGTACTTGAGGTTAGTTTCTGGCATGCAGGTAAAAAAATTCACGCAATCTTCGCTCCTGCTTAGCGGGTTATGGCCAGTTAAGATTTTATCGATGGAATATTTGAAACGCTAAAGTGTTTTATCTTTTATGTTGAGAAATGCACAAGAAAAAACGAAAAGCAACCACCTGCATCGCTTTCCTGAAATAGAAGGAATATTTGAGTATGAATGAGAAGATAAAAATTCGGAAGAGACACCTGAGACTTCTCACGTTTGGGAATGGGAACGCGTCAGGGCACCTTTGGTGAAGCGTATTCAATTAATGTTTTCGACATGCAGTAAATTCTTTTGTGCTGATTCGGCGTGTGTGTATGCGTATATATTGGCCACAGACCGGTGCGCTCGTCCTGTGTCCTCCTTGTCCGTGTTTTTTGGCGCTGTTTTAAATATGAATGATACGTACCAACTAGCTCGCACCCAAACCCTTCTGAGTCAGCATTTTACACACTCTTGACGTGGCGTCGAGATTCCATCGCAGCTGACATAGCACCGATAAAGTGCAAAGAGCAAGTAACGCGCGGGAGGCAGCGAGCCCATTTCATACGCTCGAAAAAAGAGCACGTAACGGCGCCACCTGCTCTCCATTAGCGCGGCGCCATCACGTGGCCATTGACGCATGCACTAAGCCACACTCGTAGCCAACCAGATGGCTGCGACGTGACGTGTGCGATGACGTACGCTCTAGGAACACGTTTAGTCAGCGAGAGCAGTGGCGCCGTGGCGTCGGAGAAGCGTGCTTGTCACACTCCCCGGATGTGCGGCTTCGATTCCTACCCCAAACATAAAAGTTTAAAATATTGTATTTTCAATAGATAATTATTTAATTTGTTGACAGGATCTACCCTGAGAAATTTGACGCCTCCGGGAGCATTTATGACGTCCTCGATACAACGTCCTCGATGAGAACACGAGCGGTGCACGCCGCAATCGGGTGAATACGCTGTGCGCCTGCTGTGCGGAGGGCGAATCCAGCAATGGGCGTCGTAGCCTTTCGAAGGAAGCGACAAAGCTTTGCGTCCATAACTGATACAGCGGCTCAGGTATCCACGAGGGCATATGTGCGCACACCGTCAACTAACACGTCTATCACATTGGTCGGGCTACGTAGAGGACTTCCGCGTTTCGACGGCGTCGCAGCCCTTGCCTCATGGACTGCGACTATTAGTTTTCCTCATCCCGAGCTTCGGGACGAGGCCGCATCGGTGATGGGGAGCGTCGGCGTGGAGAAGTTGAGCGGCGGATGTTGGCGGACCGGCGGAATGGTGGTGACGCAGCCCGAGGTTCGTCGTCGTAATAAGGGCGCGGAGAACCCACCATAGAACTTGGCCCATAAGGTGTAGCGCTAGGTGACTGCACGCGACTACAGTAGCGTGCGACGTGGCCTACATAGCCGAACGCAAAACATATCGGTCGATTGTCCGCTGTACGCCACTCAGTCGTTGCGGCAGGTCCCATCCATGTGGAAGGACGCGTTGGACGTGGCGCCTGGTGAAGTGACTGCATAGCAGGCTGTTGTCGGGGCATAGCGAGGACTTCGGCGTACGTGAGAGGTCCCCGTTGAGGGAGTTGTTGAGGCTGGGTGACGACTTCCGCGTAGCTGAGTGGCACAGCAGTCGGGATCTGTTGGCGCTTGGCCATGACTTCGGCGTAGCTGTGAGGCGCAGCCGCAGGAACACGCTGGTGGTGCTCAGGCAAAACCTCGTGCAGTTCTTGCGCTATGACGCGGCGAAGCGGAGGCGCAAAACTTGGCGTAGGCGCGTGTACCGACTGCGGCTGTGCAAAATCAATCAAAGAGAGTTGCCGGGCAACTTCCTCGCGGACGAACGCCTTCATTTCTGCGAGCAACGCTGCCTGGGTGGAAATGGCAGCCAAACCAGCGAGGTGTTCGTCACGCGTTAGAGATCGACGGGTCAGTGACCGCTTCCCGCGGAGTTCTTCATAGCTCTGGCACAGTGTGACAATTTCAACCACAGAGCGTGGACTTTTGGCCAGCAACATGTTAAAGGCGTCGTCTTCTATGCCCTTCAGTATGTTTCGGATTCGATCAGACTCCGCCATGGTCGAATCGACTTTCCTGCATAGATCCAGGACATTTTCGATATAACTGGGGAATGTTTCGCCTGGCTGTTGAGCTCGTTCTCGCAAACGTTGCTCGGCACGCAGCTTGCGAACAGCAGGGCGACCAAATACATCGGCGAGGGAAGTCTTAAATTCCGACCATGTCTGGAACTCTACTTGATGGTTGTTATACCACAGGCTGGCCACTCCAGCGAGGTAGAACAGAACATGGCTCAATTTGGCTGATTCATCCCACTTGTTATGGTCGCCTACCCTGTCGTACGCCGTGAGCCATTCGTCCACGTCAGTGTCGTCCGCTCCAGTGTAGATAGGAGGGTAGCGATGACGAGGCACCCCGGCACACGCAGTGGGTGCAGGAGGAGGCGTTTGCTGGGAGGCGTCTTGGGGCATGGTAGATGGTAGGGTACGGGACCGGAGTTCCAGGGTGATCGTCTGAGGTTACCCCGCACACTCCACCAATTCTAAAGGTGTTTATTTGGCAGAGCTCGGGAGCAGCGCAACGTCGACGGGCAGGGCAGTCACAGCTTCCAAGCACGCGAGCCGTTGCTGAGCAGGAACGCTCGACCCACTAGCGTTTAGAGCCAGTAGCGCTGAACCCACTAGCGTCTCTTCTACAATCTCTTCTACAATCTACACGTGTTTTTACTCTGTACTGTCGGCCACTTTTGGTACCATCGATCGGTCACGCCGCCGACTACGTATACGTAATGGACCACGTAATGCTTTCGCATTTTAAACTTTTGGATCATATTTCCTGGTCCCAAGACATCATTCTTACAAAATGCAAGTAAAGACCACCGACATATTTTCAAAATTGATGTACGTGAACTCAGAATCACATGAAAATGAAAGACGTTGAAAGCTTAAGAGGTTACTTTGCGGAGCACTCCTTATAAAACACTTCAACTCTAATGCTTTGTTCTAAAAAGACGGTAATTTGTAGTGGCGTAAAGGCATGAAATGTGGTCTTACTTCGGTACGTCAGGGTTGCTTAATATTTTCAGTTGTGTTTTTTAAGGGTTGATGCAGCGAAGATTTGGCATTTGGAATGGCGAACCTTTTAGCTCCTATAATGCATTTGCAAATTCATTCTTCTAAACATGTAAGTTCCCAATTTGTACAAGTTGTTTGGTTTTTCGTTATTGCTTACACCATGAAAGCATCCCTCTGTAATCGGCTATGGGTACAATATTGCGATTGTCGCTGCGGTGATGACTAATTGCGAACCTCTTTTACGAAAAAGAATTTTGCCAAATAGCGACCGAGCGTTACTGGGCATATCTGTTATTTTGTCGATTTCCGTCCCGCCTTCGACATTTTCTCAAATCGCAATCGCGGGTAGATATGTGTAATCGTAGGGACCAATGTGCTACCTAAGCAGCCGCTGCCTGACCTCGGCATTGAATTGTAGTTCCAATACCAGCGATATAGTAGAGTCGCATGGCGTTAACCTAAAGGTACAGAATGCCAGGGTATATGGGAAAGGGAACTTATTAGATGTCACTTTCACCGGCAGGACAGGCTTATTGCCTTTAAAGCATTTAATAGCAAAACTAAACAAATAACGTTCAATGACTGCTGAAAGACTGAAACAACATTCTAACAATGTGGACGTTTTGATAAGTGTACTTACAAGGATGCAGATATGCAACACGCCAGGAAAACAATTAGGATGTAGGCTCTTCCCATCTTCGAAATTGTGTCTCCTTGGTTCCAGAAACGATGCTTTCGAGTAACTTGACTGCTGCTTATATATAAAATGGTTGTGTCCTATACTGTGTTCTATGTGTGCGCTCCAAGTGTTGCTGAAAAGTGGACAGAAGTAAAGCAACTCGAAGAAATTGAAATATACGGGAAAAGGGCATTGCTCTTAGTACATCGTTGTTTGAAGAGCCTGGGAAAACAACGGGGAGAGGACAAACTTCAGGGAACGAAAAGGTCGAGTCATGCCGCAGCCTTCCGCGCAGTGCAAGTTCAGTGACCTTCTGGTTTGAATTCGAGCTCCATAATGAGAACAGATTGAAAGAGCAGCGCATCCGTGTGAACTAAATGACGCTTTGCCACAAGTTTGGAACAATGCTTTGTCGGTGGAGCAGTAAGTAAAACTTCAGTAGCATAAGGTAGGCGGGGAGTAAAAAAAAATGCAACGCTGTGGTTTTATATGAAGGAACTGCCTTTACGATGTGGCCACAGTAGCTAAGTAGATGAACCAAATTAATTTTTGAGATAAGGATAGGAATTAGTGATAGGTTATTTGAGCATCGCATACCGCCATTTGCAAGACCAGCCACACCTTAGTGTTTTCAATCAGTCATTTATGTGCGTCCATTTATATCCGCCCACCCGTCCTAATGGTCCACGTAGCTCTTTTTGATTGTTGTTTTTGGTAGAGCATGGCTTCACGTTTTTATACCGACTTCTTTTTTAATATTCAAAATGACCTGGTAGACACCTCAGCCGGGATGTGAGAGGTGAATTCTTTGGCCATTCATTCGGTAGCGTCACCATGATCAAATGCAGTGATGCCCTGAAAATGTATTGCAGGAAACAGAAAAACAAAAACATAGCTGATGCAACTGCAAGCATTTCCTCCAGTGGTCAAGTGGTGCACAGTGCTTTCAGTAGCAGACATGGTGCCTTTAAGCAATCGGTTGAAAGACTGCGCAACTGGACCGGGATTGGGAGTGAATTTCAGTGTCACTTGTGAACATATTAAATATAGAATGTGCCTTTTTCAGGGTATAAGCCTGATATGAGAGGGCCGTTCAGAAACTTGGCGTGCACGTTAGTGGTCTACATGAGTGCTAGTCTTTCTAGTTTTACCAGAACAAATGTATTGTGACCTATGTCATACAGCAGTGCAGTGCTAGGGGCATCAAAACAAAACAGCAGCAACCATTGAGAAAGTTAGTTGAAGAACGAGCAGTGATCCGGGCTTTCTGCTTTTCAAGGGCCACATTCCAAAAAGATTGACGCCGAGCTGGACAGTGAGCAGTGCCGGTAATCCCGTACTGCAGCCAGCGCGGTATGAATCTTCTTGGCATTGTCTCTTTAAGATGCAGGAATCTCATAACTGCTCGTAAAACAGTTGGAAATTGGGAGGTTGAGGGGAGGTGGCAGAGCGCACTTCAGCAGCCAGTGCATGCCCTCTGCTATGCGGACAATCCTACCTTAACTAGAAACAGTGATGCATGTTATCCTATGACGTAGCCAAGTTCATTTCTTGTTTTGTGTTAAGGGCACACCAATTACACCCTAAATCAATTAAAAAAGCATCGCTTTAAATATCAACTACTGTTAATTTCTTCGTAGTTGGTTGATTATTAGAGCAAATGAGGTTTAAAGTTCAATTTTCTGAGTATCGCCCAAAAATCTTCATGCTGACACCTCATTGTGACATCGTGGATTTCATGTATTTCTACAAATTTCAGTCGTTTTGTTTCAGTAAATGTTCCTGACGATTCTTAATTTGCGTTTTGGCTTTTTTGCAATACAGTGAAGAAAACCTTTACTTGTAAAAAGAATTGCTTCACCTGAGCAGACACCATCAAAATGCATGATGTCAGAGCAAGCTGGTGCGGCAACTTCAAGGCAGCATTGCCACCAATATCTCCTCTTGCACCTTCTACAATTTACTCAGCCTCTTGTCTCAGTACGAGGGAATCTCTTGAATCGTAGAAAGTTCATTTACAGATACATCTGAAATTACTATTTTTTAGTGCTTTCACGCCGTGGTTGCTTGAGCGGTGTTGGCACAGCGCCGACAGGCAGCCACAGGATCAAACTCCCCGTGTACCCTGCAACCCCAGGTGAACAAATTTAAACAGGAGTTCCCCACTATGGTATGCCTCAAAATCAGGTTGTTCTATCACGTATAACCCCAGACCTTAATTAGGTTAATTTAGTGCTCCTCTTAGGGTGTCTACCAAACGGGAAAACCGGGAATTCTCAGGGAATACGAATTGTCTGGAAATTATCCGGAGACTTAGGGAATTTGTGCTTCTATCAGGGAAAATTAGCTGTGACTGAGTCGTGTTAATGATTCCTCAAGTAACAGAAGAGAATCTCAGTTGTGACAAAGTTCGGGCCTCATACCACTGAGCTTGCTATCAGTTGATAGAAATATCTGATATTCGAAAATATTTGCTTTTGTATGCATCTCCCTTTTTATTCGTATTTCAGAATGTGCCACTCGATGTGCAAATTTTTTCAGACATTTTATTTGCTGTGCATTTTACTAATCCCTCCCTTGCATTCTCTTTTTGAATAACATAAACACTACTCCTTAGTATTCAAATTGAATTACGTCGTCTTCTTGAATGTTTTTTATATGCTTACTAGAGAGTGACAGCATCATCAGGCGTTATGGTTTGAGCGCGTCTTGACATAAAAGATAGTTCTGCATCAGTCAGGGAACTTTGCAAATGCACTCAAGGAAAACCGCGAAAACTCAGGGAATTTGGAATTGTCAACTTGGTAGACACCCTCTGGATGGTTCGCAAACTTTGGCTTACTTATTTACTTGGTTGTGCTGGATAAATTCTTATTTTTCTGAAACACGTGGCATGTAAACACGTGACTTCTTACAAGCTAGTAAGAAGTCAAGTAACTTTAGCATTCTAGATCTTTAACAAGCACTGTTGTGGTTTATTTGCAGTTGGGCTGTTGCGTAAATGAGGTACAAAAGCTTAAAACTGCTTTGCTAACATTTACTTAAACATGCAGGATCACATAGGTTGGAGGAGTGCGCATTGAGAAGGTTATCCTAGCACAGCTTACCATGGCCTGCCATGATGGACCATGAAAGTTTGCAAGCGCATTGCTTCAAGGTGTGTTCAAAGAGGAGGAGCGCATAGGCCATTTACTCTTCGGAAACGAGAGGGGCACCTAGGGGCAAAAGAGGCTCTTGACCCCGCCAGGGTCAGAACTGTTATGGGAGAGTACTATGCTTCCTATCCTGTTGCGTTGTTACTTTCACATTTTGTTTTTCAAGTTCCCAACTTGCCAGTGGCATAACAAATAAATTTCAGGCACCTTGTGTGTGCACTTGTGTGCTGCAATAGTCTACCATTTAGAGTGACTGTTCATATGATCTTAAGTGCCTAATGCCACAAAACGGAAATGCTTCTCAAATTTAAAAGCTGCCTTCACTGCCAAAAGATTTGACGGCTTCACCAGATGAGACGAACTGCATTTGCGCATTAGCAGTGCTCCTTGGTTGTCATTCCAATGAATAGTTGACAGTGAAGCATGCTAAAATCTTTAGGCATAGAGGACATGTTAAAGTGGACTTACTGCTCAGCTCGAGGAGCAACACGTTCCCCAAATTCCCGCAATCAAAACGGCTCTTCAGGTTATGTTATGCCAAACAGTGGTTTTGTCAATTTTAACAGATCACAATGAATTAAAGTTGGTCCTCTCTTAAAGGAGATCCATGTGATGCCAGACAGCAGCCTTTAAGCAGAAGGAACATGAGTTGTGTGGCATTTTTCTTTGGTTGTTTCGATTAAAAAAACAACAGGGACGAGTTGCCAACCTCACTGTATCAAAGGATGAATGGGCTTTCCCGTCCCTTTTGTACTATATTTAGTGGACCATTTGAAGGCCTCGATCCATACAATGAGCCTTTGAAAAGCGTTGACTGACGTCCTCGAGCTCAGCTGACCAGGAAAAATAAACTGTCATCAAATGCTACAAAATTTTTGCCAAAACTAAATAAAGGTGGGGAAGGAGTTTTCACTCCAGTCAACATTTGGCAATGCTTTCAGCTATATCTGCGGTGGCGAAAAAATGCCGGTCGATTCGGCATGGAATGACACACCTGCAAGCATCTGTGCACTTGTCAGAGCAGTTCTGCTCAGTAAAAACTGCATTTTACTTAACGTTGCAAAAATGGTTTATTTTACTACGCAAAATACGCGACTAAGAAGTAATAAGTATAAGCTGGCTTAAATTTAAAGTGCAACAAAAGCTCTCCGGTCATGGCAGTGATGTAACTTTTATGTTTCTTTTCGGATTTTCTTGTAATTTTTTTCTGGCATTGAACAAGATTAAAATGAAACTCAAACGAGGATTAATTTTTTTAGACTTCCAGCATGTCACTAATAGCAGTTTCTTTTTCATAAAAAAATAGGAAGTAGTCAATATGAATAATTTGCTTGATATGAAATGACCTTCGCAGGAACGTTATCATGGCAGAAAACATAACAGGATCGCGCAAAAAGCAATTCAGCATAATAAACTGCTTCCATGGCATCACTTATTGCGATAGCGTTGTTTCAAAAGTATGTTATGTTTACTGAAATTGGCACGCGCCAATGAATAACAAATAAGGATTGTACAGAGTAATCCTTTTTGAGTTTTGCAGAATTTGTTTTAAGTTGCCTGTGCCAGGTAGCATAATTCTAGTTTGTGAGCTGCATTATTCAGAACTGGACAATACTAGCACAACAAATGGAAACACGTTCAACTTATTCTCATAAATTTACTAATTCACTTATAACATTACGGCATATATTGCAGTTTACAAATTGTAGCCAATGAGTTTGAAAGACGTATTCACTTGAAGTTTATTTCAAGGGTGACACTATTTTTGATATTTTTGCACAAATATGAGACAAAGTGCATGGGCATCTCTGTTACTTTTGTGCTTCAATGCATAACACTGCCTTTTGTTGAAAAAAAGTAAGTGGAAAAGCAATGCATTCTTACAGCCAGTTTAATGGCATGTGTCTCGTCACTGGTGTTATTCTGGAAATTCATTCTAATTGCATAAGCCTTGTGAATATAACGGCTACAATTGGTAAAAAATGAATTAGAAAGTGAGTTTTTGGTAATTAGATGAATATGCGCTGATTTCTCACGCAAGTAATGTCTGGCACTCTGTAGCCACAATTATGTTTGCTACAACAGCCAGTCTTTAAGATTCCATAAAACTTAAAGATAACCAGCCTGCATATGTGTGTCTCAGTGACTGCTCGGGGCTGAAGCGAATCGTACTATCGTTACAGTACCACTGGCTGCTTAATAAAGATTGCAAATACCTTTTTTGAGTGTTTTTATTTACTCTCATGTCAGTCTGCTTGCGCATTTATATATTTAAGTATTTATTTTTCCGATTTATTTATTTTGGATAATGTTTTTACTTGAGGACCACACAGACTACATCTGTCAGTGTTTAATTTTGGTATCGTGTCCAGCTGAAGGAAGTTTGCACTTTACAATAGTTTTAAAGAAGTTTCTGATGTTCTCAAACTACAAATGGTTGTGCATTTAGGTAGTTGTTTGGTTATAAGTAAATACTTTTCCTAGAAAGAACGGTTTTTTCTGCATCAGTACAGCACTCTTAATTTGGTGGAAGTCCATCACTATGGCAGATGAAAAACTGGCATAGCAGTACTGCTAGCCGGTTTACAATATAGTTTATTACCGGCATCTCGGAGCATACTTTAGAGCCCAGGGAGACTGAAGCCTGCAATACAGAAGCGCCTGTATTTAAGTTTGACCCCATGCTCTCACAGCAACCGTATCAACATGGCATCAAACATAGATCGGCAGTATTTTTAGAAAAGTGCAGTTTTAAGCACTGCTAAGTACATGGGGGCATAAAGGGCTTTCACATAATTTGAGTGTTGACGTTCAACACAGATCTAACAATATTTCAATGTGCTTTCAATATTGACACTCAACACCTCTGCAACGATGCTTCAAAGTACTTTGAATGTTGTGACTCAACGCATCTGCAACAATGCCCCAAAGCGCTTTCAATATTGACAAACAAAATATTTGGATAATACATTAATAATCTCAATTTTAAGACTCATCACATCTTCAACAATGTTTCGAGGGGCTTTAAACATTGAAATACGCGATAATTTCAACAATGCACCATCGAACATTCAAATTAAAAGGCCCCAATGATGTTTCGACACAATGTCACGGGCCAATTATCAACACTTTACACAACTTCCTCAATATTGTTTCAACAATTCCCTAATGGGCTTTCAATGCAGTTGGTTGACGTTGAATAATGACATGACAATCATTTTTATAAAGATTGCTTTTCTTCGAGCAAGGGGAAGTTTTGAAAATGACCATTAGCTCGTTCTTCAGGCTTAGCTCTCTTTTATTTTGTATTTCGGAGTCTACGTGAGTATTCAAATGTCACAATAACCAACAATCCATGCGACAATAATCGCAGTTTTTTATTACCGTCACATGCGTCCCGTAAGCAGCCATGCTTTATCCGCACGTGTTTTCACAGAGAGATAGAGAAAGAACGAAAGCTGTTTAACATTCTAATTAAATACCAAAAACGTTCTCCACCGTATATATATATATATATATATATATATATATATATATATATATATATAGCTATATATATATAGACGACATGTCCCGCCTATTCCGCCGAGCGGATCTGAACATGAGCGAGGACAAGAAACTACGCCACCTAATGCGGGGCGTAAAACAGGAACTGTTCGCAGGGTTGGTTCGGAGCCCGCCGCGCACCTTTATATAGCTATATATATAAAGCTGAACGCCGTCACAAAGCGGGATGTGTACCCACTTCCATGAATCGATGACACTCTAGATAGACTACGAGATGCCAATATATATATATATATATATATATATATATATATATATATATATATATATATATATATATATATATATATATATATATATATGCGTTTGTATAAGAAATAAGACGTCGTGAAGAGTTTTATTTTATAAGATCAAGCTTGTATTGGCTGCTATACATAAACTGACTGCCAAATTTCTATTAGGGAAACTTTAATAACGTGCAGTCGGAGAAGTCTGCACCCACACTTTTATCGGTCCGGGAAATGTAAGGCCGCGCACCTGACACGGAGACTAACAGGTGTATATCGGAAGGCATAGCCCCGCAGCAGACGTGTTCGGAGTCAAGCGTACAATCTTATAAGTGAAGTTCTCAATTTGTTGCGAATTTTAGAGTCGTTGGTTAGTTTTAATTGTTTGAAGTACTGCCACCCGTAACTTTCTTTCGTTATTTCGAAAACTATAGCGGTGTTTTCTGAATGCGTCGTGCCTGCAGAGTTGACTCGTGAAGTTCCCGCTAACGGCTTCATAAATTTTGTTTATTTAAAGATGCATTCTCCCCGCGGCATATTTGGTAGGCGTTTGAGTCTCAGAGCAACAGGCTGGTGCTTTGTTTCCGTTCCACACACTCCGAAATAAGGAAAAGTGCCGTCATTTGCGTCGTTACCAAGGCCCTACGATATACTTATTGCAATTAGAACGATATGAGCACTGCAGGCGACGAGGTTGCACGTCAGCGTGCGTCTCCCCTTCTACTCGAACCGCGGCTGTGCGCGCGCTACCTTGGAGGTATTCTGCTATTGCGGTGCGCTCGAACACTAGCCACCAGATAGTGCAGAGAGTAGACGGCTTAAGAAGGGAAGGAAAGAGAAAAGTAGAAGGCAGGGAGGTTAACCAGAATGACATCCGGTTGGCTACCCTATACCGCGGGAATGGGAAAGGAGAAAACAAAGATGACAGGGAGAGAGAGGAGGGAAGGAAAGAATGAAATTCGCGGTGAGTTTGACGACTTAATGTGCGCAATGGCCTCCCGATTCTAGTGCTCCTTGAAGCTGCAGGCAGCATGAAGGGCAATTTGCTCGCTGTTACTGCAGCTCTTCATCATGCCATCGCCCTGACAATGAGTGCATCCGCGGTCACCGACTGAGATGTATTCGTGGTTGCGTAAACTGTTGTTCTTAATTTATTCAGTAAGCAAATGTGTACATCAGGTTACAGAGCCGATAAAACTACTATTGTTAGTTCGTATAGCTGGCTAACAATTTTATTTCACAATCAATGCTTCGCCTTTCGGGCGAAACTGACTTTTTTTTTCGGCAGCGCGGTGGAAAGCAGCCTTTTGGACCAGGATGAACGCATGCGCGGGGCTTGCTATTTTTCACTTCTTCTCACCTCGGTGGTACAGTGCTCCTGGACCCTGTGAATCGTGGCAGTACGGCATGAAGGGGCATGGGCAGGTCAGCAAAATAATGATAGCTGCAAGAAACCTGCGCACCATTTCCCATAACATCAGAAGGATATGAAAAAAAAGCCGACGTCGAGTTGGAGGTTTCTATTACGGAGCTCCTACATGGTGCTTGCAAGTGTGTTACCAAAGTAGAAAGAAGGCGTCGGACGTTTCTTGTGCTTTGAATTGCAGGCATTTTATCGTTTACGCAGGAAACATAGCTACTAACGCAACATTACAATGGCCATTTCCGTTTCTTGGGCAAACGTTGCCGAGAGTGTGGGTGCATGCCATGCTTTGACAATGCAGTCGTGCTTAGCTTCTCAATTTACAATATAAGTAGAATAATATTTGGGTTAGTGGCAAAATATATCCTGGATGACACATGTCTGATCATGGCGTGCCTGAAATTGACATGGAATGCGCAGCAATTTTTGGTTGTTTACGTATAGGAGAAAAAAAAAAGCCGCCGTGATTGATTGACGACTGCTCTTATGCGATTGCTGTCTCTCTTTATTTCTGTGCTTTTACGTGTTCAATTTGTAGCTTGCCGTTTGCGTGCTTGAGGGAGTAAATGTACGTAAATGTCAGCGCTCGTGTGTGTCCCCTTCTGGCCTTGTCATTCGTCAGTTTGATACACGCCTAATAAGGCTGTATTCTGCGAGATAAGAGGAAGCTATTCAGTTTGGCCACAGAGGACATCCACATGAAGTATGTGGGAGGTTCAGCTAAACAAGTATTTCGTGTTTTCAGTGCCCTCAATTCCATTATCTTAAAAAGATCTATTTGGTTTTTCCAAATGCTACCAAAAGAATAAGAGCGGTTAATGGGGGACCTGATATTCGCTCCTCATTTTCACAGCGCGAATTATGAACTTACGGAGAAAGGACCGGCCGTCGCACTGTCATTTATGTCTATCCGAAGACTAACTCGTCGAATTCACCACTATGGTATGCTTCTTTCTTTTTTTTTTCTTACATCATTACAGAATTTATATAATATTTACCTAAGTTACGGCTCACCCTAATGAGACTACCCAGCTAACGATCCTAAGCGCGGCCCTGTCGTTTCTGCGTCTTCTCCAGCCTTCGTCGTTTGCCGAAAATGTCAATAATGTTCCTTGGCATTTTCCAGAAGGGGTTTGTAAAGCCTGCCTTTCCAATATAACGTAGAAGCTAACGTCACCCTACGGCCCCGGCCATGTCCTGAGCTGGCCAGGACATCAAAGCGATATACGAAGTTAGGAGGCCATTGACATCACTAGTAAAGAAGAGAAGCAAAAGCTGAGCCGAACAAGCACAGATTGGCCATGGCGCGGGTTGGCCAAAAGCTCTTTCTTGAGATGACTCCTTCGACACGAGAGACCAGGAAGGGCGGGGCAGAAACGAAGCCCCCTGTTTTCCTTTCAGCCGATATCCTCGGCTTGCGCAGAAGGTAACTCAAGGTCGTCTTGGCCCTCGTGTTAACCAGAACTGCTCGAGACCCTGATCGAGTCATCACCCTAAACTTAAGATCGAAATACATTTATTCCCGTTTTTCTTCATTACGATACTTACCTTCGCTGTCTTCTGATTCCTGCGGTGAAACCAACCTTGGTTTTATTTGAGAATTTGCGAGGTTTTACCTAGTGTTTTATAACATGGAAAGTTAGTTTCTGTGTGTGCAGGCTCCTGCTGAAAGCTTCCTCGTGTCACAGTATAGTCAGATTGTGTTCTTTTGCGAACAAACCATGGTTTTCAGCAAATTGAAGGAGCCTGAGTTATTACTTCCTGAAGAAATGAGAATTAAGGTTGGGGAAAGTCAGCGAAAATCTCACCTTGTTGAACGGATTCAAAAGTGCGCTGCGCTTGATGGTGAATGGAATAGAATCATGGGAAGAAGTGGAAAAATTTATCCGAGAATGAAAGCAAAAAAGCTGACCACGAAGCGCAGAGAGCTAAAAAAGAAAGATACAGGATGCCGAAAACGAACAAAGTAAACAAAGAGCTCACGAAGTAAATCTAAAATACCTTGAATTTAAGATTGATTTGACCAAGCCTTCAGAAAATAATGCGGTAGTAAACGACACGGAGTGCGAAGGAGATGAGCGGGGTAGAGACAGCAATGAAACAGGAAGAAAAGACCTGCTGTTCAGAGAGCAATGAACAATATGCATGTTACGGAATTTAAAGAGGGCAGTACGTGGAAAATATTTTGCCTATTTTGAGCATTCAAGTAGAAATAGACCGCTACATTAGGTTTTATACGGTGATAGCAGTATTTCGCTTTAGCATGAATACCGCCCCAGCTCGATTTCGAACTAAGGCTGAAAGCTTACAGTGTACCTAAAGAAGCTTTAGTGCGCCGTAGAAAGGGACAGCAGATGTGAGGTTCTTTGTTTGCCCGGGCGAGCTCAAAAGTTCTCCGAAAAGCGACCCATCTGGCTGCGATTCGAGTGAACCCGTAATTAGGAAGGTATGCGGTTAGTTTAGATCAGCTTGCATGCATGTACACTGAACGTGGTCAGCCATTTCATTTTTTTAAATATAGCATGCTTCGCACGATACTTTCTTTTAATTTTTTCAATTTGTCATTGCGCCCAGTGAGGTGTTGAAAGTTTGTGAGCTACATAGCAGCAGGAAAATTTTATAATGATGGTTTTTATTCGCCATCAGTTATGTAATCAACCTTATGACGAAGTGTTTTTAACTTACTCAGTTATTTCATTCACGCGTTGTTTGTTACCGCAGATAAGCACTTGGACAGAAAAAAGCCATAGTTCTGCCATGTCAGGTACAGAAAACGCTGCTGTGAAGTCATATGGAGCTGATGTCCTCAGTCGCATTTCTCCTGTGTTCCTTACAATGCTATATTATGTGGGTTCATTGCGGATGTGTTCATTTGCATTCATTTCTTGATTCTGACCTTCTGTTTCATATCACCAGCTCCACTATCAGTGCAAAAGCACTACTTGGCGAATTGGGTGTTTTGCCGGTATCCGGCGGTGGCGGCACATTTAGTGGCAGAAACGCTAAAATATAAGTTATTATGCATGAGATCAATGTAGAGTCTAGAAAAAGGTCATCATGTATGGAAAGTGGTTATGCAGACATATCCAAGTATACTACACTAAGACATTTGAAGGGAAAACTCGGAATGCGTTTGCCCATAGACCGATTCGAACACAGGTCAATTCGAGGAGGCTTTGCATTGAAAGCCAGAGGCGTTAATCCTACTCCACACCAGCAGGTGTTATCGGCGAGACGAAGGAACGCCTAGTCGGCGCGGCTCGCCCACGGGTTCGTGACGTCAAGGGGGAGGAGTCTCGATGCACCTGTGGCGCGGCGCGCCTAGTGGTTCTTGACGTCACGGGAGAGGGCTTATCACTTACATATAAAAAGACGCGCGCGCTGGCCTGTCTCCATTGCGTGTTGCAAAATGCATACAGAAGCACCTACATCGGCGGCGCCTACGAAGCCTCGTGATCGACCGCTAAAGTATACGCCTCGGAGGAAAAAGCGTGGGCTCAGAGCAACGTGACTTGGCGTGCAATGCAATACAATCGCATTTCTAAAGTATGCATCCGCGTACTTTACGGGCAACAAGATAATGAACGCTGACGTTCAACCTCCACTGCCAGCAAGGACACCATAGCCTCAATTGTCAGTTGAATAAATAAAAAGATTGTTATGGTTCCAAATGGACCTGTTTCACTTAAAAAATTGGGAGCCCGCAACACATTCGGGGCTACTGAGATAGAAATAAAGGGAACACATTGGCGGACTAGATGGGAGAGTATTTCGGCAAACAACATTAGCAAACAAAAGTGAATCGTAATAGTTTCTCTATGTAGTCCCGCATGTAGCCCTGCAGTGCGTTCCCTTTAGTGCTTTCGCTGTAGCCCCCGGAAGTGTTGCGTGGTCCCCAAGTTTTAGTTTTTTTTGGCAGTCTGTGCTTTTCTATAGAAAGAAAACAAAACGTCAGGCACGAAGCTAATTGAAATACGCATTGAAGTTGCTTTTCTTTCATTTGGTAAATTCTTGGGCCTCTCGAGCGAAAGCTGCAGATATGATTCTTGTAAGGTATTATTTAAAGAACGTGTGGCCCTGGCAGATCTCATTCTTTGTTGAGTGCTCTCTGTTTGTTGTGCCTTGGGCTTGCGTGTTTGCACCTGGTAAGCCTTGAACGAAACGGCGAAATGAAGCAGAGGCAAGGTTTTACCGGTTTCTTCAAGGTGGTTGCTTCAAGGTGTTCGGATGCCTCCAGTGGCGGCGGACGGGCTAATATAATGTACCTAAAATTCAGCGTCGAAAGTCTTGGCAGCGTTCAAGCTGACCGGCCATTATCGAGCTAACTGCGCTTCTTTTCAAGAAAACGTCATCGCTTTGGCAACTGCCACTACCTGAGCTGACCCTAGAACCACAGTCACTTGATGCAGCCATTGAAATCACATCTCGACAGAATGACAAAGCACTATGCTAAACACGCAGGCATCCTCACCAGCATGGCTGCAGCGAGAGCCCCTTCCTGAAATTCACATGCATTTGCGAGGTATTTGCTCTCCTTTTCGAGAAGAGAAAACGTCATGCTGCGGTTCCTGCCCCGCCCTAACCTGACCCAGGAGACAGAGCAAGCGATGAAGGGAGAAAGCAATTGATGTCGCAAGTGGAAAAGTGGACAATGGACTCCACCGAACGCGCAGGCGTCGGTACCCCCGTCGCTGCAACAACAGAACCTTGTTGCAATGACTCTGACAATGGAAGAAACAAAGAGGGGTGAACGCCTCATTTCTAAAGGCCCCTTGCTTTCCTTCCCGCCAATTGTATTGGCTTACGCAAAATGCTAGTTAAGGCTGTGTAATCCAGAACCGCTCGAGACTGCTACGGAGTGGCCACCTTTTACCAAAGATGTAAAGACATTTCTTCTCGTTTTTTCATCACGATGCCCGCCTTCGTCGTCTTCTGATTCTTGTAGTGGAAACAACCTCACGCGGTCAAGACGTATCAGTGGCTTCAGGCGATGACGTTACAAGGCATTGTTGCCCAAACCGTCGCTTCGACAGGTGTTTCCACAAGGATTGCCCGTTTTCGCCTTGTCACTGCGATAATCACAGACAATGGGCGTCCGTTAGAGTTCGAACTCTTGGGCCAGCTCCCGAGCCATATCGAATTCTGCCATGTGAAGACCATGGTTTACCATCGGCAAAACAGCCGCTTTGTAAAGCGGTTTCACTACTCATTGAAAGCTTCCCTCATGGCTCACAATGTTCGTAATCATTGAATCAATTCTATATTCCTGCTCTCCTACCCATCTTGTGTTCGTCAGGTGTCTGCATTAGCCTGCTGTAGTTCTCGGCCCTTCAACAACTGCCACCCGCGACCATCAACCGTACGCCTAATGCCTAAGCAAATTGTTCTCGAACTTCACCCTCCGCCTATTTGCGCAACACCGAGAATGAGTGTTTTGGTTTGATACAATATGTACTAAAATTCACTCGTCTTACCAATGCCTCGATTAGCCAAAATTAGTAAATAATATTCATATTATTCCAGCTAATAGCGATCACCAGGATGATTTCCAGGGAGAAAAATGCAAACTCGGCGCACAAAAAAGCGCATGAGTAGCAAGGTATCTTGGTTTGATAAAGGTGACTGTTCCACAATTTCTGATAATCCTGATAGCCTCCTGCCTGTCCTTGAATATTTGCTGAAGATTACGATGTAGATTATTTGTAGAAAACATTAAAAATGAGTTACTAGAACTTACGGATAACTTCATTCCATGTGCTTGTTTAGCTAGGCGTAAAAACCGCGGGCGACATTCTGTATATTGAGGTTATTTAAACAAAGAAGGGCTTATTCTAAAGTTATACAAGAATGAAATCACAACTGCACTTTAAAAAGGTTACAAGAGTTAAGACGGGAATAGCAGAAGCTTTTTAAAAATTCGAAAGAGCAGTATCTTAAGCGATTGAACGAGAAACAGAAAGTACACCTCAAACCCCTTTGGCAGCATTTGGAGGGATGCGGATCTCGTCCTGTTCGGCTTATTGAATGTATTTGCAGGAGACTACTCTTTCACATGACGCAGAAAAATTTACCTGCTTGAGCAGTTATTTTCATTCGGTCTTCCTTTCTAAATCTGCAAACAGGCAGCTTGCATCAAATAGCATCATTCTTGTTATGCAACCAACTGAACTTATCGTTAGTGACATTCAAGCCCTACTAAAATCGATTAAAGTAAGCCTAGTGGTCCTGATCTAATTTCTCCACAGATAATAAAACAGTGTTGTCATCCCATTTCTTTCTATCATTACCTAATATCTACTGTTCCCTAGCCACCGGAAAGGAAAATAGATAGAGTCGCTTTATTTCATAAAAGGGTTTCGAGAATATACGTTACTGACAACACACCTATTTTGCTTACATCATTTTTTGGAAGGTAACAGAGCGCGCAAATTAAAAGGTATGGGATTTACGGAGAGCCCACAGAGTTTCTTCCTGGAGAGCTGGTATTTCTTTTTCTCTGCCAGGTCGGTATCCGGAAACCTCCAACGCCCTTAGACCAGAACTGTTGAAGCCTGCCGAAGGGAACAATCGAGGAGGGTAGGGTTAGCTTGAGTTTAGCCCACATTCTTGCCGGCATTAGTTCGAGAAGAGGAAAACGCAAACAAATATATGAATTGCTCTAGAGGAATCTACGACACTAAAACAAATGGTGCTCATGAAAAGCCTCAGCAATCCATGCTCAAACATCCGCACTGCTGCTTTTCAGCACTTTTCTCCCGCTGGAATGATAAGGGGCGTTTACCCTTGAAGTTTTGGCCACACATCATCCAATATCCCTTCCGTGAAGTCTCTGCTGCTACGGTGGTAGCCTGTTTTCCTTGTGGTCCTCGGACGATAAAATTCTCAGAGGTAATTCTCTGGAACAGCATCGGTGAATCCGATTAAAACCCCAGCGGATTGCGGTCAACATTCTAAACACTCATCAAATGGCACGCGTGCTTAGGGGCACGCGAACAGATACACCTTTTGTGCACGCATGTACAGGTTGCTGAAGATAAATAGCGGACAGTGCGACGTCATTGGGTAAGCCATGCCCGCTGGCTTGCACAAAAACTTTGTAATGTTGTTGCGACCGCGGGTGATTTCTTGCATGACACAGCGGCAGAAGACACTTTACATCTAGTATCCACATTCAAACAATAAATGAACTACGCGTTACTAACAAAGAGTAAGCACTGTTTGCTCGCGTGGTTTTGGAAGTGCGACACAACTTTCCGGAGTGCTATCATGAGTTATCGTATGAATTTAATTTGGCGGGACCGCATTTTTTTTACTTCTATATAGCATTTTACAGTTTCCTCTTCTTTACTTCCTGACAAATTTCGGATGAGCAATAGAGATTTTAGCGTTTTTAGATGAATTGGGGATTATTTGTCGCAGCGCTGGCAGGGTGTTCCGATCAATTCAGACTAGGAGAAGGAGAAGGGAAAAGAAACTTTATTCTGGTCTTGTACAAGGTGTTGCTACCTGCCTGGCTAGACCCATGTTGGGACCGGTAAGTCAAGCCTCCCAGCCGCTCAGATTACTCAACTTCAGATTATCTGGAATTCGCATTAAGAGTCCCCCGAGAGTCTTTTCAGGGACCACTTTTATTTCTTGTTTACATTAGTGGCATCAACGCAGGCATTCGTTCTAAGGCTTGTCTGTCTTCGGATGACTGCCTTATATAAGAAAAACAAATAGTGGACGTGATGTCACTCAACTACAGGCAGACCCAGAACGTATCGGTACGTTGTGTTCAAAAATACAATGGCATACAAATAAGAGTGTCTATGTGTGTTTGACTGAAAAGGAGAAAGTAATAATTACTTCTTCCTATATAGGCACTACGATTTTAAGAAAGGAATTCATGTCCAAATATTTAGGTGAGCTGCTGTGAGGTTCTTGTACTTGGAATGCAGTTATAATCCCTGTGGTTGCTTATGCTGATGCAGTATTGAATTATGCTCTAATAAAAAAATGTAAAACCTGCTAACGAGAACATCAAAAACACTGCTTAGTCAAGATGCATTAGACCTAACTTGGAGTATGCTTGTACACTTTGCGATCAGTCTCAAATATGTCTAACCAATAAACTTGAAGTTAAATACAAAGCAGCCAGATTCGTCTTGGGTTAGTGAGGAAGTAAATACAGTTGTAATGAGACGAAAGAAGTGTATTTGGGAACCACTTTTGTCTTATTGAAAAAATTATTTTAAAGTTGGTACAACACATAATCAACAATATAATGAAAATATTTAGCGAGAACTACCTCATTATTATTGCCAGCAGCCTCTTTTTTTGTCCGTTTTAGAGCAAAGGCCTCTCACAGGAATTTTCACTTACACTGGTCTTGCTAGCTGATTATAACTTGTGCCTGCAAATTTCCTAATTTTATCACTCCGCCTGAAATCGTCTACCGTCAGACCAAGACGAAATGATACAGTGAAAACAACATTCTAGAACATTACAAGACAAACAGGGGGAATATCCACCGCCACACATCAAGCTTAACGGAGAAGCCCTCACACTACGCCAACATCAGACGGGCAATTACCTCCACGACACTCTACTACACGCAACATGGCCCTGAACATTTACAAGACTGCCAATTCGGAAATATGCTGAACACCCTTTACCACATTGTCCGGGAATGCAAAAAGAACCCGCGGTCAACGCCTATCCAAGAAGCAACAGAAAACCAGTGAGAGGCACAGCTGTCAAGCCTAAAACCTGAGGAGCAACTCCGGCTGGTGAACAGGGCCAGACTATCAGCACAGGGCCACGGCTACTTGGTATGGGTTGGCCGCCCACTTACGGGCATCAACTGCTAGGTCTCCGAAGTAAAGTTTGTTCACTCACTTATCAACCCACCTAATTTACTGCAATCCTTGAAAGTGATTCTCTTTCCATTGCACCCATTATGTTATTTACGACAATTACATTTTCACGTACTGATCACGTGCGCGTAATTAAAGAATGCCAGGGGAGAACGAACCAATATAAATGAAACAAATCTACAGATTAGTGGAATCGACTGTGAATTAAGGACATGTGCAGTGTGAGTGAGGGCTTATATTTTTCAAGCTTGAAAGTCCCCTGTTGAACAACCTCAGAGCAAAGCCTTGAAATATACGAATATAGAATAAAAATAATAAATAGAGAAGTTGTCAATATAAAACATAATTTATATTCCTCTATCTTCACGACTCTGCCTGCGTGTTTCTCCGGGTAGACGCCACTCAACGGTCTCTTCAGGCGCCGTGCACCGGACCCGATCTCGTCTTCTCAACTAGAAAACATTCACCATCTCTGTCAACGGTTGCGGCACTGTCACGTCTGCTGACCACCTCAAGCCGGTTTTCGTTGAAAGCCATCTTCCTGCATGGTCTTCCATCACCCCTCATCCTGCCTTTATTCTGACAAACTCATATTCAAGGACCTCACGCCGCCGTCCTTCCCTTTGGACTGTACAGTGGCTGACTCCGTCTATAAAGGCAGGCTCCTTGTAGTGACTTTCTTAGACGATGCCATACGAAGTCTCTCGAGCAGCAGTGGCATTACAGCAGGCTGGATTTGACCCTGACGAGAATTCGTGTCCTGTGAGCCTCGTCTCTACAGCATGTTCGCACACTTCTAGGTTCTCGATGGCACCCAGGCTCAACATATGCTTGTCAAATCGTTTACCACCCTGCGGCTCCTGAGATCTGACAGGACATTGCCTTTGCTGAGGGCATGTGACATGCGCCTACTGGTATCAATGTGGCAGTATGGTATCGCAATTTCGAACATTTCCGCCAATTCGGCGCTTGACTGAACAAGAGTGCCGCGAGTAGTCCCCGCTTCCCTCCCGGTGCATGAAAAGCCGTGTCAATCACAGTTACCTCGCTGTTTGCATTTCCTCGGTGTCAAGAGCTTGCACGTGCTGTCATGCTTCTCATCGAGAACGACGCCTCACTTAAGTCGCTTGGGTTTACTGGCCGTATTCATCACCACACAAAGAAGTTATGTACAATCTTGGCCAAATATCCCAGGCCTGTTAAGAACGGCCCGCGGACGCGCAAGTTTTGCCAACCAGTTGCGACCGCGGGGGACAAGTTTTGCTGGAGCGTCGCTTCAGCGGGCTCCTTAAAACCTGCGCGCGCGCGCGCGCGCGCGCGTGTGTGTGTGTGTGTGTGTGTGTGTGTGTGTGTGTGTGTGTGTGTGTGTGTGTGTGTGTGTGTGTGTGTGTGTGTGTGTGTGTGTGTGTGTGTGTGTGTGTGCGTGCGTAAGCCCTCGCGCAAAGATGCGGCCGTTTCCGTCACCTGGGCATCGTGGGAAGACCGAGTGTTTATAAACGGCCGTTTTGCTGATGCACAGGGCACTCTCTCAAGCAGTCATGTTAGACTGACACACTCTCTAAAGCAGTCATGTAAGACTGAGACACTCTCTAAAGCTGTCATGTTAGACTGACACACTCTCTAAAGCAGTCATGTCAGACTGAGACACTCTCTAAAGCAGTCATGTAAGACTGGCACACTCTCTAAAGCTGTCATGTTAGACTGACACACTCTCTAAAGCAGTCATGTAAGACTGAGACACTCTCTAAAGCTGTCACGTTAGACTTACACACTCTCTAAAGCAGTCATGTAAGACTGAGACACTCTCTAAAGCGGTCAGGTTAGACTGATGTAGATAATGTAAATAAACCTCTATTCCTCGTTCTCGATGAGATGCAGTCCTTCCCTTCATCAACGTCCTCAGCGTGGATAAGTCGGGCCACGGCATGAGCCAGCTACCTTCTAATTCATGCCCGACTCCAATATTGACAACGGATCACGAGTTTACTGCCCCAATCTTGACAACTGGCTGACAGCGGTGAGATGGACTTAGCGACTTGGTGCTGTGTCTGCGGTGAGTGCTTGGTTCTTGCTAGGCTTCATGTTGTGGTTGTTCTGTTTAGAACAGTAGGGAAGCTAGATTGTTGAGTGATAGCTAGGTTGTACTTTCCTAGCTAGATTTAGCGAGCAGGACCAAGGCAGTAAAGCAGCAATCGTGGAGTTAAGGACACTGCTGAGAGACGAATTGTTGTTTGTTGGTGAGGAACTGGGCCTAGATGTACGCAAGGAAATGCTAACATCGGAATTACTCAATCTAATTTCCGAACAGGCCAGTGAGGAAGAAATTGAAATGGGGTTGGAACTTTTGAAAAAAAGAGAAGAACAGGACAGAGAGAGAGAGAGGTACGCGAGTTAAGAAAAATGCAGCTCTAACTTGAAAACAAACGTATGGAGTTGTCTCAAGGTAGCGAAGGGGCTCTGGGACGATCAAGTGAGGCAGAATCATACCGCATGGACAGGCTATTACAGCTCTTTGAGGTCGGGACCTACATAGGCTTGTTCCTAAGCAATTTTGAAAGGATTTGCGAGAAGATGAACTTCGGCCCGAGTACATGGCCACAGCGGTTACTGTCTATGTTGCCGTGTGAGGCGGTGGATGTAATCGCCAAACTAAGTGCACAGGATGCATATGATTATGCAGAAGTTAAGGCTAGTCTCCTGAAGAAAAACCGCCTTTCAGCCGAAGCTTTTCGGCAAAGGTTTAGGAGCACAGGCAACAAAGATAGCGAGGGGTATCCGGAGTTTGCATACGGCTTAAAGGCCAACCTAGTCGAGTAGCTGAAAAGCGCGGAAGCGTACGACAGCAGAGACATGATCATTGAATGCATTGTCTATAGCAGTTTTACAAAAGCATTCCCAACCTGTGAAACTGTGGGTGCAAGACAGAGGGGATATAAACAGTGTTGAAAGGGCGGCTGAATTAGCCGAAGAGTACACAACGCGTAGAAAGTTGAACGCCGAAGACGAAAATTGGGACGGTCGAAATGGACCGCAGAAACCATTTCCGTTCAAAAAGGGTTCGCAGACTAGGCGATCGGAGCCTGTACACGTGGAGGAAAAGCCCGCAGAAAAGAGCAAGGAGAAACTTAACGGGGAAACCGCAAAAAAGGAACAAAAAAAGAAAATTCGAATCTTTTAGGCCGATCCGCTGTTATAAATGCCACAAACTGGGACTTACAGCTGTAAACTTCGGGAAGCCCAGTGTAGTTTTTTCCTACGTAGAGGAAAAAGACGAGAATATGGAACCTTTGAGCCCATATCTTCACCACCTGCTAGTTAATGGCAGACCATGCCGAGTGCTAAAAGACACTGCCGCCACAATGGACATTGTCCATCCGTCTTACGTGACGGTAGATGACTTCACCGTAGAAGTAGCACGGATCAAACAGGTTGTAGAAGAACACAGCTTGTGTCTGCCCATGGCCAAAGTCAAAATCAGTGGACCATTCGGGGAGCTAGTGACCGAGGCTGCAGTTTCCAAATTTTTGTCACTGCAGTACCCTTACATTTTTTCGAAGAATCAGTTACTGCATGACAAAGGGCTTAAACTGGGAGAGGGTATACTACAGGCATTGACGCGAGGCCAAGCTCGTAAAATCGCGTCGCATTCGGCTGAAAATGCACAATCTGCTCCAGAGGAGGCAGAAAAAGAGATAACTTCAATACCCGAATCCGAGCTAGGGTTGAGGGACAAAAAGCAGTTGAGGAGAGCCTGCCAGTTGACCAGCTCAATGAGAGCGTATCACTTGAGTGTCAATGTTCAAGCCTGCAGGAAGAGCAAGCTGACGCAATCGCAAGCGAGACATGGTCGTTATTATCAGCGGCCTCAAAGAACTTTGATCAGCTCTTACCTGTGGATAGAGAGTCACTAGCAGCCGAGCAAAAGAATGAAGAGAGCTTAGCTAAATTGCATCACACAGCTAAAGAAGGCACTGCAAGGCGCAACGTGACGATACATGAGAGAGGAGGATTGTTGTACCGGCACTACAGAGATCGAAAGGGTAGGATTTTAGATCAGTTAGTCGTACCTACTAAGTACAGGGAGGACCTTTGAGTCTCTGTCATGGAAATGGGTGGTGAGGTCAGCTAGGCATACACAAATCAAAGGAAAGATTGCTTATGGAATACTACTGGCCTTGCTGTTTCAAAGACGTAGCAAACTTTGCAAAATCATGCGAGGCCTGCCACCGCTAGGGTTAACCAGGGGAGACATGGAAAGCTCCACTAAAGGTAGTGCCCTTAATAACAGAACCTTTGAGACGACTTGCAATGCACACGGTAGGGTCTCTACCAAAAACAAAATCGGGTTACAAGTACTTGCTTTCCATGCTGTCGCCGGCTACAATGTTTCCAGAAGCAATCCCTGTAAAAGAGCTCAGCTCCACCGAAGTAGTAGACGCGCTTTTGACAGTGTTTGCACGAGTTGGGTTTCCAGCCGACATTCAGGTGGATCAAGGGTCAGTATTCACTAGCGCACTGACTTCCACATTCTTGCAACAGTGCGGGGTAAAGTTAATACACAGTTCCGTCTATCACCCTCAGTCAAACAGTGTAGAGAGGTGGCATTCAGTGCTTAAGCGAGTTTTGCGCGCGCTCTGTTACGAGCACAAGGAGGACTGGGAGAACTGTCTGCCGGCAACTTGTTTGCTTTGCGAACGGTTCCACATGAAGCGGCAGGGTTCTCGCCAGCAGAACTAGTGTATGGAAGGACACTCCGCTCTCCACCATGAATGTTAAGAGAGATGTGGGAGGAAAGAGGAGAGAGTCCTGCAGTTGTTGGATACGTGCTAAATCTGTTGGAACCGCTAAGCGCAACCCAAGAACTAGTCGGAAAGAACAAGGGAGTAGTTGAAAAGAACGCAAATTCAATTACGACAAGAATGCGAGGCTTCGTGTGTTTAACGCCGGAGACCAGGCAATGATCCTCAAACCTTCAAGAAAGAACAAGCTTGAATTTCACTGGGACGGGCCCGTTAAAGTATTGCACAAACTTTCATATACTAACTATGCTCTGAAAATGCCCGGTCGCAGGAAGGAGGTGAGGATATATCACTGCAATTTGATGAAGCCGTATACAGAGCAGAAAACAGTCGTTAACTATACCATCAAGGAGCACGATGGCACTAGTACCAAGTTTAAGGAGTATAGGGCGACCTCGAACTCTGAAATCGGCCTACAAGAAGCAGTAAAACATTCGGTAAGCTCGCACGCTCTAAGACCCGAGCAGCTAAATAAGCTAAAAGAGGTGTTAAGGGAATATCTCGACAGATTCAGCGATCGGCTGGGTAGAACCGAACTAATAACGCATGAAATAGAGCTGACATCAACCGAACACGTAAGATCAAAGCCTGACAGGGTGTCTCCAAGACAGAGAGAGATTATGGAGGCAGAGATACATCGCATGCTTGAGTTGGTAGTTATGGAGCCCGCTGAGAGTGACTACACGCCACCGCTAATATTGGTAGAAACCCCAAACAACGACCCTCGTCCGTGTGTTGACCACATGAACTTAAATGCTATCACTAGGGATCAGCTGTACCCGATACCCAACGTTGAGGAACGAATTGAAAGAGTAGCGCTGCTAAATACATTTGAACTATAGATCTCGTGCGGGGGTACTGGCAAGTTCCCCTTTCAGAATGTGCCAGCCGCTATGCCGCATTCATCTCACCTGTAGGCACTTTTCGCCCTCTCACACTCAGCTTCGGGCTTAAGAACGCGCCGGTTAGCTTTTCTAAGTTAATGGATATTGTCCTAAAACACTTGCAGGAGTTCGTCTTGCCATATCTCGATGATGTAGCAATCTTTTCGTATAGCTGGGAACAACACGTATCGCACCTCAAACGGGTGTGAGTGAAGCCGGCTTAACGATGAAAGCGGAAAAGTGTAGATTTGGGTGTTCGCAGGTTTCTTATCTGGGCTATGTTGTCGGCCAGGGTACGAGCTGGCCGGCCGAGCTGAAAATAGCCACGATTGGAGAATTTTCTCAGCCGCGCACGAAAACAGACCTTCGTTCATTTTTGGGACTTGTGGGGTACTATCAACAGTACATTCCGAATTACTCGCAAATGGCAAGTCCAATAACGGACGCCCTCCGAAAGGGAGCACCGAGTAGCGTACACTGGGATAAGGACAAGGAGAATGCTTTCCAAAGTTTGAAAATGCTATTGGTTTCTCGTCCTGTGCTTCGCGCGCCAGACTACACAAATGAATTCATAGTTCAATGCGACGCAAGCGACAGGGGTATGGTTGTGGTACTTAGTCAGGTCGGCGACGATAACGAGGAGCATCCTATCCTCTATGCCAGCCGTGAACTAAATGTAAGAGAAGAAGCCTGCAGCGCTTCAGAGAAGGAATGCGCTTGTTTAATTTGGCGATCCAGAAGTTGTTGTGCTACATGTATGGAGCGAAGTTCAGCTTCGTGACCGACCAGTGTCCTCTGACGTGGCTCAATCAAATGTCACACAAAAATGGCCGCTTACTCCAATGTAGTCTCACTCCCCAAGAGTACAACTTCTCCGTTAGATATAGAAAGGGAAAGTTGCATAGCAATGGGGATGGTTTGAGCAGGCCAATTTGAATTCTGCGTTTGAGGGTCCCGCTTAAATTTTAGGGTCACTATTGTTAATTGTGTTAAGCCAAGAAGATCCCCTTTCATTTAGCAGGATTCCCTCCATGATTGCTGAATTTGTCAGCACGAAATTGCTTCAAAAATTGGCATATCGAAATGCAGCATTTTTTTGTTTCTGCACGTATGTATTCTTTGAAGCCTAGCGGGTCTAAAGTGAGAGCCAAGGTACGTCATCTCGGCGCAGAGCTGTGTTGTGGGGTTCGTTTTGCAGTTGCCTGTCCTTGTTGGACGTTTTGGTGTGGTGACATCATTACACAAGTGATTGCTGCGAGCAAGCCATCACCCCCTGGCCACCAGCCGTTCTCTTCCTGCCCAGAGGTTGTCAGCGCTGGACAGTCGAGGTTTTCCGGGCCATGGAGGCGCTGTGAAGAACGGCCCGCTGATGTGAAAGTTTTGCCAAGCAGTTGCGACCGCGGGCGGCAGCTTTTGCTGGAGCGTTGCCGCCGCAAACCTCTAGCCACGGCGTGACTAAGTTGACTGTGTGTCGAGAACAATACGCGCGCCCCCAACTCTCCGTCGCTGGAGCTGAGTTATACGAAGCAGGCTTTGTGCCTGCACTCGCCACCGCCACCCTGGTCTCGAACTCCGTTCCCTGGTCTCGCACACGTCCCCGCACTCGCCATCGCCGCCCCCACGGGGAAGTGCCGCGGGAACGTCGACGAAGACCCCTTCCTACTCACCGTTCTTGAAGTAAGCTCCGAGTTCTGCGAAGACAGTCAGACCCCGGCGGGCTCCGTGAGCCTGTGTGTGTGTGTGTCTGTGTGTGTGTGTCTGTGTGTGTGTGTCTGTGTGTGTGTGTGTGTGTGTGTGTGTGTGTGTGTGTGTGAGAGTGAGTGAGTGTGTGTGTGTGTGTGTGTGTGCGTGTGTGTCTGTTGACCCGCCGTGGTTGCTCAGTGGCTATGGTGTTGGGCTGCTGAGCACGGGGTCGCGGGATCGAATCCCGGCCACGGCGGCCGCATTTCGATGGGGGCGAAATGCGAAAACACCCGTGTGCTTAGATTTAGGTGCATGTTAAGGAACCCCAGGTGGTCAAAATTTCCGGAATCCTCCACTACGGCGTGCCTCATAATCAGAAAGAGATTTTGGCACGTAAAACCCCAAATATTATTATTATTATGTGTGTCTGTGTGTGTGTGTCTGTCTGTGTGTGTGTCTGTGTGCGTGCGTGCGTGCGTGTGTGTGTGAGTGTGTGTGTGTGTGTGTGTGTGTGTGTGTGTGTGTGTGTGTGTGTGTGGGTGTGTGTGTCTGTCTGTCTGTAAGCTCTCGCGCAAAGAGGCGGCCGTTTCCGTCGCCTGGGTATCGGGGGAGGACCGAGTGTTTATAAACCGCTGTTGTGCGGATGCTCAGGGCACTCTCAAGCAGTCATGTTAGACTGAGACACTCTCTCAAGCAGTTATGTTAGACTGAGACACTCTCTCAAGCAGTTATGTTAGACTGATTTACTTTCTCTTGCAGTTATGTTAGACTGATGTACTTTCTCTTGCAGCTATGTTAGACTGATGTACTTTCTCTTGTAGTTATGTTAGACTGATGTGATTTCTCTTGCAGTAATGCTAGACTGATGCACTTTCTCTTGCAGTCATGCAAGACTGATGTAGATACTGTAAATAAACCCCTATTTCTCGTTCTCGATGAGAAGCAGTCCTTCCCTTCACCAACGTCCTCAGCGTGGATAAGTCGGACGACGGCATGGGCCAGCTACCTTCTAATTCATGCATGACTCCAATCTTTACAACGGATCACGAGCGATGGGATTGAGCCCCCCAATCCTGATAGGCCGTGGCGACCACGCCCGGAGCAGCCGCTTTTCGCTATGGCTTGCGGCCATCAACGGCGATCGCACGCACTCATTGGTTGAAGGAATAAAAGAGAGTGAGAAAGAACATAGCTCTGGCTTGATCGCTGCCGTACACTCAGTGGTCAAAAAGTCGCCGTTCATCTAGTGTGGCATTCAGCTGCGTTATACCTTTCGTCCGCGCGAGTGTGCTGCGGACAAGAAAGAGCTGCCGCCATGGTGACGCTGAGGTGACCCGTACCTGCTGTTTGAGAGTGTGAAACTTAGCCGCACGACCGAAGCCTTCTGGCGGGGTAAAGTGTCGTGTTTAAAACGCGATAACACTTCTAATGAGAACTATCCTCTGCGTTTTTATCTGTTGCCTGTTACCGTCGTGTGTGGGGTAGTGGTGCCACTGGTTTATTTTTTTAGTTATCTTCAATATGCGTGGATATGTTTACCAAATCATCCACCGCGGTGGCTCATTCGATATGACGTTGTGATGCTAAGCACAAGGACGTGTGCTCAATCCCGGTTACGGTGGCTGTTTTTCTGAATGAGGATAAAAATGAAAACGCCCGTGTGTCGAGATTTCAGCGCGCGTTAGAGACCCTCTGTATCTTCGGACATTTGAATCGGAAGCCCCCCCACTACGGCGTGCTTCAGAGCATGGCCTCGAACACCTCGCCTCGTCAACGTTTCCCCAACCACACAGCGTAAATTGTGAACTAGATATCACTGTACGTTATGAAGTAGCTCTCGTGAGTTTTCGAGCTAAAAACCATGTTATGCAATAAAGCCAAACTCAAGACGTGGGCTGAGCGAGGTGCCACAACTGGCGTGAAAAAGCTTTAGAGAGCTCAGTCGAGAGCACGAAGATACCGAGAAAACGATCCTGCCGAAGCGCCGCATCCCCAGGATAACCGCTCTCTAACGCGCGGACAGCTGAGCTCGAGGTCGAAGCCGCATAGTCGCTACCTGTTTTGCTTTCTACAAATGTGTGAAATATGAGAATGCTTAATAAGCTGTATCGAATAGGTGCACATATCATGCCAAATAAGCAGTGGTTCTGTGGGTGTGCACAGGTAAGCTTATGACGAAGATCGTGTGTCAGAATTTGTACACCTGCGACAGATATCGCTGAATTATCGTCCTTGAGCTGGGCACCACTTGCATGACAAATCAAAATGCCTATATATAATCGACATATTTAGAAATATTCACTAATTAGCTTTATGATTACTTTAAGGAAAATATTGCAATTAAGAAATTGTTACCGGTGAACCTGCAGAGAACATGCTCGTGAAACGATTTTATGGACGACATCATTTTCAAAATGTTGCCTTCAAGTTTGCCATAAAAATAAAATGCCACTCCACGTACTTAAAAAAATATGGTTCATGCCTGTTTCAGAGGGATCAATGGAACACTAAGTGAAACATGCCTTCACAGAAGCTGTTGCACGTTTGCTTGGTGAACTCACGGCCTGGTGCAGCGGAAGTCGAATAATTTGCGGCTGGCCGGCCGTGCTGCAGGTTTGCTTGGCGAGCGGCGTCCTGCTAACGAGTCGCTTCGGCGAAGGTGCGAGCATTTAGGTACAGCTTAGCAGTGTCTAGGGCTAGCCAGTTTAGTTGCGACGCGCTCAGCTTCAGGAATGCGAGTGGCTCAGTTCGCGCGAAGGCGTTCTCCTTCACGCTGGCGTTCTGCTTCACGCTGGGTTGTCTCTCGCGGTACCAAACGGAGATTCGCCCGTCGAGGCCATTGCCTTTCTGCGCAGCTTAGGGCCGCAATTTTCAGAGTTGGTGCCATCGCCTGCGAAGTATTGGGCAGCGTATTAGCACTGTTGATGCATGTTGAAGCTCCACATCGTAGACGACGAGGCGTCACAGGCTCAGCGGACGAGAAACAGAAAGCATATGAGGAAACTGCGTTGAAACCTCAGCAGAAGGGTTGCACTGCTTACACTAGGTTGCACCACGTTGGAGACGTCTCTGCGAAGCGCTGGCTGTCGACGCCGGTTAGTGTCATGGACTCATGATGCAGTACTTCGCTTAACGGCTACTAGATGGCGGCACCATGCCTGTGAAGAGAGAGTCTATTTTCTTAGTTCGTGCCGACGTCACATCCGTTACAGAAAGTTGATGGTGGACCCCGGCATGGAACACTACCGTCTTAGATTAAACAACAGAGTTTTATGCACTTGAGCACGATAGGAACTGGACCAACAATGAATTTCTGGAACTGACGTCAACCTGAGAACTGATTCCAAGTGAGTCCGCCTTGCCGTCTCCTTGTCTACAAATTGTAAATTGAAGTGTGCGCAGTAAGGAAACCAGTTCATAATTTAATGATTTTTTATCATTATTATATTATTCATTTCTATTTCTCGTTTAAATATTAACTGTTTATTTGACTAATAATGTTGAAGGATTGCAAGTGTGCTTCCTGCCACGCGTAATGTTTATATATTACTTAAAGCCATCGGAGAAACACCCGTTGCATTTGTACAAATGATGTCACAACAGTGGTGGTGTGGTAAATACACAGAATTTCACTATAAAAGAGCAAGTACCCAGAATGTGCACACATTTTATTTAAGTCGAACGTAGGAGCTATTCGCATGAAAAGCCCGAATTTTCGTTAAAACTTTCTTGACCGTTTCTCGGTACAAAACTGGCGGTGTCGAGTCTTTGCAATAAAGGTGTATTATATTAGGATGCGCAATTTCAGCACTCCATAGGATCGGCTTCGCAAATGTGGCAGGCTTCTTTTGATGTAATACATTATTTTCCGCTGGGAGGATATACGCAGAATCTTCTGCCGCCGCTCCCCGTAGCACACACACACATGCTGCCGCAGTCCCCGTCATTCTTACACTGAAAGAGACAAATTCGCGTTAAAGGCCAAAGGTAAAAAGAATGTTACGTTATTGTTTAGATACATCTTCTACTTCTCTGAGATATATGATTGCGTATTGCGAAATAATTGCTATTTCGAGCTACCAGCGGCTGCAGGCTCCGTCGCTGGACATCAGGCTCGTATCCCGGATTTCTTTTCGGGGGAAGGTGGTAAGCTAAGGTAACTTATCTGTGCAAATGAGGGTGGGGGGGGGTACCTTTACTAGTAGAAATGTGAATAACGCCCGCTATTGGCCATAAAGACGCGTAAACCGGCAAAAGAGAAATGGAATAAGGTATATCTCACAGGAGTACTACCTGTGAGATACACTTGTTCTCTACGTGGCAAACAAGGAACCACATCGAATGAACTGGCGCAGGAAAGAAGCGCAGGAAGAACACTGGCAATAACAAATAAACGAATGAAAGTGCAAAGTAATTATTTCTATTATCCTCTTCATCATCATCATCATCAACCTATTTTATGTCCACTACAGGGACGAAGGCCTCTCCCTTTAGTAGATTTCTATAGTAGCATATAACTTCAAAAAAGAACAGCAGTTAGCAACCAAGGCACACGGACCTCACGGGGTTGTGTTACTCCGCCAGACAATCACAGAAGCAAACAAAATCGTTGTAAGGCGGCCTTTTCAAAATGGCGTCATTATTGATACCACCGGAACGTCTGCTGTTCTTGAAGAGTCTTTTCGTCGACGGAAGTAATGAGGTGTGCAACATACATGAACAAAGCTCATGGACTCTGAGCATTTCACTCTTCAAAAGCTTGCCCGCCATGGTTGCTTAGTGGCTATGGTGTTGGGCTGCTAAGCATGAGGTCGCGGGATCGAATCCCGGCCACGGCAGCTGCATTTCGATGGGGACGAAATGCGAAAACACCCGTCTACTTAGATTTAGGTGCACATTAAAGAACCACAGGTGGTCTAAATTTCCGGAGCCCCCGCTACGGCGTGCCTAATTTTCAGATCGTGGTTTTGGCACATAGAACTCCATAATTAATTAAGTATTAAAAAGTCTGCGGTAAAATTCATTGCAGTGCTGAGCCCATTTCATTCATGAAATTTCACTGCCATCTGAAGTGAAACTTGACATTAAGTAGTTGCGGCAAAGCAACCATTTTATTTCACTTCAATAAAGAATTAGGCTTTCACCAATGCACTATAACAGGCGAGGAAAAGCGTATAAAATGACGCGCTAACAATTTTATTTTTTTGGTTACCGCCTGATTGGGTAACAGGAAAAGTTTGAAGGACGAGTTATTTGCAGCCTTGTGGAGGAACACTGGCTGGCGGTTATGAGGGCGTGCCGGGGCTTCACAGCAGAGTTAGTTTTATGGGACTTTATTGGCGTCATTTTTTTCATTGGCTCTGGAAGAATTATAGAGAAATATACAGGGTGTCTATCAACCGGGGAAACCGGGAAAACCGGGACTTCTCAGGGATTTTTAGTAGTCTGGAAAAACTCAGGGAAAACTCAGGGAATTTGTGCCTCTATAATGGAAAATTAGCTGTAATTTTATTGAAAAGGTCGAAAGTCGTGGTAATGCTGGCTCGAGTAACAGAGCGGAATCGTAACGAATCGTCTTTGACGCCCTGTCGTCGGCTGGAGGAATTGCCAGTGTAGAGTCAACGACCGACTTTCCGGATTCTCGATCATTTGGATGGCTTCGCGGCACCACCACGTACCCCAAAGAGTCAATGTATCAGAACGTCTGAAATTTCGGATGCAAGAACTCTTTGCCGTCCGATTTTCCGGACATTCTGCATAACCGCAGGTCCGAAACGGCATTAATCAAAGCCACGACCGCTGCCATTTTGATTACCTCGCCGCCTCGAACCGGCGCTATCGCACGCAGATCCACTAGCAGCCGTAGCCACCACTGCGGCAACGCTACGCCTAGCTGCTTCGACGTTCGCTATTAAGCTGCATTCCGTTCGGTGCCGTGTTTGTTCATTTCTCCGCTGTCGGCAATAATTTTGGCTTCGAAGCTCAGAAAACACAACGCATTCCATAATGCTGGTTCCTGAAAGTTAGTTTCGCCTCAGTACAGTTGTGTAACGCGGTGAAGCATTAGCAAAAGCATTGCGGTGAAGCTTAACAAGCGTAGGAAGGGGCAATTGTCACGGGACACAGTATGTATTCTCTAATTTTACATGCGTGCACCCGCGCTCTACTGTCGCAGTAGGAGCACCGGTATGCCTAATAAGTGTACTGACAAGCATTCAGAGCTTTTCCAGACGTGCCTGCGTCGATTTGAGCCCTTAAGAGCAGTAAAAGACATGCATTTTTTTCAGACTGCCTGATTTTTCGGAAGTTATCGCGGCCCCTAGGGGGTCCGAAAAATTGGAAGTTTTACTGTAAACTGACCACGAGTATGCTTCAAATTGTCTGTAGTGCGAGCGCGCGACAAAAGGAGCACGAGAACAGAAAGGACCAACGCATTGAGGAATGAAGTATGCGGGCGCTTCTTTGAAGGAGCCTGAGCTCAAAAAACACTTGGCTGACGCCGAGATGCAGGTGCGCCTCATACAGAACAAACTAAACTCTTTAAAGCAGTGAAACACAACACTGAGGCGTCGTGCGCGGGCTGAGAGTATATGTCAGGACAGTTAAGGTTGACTTACGAGCTGTTGAGAGAAACTCTTAATTGCGACAAAATTAGGGCATCATACCACTGAGCTTGCAATCAATTAGTATAAATAGCTCAGACTCGAAAATATTTGCTTCTCTATGCATCTATTCTTTATGTGTATTTCAGAATGTCTGACTCGATTTGCAATTTCTTTCGAAGACATCTTATTTGCTGTGCATTTTACTAACCTCTCCCTTCTATACTTTTTTTGAATAACATAAACACTATACTCCTTAGTATTCAAATTGGATTAAGTCGATTCTTTTAAAAAAATTTTCATATGCTTACTAAAGAGTGACAGCATCGGGCGATAGGGTTGCAGCCCGTCTTGACATAAAACATAGTTCTGCATCACTCAGGGAATTTCGCAAAGGCACTCAGGGAAAACCTGGAAAACTCACAGAATTTGGAAATGTCAACTTGGTAGACACCCTGATATATATTTGCGGAACAATCACAGTTCTTTGGGATTACTCGTTTACTGCTCTGCAAAGTGAAGTGCCAAAACCGACTCGTATTGTTATTTGGGATGTTTCGTAATGATGCGTGGCCGCCAGTCCCGTACAACCGCGAAGAGCGCAGGACGCTGGGATTCTAGACGCACTTCGCCCACCGCGGAAGATTAGAAAAACACCTACATAAGGACAGTAGAGAAGTGGCTACGTCAGGCGACTCGACTGATAACTGTAGAAGTGTCATTAAAAATACACAGAATTGCTCTCCACTTCCAGCAGCGTTTTGTCTAAAAAGATGTTGTTCCATAAATATTTTCATAAAGAATGCTTAAATTTGTTAATTTTCGCTTTTCCCTCCTGTTCGGCTGTTGCCTTGGCTTAATTTCTCAGCTCCTTGCGACTCTTCTTTCCATTTGCTAATTTTCCATAAAAAGTGCTGTACAATTACAGAAAAACCAGACGAGGTAACCGTTGACAGTAATATTGCTTAGGGGTTTAAGGGTTATTGCAGGATTTGATGATGAACGCTGTTTCACATTATTTTAATTTGCGCTTTATTTACCCATATCGCGGGTATATGGTTCCGACGATTTGCCAGCGTTGCGGCGAGCCACCACTCGAGGTAATAATGAAGCAATAGGAAAAGGCAAACTCAACTGGCGCTTTCTCCGGCCGCAACTCGTTCCTCAAGGAAACAGACCAGCTAAATACGAACCGAATCTCTTTCCTTATCCCTGGATCCAGTCTAAACAAAGAAGGTTGAACTAACGAGGCTACAACCATGCGCTTGACCGTTGAATAGATGGTGACAACTGAACGCATATCGACTTAATCGCGCGGGCGCCGAATTGATGAGAAAACCGGCCTTCACACCCCACGAGATGTCGATAAATGCCGTCATCCAAAAGGAGTGAAAAAGGCAGCAAATTTTGACCACCGAATAGCTGTCAAGTCTCAACATCGATTTTGCGGCGCTTTAGGAGTGTGTGTGTGAAGATTGGTAGCGTGGGTGGGGTGCCCCCCCTGAGTACGTCTCTGCTGTAACTGCAAAATTGAAAAAACGAAAGATCGTGGCGCCGGCAGTCGACGAAATAGGCATCTAGGAACAGAGCGCTCTTTGTAGTTCTTGCTGTACCTTTAACTGATGTTATTTTTAAACTGCATAAGCTGCGAGTTCGTGGATAAAACAAATTTTGAGTTATATAAGGCCGCGTTAAGCGTGTAACGTGCGAAGCGCATCCATTGCGCGCTGCGTTCGCGTCCCGAATATGGCAAGTGACTGGCCGGCGCAATCTGTCAGGGAGAGCCATGACGAGCGGTGTTGCAATGACTGCAGCACAAGAAAATAACTTTACCAAAAGCAAAGCACCACAGAGGTGACATGGACATGTTTTGCAAGCTTTGTATGAGGAAACTGCACCTTTTGGAGCTCATCTTGTCTCCAATCAATAACAGCCTTTGAGTTCGCCCGCCTATCGCTTACGCTGCCCGCTCAGTACTGTCAGGCCCGGAATGGCATCATAAGCATCAGCATGTCATATCAATTTTGACAGAGAGAAAGAAAGCCTAGAGTGATCAAAAAAGTAAACGCTAACTTGACAGATGGATGTTATTGTGTGGTGACATGGTAGACCTCGAAGGGTTCAAGATTTTCTAGTCGCTAGTAGAAATTACCCTTTATGGATTTTAAAAACGCTTCTTTTCCCTTTACACCCTCCTTTAAACTTGTGTAGCCACCATTGAGCTGATACTCTCCACTATTATGGATACGGGTGCGACCAGCGCCAAACTGAAAAAAGATTACCGCTCGTGTTGGTGGTGAGCGGGTGTTCAGTGCCCCTTCAGTACCCTAGAAGGAGGATGTTACCGTCAACGGTATATTGTCTGTCAAGGTGAGTTCCGAGCAAACTAAACATTTTCTCTGTGATGCGAGTAGTATGTTCTTTAGTGAACTTTAGCAGGTTCATTGAAAGGTTTAACGATATAAATGTAACGTAAAAATTACAATGAATGGCATTTCATCTGTAAATCATTCTGCGTCTCAGTCTATTTTTCATTTCAAGGGGGATATTTATTTTTTTAACAGCGACATTAACGTTCCCACTCTGATATAGCAGTACAATGCAGTAATAAATCATAAATTACAATGATAAGTCTCAGAATGGTATCGAGTCATTCCGCTGCCGTCACTCAAAGCGTATCTACATTTCCTTTCTGACCATTTATGAGCAACATTAGTATTAGCAATATATTCACTGGGTCTGAGCAGTGTAGGAGTTGCAACAGAACATCACGAACGTTTCTAGAGAAATTATGCGTAGAGATACAACTAGATTGCGGAACTCCAACGTGTTTACTACGTGGCCCAGAGGGTAGAGTTTGTTGCTTCCACGTGCACTTCCTGGATTCATATCCGCATCTGCGCGTTCTTTCCGCAACCTGTTTGCGAAATATTTATGTGATCTTTGATTGATTCGGCTTTTTAAGTTCTTGATGTTTATTACTTCATTTCAGAATTAATTGATCATGAATCGAGCATGCTACGAGCTTTTATCACGTGTGTAGCATTCATTGCATAAACAAAGCGATAAAGAAAAGTAAAAAAAAACGGGTTGTGTTATACATTTCAAAAAATGTTGGATTAGGGGTTGCTAGTTTGAAAGCGCAACGGTAGCTCACAATCCTATACTGGAGTACCTTGGTATGCCTACTGCTCGAATTCTTTTACGCGCCTCCGAAGCGCCTGCTGAAATTTCAGCTTTAACTGAGCCCGGCGCATATTATTTGCACAAGATTTACCGCAGCTTTAGTAATATTAGGACGAAGTGTGACATATATAGAATTATATATTTCACAATTAAACCACGTGACAATGTAACACTTCTTTCGAGGAGAAAAGCTTCTGTAGGAAATATTTTCATGCAGGTGCGCATCAGTTCGTGGCGCATAATCAACCACATATTATAATGATAGCGAAAACACGATATTTGGTTCGGCAAATGTATGCTATGGACGCACGCACAAATAAATAAATAATATTGAATGCATATCGGTAATAAGGATAATCGTGAGTGCCATTTTCCAGGACATAATACATAAAATATGACATGCCAGAAACGATTAACGCTGAAAATAAGGCGTTTGCGAACTGTAAGCTTGCAGTCACAGTGCTATCACTTTGATATCTGTCCTGTGTTAATAGATTCTATCACCAGTGCGCCATGTCGTCAAAAATGATTCATCCTTTTCTAATACTGCGTTATCTTGGTTTGATAGCGTGCCCTAGCAAATAAGAAGAATCTGCGAGAAACGAAAAATGCTGTACGATAAGAGCAGGCGCCGTGCTGGACAGCAGGAGAAAAAAACATCACTTACTGGTTTTCTTGGACACCAGTGATTATCGTCATTCCATCTCGCTGAGATGTTGCCGATTCCCTGTGGGAGTGCCCTGGAATGAAAGGACAAAAATTACTCTATTATTTTATTGAAAATTAAGTGATCAAAGAGGCGACGCACATGAATAAAATATTCAGTGCATTTACAACTAGCAACACGTCACATACTCAAAAGTCAACGATAGTTCCTCTAGTTCCTTTCAGTTCTTCCAATCAGTGAATATCCTCCACTATAAAATAAATTCATTCAAAAGTTATCAGCAGGTTTTATTAAGTTTGTAAGTGCTCAACTCATTCATTTAGAGAGTCGCAATATCCAGACAAACGCACGCATACTGTTTTTTGTTGCGGCCTCGTCAATCACCACCATCTTAAGAAGAACATAGCGCCTTTTTCAATGCAGTTAAGGCGATCATTGTTCACTTCTGCTGTGCTGCTTGTGACTTCCGATAGATATGCACAGACGGCACAACCACCACAGTCTGTGCAGTTCACAATGTTTTCCACAAATGCGCGATGGCGCGGTGCTTAGTGCGTCTCACTGCGCATTGCATACTCTGCCCCACCAAAATGTGTTGGAATCAAAGTTGCGTCACTGACATACATTTTAATGGAGAGAAAGCTGTAGCTCGGCGAGAACTCCTATAGGCATAACAAAATTCGTCTAATACAGAAATTTGATTTATGAGGCGACCGCTAAACTGATTTGACTGACATTTGCTGCATTTGACAGCGAAAGCTAAACTGTAGTGACGGTGACGAGAACAATGTTTATGAAGACTGACAATTTCTTGCAAAGTTCTCATAACATGCAAAAGAACAAGAAAAAGAAATTCGATGCACGAGATTGACAAATCCATCTATCAGGAACAAATAAAATGCCGCAGTTCTGTAAACTCCATCTGTTGACCATCGAAGATGGACAAAGTTATTATATGAATGTACGGCTTAGGTGAAATTTTGACGATATTTACGGATGTTTTGCAAGAGTCATGCACACGTATCTGACACATTTCAGAGTGCTGCATAAACAATCAATTTTGTCCGCTTCAAATGCATTATCGGATGGAGTTTATTGAATGATGGTGTATCTTACTGTGATTTATTATAGCGTTACCAACATACTTGATTTTTTCTATCTTATATTATGCAACACTTTTTGTAAAAAAAATACTAAGGCAAAAGCAACTAAATAAAGATATAGAACAACTACCATAACAAATTAATAAGTAATGATAATTATAGAATATTTAATATTGACCAATAATAAGCAAGTGCTTATTTCGCTACCCTGCGCGCGTGTTGCCGAAATTGGTATATTTTAAGTATAGCCCTCAAGTATGTAAATTAATAAAATCGGCTGCTCTTCTATTAACATGTCTATCTTTCTGAGATATCCATATAGGGAAAATGTATCAAGCAAGTATCGTATTGTGAATTTTTATTGAATACACAGCGCATGAGTGCTCTTATAGGCACTATTTTACGGGTGTTATATATATAGGTTGGCTCCCACGAGTATTGGCGGAAGGGCGAACGATCGCTTGGATGGTTGGCGTCGAGCGAAACGGCACAGCCCACTTTGTGCGTTAGGCCCTGCGTCGCGTGGCGGTAGCACAGGTTGTGATAGGACCTGGGGTGATGAAGAGGCTTGGGAAGTTGCCTGATGGTGACTTCGTGATATCTACGGCTTCCGTTGCCGTAACGGAATCAGTAGATAGAGGCACAGAAATAGCAAATGCAGATTCTATCTGATGAAGTAAAACAACGCCCGGAGAGGCAGGTTAAACTTTATTCGCGCTTCAGTCTCAATTTTAGGCGCCCGCTGTCGCGTGTGTGAGATAATAGCTCGGGAATCCAAACTACCTTCTGGCGCACACTTGCTCTGGTTGAATTTGCGCTGAGTTTGCTTAGATGGACCAAATGTGCCGGTTTTTTCTTGCTCATAAATGATGACGTTATCTCCTGCGACACAGGTGACCTGCTGTGGTGGAGGCAGCGTTCCCGATTTTTAATACGCAGAATTATATGGCATTGGTCAAACAATTCCACATGCTGTCTGAAAAGTCCTTTCCCAATGCAGCGTGATAATGACTAGTTTAAGACCATTCTGTGAGTGGTTGTACGGTGACCATTGCGAGTACGGTGACCATTGCGACCCTTTGTCCCCGATAAGAGTAGTTGCGCAAGCGCAAAACATTGTGTGAGCCTGTCTACTTTTGGCCGTGGCCATACGCTATACGCCATTTTCCTTAACCCCACTGTTACGTTGACGCTAACCTAAAACCGTTTATTAAGGCGGTGGTTATGCTGCGCATGGCATCGCGCAAACAAATTAAGTGGAACCTCTCTTAAAGGGAGCTGTCATGTATAAGTGTAGCATTTTGTGGCGGTTGGTGTGGTGCTGAAAGTCTATGTCCGGTAATGTAAATTTGTGCATCTCTCTATTCGTACTACTCACTGATATATTAAGAATTGCCACATGAAACATCAGCATAAGCCCCACACACAAAATTACCACGGATAACACATTCTGCACAGCGCCCGCCATATTATGCTGCGCATATCTTTTACAGTTTCCGTTAAGGGATGTTCCACTTCAATTTTTGTCACTTCACGCGGGAACGGTGATAAACGAAGCTAGTTACGAATTTGCGTAGTTCTAATTATCATTACCAGCAATTCTAATTACCAGTACTCACGTACGGGGCAGAAACATGGAGGCTTACGAAAAGGGTTCTACTTAAATTGAGGACGACACAGCGAGCTATGCAAAGAAGAATGATAGGTGTAACGTTAAGGGATAAGAAAAGAGCTGATTGGGTGAGGGAACAAACGCGAGTTAATGATATCTTAGTTGAAATCAAGAAAAAGAAATGGGCATGGGCAGGACACCTAATGAGGAGGGACGATAACCGATGGTCACTAAGAGTTACGGAATGGATTCCAAGGGAAGGGAAGCGTAGCAGAGGGCGGCAGAAAGTTAGGTGGGCGGATCAGATTAAGAACTTTGCAGGGACAACATGGCCACAATTAGTACATGACCATGATAGTTGGAGAAGTATGGGAGAGGCCTTCGCCCTGCAGTGGGCGTAACCAGGCTGATGATGATGATGAATTGGGGCCCACTGGCTGTGACGTCCTTTTCCTGAGATGTGGACTGGACGACAACAGGCAGGAGTGCTCTTGTTTGTATTTTGTCATCCTATTTCCTGCTTGGTGCATGCAGCTTGCACTTATGCGAATAAAAGTTTCATAATTTTGATTACCTTTTTTTTTGTTTATGGGTGAGGCCTCATAGGTCCAAAAAAGGGAAGATATACGAGCGCTATGAAAAATTTCAAACACAGCCATTACTTCGTTTTGTATATCTACAGTATGTCCCAGCTATAATACACCAACATTTAAAGATATGGAAATGCCACCTAGCTGGACTGAGCCAAGGCAATGTTGTTTACAGTCGCTCGGAGATACTCAGAGTATTTTTCGCATTCAGCCTAGTTATATAATTAGCCTTAATAAATAATCAACCTCCCAAATATTATAATTAGATGAAAAATGTCAATTAGAAAATTCCTTAATTGAACTGAATTGAGTTCTGGCGTTGTAGGAACGAAAACCACCGTTTGATTATGAGGCACGCCGTAGTGGGGAGCTCCGGATTAATTTTAGCCACCGGGGGATCTTTAACGTCCGCCTAAAACCGGGGACATGGGCTATCTTGCAGTTCGCTCCCATCGCAATGCGATCACCGCGGCCGGGGTTTCATCCCGCGGACTCGTGCTTCGCAGCCCAACGCAATAGCTGCTAAGCCAACGCGGGGGGTGAGAAAATTGTAGAGCAACACGAAAAACTCTAGATACAGCTTTGTGTTGCTCAATACATGCTTCATAGAAGTGTTTTTCTGAGCGTGAAAGAAGCCCGTTAATATACGCAAAGTGCCTCGCACTACCAGTTGCACGAGAATTGTGCGTGTAGCCGTTGGCTTCTTTCATGCTCGGAAAAACACCTATCTAGCACGTATTGAGCAACAGCTCAATACGTATGGGGCTGTATCGGGAGTTTCTTATGTTGCTGCACACTTTTCTCATATACACTTTTAATATAATTTTAATATTTAAGAGGTGATTAATAATTAAGGCTAATTATGTAAGTAGGTGGAACGCTAGATATGCTCTGATGATCTCCAAGCGAAGACAAACACACATTACCTTGGTTCTGTCGACCTACGTTGATTTGTATATACTTAAATGTTGGTGTACGATAGTTGGGGCTCCCTGTAGGTTTAGGAGAACGCCAATATATCACACTCTCATTATTCAGGAAGCACCATTAACGGCTTCATGGACAAGCTACCCTAATTTAGAACGCATGCGTGCACAACGCCAGGCAGAGATTGGACCACTAACGCTTTTAGTTGGGCATAGGCTACAGATCATGGAAACATTGAGAACTGTTAATGCTGTAAGCTCTGTGACAGTCGTGCGTCATGGAAGAACCATACTTTTACCCCATATCAACAATATATTGAGTTCTCAAAGCCCTAATGTGAATAAGTGATTTTTGTACCTAACCATGCTATCCATAGCACCAGCAACTCCTAACGCTGGGTAAGAGAAGATCTATGAAGGTGGAAAATGCCCCTTGCTCTATAGCCACTACCATGTCCAAAATTGTGCCTAGTGAATAAAGGTTCGAATAAAAAAACAACTGACTAGCAATGCCGGCCCGGCGAAAGTGGATGTTCGGCGAAGCTGTCGGGAACCATCACTGCCACTGCTGTAGAGGGTATGCAACGCTTTATTGCTTCAGTGTAATGATAGTAATGGTAATTTAGAGTGATGGTAATTTTCGCAACACGTCGCCGCTGGTCGTATTGGCGTTTATGTTCTCTTTGCCGCTCCTCGGGAGTCCTAACCATGTGTTGTCTACCCCTAGTGATGCTAGAAGAACAATGAAATCGGTTGCTAGGCTGGTTCTTTCATATATTAAAGGCTAGTGCAGGGTATGCGGAGAGCGCTACCTGTTTTCAATTCTTATCAGGAGTGCCTACCTGACCCCACGTGGGAGCGACCCGCTACTCTACAGGCGCGAGCGGTAGCGTACTTGAGGACCTAAATAACGCTGCCTGTCTGTCTGTGCCTGATTATCAATGAGGTGGCTCGGATGCTTTTCTTGTGCTTGTTCTTTATAGAAACGAATGCCGTGTGGTATGCTCTATGCGTGACAGGAACGTATATATATATATATATATATATATATATATATATATATATATATATATATATATATGCATATCTCGCTTCAATCGCTGAAGGTTTTGCTTCTCCGTGAAGAGTCGCCGCGAAAAATCCCGACCAGCTAGAGGCTAACAGCTTCACTTTAATAAAGGAAGGCTGATGACATGGCCATAGTAGTGCCGAAAACACGCGTAAATGCCAGCTTTTCTTCTAATTTTTGTAGCTAAGGCGTACAGGACAAAAAAAAAAAAGAAATCCAGAATTTTTTTAACGCGGTGGACCTTTCCTCTTCCCGTTTTTTGTCCTTCTTTTTGCGAGTTTCAATCATTTCTGTGGTGCCTATGTCTTTGGACAGTCATTTTTTCCTCGGTAAATGATTTCAAAATCCTTTCGTCGCGTACATACCTTAGTATGTTTGTTTTTAGAATTGCGCTTGACGGTTTAGCGTTGTTTTAGCGTTACAACTGTAAAGTACTAGCGGCTAGCACTCTAGTCCAGTTAAAAGAATTGCTAGTAATATCGCGTGTCTTCGCCAGGTGATCATGAGAGTAGACCACTGTAATGCATTCTTGGTCCATGTACATATTGTGTACGTGGAGCCAATCAGGTAGGGTCTTTAGTGTTGGCAAATGGTTGGAGGAATGTAGCAGAAACGAAATTTTGCTTGGTTGTTTGGTCTTCGGATGCTTGGGGTCTACTCAAAACGCGAAATTATTAACTTCATGTTTTCAAATGCTGTATCTCCATTTCGTGAAGTTGCAAAGTAAGCCTATAAGACAAGTTTATATTGTTTGCAACAGAAATGCAATGTGGTGGTGGAGTACAGGTAGGAATTCCGCTTTAGATCCGTTTCTTTCGTGGTTTAGGCGCACGTAAGTCGCGGAAATTCCTTAATCTATTTTTGTTTCCGAGGTTTCAAGAGTGACGTTTTGAGGAGCCTTGATGGGAAAGCGATGTTAAAAAGATAGCCTGCTACCTGCACGACCGATTCGTATCGCAGTAATGTATATTTAAGTACAAATATTGGTGAGCCCCTACTTATGCAATGCGCACTTAAGGTTAGTTTCTAGCATAAGAGAAGAAAAATCACACATTCTTCACTCCTGCTTAGCGGATTAGGGTTTTAAATGCTAAAATATTTTATCTCTTATATTGAGAAAGGATGAACAAAAGAAAACGGGAAGCAAACGTCTGCATTGTTTTCGGGAAATAGAAGGAATAATCGCGTATGAATGACAAGGTAAAAATTCGGAAGAGACACCTGAGACTGCTCATGCTTTGGAATGCGGTTGCACTAGAGCACCTTTTGTTAAGCGTATTCGATTAATGTTTTCGACATGCAATAAATTTCTTTCTGCTAATTCGACGTGTGTGTATGCGTATATATTGGCCACAGAGAGGCGCATTTTATACACTCATGACGTGGCGTCGAGAGTCCATCGCAGTAGACACAGCACCGATGAAGTGCGAAGAGCAAGTGGCGCGCGGGAGGCAGCCCGCCCATTTGATACGCTCGGAAAAAGAGCACGTGACAACACCACCTGTTCTCCATTAGCGGCGCCGTCTAGTGGCCCTTCACGCACGCACAAAGCAACACCGTCGCAGACGACACGTCACAGCCAACCAGATGGCTGCGACGTGACGTGTGCGATGACGTACACACTAGGCGCACCTTTAGTCAGCCAGAACAGTGGAGCCACCGCGGCGGCGGGCAAGCGTGATTGTCTCCCACCCCGGATGTCGGGCTTCGCTTCCCACCCAAACCTAAATGTTGAAAATTTTGTTTCAATAGCTAAAAATTTACTTTGTTTACAGGAACCTCTCTGAGAAATTTGACGCCAACTGGAGCATTTATGACGTCTTTTTGCTCTGCGCCGTCGGCCATTTTTGTAACCATCGATCGGTCACGCCGCAAACTACGACTACATAATGGACCATATTCTGCTTTCGCGTTTAGAACTTTTGGATCGTATTTCGTGGTGACAAGACATCATTCTTACTAAATGCAAGTAAATCCTACGGACATAGTTTAGAACGATTGCTATAAGTGAACTCAGAGTCATATGAAAATGAGAGACGTTTGAAAGCATGAGAGGATACTTCACAGAGCGACTCCCAATAAAACACAACAGCTCCCATGCTGTGCTGTATACTAGGCGGTAACTTGTGGTCGCGGAAAGGCGTGAAATATATTCTTAGTTTCGTGTGTCAGTGTTGCTTATTTTTTTCAGTTGTGTTTTTTAAAGGTTGCTGCAGCGGAGATTTCGCATTTGGAATGGCGAACCTTTTAGCAATTATAACGCATTGGAAAATGAATTCTTAAACACGTGTGAGTTCTTAAGTCGTATAAAATGTCATCTTTTTTGTTTTTGGTGTCCGCCATACAAGGATCCCTAGGTAATCGGCTATCGGCACAGTATAGCGATGGTGGTTGCGGTGGTGACTAATTGCGAGCCTCTTTTACGTAAAGGAATGTCGGGAAACGGCAACCGAGCGTTACTGTGGATATTTGTTATTTAGTCGATTTCCCTCCCGCCTTCGACATTTTCTGAAATTGCCATCGCGGGTAGGTATGTGTAATTGTACGGAGCAATGTGCTATCTAAGCAGCCGCAGTCTGACCACCACATTCAATTGTAGATTCCATACCAGCGATAGAGCGGGGTCACATCGCGTTTTCCTAAAAGCACAGAATGCCAGGACGTATGCCGAAGGGAACTTATAAGATGTCACTCTTATTGGCCGGAAAGGCTGATGATTTGGGAAGCATGTAATAGTAAAACTACGCCATTAGGGTTTAACGACAGCTGAAAGACTGAAACAACATTCTCACAACGTGGACGTTCTGAGCAGCATACTTACAAGGATGCAGATATGCAACACGCCAGGAAAACAATTAAGATGAAGGCCCTTCTCATCTTCGAAATTGTGTTTCCTTGGTTCCAGAAACAATGCTTTCGAGGATCTTGACTGCTGCTTATATGTAAGATAGTACTGACGTATATTGCGCTCTACGTGTGCGCTCCAAGTGTTGAAGAAAAGTCGAAAGATAACGTAAGCAACTCGACGATATCTAAATATGCGGCAAGAGTGCATTGCTCTTTAGTACACCGCCTTTTCAATAGCCGGGGAAAGACAGCGGGGAGGGGGCGAACATCAAAAAAGGAAAAGGTCGAGTTAAGCCGCAGCCTTCCACGAATTGGTAGCTCAGTGACTGGAAGTTCAGTGACTTTATGGAAAATGATAATGTAACTATCTACCAACTTAGAAAGTAAGCTGCAACATCTAATTATGTTAATTTGAAACCTTCGGCAGACGGAAACCTGCAACGAGGCCTGTAAGAAAGACATGTTTTACACACTGAATTATGCACAAACGGTTAATTTTGCGGTTAAAGTAGTTGAAGACAATATTTCAGTTTTCGCAGCAGCGAAGCAGCTGCAGCTTAAACGAAGTCTGGTGAATAGTGCTTTATTTCCTGATTAGCTTAAACGTCGAATGTAAGATACACGGAAGCTCCCAAAGTCAAAAGGAATGTACTACACTTTTACATGCGAGCTTTCTTGGGTATGATTTTCAGGTGCCAAGTTAATCACACAGTTATACTGAAAATTGACAATCTCTTAGGTATTTATCGAAGAAAAAAGTAAAACGAACATGCGGCGAGGAACATGTAGCATACATGTCTTAATTTCTTGCTGTTCCTTCACCACTGACATATATTTCAGAACAACGGAGGTGCAGTACAAGAGCAACATTTGGAGGCATTCGCATAACACCATTCAATTGCCTACATACTCGTGAAATCTTAACACATTATTACAGTTTGATTCTTGTCTACAAATTCGTCATCTACAGAGGTTGTGGATAGGAAAAAGAAGAAAGCTCACCTTTGTTTCGGTGGTGATCGTGGTGGTACGAGAGATGCGAAGCAGTCACCAGCTCATTATGTTCACATTATGGATAACTGGTCCGTAAGGACGAAAATGAACAACAGTTGTAGAAATAACACGAGATACATTAAGCAAAACAATGAATTTCGCTGCGTATTAAATGCCCCGCATGAATTATTCGCCCTCTGCGTCAAAAAGACAGATCTACACGCTTTTCTGGAGTAGTCTGTTTAGAAGCTTCATTTGCTAAATACCCCGTCACAGACGTACCTTCGAACAGTACGCGGAAATCATCAAAGAGGGAATTCTGGGGGACAAGGTAGGCAAGTCTACCTATGAACTCTGAAATTGTAACCGCGAAAGCACTTACAATTATAGCCCCGAGGGTAGAGCGAATGATGCTCCGACGAAGAAAAATAGTGATCCCTGAAGACCAAGGCTCGTTTTCACAAACCTTCTGGTTCGTATGTGCTATATGACTATGTTGAACGTGCTCTGCTCTCCATGTTGCCAACTTGTTCGACATACAGCTCTCTATGTTTTTTAATAATCTTCCGTGAGCGTTGGCCGACAGGATGGCAAGCGCCATCTTGCAGAGTTGATCCGTGAAAGTAGCGATGGTAGGCGCATGCGCACAGAGTGTCCTCCTGCGAGAACATCGTAGGCTAGACTATCCTGCTCACCATGGGATGGTCCCTGCTGCTTATCAGCTTATCTGTCTCTTGCGAACGGCTTATTGCAACAGATTGGGTACGCATTACAAGTACGGAATACAATAGTCAAGTTGCATCAGTAAGGTGGTTAGCTGGCCCACTTGGTAATGCATCTTAACATGGGCAGTGCGAAACAACAGAGACGATAGGAAAGAAAACACAGACAAAGCGCTAAGTGTCAATTGTGGATTTTACTGAAAGAACAGAAAAATATAGTTTCTATATAGGCCTGTCTTTTTCCCGTAAGATTCTCAGTTGAAAGCCAGCGCTGTGTCTGTGCTTTCTTTCGTCTATGTTGTTTCGCACTGCCCACGTTAAGAGTTCAGCTATGTGGCGCTTGCTCAAAATAACTTGTCTGCATTTGTGCAGGCTTTCAAAATCGATAATTAGCGGCGCCAATCACAATGAAATAGCCTACCAGACCACGATGGAACAGAAGGATGCTGTGCACGCTTGCGCCTACTGTCGCTGCAGTCGCAGATGCACGCTATGAGACAGCGCTGACAATCGTGTTGGTCGGTAGCTTTCCGAGATGATTAAAAATCATGGAGAAGTGTACTTCGGATGGCGACACTGCACTCTTGATGCCATGCATGGCGATTCCGGAGGCATCATCGTCAGCCTTTATTGTGAGAGAAAAAGAATTCACGTGAATAAAGCTGGCCTAACGTGTTCTAAGTATACGTGTTTGTCATCGCTTCAGCTTAGATATTGGATGTGAAATCATATTGACATATGAGAAACGTTGTTTTGTGATATCTTCATTATTATAGACACCCCATAATGAATAAGCGACTAGGGCATTCCCAGTACATACCCCTACAAGTAGACCTCTTCTGCGACAAATTTCCATATAATCGTATCACTGTCACAACGCAATTGTACTTACTTTCGTTTATTAACTCATAAAGTCACTGAGCATCCGTTCAGTCTATCAGAGATGGCGTGCCATTGTCTGACTATACTGTCACGTGGTAGTGACGGTGAAGAAATAAGGAAAACTGGCAGTTACAAAGCGGGTGTCTTATTGGGCGAACTTGTGCCCTAAAATAAAAAAGGCTACAATTCAAGAACGGCGACAATTAAAACACAGTCGGCGATCAGCGAAAATGTGATCAACGGTTCAAGCGCGTCGGCTTTGATACGATACATCAGTCATCGATTCTTCCAGAGTAATCCGTCGGACCAGCGTGTATTCCACAATGTGTTACACCATTCCCGAAGTCCATACATATGATTAGAGAACACAAGGTTCGGTGACAACAGACAGGGGATACAACCATCGATAACATTACAGAAACTTGATCTCGCAGGTTCCAAAATAGCATCGCAATAGTTTCTCACTCTTCATCCTCACCATCATAATCATACTGGTTACGACAACTGCAGAACAAAGGCCTCTCCCATACTACTCCAACAACGCCGGTCATCTACTAATTGTGGCCATGTCGTCCCTGCAAACTTCTCAATCTCATCCGCCCACCTAACTTTCTGCCGCCCCCTGCTATGCTTCCCTTCCCTTGGAATCCAGTTCGTAACCCTTAATGACCATCCGTTATCTTCCCTCCTCATTACATGTCCTGCCCATGCCCCCCCCCCATTTCTTTTTCTTGATTTAAACTAAGATGTCAGTCGCATCGGGGTCCAAACCCAAACACGGTCCGCGGGCTGGCACTCGTCGTAGCGTCGTCGGAGGTTTTACTGTCGGCTCTCTGTACGCTACTATTTCTTGATGCGTAGGCGGGCGAGCTGCCGGGATTGTTGGGCGCGCTGGAGCTGGTTGGCAACGTCAATATTCTCATCGTCGGTGACGTGGGGCAGCATGGCGTTGAGTGTTGTTGTCGGGTTCCTGCCGTAAACCAGCTTTAACGGCGTGATCTGTGTTTCTTGCAGCGCCGTGTTGTAAGCGAATGTTACGTAGGGCAGGACGGTGTCCCACGTCTTGTGTTCGACGTCGACGTACATTGCTAGCATGTCGGCTACGGTCTTATTCAGGCGCTTCGTAAGACTATTCGTCTGCGGGTGGTAGGCAGTTGTCCTCCTATACCTTGTCTGACTGTACTGGAGAATGGCTTGGGTGAGCTCCTCTGTAAAAGCTGTTCCTCTGTCGGTGATGAGGGCTTCTGGGGCGCCAAGTTGCCACAAAATGTTCTCGACGAAGAATTTCACCACTTTCCCTGCGCTACCTTTCGGTAGAGCTTTCGTTTCAGCGAAGCGGATGAAGTAGTCCGTCACGATGACGATCCACTTATTTCTGGTTGTTGACGTCGCAAAGGGTCCCAACAAGTCCATCCCGATCTGCTGAAATGGTCAGGAAGGAGGCTTGATCGGCTGTAGTAATCCCGCTGGCCTTGTCGGTGGTGTCTTGCGTCGCTGACAGTCTCAGCGTGTCTTGCCGTAAAGGGCAATACCGGTGATCAGCCGCGGCCAGTAATACCTTTCTGGTATCATCGATAGCGTCCGGGAGAATCCGGGGTGCCCAGTGGCAGGGGCGTCATGCAGGGCGTGCAGAACTTCTGGTCGCAGCGCTGAGGCAACAACATGAAGGTAGTTGGCGCGGACTGGTGAGAAGTTCTTAACTAGTAGGTAGCCCTTTGCGGCTTGAGCTGGCACGCAGTGGCGCTAGAGGCTGACGGCCAACGCGGCCCTGGGGATCGCTAAGCTCAAACCCATGGTGGTCGGTATTCCTGTAACACCCGTAAACCCCACAAGCCCAAGTGATGGCGAGGCATTCCTTTTCGGTCGTAGAATATTTGCCTTCCGCTTGTTACAGCGACCGGTTAGCGTAAGCCATCCCCCGTTCAAGTCCATTTTTCTTCTGGACTAGAACAGCCCCGAGGCCTAGGCTACTGGCGTCAGTATGGAATTCTGTATTGACGTACTCGTCGTCGTTTGAGTTGTTCAAGTGCGCCGGCCTGCGGGGTTTCCCACTTGAATTCAACATCACATTTAGTTAGAGGTCTCAATGGCTCAGCGATGCGGGAAAAGTCCTCGAGAAAGCGCCTGTAGTAGGCACACGTGCCTAGGAAATGTAAGAAGAGAAAAAAATTCGTTTCTCGATGCAAGGAGTGAAGCAAGAGCTTTTCGATGGACTGATATGAAACCCACCGAAGACTGGAGCTAACTTCTTGGCAAAGGGAACGGCGACTGAGAAAACTCTACAAATGCGCACCGCAACTTACAGTTACTGGTAAATGTTCGTTGCATTTGTTTTGTCTTCATCATTGATCTAGATTAGGTGAATGTGTGTTAGTGTTCTTGAGTTTCTTGTGTTTGGTTTAAATTGTGTGTTTTTGCCTGTCTATAAATGTTTTGTTCTCTCCATCTCCCGACTCTCACTCCTTCGCTGTGTTCGCCTGAGTACAAAAGGACAAACCGGCTTGTATATCCCATCGACAACTTCGCGCCGGCGGCGAACGGCTGACAAACCATGACAAATGTACTTTGTTTAAAAGTAGTCTCGTTGAGCATTTAGAGATTTGTCCCACTGACTAACGAGTCGCGTGATTTCCGTCTCATAAAACTCCTCGGGTAGCTTCTTCAAGATCTCCCTACCTGACTCTTTCATGTCATCGTGCGACACGAATCTGGTTCCCTTAAGCTGTTTTTTTTTCAATTGCCGCAAAATGTGGAAGTCGCAAGGCGGCAGGGCTGGGCTGTATGGTGGATGTTGCAGCGTTTCCCACTTGAAGTTTACCAGTATACCACGGAATATGAACATTCTTGTAGCCTCAAAGCCCATCGACCAAGCCGGCCTCTAGGATCTTTTAGCAATGAGACCCAGTAGAGAACATGATGGTCAGTGACTACGGAAAAAGGGCGACCGTAAAGGTAAGGACGGAACTTCGCAACCGCCCAGACAACAGCAAGGCATTCTCGTTCCGTAATGGAATAGTTGCGCTCCGATGGTGCTAGGAGGCGGCTCGCATAAGCAATAACGCGATCCTGGGCACGCTGACGCCGGGCTAAGACGGCACCTACGCCATGACCGCTGGCATCTGTACGCAATGCTGTAGGGGCATCAGGGTCGAAGTGGGCGAGATTGGGTGGTTAGGTTAGAAGAGTAACAAGACGAGGGAAGGCAGTGGCTTCTGAAGTGCCCCACGAGAATTGTACGCCTTCTTTCAAAAGATTAGTGAGGGGTCTAGCAATTATCGCAAAATCTGGAGCAAAACGACGAAAGTACGAGCATAGTCCTACAAAACTTCGGACGTCTGCGGCTGTCTTCGGAACCGGAAAATCTCGGACAGCGCGAGTTCTGTCGGGAGCAGGCTCCGCTCCGGAAGCGTCAACGAGATCGATGGCCCAGAAGAGTAAGTTGGCAGTGGCGAAAACGACATTTGGACGAGTTAAGTTGCAGCTTCGCCTTTCGAAATATATTAAGCATAGTTGTTTGACGCTCAAGGTGAGTTTCGAACGTTGGCGATAAGGCGATGACGTCGTCGAGGTAGCAGAGGCATGTGCACCATTTCAAAGCTTGGGACAAGAAGTCCATCATACGTTCAAAGGTGGCAGGGGCACTGCATAATCCAAAAGGGCATTACTTTAAATTGGTATAGGCCATGGTATAGGCGTCAGGAGGCTCTGCGAGAATCGACAACTCAAGGCGAATGGTACTGGCAGAGCATTCAATAAAGGCAGAACGCACGGATAGAAAGTCGAGGCCGAGAATTGGGTCGTGGGGGCAATGAGAAATCGCGGTGAAGAGCACAGGTATGGCGGCCGGCGATGCTGACACGTGCCGTACACATTCCTATGATAGGCACAGTACCGCCATCCGCAATGCGGACGACGCTTGCCGACGCTCGGGTGAGGAGCTTTTTGAGTCGTCGTCGGAAGGCAGCACTCATAATAGAAAGATGTGCGCCTATATCGATGAGTGCAGTGATAGGATAGCCGTCAATGTCAACGTCAAAAAGGTTTTGGTTCGTAGGTAACGTGAGCAGAGGATTTGAGGGCAGGGTCGACAACGCAGTTTCCCCTCCAGAAGCTGAAGTACCTAGTTTTCCGGCTGGGTCCAGGAGGCGATTGTTGGCGAAGAGAAGCGGTGGCGTTGGGGCGAACTAGACTGATGGAGTCGAGGTGAGGGCGAGATGCTGTAGCGAAAGTTCGGAGCAGGGGCATCAGCGGCAGTGGGTTCCCAGCGGATGACAGAGGGAATAGAACGTCCAAAGGTGCGGGAATAAGTGGCGGTGTATGTCCGAGGAGGTGGTGGCCATCGGTTGCGGCAGTGACGAGCGACGTGGTCGATGCGACACCAGTGGAAGCAGATCGGCCTGTCATCAGGGGTACGCCTTTCGGACGGGTTGTGGCGAGATATGGCAGAATAAGACTGCTGGGGGCGAGCAGGCCCGGTAGAATTCTGGGGAACTCTGGGCTGAGTCGTTGAACACACGGAGACCCATGTTCTCAAATTCGTGTCTGACTACGGCCTGAATCATCGCAATATTGGTTGCTGGCGGATCTGGAGGCGTTGCGGCGAAAGCTGGCCAACAGGCGGCCTCGTACTCGCGGCGAACAATACGTGTGATGCCGTCACAGGTGGTGGCCTCACGCGGTCGACCCTCACATGTCAACGTAGCAGCAGTGTTGGGTGGCCGCGTGATATGGTGTGCGATACGGCGGCTCTTAGCTTGTTCAAGGCGACGACATTCTTTAATGATGGCGTCGATTGTCGAGACGTTGCCGAAAACAAGCAAACTGAGAGCATCGCCGGTGATGCCTTTTAGAACCTGTGACACTTTATCTGCTTCAGACATAGCATCATGAGCTTTGCGGCATAGAGCCAGGACGTCGAGGATGCACTAAACGTACAGCTCTGTAGATGTCTGAACACGAGACGCAAGAGCCTTTCTCGCGGGAACCTTGCGGCCAATGGGGTCGCCGAACAGTTCCCGTAGTTTTCCTTTGAAACCTTCCCAACTGGTTATTTCGTCTTCATGCGTCTGGTGCCACACGCGTAGGGTGCCGCCGAGATAAAAGATGACATTGCGGAGCATGATGGTTGGGTCCCACCTGTTATTAGCGCTGGCATATTTATATAGGTCGATCCATTCGTCAACGTCTTGTCCCTCCAGGCCAGAAAACACACCAGGGTCGCGTTGTTGGGCAACCGTGACGATTGGAGCAGTCGGACAAGGCGAAGCCGTTGCAGAGGCGGTCTCGTCACCGGAAGGCATGGTGACAAGCTCGATGTACCGACCACTCCGGAGTTCCGTGGCGAGGACGGGGATCTGTCAGCTCCACCAGAATGTTACGTGTATAAAGACACAGACGGAAGAGGCTATTTACAGGCTATTTAGAGGTTATTTACACTGGACTGGAGCCGAGCGCAGGCCGACATTCGCTCGCGCCAAGGGCACAACCGACATCGTCGTCATCCTCGCGGCGGCTCGTCTCTTGAGTATCTCCCGATGATATCGTGATAATTTATATATATATATAGTCAAGTCATGAGAAATAATGAATAGTAAAAATCAGGACCCTCGGTTAACCCCCTCTTCTCTCTCTCTCTCTCTCTCTCTCTCTCTCTCTCTATATATATATATATATATATATATATATATATATATATATATATATATATATATATATATATATATATATATATATATATATGTAGATATCAAAATACCATCATAAAGCAAGAGCCTGGCATACACAAGATGAAACTCCATCAGGCTACACGAGCAAGATGGCTTTTTAACAGTGTAAATTCTTTGTGAGGTAGTAAATGAAAGGGTTGCTAACAGGTACACTATCATCCCGCGCAATCTGCGCTGCGTCTATGATTATATCAATGGTCTACTCACGCAATAGCTTAATTACGCATTATCACTGAAACAGCAGTGTGAATCAGCAAACAAGCTGTCGAATGGCTCGAAATTACAACCGGAGACGCTGAAATTCCGTACACAAAATTAGAAATGTTGAAGACATGGCATGGGGAAAGTATGAATGTGGAAGCAAGCTCTTCATTGCAGTATTTCTCAAATATGTGATCGAATTGTGAAAACCAAGTGTACGTTCTTGGGGAAGGCCAGAGCCGCCGTCAATTATTAAAAAGTCTTCTCCATTTATTTCGTAACCTTTATGTTTATGTACTAGAATATGTTATGCTATTTGCAGTGGTTTGTGAGCTCTATCCTGTGTCACGCAAGATGTTCATAGCGAAAAACTTACTGCTCCAGCTGCTTCGTGCCAGCTTGCCCGAAACCTTATGCGTGGAATGTGTACTACTTGCGGACCTCTCAATGACTGTGCGACGAATTGCGAAACGAACACGTGTTATTTAGCAGAGCTGCTTCACTGTTTGTAACAGCTTTCTTGTTCTTGCTTCCAAAAAGGGCGCTGAGCAAGAAGAGTAGATTGTCCAGTAAGTAAGCGGTTTTAATGTCTTTTAATAACATGTCGACCACATCAATTCTGAGAATAATAAAAACATGCGTTTGCAAAGCGGCTTTATGCTCTAGCGTGTCAACGTGTGTCTTCATTTTTTTAAAGGTGAATGAAAATAAAATTTTACTATCGCCTAACTGTTTGGTAAAGCGTGCTATACGTGATTGCTGGTTTCCATACAACATTTAAATGCTTGAGAAACTTCCACCAAAAGATTGTGTAATTTTGTTATTGCTAACCTTAAATAGCAGACTAGGAGACACATACACCCAGTTGTTAGAGAATATGACGCAAATTTGAGACCATGACCTCAACGATCTTGAGTGCGCGACAGGCGCATTTGTTGTCGGAGGTCTTACAGAGCAGTCTTTCTTATAATTAAACGCCACCATTAACGCGAAACGATGAAGGAGGCGTTTCATTTTCAAGTTAATTTTGCCAGTTTTACAAGATGTGTCCGCTAGTAGGTATTTAAAAAGTAAGGTTTTGCGCAGACGCCGGTCTTTGGACTTCAAGGCAGGCTATCTATGTGCGTGGTCAAAATATCATTTAATTTGCCCTTTAAAGACTTCGGCTGCTTTCTTTTTTTACAGATCACAGAATATTCAAAGTCGCATTACCCAAACTCTGCGAGCGCAGTATAATGTCGAAGTTTAAGAAGCTGCACAAGTAAAGAAATACGAACGCAGATGGTCTCTTCGTATGCCGCTTACGCTAGTGAAGAAATTGCAAACCTAAAACATGAGAAATAAAAAAAAAAAACAGGAAATCACTACGCCAAGAAGCTCCACTGCAATCCACCTATTCAGATGACTTATCAACTTCGCTCATGCTTTTCACTGATTTTTTACAGAAGCCATGTTACACGCATCAGTCGACCATTTGATAGGGCGTTGAGCTGCTGAGATCGAAGTTAGGTATTTATTCTCGGCTATAGCAGTAGCATTTTAATGGCGGCGACATGCAAAAACACTCGTATACTTAGATTTAGGTGGACATTAAGGAACCCCAGGTGGTCCAAATTCATACAGAGCCCCTAGCAACGGTGTGCCTTAACATAAGGTAGTGCTTTTGACACGTTAGACCTCCCAATTGCTTTTTTCAAGCAGCGCTCAAGATTAATTTCCGCTTGGATGCCCCTCTGAAGTGCTCAGTAATCTTGGTCATTTGTAAGCTCTTTCTACATGCATCCACGATGTCGAGATATCAATGGTCTACTCATATCAATGGTCTACTCACGCAATAGCTTAATTACGCGTTATCACTGAAACAGCAGTGTGAATCGGCAAACAAGCCGTCGAATGGCTCGAAATTACAACCGGAGACGCTGAAATTCCGTACACAAAATTAGAAATGTCGTAGAGATGGCATGGGGAAAGTATGAATGTGGAAGCAAGCTCTTCATTGCAGTATTTCTCAAATATGTGATCGAATTGTGAAAACCAAGTGTACGTTCTTGCCGACGGCCAGAGCCGCCGTCAATTATTAAAAAGTCTTCTCCATTTATTTCGTAACCTTTATGTTTATGTACAAGAATATGTTATGCTATTTGCAGTGGTTTGTGAGCTCTATCCTGTGTCACCCAAGATGTTCATAGCGAAAAACTTACTGCTCCAGCTGCTTCGTGCCAGCTTGCCCGAAACCTTATGCGTGGAATGTGTACTACTTGCGGACCTCTCAATGACTGTGCGACGAATTGCGAAACGAACACATGTTATTTAGCAGAGCTGCTTCACTGTTTGTAACAGCTTTCTTGTTCTTGCTTCCAAAAAGGGCGCTGAGCAAGAAGAGTCGATTGTCCAATAAGTAAGCGGTTTTAATGTCTTTTAATAACATGTCGACCACATCAATTCTGAGAATAATAAAAACATGCGTTTGCAAAGCGGCTTTATGCTCTAGCGTGTCAACGTGTGTCTTCATTTTTTTAAAGGTGAATGAAAATAAAATTTTACTATCGCCTAACTGTTTGGTGAAGCGTGCTATACGTGATTGCTGGTTTCCATACAACATTTAAATGCTTGAGAAACTTCCACCAAAAGATTGTGTAATTTTGTTATTGCTAACCTTAAATAGCAGACTAGGAGACACATACACCCAGTTGTTAGAGAATATGACGCAAATTTGAGACCATGACCTCAACGATCTTGAGTGCGCGACAGGCGCATTTGTTGTCGGAGGTCTTACAGAGCAGTCTTTCTTATAATTAAACGCCACCATTAACGCGAAACGGTGAAGGAGGCGTTTCATTTTCAAGTTAATTTTGCCAGTTTTACAAGATGTGTCCGCTAGTAGGTATTTAAAAAGTAAGGTTTTGCGCAGACGCCGGTCTTTGGACTTCAAGGCAGGCTATCTATGTGCGTGGTCAAAATATCATTTAATTTGCCCTTTAAAGACTTCGGCTGCTTTCTTTTTTTACAGATCACAGAATATTCAAAGTCGCATTACCCAAACTCTGCGAGCGCAGTATAATGTCGAAGTTTAAGAAGCTGCACAAGTAAAGAAATACGAACGCAGATGGTCTCTTCGTATGCCGCTTACGCTAGTGAAGAAATTGCAAACCTAAAACATGAGAAATAAAAAAAAACAGGAAATCACTACGCCAAGAAGCTCCACTGCAATCCACCTATTCAGATGACTTATCAACTTCGCTCATGCTTTTGACTGATTTTTTACAGAAGCCATGTTACACGCATAAGTCGACCATTTGATAAGGCGTTGAGCTGCTGAGATCGAAGTTAGGTATTTATTCTCGGCTATAGCAGTAGCATTTTAATGGCGGCGACATGCAAAAACACTCGTATGCTTAGATTTAGGTGGACATTAAGGAACCCCAGGTGGTCCAAATTCATCCAGAGCCCCTAGCAACGGTGTGCCTTAACATAAGGTAGTGCTTTTGACACGTTAGACCTCCCAATTGCTTTTTTCAAGCAGCGCTCAAGATTAATTTCCGCTTGGACGCCACTCTGAAGTGCTCAGTAATCTTGGTCATTTGTAAGCTCTGTCTACATGCATCCACGATGTCGAGATATCAATGGTCTACTCATATCAATGGTCTACTCACGCAATAGCTTAATTACGCGTTATCACTGAAACAGCAGTGTGAATCAGCAAACAAGCCGTCGAATGGCTCGAAATTACAACCGGAGACGCTGAAATTCCGTACACAAAATTAGAAATGTTGAAGAGATGGCATGGGGAAAGTATGAATGTGGAAGCAAGCTCTTCATTGGAGTATTTCTCAAATATGTGATCGAATTGTGAAAACCAAGTGTACGTTCTTGCCCAAGGCCAGAGCCGCCGTCAATTATTAAAAACTCTTCTCCATTTATTTCGTAACCTTTATGTTTATGTACTAGAATATGTTATGCTATTTGCAGTGGTTTGTGAGCTCTATCCTGTGTCACGCAAGATGTTCATAGCGAAAAACTTACTGCTCCAGCTGCTTCGTGCCAGCTTGCCCGAAACCTTATGCGTGGAATGTGTACTACTTGCGGACCTCTCAATGACTGTGCGACGAATTGCGAAACGAACACATGTTATTTAGCAGAGCTGCTTCACTGTTTGTAACAGCTTTCTTGTTCTTGCTTCCAAAAAGGGCGCTGAGCAAGAAGAGTCGATTGTCCAATAAGTAAGCGGTTTTAATTTCTTTTAATAACATGTCGACCACATCAATTCTGAGAATAATAAAAACATGCGTTTGCAAAGCGGCTTTATGCTCTAGCGTGTCAACGTGTGTCTTCATTTTTTTAAAGGTGAATGAAAATAAAATTTTACTATCGCCTAACTGTTTGGTAAAGCGTGCTATACATGATTGCTGGTTTCCATACAACATTTAAAAGCTTGAGAAACTTCCACCAAAAGATTGCCTAATTTTGTTATTGCTAACCTTAAATAGCAGACTAGGAGACACATACACCCAGTTGTTAGAGAATATGACGCAAATTTGAGACCATGACCTCAACGATCTTGAGTGCGCGACAGGCGCATTTGTTGTCGGAGGTCTTACAGAGCAGTCTTTCTTATAATTAAACGCCACCATTAACGCGAAACGGTGAAGGAGGCGTTTCTTTTTCAAGTTAATTTTGCCAGTTTTACAAGATGTGTCCGCTAGTAGGTATTTAAAAAGTAAGGTTTTGCGAAGACGCCGGTCTTTGGACTTCAAGGCAGGCTATCTATGTGCGTGGTCAAAATGTCATTTAATATGCCCTTTAAAGACTTCGGCTGCTTTCTTTTTTTTACAGATCACAGAATATTCAAAGTCGCATTACTCAAACTCTGCGAGCGCAGTATAATGTCGAAGTTTAAGAAGCTGCACAAGTAAAGAAATACGAACGCAGATGGTCTCTTCGTATGCCGCTTACGCTAGTGAAGAAATTGCAAACCTAAAACATGAGAAATAAGAACAAAACAGGAAATCACTACGCCAAGAAGCTCCACTGCAATCCACCTATTCAGATGACTTATCAACTTCGCTCATGCTTTTGACTGATTTTTTACAGAAGCCATGTTACACGCATCAGTCGACCATTTGATAGGGCATTGAGCTGCTGAGATCGAAGTTAGGTATTTATTCTCGGTTATAGCAGTAGCATTTTAATGGCGGCGACATGCAAAAACGCTCGTATACTTAGATTTAGGTGGACATTAAGGAACCCCAGGTGGTCCAAATTCATACAGAGCCCCTAGCAACGGTGGGCCTTAACATAAGGTAGTGCTTTTGACACGTTAGACCTCCCAATTGCTTTTTTCAAGCAACGCTCAAGATTAATTTCCGCTTGGACGCCGCTCTGAAGTGCTCAGTAATCTTGGTCATTTGTAAGCTCTTTCTACATGCATCCACGATGCGGTGGATCGAGTTATTGGTGATAATGAAGGTTGTAGTTCACGTTCTCCAGCCAGTCTTACGTGTTACGAACAAAGACTTCCGCTTGAACAGAATTGTATTTGGCCCTTGCGTGTGCGTGCGTGTGTGTGCGTGTGTGCGTGCGTGTTTGCATGTGCGTCTATGCGTAGGCTTCAAGCGCGCTGCCGTTCAGAGGTGAGGTACGAGGCACACTACAAAGCGTCGTCAGAAATTTCGGAAACTACATTTACTTGAATCATAGTACCCTAATTACCCTCAGTTGAGCGTAATACATAAGTGGGTGGGGCAGCAGAAAAATAAATTTGGTTAGAATTGAGTAGTTGTAATAACAATACCCGTGAAATACAGAAGAGAAATAGACTAACAGAGTTTAGCTGAAAAGACACGATAGGCGTAAGAGATTGGGTAATGCGCTTAACACAATACTATCATACAAGTATTATATCTTTGCAGTGTCTGGTGTAATAATTACTCTTTAAAGCAACACGCCGGAAATAAATTATTGCTGTCAAAGACGGCCACTCGTAACCAATGAGATGCATGGGATGAATTATTACTCGGTCCCGTTCCGTGATATCAGATGGCAAGCTGCTCCTTTTAATGATGTTGTGCATCATGAAAGCGCAAGTCTCCGGCAAGTGCAGAATAAGTTTAATATATATTTCAGTACGTTGAACTCAGGGAACAGTGGCGACCTTATAAGTTTGATACTAAATATGAAACATTTTGTCTTCGTGACATGTCCGATCATGAATGTCAAGGTCGCAAGGCCTGCTGAACTTGCTCATCGTGTCGTAAGTGCAAATAGGCCCGTACTGCTGGTCTGCATCAGCCAATACAGCATGCTGAGTGCGCCACGATACACACGACGAGAGCTGATCCGTCACTACCAGGGCACGGTATTAGAAGAGTGAACTTCACTGCACTGTCACGAATCAACGAAGCCACGCCACGTGTGTGCTGAACGAGCGCTGCAGCCTTCGTGTACAATGTCTGCAACTCGGAGGCCAGACCGTGGTCAATAGCTCGTGTCCATATTAGGAATAACAGCGCAGCACGTGACCGGTTTCCTTCACCCCCCCCCCCCAAAAAAAAAGAAATATCACATTCTCGTGCGGTAGAAAGGACGTTCCACATCCACCGCCAAGGCCTGTGAGTGGTGGGCTGGCTGTGTCCTAGTAGAACCCAGGGTTCTACTGGGAAACACAAATACTCAAGAAAGTGAACGAGGAAACGGCTCCGCGGTCGCTAAAGTGGTACAACAGCGCATGCGAAATTCGAAGGTTGTGGGATCGTTCCCCACCTGCGGCAGGTTATTTTTTCGTCCACTTTAATTTCGTTTATTTTATTGTTTCTTTATTTCATTCGTTAAGCAGAAGTGATATCCCCTATGTTTTCCTTGGTGTCAGTCTTTGTTGGCTTCTTATGATATGTCTAAATATGAGGCTCCTTGGTGAACCCCCTTTATTCTCGTTTAAGGCAGCACGTGAGTATGTAAGATGACCCGGGCGCTCACTCGCTTCTTTAATGTGTTAGTGAAGTCTGCTCGAACCATGGCCCGCTTTGTGGACATGAACAAGTTCTTCTGGCTGAGCTTCGCGAACACAATGGCACTTCTTACTATCGTCTGTGGCGGATTGTTGTGAGCTTTAAGAAAAACACAATCTCGTAGAGTGTCGACGAGTCAGTAAAAAGCAGAAAGCGCTGATGAGATGCGGGTTACGGAGCAGTAGTCCAAGACAAAAAAAAAGCAAAATCATGTGTAGTGGTAGTGTGTAGCGTCGTGGGACGTTGTAGTGTCGGCTATCTGTATGCTGCTAGTTCTTGATCCGTAGGCGGGCGAGCTGTCGGGCTACTTCGGCGCGCTAGAGATAGGTGGCTACGTCCATATTCTCTTCGTCGGTGACGTGCGGCAGCATGGCGTCGAGTGTCGTCGTCGGGTTCCTGCCATAAACCGGCTTGAACGGCATGATTTGTGCTGTTTCTTGCAACGCCGTGTTGTAAGCGAAGGTTACGTACGGCAGGACGGCATCCCAGGTCTTGTGTTCGACGTCAACGTACATTGCTAGCATGTCGGCTAGGGTCTTATTCGGGCGTTCCGTAAGTCAATTCGTCTGCGGGTGGTAGGCAGTTGTCCTCCTGTGCCTTGTCTAACAGTACTGCAGAATGGCTTGGATTACTTCCGCTGTACAGGCCGTTCCTTTGCCGGTGATCAGGACTTCTGGAGCGCCATGTTGCCGTAGGATACTCTCGACGAAGAATTCCACCACTTAGCCTGCGCTACCTTTCGGTAGAGTATCTTATCAGCGAAGCGGGTGAAGTAGTCCGTCACCTCGACGATCCACTTGTTTCCTGTTGTTGACGTCGGAAAGGGTCCCAACAAGTCCATCCCGATCTGCTGAAATGGTCGGCAAGAAGGCTCGATCGTCTGTAGTAATCGCGCTGACCTTGTCGGTGGTGTCTTGCGTTGCTGACAATCTCGGCATGCCTTGACGTAATGAGCAACATCGGCAATCAGGCGCGGCCAGTAATACTTTCCTCTATCCTCGATAGCGTCCGGGACAATCCTAGGTGCCCTGCGGCAGGGTGGTTATGCAGGGCCTGCAGTATTTTTGGACGCGGCGCTGAAGGAAAAATAAGAAGGTAGTTGGTGCAGACTGGTGAGGTTCTTCACGAGTAGGTTGTTTCGAAGCGAGATCGAAGAGAATCGTCGCTTCAATGCTCTAGGGACAACGTTGGTGTGGCCTTCCAAATACTCGACGAGCCTTTTTTAGGTCCGGGTCTGCTCGTTGCTGTTCAGCAAAGTCTTCAGTGCTTAATATTCCAAGGAAGGCGTCGTCATTCTCGTCATCTTGTGGTGGCGGGTCAATGGGGACGTGTGATAGGCAATCAGCATCATAGTGTTTTAAAAAATCCAGGCAACTGCCATACTTAAAAACCTCGCAACCACGTAGGACCGCCATCATTCATGATACAAAGGTCGTGATAAGAGGCGAACGACACAAGATTTCTGCTTCTGGAATTGATCGTCGAGCTACGCCACAATAAGTAAGGGCCGGGCCTTGAAACCTCCAGCTGGAATCCAACGACCACTGGTTTGAAACATCATGTCTCGAATGTTTCACCAATGAGGGTGAAAGACACTTGCTTCTTTCTTATACGCGGGAAGAAATAATAATTGTTATCATGTGATTGTACTGCATGGTGGGCATACGTAACATCCGTGCGGATGTACAGGACAACTTTGCGGCACTCTTCGCACGTCGACGAAAGAAATGCTTCGTAGCCTTACTATATGCAGGGAGTAAGTACGTTGGTTTCACAATCAACGAATATGGGAATCCGATTTGTGAAAATATATTGACGGAAAGATTAGATGCGGGACCACAATCCTCTGGTGTTCCACTGTAAAATTGAAGCTAGCCTGACCTCAGTGCGAAATGACTGTATTAGATGAGCCTTGGTGGCTAATCAAGGCTGGCAAGTACTGGAGTTAGAGCATCCAGTACCTGAAGAGCACTCTGAGCTGACAGCGTTTTTTAGCTTGCTGAGTAAACACGCGAATAGCGTGTATCAGTGATCGAATCATTACGACCACTTGTTTGTCTTCTTCCGGTAGTTTATCGGCGAGAAATGCGGAATTCCAGTTTCCCGGTGTGCACTGTGGATTTGTAGGTGGCTGTGGCTTTGACAACCTTAGCCAAGCTGCATCAGCAGCTGCCTTGCTTCTTACATCATTCTGGGTCATATCTGCTGCGACCAGTCTGGGCGGTAAGGTGGGCGAAGTAGCAGTGCATGCGACGGACGCGGTAGGGGCACCGATTTTCTTTAGCGAACGTTGGTGCCAATAGCACCGCTTCCTGATGCGTTTGGCTGCCTCCGATGGAACAAATGGTCTCTCGCCATTTGTTTAAGGACAGCCAACTCCTTTTTAATGTTTTGGCAATCCTTTGGCGAAGCTTTATGCCGCTCACGACATTTGGAACGTTTAGGATCACATCGACGCAAGCACATATTTGAAAGTACTTCCATTCTGTATAGGTCTCATAACAGGATTACAAGGGAGATTGTGGAGGCCTACGAAAAATCAAAATTACAGCAAAGGTGCGTGACCAAGCCACTAATGTCGCTTTCGGAAAAGGAGATATGATTCCTCGGTTTAACATTGTAAACATTCCACTAAGTTTTCAGCATGCCTTGCACACGTGTACGCTTCATCGACATTCCCCACTGAATGTTCCTTTTTGCTGTCACGTTTTTTCCGCACGTATGGTACATATTTATCGATGCGTGTGAAAAAAATTATAGTTGAAATTGAAGCGCTATCTCTCTGTATCTGTTTCTTTCTACGTCCTCGTTCAGTCGGGCTTATGCACTCAACTTTGGGTTGTAATTTGACTGTACGAGAAGACAGAATTCCTTTACGCGAAAACTCGAAGAAGCCCCTTTACTAGCGTTTCTACGATTCACTGACCGGGCGCGGCATCAGTTAGCCAACTGCTTGTTGTCTAATACAGCTAGCCGCTGTTCACACAGTTCGCTCTATGATAATACATGCCCAATAAGTAGAGGACTGGCTACCTGTTTTCATCCCGTAAATGGGAACGGGACCGAATTTGTCCTGGTGCTTCCCTCATATGCTCGCGCTCTAAATTAACATTATCCAGCATAAAAGCAGCAGTACGCTATCAAGCAGAAGCCGTTTAATTAGCTCAAGTTTTCGAGAAAAGACTGAAAGAACTAAGCATCTATCCTCCGTCATGTAGCTGGCCTCCGTCATGAATATAGAAGTTCAAGCGAGGTGCTTACGAAGCAAGCTGCTACTGGAATTTTACTGAAGCGCCGCTGTATGTATGTACTAACACTTGGAGCAAAACGACACGCAAAAGACAAATAGCACAATTTCATTGTCTCTCCTGTGCATTTTTAGGTCCTCGTCTGTATGCGCTACAGCAGTATTCCAAGAGACTCCCTAGCTCATTAAGCTTTTATTTGGAACGCCTGTAGCTGCTTACACTGATCGACGAAAAAACGTTCTTCAGCGCGTGCAATGAACCTAAAAGAATATATTCCCCGAATAATCTATTGCGCTGAGCTGCAGCTGTGGTAGGTATAGTGATGATTGCCAACGGTCTTTGCTGTGTGTTGAAGGACGACGGTGGGCTCTACTTGTCCAAGCTAATTGCAAGGGGGCGGGGTAGACTGACTCATAAGGAATGCACAAAGCCTTGTTTTAATATATTGAACTCCTTGGTTAAGTTTTGGTGTGGCATTTACTTAATTTAATGGTTTATACACACACCATTCCTCGTTGGTGTTTTTGTTCTTGTGTGTTTCTTTCAGCAAAATTCTCGCTTGGTTTCCTCCTGTTTCTCTTTACCTACTTCGCTTTTATTTTGGTATGTGGTAATGATGGTCCGTAGTTGTCCTTGCTTCTAGCTATTGCCTGTGAGTCTCCAATTTTCTGCGCGGGTACTTTTCCTGCTTTTATTTCTTTTTATGCATTCTAGTTTCATTTCTTTATCTTTTTTATATTCGACTTACTTTTCCCGCCACATTTCTTGTTGGTCCTTGTCCTTCGATCCATTTCTTTCGAAACTCGTATGTTCCCCTCGCGGATTTTTCCCCCGTGAAGCGGTACGCTGCCTACATTTCTTCTCGCGATTATGGATTCCCGCTTTATTCCGAAGTCAGAGATGTTTGACTACTCTAAAGGTTAATTCATTCACAAGGAGTAACCTCCGAGACTTTCGACGCTAAATGTACGATCCGGACATTTCATATCGTAATGACGTCTTAGAAAAACTGCATGCCAAAGTTGTTGAAAGATGCTCTTTGTACGTGTCTCCAAGGACTGCTATATTGCTACCGAAGAGGCTTTCATCTTTTTTTTTGCGTATGATATGCTGACGACAATGACTGCCATCCATGTGAGCGATAGGGACTGAACTTTCTCTTTTAAAAGGTAACGGGAATTTTTTTTCTAAGAGCGCAAATGTAGAAATATCTCCCAAAATTATAGAAGCGCTGAGTTATGAACTCATAAAAGGCATATGTTTTTAAAGAAAAACGTATAGGTAAAGTACGCCTTAGTGAACATGTAGCTTTCAACAAGCATTAGGCTTACGCCCATTTCTTAAAAAAAATAAGACATTTGTCAAAAAAAAACACCCTGGAAGATTTGCTACCTGATGCCGCATCATCTAGCCCCGCATAGGGGGAGGCCTTTATGTTAGGTCTGTACGGTATTTGTGGAACCGTTTAGTTACCCTTGATAGCTGAAACAGGGGTGCACATTAGAAAACAACGGCAGTAAAACGCCAGAATACACCTTGGAGAACCACGACATTCGCACATTTAAAGTTGCATGTGTGGAACAAATGGTGCGAGAAGGATATGATTATGTAAGGACGAACTTCATTGCATTATTTGTAAATGGTTATCGTGTTTGAGAAAAGCTAGTGCACGTGCGGGGCCAAGGTGGTAGTGTCATATTTGATGAGCTCGGTGACCGCATAAACTTTACTAATCGTTTATGTTGTACTAGGTTATGGTGTTGGTCATACTTTAATTATAAAGGCTCTTATGCCTATATAAGAAGTAAACGTGAAAATTTGATCGCAGTCAGAATTATGGCTTGAACCATTTGATGTGAATGTGTAGAAAAGCTTTTAGGTGATATGTGTAGGACTTCCACACGTTGCAGAGGCAGTGGGACGTCTATACAGAAAATAACATGCAACGTTTAGTACAGACAGCTGGGGCCTATAACGTTAAACTATTCTAATATGTTTGTATTCCAATCTCCTGAGGACAAATTTGCGTAACCACTGACGCAAGCACCGGGCGGTCACACGCAGAGTTGTTTCAACCGACCAATCAAACGGTCTCTTCGTTCATAGGAGATCAATTTTGTTTGCTTGAAAAACGAATAGCATTGCCTACACGGACGGCTTGTCTTATCTAATTGGCTCACAAGAGGCGAGGAGCGCGCTCAAGTGGAGAGAGATTCGATAAGGCCGAGCCACTGCACTGAAAATCGATAACTGGAAGAAGAGGGTGGTACCGGCGTCTGTGATTGGTCCGCTTTCCCTTATTTAGCTTGCGGTGCCTCGTCGACAATCGCGGCGGCATGCAAAGGAAGCATAAGAATGACGCTAAAGCGGATCCTCAGCAAAGGAGAGTTGGTAGAACGAGGTCGTAAACGGGCCGAAAGTGTTCGAAAATGTTACACGGCCACGTGGAATATTTTATTACACGCAAATAAACCCATGCTCTTCGACAGGTGCGAGTAGCCAGTGCCTGAGCGATCGGTGGGAGCCATCTTTTTTTCCTTTCAGAACGGGGCAGCCTGCGGCTATTCCGAAGAAAATTGAGTTTTGTTCGGCATATTAATGCATCTTTATCGCGTACACGTCACTTTGACGCGGTGAGTTTTTGCGGTTTTGTGACGTCGCGTGACGGGCAGGTGAAGTGGGTGCAGCCCGAAAACTTTTGACCAATAGCCAGGGGCTAATGGCGAAAAGGCGTCGAATCAGAAATAACTGTTTTTCTTTTTTCTGTCAAATCATGCATAATCAGTGTGTAGGCATCATATCAGATGGGGAGGTATCGTGGTTTTCGTGACGTCGCGCGACAGACAAGTGAAGTGGGGCTGGTCGAAAAAAGTTTTTGACCAATCTCGGAAAGCTGATTGCAAAATTGGAATAGAAATGTTTGGAATAGTTTTACGTTATAGCGCCCTGCTTGAGCGCTCCCCCAAAAATTTCTTGTTTCCAAACAGCCTGTTTGGAAACAAGAAAGCCTGGCACTTCGGCGTAAAATTTCACAGCTTTGCCTATTCCACAAATTGTACTATACCTTCCCACAGCTAAGAAATTCTGTATTACACCCGCCGCTTTGCACCTCACGCCGTCTTTTCAACTCTTTAAGTTTCCAGCGCATACATGGCTCCACAAACTCATTTAATAAATCTTTTTTACCTAGCTCCATTACATTGTGGAATTACTTACCCGATTCCATAGTTACTGAAATAGAACCTAATAAATTCAGGCACTAATTAACAGCCCATTTCAAGGGCTGAGTTATTTTGCCGTGTTTTTTTAATGTGTATGCGTGTTTTGTTTTGTTTCCAAGTTGTTCTTGAGTCGCTGTGTCTATATTAGTGTTGACGCTTCTGATGATGTTAATGTTGAACATCAACCCTGCACTTTGTATTGCTTTTTTGTAGTTACCGACCATTGTATATGTAACGACTGCCCCCCCCTCCCCCCTTATGTAATGCCCTAAGCCAAGGGCCTTTAAGGGTAAATAAATGATGAAGATGATGCATACGGTAAAACAGTCAACCTGCTTAAGCTCATGAGGTCATACCTTGAAAAACGGCAGCAATCTCTATCTGTGGATGGTTGTGGCTCCAATTTTGAATATACAAGATGCCGAGTACCGCAGGGCCGCATCTTAGGTCCGTCCTTTTTTAACGTGTATATAAACGATCTGGTCGGTATCTCCCAGAAAGCTAAATTTATAATACATGCCGAAGACACTAGTTTGTTTTTATCTGAAACCCATCGAATGAACACCTGCTTAAACCAAACGTCATATTAGAAAGCTTCCTTAACTGGTCACGTGTAAACAGCTTAAATATCGATTATAAGAAAATAAAGGGTGTTATTTTTCGTTCGATAAATCAGAATGTTAAGATATCAATCCCTCCGCTTATTGGAGACAACGCTATCGATATGCTAAGTAAATATAAATCTGTTGGCGTAATATTTGACGAAGATGTTAAATGGGCTGATCACTTCCATTATGTTTCTTCAAACTTGCCAAAATCTGTAGGGGGTCTTTCAAGAGGTCCCGGGTTGTTTCTCGTGAAAGTTAAAAAATTAATTTATCATTCATTATTTCATTCTAATGCAAGCTACTGTGATCTTGTTTGAGGAATGGCGGCTCGCGTGCATCAAAACCAACTACTACTTCATGCAAAAAATAGCTATCGGCATAGTTTCTGGCTAACATTACCTAGCTCATACCAGACCATCTTTTATTAAACATACCATATCTCCCGTCTGTCTTCTAGTGTCATTTACCATGCTTTGCACCTCGAATAACTTGGGCTTACCTTGGACTAAGTTCATAATCAAGCTCTCATCGCCGACACAAAGGAACACTCATACGAGCACCGCACGCAAAGAGAAACGGCATCTATCCCGACTTCGCACAATGTATTGCTCCCAAATGTTGCACTTCCTGTTTCCGAACACCATTAACGTCAACAGACGGTACACGGAAAATATGAACCTCAATAAAAACCATTGTTCAGTTTTTTTTAAACATACAATCAAATCAAATCAAATCAAATCAAAAGTTTTATTTCATCTCTCGAACAAAGAGAGAAAGGGGGTGGCGGGAAAAAGCTGCATTACTGCAGCTTGACTAAGCCCGGCCCCCTATGGTACAATTCGACAGTGTGCAGCAGTAGTATAGGTACATAACAAAAGTGAAGGCACTGAACAGGAAATGTGAAGGAGAAAAAAAAATGGTAACATGGACGTACAGGCAGTAATTTTGTTTTTTTTGTGCAGGATAACAACAACAACAAAATTGACGAAAATAGAATTACATACGAGATGATTTCAGAAAATAAGCTGTGAATGCAGCTAAAAAATATCTCCCCATCTGTCATCTAGTGTCATTTACCATACTTTGCACCTCGAATAACTTGAGCTTACCTCGTACTAAGTTCATAATCAAACTCTCATCGCTGACACAAAGGAGCACTCATACGAGCACCGCACGCAAAGAGAAACGGCATCTACCCCGACTTCGCACAATGTATTGCTCCCAAATGTTGCACTGCCTGTTTCCGAACACCATCAACGTCAACAGACGGTACACAAAAATATGAACCTCAACAAAAGAAAACTGTTGAGTAAATTTTTGAGCATGTGGTGGGCTCAAACCCAAATTAGGGTATTCTTCTGATATTTTTTCGCCGGGGAATAACAGGAAAAAATACTGCTATGTATTGTGTTTGAACCTCGTTTACTGTGTCGTAGTTCGGCATTGCAAATTTGTTTTAATCCTTCTGTTTCTGCTATACCATTGTTTTAAGCTTTTTTTTGCTTCTCAGTGCATCGTATATATGAACTTTACTTTTGTCTTAGATTAAGTTTATTTGTAATTCACATTGTGCACGATTCATGACGTATGTGAAATTGTATTTTTCCCCTTCACTGCTGTCATTTGGTAAATGACCCGCAGACCAGGTCAGCTGCTTCAAGGCAGCTTTTGTCGCTGGCCTTTTTCTCTTGGAGAAATAAATTAATCTTGAATCTTGAATATGTGCTCGTGGGAGTGATGTCATCGTCTCTTCACCTTCGTGACCTGATTCTCGTGATGTCGTCATTGTCATGCATCCACAATCTCCCTTGTCATCCCGCTATGAGCCCTATGCAGAATGGAACTACTTCCAAACATGGGTTACAGGAACAATCTGGACATTGAATATTCAAATGTCCCGAGATCACCCTACTGACATTATATCGATGCTATTTTAATTTCTCATTGATGCCTGTGCCGGCTTGAGCAACATGCGTCCTTCCGCACGAAAGTGGAATGGCATAGACAACGTTACGAGTGCAGGTTACAAACTTGTAATAACCTGTAGTAAGATCGTGTTTCAAGAATACTCTGAGGAAGTCATGTGAACACAAAGTGGATGCCAGTTTCAGAGGTCAGGCTAAGCGCCGGGCAGATTCTGTTTACCCTAAGTGTAAACTCACCTTTCTCGCGGAGAACTTAAGCAGAAAGTGTTAAAAAGGCATCGAATCGAAGCAGTGCCACTGCTAGAGCAAAGGAAGATGTTGCGGTGCCATACATTTATTCATGTCACATGATCTGAGAAGAATAGCGACAAAATTCGGGCGGGACGTGGTTTTCTCTGCCGCCGAGTTCTACAGAAGCTGTGCAATCAGGTTAATAGAGCGAGCCACAAAAGGCATGCATGTTCTACTCAATATCGCAAACGGCTTGTAACCTGAACTCATAAGGTTGTCTATGCCATTCCGCTTTCGTGCGAAAGAACGTATGTTGGTGAAACCGGTAGGTGCATCAATGAAAGAATAAAAGAGCATCCATATAACATCACTAGGGTGATCTCGGTCATTTGGGTATACAATGCCAAGATTTTTCCTGCAAAACATTGTTTTAAAGTACTTCCATTCTTCATATGGTTCATAGCAGGATGACAACGGAGATTGTGGAGGCTTATGAAATTGCAAAATTAGAGGGAAGGTGCCATCAGTGATGCTATCTGAAAAAGAGATACGATTGCTCGGGTTATGTTGGTAACCACTGGAGTGTATGGTTTCACCATGCTTGCAGAAATGTAAGGTTCATTGACATGTACCACTGAGTGTTTTTTTTTGTTTTGCTTTCACGTTTGTTTCCTCTCGTTCGGTATATATTTAACGATGCGTGCGAAAATAAAATCTATGGTGGAAAGTGAAGCGCTGTCTCTGTGTATCTGCTTCTTTGTACGTCCTCGTTCAGTCGCGCTCTTGCACTCTATCTCGGTTCTAACATCACTTACAAGAAAACGTAATTCTATTATGCGAGAATTCAATGAAACCCCATTTCTAGCGTTTATGCCATTCACTCATCGGGCGCGGCATCAGTCTATTCGGCAGGAGGTTGAACTGCGTGTTCGCTAAAGCAGCGAACCACTGTTCACACGGTTCACTCTAATACATGCCAAGTGGAGAGTTGCCTACGTGTCATGTGCTGGTTTCATTCCGTAAACGCGAACATGGTCGAATGTGTCCAGCTGCTTGCCTCATGTGCTCGAGCTTTAAACTAACCTTGTCCTGCATGAAAGCGGCAGCTCGATGCCAAGCAGAAGCCGTTTATTAGCTGAAGTTTTCAAGAAAACAGCAAACAAACTAAGCGTCTATCCTCCGTCATCTAGCTAGCCTCTGTCATGAATATAGAAGTTTAAGCGAGGTGCTTAGGAAAGAAGCTGCGACAGGAATTTTATGGAAGCGCCCATGCATGTATTTACTACAACTTTGAATGCAAAAAGACACAAGAAAGACAAATAACACCGTGTCATTGCCTCTCATGTGCATTTGTACGTCCTAGTCTGTATGCGCTACAACATTATTCCAAGAGATTGCATGATTCATAAAGCTTATAGTTAGACTGCCTATAGCGGCTCACACTGATCGACAAAACAACATTCTTTGCGCATGGAATGAACCTAAAAATATATTCCCCGAATGTTATATTGCGGTGAGCTGCAGCTGTGGTAGGTAAAGTGATGATTGCCAATGGGCCTTGCAGTGTGTTGACGGACGACTGTCGGCAGTTCTTGTCCAACTAATAAGCCCAGCGTGGGGGGGAGGGGGGGAGACAGTCATAAGGTAGGCATAAGGCTTGTTTTGATATATTCGACGCATAGATTAAGTTCTTCCCTGGCGTTTACTTAATTTAATGGCTTATATATAGACCGTTCCATGTTGGTGTTCTTATTCTTGTATGTTTCTTTCAGGAAAACTATCGCTTGGTTTACTCCCGTTTCTCTTCACCTACTTCGCTTTCATTTTAGTATGTTGTACTGATGGTCCTTAGTTGTCCTTGCTTGTAGCCATTGCCTGTGAGTCTCCAATTTTCTGCGTGGGTACTTTTGCTACTTTTATTTCTTTTTGTGCATTGTACTTTTGTTTCCTTAGCTTTTTTATGTTTGACTTACTTTTCCCGCCACATTTGTTGTTGGTTCCTGTCCTGCTTCACTCCATTTCTTTCGATACTCGCATGTTCACATCGCGGGTTTTTCCCCCTAGATACAGCAGGCTGCCTCCATTTCTCCTCGCCGTTGCGGATTCGTTCTTATTCTGAAGTCATGGAATTTGGACTACTCTAAAAGTTCATTCATTTACAAGGAATAACTGCGTAGACTTTTGACGCTAAATCTAACTTCCTCAGATTTGATATCGTAATGACGTCAAACTAAACGGCGTGCGATGGCTGTTGAAATATTCTCTTATACGTGCCTCCCAGGACCGTTATGTTGCTGCGGAAGGGGCTTTCATCTTTCTTTTTTTTTTGCATAGAAGATGGTGACGCCAATGAGTGCGATTCTACGTGCGCGATAGGGTCTGAACTTACCCTTCTAATAGGTTTCAGGAACATTTTTTCCTAAGAGCACAAATGAAGAAATATATTCCAAATTATAAAAGCGCTGAATTATGACCATTATGACTTAATCATGAGAAGGCATATATGACTAAAATGTGTAGGAAAAGAACGCCTTAGTAAAGATGTAGCATTCAAGATGCCTTTGACTGACGTCCATTTCAAAGAAAATAACATGTTTGTCAAGTGAAACCTTTGACTACTTGCTACTTGGGGCCACATTATCCAACCGCGTATAGAGAGAGGCCTTTATGATTAGTTCTGTGCGGTATTTATGGAACCGGTTAGTTGCATTCGACAGCCGAAACAGCCATGTAGATAAACAAAACATGGCAGTGAAGGGCCCAGAGAGACTATGGAAAACTACGACATTCGCGCGCAAAAAGTTGCATGTGTGGGACAGATGGCGCGAGTAGGATGTGACTGTGTAAGAACAGACTTCGTTGCATTATTTGTGAAATAATTAACCTATCTGAGTAAAGCAAGTATACGTGCGGGGTCAGGGTAGTAGTGTCAGATTTGATGAATTGGGCTTTCGCAAAAAATTTAGAAATATTTTATGCGGTACTAGGTTTTGGTATTCGCAGTACTGTAATTATAAAGGCTCTTATGCGTACATATCAAGTAAGCGCTAAAATTTCATCGCGGTCGAAATTATGGCGTCCACCGCTTGATGGGAAAGTGTCTACAAGCTTTTAGGTAATATGCGTAGAACTTCCGCACGTTGCAGAGGTAGAGATACGTATCTAGAAAATAACATGCAACGTTTAGTACAGAAAGATGGTTAAGGGGTTACAAAAATATTTATTGTTTCCAAACTTCCACGCTTTATCCTCATGCAAAATGACTAAGAATCAATTTTAAGTGTTTTATTTTTGGCGATTAGGAATGTTTGCGTACTTCCGCCGCTTCGAGATCTATCTATCTATCTATCTATCTATCTATCTATCTATCTATCTATCTATCTATCTATCTATCTATCTATCTATCTATCTATCTATCTATCTATCTATCTATCTATCTATCTATCTATCTATCTATCTATCTATCTATCTATCTATCTATCTATCTATCTATCTATCTATCTATCTATCTATCTATCTATCTATGTCACTTGTTTATCCTGCCCACTGGCCCAAGTTGTATACTAGCTTAGGTTTCTAGGTATATAAGTGCTCGTGCTAGTGATGCCGTTATTGCTGTTCCGTCTTCGTATCTTCACGTTCTAGACCTGATTCTCATGTCGTGATTGTCAGGGCTTCTACGCCTACACTATGTGCCAGGTTGTGTAATAGCTTGCGCTAGCACGCATCTGATTCCGTTAGTAATATCATCGTGTTCGTTGCATGATCGTCATTCCAACTTTGTGATCCGACTCTTGTAGCGCAGTCGTCATCATGCCATCATCGTCATACTGCCTTCATGCATTCATTGTCACATCGCCACTGGGATCCTGTCGGGGTGAACTCATCGTAGTCTACCCATATTCATCATGTGACTAGCGTCATGCCGTCATCCTCATGCCATCGTCGTTGTACAGGCTTCATGATACAGTCATTGTTCCACCAATGTTGTCGTGCAGTCGCCATTCCACTGGGCTCAAGCCGTTGTCATCGTCAATATGCCACCTTTGTCAATCCACCGTCATTCCTTCTTCGCCACGCTGTCGTATTTAACCTGTCATAATTCTTTTGTGAATTTGTCACCATTGCCATACCGTTGTCCTCATCCCGTCTTTGTCGGAAAGTCGCAACGATGCATTCGTTGTCATACCGTCACTGTCATGTCAGCGTGGGTGGTTCATCGGTATCACTACAGCTTTGTCGTGTGGTTGTCGTCATATCTTCGTCGTCACCCCATCTTTGTCATACCATCTTCGTCATCTCATTGTTAGCATGTCCTCGTCATCATGCTGCTGTCCTTAAACCTTGATCATTACACAGGAATCCTTCTCTTGTTGAAGACGTCCACAAGTAGACATCTTCTGTTGGTTATTAGCACGTTCGGAAGAGCTCCATTTCAACACATTCCACGTACATACGTCACCAGCGTTGTGCTTCGAGAAGTCTTCGTTCCATTTATCAGCGACGAGATGATTGAAGCACAGAAAACGAACAAGTTTCAGCACACGATTTTGCTAAGGGCAAGCTACTGACAGACATAATTATTTTTCCAAGCGTCACCTGTAACCCCTGAGCGAGCCTCCTTATCGAATCCGACCAATTATTGAATACGATGCCCAATTCCAGCGAGACCAGATGGGATTCTGACAACAAAACATTAATCACCACAAATACAAAAATTGGCTGTGCTCTTCAAGGGCCACTATCTTTCGAAGCAGCTCTCACACGTGCGTACAAGCATGCTTATTCCCATTCTCCAAGCAGACAACCGTGAGAAACGAGAACTTGCCTTACAGTTACAGCGAATTTGGGAGCTTGATGTCACAAGCTATCTGGACAAGCATCCTTCAAGCACAGTTAGGCCTAAAGAAATGTGGCCAGAACAAAAATAAAGGGGCGTGACTCACCTGAATTCTGAATTGATGAAAGAAAACCAGCGGGTGAGACGGTCCAGGAAGCGCACAGTAGGACGCCTGAACACACATTAAGCGTAACTAAGTGTGATCGCTTGAATAAGGCCCTATTAATCATGGCCTGTGTGAACAGGTTTCTTCACAATTGCCAGTCACATTCTAATACTACAAGGGAGGGTCACCTTTCCACTCAGGAGATGGCAGAAAGCAAGGACGTGTGGCTCAGGGCTTTACAAGCTCAGGTCTGTGAAAATTATATTGTTGCGCTGACCATAGGGAAAGACTTCTACAAAACGTCGAACACGCGAAGTCTCCATCCGTTCGTGGATTGCAGGGTCGTTATCAGGACCTGGAATCGCCTCGACAACGTATTCCCGCGCTTTGGAAAACGTGAAATGTTCCCTACTTCCCGCTTCAGATCGTTGTTGAACCCACGTAATCGTGAATAGCGAACAGCGGCACCTTTTCCAAAGTGATGTCGGCGTTACACTTCCGTATCACGAGAGAAGTTTTGGGTAAGTGCGTGGTCGCCAGTGCGTCAAGAATGCACTTGGGCAGTTTGATGTCTTTGTGAGGTTTCATCTTAAACTTGCTTCAGCGCCTACTTTCTCATTGCAGAGACTCGCGATATCATCCGTTTTAGGCCATAGGCGTTGACTTTGCTAGACCCGTGTCTGCGAAAGGAAACGGCTCCGTGAAAACACTCATTGTAGTGGCGTAAAATATCGAGCGCTGACCATGCAATCGTTGAAAAAAAAATGCTCCCATAGTGGGGCTGACACGTGTTTTGTCCTTCTTCAATGATAGGTCGGGGCTCGATATTTCCGACCACAAGTTTTCCCGACCGGACCGGTTTCCGTCAAAGCCTACATTTCACTGGTCGTGGTGTTTTCCTGTGCCGTTATGCGAGGTATTCAGTTAGAACTTTCCGGTGCATGCCTATGAATTCTTTTTTTATTGGCTTTTCGTCTTGTTAGTTGGGGCCCCCGTTTGCCAAGTGTAATTTATTGTCAGAATGCTTTAGCGTTTAGGGCAGCCATTCGGCAACTTAAGCATTTATGTATAGACATCTATGTGATGTCAAGGTAGGGAAGAATTTTGAGTGTTGTAAAATAACGCGGAAATGTATTGCGGAGTCCGGATCATTGTGTGGACGTCTTTGAAAGAATGATTCGAACCGTTAATGACTGCCTCATGAAGGCATTACGAAATTCATGCCTCCACTTCGAACGGCTCTACATTTTCTTAACAGAGGTAGAGGCACTGATAAAGTCAAGGCCATTTATTTGCATTTCTCAGGATGCCCCAACCGAAGCACTATCTCCTTCACACTTTTGGTGTATAGGCGCATAAGTGCCCTTCCTTAAGCCCAAGTTGATGTGAAATCTCGTAGTCGCACAAACGCATCGTGCTCCTGGGGAAGCAGACAACAACAACTAAATGTATTTTGGCAGTGCTTCTATAAAAATACATCTTGACGCTGATAATCGCGCATTGCAGGTCACAGAAACCCGGGAACACTTTAAGGAGTGGCGACCACTTCATTATATGAGATGACAAAGTACCCATCAGGTTTCGGAAATTAGCTACAGTTCTTGAAATTTTCATGGGAAACTATCAGTGTATCAGAACATGCAAATTCAGAACCGCAGACGCCACTGAGCTCATGAGGCCTGTTTACCTTCCTTGTCCTCTCGAACTATGCGAGAGACATTGCCGGCCGCAGAGGATGTTGGAAATTGTGCTCGCGCCGAGCATCGAGGAAGACGTAGCGAACATGAACTCATGACCGGCAGAGTGCTGACGTTATGCTTGAAAGGTAGTGCTTGGGAGGTTTGGGCAGCTTAGCGCTCTGCGCCCTCCTATCCAGCAGAATTGTTTTTTCCCATGGACACGCACACACATACACACACGCACAAAACAAACATAAAGCAAGAGCCTGCCAAACAAAAGATGAATTAGGCTACACGCGCAAGATGGCTTTTTAACAGCATAATTTCTTTGTCACGTTTTAAATTAACGGTTTGATAACAGGTACACTATCATCCGGCGCAATCTGTGCTGTCTTTGTCCTTAGATAAGTGGTGTGCTCCCGGAACCGTTTAATTACGTGTCACCATTTAAACTGCGCTGTGCATCAGCATACAAGCCATCGAATGGCTCAAAAATACAACGGAAGACCTCGAACTTCCAGACACAATATTAGAAATGTTGAAGAGGTAGCGCGGGGAAGGTATGAATATGAATACAAGCTCTTCATTCAAGTAATTATGAAATATGTGACCGAATTGTGAAAACCAAGTGTACGTGCTTGGTCAAGGCCACGGCCCCGTCAATTATGAAATAGTCTTCCTCATTTTTATTGTAATACTTATGTTTATACACCAGAATATGTTATGCTGTTTGAAGTGGTTTAGGAAGCCTCTCATGTGTCACGCAAGATGTTCATAGCGATAAACTTACTGCTTCACCTGCTTTGTGCCAACTTGCCCGAAACATTATTCGTGAAATATGTACTAACTGCGGACATCGCAGGCTGCGATGAATCCCGAAACGAACACAAGTTAGCAGAGCTGCTTAACTGTTTGTAAGATCTTTTTTCTGCTTGCTTCCAAAGAAGGGCACTGCACCAGGAGAGTCGGTTGTCCTTTATGAAATTGGTCTTAAGTGTCTTTTAATACCATCTTGAACACATGAATTCTGAGAATAATCAAACATGCGTTCCCAAAGCGCCTTTGTGCTCCAGCTTGTCAAAGAGTGTGTTCATTCTTTTTAAAGCCTAATGGCGATAAACATTTACTCTGGCCTAATTGGTTGTGAAAGAGTGGTATACGCGATTGCTGGTTTCTATATAACATTTAAAGAAGCTTGAGAAGCCGTCAACGCAAGCTTGTCTAATTTTCTTATGGCTGTCCTTAAATAGCACAAAACCAGTAGACGCATACGCCCGGTGGTTAGAGAATATGACACAAATTCGAGACCATGACCTAAGCGATCTTGAGTGCGCGACAGGAGCATTTGTTCTGGGAGATCTTTGAGAGTATCCTTCCTTATAATTAAACGCCACCATTATCGCGAAAACTATGAAGGAGGTGTTTCCTTAAAGTTATTTTTTGGCGGCTTTACAAGATGTGCCCGCTCGTACGTATATGAAAAGTCAGGTTTTGTGCAGAGGCCGGTCTTTGAACTTTAAGGCAGGCTACGTAGCTGCGTGGTCAAAATGTCATTGAATTTGCTCTTTAACGACCTCGGCTGCTTTCTTTTTTTTACACATCATAGAATTCTCTAAGTCACATTACTCTAACTTGGGGAGCGCAGTATCATGACGAAGTTTAAGAAGCGAAACAAGTAAAATATACGAACTCAGATGGCCTCTTCGTATGCCGTTAACGCTAGTGATCAAATTGCGAAATTAAAAAATGAGAAATAAAAAAACAGGAAATAAGTGCGCCAAGAATCTCCACTGCAATCCATCCATTCAACTGACCTAACAACTTCAGTCATGCTTCCGATTGATTTTTTACAGAAGCCATGTTACACGCATCAGTAGACCATTTGCTGCGGCGTTGGGCTGCTGAGCTCTAGGTTGCGCCTTTATTCTCGGCCCTAACGGTAGCTTTTTCATCGCGGGGACATGCAGAAACACTCGACTACTTTGATTCTGGTGGAAATTAAAAAACCCCAGGTGGTTAAAATCCATCCATAGCCTCCATCATTACATCCTTAAACTTAGATCGTGCTCTCCGCACGTTAGACTTCCCAATCGCTTATTTCAAGCAATGTTCAACATTAATTTTCGCTTGAACGGCCGTCTAATGTGCTCAGTAATCTTGGTCATTTGTAAGCTCTTTCGGCATGCATCCGCGATGGATTGAGTCTTTGGTGATAGGATGAAAGTTGTAGTTAACGTTTTACAGCCAGTCAGACGTGTGACGAACAACAACTACCACTTGAACAGAATTGTACTGGGCCCTTGCGTGGGTGTGCGTGTGTGTTTGCATGGGTGTCTATGCATGTGCTTCAGGCACGTCGTCGTTCAGAGGTGAGGTTCGAGGCACACTGCAAAGCGTCGTCACATATGTTGAGTGTAATACATAAGTGGGTGGGGAAAGAGAAAAATAAAATTAGTTACAATGGAGTAGTTGTAGGTAACAATACCACAATATACAGAACAGAAATAGCTTAACAGAGTGTAGCTGAAAAGACACAATAGGGGTAACAAATTGGATAATGCGTATAGCATTATACTATCATATAAGTATTGTATTTTTGCAGTGTCTGCTGTAATCATTGCTCTTGAATGCAACTGGCCGGAAGTAAATTATAACTATTAAAAAGGGCGACTCGTAACGAGTGCGAAATATGTGATGAATTATTGCTTGGTCACGTTCCGTAATATCAGATGGCAAGCTGCTCCTTTCAATGATGGTGTGGGTCATCAATGAGCACGCCTCCGGCAAGTGCAGAATAAGTTGGATATATATTTTGTAATAATACACAGTAGGGCTAGGCTCTGGTGTCAGCCATCTTCTTTTTTCTCCCCTCATCTCTTCGTCGTCTTCGTTAAGACACGCTATATTTTCTTCCCAATGTCCACGTACAATCTCCCCCTTTGAAAACTCATGTTTTGCTGGACCCAATAAAAGTTAAATCACTCACTCGCTCGCTCGCTCACTCACTCACTCACTCACTCACTCACTCACTCACTCACTCACTCACTCACTCACTCACTCACTCACTCACTCACTCACTCACTCACTCACTCCCTCACTCACTCACTCACTCACTCCCTCACTCACTCACTCACTCACTCACTCACTCACTCACTCACGCACTCACGCACTCACTCACTCACTCACTCGAGTTTCTCACTCACTGCTCGAGTTTCCAATGGTTGCAAACTCGAGCACGCCGTCATCGCTGACGTAGCCAACTCTCTTGAGAACATATTTTTGCGCTGCAGTTTTCACCACGTGATACGGTCTCATGTACACGTGGTTCCTACCCGGGAGACCTTTTCTTACGAGTACTAAATCGTTCAGCTGTATACGGGGTACCCGCGTGTTGTGGCTGTGGTCGAATTGCCTCTTCATATCTCCGCGGTATCCCTAGTAGGCTTCCGCAGTTCTCCACTTCTCGCACATTTGCAGGCAGTCAGCAATACCAAGGGGTTGATCAGCAGGGAGCACCGGTGCCTTTCCAAATGCTGCGAAATATGGACTTCCGCTAGTAGTCGCAGTGTGCGACTGATTGTGATGAGCTTTAGCGGTCTGAAAGCAGCACTTCCATCCGCCTTTGAAACTGGGATACATGAAAATAAGCTTTTTGAAGTCTGGTATGATTCTGTGAGCCATGCGATTTGCCGAAGGATGGTAGGGTGCGAAGCGTGGCTAAACAACTCCTCGTTTCTTCGCCCACTCTTGCAGACGCTTAATTACAAATGCTGGTCCATTGTCTGATATTACTATTTTGGTATTCTTAAATAGCTCTCGGCTCCAGAGGGCAATCACACTATTTGCGTCTTCCTTACCGATCGTGCAGGCAGAGCAGCGCCGCCTTGGAGTCGCGGAAGATGGCTGCCGGGTCGCTCGCAGCTCCTCTGCCAGTAGGTTCACGGCAAGGTGGAGTCCTGCTAGCTCTGCTGCCGTAGAGATTGCATGTCCCGGTAGACGGCACAGCTTGCTCTTTTGTCGGGCCGGTGCAACGCAGGCTGCTGTGGAAGAGCCCGTCTCCGGTATCACGGATCCATCGACGAAGATGCCAAGGTGGTCCACAAGTCTCTCTTGGAGGAGAGAGGCTGCAGTCTGCTGTAGGGCATAACGGTTCTTCGAGACAGCTGGCAGCTTCGTCGAGATAGGGATTGGTGGTCGATGTGGTGGGCGAGACTGTACTGCATTTGCAGGCATGTCCCCTATGACTTCCTTATAGAGGCCACACAGCCGTACCATGTGTGATGCTGGCCGGGAGCGTAGGCGGGTCCGCAGTCCCTGACCATCTGTGGTATGGTGTAGACGATCAATGTGTCGTAGCCCCAGTTGCAGGAAGAGTAATGACAGGGGCCAGGCACCTGCCTCAGCCAAAGTGGCAGCCGCTTGTGAGGTTCGGGGAATGCCAAGACAGAGCCGTATTGCTGCACGGTGCTGCAGCTCCAGTTTCCACCGGTGGGGGGGGCAGCGCCACAAAAGGGAGGGAATGCAGTAGCCATGAAGTGGCTGCAGCTTCAAAGCGCTGCAGAGCCCACCTGCTGGAACAGCCCTGTCCACGGGCAAGGAGCTGTGAGATCGCCTTACGGACCCGAAGCGTCTGGCCTTGATCCATGGGAGCTGGACGCCTCCAAGCACATCCGGGCAGCTGAGCGGTGCGCTGATGCTCTGGGATGCAGTAGCAAGGCCTCGGTCTTCCTGGTCGAGATTGTAAGCATCGGGCTTACAATCCTGAACAACCGCGGTGTTCAGGGCTCTCTGTAGGGTCGCACGTACCTTGCGGATGTGTTGCCGCGGTCTCCGCACACATAGGGCGATGTCGCCACGTAGATTGACGACTGCACGGGGAAGTTAGGGTCGATCGGGAAGGCAGCCGGCAACCGTGCCATGGCCAGGTTAAAAAGGAAGGGGCTCACCACTGACCCCTGTGGCACGCCTACAGCAACTGGACGGGGGGTGCGATTCGATTGACCAGCACGTACGCTGAGAGTACGTGTTGGTGAATCGCTGTACTGTACTGTAATACACTGTACTGATGGGCGACTTCAATGCCAAGGTAGGCAAGAAGCAGGCTGGAGACAAGGAAGTGGGGGAATATGACATAGGCACTAGGAATAGCAGGGGAGAGTTATTAGTAGACTTTGCAGAATAGAATAATATGCGGATAATGTATACCTTCTTTCGCAAGCAGGATAGACGAAAGTGGACGTGGAGGAGCCCGAATGACCAGAGAAGAAATGAAATAGATGTTATACTCTGCGCTAACCCTGGCATCATACAAGATGTGCACGTGCTCGGTAAGGTGCGCTGCAGTGACCATGGGATGGTAAGAACTCGAGTTAGCCTAGACTTGAGGAGGGAACGGAGGAAACTGGTACATAAGAAGCCGATCAATGAGTTAGCGGTAAGAGGGAAACTAGAGAAATTAGAGGAAGAGGACCTTAGTGTTGAAACAATGAGCAACAATCTTATGGGCATCATTACGGAGTGTGCAATAGAAGTCGGTGGCAACTCCGTTAAACAGGAGACCAGTAAGCTATCACAGGAGACGAAAGATCTGATCAAGAAACGCCAATGTATGAAATCCTCTAACACTACAGCTAGAATAGAACTGGCAGAACGTTCGAAGTTAATCAACAAGCGTAAGACAGCTGACATAAGGAAGTATAATATCGATAGAATTGAACATGCTCTCAGGAACGGAGGAAGCCTAAAAGCAGTGAAAAGAAACTAGGAATAGGCAAGAACCAGACGTATGCGTTAAGAGACAAAGCCGGCAATATCATTACTAATATGGATGAGGTCGTTCAAGGGGCTGAGGTGTTCTATAAAGATTTCTACAGTACCAGTGGCACCAACGACGATAATGGAAGAGAGAACAATGTAGAGGAATTTGAAATCGCACAAGTAACGCCGCAAGAAGCACAGAAAGCCTTGGGAGCTATGCAAAGGGGGAAGGCAGCTGGGGAGGATCAGGTAGCAGCATACTTGTTGAGGGATGGTGGGCAGATTGCTAAAGAAAAATTGGCCGCCCAGTATACGCCATGCCTCCTGACTTCGAGCGTAACGGAATCTTAGAAAAACGCTAACATAATCCTAATCCATGAGAAAGGGGACGCCAAGGACTTGAAAAGTTATAGACCGACCAGCTTACTGTCCGTTGCCTATAATGTATTTACTAATGTAATTGCAAATAGAATCAGGAACACCTTATACTTCCGTCAACTAAAGGACCAGGCAGGATTCCGTAAAGGCTACTCAATAATAGACCATATTCCCACTATCAATCAGGTGATAGAGAAATGTGCGGAATATAACCAACCGTTATATATAGCTTTCAGTGATTACGAGAAAGCGTTTTAATCAGTCGAAACCTCAGCAGTCATGGAGGCATAGCGGAATCAGGGTGTAGACGAGCCGTATGTAAAAACACTGAAAGATATCTATAGCGGCTCGACAGCCACCGTAGTCCCCCATAAAGAAAGCAACAAAATCCCAATAAAGAAAGTCGTCAGGCAGGGAGATACGATCTCCCCAGTGCTATTCACAGCGTGTTTACAGGAGGCATTCAGAGACCTGGATTGGAAAGAATTGGGGATAAGACTTAATGGAGAATACCTTAGTAACTTGCCATTCGCTGATCGTATTGCCTTGCTTAGTAACTCAGGGGACCAATTGCAGTGCATGCTCACTGACCTGGAGAGGCAAAGCCGAAGGGTGGGTCTAAAAATTAATCTGCAGAAAACTAAAGTACTGTTTAACAGTCTCTGAAGAGAACAGCAGTTTACGATAGGAAGTGAGGCACTGGAAATGGTAAGGGAATACATCTACTTAGGACAGGTAGTGACCTCGGATCCGGATCATGAAACTGAAGTAATGAGAAGAATAAGAATGGGCTGGAGTGCGTTTGGCAGGCATTCTCAGATCATGAACAGCATGTTGCCATTATCCCTCAAGAGAAAAGTGTATAACAGCTGTGTCTTACCTGTACTCACGTACGGGGCAGAAACCTGGAGGCTTACGAATGGGTTCTACTTAAGTTGAGGACGAGGCAACGAGCTATCGAAAGAAGAATGATGGGTGTAACATTAAGGGATCAGAAAAGAGCAGATTGGGTGAGGGAACAAACTCGAGTTATTGACATCTTAGTTCAAATCAAGAAAAAGATATGGGCATGGGCGGGACATGTAAGGCGGAGGGATGATAACCGATGGTCTTTAAGGGTTACGGACTGGATTCGAAGGGATGGGAAGTGTAGCAGGGGGCAGAAGAAAGTTAGGCGGGCGGTTGAGATTAAGAAGGTTGCAGTGACAACATGGCCACGATTAGTACGTGACCGGGGCAGTTGGAGAAGTATGAAAGAGGTCTTTGCCTTGCAGTGGGCGTAACCAGGCTGATGATGATGATGATGATGATGATGACGACGACGATGATGGGCCTAAGTGTGCAATTGTGCATGAACGACTAGATGCCCTGCTGGACAAGTGCGTGAGGGAGGCTGTCGAAGGCACCATGTATGTCGATCAGCAAGAACCTCACGAGGTCCCCGCCGGCCTTGGCGTCACCCAGGGTGGAGACGATGGGCATGTTGCAAGTGCTAGGCGGCGCCCTGTCTTTCGGACCCCTAGCGCCATCTGACGAATAATTTCTCGAATTCGGTAGGATTGCTCACTGCGTCAGCGGCTGGCGCTGTGTGTTTGGCGCCCTGTGAAACGGTAGTGATGGCACGAAACAGCATGCCGATATAAATTTTAGCCGGGTTTCGTGAATTACAAGATCTTGACAGCTTTTTTCGTAGAATCAGAATCAAAATTTATTGTTAGAATTTGGGTCAATTTACATGTATTTTGTATGCAGGAGGAGGTCCCATAGTCAAAGACTGTATCGGGACCTCTAAAGAATTTAGAGAAAGGAAGTCGTCTATTTGAAGCGGGGCGGGACATGAGGGAACTGCCCAACTCGCACTGATCAGAAGTGACTGCTAGGCGTATTCCGCATACGAAAATCAGCGCACCAGCGAGATGCGTGAAGCTCAGCGTAATTTACTTCGTTATCTACGGTGTGGACGCATGAAATTACAGGTGACATTGATTCTTGCAGACCGGCGACAGCAGATAAATCCTAGCGGGGAGCTGCGATTGCCGTGCTGGCATCGGCGTGAAAGCACGCCGCGGTACTTGCGCTGTACATACAGGACGGCAAATGCGAATCGAAAACATCTCATCTAAGAACGTGGGGCGTACGAACGCCTCGTAAGACCTACCGCGAGGTATGCTAACGTTGCTCTCCCCAAACACAAAAAAGTGAGGAGCGTACCAGTTGCGTAAGACTACGCTGGGAAAATATTTTCGCCCAAGTTGCTGGAAGTTCGAGACTTTCTATGTTGCGATTTTTCAGTGCGTGCAAAGCAGGTTCCAATAAACCACGTCGTCAAATATTTTGGTGATCTCAACTGCCCCTTAGTTGATATGCTGGGTGCAGAAGGGTGTATGCCAGCTGAGCCAGCTGCAACCCCTCCTCGTAGCTCTCAGCAAGCCCTGACGTTGTTTGAATGGGAGAGGATTGGGAAAGAGCTACACAGCTTTACTGTGGTACAGTGTGGAAACAAACTACTTTGTTTTCTACATATCCTGGTACGCAGTGCAGGTGTCCCGTTGCTGCCATCATTACTGTAAAAGCAACGAATTCAGCGCTAACGTATACATATATATACTTGGCATAACGCCGGAATATAAAGCAGCTTGCTTCTGCCGTCGTACAAGCGCGATCCAGTGTTGACGCCGTTCTACTTCATACGGTCGGCTCGGAAACCTGTAAAACTTTGTTCCTCGTGAGTTGGTGTACGTGCTGTTGCAGCCCACAGTGCACAGACAGGCTTTCCGAACGCAAGCGGGCCGGTCGTATCCTGCCGGTTCCGCGCTCGCCGCCGCGAGGGGCGCCCTAGTAGGCACGGGAACTACGTTCGCAACCTGCCTATGTCAGCGATGAAGTCCGCAGTGCACGGCCGCCGCTGGAAGCCCGTCCGTTGCTCTGCCAGGAAGCTGCGAGCATGGGCCGCCCAGTCCATTCGTGCCAGAGCAATGGCCTCCATCACCTTGCAGGCAGCGGAGGGGAGGAAGACCGGTCGATAGGATGACAGTTCCCTAGCCGGTTTTCTGGCCTTGAAGATGGGTGCTTCAGCGGCTGGGCGCCACGCTTCTGGTAGCTGCCTTGACTGCCAGAGCTCATTGAAGCCCTTCAGCAGGTTCTGTTGCTCGCTGGCGAGGAGGTTGCGGAGCATCTGTGGCGTTGCACCGTCTGCTCCTGGTGCGCTGCGGCGTTTCCCTGACCTCAGAGCCACCTGGAGCTCGTGCAGGGCAAGTGGCTCTTGGCAGAGGGCAGCGACCTGGCTGCACGTCCAAGGAGGGTGGATGCTGTGTAGACAGGTGGGCAAGTGAGCCGGGGGGTGTCCGACCGGCCGGATGGCTTCACTCTGGGGCACGGGAGGGGCGAACGGGTCCGCAGAAGTGCCGCGAGGGCCTCTTCGCTGATTCCTAGCGAGATGGCCGCAGCGAGTACGGGATGACGGCTCGTCTTCTTGCTGTTGAGTGACTTTTGTAGTGGCCAGGCAGGGGGGCCCCTTGATCGGTCCTTGATGCTGGAGCGCAGGCTCACCCAGCTCTGCTTCCTCCTGCGCCGGGTCTGTCTTCTACAGCAGGCGTCGACTCGTCTGTATTCAGTCCAGTGCTCTGCCTTCTCTGTCCGAATTGCTCTGCGCTCCGTGTGGCGCCTGGAGGCATGGAGAGTGAGTAGGCGGAGATCCCGGGCAGCAGTGTCCAGTGGTGCAGAGCACTGAACGGTAGCCGCCTGGGCGCAATGCGCAATGGGGTCTAGAAAGTCCGAGCGATCGGCCGCCTCACTACAGTGCTTCCTAAATAGAGACCAGTCTTTGACGTGGAATGTTCTGGTCTTTGGCTTCCTTCCATGTAGAGAGGTGATCACAATGGTGAAGTGGTCCGAACCCCAAGTGTCCGGAGTTGTGTCCCAGAGATCGATGCTACCGGAGAGATCGATGCCTGAGTTCACCCCTCGGCGGACATAGGTGGGTCCTCCGCTGTTCAGGATCACCAGTCCGGCTCTGCTTATGGCGTCGCGGAGGCTTCGGCCTCGGCTGGAGCAGCGGCGCGTTCCCCAATCTGTGTGGTGGGCGTTCAAATCGCCACACAGGACTGCCTCTCTCCCAAGGCGTAGAGTCAGCTGATCAAGGATGGAGGAGTCCCATGGCTTTATTGGTCGCATGTATATGCTCGCCATGGTCATGACTTGGCTTTCGAGATGCACCGTCGCAGCAAAAAACTTCAGGGAGCCTCCTACGACATCGGCCACTTGAACCACAGCGTGCGCCAATTTGCAACGAACCTAGATGGCTGTCCTTCGTGGCTTGCCGGGCTGGTGGGCATCGTCCAGGCACGGCGCGTCCGTGCAGCCGCGCGTACTGCAGGTGGTGGCACCTGAGTAGCCGGTGTATCCCGGATGTCGCAGATCCTTGGCCATCGCGTGCACCTCCTGCAGAGCAAGCACGTCGTAGTCGCTCTGCAGGAGATGCAGGGAAATTTCTGCGTGTCGCTGCCGCACAGAGTTAGTGTTCCATGGGAAAACATTCGGGCGGCGGCGACTCTTCCTTGCTGTTGGCTGATCAGCCATGGTGGTTGGCTGGCTGATGGCAAGCAACTGCCTGCAGGCAGATGGGTCGGAGCGGGTGGTCAGCTGGCAGCATGGTGCTGACTGCTTCTGTGATGAGCAGCAGGTTCGCTACCAGCTGATCCACGGTACTGTGGCTGGAGGCGCGGCAGTGTCCTGTGTCTCCTGGCGGCGGCAGGCACGAGGGGCTGGTGCCGGAGGCATGGGTGCCGGGCTGGGGCCATTCAGTGCGCTGGCATAGGACCACGCCGGAGCTGAGGACTGCTGCGGCCGCTGCTCCTCGCGGACTGCTGCCCTGACAGCGCGCTTCGACAATGGCGAGGTGGAGGAAGCCATGATTGTGGCGCCCTTGCGTTCTTTCTGCCATTTAGGGCAAGCATGAGTGTCCGCCCTGTGGGAACCCCCGCTGTTCCTGCGGCGTACGGCCTGGAAAGAGAAGTTCGTCTCGTGGCTTTTGCCTCAGGAGATGCAGTCGGTCGGACACTGACAGGACTCTAGGACGTGCCCGAAGCGGCTGCACTGTCGACACTATACTGGCCGGGGCCTGGCTGACCTCAATCTGAAGCCGAGCTTGAAGAGGCGTACGTGCAGGCCAGCTGCTACTGGTATATTGGTAAGGACAGGAATCTTGGATGTGGCTTGAAGGAAGAGAAAGCATTAAAGATGACTATTAGCTCGTTGTTGAGGCTTAGCCTACTTTCATTTTGTATTTCCTCGTATACGCGAATATTCGACTATCACAAGCCACAATACACGGGACAATCATCAGCAAGTATTTTGTTAGCGCCAGACATCTGGCGTAAGCAACCATGACATATAACCATATAAACAAATATTTTATCGGATATGTTAACCTAAGGACTACTTGTCGAGGATACAAATATCAGTAGCCAAAATACAAAGACTGATACCGCATGACTTGGTTAAAGGTCTGGGGTGACGCGGACGGTCTTGGAATATACGCGTAGAAAAATGTCGTTTGCCTTTAGTTCAGCGGCCGTCGTTAGTGTTCAGAAGTTATTGTACTTACGAGGTGCTCAAGATGTCAGGCGTTCTATTTTGATAATTTTTTTCAACAATTCCATGATTTTTATGCTTCAGCTGCCTGGAGAGCTCGCTTAAAATATCGATGGATTTGAAACAACTGTAATTTCACTGAGAAAAACAACCAAGCCCTACTGCGTCAATGTCACGCTTCTCCCGCATTCATGGGTACCTTGTCCACAAGAGCTCACGTTTTTCCAAGTGCAGAAGTCCCAGGTCAGAGTCCCAGATCAAGAAGGCATGTCAAAGTCTATTTGACTTTGACATGCCTTCTTGATTTTCTTCAAATAAATTAAGAGTGGGCATACCTTTTTCATGGGACACCTCACTGCGCACACTGCAGGCCAGCTGCTACACGCATATTGGGAAATACTGGAATCTCGGACGTTGCTTGAAGCAAGAGAAAGTTTCAAAGATGTCTATTAGCTCAGTCTTCAGGCTTAGGATACTTTCATTTGAAATTTCCGCTTCTACTTAAGTACTCGACTGTCACCCGCCTCAATCTGCGCGGCAATCATCTGTAAGGCTTTTGTTAGCACTAGAAGTCTCGCGTAAGCAACCATGGCATATACCTATATAAACATATAAGCGTATAACCATATAACAAAGCAACCATATATTTTTGTATATGCTACTTTAACGATTCCTTGTCGAGGGCAGAAATGTCAGCAGCCGACATTCTAGAACTGATGCCGCATGATTTGGTTAAAGGTATGGTTTGACACGGACGGTCTTGGAATATACGCGTAGCACAATGTCGCTTGTCTTTAGTGCAATGGCTGTCGTTAGAGTTCAGAAGTTATTGCACTTACGAGATGCTCAAGATGTCATGCGATCTGCTTTGATGAATTAATTTTTTTCCACAACTCATTGATTTCTATGCTTCAGCAGCCTGGAGAGCTCACTTCAAATATCGATTGATTTGGAACAGCTGTAGTTCCACTGCGAAAAACAACCAAGCCCTACTACGTCAATGTCACGATCCTTCCGCATTTATGGGCACATTGTCCACGAGAACTCACCTTTTTGTCAGGTGCGGCAATCGCAGGTCGGAGCAATGGACATTGACATGCCCTCTTTATTTTCTTTAAATAAATTAAGAATATTGATACTTTCTTCATGCGACACCTCACTGAACACACTTCAGGCCAGTTGCTACTCGTATAATGGGAAGGACAGGAATGTTGGATGTTGCTTCGAGGAAGATAAAGTTTTAAAGATGACTATTAGCTCGTTGTTCAGGCTTAGCCTACTTTCATTTTGTATTTCCTCGTATACGTGAATATTCGACTATCACAAGCCAGAATACACGCGGCAATCATCAGCAAGTATTTTGTTAGCGCCAGACATCTCGCGTAAGGAACCATGACATATAATCACATAAACAAATATTTTATCGGATATGTTAACCGAATGACTCCTTGTCGAGGATACAAATGTCAGCAGCCAAAATACAAAGACTGATGCCGCGTGACTTCGTTATAGGTCTGGGTTGACGCACACGGTCTTGGAATATACGCGTATAAAAATGTCGTTTGCCTTTAGTTCAACGGCCGTCGTTAGAGATCAGAAGTTATTGTACTTACGGGGTGCTCAAGATGTCAGGCGTTCTATTTTGTTTAATTTTTTCTTTGAAAAGCTCAATGATTCCCATGCTTCAGCAGCCTAGAGATCTCGCTTAAAGTAACGATTGATTTGCAACAACTGTAGTTTCACTGAGAAAAACAACCAAGCCCTACTGCTTCATTGTCGCGCTCCTCCCGCATTCATGGGTACCTTTTCCATGAGAACTCACGTTTTCGTGAAGTGCGGAAATCCCAGGTCTGAGAAATAGACTTTCACATGCCTTCTTGAATTTGTTCAAATAAATGAAGAGTTTACATACCTTTCTTCAAGCGACACCTCACTGCGTACACTGCAGGTCAGCTGCTACCTGCATATTGGGACATACAGGAATCTCGGACGTTGCTTAAAGGAAGCGAAAGTTTCAAAGATGTCTATTTGCTCAGTCTTCAGGCTTAGGATACTTTCATTTGAAATTTGCACTTATACTTGAGTATTCGACTGACGCCAGCCTCAATCTACGCGGCAATTATGTGTAAATCTTTTGTTAGCACCAGACATCTCGCGTAAGCAACTATGGCTTATAACCATATAAACATATAAGCGTATAACCATATAACCAAGCAACCATATATTTTTGTATAGATTACTTTAAGGACTCCTTCTTGAGGGTACAAATGTCAGCAGCCAAAACACAAAAACTGATGCCGCATGATTTGGTTCAAGGTCTGGGTTGACGCGGACGGTCTTGGAATATACGCGTAGCAAAATGTCGTTTGTCTTTAGTTCAACGGCCCTCGGTAGAGTTCAGAAGTGATTGTGCTTACGAGATGCTCAAGGTGCCAATGAATTTATTATTTTCTACAATTCAATTATTATTATGCTTGAGCATCCTCGAGTGCTCGCTTAAGATATCCATTGATTTGAAACAGCTGTATTTTCACTGCAAAATAGAAGCAAGCCCAGCTGGGTCAACGTAACGCTCCTTCTGCATTAGTGGGTACCTTGTCCACGAGAGTTCACCTTTTTGTCAGTTGGAGAAATCCTAGGTCAGTGCAATAGACTATGACGTGCGTTCTTGATATTCTTCAAAGAAATTAATAATGTTCATAACTTGTTCATGCGACACATTGCAGGCCAGTTGCTACCCGTATATTTGGCAAGACAGCCATCTTGGATGGAAGTTGCTTGAAGGAAGAGAAAATTTTAAAGATGAATATTAGCTCGTTCTTCGGGCTTAGGTACTCTCATTTTCTATTTGCCCTTCTACGCGAATATTCGACTGTCACAGGCCTCAATCCACGCGTAGTCATCTGTAAGTCTTTGTTAGCGCCACACGTCTCGCGTAAGCAACCATGCCATATAACCATATAGAAATATAAGCCTATAACCATATAATCAGGCAACCGTTTATATTATCCTATATTTTAATTTAACGACTCCTTTTCGAGCGTACAAACCTCAGCAGCCAAAGTACGAAGACTGATGCAGTATGGCTTGGTTAAAGCTCTGGGTTCCTGCGTACGGCCTTGCAATATTCGCGAAGCAATAATGCCGTTTGTCTTTGTAATTCAAGGACCATCGGTGGAGTTGAGAAGTTATTGTACTTACGAGATGCTCAAGATGCCACGCGTTTTATTTTCAATAGATGGATGCCAAACATTAATGAAATTCCTGAGGTACGCAACTGAGCGCGCTGCAGTCCGCTCCCACGTTGGGACAGTCACGCCATTCCTGACCGCCGTATCGTGGGCCCTCTGGACAGCCCATCGTTGTGACCCGGCATCGGGGCTCTTGATAGCGGAGAGCCACTTGTCATCATTGATTTGTACTGTGCCTCGTAATGAGGGGCAACGCCAGAACATATGGTCTAGGCTAGTGAAGTCATTGCAGTGCCTGCAAGAACTAGTGGCATAAGTGTCGGGATAAAGATTGTGGAATAAAGCCGGGTTGGGATACGAGCCTGTTTGCAATAATCTGAGGGTCAATACCTGTGCTCTATTTAAGTGCTTGTGAGGAAGGGGAAGGTCGCTCCTGCCGAGATAAAAGTTCTGCGTAATTTTATTTCTCCACGACTGCGAGCCGGCGGTGGAGTTCTCCATGGTCGCGGAAAGCGTGACCACGCGCCTTGGGGTGGGCTAGCTTGTTGAGGTTCGGGGGGCCAACCATGATGGATTCCATCTGATCGGAGAAACACGTGATAGTGTGGGTGGCGATGCATTTGCAGTCGAGGATGCTACAGGCTTCCTTACACATGACGCCAACGCTGAAGGCGTGGATTGCTGCCCGGGATCGCTGAAGATATTGGCATTGTGATCGTCCAGGAGGGCCAAGGCAATGGCCACTTGCTCGGCCGCACGTGATGACGTACTTCATACCGAAGCGGCGTTAACGGTCGAACCCCTGTGCTTGATCGACACTACCGTGCAATTGTTGCTGTTGCCATACTGGGCCGCGTAGACGAAGCAGCTGCCGCCAGGGAGTTCTGTCGCGCGGCGTAGGAGCGCCACCGCCCTGGCCTTCCTTCTTTCTATGCTGCGCTGGTGGTGCACATTGCGCGGGGATGCAGACATGATGATGTTATCTTTCTGGTTTTTTGGAAGGCCCTGGTAGGCGTCTTCGACAGTGGCCGGGAGGACGCCCATCTCTGCTAGGAGTCGTGTGCCCGCCCTCGCGCCAAAGAGTCTGAAAATCTGTGCCCTTTATTGTGGTTCTGCAATTTATTCCAGGGTCTTATGAATACCAAAGTGCAGGAGCCGGTCGGTGCGTGTTAGTTTGGTAGTCCGAGCGCGCTCTTGATCTCCCTACTTATCATGGCATTTTGCTTGTCTCGCTCGGCCTTCTTCCAGACGTGCATGGCGGCTACGTACGTGAAATGGTATAACAAGAAAGCGTGGACTAGTCTTATCAGGTTCTCTTCGCCCAGGCCTCTCCTTGCGTTAGCTACCCGCTTGATTAGACCGATGACGCTATCCGTCTTCTGTGCTAGTTTGTGAATCGTGATCTTATTCGTGCGTGGCCCTTCTAGTGTCATTCCCGAGATTCTATTGGACGCAACTTTGGGAATCGGATCTTCGCCCTTGGTGTAGAGAATAACGTCAATTTCAGTGGGGGGTTTCCAGTTCTACAGCTTGCGGCCCTTTCTAGTTGGGCTCTAGAGAAGGAGCTGCGATTTCTTTGAGTACCGGAATCCCGTGCCTGTTAGAAAGCGCTCTGTAGTGTCGACAGCTTCCTGGAGAGCGGCTTCGACTTGTCCGTCCCTGCCACCCGCGTACCAGACCGTGATGTCCGTGTAGATCGTGTGACTATGCCCTGGACCTTGCCTCGGTATCTAGAGAGGTCGACCATTGCGATGTTGAAGAGGAGTGGTGAGATGACTGACCCTTGTGGGGTGCCTTTTCTGCTGAGCTCCATTTTCTCTGATTCCAAATCTCCAGCCTTGAGGATAGCACATTGTTTGCTCAAGAAAGGCCTGACCAAGGCAAGGAAGCACGAGCCTAGGTGGAGTTTGGAGACGGCGTCGAGAAGGAACTCGTGACGGATGTTATCAAATCCTTCTCCAGGTCTAAACCAAGAATGGCTCTCATGTGCCGAGTGCTGCGTTCCAGGCTTTGGATCTTGATAAGCTTCATGGTGTCCTGGGTGGAGAAGCCTGGCCTGCAACCTATCATGTAGTGAGTGAAAAGGTCGTCGGTCTCGATATACTTGGCAATTCTGTTATGGATGGCGTGCTCGGCCACCTTTCCGACAAATGACATCCGTGCGAGGGGGCGGAGGTTGTCCAAGCTCGGCGGTTTACCGGGCATTGGGATGAGTATGATCTTCGCCAACTTCCATTGTTCCGATACAATTCCCTCTTCTGAAATCCAATTGATATCTTTGAGAAACTCAATCGATGCGTCCTCTAGGTTTCCGACAGCCTTGTTGTTAATGTGATCCGGGCCTGGTGCTGTCCTACCATTGAGGTCGTGTAGGGCGCGGTGGATTTCACTGATTTTGAATGGCTCGCCCAGCGTGGAGTTCGGCTTCCCTTTGTATACTGGGCACGCCGCCTTATAGCCCATATTTTTGAGTGGCAGGTACTTCTTAGCTAGCATCTCCAGCTCGTCCTTTTCCGAAGACGACTTCTTTGCTTCGGGGAGTGCTTTATCGAGGACACTTCTTTGGTCTGACTTGGGGCTGGAGTCGTCGAGCAAGTGTTTGAGAAGATTCTATTTGCCTCCTGTGCGCATCTGCCCGTCCAATTCAATTAAAAAATTTCGTCCCATTGATGCCTTGACAGGGCTTGGCACTGCTCGTTAATCTCCATGTTGATCTCGGCTATCTTTTTTCTGAGCTTTCGATTTAAGCGTTGGTTTTTGCACTTGTCGAGAAGTGATTGTTTGCGTACGAGAAGGTGTGCTAGCCTGCTATCCATTTTGTTTGTCGCTAGATCCGTCTCTATGGTTTGAGTGGTGGAGCAGACATCTTGCAGAATTATTGCGGACCAGTGGACGAGACTCCCTGGCTTTTCTATACGTGTGGTGCGGGCCTTGCGAACCTCACGGTATTTGTTCCAGTTAGGGGCCGAGAAGGCCTGCTTTCTTTTCTGCTCCACTTGTAAGCTGGTAGCCGTGATGTAATGATCGCTACCGAGGTCTATGAGCAGATTCGACCACGCGGCTGAGCCAGCGATCAGGGACAGAGTCCCTGGTCGAGGAGGTGCCGCGTCTGGTGGGAAAGGCTGGGTCCGTCAATGGAGAGAGTCCCGCATCTCCCGCCTCCTGCCGCAGGCTTGTGTCATTGACAGTGTCGTGCGTGCAGTTCCACGCGTGAAAGGGGGCGTTGAAATCGCCGGCCACAACCAGCGGAGAGTTTCCGGCGAGTTTCGTTGCCCTAGTGATGATGGTTTTGAAACTTTGTCTGTGATCGCTCGGGCTGCTGTATACGTCAAGTATAGAAATTCTGGAGACGTTGCATTGACTTGGATGGTTTCTACTAGGGAGGTCTCCATCTTGCAGGGCCGGACGCCTAGATCTTTTGCGGCGAAAGCGAACTTGCTGCTGACTCATGTGCAGATTCCTCTGCCGTCCCCATGGAGAGCAAGAGCATTGTATGCCTGGAGTGAAACCTGATCAGTCATCGTATCTTGCAATAATATAATCTGTGGCTTTTCTTTGTGAGTGCGAACAAACTGCTGCAGGGTGCATCTTTTATGGTTCAGTCCCCTAAAGTTGCACTGCCAAATCCTGAACTGGGTGTGTGGCCCCATCCTTGCTGTATAGAGTTCCTTCGGGCGTTGCGACTAGGGTCTGAAGAAAGATGGTTCTGCTAATTGGTCCGGGGATGTGCAGTGGTGGCAGCGTAGGTAGCGACGCGCCATCCGTGAAGAAAACGGGACGTACGCGGGCCGACGTCCTGGTATGCATTTCCTACACCTTGAACACAATTTC